>NC_090831.1:129372649-130624547 GCF_028021215.1 Eschrichtius robustus | reverse complement strand
CCCTAACCTAACCCTAACCCTAACCCTAACCCTAACGCGCTAACCCTAACGCTCTAACCCTAACCCTAACCCTAACCCTAACCCTAACCCTAACCCTAACCCTAACCCTAACCCTAACCCTAACCCTACCCTAACCCCTAACCCTAACCCTAACCCTAACCCTAACCCTAACCTACCCTAACCTAACCCTAACCCTAACCCTAACCCTAACCCTAACCCTAACCTAACCCTAACCCTAACCCTAACCCTAACCCTAACCCTAACCCTAACCCTAACCCTAACCCTAACCCTAACCCTAACCCTAACCCTAACCCTAACCCTAACCCTAACCCTAACCCTAACCCTAACCCTAACCCTAACCCTAACCCTAACCCTAACCCTAACCCTAACCCTAACCTAACCCTAACCCTAACCCTAACCCTAACCTAACCCTAACCCTAACCCTAACCCTAACCCTAACCCTAACCCTAACCCTAACCCTAACCCTAACCCTAACCCTAACCCTAACCCTAACCCTAACCCTAACCCTAACCCTAACCCTAACCCTAACCCTAACCCTAACCCTAACCCTAACCCTAACCCTACCCTAACCCTAACCCTAACCCTAACCCTAACCCTAACCCTAACCCTAACCCTAACCCTAACCCTAACCCTAACCCTAACCCTAACCCTAACCCTAACCCTAACCCTAACCCTAACCCTAACCCTAACCCTAACCCTAACCCTAACCCTAACCCTAACCCTAACCCTAACCCTAACCCTAACCCTAACCCTAACCCTAACCCTAACCCTAACCCTAACCCTAACCCTAACCCTAACCCTAACCCTAACCCTAACCCTAACCCTAACCCTAACCCTAACCCTAACCTAACCCTAACCCTAACCCTAACCCTAACCCTAACCTAACCCTAACCCTAACCCTAACCCTAACCCTAACCCTAACCCTAACCCTAACCCTAACCCTAACCCTAACCCTAACCCTAACCCTAACCCTAACCCTAACCCTAACCCTAACCCTAACCCTAACCCTAACCCTAACCCTAACCCTAACCCTAACCCTAACCCTAACCCTAACCCTAACCCTAACCCTAACCCTAACCCTAACCCTAACCCTAACCCTAACCCTAACCCTAACCCTAACCCTAACCCTAACCCTAACCTAACCCTAACCCTAACCCTAACCCTAACCCTAACCCTAACCCTAACCCTAACCCTAACCCTAACCCTAACCCTAACCCTAACCCTAACCCTAACCCTAACCCTAACCCTAACCCTAACCCTAACCCTAACCCTAACCCTAACCCTAACCAACCCTAACCCTAACCCTAACCCTAACCCTAACCCTAACCCTAACCTAACCCTAACCCTAACCCTAACCCTAACCCTAACCCTAACCCTAACCCTAACCCTAACCCTAACCCTAACCCTAACCCTAACCCTAACCCTAACCCTAACCCTAACCCTAACCCTAACCCTAACCCTAACCCTAACCTAACCCTAACCCTAACCCTAACCCTAACCCTAACCCTAACCCTAACCCTAACCCTAACCCTAACCCTAACCCTAACCCTAACCCTAACCCTAACCCTAACCCTAACCCTAACCCTAACCCTAACCCTAACCCTAACCCTAACCCTAACCCTAACCCTAACCCTAACCCTAACCCTAACCCTAACCCTAACCCTAACCCTAACCTAACCCTAACCCTAACCCTAACCCTAACCCTAACCCTAACCCTAACCCTAACCCTAACCCTAACCCTAACCCTAACCCTAACCCTAACCCTAACCCTAACCCTAACCCTAACCCTAACCCTAACCCTAACCCTAACCCTAACCCCTAACCCTAACCCTAACCCTAACCCTAACCCTAACCCTAACCCTAACCCTAACCCTAACCCTAACCCTAACCCTAACCCTAACCCTAACCCTAACCCTAACCCTAACCCTAACCCTAACCCTAACCCTAACCCTAACCCTAACCCTAACCCTAACCCTAACCCTAACCCTAACCCTAACCCTAACCCTAACCCTAACCCTAACCCTAACCCTAACCCTAACCCTAACCCTAACCCTAACCCTAACCCTAACCCTAACCCTAACCCTAACCCTAACCCTAACCCTAACCCTAACCCTAACCCTAACCCTAACCCTAACCCTAACCCTAACCCTAACCCTAACCCTAACCCTAACCCTAACCCTAACCCTAACCCTAACCCTAACCCTAACCCTAACCCTAACCCTAACCCTAACCCTAACCCTAACCCTAACCCTAACCCTAACCCTAACCCCTAACCCTAACCCTAACCCTAACCCTAACCCTAACCCTAACCCTAACCCTAACCCTAACCCTAACCCTAACCCTAACCCTAACCCTAACCCTAACCCTAACCCTAACCCTAACCCTAACCCTAACCCTAACCCTAACCCTAACCCTAACCCTAACCCTAACCCTAACCCTAACCCTAACCCTAACCCTAACCCTAACCCTAACCCTAACCCTAACCCTAACCCTAACCCTAACCCTAACCCTAACCCTAACCCTAACCCTAACCCTAACCCTAACCCTAACCCTAACCCTAACCCTAACCCTAACCCTAACCCTAACCCTAACCCTAACCCTAACCCTAACCCTAACCCTAACCCTAACCCTAACCCTAACCCTAACCCTAACCCTAACCCTAACCCTAACCCTAACCCTAACCCTAACCCTAACCCTAACCCTAACCCTAACCCTAACCCTAACCCTAACCCTAACCCTAACCCTAACCCTAACCCTAACCCTAACCCTAACCCTAACCCTAACCCTAACCCTAACCCTAACCCTAACCCTAACCCTAACCCTAACCCTAACCCTAACCCTAACCCTAACCCTAACCCTAACCCTAACCCTAACCCTAACCCTAACCCTAACCCTAACCCTAACCCTAACCCTAACCCTAACCCTAACCCTAACCCTAACCCTAACCCTAACCCTAACCCTAACCCTAACCCTAACCCTAACCCTAACCCTAACCCTAACCCTAACCCTAACCCTAACCCTAACCCTAACCCTAACCCTAACCCTAACCCTAACCCTAACCCTAACCCTAACCCTAAACCCTAACCCTAACCCTAACCCTAACCCTAACCCTAACCCTAACCCTAACCCTAACCCTAACCCTAACCCTAACCCTAACCCTAACCCTAACCCTAACCCTAACCTAACCCTAACCCTAACCCTAACCCTAACCCTAACCCTAACCCTAACCCTAACCCTAACCCTAACCCTAACCCTAACCCTAACCCTAACCCTAACCCTAACCCTAACCCTAACCCTAACCCTAACCCTAACCCTAACCCTAACCCTAACCCTAACCCTAACCCTAACCCTAACCCTAACCCTAACCCTAACCCTAACCCTAACCCTAACCCTAACCCTAACCCTAACCCTAACCCTAACCCTAACCCTAACCCTAACCCTAACCCTAACCCTAACCCTAACCCTAACCCTAACCCTAACCCTAACCCTAACCCTAACCCTAACCCTAACCCTAACCCTAACCCTAACCCTAACCCTAACCCTAACCCTAACCCTAACCCTAACCCTAACCCTAACCCTAACCCTAACCCTAACCCTAACCCTAACCCTAACCCTAACCCTAACCCTAACCCTAACCCTAACCCTAACCCTAACCCTAACCCTAACCCTAACCCTAACCCTAACCCTAACCCTAACCCTAACCCTAACCCTAACCCTAACCCTAACCCTAACCCTAACCCTAACCCTAACCCTAACCCTAACCCTAACCCTAACCCTAACCCTAACCCTAACCCTAACCCTAACCCTAACCCTAACCCTAACCCTAACCCTAACCCTAACCCTAACCCTAACCCTAACCCTAACCCTAACCCTAACCCTAACCCTAACCCTAACCCTAACCCTAACCCTAACCCTAACCCTAACCCTAACCCTAACCCTAACCCTAACCCTAACCCTAACCCTAACCCCTAACCCTAACCCTAACCCTAACCCTAACCCTAACCCTAACCCTAACCCTAACCCTAACCCTAACCCTAACCCTAACCCTAACCCTAACCCTAACCCTAACCCTAACCCTAACCCTAACCCTAACCCTAACCCTAACCCTAACCCTAACCCTAACCCTAACCCTAACCCTAACCCTAACCCTAACCCTAACCCTAACCCTAACCCTAACCCTAACCCTAACCCTAACCCTAACCCTAACCCTAACCCTAACCCTAACCCTAACCCTAACCCTAACCCTAACCCTAACCTAACCCTAACCCTAACCCTAACCCTAACCCTAACCCTAACCCTAACCCTAACCCTAACCCTAACCCTAACCCTAACCCTAACCCTAACCCTAACCCTAACCCTAACCCTAACCCTAACCCTAACCCTAACCCTAACCCTAACCCTAACCCTAACCCTAACCCTAACCCTAACCCTAACCCTAACCCTAACCCTAACCCTAACCCTAACCCTAACCCTAACCCTAACCCTAACCCTAACCCTAACCCTAACCCTAACCCTAACCCTAACCCTAACCCTAACCCTAACCCTAACCCTAACCTAACCCTAACCCTAACCCTAACCCTAACCCTAACCCTAACCCTAACCCTAACCCTAACCCTAACCCTAACCCTAACCCTAACCCTAACCCTAACCCTAACCCTAACCCTAACCCTAACCCTAACCCTAACCCTAACCCTAACCCTAACCCTAACCCTAACCCTAACCCTAACCCTAACCCTAACCCTAACCCTAACCCTAACCCTAACCCTAACCCTAACCCTAACCCTAACCCTAACCCTAACCCTAACCCTAACCCTAACCCTAACCCTAACCCTAACCCTAACCCTAACCCTAACCCTAACCCTAACCCTAACCCTAACCTAACCCTAACCCTAACCCTAACCCTAACCCTAACCCTAACCCTAACCCTAACCCTAACCCTAACCCTAACCCTAACCCTAACCCTAACCCTAACCCTAACCCTAACCCTAACCCTAACCCTAACCCTAACCCTAACCCTAACCCTAACCCTAACCCTAACCCTAACCCTAACCCTAACCCTAACCCTAACCCTAACCCTAACCCTAACCCTAACCCTAACCCTAACCCTAACCCTAACCCTAACCCTAACCCTAACCCTAACCCTAACCCTAACCCTAACCCTAACCCTAACCCTAACCCTAACCCTAACCTAACCCTAACCCTAACCCTAACCCTAACCCTAACCCTAACCCTAACCCTAACCCTAACCCTAACCCTAACCCTAACCCTAACCCTAACCCTAACCTAACCCTAACCCTAACCCTAACCCTAACCCTAACCCTAACCCTAACCCTAACCCTAACCCTAACCCTAACCCTAACCCTAACCCTAACCCTAACCCTAACCCTAACCCTAACCCTAACCCTAACCCTAACCCTAACCCTAACCCTAACCCTAACCCTAACCCTAACCCTAACCCTAACCCTAACCCTAACCCTAACCCTAACCCTAACCCTAACCCTAACCCTAACCCTAACCCTAACCCTAACCCTAACCCTAACCCTAACCCTAACCCTAACCCTAACCCTAACCCTAACCCTAACCCTAACCCTAACCCTAACCCTAACCCTAACCCTAACCCTAACCCTAACCCTAACCCTAACCCTAACCCTAACCCTAACCCTAACCCTAACCCTAACCCTAACCCTAACCCTAACCCTAACCCTAACCCTAACCCTAACCCTAACCCTAACCCTAACCCTAACCCTAACCCTAACCCTAACCCTAACCCTAACCCTAACCCTAACCCTAACCCTAACCCTAACCCTAACCCTAACCCTAACCCTAACCCTAACCCTAACCCTAACCCTAACCCTAACCCTAACCCTAACCCTAACCCTAACCCTAACCCTAACCCTAACCCTAACCCTAACCCTAACCCTAACCCTAACCCTAACCCTAACCCTAACCCTAACCCTAACCCTAACCCTAACCCTAACCCTAACCCTAACCCTAACCCTAACCCTAACCCTAACCCTAACCCTAACCCTAACCCTAACCCTAACCCTAACCCTAACCCTAACCCTAACCCTAACCCTAACCCTAACCCTAACCCTAACCCTAACCCTAACCCTAACCCTAACCCTAACCCTAACCCTAACCCTAACCCTAACCCTAACCCTAACCCTAACCTAACCCTAACCCTAACCCTAACCCTAACCCTAACCCTAACCCTAACCCTAACCCTAACCCTAACCCTAACCCTAACCCTAACCCTAACCCTAACCCTAACCCTAACCCTAACCCTAACCCTAACCCTAACCCTAACCCTAACCCTAACCTAACCCTAACCCTAACCCTAACCCTAACCCTAACCCTAACCCTAACCCTAACCCTAACCCTAACCCTAACCCTAACCCTAACCCTAACCCTAACCCTAACCCTAACCCTAACCCTAACCCTAACCTAACCCTAACCCTAACCCTAACCCTAACCCTAACCCTAACCCTAACCCTAACCCTAACCCTAACCCTAACCCTAACCCTAACCCTAACCCTAACCCTAACCCTAACCCTAACCCTAACCCTAACCCTAACCCTAACCCTAACCCTAACCCTAACCCTAACCCTAACCCTAACCCTAACCCTAACCCTAACCCTAACCCTAACCCTAACCCTAACCCTAACCCTAACCCTAACCCTAACCCTAACCCTAACCCTAACCCTAACCCTAACCCTAACCCTAACCCTAACCCTAACCCTAACCCTAACCTACCCTAACCCTAACCCTAACCCTAACCCTAACCCTAACCCTAACCCTAACCCTAACCCTAACCCTAACCCTAACCCTAACCCTAACCCTAACCCTAACCCTAACCCTAACCCTAACCCTAACCCTAACCCTAACCCTAACCCTAACCCTAACCCTAACCCTAACCCTAACCCTAACCCTAACCCTAACCCTAACCCTAACCCTAACCCTAACCCTAACCCTAACCCTAACCCTAACCCTAACCCTAACCCTAACCCTAACCCTAACCCTAACCCTAACCCTAACCCTAACCCTAACCCTAACCCTAACCCTAACCCTAACCCTAACCCTAACCCTAACCCTAACCCTAACCCTAACCCTAACCCTAACCCTAACCCTAACCCTAACCCTAACCCTAACCCTAACCCTAACCCTAACCCTAACCCTAACCCTAACCCTAACCCTAACCCTAACCCTAACCCTAACCCTAACCCTAACCCTAACCCTAACCCTAACCCTAACCCTAACCCTAACCCTAACCCTAACCCTACCCTAACCCTAACCCTAACCCTAACCCTAACCCTAACCCTAACCCTAACCCTAACCCTAACCCTAACCCTAACCCTAACCCTAACCCTAACCCTAACCCTAACCCTAACCCTAACCCTAACCCTAACCCTAACCCTAACCCTAACCCTAACCCTAACCCTAACCCTAACCCTAACCCTAACCCTAACCCTAACCCTAACCCTAACCCTAACCCTAACCCTAACCCTAACCCTAACCCTAACCCTAACCCTAACCCTAACCCTAACCCTAACCCTAACCCTAACCCTAACCCTAACCCTAACCCTAACCCTAACCCTAACCCTAACCCTAACCCTAACCCTAACCCTAACCCTAACCCTAACCCTAACCCTAACCCTAACCCTAACCCTAACCCTAACCCTAACCCTAACCCTAACCCTAACCCTAACCCTAACCCTAACCCTAACCCTAACCCTAACCCTAACCTAACCCTAACCCTAACCCTAACCCTAACCCTAACCCTAACCCTAACCCTAACCCTAACCCTAACCCTAACCCTAACCCTAACCCTAACCCTAACCCTAACCCTAACCCTAACCCTAACCCTAACCCTAACCCTAACCCTAACCCTAACCCTAACCCTAACCCTAACCCTAACCCTAACCCTAACCCTAACCCTAACCCTAACCCTAACCCTAACCCTAACCCTAACCCTAACCCTAACCCTAACCCTAACCCTAACCCTAACCCTAACCCTAACCCTAACCCTAACCCTAACCCTAACCCTAACCCTAACCCTAACCCTAACCCTAACCCTAACCCTAACCCTAACCCTAACCCTAACCCTAACCCTAACCCTAACCCTAACCCTAACCCTAACCTAACCCTAACCCTAACCCTAACCCTAACCCTAACCCTAACCCTAACCCTAACCCTAACCCTAACCCTAACCCTAACCCTAACCCTAACCCTAACCCTAACCCTAACCCTAACCCTAACCCTAACCCTAACCCTAACCCTAACCCTAACCCTAACCCTAACCCTAACCCTAACCCTAACCTAACCCTAACCCTAACCCTAACCCTAACCCTAACCCTAACCCTAACCCTAACCCTAACCCTAACCCTAACCCTAACCCTAACCCTAACCCTAACCCTAACCCTAACCCTAACCCTAACCCTAACCCTAACCCTAACCCTAACCCTAACCCTAACCCTAACCCTAACCCTAACCCTAACCCTAACCCTAACCCTAACCCTAACCCTAACCCTAACCCTAACCCTAACCCTAACCCTAACCCTAACCCTAACCCTAACCCTAACCCTAACCCTAACCCTAACCCTAACCCTAACCCTAACCCTAACCCTAACCCTAACCCTAACCCTAACCCTAACCCTAACCCTAACCCTAACCCTAACCCTAACCCTAACCCTAACCCTAACCCTAACCCTAACCCTAACCCTAACCCTAACCCTAACCCTAACCCTAACCCTAACCCTAACCCTAACCCTAACCCTAACCCTAACCCTAACCCTAACCCTAACCCTAACCCTAACCCTAACCCTAACCCTAACCCTAACCCTAACCCTAACCCTAACCCTAACCCTAACCCTAACCCTAACCCTAACCCTAACCCTAACCCTAACCCTAACCCTAACCCTAACCCTAACCCTAACCCTAACCCTAACCCTAACCCTAACCCTAACCCTAACCCTAACCCTAACCCTAACCCTAACCCTAACCCTAACCCTAACCCTAACCCTAACCCTAACCCTAACCCTAACCCTAACCCTAACCCTAACCCTAACCCTAACCCTAACCCTAACCCTAACCCTAACCCTAACCCTAACCCTAACCCTAACCCTAACCCTAACCTAACCCTAACCCTAACCCTAACCCTAACCCTAACCCTAACCCTAACCCTACCCTAACCCTAACCCTAACCCTAACCCTAACCCTAACCCTAACCCTAACCCTAACCCTAACCCTAACCCTAACCCTAACCCTAACCCTAACCCTAACCCTAACCCTAACCCTAACCCTAACCCTAACCCTAACCCTAACCCTAACCCTAACCCTAACCCTAACCCTAACCCTAACCCTAACCCTAACCCTAACCCTAACCCTAACCCTAACCCTAACCCTAACCCTAACCCTAACCCTAACCCTAACCCTAACCCTAACCCTAACCCTAACCCTAACCCTAACCCTAACCCTAACCCTAACCCTAACCCTAACCCTAACCCTAACCCTAACCCTAACCCTAACCCTAACCCTAACCCTAACCCTAACCCTAACCCTAACCCTAACCCTAACCCTAACCCTAACCCTAACCCTAACCCTAACCCTAACCCTAACCCTAACCCGTACCCGTACCCGTACCCGTACCCGTACCCGTACCCGTACCCGTACCCGTACCCTAACCCTAACCCTAACCCTAACCCTAACCCTAACCCTAACCCTAACCCTAACCCGTACCCGTACCCGTACCCGTACCCGTACCCGTACCCGTACCCGTACCCGTACCCTAACCCGTACCCGTACCCGTACCCGTACCCGTACCCGTACCCGTACCCGTACCCGTACCCGTACCCTAACCCGTACCCGTACCCTAACCCGTACCCGTACCCTAACCCTAACCCTAACCCTAACCCTAACCCTAACCCTAACCCTAACCCGTACCCGTACCCGTACCCTAACCCTAACCCTAACCCGTACCCGTACCCTAACCCTAACCCGTACCCGTACCCTAACCCTAACCCTAACCCGTACCCGTACCCTAACCCTAACCCTAACCCTAACCCTAACCCTAACCCGTACCCTAACCCTAACCCTAACCCGTACCCTAACCCTAACCCGTACCCTAACCCTAACCCGTACCCTAACCCTAACCCGTACCCTAACCCTAACCCGTACCCTAACCCTAACCCTAACCCTAACCCTAACCCGTACCCTAACCCGTACCCTAACCCTAACCCTAACCCGTACCCTAACCCTAACCCGTACCCTAACCCTAACCCGTACCCTAACCCTAACCCGTACCCTAACCCTAACCCGTACCCTAACCCTAACCCTAACCCTAACCCGTACCCTAACCCTAACCCGTACCCTAACCCTAACCCGTACCCTAACCCTAACCCGTACCCTAACCCTAACCCTAACCCTAACCCTAACCCTAACCCTAACCCGTACCCTAACCCTAACCCGTACCCTAACCCTAACCCGTACCCTAACCCTAACCCTAACCCTAACCCTAACCCTAACCCTAACCCTAACCCTAACCCTAACCCGTACCCTAACCCTAACCCGTACCCTAACCCTAACCCTAACCCGTACCCTAACCCTAACCCTAACCCTAACCCTAACCCTAACCCGTACCCTAACCCTAACCCGTACCCTAACCCTAACCCTAACCCGTACCCTAACCCTAACCCGTACCCTAACCCTAACCCGTACCCTAACCCTAACCCTAACCCTAACCCTAACCCTAACCCTAACCCGTACCCTAACCCTAACCCGTACCCTAACCCTAACCCGTACCCTAACCCTAACCCTAACCCTAACCCTAACCCTAACCCTAACCCTAACCCTAACCCTAACCCGTACCCTAACCCTAACCCGTACCCTAACCCTAACCCTAACCCTAACCCGTACCCTAACCCGTACCCTAACCCGTACCCTAACCCGTACCCTAACCCTAACCCTAACCCTAACCCTAACCCTAACCCTAACCCTAACCCGTACCCTAACCCGTACCCTAACCCGTACCCTAACCCGTACCCTAACCCTAACCCGTACCCTAACCCGTACCCTAACCCGTACCCTAACCCGTACCCTAACCCGTACCCTAACCCTAACCCGTACCCTAACCCGTACCCTAACCCGTACCCTAACCCGTACCCTAACCCGTACCCTAACCCTAACCCGTACCCTAACCCGTACCCTAACCCGTACCCTAACCCGTACCCTAACCCGTACCCTAACCCGTACCCTAACCCTAACCCGTACCCTAACCCGTACCCTAACCCGTACCCTAACCCGTACCCTAACCCTAACCCGTACCCTAACCCTAACCCTAACCCGTACCCGTACCCTAACCCGTACCCTAACCCTAACCCTAACCCGTACCCTAACCCTAACCCGTACCCTAACCCGTACCCTAACCCGTACCCTAACCCTAACCCGTACCCTAACCCGTACCCTAACCCGTACCCTAACCCGTACCCTAACCCGTACCCTAACCCGTACCCTAACCCTAACCCGTACCCTAACCCGTACCCTAACCCGTACCCTAACCCTAACCCGTACCCTAACCCTAACCCGTACCCTAACCCGTACCCTTAACCCGTACCCTAACCCTAACCCTAACCCGTACCCTAACCCTAACCCGTACCCTAACCCTAACCCGTACCCTAACCCTAACCCTAACCCGTACCCTAACCCGTACCCTAACCCTAACCCTAACCCGTACCCTAACCCTAACCCGTACCCTAACCCTAACCCGTACCCTAACCCTAACCCGTACCCTAACCCTAACCCTAACCCTAACCCTAACCCTAACCCTAACCCGTACCCTAACCCTAACCCTAACCCGTACCCTAACCCTAACCCGTACCCTAACCCTAACCCGTACCCTAACCCTAACCCTAACCCTAACCCTAACCCTAACCCGTACCCTAACCCTAACCCTAACCCGTACCCTAACCCTAACCCTAACCCTAACCCGTACCCTAACCCGTACCCTAACCCTAACCCTAACCCTAACCCTAACCCTAACCCTAACCCTAACCCTAACCCGTACCCTAACCCTAACCCTAACCCTAACCCGTACCCTAACCCGTACCCTAACCCGTACCCTAACCCGTACCCTAACCCTAACCCTAACCCGTACCCTAACCCTAACCCGTACCCTAACCCGTACCCTAACCCGTACCCTAACCCGTACCCTAACCCGTACCCTAACCCGTACCCTAACCCTAACCCGTACCCTAACCCGTACCCTAACCCGTACCCTAACCCGTACCCTAACCCGTACCCTAACCCTAACCCTACCCGTACCCTAACCCGTACCCTAACCCGTACCCTAACCCGTACCCTAACCCTAACCCGTACCCTAACCCGTACCCTAACCCGTACCCTAACCCTAACCCGTACCCTAACCCGTACCCTAACCCTAACCCGTACCCTAACCTTAACCCTAACCCGTACCCTAACCCGTACCCTAACCCGTACCCTAACCCTAACCCTAACCCGTACCCTAACCCTAACCCTAACCCGTACCCTAACCCTAACCCGTACCCTAACCCTAACCCGTACCCTAACCCGTACCCTAACCCTAACCCGTACCCTAACCCTAACCCTAACCCTAACCCTAACCCTAACCCGTACCCTAACCCTAACCCGTACCCTAACCCTAACCCTAACCCTAACCCTAACCCTAACCCGTACCCTAACCCTAACCCTAACCCTAACCCTAACCCTAACTCTAACCCTAACCCTAACCCGTACCCTAACCCTAACCCTAACCCTAACCCGTACCCTAACCCTAACCCGTACCCTAACCCTAACCCGTACCCTAACCCTAACCCTAACCCTAACCCGTACCCTAACCCGTACCCTAACCCTAACCCGTACCCTAACCCGTACCCTAACCCTAACCCGTACCCTAACCCGTACCCTAACCCGTACCCTAACCCGTACCCTAACCCTAACCCGTACCCTAACCTGTACCCTAACCCTAACCCTAACCCTCTAACCCTTAACCCTAACCTTAACCCTTAACCCTAAACCTTTAACCCTAAACCCTTAACCCTAAACCCTAAACCCTAACCCTAACCCTAACCCTAACCCTAACCCTTCTCCCTTCTCTGCTGCCTGAATGGCCCCATGTTTTTCAATCCATTCCCCCTCGCAACTTTCTAAGGCACAATTCTGAGACCCTTCCCTTTCCCATCCCAGCAGCTGGCCAAGTGCCTGCCGGTGCTGGAGACGTGCAGGAAGCAGAGCTGGGCCAATTGGACAGAGTGGGGTTTGGGGGGGTCACAGCAGGTGAAGTCACCATGCAGGATAAATCCCCTGTCCTTGCCATAGTCCAAGGGCAAGTCTCTCAGGGCTACCGACCCTCTCAGGTTCTCCTTGCAGAGACCTCGCCTGGGGCACTTGGCTACTTGGGAAAACCGTGCGGGAGCGAGCTTTACACCAGCACATGTTTTGTAAAATTGGACGGGGTAGGCTCGGGCCTGTCCTCAAAGCCTCTACTCAAAGGCGAGCCCCTCCTGCGGCCGCCAGGTTAGGGGGCTCCGCGACTGTGCCGAACAGCTCTGGTGTGAGTCGTGGTTCCCTCCTCCACCCACCCCCACGAGCCCCCGTCCCCTTACCTGCGGCCCGCGGCCCTCCGCTCCGCGCTCGGATGCCGCTGGGGTGCCAGGGACCCACGGGAGGGGTCGTTCCCGGCCGCCGCGCGCTGGCTCCCTAAACCCGCGCGGGGTCGCCGGGAGCCGACGGCGAGGACCCCGAGGACGCCCCGCGCCAGGTGCGCTCTGGCCGGGACGCCCACTTCCGGGAGAGGCGCGCGGACCGCCGGCGCGCTCAGGTGAGCCGCAGCCAATGCCGAGCGAGACCCGCCCCGCCGGCGCCGCGTCCGCGCGGCACAGCACGGTCTCGGCGCTCCGGGCACGGGCGCCTGGGGCCGGGCGTCTCCTCTCCTGCCAGCGCGAGGGAGGAAGCGGCGCCCCTGCGAGGCCGCTAGCGATGCCCCGGCGCGCGGGCCTCTGCGGCGCGGAGACCGCTTCAGGCTGGACTCTCCGAGGCCAAGGCCGCCAGCAGGAGCACTTGCCGGGACCCGGCTCGGGTGGCGGAGCTGCAGACCCGCAAACAACCCAATTTTTTAAATGGAAAAAGGACTTGAAAAGACCCTTCTCCACATAAGACATACAAATGGTCAACAAACACCTGAAGAGATGTTAAACATCGTTAGTCACGATGGAAATGCACATTAATACCACAACGCCATACCCCTCCACAAACACTAGAAGGCCTATAATCAAGAGAATTAAAAATAACACATTTTGGCAAAAATGTAGAGACATTGATACAGTTTCCCATGGGGAAAACGAATCGGTCCTGGAGATGGATGGTGAGAATATTTGTACAACAATGTGAATGTAGTCAATGCCACAGAACTGTATACTCAAAATGGTTTAAATGTTAAATGTTAGTTTTAATCACAATGAAAAAAATGAATGAAGCACTGATGATACATGTTAGAACATGGAACACTGAAAACATTCTAAGTCAAAGAGGTCATGCAGAAAAGGTCGCCCAGATCATACTTAGCTCGTGTGTTTTAAATCCATAAAGGTTTTCAAAATGAGGGAAAGTCTCAATAATGGTTTCAGAAAAAGAAAACTGGATCAGAATGGGAAGAGACATTTCCATAGAGTTGCGGAGATGGTGAATGTTGAAGTGGGCCCGTGGATAGGATTATAAGGTGGAACCATAAAATTTCGTCTTTGGGTCTTTCTGTGCTGCTTCCCTGGCAGAGGACCCCAGTATTGCATAAAACACACTGCAGTAGTTTATGCGAGGTGGTGTGTTTTGTACTGCTACTTATAGTTTTTTTAGACACTTGAAATTCCTGGGAAGTACATTACTTTTCAAAAGAGCCATGTCAAAACCATGCCCAAAAAAGGCAGAGAAGACATCAAACTTCATTATAGAGGCCAAGCCTTAACCAGATCCCGTTCACCAAAAGTGGTGACGCTCATCATTCTTGTAGGGTCCACGCGTTATTAACAGGCACCGTGGGAAGATTATATTGGAAGCCACAATGTCTTGGGTGCTGTGGATGACCTGGCTGTAGTAGAAACAGTGGGATATCTGAATTCTACTTTTCCACATCAAACAACCAAAAAACTGTTACAACTAATAAATGAATTCAGCAAATCTGCAGGATACAAAATCAATACACAAAAATCAGTTGTCTGAAACTTAGAAAACAATCTCAGTCACAATCGCTTCCAAAAAGATAACTAGGAATAAATTTAACCAAGGACGTGAAAGACCTGCACACTGAAAAATGTAAAACATTGATAAAAGAAACTGAACAGACACAAACAAATAGAAAGATATCCCGTGCTCATGGATGCAAACAATTAATGTTATTAAAATGTCCATTCTACCCAAAGCAATGTTCAAATGCAAAGCAAGCCTAGTCAAAACTCCAATGGCATTTCTCACAGAAACAGAACAAATGTTCCTAACATTGTGGGGAAACACAAAGGCCCCTGAACACCCAAAGGGATTCTCAGAAAGAACAGGCTGGAGGCATCTCGCTCCCGGACTTCACACTACATTATGAAGCTACAGTCACAAAAACAGTGTGGAATAGGCACAGAAACAGGCACTTGGACCAGAGGAACAGAACAGAGACCCAGAAATAAATCTACGGGCATGTGCTCAGCTGATTCACAAGAAAGGAGCCAAGAACGTACACCAGGGAAAGGACAGGCCCCTCAGTAAACGGTGCTGGGAAAACTGCACACCACACACCAAAGAACAACAATGCACTCTGTCTACACCACACACAACAAAACCCAGTTTTCAACATCAAGCCCTTCCTCTCCTGGGTGCTCTGAAGACAGACACCCTCAGCAGTCAGCCACTCACAGGAACCTTCTCCCCACTTTTCCTCACCTTTTCCTTCAGCGACATCACCTCCCAGCAGCTCCTAAGGACAATGGGCTCCTCTCAGCGTGAACTGGACCCCACAATGGCCCAAAGGTGGAGCCCCAGCAGGTCCTGAGGAGACCCGGTTCCCATTAGCATGGACTCGACGCGTGTTGTCCCGAAGCCCGGCCGTCAGCATGGACTCAGTCCCGCGTGTCCCAGAAGCAGGTCCCAGGGAGTCCTGAGGAGAGGGGGATCCCATCCATCAGCTGTCCGCGGGGCCAGGTCCGCTGGCAGAAGACTCACTCCCGCCGAGAGTCGGGGAGGCGGGCTCTCCTTCCCTGCCAGCCAATGGGAACGTGCACACCAAGCCGCCCTCACACTTCAGCGGGGCCCCCGCCCCCTGAGGGCAGTTCTGCTGAATGCATTAAACTGTGGAAATTCAAACTGAAGTAGGGCCAAATATCCCATGCCTTCTCCAAAATAGTTAAGCAGCAATTAACTGGAAACCATCTGAAATGTAATGACCTTTGAGTTTTAACACACAACACAAAAAGCAAATCCACAAAAGAAAAAAAAGTAATATTGTAGACTTTATAAAATTAAACATTTCTACTCTGAAAGACCTTATTCAGAAAGTCGAAAGACAAGCCACAAATTGGGAGAAAAATATTTGCAAGCCAAGTATCTGATAAAGTATTTGGATTCAAAACGGACAAAGACCTCTAAAACAACCCCATTTAAAAAAAAAAAAAAAATGGGTAAGGATCTGAACAGACACGTGGCCAAAAAAGATAGAGATAGTAAGAATCATACGAAAATATGCTCGACGTCACATACCATTACGGAATTACACATTAAACTCATGAGATATCACACCACACCTATTAGGACTGCTGAACTCCAAATATATGACAATATCGATTGCTGGAGGGTGAGGAACAACAGTAACTCTCCCTGCTTACAGGTGGGATGAATGTACAGCCACTTTGTGAGACAGTTTGGCAGTTTTTTCCGAAACTAAACAAGTCTCACCTTGGGATCCAACAATCGTGCTTCCAGTATCTAGGCAACTGCTTTGAAAATCGATGTCCAAATGCAAACAAGCATGCAATTATTCACAGCAGCACTACTCATAATGGCAAAAAACTTGAAGAAATCAGGATATCCTTCAGTAGATGAATGCATAAGCAAATTGAGGTACATCCATGTCAAGGCGAGGAGAATATGCCACCCCAACATATGCCTCCTTCGCATAAGGGTTATTTCAGTCTGATTCAAAAAAAAAAAAAAAATCTCAGAAAACTGAGTAGAGATTGCCCTTTTGTGAGGGACATTTACAATACAGAAATCTCCATTTGTAAGGGTGTGTCCCTCTTTGCACCAGAAATAGAAGGATAATTAAATCCGGCAGACCAAGAAGATGGCAGACTAGGGGCCCAAATAAACCATCTTATCGGAGTCTGGATGCCAGTTTCTTTTATAGAATCAGAGAGGGAGAGGCGGTGAGGAAGTAAAGTAAAAAGAGCCATCAGTCTTGCAAAACATCTCCTGGAATGGCCAGCCTCAGAGAAGGGATGGGTTAATTTCTTCCTTCTTGCAGCCATTCACAGCTGGGTAGCCATTATGTATGATTATAATAACAAAAGCAACGAAAAGCAAAGGCTAAAGTCAAAGAAACATATCCAACGTGGACTCAAAATTGGCTCTTCCCTGTTACAGTATTCTATGTGATACTTTAGGCTGGATACTTGCCACTATGCATTTGTCTAAGCCCACAGATTTGTATAGCCCAAAAGGTCAATCATAATCTATTCAAATTTAGTTATTTTGGATGTACGAGTCTTGTAGAATGGAATACAAAATGTGACATAGAATCAAACTGTGCGTAGAAATGCATGGAAAAAATACACTGTAAGGGATGGGGCAAAAGGTGCTCCTCGCTGTGGGAGTGGGAAGTTACAGATAAGCAAGAGGAGAGCCTCTGCCCTCACAATCCCGGATCTGAGGTTCTTGGGAGGATGGTGTGGGGAATTGACTGGCTGGGGGGAATGCACAGTTCTTTACACTGGGAATGAAACTGTGCACCTCAGATTGGGACTTGAACCCACAGGCCAGGACTCGAACCCAGACAAAACCCAGTATGGGACTTGAATCCACAGTCTTTTAAATCAGAATCACTCACCTGGTGTCTGGACTTACTGATGCTCAGGTTCTTTCTGTCTCACCACAGAAGGAATTCAACGAGAGGCAAAGTGATAGGCAAGAAGTAGATTTTTTAATATAGGACGCTTGTGAAGGACACGAGCGGGCAGGCGAGGGCGCTCTGCCCCAAGGATTAAGTGGGCTACATTTTCAGAACCAAAGGGAAGTGGGGAGGCCACCTTCTTCCTCGTTCTCTGACGAGACATCAGGCTGACATCACTGTCTCCTCCCTTGTGTTTGACCCTTTGTGATCAAACTAGGACAGTCATGGCACTTATTTAAATCAACAGAAGGGTGGTAACATATACTAAAATATCTTAAATCATCTCAGGTTTCTGTATAATGAGGGTCTCCTACTTTGAACGTCATCTTTCCCTTAAATTCCGGTCCTTGTGATCTCGGAGAAGCAGCAGTGAGAGGTGGTATGAAGCGAGATCTTAATGCCCTGCCCAGGAATTGAACCTGGGGAGCCTGGATGAAAACCAGGAATCCCAGCCACCACACCCCCTGGCTCTTGCCCCCACTGAAAAATGCATTTCTCACGGAGGCAAGACTGTAAAAACAGGTACAAAGTTTATTATTAGAGACATAGCACAACAACAAGTGGGAAAGCACACAGAGAAACAGTTTGTTTAGTTAAGACGGAAGCAAGGCAGAGATGCACACCCGGAGAGAAAGGGTGTGGGCGTCGCCCCTAATGAGGAGGAGTGCAGTAGAGAGGCGGTTAAGTCACTTATATAGGGCAGTTCTTCCAGGTCTATGTTCCCCTCTGGCCAATTATCTGGTTTCTTTTTCCACACCTGCCCTGCCCTAGGACCCTCCCCAACATGCGTGTGCAACTTTTTTCCAAGATGGATTACAGCCCAGAGGCCTGTGGAACGCCCTTAGCATCACATATTATAGGGTGGTGCCCCCTCCTTTTTGACCACCAAGGAGCCTTTCTGCACATGTGCAATGTCTCCCTTGCCCCAAGGATGGGAAATGTATGACCTCTTGATCTTTTAACAGGGTTTAGTCCCACTCTGTCCCTGCCATAAGTAAGTCCAATGTCCGGTTATCTACCCTATTCCTGTTGTTGTTTCTTATTTCAAAGTGCAGATCTCGAAATTTAGACAGGATTCCGGTCATAAATATGTAGTCCTGGAGCCCGTTTGTCACTTGCTTCAGGAAATGTAAACAGGGGGCTGGTAATGAATGTCTGGCCTGGAGCCCATCTTCTTCTCACCCCAGGAGGTATGAACAGGAGGCCATTTGTAAACGCCTAGCCTAGAGCCCATCTATCTCCTGCCTCATTTGGTCCTAAGGATCATTATCTTGCTGAACTTGACCAACAGGATGCAGGCCTCCTTTTTTTCACGCAATGACCTGGGGCACGTCTCGTGCTTTTATTTATGGCTTTATAGTTAAGCAAGCCTGCTTCATTCCACAATGTTCCCATAGCTTTCTTGACCAGTCATTAACTTACAGTGGTCTCCCAAAGTTCCCTAAGTTTCCCTCTCTGTCTGTAATTCCCTAGTGGGACTTCTACAACTACCTGTATAACTATCCTACTCTATCCCTATCAGGAAGGCCCTGCAAACATCAGAACCTCACACCCCATCTTCCTACCCGTACTATTACCAAAATCTCAGTCTCTGTACACTGGCAGCAAATCAAAATGACGGAGACAGAGTTTTGGGTGAAGAAGAAAAGAGTACCTTTATTTCTTTCCCAGGCAAAGGAGGCCACAGCAGGCTAGTGCCCTCAAGGCTGTGTCCCCGCTGTAAGGGTTTAGTGAGTAAAACTTACACTGTTGGCTCAAATCAGGGTTCTTTTTTTTTTGGCTGCATTGGGTCTTCGTTGCTGCGTGCGGGCTTTCTGTAGTTGCAGCGAGCAGGGGATACTCTTTGTTGCGGTGCGCAGGCTTCTCATTACGGTGGCTTCTCTTATTGTAGAGCATGGGCTCTAGGCGCATGGGTTTCAGTAGTTGTGGCACGTGGGCTCAGTAGTTGTGGCCTTCAGGCTCTAGAGCTCAGGCTCAGTAGTTGCAGCCTGCGGGCTCTAGAGCACAGGCTCAGTAGTTGTGGTGCACGGGCTTAGCTGCTCCGCAGCATGTGGGATGTTCCCAGACCAGGGCTCGAAACCGTGTCCCTTGCATTGACAGGCGGATTCTCAACCACTGTGCCACCAGGGAAGCCCCTAAAACAGGGTTCTTGATAAGGATCAGGGCAGGTGCTGGGTCTGCATTCTTCTCTGCTCATGGAACATCTTAAAACCATCAAGGCTGGTGTGAGGAGGTCCAGAGGTGGGTTCTGGTGGTCTCCGGGGTTATCGTACCATGACCTTCTCTCTGGAATGAAGAATGCTTACAAAGAAAAGGAGCGTTAGGGATTCACATGCTGAATCCCTAACCCCCAGGACCTCAGGATGTGACTGTATTTGGAGATGAGGTTTTTAAAGAGGTGATCAAGGTAAAATGAGGTCACAAGGGTGGATCCTCATCCAACAGGACTGATATCCTACAAGAAGAGATTAGGACACATTTAGGCACAGGGGAGACCATGTGAGGACTTGGGGAGAAAATGGCTGCCTACACATCAAGGAGAGAAGCCCCAGGAGAAATGTTAAACTGAAGTTCCTTTGTTCAGCTCACAGGGAAACAATCTGACCCTGCCCACCTCTGAATGGCTGCAGAAAAGAAGAAATTAACACATCCCCTCCCTGAGGCTGGCCATTCTAGGAGATGTTTTGCAAAACTGATGGCCCTTTTTACTTTACTTCCTCACCACCTCTCCTGCTCTGATTCCATAAAAGAAACTGGCATCTAGACCCAGATAAGATGGTTTTTGGGGACCCTACTCTGCCATCTTCTGGGTCTGCTGGCTTTCCGAATAAAGTCGTATTCCTTGCCTGAACACCTTGTTTCCAAATTTATTGGCCTGACGTGCGGCGAGCAGAGCAAGCTTGGACTCAGTAACAGAAGTCTCCGTGGCTCTAGGCTTCCCCCACAAATGTAAGTGCGAACCCTGGGTTTTCACTGTCTATCAGTCATTTTTAACTTCCTAGGACTGTCCACTAACCCAAGTTCCCGTGAGGTTTGATCGGAAAGTCCTAACCATGATGACACAAGCGCTCTTTCCCCTGCAGTGCTGCAGCCACCCGGCTGTGGGCATCGGGGAGGGGGTGGTGCCTCGTCGGCAGCCCTGCTGTGCCCACCTGCACCCTTCTTTCCACAGCACTCTCACGCCACCTGCTGGAGGTTCGTATTAGTTTCCTATTGCTATTGTCACAAATCACCACTAACATAGCAGTTTAAAACAACACCCATTTATTATCTTACACTTCTGGAAGTCAGGAAGAAAACGGGTCTTATGTTCCCAGCAGGGCCACATGGGAAAGCACTAGGATCAGTCAGGAGGCAGAAGGGGTTGGGGAGACACGCACAGGAGCCTTTGCTGGGGTTCCCACGGCAAAGAATGGGTGAAGCAAGGGAGCAGCCTTAGGATCTGCTAGTTGGACTCATTTCAGCAGGCTCTGCAGTGCAGAGGCTGCCTCGTGCTGCCTGAGACCTGGCCCTGCGTGGTCCACAGGGGTCTGACTGGACTGCAAGTGTGGCCTTGGATGCCGGGTTTGCATGTGAAATGCACACTGCTGGCAAGCTCCTCACCAGCTAACCCTGGTAGGAGCAGTCCCTTTAGTGTCAGGAAGGCTTCAGCATTACAATAAAAAGATACACTGAATACAGTAGGAGGAGAGGAACTGAAACATGCATTCTCAATCCACCCTCTTTAGCCAGAAACTCTTTAATTACATTTTAAGTTCTTAAATCCTTTTGAGAATCTGATAGAGATAAGTGTCTAGACTTCAACTTTTTCCATACAATTTTTGGAACCTTGTAGACTTGCTAAGGTCCTCCCAGGGAGTCCTTTGGAAAGTATGTGCCTGTGTATATAGACTTAGTCTACTCCTACATTTCTTTTCATTTTCATGGTCTTACGGGATACAGTTAGGTCAACTGGTTCCTAGATGTTAAGACATCTGAAATATTAAAAAAAATGAAGGCTGAGGAGGTTTGGGTGGGTTCCTGCATTGGCCACATTGCATGAATGTGGTGCTATCACATGAGTGATCCCTTTAGTTTATCACTCACAGATGTGGTCCCTTTGCTCTGATTGTTCAGACAACAGAAATAACTGATTGGAAGCCGGCAGTCCAGTTCTGCCTGTTCAGCCACTGAGTCATAGTGTGGGGCTATAATAGTAAAAGCAAATCAACTGCATTGTAGCTGAGCCATCTGCTAAAACAAAAGGACATTGGCGTGGGCTTGAAGCCACCACTGCCTAAAAGACTCTGGCTATCAGGAAGCTCACTTCCATTACTTGCCAGTAGGAATTTGCCACCAGGAGATGCTTGACCTAATGTAGAAGGGACTCAAATAGGTCTTCTCTTGTTATGGGTAAAGCATTGGCCCTTCTAGCTTGGTTCAGGGATTAGGCTGTGCTATGGTCTAAATGTCTGAATCCTTTCAAAATTCCTATGTTGAAATCCTAACCCCCAAGTTGATGGTATTAGGAAGTGGGGACTTTGGAGGGGACTGGGTCGTGAGGGTAGAGCCCTCATGAAAGGGATTAGTACCCTTATGAAAGAAACCCCAGAGAGAACCCTATCTCCTACCACGTGAGGACACACTAAGAAG
Source organism: Eschrichtius robustus (assembly GCF_028021215.1). Classification (NCBI taxonomy): domain Eukaryota; kingdom Metazoa; phylum Chordata; class Mammalia; order Artiodactyla; family Eschrichtiidae; genus Eschrichtius; species Eschrichtius robustus. The sequence goes on along the minus strand of NC_090831.1, from coordinate 130,601,722 downwards.
GCACCGGCTATAAACCAGGAAGAGGGCCCTCACGGGAACATGCTGGCATCTTGATCTTGGACTTCTAGCCCCTGGAACCGTGAGGATAGATTTCTGTTGTTTATAAGCACCCAGTCAATGGTGTTTTGTTATAGCATCTCAGACTAAGATGGGCTGTCGCATGGGAAACATTCAGGCTGTAAATGAATGGACAGTTCTGAAACATGAAATTTGACTAAAGGCAGTTTCTAAATCTTAGGATAGAATCTGAAATCTCTAGAAATAGAAAGGACACTTGTTTCTTTATGGTTTACCTTCCTGGAATATCTTTCGGTGATTAAAAAGTCCCTGAAGGTTGAGGCTTTTTAGTATAAAAGTGTAACCCTTCACAAAACTATAGCTTGACACGCTCAATTTGTGGTGGACAGTCATGTCAGGTTGAGATAAGAAAAGCACAGGCATTTAGCTGGGAGAGGAGAGTCAGGGCGGCCCTTTGAGGATACTTTCCCTTTGTCAGAGTCAGGGCTGGGGCTGTGTAGAAAATTACAAAAAAGAGCAGTTTCTTTCCCAAAAGGGAGACTCCAATCATAGTATAACACAAATATTATACGTCCTGAAGGGCAATGTTCATTTTTATTTTGAAGATCAAGGTGAACCATTCATAAAAGTAGTAGTGAAAATACAAACTTAAAATAAAAACAGAAACAAAAAAGGGCTCTTAATTTCGGTTCACAATTATGAAACATATCTTTTTTTCGTAACCAGATCCCCATTTTGCATGTGTTTCTTGTTGTTGTTGTTCCATCCCCAACCTGTCTGCCCCTTCTCAACCCAGACAATGGCTTCACGGAGATCTTCAGACTCACAGCCTGCCCCCAGGAGGAGCTGAGACCCAGACCAGCCCCAGGCCCAGGGCTCCTCACAGCTGCTATTTGTGCCCCTTCCATCCTGCCTACACTCAGTTTCCCCTTTGAGAGATGTAATAATGGTTGTCATTTACTGAGGGTTTCCTGTGGGTCAGGCTGCTTTCTGAGTATCTTAAATGTATTTTCTCATTTAATCTTCAAAATGATTTTGAGACAGGTCCTATTATCTCCATTTTACTGATGAGAAAACTGAGGCCCAACTGGAAGTGGCACAGCCATTATTCAAACCCAGATTATTTGACTATGGAGGCCACATTCTTACTCAGTGAACTATGCTGTCTCTAAATAGTTGACATCTTTATGAATTAGATCATTTAGAAGTTTGGAGACCCTTCAAATGGAACGATAGATTTAAAAAATCTTAGATAAAATGATATATCAATTGTAATATGTAACGTTGCCAGTGAAGATCTACTCTGAATTAGAATTCAGTTGTTTTGTAAATTGTACAATGAGTTTTAGGAGCTAGGGGATCCAGGGACCAACCCCATTCTTATTCTCCCTTCACTCTGGTGGTGAGGTGGTAACAAATTCTGCCACGTGCTGTCTGGAGAGTGCCCGTATGGGGCCAACAATGGATAAACAGCGCAGCCCTGCTGCAAAGCCAGCTCCTCCTCCCGTAAAACGCCGTTCATTCAATGTTTACAGATTATTTTCATAGAATAGTAAAAGTGTGACTTTGTTCCTTAAAAGAAAAACAAACTAGTACCTAGAAACTACTAAATTACTAATATGTTTTTTAAATTCTCAGGGTCGGTCTTAGGGCTAATAGATCATTATTGAATATATTCAGATCTAATTAGGAAACAATTATGATTTATAGTCCACTTATTTTCAGAAAGAATTTATGTCAACTAACAGTATTAAAACCACACAAAATAGTCCAGGTCAGAGGAAAACATAATGAGAATCACCAGCCACAAGAAGCAGAGAAGTATCCAGATCTGGCATTTACAGGAGTTAACTGAGCTTCCTGCCAGCAGGACGAGGAGGTGTTGAATCTGGGGATTGTCTGTATCTCAAATGCTCCTAGAAGCCCCTGGGGGTCATCGGTCAGGCAGAGCTCACACCCTGTACTGCACCTGGTCACTTCCTCACCAGATCCACCTTGACTTCTCCAGCCCGCTTCTCGGAACTCCCATTCTGTGCTCATCTTCTCCATGAAACGAGAGCTTTGCATCTTCCAGTGATTTATAGTCAATGGCTGCCTTGCATGAGTTAGTCAGGGGCTAGGAGCACCCTTAGCATCTCGGGGCTGGGGTCCTGGACACGGGGGCTGTCAAGCAAGCCCGTCCTGCAGCTGCTACAATGAAGGCCTGATCCAGTCGCTGCTGTTGAGACAGCCTGAGGCAGATGAGCCAAAACCTTGGGTTTCAGTTCAGAGTTGCTCACAGCCCTTCAGCTATGACAAACAGCGTGTGAGCACACCCTCCAAAGATACTTGCTGGTCCGATGTCGCCCTAGCAGCCATCTGAGGGGCAGCTATTATGCCAAATGTGTGGAGTCAGGATGTTAGAGTAGGATGGGGGTCAGAACTCCTGAGATGGAAACAGATCTGGAGACTGCCTAAAACTTAATAGTAGGCCAAGAATTATTTGTGGAACAAATACATTAATCTAAAACATTCCCTAATTGTGCAAACGAAGACCCTAAAGCTCAGATTAAGTACTTGCCTAAAGTTGTACTGGAAGTTGGTGACAGAGCTGTACTGAGATCCGAGGGGCCTCAACCATGGTTCCCCAGAGTGGCTTTACTAGAGCTGAAATCACCCATGTAGGTGACTCTTCACGTGGCAGGTCTGAGCACAAAGGCGATGTCGGCCTCAGAGAAACCTGCCAGATTGTTGTGACCAGCCTTTGTGACATGGATGGAGTTCTCAGCCATGTTGCATTTCACAGCTTGTGTCAAGGTGTGAGGCCACCCCGGGGGGTGGGAAACCCACATGTCAGCAGAGGGAGGAGGGAGATGGAAGAAGCAGAGGGACGAGTGTGGGCGCCCTCTTCACTCCTGCCCCCAGGAGATACTTAGTGTTCAGCAGAACAACATCCCCAAGTGCCCCCAGAGCCTCCACAGAACTCACGCTTCAGGTTTAAGCTGGGTTTCAAAGATGCAGCCTGAGCGTTGGGCAGCTCAGGGTAGGAGGACAGGGTATAAAGGGTAACAAAAACACAGGATCAACAGATGTGTGTTCATGGAGCATTAAGTTCCTTCAGATATATTCTGGAAAGATAAAAAAATTACTGCTAAAACACTGATACATTTATTTAAAAAGAAAGCCACACACTTCCCTGGTGGCGCAGTGGTTGAGAATCTGCCTGCTAATGCAGGGGACACGGGTTCGAGCTCTGGTCTGGGAAGATCCCACATGCCGTGGAGCAGCTAGGCCCGTGAGCCACAACTACTGAGCCTGCGCGTCTGAAGCCTGTGCTCCGCAACAAGAGAGGCCACGGTAGTGAGAGGCCCGCGCACCGCAATGAAGAGTGGCCCCCGCTTGCCGCATCTAGAGAAAGCCCTCGCACAGAAACGAAGACCCAATCAATCAATCAATCAATCAATAAATCTAAAAAAAAAAAAAGAAAGCCACACATATCACAGAGTAACACTTGTTTAATTAACAAATATTTATTGTGTCCACTTTGTACAGTGTGGGAAATGATGAACCAACAAACAGTAGGAAGGAATTCTTACCAAGAAGAAATAATACAGACTCAGGGAGCTGCATGCGAGGGGTGGCCACGTGCAGAGATGCCGGATCAGAAGCCCTTCTGAAAAGGTAGCATTTGAGCCAAGACCCAGTGAAGGGGGATCAAGGCGTGTGGATGGCTACCTGGGGGAAGAGCAACAGAGCAAGTATGCTTTTTATTAACTTTAAAGATAGAACATAAATTTTAAGATGTTTTGACTTAGGTACTCCTTCAGGACCTTTGGTTCTTCCCCCCAGCTTCTTGGGTTACATGCTTACTCTTCCTCTCTCTTAAATGCTCTAAGAAACATGTCTTATTTAGGTGTTGACTTCTCTTATTAAAAGGCAAATAAATCAGCCCTAGTTGGTGATAGAGTCTTCAGAGAAGGGACAAAACACAGTTGACTTTCGTGGTTAAGGAAAGCTGGCCCGGAACGGCAGGACACAGGGGGCCTCCTTGTCCCCTTCGGTAGGATTAGGAGGCCTTGAAGAAGAGTCTTCCCTGGGGAGGGTCCTGCAGTGTCTTCACTCGGAGTGCTGCCTTCTCCATTGACTTTTCTCCCGCAAGCCACCCTGTCTCCAGCACCTCTCACCCAAATATGCCAGCCTGTCTTAATCCTTCCTTGTTTGAACTTCCAGATCTGACAGGTTTAGCATTTAAGGACTCCATAATATGTTCACGTAATAAAAGACTTTGCATTTCCAAGTAGACAAAAGCCTCCTTCAATGTGAGGAGACAATTCCATCTGTTTCCTACTTATATACAACGCTTTTTGATTGTCCAGAAAGAGGGAGGGAAGTGTAGGCTGTGATAACCACACAGGAAGAATACCATGAACAGGCCTAATCTGGGGCTGCGGAGAAAGCGGCGGTGAGAGGACGGGTGGAGACTGGAAAGCTCTTCAGCATTAGTGTAGGGGCGGGGGTTAGAGGAGATGGGCTACTGGGGCTCAGATCTGACCTGCGGGACATCCTGATGCCACAGGCACACCACCTCCACCTTTCGGTTAGAAGCAGAGGCAAGACATGCAAACTGTACAGCACGGGTTAGTGAGGAGCACCTTTGGAAACTCCACTTCTTTGGTAAATAGCTTCAAATAAAATAAATTTGGGGCTGCCAGAGGGAGGAAATGAAAGGTCATCTTATGACTGAAGAGGCATATGTTGTGCAATCTTTTTCTGGCATAAATACAGCTGAAATAGATCACTTTGTAAAGGAAAGTTGCTGATCTACACTTGTTGGCCTGTCCCAGATGAATAGACTCAGAGAGACAAGGAATGAAAACCAATGAAATGTGTGCTGATTACAACCAGAAGAAGACAGTGACCTTTTCAGGCTCTGGGTTTTAGTCTTTTATTGCATATAGGATAATAAAATTCAGGTATAAGACCCTTCCAGCTCCAAAATCTTCTGATTCTGGTCTCATATTACATTCCATGTCTAAGATGTATTTTTCTTAATATGTAGTAAACTCCTTAGGATTAGACACTTCTGTTGTACTGGATGTGTAGCAGACAATTGTGGATGAATATTCTACATTTAGGAAATGTCATCAGGCTGAAGAGTCTTTGACTTTGAGGTCAAACTAATCTTTTCCAAAAACGTGGAGAAAAAAGAGACTAAATTGCTTAACTTTCTCTTAATATCACATTGAGTTTAATAGTGTCAAAATATACCAAAACAAGTCAGACAAGTATTGAGCAGAGCTTCAATAAGATAGTTTTTTTTTGTTTTTGTTTTGTTTTTAAGATAGTTTTTTTTTTTTTGGAGGACAAACCATTTTTGAGGTAATTATCTTCTGCCCCAATTTACTCAGAAGCTGTAAGCTTCCTCACTGTACTGTCTCATACCGTTTGGTATATGTAATATTCCTTCCTCCTTAGCTGACATGAGCAAGGGAAAGCAGCTTTCTGAGAGGCTATGTACCTGTTGTACCTACAGGTGTAGCAAGTGATTCTATTCCTGCAGCTTGAGAAGTGATGCATTTCTTTTGTGTTTTCTTAGAGGAGCAAACACATCTCTAGGAGAGAGCTGTGGAGAAGATGCTTGGCATCTTCTCGGCTGCCTCAGAGTTAGATACAAAGAAATCTCGCCAATCAGCTACACTCTGGGCTTTGTATGACTCAGATGTCACCAGACCAGTTATAGTGGCAGAATTGCACCATAATCCACATTGCAGTTCCTAACAAAGTAGAGCAAGAGGTGTACACCAGAGGTCCAGAAATGGGCCTGCTCATCAGAATTACATGGGAAGCCGAATCAGAATCTCTGGGGTTGAGCATAGAAATCTGTATTTTAACAGACTCCAGAGGTGATTCTCATGGACTCAATCAGACACAGGTTTATGCATCAAGATTTGGGACTATTGACGGATATTGTGCAATATCCAAGACAGCTCTTTGTTACTGAACTAAATTTGAAAGAAAACAACCCAGGCAAAAGTTAAGGCAGCATTCCATTAATAATCCCATAGACTGAATAAAGAGTAATATTTAGAAATGAGAGGAGCAAAAGTATGCCTTTTTAGCCAATATTTGCCAGCAGTCTGATTCAAGGCATCTTTTGCATTTTGAATGGTGCTTTCTGCCTGTATGAATCACATGATACACTGAAGTGGTGGCAGTTCTCATATATTTCCTGTTTATAAAAATTTGTTAAATAATCTATGATAAATGAAGAAACATTCTCTGAATGATTTGTTTTAAACCCTGACGCTATCCTGTTACTGCTATACCCAGAGACTGAAGACAAAAATAGTTGTACTCAGAATCATTTTGAAGAGCCAAGGCCAACCAAAAACTTCCTTCCCTTGGGAAGCTCTTCAAAATTGAAGAGCTAAAGTAACTTTTAAGATATTCAGATCTTGCTAACACCCCCTAACTGGGAATCAAGCTAATTACGCCATTAAGTGTCCTCTTTGATATACTTTAACTTTTCCTAAGGAAAAATTTGTTTAATCACATTTGTTAAATCCAGGTGTGTCAACACAAAACCAGAGAAAATCATGCATTTAAGTGAAAAATAAGCAAACTCTAGATTGACTCTCATGTACCTAATTTGAAATGTTCCATAGCACAAAATCATCTGTAAGTCCTATTAAATTAAATAGGAATGATGCATAGCCACCAAGTGCAGTTTTATTTTGGGTATGGTCAAGTTATTTCAATGCAGGGCATCTACTCAGATTGTTTCAGAGTGAAATCTTCTTTAAACATCAAAGTACCTCTCGTGAAGTAATAGTGTCCTTTTGAAAAGCAGTGCATAAATAGACATTTTATGAATGGAATTATATAGTCCATAATTAAGCAATTTATTATTTAAAGGTGATTTTTTAAAATAAAGAGATGTCCTTTGCTCATGAAAAAGCACTTGCTAATGTGCCTGTCTTGTTAAATTTTCACATAAAGGGTTTGCTGGGTTACACTCTCCAGGAAGGATTGCCCTGACTTGGGAAAGCAAACACACTAAGTCCCTTAAAAATAATAAATGTAAACAGTTTTCTCTCAGCCTTGCAAATAACACTTCAAGCTCAGCAGGAAACAATGCAGTTCAGATTGTGGTTTTGAGCCTGTGATGAGGACACAGATGACAAAAAAAACCATCACCAGAATATTGAATTTTGTATTATTCATATGCCCCATCTAGAGAAAAGAAAAAGAAACAAGAGAGGATGGGGAAAGTAGGGTCTATTTGGGAACAAAAGTGTGTTTTATGATGTTTAAGGGTGTAGCTACATTTGATAAAAAGTCTTGTTTAATACAATGTTTTTCTGAGCCAGCTTCACACAGCTTTGTCTCAAGCAAACCTGTTCAGGATAGAGCTCCTGGTTCAACCAGATGCTGAAATGATGACTGCCTTCTTTGGATTGGATACAAATGGAGCCATACCAGCAGATCTTTGCTTCAGATCTTTTAAATCCATATTGGGACACTGCTCTGTTAACATGAAGTGGGGTATCAGCCCCCTTTCCATTTCATCAACTAATGCCCTCCACCCTCCATTTTTCCCCTTTAGCTTTTTTTTTTTTTTTTTTTTTTTTTGGCTGCATTGGGTCTTCGTTACTGCACGCAGGCTTTCTCTAGTTGGAGCGAGCGGGGGCTACTCTTAGTTGCAGTGTGCAGGCTTCTCATTGTGGTGGCTTCTCTTGTTGCGGAGCACGAGCTCTAGGCATGCAGCTTCAGTAGCTGTGGCATGTGGGCTCAGTAGTTGTGGCTCGTGGGCTCTATAGCGCAGGCTCAGTAGTTGTGGTGCACCGGCTTAGTTGCTCCGCGGCATGTGGGATCTTCCCAGACCAGGGCTTGAACCCGTGTCCCCTGCATTGGCAGGTGGATTCTTAACCACTGCGCCACGAGGGAAGTCCTCCCCTTTAGCTTTTGGGCTTAGAATTAGAGAATTATGGAACTATAGGTCTGGAATATTGAGATAAAATCTTCTAGCATTTCCCACAAAAATGTACCTGATTTCTGTAACATGTTAATAGGTTATATGAGGAAAAAGTTTTCTAGGGTAGAAATGTTTGGAAGATGGGCTAACAAACGTTAATAAGTTTCCTAATTACGGGTGCTCTCAGAACTCATAATGAGCGGATGAATGTTGAGAATCTCCAAAGGGAGCTGAGTAGGCAGTGTTGATACAGCTCATTCAGTTATCAACTTTGTTCATGCGACATGTTCTAGGTCTCCCATTTTGCAGAACTTGAGTTGGGATGCTGTTCTGATTCACTGTGGCCGGTGCTTCTGTAATTAAAGGTGGCTATGTGGGGGCCACGCTCCTGGACTTGCGAGGTCCTTGGTCCTCTCCACTGCCAAGCCTGACTGATCTGTCCATGGGCCATCTGTGTCTTTGCCATGGGTCCACTCGTGTGGTACCTTTTTGATTGATTGTGAGCTCTTTGTGGGCAGAGTTCACAGCTGAGCGTTCTTAGTACAGTGCATTTCTGGTATAATTCTACTTATATAGTGATTCAGTGAATATACTTACCTGGAGGACCCTCCAAACCCACGCTTTGCAAAACGGTGTGAATAAACTCCAGAGCAGAGCCACACACTTAAATATAACATGTTCCTTATCTGAGCTGCATATGGAATTTAAAATTTTCTAGTAGACACATTGAAAGGGCAAAATGAAAAGGTGACATTAATTTTAACAATATATTTTATCTAAACCAATATATCTAAAATGTTATATTTTCAACATGTAATCAACATAAACAAATTATTAATACATAATTTTGAATTTTTTTCATACCAAGTCTCTGAAGTTCTGTGTGTTTAACACTGGAAACATATCTCAATTTGGACTGTCCACATTACACGTCTTCAACAGCCACATGTGGCTAGTAGCTTTTTTATACATAACAGACAACAAATTAAGCATAACTGATATTTAATGCAACTGAGTCTGGGATACTAAACCAGCTGACTGTGTAGGAGTGGGTTCCTATTTTCCTCTCTTCACTGTCTTTCTAACCAGTTTTTCCAGGTCTGCCTGTGTCACATCTAGATGATATCTTAGGGGTCCAATTGCTTAGATTTTACAGTCTCTGTCAGGCTTTTTGGTCTCATTTTTATTTATTAAAAAGTTCAGATTAAACCAAACCTTTAACATCTGATCCACTTCAAAACATCACTTTGACCCCCCAGCCAGGGCCTGACCTGCCTCATAATCCTAAAGAAAGGAGGGAGAGTGTGGTCTGTGATCCCCTTGTGCTATGTCTCTACCTTATCCATGTGGTGTCTGAAGAGGCCAGAGTTGGGGTGGAAGGAAAGAGGCGTAGGACGGAGGATCCGAGTGGGTTGATGCAGATTCTCAGACACCACCTCATTCTCTCCAGGGACATCTGTGCTCTGTGGAGACCTCTGGGCTGGAGATCTCCACCCCTGCTGTGTCCTGGTCCAGGCACTGCACCCTCTGGATGACCAGCTGGTGGCTCCTCAGCTCCTGTTCCAGCCACGCTGGCACCTTCTTCTGTGGAGGCTAGTTCGACGTAGCAGGCAGTCCCTAAAGCTGACACTTCTCAAGACACCCTGGACATTCAGTCTTCTCTCTCATTTAACCACCACGGGCAGCTCCAGCCTTCAGACATTTTGGTCAAGACTTAGGCTACAGTGTCTGTACTCCTGGAATCCTAGGACCACCATCAAGCTTCTTGATGAACTCACACAATGCTTTGGTCCCACAGAAGCACAGAGCAGGTCTGCAAGTTTCACAGCTCAGAGGGCATGTGATGTCCATCGGTGTTCCTGGAAAACAGGGGCTTCTCTGGAAGACTCCCTCCCTTGGTCTGAGACAGTGGATTTGAAGTACTCATTCCCTGCTTCATGTGAGAGAGAAGAGGAATTGGTCAGATTGTGAAAAACTCTTTAAAGAAATCCTCACTCACTCTGATCAATCTTACTGTCTCATATAGGCTGGAGGTGGTCAGCAAGGGAAAGATCCCAGACCCGAGCTCGCTAGAGCTTGATGGTCCACCACCCTCACCTGGTGTGTGGGTGTCCCACCTCCATGGGCACAGTGGGCATCTCAGGCAAAATTTTGAACAGCCCCATTTAGCCTGTCACATAGGAAGAATCCCTGGTATCCTCACTCCTTACATGAGTTAGGTGATCACAGGCCAGACCAGACAGTGATACATCCTAGGGGAGGGTGGGAACTCTACAGCAGGCAGAGTTGATTTGGCACCCGGATTCCCATTACCTTTTCCCCTTTGAGATGTGTTGCCGTTTACAAATGTCCAAGTAACAGATTTCTAAATTACAGTATTACTTTTAATTAAATTGATCTGCATACTTGATGAAGCAATGAAAAATTCCTGAAAAAGGCTAGATTGAAGTGAGGGAAATGTCAGAGCTCACACATATTGGATTACTTCTATTTAGAGTTCTTCATCAGCCGTATTATGAGATAAAACAATAATGAGCTAATCCCATCTGGTAAAAGCCAATTACCATGATGACTTACTTGTGATATGGATTTTACCTTTACTCCTGTTAACAGTGAATCCCATCTTAATTTTATATTGTATCTGGAGATATTACCTAGTGAGGATGTGAAGTCGTCTATGATTAGTGAGACTTTAAAAAAACTGGACATTCAAGAACAAAAAAGAAACTTCTGCAATTTAAAGAGTGATATAAAAAGAGTGAATAATGAATTCAGTATTTCACAAGACTTTATGGGTAAAGACTCCTTGAATATTCTTACTTAATAGTGAAAAACAGGGAGATACACACCATTGGAAAAAATTTTCTCCATGAAAAGTTTATGTAACTTTTAATTTAAAAAACACAGTCATTAGATGTATGCATTCTAAAATTGAGTATTACATCATTAAGAACACTTGGAGACCACTGAACTAACCAACTTTCAGATGGTTAACTGCTCTTAAGCACAAGTCTGAGGATGAAGGACCCAGGTCCAGACCTAGAGGTTACGGGCAAGGCTTGCTTGCTTCTAGTCTTCATCATGGGACTGTGCTCCCCAACATGCTGGGGAAGGAACTGAGCAGACGTCTCTTGAGTCAGGGACTCAAGAGGTCTCCATCTCTATGTGGTAGAGCAAGGGTCAGTATTTACAGGCCTCCAGAGTCAAGGCCCACTTTTACTCTTCTATTCCAGCCCAGTGAGCACTCCATGTTTAGTCCATGGTCAACCAACATTTTATGTCTACAGAATTGCATCAAAATATTAGAACCAAAATATTCATAAATTCATTTCTGGTCACCATCTCTAAAGTTGAGCTGGTCATGAGTTCTCTTCCTAAAACAAGACTTGTTGACTCTATGCCATTGCTCAAAATCCTGTGATGAATTCAGAGAGTGAGCCTGTGGGTTAGGAAGTGGGCAGAGCAGCCTTGAGTGGTTAGCACAGCAAAGGGTCTGTTTTCCCAGCTCCAGCAGAAGTGGACACATGGGACATGCTGCTCTTGGAAGATCCTCTTAGAAGTAGGGAAGAAAAATCCTTTAGGCTATGATCTCCTGAAAGATGAGCAGCTTCCTCACAGAATAAAGTAGGACTTTCCCGGTGGTCTGTGGTGAGACCATTTCTAAGATACCAGCATTTATCTACAGGGAAAGCCCAAGTCTGGTCCCAGCAAAAGAAGCTCGTTTACAGAGGTGTGGGCAAACACAAAGAAATGATAAAAGCCTGTGAAACATACACAGGCTAGCAACAAAGTAAAGCCTTTAATACCCACAGGCTATAAGGGGCCCACCAGGGCCAAGCTGTAATGGAAGAGGGAGTGCTAGGTAAGCACTCACTGGGACTAGGCTTCTAAACTGGGATGATTTTGCCCCATTTTGTAAATGAAAATCAAAAGAAACCCAGGGTAGCAATACTTATATCACATGAAATAGACTTTAAAACAAAGCCAAAATAAATAAATAAAAATAAATCTAAAAAAAAAAATCAATAAATGGTTTGGGAAATTTGTAGAGTTATATGCAAAAGAATGAAACTGGACCACTTTCTTACACTATTTACAAAAATAAACTTAAAATGGACTAAAGACTTAAATGTAAGACCTGAAACCATGAAATTTCTAGAAGAAAACATAGGCAGAACACGTTTTAACATTGGTCTTAGCAATATTTTTTTTTGGATCTGTCTCTTCAGGCAAGGGAAAGAAAAGTAAAAATAAATAAACAGGACTATATCAAACTAAAAACCTTTTCACAGTGAAGAAAATGATCAACCATATAAAAAGGAATCCTACTGAAGGGGAGAAGGTATTTGCAAATGATATATCTGTTAAGGAGTTAATATCCAAAATATACAAAGGACTCATACAATTCAACATCAAAAAAACAAAAAACCCCATTAAAAAATGGGCAGAGGAGCTGAATACATATTTTTTGAAAGAGGACATACAGATGGCCAACAGGCACATGAAAAGATGCTCAACATCACTAATCATCAAGGAAATGCAAATCAAAACCACAATGAGATACCATGTCACACCTGTCAGAATGGCTGTCATGAAAATGACAACAAATAACAAGTATTGGTGTGGATGTGGAGAACTCCTGTGCATTGTTGGTGGGAATGTAGATTGACGCATTCACTATGGAACACAGATGGAGATTCCTCAAAAAATTAAAAATAGAACTGCCATATGATCCACCAATTTCACTTCTGAGTATTTACCAGAAGAAAACAAAGAGCCTAATTTGAAAAGATATATGCACAATCAATATTCATTGCAGCATTATTTACAATAGCCAAGATGTGGAAGCAACCTAAGTGTCCATCAATGGATGACTGAATAAAGAAGATGTAGTACACACACACACACACACACACAAACACACACACACAGAGGAATATTATTCAGCCAAAAAAAATGTAATCTTGAGAGGAACCAAGATGGCGGAGTAGAAGGATGTGCTCTCACTCCCTCTTGCGAGAACACCAGAATCACAGCTAGCTGCTGGACAATCATCAACAGGAAGACACTGGAACTCACCAAAAAAGATACCCCATATCCAAAGACAAAGGAGAAGCCACAATGAGACGGTAGGAGGGGCGCAATCACAATAAAATCAAATCCCATAAATGCTGGGTGGGTGACTCACAGACTGGAGAACACTTAGACCACAGAAGTCCACCCGCTGGAGTGAAGATTCTGAGCCCCACATCAGGCTTCCCAACCTGGGGGTCCGGCAACGGGAGGAGGAATTCCCAGAAAAACAGACTTTGAAGCCTAGTGGGAATTGATTGCAGGACTTCTACAGGACTGGGGGAAACAGAGACTCCACTCTTGGAGGGCACACACAAAATAGGTGTGTATCGGGACCCAGGGGAAGGAGCAGTGACCTCAGGGGAGACTGAACCAGACCTACCTGCTAGTGTTGGAGGGTCTCCTGCAGAGGCAGGGGGTGGCACTGGCTCACCGTGGGGATAAGGACAGTGGCAGCAGAAGTTCTCGGAAGTACTCCTTGGCATGAGCCCTCCCAGAGTCTGTCATTAGCCCCACCAAAGAGCCCAGGTACGCTCCAGTGTTGGGTTGCCTCAGGCCAAACAACCAACAGGGAGGGAACCCAGCCCCACCCATCAACAGTCAAGCAGATTAAAGCCTTACTGAGCTCTGCCGACCAGAGCAACAGTCAGCTCTACACACCACCAGTCCCCCCCATCAGAAAACTTACACAAGCCTCTTAGATAGCCTCATCCACCAGAAGGCAGACAGCAGAACCAAGAAGAACTGCAATCCTGCAGCCTGTGGAACAAAAACCACATTCACAGAAAGATAGAAAAGATGAAAAGGCAGAGGGCTATGTACCAGATGAAGGAACAAGATAAAACCCCAGAAAAACAACTAAATGAAGTGGAGATAGGCAACCTTCCAGAAAAAGAATTCAGAAAAATGATAGTGAAGATGATCCAGGACCTCGGAAAAAGAATGGAGGCAAAGGTTGAGAAGATGCAAGAAATGTTTAACAAAGACCTAGATGAATTAAAGAACAAACAAACAGAGATGAACAATACAATAACTGAAATGAAAACTACACTAGAAGGAATCAATAGCAGAATAACTGAGGCAGAAGAACGGATAAGTGACCTGGAAGACAGAATGGTGGAATTCACTGCTGCAGAACAGAATAAAGAGAAAAGAACGAAAAGAAATGAAGATAGCCTAAGAGACCTCTGGGACAACATTAAATGCAACAACATTCGCATTATAGGGGTCCCAGAAGGAGAAGAGAGAGAGGAAGGACCAGAGAAAATATTTGAAGAGATTATAGTTGAAAACTTCCCTAACATGGGAAAGGAAATAGCCACCCAAGTCCAGGAAGCGCAGCGAGTCCCATACAGGATAAACCCAAGGAGAAACACACCAAGACACATAGTAATCAAATTGGCAAAAATTAAAGACAAAGAAAACTTATTGAAAGCAGCAAGGGAAAAACGACAAATAACATACAAGGGAACTCCCATAAGGTTAACAGCTGATTTCTCAGCAGAAACTTGACAAGCCAGAAGGGAGTGGCATGATATATTTAAAGCGATGAAAGGGAAGAACCTACAACCAAGATTACTCTACCCGGCAAGGATCTCATTCAGATTCGAAGGAGAAATCAAAAACTTTACAGACAAGCAAAAGCTAAGAGAATTCAGCACCACCAAACCAGCTCTACAACAAATGCTAAAGGAACTTCTCTAAGTGGGAAACACAAGAGAAGAAAAGGACCTACAAAACAAACCCAAAACAATTAAGAAAATGGTCATAGGAACATACATATCGATAATTACCTTAAACGTGAATGGATTAAATGCTCCAACCAAAAGACACAGGTTTGCTGAATGGATACAAAAACAAGACCCATATATATGCTGTTTACAAGAGACCCACTTCAGACCTAGGGACACATACAGACCGAAAGTGAGGGGATGGAAAAAGATATTCCATGCAAATGGAAATCAAAAGAAAGCTGGAGTAGCTATACTCATATCAGATAAAGTAGACTTTAAAATAAAGAATGTTACAAGAGACAAGGAAGGACACTACATAATGATCAAGGGATCAATCCAAGAAGAAGATATAACAATTATAAATATATATGCACCCAACATAAGAGCACCTCAATACATAAGGCAACTGCTAACAGCTGTAAAAGAGGAAATCAACAGTAACACAATAATAGTGGGGGACTTTAACACCTCACTTACACCAATGGACAGATCATCCAAACAGAAAATTAATAAGGAAACACAAGCTTTAAATGACACAATAGACCAGATAGATTTAATTGACATTTATAGGACATTCCATCCAAAAACAGCAGATTACACTTTCTTCTCAAGTGCGCATGGAACATTCTCCAAGATAGATCACACCTTGGATCATAAATCAAGCCTCAGTAAATTTAAGAAAATTGAAATCATATCAAGCATCTTTTCTGACCACAACACTATGAGATTAGAAATCAATTACAAGGGAAAGAACGTAAAAAACACAAACACATGGAGGCTAAATAATACTTTACTAAATAACCAAGAGATCACTGAAGAAATCAAAGAGGAAATCAAAAAATACCTAGAGACAAATGACAATGAAAACACGATGATCCAAAACCTATGGGATGCGGCAAAAGCAGTTCTAAGAGGGAAGTTTATAGCTATACAAGCCTACCTCAAGAAACAAGAAAAATCTCAAATAAACAATCTAACCTTACACCTAAAGGAACTAGAGAAAGAAGAACAAGCAAAATCCAAAGTTAGCAGAAGGAAAGAAATCATAAAGATCAGAGCAGAAATAAATGAAATAGAAACAAAGAAAACAATAGCAAAGATCAATAAAACTAAAAACTGGTTCTTTGACAAGATAAACAAAATTGATAAACTTTTAGCCAGACTCATCAAGAAAAAGAGGGAGAGGACTCAAATCAATAAAATTAGAAACAAAAAAGGAGAAGTTACAACAGACACCGCAGAAATACAAAGCATCCTAAGAGACTACTACAAGCAACTCTATGCCAATAAAATGGACCACCTGGAAGAAATGGACAAATTCTTAGAAAGGTATAACCTTCCAAGACTGAACCAGGAAGAAACAGAAAATATGAGCAGACAAATCACAAGTAATGAAATTGAAACTGTGATTTAAAATCTTCCAACAAACAAAAGCCCAGGACCAGATGGCTTCACTGGCGAATTCTATCAAACATTTAGAGAAGAGCTAACACCCATCCTTCTCAAACTCTTACAAAAAATTGCAGAGGAAGGAACACTCCCAAACTCATTCTATGACGCCGCCATCACCCTGATACCAAAACCAGACAAAGATACTACAAAAAAAGAAAATTACAGACCAATATCACTGATGAATACAGATGCAAAAATCTCAACAAAATACTAACAAACAGAATCCAACAACACATTAAAAGAATCATACACCATGATCAAGTGGGATTTATCCCAGGGATGCAAGGATTCTTCAATATATGCAAATCAATCAATGTAATGCACCATATTAACAAATTGAAGAATAAAAACCATATGATCATCTCAATAGATGCAGAAAAAGCTTTTGACAAAATTCAACACCCATTTATGATAAAAACTCTCCAGAAAGTGGGCATAGAGGGAACCTACCTCAACATAATAAAGGCCATATATGACAAACCCACAGCAAACATCATTGTCAATGGTGAAAAACTGAAAACATTTCCTCTAAGATCAGGAACAAGACAAGGATATCCACTCTCACCACTATTATTCAACATAGTTTTGGAAGTCCTAGCCACGGCAATCAGAGAAGAAAAAGAAATAAAAGCAATACAAATTGGAAAAGAAGAAGTAAAACTGTCACTGTTTGCAGGTGACATGATACTATACATAGAGAATCCTAAACATGCAACCAGAAACCTACTAGAGCTAATCAATGAATTTGGTAAAGTTGCAGGATACAAAATTAATGTACAGAAGTCTCTTGCATTCCTATACACTAATGATGAAAAATCTGAAAGAGAAATTAAGGAAATACTCCCATTTACCATTGCAATGAAAAGAATAAAATACCTAGGAATAAACCTACCTAAGGAGACAAAAGACCTGTATGCAGAAAACTATAAGACACTGATGAAAGAAATTAAGGACGATACCAACAGATGGAGAGATATACCATGTTCTTGGATTCGAAGAATCAACTTGTGAAAATGACTATACTGCCCAAAGCAATCTACAGGTTCAGTGCAATCCCTATCAAATTACCAATGGCATTTTTTACAGAACTAGAACAAAAAAATCTTAAAACTTGTATGGAGACACAAAAGACCCCGAATAGCCAAAGCAGTCTTGAAGGGAAAAAAAGGAGCAGGAGGAATCAGACTCCCTGACTTCAGACTATACTACAAAGCTACAGTAATCAAGACAATATGGTACTGGCACAAAAACAGAAACATAGATCAATGGAACAAGATAGAAAGCCCAGAGATAATAGAATTACCATATGATCCAGCAATCCCACTACTGGGCATATACCCAGAGAAAACCATAATTCAAAAAGACACGTGCACCCCAATGTTCATTGCAGCACTACTTACAATAGCCAGGTCATGGAAACAACCTAAATGCCCATCGACAGATGAGTGGATAAAGAAGATGTGGTACATATATACAATGGAATATTACTCAGCCATAAAAAGGGATGAAATTGAGTCATTTGTTTAGACGTGGATGGATCTAGAGACTGTCATACAGAGTGAAGTAAGTCAGAAAGAGAAAAACAAATATCGTATATTAACGCATGTATGTGGAACCTAGAAAAATGGTACAGATGAGCCAGTTTGCAGGGCAGAAGTTGAGACACAGATGTAGACAACAAACGTATGGACACCAAGGGGGGAAAACCACGGGGGACTGGGTATGGTGGTGTGCTGAATTGGGTGATTGCGATTGACATGTATACACTGATGTGTATAAAATTGATGACTAATAAGAACCTACTGTATAAAAATATAAATAAAATCAAATTCAAAAATTAAAAGAAAAATGGAATCAAAATATAATGAAAACAGACTCTTAGATACAGAGAACACTCTTAGGTACAGGTAACCCGTCTGGTACCAGAAGGGAGGAAGGTGGGGGACGTGAAATACGTGAAGGGGATTAAGAGGTATCAAACTCCAGTTTTAAAATAAACAAGCCACAGGGATATAATATACTGCATGAGGAATATAGTCAATAATATTGTAATAACTTTGTATGGGCACCAATTGTTACTAGACGTAAAGTGGTGATCAGTTTATAATGAATGCGTATGTCAAATCACTACATGCACCTGAAATTAATGTAATATTGTACATCAACTATATTTCAACAAAAACCCCACAAATTCTAAACATAAGTTCCAAGCAGACACTGCTGATCCCCTCCAGGCCCCAGCAGGCCCCACTTGTCCCAGCTCTGGGTGCTCTGTGGCTGGGCACTAGGAGGATTGCCCCAGATGTGGAGTTGCCTCACCCAAAGAAGAAAGCCCTACCAGGGAATTTCCACCTCACCTCCACCCTAAGATAAGCACCGCCTGATAGGAAGGAACAAAACCCCAGTTCTTTCGCCCAAAGGCAGGACCAACTCTGACCCCAACCGACCCTGTCACATTCTGGGCAGGAGTGTGACAAGTTCCCAACCCACAGCCTCTGTTTCTCTTTTCATCCCAGAGAGGATGGGCCCAGAGGCTTAAGACAGCCCTCTGCTAGTGAATTTAAATAAAGTTCCAACTAAAAATTCCTATTACTTCTGAATTCTCAGACGTACATCTACGACTAAAACGTACTTTTAAAAACATACATCTCTCAAACTTACGGCCTAATGACTCTAAAAGATAGTACCCAGTGGTGGAAGGCCCATTGCCTGCCCCTGTAGTCTGGAGAATTTTGAAAGCAACTCAGAACTTTAAAATAACCCCTGGATACAAGAAATAGCCTAGTTCCTGGTATAAGATACATCAGCAGTTTTGCAGGAGCTGGTGATCTACTTTCAGTCTTTAAGTCGCTTAAAGAAACCTGTGAACTCAGGTCCCTCCAGAGTGTAGCCTCAGTTCCTTCTAGTCTCCACCAGACCCCTGGCAAGATGTCGCCCTGCTGCTGCCTACCTTTGCTCTTGCCAGGCCAGAGGTCCAAACTGTTGCTCTCTCCCTCCTTTCTGCCTAGAATCTGAACTATTTTTCAAGACTTAACTCCCCACGGAACCTTCCTCAAGGACCCAACCTCTGAGAGATTTTTTTCTTCATTAGGGAGGACCCTGATGTCAGGCGCTGTGGGTCCTCACCCATGTCCCCACGGCACTCGCCACGCCCAGGCATGCCCGGTGGATTCCAACTGCAAGTACCTGTGCCTTTTCTCCCTGGAGCCTTTGTTTGGCTTCTGGAATCTACCTGTCCAGAGAGCAGGCTGGACATCCTGGGAGCAGTTCCACACCAATTGTGACATAAGCTGGTGGGTGAATGCTCCAGCTGTGGCACATTGTCTGGGGTAGTTGGGAGTGTGCTCTATACCGGCTCCCAAAGTCCCACAGGGGGCTTGAGCCCCAGTTAAGCCCTTCTTTCCTTTCCACTTTTCCCTTCCACTTTTCACTTTCCCTCTCCCCCATGGGGGCTTCCTAAGAACATACCCCAAACACATTGCTTGCACACACATATTTGTCTCAGGGTCTGCTTCTGGGGGAAGTTCAGCCTAAGACAATCCCCACAGAACTTACCGTAGCACTCATTTATTAATTATGGCTTTTTGCTTTCTTCTATCTGTTATCTCATCAATGAGATCACCAACTGAAGACAGAGCTACACTTATTGCATCATCAATTTTCACGTACTCTAGAATAGTACAGAGTTTTATGTAGTAGAGATAGTGTGATTTAACTTCTCAGGTACAAAAGTTTTCTATCATATTGCAAGTTTTCATTCATATCACTTAGAGTTTAGGAAATGGGATGCTCATGAGTTTACTAAAATGCATTTAAAATATGTAAATACTATTTAAATATAAGAGGTTATTATTGGTACCCAAGCTATTGTTTTTGGTTATACATAATTTTTTGTACATATCCAACAAAGGGAAGGTCAATTGGAGAAGGTAGCCTATGCTGTCAAAGTCAATGATTTAAACATAACATGAAGACTTTTTTCCTTTTGAAGTGAAAGGTGGAGGGATGTCTGGTTGTTATTTACAGCAGTTCACAATACTATAGAGTCAGAAGGACCTTGGGACCATCTAGTATCTCACCTTCTTCTATCCAGTTGGTGATTTGCAAGGAGATGATGATAGTCCTAATATTTCAACTGTAAGAGAATGAAATCTGCTTGGTAAGCCAGCTGAAGAAAAAAAAAAGAGTGGAAAATGGTCTCCCATCACAGGCTATTTCAATTTTCTCTGATTCTCTGTGTGTAAAATTATTAAGCTTTAGAGATGGACAGACCTGGGTCCTAGCTCTGTCACTAGTAATTAGTTTTAGAAAAGTCACTTTTCTTTAAACCTTGCTCTTCTTATCTGTAAAATAGGGAAATAGTAATGGCAACAACTTCATAAAGTGCTTGTGAGGATTGAAGTAAATGAGACGACGATGGCATATAAAGTATCGTGTTGAGCACCTAATAAATTCTTAGTCAGTGGTTCCTGCTGCCACCACCACTGCCATCCTCCTCCTCAGCAGGGCCTTGCAGCATCCTTAGAGCAAGTGGGACGTGGAGCACATGGAGGGATTTAACAGCACCGCTGAGGGAACGAAGGCTCTAGTTCATTGGGAAAATGTGCCAACCTTGGGAACGGCAGCTCTTTTAGATCCTTCGAGAGTTTGACAGAGTGTGGCTGCTGGATCTGTAACCCGTCTTCTCTCTGGGTAATTTTATGAACTCCTCTCACTGGCTCCACCTTAAGCAACACTCTGAAGCTGGCGATGTTTCTTGGACTTTACTACATCCCCTTTCTTCTCCATTCCCCAGGGCCTAAGCTCCTCCTGCCTGCTCCCGGCTTTTCCTTCTCAGTGAACATCTCCTCTCCGCTGAGACAAGCTTCAGTGACTATCTCAGTGGAAAGGGTCTCACCGTCCAATTAAACTAAAGAATTAATTAAGTTTGCATTTTATCAGCACTCAATGCCTTAATCCAAAAAAATAAAATCTTACTCTGCAAGTTCATGCTTTTAGGAAAGTGGGTGAGCAGGGATGCAGATGTTTATGGGTAGACTTGACCTGAATTCTTCAAATAAGCAGCAGGATGCATGAGACCTAGAATAATTCAGTCCACTAGTTCTTATGTTTATTGACCATTGTACTGGATTGAATAGCATCCTTCAAAAATTCAGTTCTACCTGGAATCTGTGAATCTGATCTTACTTAAAAAGAGGGTCTTTGCAGATATAATTAGGATGTACGTAAAGATGAGGCCATATTGGTTTAGGGTAGGCCATTAATTCAATCACTGATGTCCTGATAAGAAGAGACCAAAAGATAGACACACAGATATCATTGAGAGGAGAGGCCACATGCTGACAGAGGCAGACAGGACTGATGCTGCCACAAGCAGAGGAATCGTTCTCCCCTGGAGCCTCCAGCGGGAGCATGGCTCTGACGACACCACGATTTTGGATTCTGGACTAAGAACTGTGAGAGAAATAAATGTGTGTTCTTTGAAGCAACCTAGTTAGTTGTAATTTGTTAAGGAAGCACTAGGAAACTAATATGAACATCCACTAAGTACTAGCAACATGATAGGAGCCTGGATAAAAAATACAAATAACTGGCCACTGACACTGAGTATCCACGACGTGGGGAATAACAACAGAGAACTGTGTGTATCTGTGCACTCTTCTCACAGCCCTGTAAGGCTAAGCAAACCTGAACCTTAAACCTCCTCTCCTAGGTACCTCAAGGTGGGTGCATGGAGACCTACCTTTGCATTACGTGGCAGCAGGGGCAGCAGTTGCTGAGCTGAGCATGACTGAGCACCAAAGCATGGCGTCATGAGTGGGGGCAGAAGGGAGTGATGGGTGACATAAAGAGGGAAGATCACCTGGCAAGGACACCACTGCCCACAGTGACCAACATGACGAAGGGGCTCCAGGTCATCACCATTTCTAGAAGTACAGGTGACTGGGCCTTGTGTGGGGCATGGAGTGTCACTGAAATGGACTGAGTATCCGTGCCCCCACCAATCCACATGTAAAACCATAATCCCCAAGGTGATGGTATTTGCAGGTAGGGCCTTTGGGAAGTGATTAGGTCATGGGAGTGGGTCCCTTATGAATGAGATTAGTGTCCTTATAAAGCAGACCCCAGAGAGCTCCCTTGCCCCCTTCACCATGTGAAGGCACAGTGAGAAGAAGGCCATGTATGGACCAGGAACTGGGTCTCATCAAACACCCAATCTGCTGGTGTCTTGATCTCAGACTTCCCATCCTCCAGAACTATGAAAAATAAATGTTTGCTGTTTAAGTCAGGGGCCCCCAACCCCTGGGCTGTGGACTGGTAGTGATCCATGGCCTGTTAGGAACCGGGCCTCCCAGCAAGAGGTGAGCAGCGGACGAGAGAGCGAAGCTTCATTTGCTGCTCCCCGTCGCTCCCCATCGCTCCCCATCGCTCCCCATCGCGTCCCATCGCGTCCCATCCCTCCCCATCGCTCCCCATCGCGTCCCATCGCTCCCCATCGCTCCCCATCGCTCGCGTTACCACCTGAACCGTCCCCTCCCCTGCCCCCGCCCTGGTCCGTGGCAAATTGTCTTCCATGAAGCTGGTCCCTGGTGCCAAAAAGGCTGGGGACTGCTGGTTTAAGTCACTCAGCCTGTGGTATTGTGTTGAGCAGACAGAAGGGAGTAAGACAGTTACGTTTCTAGAGTCTGCAACCTTTCCCTGTCCCTCAAGGCTATGGCTGTTAGCTGAGGCCTCTATGTTGCAGGCCAAGACAATCATTGCCCAAGTGATGCATGAAAAGAGTTTAAGTGTGTTGATGTGTAGTGTATGAAGCACCAGTTGTGTTATATTTGACAAAGGAAAGCAGAAAACCTTGTGCACTCATCACACAAATGAGGAAATCAAGGCCCAGAGATATAAAATAACTTGTTGAGATGACAATCGTGTAGATTTGGAATTCAAGGCTAGAGTCTTTGATTTCAAATCCAAGTACTAGCAGCAAGGAAGAAAACAACCAGACAACAAATTACATTAAAGCGGTGGGATTAACACCTAACATGGTCCCTGCCTGGGCAAATCCCTTACCTGTCATCTCATTCATACCTCTCAGCGATCCAGGGTAGTTGATATTATATTTTCACTAATTCAGTACAACCCTGAATATTTATTATAATGACTGTGAGTCATAAGGAAAACTCCAAAGTGTGGTCAGTATTCTCTGATGAAGAAGAATTGCATGTATATGAGTGGAAATACGCTTTAGCTTTTTGGAAAATTCACTTATGTAAAAGAGGCATACGCTGTTGGTGTTACACGAAAAATTCACACTGTAAATAATTATAATAATACAGCTGGCTATTTCTCTCCAAACAACTCAGTAATAATTTAATATGCACGAAAAATGGACAGTAAATATCTAAGATTTATTTCAGCTAGGCCCAGTAATAATGCTAGGCATTGTGAATAAACCCCCAGGGAGTCCGTTGCCTTGAAGCGTCACCTTCTAGAACAATACTCTAGGCCTGGGTACGTCATGTTCTGACACTGGGTGGGTTCTGAAGAACCCAGTATATGTGTGACATCTAATTTGTTGATGTATTTTTGGGGGGTTTCAACAATCCAAAACTTGTTTAAAATGTAAAATATAAATATTTTTATTAAACAAAATTAAAGTACTAACACCAGGATAATAACTTACTTTCAAAATCCCTCCATGGCCTGCATCAGATGCAAAATCAGCTATATGTGTTTCAAAGAGAAAGTACATTGTTCTAAGCTTTGTGACTTTCAGGATAAACTGGTTGTAAATATCTTTTCTTTTTTTTTTTTTTTTTAATTTGGCCTTGTCTCTTGATGGCAAAATAAATATGAGCAGAGAAGCCCAGGACATAATACCTCCCTAGGCACATGGACTTCTCTCTGGAAATGCACTTTCTCTCCCTGGGTTCCTCATGTCAAGCATGCAGTGTGGTGGTAAACATGGCTTTGGGATCGGGTTAACTAATTAATTCAAACCAGCATTTATTGAGTTCCTACTATGTGCTCACTGAAGACACAGTGGTGAACAAGACAGATTAAGCCCCTGCCTATGGAGGTCTTATTCTAGTGAAGGAGACAAACTAGCAGACAAGGAAATAAATAATAGAATTTCAAATGGGAATACGTGCTGTGAAGAAACGACACAAGGTCAGAGATTGTTGAGGAGACACTGAATGTGAGGAAGTGACCTTATGGAGAACTTGGGGAAAGTTCTGAGGTCGAGAACATGACAAGCGTCAGGGGCTGGGGGTAAGAGGAAGCCAGCACGTCAAGGAGGGCTTTGGTGAAGAGCTTAGCTTTTATTCTCAGCATAATGGGAGCCTATTAGAGGCCTGGGCAGGACAGAGCCGGGCTGCGATGCCTGTTTCAGGAAGGTGGCTCTGGGCACTGTCGGGGGAGACGGAGCAGACGCAGTCAGGAGGCTTCTCTGCAATCTGGGCAGAGACTCAGCTGCTGAGAAGCGAGTGGGCCAAACAGGGCTCTGGAGACACAGCCCCAGGATCTGGTGGTGAGCCAGGAGAGGAGATAAGGTTTCCTTATCTGGGGAAATGTTTTTGGCCTGAGCACCTGGGTAGGCCATTACCCGAAGAAAAAGGTCGATGATTGATGATTAGAAGACGTGGTTGGCAGTGTGGTGACATCCTGGAGTAGCTGCGTGGGGCTTGCTGCCTCGGAGGGACACAGGGTTTATCCGCGGAGGCTGGACACGGTCCAGCCACAGCCCGTACACGGGTTCAGGTACAAGAAGGTAGCAGATTCTTAGATGGAAGATAAGGCTCCAGTCTGACTGCTCATGTTTCATTTGTGAAATAAAAACAAGACGTTGCCTGAGTCCGACGCAGGGGAGGATGTGGTCGAATCCTGAGGCAGCAAGGATGTGACAGTGGCCTTGGGGGTAGAGAGGACTCCACACAGCCAGAGAACACTTAGGGTTTGTGGTCAGAGGCAAAGTGAGACCACTCCGCGTGCTGCGGCTTGGAGTCTATCAGGTTAGGGTTACGCAGAGCCAGAGGGGTCAACCCCGGGTGGCCTGTGGATAGAAAGGGCAACAGGTCTACGAGGGCTGGTGGGGCAGCGCCCCCATCTCTCCCAGGAAGGAAGAGGGAAATCAGCTCTAATTGGAGCTGCTCGCAGGATGTGTCCGAAGCATTTGGGAGAAAGGCTGTCTGGATCGTGGGGGTGGAGACAGTTGTACAAGGAACACATGGGGCTCTGGGAGGCTTCCTTAAGTCCTGCCTTGGCAGGGTCACGACAAGGAGTGCTCGTTCCACATGTTGGGTGAATCCAGCCCTGACGTTTAGTAACTCGGTGACCTCAGGCAAGGCATTGCCCATCTGGAAAGGGAGGTAACAATGTTCCTTAGTTCAAGGTTGTTATTAATGCTGGAGAACTTGTTAGGCAGCACCTGGTGCATCTTCAGGTACAAAAGATCCATTCGATAACTGTTAGGTATTATTATTATCGTTATTCTTATTATTTTAATTTTTATTGGAGTACGGTTAATTTACAATGTGTGTTAGTTTCAGGTTTACAGCACAGTGAATCAGTTATACATATACACATATCCACTCTTTTTTAGATTCTTTTCCCATATTGGTCATTACAGAACATTAAGTAGAGTTCCCTGTGCTGTACAGTGGGTCCTAATTAGTTATCTATTTTATATATAGTATTATTATTTTTAAAAATCCAGTTGTCTCATCAAAGATGAATCACCTCCATACTGTGTTGTTTCATTGTTTCCCAAAAAGGAGAGTGGATATTCTGAAAAATTGTCAAGTATTAGAAGGGCCCTCTTGAGAAAAGCACTAACTGAAACTCTGGCCAGATTTATGATAACAGTTTAGTGTTGGAAACAGTTTCTCAAATTGAGTTTGGGTTCACGTGCACAAGCTCACAGAGGCACATGTGCATGCACACACACACACACTCAGGCGCGTGTGGGCTGGGTGCCTATGCAGACAGTTTACATCATGTGCTTTAGCAGGTGGAGGAGCTGTCAGGTCGCATCCTGGTGACCAAAGAGTCTGTCATTATCTTCCTCTCCTGAGCACTGCCCCACCCTCCCCTTTCTCTGTTTTAAAATTTGACTTCATTTTTTAAACTAGAAGAGTAAGCTCTCACCAGCTGAAGACTTGAGACTGTTTATATGGCTGAAGCCTGTGGAACACAGCTGCTCACATCTCCAGCTTCTATCTCCTTACTAAGTCATTGGTGTAGACTTCCTGGTGGTGCAATGCTGTAATTCTGTTATCTGCTGTGCTGGTGGAATGTGGCATCGACTACAAGCAAAAGAATTGCAGATTATATTGATCGCCATGTGTTTCGTGGATGCTGAGTGTCCTGTAATTGAAATGGAGATGATCTAGCCCATGCTTTGTAAACTGTAGATGAAGCCGGCTAGCCACGTGGGTTCAGGTACAAGCAGGTGTCAACCACAGCTGACATTTCAGTGTGTCCCTTCCCATCACTCCCTTCCACATCCAGTTTTGCACAGGTGGACTTTCTTGGCAGAACTTAGTTTATGTATGGATCCCCAGCTGCAAGGGAATCTGGACAATGTAACGGTGACTTCTCACTTCTACGTTTAATAATATAAGCATAGAGTGATGTAGAGTGAGCCAACCCACACAAGGTCTGTTCATGTTAATAAACACACTTCTACAATATCATTTTTATGGTTGCATAATATTATTATTTAAACTAAATTTCCTTGATTGTTTCTTTAGGATATATGCCTAGAAATAATAATTTCGGTTTAAAGAGCCTATGATTTTTTTCCAAGGCTTTTGCTATGCCCTAACAACTTGTTCTGCAGAAACATTACACCCATGTGTCAGAGTGTACACTCAAACTCTAACCAATGCTGGATATTATTTTATTCCAGTATTTTCCATTTTCATAGCCAAAAAAAGAACCATTTAAAAAAACATTTCTTTTAACATTTTCAATAGCCTTATTTTAAACTACAAAGCAGAAGTAGCATAACTAAGTAAAAACACAATAAGGTAAACGGCAAGGATTCAGGGTTTGGAAATGTGTTAGGTTTCAAGCCGCGTTCTGGCTCATCACTACAATGACAAGAAAAAATGATTCATATTAATTCAAGGACTTCCAACGCATTATAGCTGTTTTCATTCAGGTAAACATTTCAGTACCAAGCTAAGCTCGATGCTTTTAAGTCTTATAAATGTTTTTATGATTCAAGGAGTTATCAATTTTACCCACTTTATCTGGTCCCATTTCAAAACATTGCACATTAAGGCTCTTGTACTTTATAAGCAGCACTAACAGTATCTTTTCTTTTTCAATTTTGTATTCTGAATGTTTTTTAATCACTGAATTTATCCCAGGAAAGAGGCACAGACATTTTTCACACTTATAAAGTAGTTCTGAAAATTTCAGTCTTAAGAAATGTAATTGATGTCTGATTTGAGATGATAACTCCTAAACCAGTAAACTCTAAATAACTGAAGGTAGAAGGCTGAATATATGTATTCAAGATCTTTAAATAAGAAACCTTTATATTTTAATGCCTACTCTTCCCTCTTGTAGTTTAATTGGTTCAAACCTAAAGCACAGGATTATTCTTTGAGAATTTTAATTCCTAAGCTTTCAAAACACTTGAAAAAGATCTTGCCTTGACAATTTAAAATATGATTTCCCATCACACAACATTTTTCTCAGTCCAGACTCTAGCCAGAATTCGACACCTGTGTCCTTCCTTCTTCCTGAACATTTAAACCGTGTTTATGAGACAGATGGCATGTGCCCAGCTGGGTGTTGGCTTGAATAAGATGCCAGAGAAATATGAAACATGATTCTTTCCTCAACTAACTCATAGACGAGGAGACCATATCAAAAAATAAAGTAAAAAGTGGGGGCTTGGTAGCACTCACCTGGATCAGGGCAAACTGTGGCCCAGTCTGGCCTGATGGCTGATACGTGTGTAAAGATCTATAGGAGCACAGCGACGCTCACGCATTTACGTGCTGCATTCAAGCCACAGCAGCACAGCTGAGTGGTGTGACTGAGCCGTGCATCCCACACGCTCAGATGTCTACCATCTGGCCATTCACAGAAAGTTTGTTGGCCTCTGGTCTAGATCACTGGACCATCTCCTGTTGAAAAAGCTGAATAAATGTATATATTTGATGTATATATAAATTGATATATACAATTATATACTAATGATGGTGAAGAATCACAGGGCCAAGTTCCCTGAGAGGATGGAATCGAGAGAAGTGACTGGGGTCTGGGGCCTTTCTTCTGGGAGAGTCTGTGGGACTGAGCCCCTGGGCTGGAGGGGGCGCTGACATCCAGGGCCCGGAGGGTTACATCAGTCCTGCTGGAACAAGGGTAACTGGAAGTAACTAGCTGACTACTGTGGTTACCACTGCCTAGCTATGAACCAACTCAACCCTGGAAAACTGACACCTGGCTGAGCGAAAGAAAAATACACCTGGGAGAAGGTAATGTCCTCCCAAGACTCAGATTATTTCTACAGCAAATTTTCAAGTATAATATTCTCAACATGAAAGAAATCTCACCACGTTCTGGCCATGATGGAATGAATGGTATTGCACTTATTATCCTGCCACTAACAAATATAAAAGCTGAATAAAATACGCAAAGCTGCTCTTTGCAGGCCTTTGACAACAAATGTAGGCTGTGACCTTCGAGAGAAAAGCAGCACACATGTGAGCACATTTGTCCTTGCTTCTCCCTGAGAGCATCTTCCAAGCTTTAGCACAGGGGATGGAGCTCACATGGAGACCACAGGCTCTCTGGGCAGAGGAACAGAGGTCAGAACTCAGGAGTGTTAAGTGGCTGTGATTTAGGTCAGGGAGAGTACAGAGCTGAAGGGAAGTTAGTCCAAAATTCTGTGTAGTTTTCGTGTACCTTTGGCTTACTCAGAGCAGCAGATGCACAGGGCCCCCTGAGGGAACAGCAATGGGAGCTGGCACTGAGAAGATTCCAGAGTTCTGAGATGTTGGAGACACTGGAATTTGGGCTGAGCCAGGTTGGAGAAACAGTCCATGCCCTGGGAGTAAGGACCACCTCTAGGAGTGACCATTGGTCCTGGGGAGAAGGCCAAACGGAAGTAGCCGTGCTTCCACAGGAAGCAATTGCTAACTCCAAATCTCAAGGAAAGGATTAGAAAAGAATTCTAGCTTGATTGGAGCTTGAAAGATGAGTAATATTTGGGTTAGTGAGACTGGAGCTGTTTAAAATATGCTTTAAAAATAATATGATTAAAAATAATCAATTTCAACAAATGCCTTTTCTGTATCTGATGTGTTAGAGGCCTGGGCATTCTCCTGGTTCTGTATAAATCTTAGGAACGCTTTCCAACCCAAGCATCCTCTAGGGGGAGTCATAATATGCATTTTATAGATTTTTGTGTAAGTGAATCATGTAGTATGTACTCATTTTGCTTAACTTTTTTCATTCAGCTTAATGATTTTTGAGATTTATCCGTGTTGTACCATCTATCAGTGATTCATTCCTTTTTGTTGGTGGTAGCATTCCACTGTATGGAAGTACAACACTTTGCTTACCATTCACCTGTTTATGGACTTTTGGGTTGCTTCTAGTTTGGGACTATTACCAAAAAAACAAAAACAAAAACCCTGCCATGAGCAGTCATGTACCAGTCTTTGCATGGACATATATTTTTACATTTTTAGGTTAAATATCCAGGAATGGAATGTCTCTGCTGTATAGTAGGAGTGTGTTAGCTTTTTAAGAAACTGCCAAACTGTATTCCAATATGGTTGTACCATTTTACATCAGCAGCGTATGAGAGTTCCAGTTGTTCCATATCCTCACCTTGTATCATCAGCCTTTTTAATTTTCGCCAATTTGAAGCATGTGAAAGTGGGATCTCATTGTGGTTTTAATTTGCACTTCTTTGATGACTAATGACGTTGATCATCTTTTCATAGACCTCTTTGCCATTCGTGTGTCTACTTTGGGGAAGCACCTCTTCAGGTCTTTTCATCTGACCTGTGCATGACTCAGGGGTGCAGCTGAGATTGCATAGATGGTCCGAATGTCAGTTTTGTTCTCTGGGTCTTTCCTGGGCATGCATAGCTTTGGAATTTGGTTGAGACTTGTGCGGATTCATAGACAGAGTTGGAGCCCCTTTTCTGGCTCTCTCTCCCTTCTGCCATTTCCCCACATGCTTCGGCCTTGAGGGGCCCCTTTGCATGGTGCCTCTCCAGAAGAAGAAAAGGAAGAAAATCCACATAGGTCACCTCTGTAACTTGTGACTTCCTTTACAATCTTCCCATTTTTATTTATTTTCCAGAATCTTCAGAGTTTTAAAAAATTTGTCCAGTTTTTAGTTGTAATCAGAGCGAGGAATGGGCTGTACTGTGCTTACCCCACCACAGTGGAACCAGAATGAAATTACTACCTTGTGGGTAATTGCTATGTAACCTGGTCTTTCTTAGCATATATATGATACTTTGTGTCCTCAAGAGCATACAAATACATCAATAAATGAATGGGAAACCAGGACAATTTGCGGGTATAATATTTCAAAATTGGGAGCTACCGAGACTTGGAATTTTCACAGAATGCCAAATATTTCCCACCTTGAATTTATCTATTTTTCTCAGAAATGTCTAGGCATGTTAAAATTTTTACCAGGAATTCCAGCCATAATTTTCAGATATCATAGCCTCCACACACGTAGACAACTGTTAGTAGCTAATGAATGGCTATTTGGTCTCGGCTAACCTACCAAACTGAAATTCAGTCAGATTTGGGGGGCGTGCACTAGGGTAGTTGAATCGGAAATATTTTTGTGCATTTCACTACTGAATGGTGAGGAGACATTCGCACATAATAGATTTCTCATTTTCCTGTAAACTGTTTACATTTTCTTTAGTAAGAATGAAAAGATTCCATGGGTTTGGTGGCAGATTTAGAGGGACACAACTCCTTGCAAGAATCTGAGTGGGCAACAGCAATTCTGTGGTAACAATCCAGCCTCACAGGTGAGAAAGACTTCTTTAGCTTTGGGTGAACTCTCTCCAAGGCCCTGGATTTCTTGGAAGAAGCATCAGAAAATAAGTGTGCTTCTGTGCTCAATTGTAGATTTGGCAGTATGAGCCAAAAAATTAGCGGTTTAAGTCTCTCTAATTAGCAGGAAAGTAGAGTATGACTCTGAATTCATCCCAGTGATAAAGTCCTGTGTGCTGATATCCTTCTGCAGAGATGATTAATCTGCCAGGAACAGATGTGAGGATTTGGACCTGCTTCAGACAACATTTCAAATATATAATTGCTCTGCAGTTTCCCCTAACTGATTCTGAATAAGTAGTGCTGTAACAATACTATGACAAATAAAGCTCTGAGAGGTGTTAGCTGAGTGGTAAGGTGTGGTCAGTATGCCTAAAAACTGGAAAGCAACCTAAGGAAAGACCAAGATATCTTTCTTTACCAAGTTTCAATTTTTATTGTAGTCATGGAAAAAACCTGATGTTATTAAATTTACTATGGAAAATCATCACTTTTCTTCTTCTGTGGGATTTTCTTTATCTTTAAAAATTACATTGTAGATATTTTGCTCAATTGCAAGGGTATAGGCAGGTATCAGAACATGAACAATTATGTTTCTGCTATGAGTCCAATACACACACCTGAAGTACAGCAATTCTCAATAAACTGCCAAAGACTTGAGTCAGATTGAATTTAGAACGAAAAACAGCATTATTTTTATAAACTCGGAGCTGAAATAATCGGTTTGGCATACGTCACGTTTAATTATGTGGTCTTCAAAGTCAGGAAGAACTGGGTTCAAACTCAATTTCGGTATTAATATTACTGCACGACTCTGGGCAAGTTACTCATTCTCTCTTAGCCTTAGGTTCTTCATGCAGAATGTGATAATATGATTGTCGGGAGAATAGATTTTAAGGTTTATGTAAAGAACAGTGTAAGTGCTCAATAAATGGCTTCTATAAGTATTTTTAAAATTATTATTACTTGGAACTGTGGACAGTATAAAAATATACATAACCTAATTCATTAGCGCTAGTCAGAATTGAAACTATAGATCTAGTTTTTCAAAACAAAACTCACCAGGTGGATCTTTCATTTGATTCAAGTCCCTGAGTCATGAGTCTTTCAACGGAGCTCGCAGGACCCAGAGTATCAACTTTCTTTGTCTAAAAACTCATCTACTCCGTCCTGTTTGACCCCCAATTTTTTGTCTCTCTTTTCTCCACATCTGCCACTTTTTTAACACCTTGATCACTTTATCTGTAAACAGTTCTGCCTCTCCTCACTAGTCAAATTCGTGTACGCCAGGCCCTGTGGAGCCCTCCTTTCCAGTTTTCTTGTGTGGTGTTTGGTGTCTGTCAAAAATACCTAAAATGCCCATATTGCTGAGAGTTACGAAACTGTGACAGGCAAATTTCCCCCTGAGACTTCAATGTGTAGAGAACATAGGTGATGCCGATCCTTCTCCTTGGATGGAGTTACTCCCTGAAACACAGTATCCAGAGCTTTCCCCGCCTCAGCAGAGTGTTTTGAGTGAAGAAAGCTTGACAGATTTCTGAGACAAAGCGGCCTCAACACAAGCTATAACGTGCAACCATCAAACCTATTTATCTGAGATATTTTGCATGATTTTATTTCTCTTATTAATGCTTTTCCATTATGTTAAGTTTGTATGTTACAGGAGTTAAATTTAATTCTAGCTTTATTATCCAGAAGATAATGATAAATATGAAAGTCTTTAATAATTTATCTTAGAGGGCTAATTCTTAAATTCACAAACATATTCATCACTTTTTTCATGAAGAGGCCAATCTCATTTTTATTTAGCTCATTTTCATATTCGAACCCTTTCTTTGTTTGAATCAAGTGAAAACATGTTTCCAAAATTCCTGTTTATGCCTTTTATGTATAGCAGCACCAAGCCATTAGAAGAGAATGCATTTGTGCTGGTTATGCCTTAAAAACAAAATAAGCACAGCCAATTCTATTAACTTGGATCACATGGCAGACTATATTTTGAATGATCACATAATGATTTCAACATTTCTTATGTTTCTGAGAAAAAGCTCTCAGAAACTTTTCTCAGCATCTATTTTTAAGAGTCACAGAAAGCTTGAGAGTTGGTGTAATGATCTGTCTCTCGCCTGCAGGCAAGATTATACTTAACGTTATCCCCAACAGGAAGCTAGAGCACTCTGAAAATGTTTTAAAAACTGCCCTCATGTGTACAAAGTATTTACATCAGAAATGCCAGCAAAAAGAAAAAACAAAGGCGGGGAGAGTAAAAGATAATCATATTATTTTTGAGGGGCTGCTGACAAGTCTTACTTTCCCTTCCCTTTGACTTAAAGCATTTTGCTCATTTTGGCTTAGCTTTTCTTTCATACTGTTTTCTTTTTTCTCCTTCTTATGGGTCTAATTATATTTTCCAGGAAAACTGATGATTCAGGAAGAGGAGCGACAGTTTGAGGGCAGTTAGGCTCCAATGATGAAGTGAGCAGAGCTGGAGGGTTTGCACATGGAGAGCTTTTGTGATTCCAACTGTTCCGAACAGAGGCTGGGCTTCCCGGAGCAGCCTGGCCACCCTCTGCTGCTCATCAGTGTCAGGGCTGCTGACCGCCAACTGTTTAACAGGAACTTTTCATGTGCCTCAGGCTCGCCAAGTTGATTTGGGTGCTTTGAAATAGAAGCCAAGTGTGCCTGCCCACAGCAGAGTCTGCACTGACCGGTCCCAAACCACCGATCTCTGGAGGGGAGGAGGTGTGTGCAGGGGTGCGAAAGGCCACCAGGGGTCACGTTCAGTCCAGAGCTCTGGGCTGACAGCAGACCCACTGGTCTGAAGGTCTCTGAGCCATAGTTACTGTAGTGGCAGCATCCTGAGAGCCACTGGGAGTGGAGAAGTAGGGGGGCCAGGTCGCTGAGAATTTCAGTTAAGTTGAACAAATGAATGAGCTGTACTCAATGCTTCTGCCACTGGAAATTAAAAACAACTAAGTCCTAGTAAGTTTCAGAGATTATCCTTGACTTTCAAATTCATAACCTGCATTTTAATGGTATCATAAGATAGACTGAGGACAGGAAGCCCTCTTCTCCTAAAGCTTGTGTTCTGGTTGGCCAAGCATACACCCTCTTCCAGTCACACCTGTCAGGTCCACATCAGTAGGCCGTTCCTGAGGGTTCCTGAGACCCTCAGGAGCGGCCTCATGTGTAGTCTATGGCAACTTTCGGACCATACCCGTTATGTGAAGCTGCCATCCATTCAAGCTTACAAACTCTAAATTTGTTGAAATCCATCTCTCAGAGTACCTTAAAGCTGTGCTCACTTCCCCAGATCCTGACGTTTTGTTTCCTCATCTCTCCAGAACAGTCCCACGTCCTCTGACTCTACTTTAGCTTCACTGGCTCCAACTCAGTGTAACAACGTTCCTGGGGGACCTTGAGAGTCCTTCACTGTCTTGCCTTACTTCCATGTCCATCTTCCTCAAATTCTGCTTTCTTCTGTTCTGTCCTTGGTTGTTGAACATAGCTGGAGAAAGTAATAAACTATACCAAGGGGACTTCCCTGGTGGTGCACTGGTTGAGAATCTGCCTGCCAGTGCAGGGGACACGGGTTCGAGCTCTGGTCCAGGAATATCCCACATGCCACGGAACAACTAAGCCCATGCGCCACAACTACTGAGCCTGTGTTCCACAACTACTGAAGCCCATGCGCCTGGAACCTGTGCTCCGCAACAAGAGAAGACACCGCAATGAGAAACCCGCACACCGCAACAAAGAGTAGCCCCTGCTCGCCGCAACTAGAGAAAGCCTGCGCACAGCAATGAAGACCCAACGCAGCCAATAATTAATTAATCAATTAATAATAAATAAATAAATGATACCAAAAGTCTTGCATTCCTTACTTGGCAAAAAATGATTGCTTCCTTCACTGAAAAATCTGCAGGCTTTGTCTCCCTCCCCACCGATGACATATCATTCTGCCTTAATTCTTTACTTCTGCACATCTGTTGTGCACTCCTTTCAGATGAGGACAAAGTCTTATTCATCTTTTTATCCCTCATAGTACCAGATCAGTATCAAAGAGATAATATATATCTAATAGAGTGTGTTTAATAAGTATTTATTAAATTGGGTAAAAAAGAATGAAGAGAAGAATGGTTTGATTATTGCTAAAAAAAACCCCTCTACAGGTGAGATTTGTGTGATCTGCAATATCTGGTTGGATGTTGTCTTATGTTACAAACGTATTGTTTCTTGTGTGTAAATCTCATCTAAATGAGCACATTGCAAGGTCTGTAAGTAAATAGTGCCATGCTATATTTATCTTGAAATTCCAACATCATTTATCCAATGGCTAACTATCCACCAAGTCACAGAATGAAAAGGGACTCTAGAAGTGGGTGCACAGACTAACTACATCAGAATCATCCAGGAGGTTTATGAAATATGATTTCTTGTACTGTACCCAGGACCCACTGAATCAGAATTTCTGGGGCACAGATTCACATGATTTTAAGAGTTCTCATTGTAATTCTGTCCTAAAGATAGGTTTTGGAACCACGAATTTAGTCCAAGTGTCACAATTTACAAATTAATAAGCTGAGGGAGGGCCAGGGAATTTAAGTGATTGTCTAAGGTGGAATAGCAAGAAGGGTCTGATGTTCCTTACACTCTTGGTGAATTGACTTTGCCCAGGTCTGGCTGTTTCTCATACAGACCTCACACCCCCAGCCTCACCCTAGAGCACTAGGTCATCTCCGCACTGCTGCCCACTTGGGGAAGCCTGTGCCTTACCTCAAGCTTGAGCTGCACTTTCTGCCTTAGGGCCTCTTGATGCCTGCCCTGCATTCACACACACACGAGTTATAAGTGCACGGAGACCATTTCCCAGCCAGTTGGAGGGGGCAGAGTCTGGGATCTGATGCCCTTCACCTTCACCTCTTTAGCAGATAATTTTGAAAGGCATTTTATATGCACTGCAGAAGGTCCTGGTGACCAATAGATAAGGCCTTCTTATGTCAACTATCCCTGTTTTCCTGCTTCACTTTCCCTGGTCTTTCACTTCTGCTTCCTGGGGTCACTTCCGAGGTAAATAATGTGCACGTAAATTCTTGCCTTGGGCTCTGCTTTGAGAGAGCTCAGACTAAAACAGGACCTTAGTAGGAGATTTTGGAGCCATGTCTGACAGCAATGAGGACCCCATTGCTAACAGGTGCCATGCACTAGCATCCTCAGTAAGACTCTTCCCTGGTAACTGGAGCAGAAGTAGTTGGAACACAGGACTCGCTGGGCTCTGGGAGCCAAGTGATTCAGGGACAGTATAAGTGTGATGATCATGGACTTAGCTGGCTTTGGTTAGCTGCTTGGAAGACTTGAAAAGAAAGAAAGTGGTCGGCTTAGGAATTAGCAGCCCAGCCAAGGACCCCTGAGGCTGGTTCTCGAGT
The DNA here is from genome assembly GCF_028021215.1 of Eschrichtius robustus. Taxonomy (NCBI): domain Eukaryota; kingdom Metazoa; phylum Chordata; class Mammalia; order Artiodactyla; family Eschrichtiidae; genus Eschrichtius; species Eschrichtius robustus. Next base: position 130,565,015 of record NC_090831.1, on the reverse strand, counting down.
GTTGCTAGGGTGGCACCCAGAAGACACTGATATCCTCCAGGAAAGAGCAGAAATGGCAGGTCAGCCTTGCTAGAATCTTGAGGAAGGGTCAGAGTTTTGGATAGGTGAGAATATTAAAGCAGATTTATCATGTGATACCAATATACTCCTTTGGGAGACCCTGGAGAACATCCGCTTCAATAAGGCTACTAACAAGTCTCTTGATGAAGGATGCTGGCATCATACGGTAACGTGGGGTGGCTACTGAAATCTGGGGTTGACAGCAGGAGATGTAGCTGGAATTGGATTTTCTCGTATCACTTGGGATTACAGGGTTCCAGAATGGCAGAGGCCAGGCGGTGGTACCAAACTTTAGGAGCAAAGTGGTCAAAATTGCTGTAAAGAGCAAGAAGGAAAGCACAGAAATCTGTGTCAGGCAATGGTGGGTCACTCATGCTGTTTCAAGTGGAGAGACAGATGAACGGCTGACTTAGGGTGTTGTCTGGGTTATAGAACAAACAAAAAATCAAGTTGTTGAGACAACTATCTTGTGTTTTCAAAAAGTCACTTTGTATTGTAGAAAATAGGATGTAAGTAGCAAATGTAGGTATAGGAAGACAGTTTGGGGGCTTTATGAATGATTAAGGTGAGCTAGGAGGGGCGTAGCCCAGGCCAGTGGGGGAGATGAGGGGAATGGAAGGACTTGGGGGGCGGTGTTTGCAAGTAGAGATGATAGAATTTGCTGAAAGACTGGATGCCAGGTAGGATGGGAAGAGGAACCAAGGATAATTCCCATGTTTTTAGCTCAAGCAACTTAGAGGATGGTGGTACCAAGAACTGCCAGGGGAAACAGGAAGAAGAGCAGGCTGTGGAAGAAGTGAGCATTCCCCTTAGGAGAGGCCACATTGTGAAGCTGTTACACATCCAGTGGTCATGCCAGATAGGCTGTTAGATGCAGGTGGAGACACAGATTTAGTTAATACCTTCACATCACTTAATATCACACTCGTGTATGAGAATTCCTGGAGAAACCCTACAGATAGGGAAGACAGAGATAGAGGGCCAGTGACATACTCTGGTGCTCTCTAAAGTTTAATGTCTTATGGAGGAGAAGGATCTAGGAAAGGATACTGAGATGGTGCAGCCAGTGAGGCCAGAGGAAACCCAAAGGACTCTGTTGTTGAGAAGAAAGTGCTTTAAATGGTGAGAAAATAAAAAGGACAGAGTGACCAACTGTGTAGAATCTTGTTGAGAGGTTAACAGCCAAGGACAGAGAAGTGACTAGTGGATTTGGCAAAATGGAGGTCAGTGATGATGTCGACAAGAGTCATTTCAGTGGCTGGACGCAAACCTATGGGAGTGAGGTGCGGTTATCGCCATAGGTAATAGGGTGGGACAAAAAATTGGGGGTTAAAATCTGCAAATAACATCACATTCATTACGAAGAGGCCACTAATCCTATTTAATTTCCTAGGAAAAAGAGGTTCCATATGAGCCATGAGAAATTAGCAGACTGAGAACATTGTGTGTCTCTATTTTGAGACTGGAAATTCGAAAGGTGGTAAAGATTAAAAAGACAAGCCAGGTATAGATCTGGAGGAGAAAAAAATGGCTGGCAAGTCACATGGGCATCCAGGAATAGTAGGGAGAGATGGAAGTGAAGCCAAGAAAACATCCTGGGGCCACCACGAGGGTCAGAGAAAAGTTTAGCTGGGTAGGGCTTAACATGTTTCATAATAAGGACACTTTATTCGAACTTTGCAATATATCAATTCACTTTTGTTTTTACTATTTAATTTCTAAAAAGGAAGTATAATTTACCAAAACGTACTGGTAATAAGTATTTATATGTGTGTAGACAAAACACATATGCATGGATCATATATTATACTCTGATTCTTTCATCATCCAAGTCTAACCACAGTTTACGCACTATGCCTAACACATGACCTATTGTTCACCGTGTAGCACCTACATAAATTATAGTCGTTATGGCTAGGACGGCATGGAAAGATGAAATATAAACAAATATTCCATGAGGATTCAATTTTCTAACCATGAATACATGGAGAGAAGATAAATTAAATGTGGTCAATGAAGTTCAAGTTGATTTACTTGGAAAAGTCTTTTGTAGCCCTGCCATTATTATGCCTTACCATATTTTTAAGGTCAGGCAATCCAGTCATCACCCAGTCTTACTTGTAGCCAGTCACAAACACTTAGAGGCCAAAAGATGCCGTGAGGTACACTGGGAACTTTGTTCATGCTGTTTAAGCAGAAATGGAGCTGATGTGTTTGAAGACTAAAACATTCTATAGCTTATAGGCAATGGTGCTCTACTTCTTTCCACAAAATGAAAACAGAGGATTCTATCTCAAATCAGGCTGCCAGAGTTTCACTTAACTCACCATAGACTGCCCAGAAAGAGAGTCTTTCATCTGTCTTGGCTCTCTCTGCAGAGTTAATGATTATCTCAGGAGAACCATTATTTTCCCAGAGCAGATTCTGTTTCACTTCTGGTCTGAGTTACATTTGGTATCTCTGAATCATGAACTTCAAACCCAGGGAGGGAATGTTGTGTTGGTTTATTGTGTTTGAATGTGTACTTGAAGTTGAGTGCAAAAAAGAAAGAGTCTACATCTAGCTTTAATTGTTTCACAGCTTTTCTGGAATACTTATTTCTCATTGTTTGTGCAATGAGAATCATAACTTGCAATTGAAAATTAATGTCTATAGTAGTAAGCTATGGCTAGAAAATCAGTTATTTTTTATTTTACATTTTATTGCCAAATGCCATCATTTGTTTAAGTAAAATTCTGGTTTTGATAGATTAAAGTATAATTTGAATTGCCCAGATCATGGTGTTTTTTTTTTTTTTATCAGAAGTGAGGCTCAGCTAACATTTAAGTGCTAATTCTTCTTGTCAAAGGAAAAGACTGCAATAAAGACATTTGTAAACTCAACAAGTAAAAAAGCTTTTTCATGGTTCTTCTCTGTTGTAAACATTAACTGGCTTTTCCTTTTTATTTTTAATAAGTAAATGTAGAGTCTGAATCTAGCTACCCACTCTAGGTTTCCTTTAGATTTGCTATCTGGATAATCCATAAATATGCAAGATGTAAGAATCCTGTAGTATAATCATGTGCTGTGATTTATTTTATAGCGCAAACACATGACATAAGTAGATAATGAATCTTTTAGGAAAAATGAGATCTTGTCTCAAGTTCTCGTGGGCAAAGCACGCTGCAGCTCTGTGGGAAGGAACCTCATTTATGTGGGCCAGCTACTTTCTCTCATGTGACAAGAACAAAGAACAGCCAAGGATTGGGGATCCAGCAGCTAGCGTCTCAGAATCTTTGGGTTGGCTGCCCAAAAGTTTTCCATTTTTATTCTCTGAGAGGTTGACTGAATTGTAGGATTATGTGCAACTTTCCAACTTATCTCTGCCCAGCAGCCAGGAAGTCCATGACTCCCAGAATTTGTTGAACAAAATGGTCTAAGGTCAGCTTCCCTGCTGTCTACTAATCTACTTGAAGGCAAGCTCAAAACTGACCCTTCCCTTGGGAAGAAACAGCACCACCCCACTGATGCCTGCATTGTTGTTTTGAATGTGTACATGTAATGTGGCATGTCAAGGCTTCAGGATAAGGCAAAACCAAAGTAAACTCTTTGTTCCTCTGAGCCACTAGTACTGAAATTGCCTGAATTGGTTCCCTGAAAGACAATATGTGCTTTGAATAAAATTAGATTGAAATCGCTAGGCTAGCACCCCCGATTTGTGTAGAAAATAGAATGGTGTGGAAATTTTTTCTTAAATGATTAGTTTACCCATCTGCAATCTGGTGGTAAGGCTGTTACTTATATCTTGGGGTTATCATGAGGATAGATGGGATAATACACACTGCTCATACCAAATCTTGGGCAAGCTCCTTGAACTTAAATTGGAATAAAAGGCAAATACATACACCTAAAATTATCTTTTGAATAAGTTGACCATCTTGAAACAAAACGGTAATCAATAAGTGTTTTCACTTGAATAGAACTGCTTTAAGTTTTAACAAATTTCAGTGAAACTGAGAACTATGATTAGAGTTTTCAGAGACCTAAACTGGGTATAGAATGGCTAGATATTTTAAAAGAATTGTTTCTTATTTATTCTTCTTTTCACATTTTCTTGACTTGTTATTGATTTAGAAAATTTTTTGAAATAACTATAGATTCAGAAGAACTTGCAAAGATAGTACAGAGAGGTCCTGTGTACTATAACAAATATCAAAACCAAGAAAATGGACATTGGTACAATGTGTGTGTATAACCCTAAGTCATTTTATCAAAAGTGTAGGTTCATGTAACAATCATCTCCGAGTGACATGTAGTGAATTCTCTCAACACAGGGAGTGATTGCCTGTGGCAATGAGGACTATCAAATTTAACATTAAAAATCTACAGTTCTCACCCTGGCTCTGTCATTCATGAGCTAGTTACCCAAGGAAGTGTCTCAGCACTTCTGCCTCCGTTCCCTCGTTTTTCATGGGTTGGTTGTAATAAGTAATAGATAAATTAATGGACAGGAAAGTCCTTAGTGAACTTGAACATAAAAATGCCAGGTGTTGTTATGATCTATCGACCAGAGACCAAGGAATAAAACTCAGAATCCCCTGCACCTCATTGCAGAGCCTCATTCCTCTTAGCACAATGTGTTACTCTAGCTATAATGGGTGGGACTGAAGACTGGGACTTGTAGCCCTATGGAACTTCATCTCACAGCAAGACCTGGGCGTATTCGAATGTCAGCTGGGAGTAAGGACTCTCTCTGTTAGGTTTGCCTTCGCAAGCCTGGGTTGAAGAAGTCACTTCTACCCAGTCGACTGTAGGAGTAGATAAAATCTTCATCAACCAAAAATATGTCTTCCGTTGACAACCATAGCTCTTTGTAATCTCATTTGAGTCACTTTGAAATCCGTGAGTCAGCCCATGACCAAAACAGGACTTTCACCATTCCTCTGAAAGACTTTCTGTAGCCATTATTAAGTTCATGAAACTGTAAGCCAATTCTGACCAAAATTATTGCACTAAAATTAGAATATTTGAAACTATACCATAGTCTGCAACACTGAAAAATGAAAAATTACTCAAATATTCAACCATGGGTGATTTGTTAAATACTTTTTCACAAACAAAGTTAACTTTAAAAGACAGTATAGGAAGCATTTATTGACATATAAAGATGTTCACAATGTGTAATTACATGAAAATTTATGAAGCAACATATTCAGTATATATTAATAGAAAATAATCCAAAATAGTATGTATCAAGTTCTTAGAAATTTTTTTCAGATTATTTTCATTTAGGAGAAGCAAATATATACTCCTGTTTCCTACAGGGAGTGTATGTTCTTTCTTTTATAATCTGTTACATTGTTGTATAGTTCGAATGCAATAAAGTTCACTTATTTTAAGTATGAAATTCAACGAGTTTTGAAAAATGTATACAGTCATGTAAACACTAGCACCATCAAGATAAGAGCACATTTCCATCACCTCTCAAAATTATCCTTTGCTTTTTACCACCAGTACCTTCCTCAGGTAACCACGGCTCTGCTTCCTGTCACTAGTTTTGCCTTTTCTAGAATTTCATATTACTGGAATCACACACTATGTAGTCTGTGTGTCTGTTTTTTCTTCTTCACGTAACATAATACTTTTGAGATTCATTCACGCATGCTGTTGTGTTTATGAGTAGTTCATTTCCTTTTATTGCTTCATCATATAACATTATATGGATATACCATAATCTGTTTATCCATTTACCAAGTGAAAGACAGTTAGTTGTTTCCAGGTTTGGCAGTTGTGAAAAAAGCTGTTATAAAATTTTTATTCAAAACTTTGTAAAAACCTGGAGTAGAATTGCTGGGTTAAATGGTAAATATACGTTTAACTTTGTAAGAAATTCCCAAACTGTTTTTCAAAGTGGCTGTACCAGTTTGCATTCCCAACAGCAAAATATGAGAGTTCCCATTTATTCACATCCTCTTCAGTACTCGGTTTTGCCAGTCTTTTTCATTTTAGGTATTCTATTAGCTAGGTAATTGTAACTCTTTATGTTTTTCATTTTCATCTTCATTTTTCTAATGCAAATATCTTTTTTTGGTAATGTGTCTGTTCAAATCTTTAAAATCAGATCGAATGTCTTATTATTGGCTTTTGAGGGTTCTTTACATAGTCTGGATACAAGTGCCTTACCAGATATATTTTTCTCCCAGTCTGACCCTTGCCTTTTCAGTTTTTTTAAAGAGTATCTTTGGAATAGTGAACTGTTTTAATCTTGAAGACAGACCGATTATCAACTATTTCTGTTAAGATTTGTGCTTTTGGTATCATATCTAGTTTATCTTACCTAACAAGGTCACAAATATCTACTACATTTTCCTACCAAAGTTTTATAGTTTTAGGTTAACATTTATGTTTATGATGCATTTCCCGGTAATTTTTTTGGTATATGATGTGAGATAAGGGTAAAAATTTGTTTTAATCCATATAGATATCCAATATTTCCAGTAATATGTGTCAAAAAGATGATCCTTTATCTATAAAATTGCCTTAGCTCCTTTGTAAAAAAATAAATTATGCGGATTTATTTCTGGACTCCATTTAGTTCCATTGGTCTATATAGCTATCCTTACATTACAATCTCATTGTCTGGATTAGTATAGCTTTATTATACATTTTTAAATCGTGTATTTTAAGTTCTTCAAATTTGAAATTTGTCAAAATTGTTTCGGCTATTCTACATCTTTTAATTTAACGTGATAGTTTATAATCAGCTTATAAATTTGTACAAAATACTGTCTTGGAATTCTTTTCTTTTTAATTAATTAATTTTTGGCTGCATTGGGTCTTTGTTGCTGCGTGTGGGCTTTCTCTAGTTATGGCGAGCAGGGGCTACTCTTCGTTGCGGTGAGCGGGCTTCTCATTGCGGTGGCTTCTCCTGTTTCAGGGCATGGGCTCTAGGTGCGCAGGCTTCTGTGGTTGTAGCATGTGGGCTCAGTAGCTGTGGCTCACAGGCTCTAGAGCACAGGCTCAGTAGCTGTGGCACACGGGCTTAGTTGCTCCACGGCATGTGCGATCTTCCCGGACCAGGGCTCGAACCCATGTCCCCTGAATTGGCAGGCGGATTCTTAACCACTGCGCCACCAGGGAAGCCCCTCTCTTGGAATTCTGATTGGAGTTTTGTTGAATCTTTACAGCATTTTCAGATAATTGACATTTTTAACAATAAGACTTCCAATGAATTGACATGGTATCTCTATTTATTTGTCTTCTTTAAATTCTTTCAGTAATGTCTGCTGTTTTCAGTGTATGGATATTGCAATACTTCGTTAAACCTATCCTTGAGAAGTTTATGTTTTGTGATGCTATTACATATGATGTTTTGTTTTAATTTCCAATTGTTTATTGCTAGTATGTAGAAATACAATTGATTTTTGAATATTGACCTTGTACCCTAAGACATTTCTAAACATACTTTTTAACTCTGTGAAATAGATTTTTAAAGATATACTAGATAGATAGTTATGTTGTCTGTGAAAAACATGAGTTCTACTAATTTCTTTTTAATCTGTATGGGTTAATTCTTTTTCACCCTTAATGCTCTGGAAAGGACTCCTGGTACAATATTGCATAGAAGTGGTGACTAAATTGCCTTAGTCCTGATCTTAAGGGGAAAACAACCATCTTTCACTATTCAAATGAATGTTAGCTGTAGGTGTTTTGGAAATTTCCTTCTATTTCTAATTAGCTTCGTTACACTGATGTTGAATTTTGTGAAAAAAATGTTTCTGTGTCTTTTGGTTGGATTGTATGGTATTTTTTTTCTTTTTCTTTTTAGTCTCTCAATGTGGTGAACTACATTCACTGATTTTTGGATGTTGAAACAAACTTGCATACCTGGGGAAGACTCTACTTAGTCATGATGAATTATCCTTTTTTATGTACTGCTTATTCAATTTACTTATATTTTGGTAAGGACTTTTCTATCTACGTTCATGAGGGATATTGGTTTTTGTAGTTTTCTTGTGACGTTTTGATTTGCTTTTGGTGTCAGGATGATGTTAATCTCATAAAGCAGTAGTGAAGTGCTCTTTCCTTTTCCCTTTTCTGGAAGGGTTTGTGCAGAAGGGTTTTATGTTTCTTTAAGTCTTTGGTAGAGTGTACTAGGGACTAGAACTGGGGTTTTCTTTTTCAGAATGTTTTACCATGAATTCAGTTTTCTCTAATAGATAATGGGATGTCAAAGTTATACATTGAGTGAACTTTAGTAATTTATGGTTTTCAAAGAATTTGTCCATTTAAGTTGTCAAATTTATTAGCATTCATAGTGTTTCTTTGTTTATAGTTTATACCTATAGCATCTGTAGTGATGTCCTCTCTGTTCCCCAAATGGGTAATTTGTGCTTTTTGGATGTTTTTCCTTATCAGTGTGGCTAGAGGTTTATTACTTTTATTGTTCATTTCAAAGAGTCAGGTTTTTGTTTTTAATTTTCTCTATTGTTTTATTTCTACTTCACTGATTTCTGCTCCTATTTTTATTTTTTCTTCCTTATGATTAGTGTGTGTTTAATTTGTCTTTTTTTTTTAGTTTCTCATGGTGGGAGAATGTTTTTGTTGACCCTGTTTATTTGTCATTTAAGTTCTTTTAGATTTTGCTACACGTATTCTGAAGCTTTATTATTAGGTGAATACATATTTAGGGTGGATATGTATTCTTGATGAATTGATCCATTTGTCTATATGAAACATTTCACTTTATACCTGATAATATTCCCTTTTCTGAAGTCTACTTTGATATTAAAATAGTTGAGTCAGATTTTTTTTATTAGTGTATGCATGGTACACTTTTTCCTTTTTTTTATTTTAAAAAATAGACATAAAATTTTCCTTTTTGCAGAACATTTTAAAAATTGAGTTATAATAAGTAAAATTCACCCATTTAAGTATATATTTCTATGAATTTTGATAAGTGCATACTGACACGTAAACACTATCAATATCAGATATAGAACATTTCCATCAACCTTCAAAATTCCTTCATGGCCCTTTTAGTCAACACCTCCTTGCATCTCCAGCCCCTGGTCAATGCTGATCAGTCTTTTGTACTTGGCAATTTGCCCATCACAGTTGTCATATTAGAGGAATTACAGAGTACTGAGCTTTTAGTTTGACTTCTTTCACCTTGAATGAGGTATCTGAGATTCACCTATGCTGTTGTGTCCTGGGTGCACCGTGCTGAATTCCCACGCATGCTTTAGACCTCTTCCACAAGTCTCCTTGCCCCTTCCCAGGCTGGCAACTCCCAGTTCTGTTAGGTTTCCCTCTTGGGCAACGTGACACTACCGTCTTCATATTGTTTCACTATACTTAACACACTATAGAAAAAACTGTTTACTTATCTGCTTGTCTTCTTCACTAGGCTGTGTTCTTTGAGTGTAGATCTGCAATTTGTTAATCTTTGCATCCAAAAAGCCCGCTTAGTGCCTGGTTGTATTAGTTAAGGTAAGGCTGGATACTATTACAAATAAACCACAAAATGCCAGTGCCTTGACACAATGAAATTTTATTTTTAACTACATTAACAGATAACTGAGTGGGTCCCTGGCCATCAGGAAGAGGGTGTCATTAACATGAAGTTCACCATGCAGTTCATCAGCTCAAAGACTGACTGATGGGTGCTCTGTTGCCTCAGCTTCTTCAACTCCTGGCTTCCAGTGTTGCCTGAAATATTGATGCTCAGCCATTAGAGGGGAAAGAACATGGAGCGTCACAGGTGGGAGGCTTGTCTGGGGAAGGTCTGAGAGTAGTAAAGATTATTCCTGCCATGTTTGCCTCCAAGAACTAGTTCACACGGCCGGACCAAGGACAGCTGAGAAATGCATCCTATTCTCAGAGTGTCTGTGTTGCGCAGCCACTGCCCTAGGACAACCATGGAAGAAAGAGTGTAAACTGAGGTCTACGACTGTCTCTACACTAGCTGTGTATGGTAGGTACCCAGTAAGCTAATTGAATGAGTGAAATCCTTTCAATTTCAATGTTGTGGCCCTAGGAGAGTTTCTTATATATGTTTATATGCTATGGAATATTTACATATGTAATTTTTATTAAAATTGTTTTAGAATCATAAATATTATGGGTTTTAATATGAAATTATAATCATGAGCACAGAGGTCCACAAAAGAGAGTTGTCAAATCAAATATAATCAACTGGTTCTGAGTAATTACAGTTGGTATTCATTTACTCTTTATTTATTTATTTTGCTATCTGCTGACGCTTGCACTCTAGTGGTAGCAGGTGCCAAAGGTTTAAGAAAAATCAATAAGAGAAAAATAAAATAGAGAAAAGTCAAGCTACTTGCTCACTACATTTTCAAAGGAAAAGACCAGCATTGCTCATTTTTGGTGAGGGAACACTTAGGACCCACTGGCAGAACATCAGTGTTCCCTAGGACCACAGTTTAAAAAATCACTGGTCATGCGGAAAACTGGGTTCTAGAACGTGAGGTGCAGAAGTGGTCAAGAAAGGGGAGAAAAAACTAGAAAGATCCTGCATAGCTGGTAATATCTGAAGAGAGCAGATTGCATGAGACTCAGGAGAAGACCCAGGCAGCGAGAGTGCAACCCGGTAGACCCTGTGCTAGCCTGAGGTCTAGGGGCAAGTACGAAGAAGATCCTCTCTGGCTTTGCCTTCTGTCCTGAGCCTCGGCTTCAGTCACTGATTGCCTGCTGACCGTTTCCATCTAGCTACCCTGACGCCCTTCAGATGCAGACAAATCCCCTTTCCTCCCAAAGCAGTGTGCCCTCTAGCAGCCCCACTTCTGTAAACAGCGCTGGGATCTTCGGCTGCTGCTGGTTACTCGAGCTTGAAACTCCGGCTCTTCCCATTTCTTCCCCACTCGCCTGCCCAGAGGATTCTTCCTGGCTAATGCTCTTCTAGTCTCTTCCTTTCCATTCTCTCAGTCGCCAGCACGGCCCTTGTCCTCAGATGTTCGCACTGACTGTGAGTAACTGACTCCTCTGATGTTTCCTTTCCTTCTAATCAATCCTATGTTTCCTCATCATATTCTTGAATGCACTGAACTATTGAAGACACTGGGATAATTTGCTTAACTTTGTTTAATCAATTGTTTCCCAGACTTTTAAACTGTGGATCTCCTCTTCTTTTTTGGTGGTACACTTATTAATAACCCAATGAACAAGCCTTCTAAAAAATAGTCTTTGGGAATGTGATCCATCAGATGAAGTCAAAATTTCCTGGTTTGACATTGGTTTGACACTTTCCCTTAACTCTTGCTCCAATTTCATCTCTCATTATTCCTTTCTATTTGGTGTTCTTGACTGTACTATGCACATGCACTGTCCGTGCTACTATGTTCTCCATGACAGACGAGTATCATCTCTGGGCTTCTGGCTTATTTACTGGTTTATCTTATTATGTTTAAGCCTCAGCCAAATGTCAACTCTTCCTTCAAGGACACCTGACTGTTCAGTCCCCCAAAGTTATCTTTTCATGGACTCGTGTGTTACTCAGTATCTGTACCACTCATGCGTCATGGCTAGAAGAGGCACCTTCAATGTGGGGATTGTTTTGTCTCTACCAGGGCTGGTAGCTCTCTCCCACTAACCCAACCTGAGCTCAGTTTTTGTGGGACTGCACACCTCTAAGTTTCAGTCACATCCTCCATCAGTAGGGTCTGTTCTCCTTTTGTATGGCGGCCCCTGGCAAGCCCACTGTATTCTAGCTCTGCTATTTTCTGTGTCCCCAAGGATGTGTGACTGTTTCTGGTTCCTTCCACAGCACAGCTCACAGGAGCTACGAGAAGCTTAAGTGCCGACTCCCCGCCCCCACTTCTTCCTGCTAGAGGTCCTCACATTTGCTGGCCTCTGCCCACAGGGAGGATATTCCCAGAGTTCTAAGTGGAGATTGGGGCATACATCCTTATGCATCTGGCTTTATCCACAACCTCTCTAACTCCCTCCCCCAGTTTCTGGCATTTCAACTTGGACTGAGTGAGAAGCAGAAGCCAAGCTACTTGCTGACTTCTTGCTCCTCTTCCTTCCCACTTTCCAGGCCAGAGTGCCCTGCTTTCTTCCTCTTCATATCAGGAGGCATTTTCTCTGCCTTGTCTCCTTCTTCTCCCCAAAGCATTTGCCCACCCTTCCCTGATTCCATGAAAACAGAATGACATCTGGAGGACATACTCTCTGTGAAAGAGAAGAATTTTTAAAAGTACTATCAGTTTAATATTTTCAAAATATTAATGTGTAACATATGTGGCAGTGTTATATAAATTATAAAGCTTGCAAAAATATAAGGGGGCATAATATTATTAACAATTATTTGGAGAAATTGAATGTGGAGAGAAAACATTGAAGGTGGCTTTGCCTTTTGCCCAAGTCCATTGTCCAATGCCCTGCGAAGTCCTAACAGTGGCCACACTGATGTCACTTGGAGGCAGAGGCCAGTGAGCTTGTGTGGCTACTGTCAGCATCATGGGACCTGTGAAAAGATGCCTCTCTCTATTACAAACTTGTTTATAAATTTCTCATGCCCCAGGCCAAGGGTCTGCCAAGGATAAGGCTGAATGTTTCTGTTTTGAGAGCTCCAAACTCAAGAGTCAGAACAAGTGTCTTCATCCCTTGGTTATCACTAAAACAAAGCAGTTCTCCCTGTTACAGGGACATTCTGCCAAGTCTGACTGCAGATCTGTCCCCAGCAAAAACGCCACCACCAACAACAACAAAAAGACAAAAGAAAAAACAAAAAAACAGATCTGTCCCCAGCATCTCATGTCTCATTACTGAATCACCAAAGCCAAAAAGTCAAATGCCTAAGCAAAAAGGAGATTTGGGCCAAAATACCCTCCAGAGCCAAAGCTCAAGTTTCTGAAGAAATAGATTTATTTCTAAAATTAGCATCTTTCCAAATGAGATCACCGTCTGTAAAGCATTTACTGTCACAGACCAAGAAAACAGGACCAGCATGAATTTGCATGTTTACTGAAAAGTGGTCAGCTCTTCTCAAAAACCAACCAAAAATTCCTAGGGCCAAGGGGATTTGGATAGACCTTCCTCACATAATAACTCCCAAAAAAGAAGACTCAGAAAGGTCTCAAGCACATTCTTAACTAGCATTCAAGTCTGGCAGCCACCTGACCATTTAGTCATCTTTTGATTAACGAACTCAAACATTCACCGAGTTTGAGAACACGCCAGGCAATGCGCTAGGAATGCGACAGTGAGCAAGGCAGGCCCCTCCTCCAGAGTGTCCAGGGCTGACGCCGAACAGAGCCATGCCCTCAGACGCCGTGCTGCTGTGGACGGGGGCGCCGGCACTTTCCTGGACTGGCTTCCACGGCTGTTCCGTAGCACCCAAGACTTAGATACACCTTAGGCTCAAACTCCACAGAAACAAAGCACCTCATTCTCTCCATCTCAATCCAATAGAAATTCTAGCAGTAAATGAAGTTCCACTGACATCCAGCAGTTTGTTTCTTTGGTGGTTTATCTGGGTGGACATTCCTCTATTTTTGGACACAGACAAATTTTGGAAACATTTTGGTTGGTCAAACAAATCACATTCAGGAACCGAATTCAAAGGTGGTGTGGCCACAGCCCCATCCCCCGCACCTCCAGCAGCTGCGGCTCCCGCTGTCACAGGCCCTGGTGGCGTGACAGCAGCCCCTGATCCTGAGCCCACCCGAGCAACCGTTAGAGCGGCTGTTCTCTCCAAGGAGCCCATTAAAAATCCTTGGTGGTCACTGGGACCCTCTTACCACCCCCTCCAGGGCAGTTCTCAAAGCTCTGAGCCTGTTTCACCTCAGGTCTCAGGTAAGCTTTTGCCTTCACGCCACAATCCTGAGTATGAGGGTCAATCTGCTTGCTCTGGGCCTGCAACCGGAGGCCTCAAATCCTTGGCCTTCTCTCCTTGGAGGGCGTCCACTCCACACCGTCAAGCTGGCATAGAGACGGAGGAGGTCAAGCTCCACCTGCTGAGCCGTCTGCGGTCCAGCCTGTGGGTTGTTTGCGGCTGTTTTTAAAACTGGCTGATGTCATACAGATTCAGTCAGGGCATCACTTAGCCCAGGCGATAAGGACCTGGAGATTCTGCTGTGGGGACTGCTACTCACTGCCTTCTCAAAAGCCTGAGGAGTTGATCTCCACTCCTTTCTCATTCCTCTTGACCAAGCCATTATAAGAGCTTAAGAGGCAGCCCGAGGGGCACAGACAACAAGTTGCAGGCAGCCCATCACCCAAGTTCTGTGACTCCTCACTCGTGTCCTGTGTTTCCTATCCTCTGACTCCTTGCCAGAGTCTTTCCTGCTCTAGGATGCCTCCAAATCCCACCCACCAACTTGAGCTCCATCACTCAAAGCCCGTTTCAAATGCCGTAAGGAAATGCGAGTACATTTAAGCCTACTGAAGACTTCAGAGGCTCTGCCTTACGGAGATCCTAACAGGCAGTGGACTCGACCCGTTAATGCAGAGTAGAGTCAACCTGAAAACACCTTTGGTTTGGAAGACATGTCTTATGGTTTGGAGATAAGTGTCCGTGCTTTATGTTGGTGCTATTGGTACGCAGCAGCGTTTCCCGAGCTTTGGTCGCTAGTGTCACCCTTATGATGTTTTACTTTATCTATATACAACCTATACTAACAGTTCCTTAAGATTTTTTTTCTTTGCAATTTTTCCCTTTTAACTTAAATTTATTTAAAAGGGTATCTTAGGTAATTTTCTGTTCTTTAAAATGTTTCAGTATTTTTTAGTTTAGGAAAATTACATCAATGGAAAAGCAGTATCACTTGTTTTATAGGAGGTAATTTTAAAAATAAATATTTTTAAAACAAAATAATATTGTTAATTCCAAATTTAAATAACAATAAATAAGTGTTTTCATGCTGAAAAGTAGGCAGTGAAGAGAAGAACCCCAGTTCGCAGGGTGGGAGATGAGCCCTTCAAGGAGGACCATGGAGAGGTAACATTGGCTTAGGGGAGGGAGTAGACCAATGGACAGAAGAAAAAGTCCAGAAATAGGTCCACACATATGGCCAATTTATTTTCAGAAAAATACCAAGGAAATTTAGAAGGCAAAGAAAGCCTGTTCAGTAAGTTGTGCTGTAATTTACTAGATATCCTTATGGTAAAAAAAAAAAAAAAAAAAAAAAAAAAAGCCTTAATCTCAATCCTACCTCATTCTATACACAAATGTAATACAAAATAGATTTTATACCTAAACATAAAACCTTAAACTCTGAATTTTCTAAAAGAAAACAATATCTTTCTGAACTCGAGGTAGGCAAAATTTCTCTAGACATGAAACAAAAACAAAACAAAACAACAATAAAAAAAATAACCTACAAACCACAAAATGAAATCTGATAAACTGGATTTCATCAAAATCAACAACTTCTGTTCATAAAAATGCACTTTAAGAGAATGAAGATAAACTACAGACTGGAAGAAAATATTTACAATATATATATAACTGACACAGTACTCTAAAATATACATTAAATTTCAATCAATAGGTAAGAAAAAGACAAACAATCCAATTAAAAATGGGTAAAAACTTGAGCAGACATTTCACAAAAGAAGATACATAAATGGCCAGTAAGCACAGGATAACTTGCTTGTCATCAGAGACAATCAAATAAAAACCACAATGAGGTACCACTTCATACCCACGAGTATAGATAATAATCTAAAAATCAAACAATACCTTGCATTGAAAAGTGAGGCATCTTTCATATATTACTCATGAAGTGCAAGATACTAGGGTCGCTTTTGGAATAAAGGTGGCAGTTTCTTATAAAGTTAAACATAATTTATCCTATGACTTAGGCACTCCCCTCCTGGTATGGATCAAAGAGAACTGAAAACCTATGTCCACAACAAGACATATAGAATTTCATATCATTTATACAAAATATAATATTCCATTGTATATATGTCCTACATGTTGTTTATCTGTCATCTATTGAGGGATACATGAGTTGCTTCCACCTTTTGGCTACTGCAAATAAAGCTGCTATGAACATGGATGTGCAAATATCTGTTCTAGTCACTGCTTTCATTTCTTTGGGCTATATACCCAGGATTGGAATTGCTGGATCATATGATAATTCTATGTTTAATTATTTGAGGAATTGCCATACCATTTTCCACAGCAGCTGTACCATTTTACATTCCCACCAGTAAAGCACCAGAGTTTGAATTTCTCCACATCCTTGCCAACACTGTATTTTCTGTTTTTTGATAATACCTATCCAAAAGGTGTAAGGTGGTATCTCATTGGAGTTTTGATTTGCATTTCCCCAGAGACTAGTGATGTTGAGCATTTTTTCATGTACTTAATGGCCATTCGTATGCCTTCTTCGGAGAAATTGTTATTCAAATCCTTTGCCTAGTTTTAATCTGTTTTTGTTGTTGAGTTGTTAAGAGGTCTTTATATATTTTGGATATCAATTCCTTTTTAGAAAAATAATTCGCAAATATTTTCTCCCATTCTGTTGGTTACCTTTTCACTCTGCTGATCATGTCCTTTGATGTACATATGTTTTTAATTTTGATGGAGTCCAACTTGTCTATTTTCCCTTTTGTTGCTTATGCCTTTGGTGTCCAAAAAATCATTGTCAAATCGAATTTCATGAATCTTACCCCATATGTTTTCCTCTGAGAGTTTTATAATTTTAGCACTTATGTTTAAGTCTTTGATCCATTCTGAGTTAATTTTTTTCTATTGCGTTGTGTAGGGATCCAACTTCATTTTTTTGCATGTGGATATCAAGTCTTCCCAACACCATTTGATGAAAGAACATTCCCAACTGAATGGTGTTTGCACGCTAGTCGAACAGCTCATGATTCAGAAAGCGTAATTTCCCCATCCTCCTGTGTTGATATGTCACACAAGTTTCAGATTTACTACTGCTGCTCATTACCTTATTAACTAGTTATAGTTGAGGTATTGAGGTTCATTGTGGGGAGTCTAAGGGATATTGTTATATCTGTATAGCTACATCTATATTTATATCTTCACTCCATGTGTTGTTTGATTCTTCTGAATTTTTCTTATTATGTTGTGTATTTTCATCAACTTCTCACATTCAAATTTCCTGCCTTCAAACATTGATCCATTTTTCTGTTTTAAAAGTTCAACTATACAAGGTAAATGGAAAATGACAGTGAAGTTCCCACCCCATATTTTTAGTCTTTGGTATCAGGAAACTCCTTGCAAAGAGAAGTAAAATTAGGCATAATATTTGTTATTCTTTTTGTTTTTTAACATCTTTATTGGAGTATAATTGCTTTACAATGTTGTGTTAGTTTCTGCTGTACAGCAAAGTGAATCAGCTATATGTATACATATATCCCCATATCCCCTCCCTCTTGCATCTCCCTCCCACCCTCCCTATCCCGCCCCTCTAAGCGGTCACAAAGCACCGAGCTGACAGCGTGGCAGGAAGTTGAACTGTTAACATTTTGTGTAATGTTAATTCATCTAATTTGTTCAGCATATATCTATTGAATATGTGGTACATGCTGGAAATGTTCTGAGGGTAGAGTAGAGAAACAAAACAGGCAAAATTCATGTTTTCAGGGAGATTATGTTCTAGTGGGGAGCCAATGTTTAATAAAAGAAGAAAGTCCCACTCATCTGCAAGAAGAAAACTCAATGCTTCGAAAAAACAGGCATTTAATTCTGGCCAGACTTGCCAAGGATTTCGGTTTATGCTCATGTATTTCAGTGGACTGACTGTGCAACAAGCCCTTCCCACCCCAGGAACAGCTAAGTAGCTCTTAGCACAGCTACTACCGAATTTACTAAAAACCTGAAATACCCAGTTTTATGATTGCTGCACAAAAAATGTTCAACTCTCTGAGTCTTACTAGATAAAATGTAATCGAGCAACATGTAAAGGCAAGAATTTTTGTGGTTTTGCTTGCAATTTGTTTGACATAACTTTTTAAGAGCTCGAAAGTTCAAAACCTTTTCACCAAACCCTTAAAGATAATTGCTGTTTCAGGAAGATGCACCTACCTTAATGCACAGCCTCTGTATATCATTGCTTGATCCTGACCCCTACACAACAGTTTGAGAAGCAAAAGTGTAGAGAGAAAACAGTGACCTTTGGAGTCAGGTCAGCCAGGGTCTGAATTCCAGAGATGCTATTTATTCTGTCCCTAAAGTGGGGATAATGATGCCTGCCCCTTATATTTACTGTAGAAATTAAATGAGACAGGTGACGCAGGAAAAGTATCTGGCATAGTATCTTGCACATAGTAAGTGCTCAGTAAATATTACCCATCACTTTTGTATTATTATTCAACAATGTTCATTACGCTTCCTTCATATAAACAATGGAATAAATCATGGGAATGCTAATATCTCTATGAAGTAGGGTTTTCTAAGAAGGTCTCTTTGAGAGACTATGCAGTTAGACATGTGGCAGAAAAGCTGAAAGGGAAACTTCCTCTCTTCTGACACTTTTCCAACTTGGTGTTGGAAATTTTTGTTCCACTCTTAACTCCGTAGTTTTTCCAGTCAACATATTTCCAGCCTCATCTTTTTGCCCATCTTTTCCTTCTCCCTCCCTTCACCCAACATATTCACATTTTGTCTCAGATAACTCGAGAACACTCACACAGGACGTTGTGTGTTGGGATTAACTCAGCTGTGAGAACTGGAGCCCAGGCAGCCCCAGGGAAGAACCGGTTCACACTCTGCAGAAGCAGAATACAGATTCCCCACCAGAGGTGAAACAAAGTGATTCTGCTATCTAGCAGGAAGCTGTAGGTCCTTTTGAGATAACCTTTAATTCAGGGCTCACCATAGTCTCTGCTTCTGAGGGACAAGGACAATGATTCCCCCAAGAAAACCTCTCGTGGGGACTTTGGGCTACTTTCCATGTGTGTGGTCCTCGTCGTAAGTCTCAGCTGCTTGATCTGCTTCAATGATTTTGTTTACAGTTGTTCTCTATGTTCCTAATCATTGTTTTTTGGGGAAAAAAAGCCGCTTCTTTAAGGTAACTTATCCTCATATTCCTAGACTTAACTTGATTGCTGGCTATGAACACAAAGGATTAATTCTTCTCTTTTGAAAAGAATGTTCTTAAATATACACAGTAGAAAATGTAAGTACTCATGTTCCTTCATTAACCTGAATTAGAAATAATGAGTGTAAGAAAAAAGTCAGTGTAGGAATTCTTTATTTTAAAAGTAAAAAGATGTTTCCAAGAGACATCTCACTCTTGACCTTGTAATTTTAGTGGGAGGGATTCATTCAACCCCATAACATTCAACTTCAATTATTAGAAACCACAGTAGGTGGGACCAGGAATTTATAAACCAGGGTCCTACTCCCATGCAGGGCCCCAGTGGTGGGTCTTTGCTCGGTTCAGGTAGTTTGTTCCTGCTCTTCTTCTGAAAAATAGAAATGATAACATGGCTTCAGTGTACTTCCCAGGTTTGCTGGCGGGGGCGGGGGGGCGTCAAATCCCACAGTGCAGACTTCTCAACGGAGTCAGAGAGAACGTTCGCGGGAAGATGGGTGGCTTTGCCTCCTGCTTTGATTTGGTTTTAGTTATGCTCTTTAGTTGGAAATCTGAAACGTCATTAAGAGAGCTCGTAAATAGTGGCGTTTGTCAAAGTGGGACATGGTGTTAAAAGTTTGAGAAACACTGAGTTGGGGGTTGTGCTTTGTGTAAACGTTCTTATGCTAACAGCATTGTAAACATTCTCTTAAGTGAATACAACTATTTTTCTGAAAAATAAAACACAATTCAAATATGTTATACTTTTCAAACTAAGGCAGAGAAGCAGTCAAGTAAACTTTTTAAGATTTCTGTTAGACTGAAAAAGCTTTCTGGGTTTCCTGAGTTAAAGCAAGAACTGCTTCAAATTCCTGCTCACTTGGATTACAGGTGTAAATTTACCATATTGCTCTCTAATCTGGGTGGCTTGGGGTGATCTAGGGGGTGAAAGCATGGTTACCCTGTGGGTAAATAAGAGGTCAGAGGGCTCATTACTTGGCTGGGATGGTGAGCTGAGGCATAGTGGGCCTGGGGGCGTGGAGGAAGAGCGGCAACACGCTGTCTAGGAGCGGTTGCTACGGTCAGCTCTCAACTTTCCAGATCTCCCTTCCCATCTCCTCACACAGAGGCTGTCTCCTTGCTTATTTTTACAGGATATCCATAGTTATTTGCCCCAGCCCTGTGCCTCTTTAGGAAAGACCCAAGTGAAAGGGAACCTGAGAAGCCGTGAAGGACCCTCTCTCCCCTCTTCTCTCTGCCTGTCCACACCAGACCCTTCTGCCCGGGCTTTGTGTCCACTTCCTCATCCAAGAAATGCCATTATGTTCCAGGAACTGTGCCAGGCTCTGAGAATACAATGCTGACCAAAACAAATGAGGTTTACAATTTAGTGGGAGATACAATCGATTAAAAAGATAATTTTAAAGAGAGTGTGATATAGATTTGTTTGGGGCTTAAAACAAGGAGAAAGAGACTCTCTCTTTTTCCCTGTTTAACTTGCTGTCAGTGCGGCTGTGGCTCAGATCTGCTGCTTCCTAACCACTCCACTTACACCCCAAGCTCCATCCCCCTCTCACATATACACTTACTGGCAGCCAAGAATAGTACAAAATTTTCAAGGGAATAAACAGTTGCTTAACTCATAAGTGTTTTCCAAGATTATTTAAAAATCACATCCATAAGTGATAATGTGAGACTAGATTCTCTGCCAAATTACCAGTTCCTCAGTCGCAGCCTGGACTCTGTCAGACTTGCTTTATTTATTAATCACTTAACATCTGGAAAGACTCAGTTGTCCCAGCGAACTGGGACACAGCCACCAAGAAATCACATGGCTTCTCTTCCCTCTGCAATAGTTTTAAGATGGTATTATCTTGTTATTGTGGGTGACACCTCAACAGTGCTGCTGATATTTCACATCATCCTGCTTCTTTTATCATCATCCGAGAGTGGAAAAGTCATGGGACAGGTGACATGATGGTTCAACCCAGACCAACACTTGGGCAAGATGGATCCTGCAACTTCTCCGCAGTGAGAATTTCCCAGCCAAGTGACCGTGCCACTTTTTAGCACTTGTTCCAATTAAGAATCCACAATTATTTTTTTAAATTAATTTATTTTTTATTTATTTATTTTTGGCTGCATTGGGTCTTCGTTGCTACGCACAGACTTTCTCTAGTTGCGGCGAGCGGGGACTACTCTTCATTGCGGTGCGCGAGCTTCTCATGGCGGTGGCTTCTCTTGTTGCAGAGCATGGGCCCTAGGCATGCGGGCTCAGTAGTTGTGGCAGGCAGGCTCAGCAGTTGTGGCTCGTGGACTCTAGAGCACAGGCTCATTAGTTGTGGCGCACGGGCTTAGTTGCTCCACGTCATGTGGGATCTTCCCAGACTAGGGCTCAAACCCGTGTTCCCTGCATTGGCAGGTGGATTCTCAACCACTGCGCCACCAGGGAAGCCCAAGAATCCACAATTATTTTTTAAACCCCCAATTCCTGGTATTGGTCTATTGATTTGTACACACAACAGACAGCATCTCTCCAGAGAAATGTGTCCTTGCTCAAGCTGAAACAAGACAAGTTCACCCAGCACGAGACAGAGTGAGGAAGCCCAACCTTCCAGCAGAGCTGCCGTCATCTCCTCATAAGCCACTTCTTGTCACTAGGGTGTTGGTAGCTTAGGGCTTAAAGATTTGCCCTGAGTATACTACTTTTATTTTAATATGAATATCTAGAAATTTTTAAGACCCAACAGAATGAGGCTAGAAGGGATGGAATTTCAGATACCATGTCAGAAAATGCACATAGTAAGAAATCTTACATCTGCCATCAGTACTCAGGCATTCAAGTAGATGGTTATTCTCACTCTACAAACAGCAACTAAAATCATTTGTGGAGCCTCTATGAGGCTGAGGGAGTCATGGTAGGGTTGGCAAAATCAGCCCTACCCACATGCAAATATACAGGTACATTACTCTACCAAGTGGAATTTTTAAAATTTATCCATGTTCCTGCTCCTGTACATCAGTAAAACACTCAAATGACGATACTGTAAGTGTTCAACCTAACAGTAGGTGCGATAGCATCCTGTTGTTGGAATACGAATCATAAATACACGATGACAGACTGAACTCCTGGCCTCACACCGCCACCTCCCTCGGTGTGCAAGCTCTCTGCCATGGGACTCTGCAGTTCCTTCCATTAGAGGCAGGTGTACTGTCTCCACATTGATGTTGGGCTTGGCCCGTGCCTTGCACTGGCCAGGAGGACTGCAGCAGAGGTGATCTTACCAGAAGCTTGACATGGGGCTCGTCCTCCCATGCCTCTGCTGACCCAGCCAGCTGATGGGTGGGGTAAGAGACAGGTAGAGCAGACCCGGACCCACCTGTAACTTGGAACCAACTAAACAGCCCAGATCTATTGACTTTCAGTCAATAACATGCTAAGGGAAGTGAATGATTGCTGTTTCAAACAGCAAGTGCTAACTGATAAAAATGCATATAAGTTATTGGTGGTTCTCCATGGAGTGTACAATTACTGAAGATTGTTTTCTTCTTTGTCTTTTCTGTGTTTTCTAAATCTGCTGCACTTATGTCAATAAATAAGATGTTGCTGTGATCTCCACTGGCCTTAAGTGACTTGGAACTGAGATGGGCACTGAAAAACGTTACATGTTTTTCCTGTACTATTTCCCAAGGGCCCTGCTGTATTCCCAGAAGACAACCTTTGAAAACATGTGTGGTAACAGACATTTTTACTATTTCCACATTTGTACTATTTTCTCAGATTCGATAGCCACAGTCATAAATTAGATGCATTGTTTTAAGTCCGAAACATGTACCCACCATTAACTGTTGAACTTTGATTCCAAGAGGTATTTTTAGTGCTTACATAAGAGGTAGAGGGGCAGGTAGAGGAGGTCTTTCAGAGAAAGGCTGGAACCACAATACAGATTTTCAAAAAGACCCCAGGTTTAAACTTGACGTTTCATGTAACTTACTGTCTTTCTAAACACCAGCAGCAGTTAAAATGTAATTACAAAGAACTACATATATAATCGCAATAAAAATATGAGCTATCGAGGAAAAAAATCTAACAAATTATGTGCAAAATTCTTATGGAGAAAATGATATAATTTAATATTCATTAAAAAGACCTAAATAGAAAATGCACCATGTTCATGGGTAAGAAGGCAATATTATTAAAATTTTCCATAAAAATAAATTATAAATTTAATTCAATACCAATCAAAATCCCAAGAAGGTTTCTTTGGTGGTCTTTAGTGAGTCAATTCTAAAGTGTATATGAAAGAACAGACGACCAAGTATAGTTAAGACAAATGCCTCCTAAGGTTAAAAATCTCACCACATGCGAGAGTGTCGCATAAAGTCCTAGAGAATCACTTCAATGTGTACATTTCCTAATCTTGAAAAGTCAGCATGAGGTAATTTGATCCAAATACTATCAGTAACTTAATCCCACTCCCACCTTGATTAGAAGCAGGAAACCCCCTGTATTAAGTCCTTCATTCTGTTTGCATTTACCGGCAGGATAGCTGGGACTCAGAGGACAGCTATCACTACAAATGTGAAGGACCAACATGTGGAAGAATCCCATCCCCAGAATCTTGGAGTGAGGAAGGATTTTCTAACTATCAGAGTTTACAACAACTGAGGTGCAGCCTGTGCAGAAGAAGGCTGCCTGCCACAGACAACCTCTCATCCCCCCTCCATCCATTCACTAAACAACCCATTCAACAACTGTTCATTGAACACCTACTGTGCACTGATGTAAACCATGTAGATACACTACAGAACAAAACAGACGTGGTCTCGACGCACGCAACTCACAGTCTACTGGTGAAGACAGCAGTATAAAGAAACAAACAGACACTGATCACATTCTATAATTGTGTGCATATGTAATTACATTTGCACATAGTTATATACATTATTTTAGACTTATATATAATTTATAATGTGAAATATAATATATAATTAAATTAAATATATACTTAAATAATTAAATATATAATTGACTATATATAATTATTATATGCCATATAATAATTATAAAATACATATAATTAAAAACATGAAAAGTATCTCAGCGAAACCAACAGAACACAGTGAGAGTGAGTAATGAACCGGGGCCCTATTAGGCAGGATGTTCAGGAGAAGAGTGACTAAGGGGCGAGGGAGAGGACCCTCTGGAGGTGGGGTGTTCCCGGGCAGAGGAAAGAGAATGAATAAAGAAAGGAAGGAGCTGGGAATTCTCAAGGAAAGGAGAGAAGGCCAGTGTGGCCTGAGCTCAGTGGACAAAGGGAAAGTGGCAGAAGAGGAGGCTGAAGAGGACATACACGGCCTCACAGGCTGCAACCATCAGCTTATTACTCTAAGAGTAAAGGGAAACCACTAAAAGGCCTTAGGCAACTAACAATGCTGTCTGAGTTTTGTGGGCTACAGCTGGAGGGTGGATTTAGAACTGGGCAGGAGTAGTAGCAAGAAGACAGGACCTTATCATTGTCCTTGGGAAACAGGGATGCCCTGGCTCCACGAAGACATGATGGTGCCTGGTTCCATGGTGGTGGCAACTGAGGTGAAAGGCAGGGAATATAATGGCGATAAATGTAAAAGGGACAAGTCAGGATGACTGACTGATGGCTTGACTGTCTGTTTTGAACAACTGGGATATACTGTTGTGCCATTTGTCTTGTGTCTACTGTTTATCGACTACTGCGTCATTTTCCAGGCACAGTGCTGAGGTTACAGTGATTAGTGAGATCAGTACACAACAGTAAGGTGCTCCTGGTGAATGTTATAAAGGAGAACCATGTGACAGCTCGGGAGATGCCCTAGAATATCTAGGATGAAGTGAGATGTGCTGTGAGGCCACTTGCAGGCTGTAAATAGTAATGGAAGATGGCATGGTTACGTTATGATTACGGTTCTACAACCTGATTCTCCTGAAATCTTACAATGAAGGGTTACCTTTCTTTTTTTTTTTTTTTTTTTTGGCTCTTCCAGTTATTTATTTATTTATTTTTGTTTTTTGGTTATCTATTTTAAATATAGCACTGTGTGTACATGTCAATCCCAAACTCCCAGTCTATCCCTCCCCACCACCCTTCCCCACTGGTAACCATAAGTTCATTCTCTAAGTCTGTGAGTCTGTTTTGGTTTTGTAGATAAGTTCATTTGTATCACTTTTTTTAAGATTCTGCATATAAGTGATATCACATGATATTTGTCTTTTTCTGTCTGACTTATTTCACTTAGTATGATAATCTCCAGGTCCATCCATGTTGCTGCAAATGGCATTATTTCATTTTTTTATGGCTGAGTAGTATTCCATTGTATATATGTGCCACATCTTCTTTACCCATTCATCTGTTGATGGACATTTGGGTTGCTTCCATGTCTTACCTATTGTAAACAGTGTTGCAATGAACATCGGGGTGCATGTATAATTTTGAACGAAGTTTTTATCTGGATATATGCCCAGGAGTGGGATTGCTGGATCACATGGTAGCTCTGTTTTTAGTTTTTTAAGGAACCTCCATACTTATCTCCATAGTGGCTGCACCAATTTATGTTCCCACCAACAGTGCAGGAGGGTCCCATGAAAGGTTACCCTTAATTAACACCAAAGCGCAGGGAATTTCTCTGGGCTGCTTCTGCCTTCCTCAGACCCATACTCCCATTCCTTGGCCTCCCAGCTACCTTTCAATCAAACTTATTAATATGGAAGCTGATAAATGGCTTAAGGTATTATTCTTTCTTGGAGTTCATGGATTTGAAATATGAATTTTTAAACACAAAATATCTTAAAGTTCAAAAGGAACAAATCTATAATAATCGATAACGGTATAATTTCAGAATGTGCATTACTAGTACATGTATTTGGAGAAGGTCCTGGGGATTATTTTCTAAATATACTTTAGCTAATGCCCTCATTGTGTGCATACCTGCCCCAGGTACATAGTAGAAGCCCTAAAAAGAAGCAAACTTGCTAGAAAACAGGTGCAGGGTGACTCCACAACAAAGAAATGAGGGCTCTGAGCCCCTGGTTCCCCCAAAGTCACTGTCGGCTGCTGGTAACACCTAAACGCACACTCCAAGATACCTCAGTACCTGGGCATTGATGGAGGGAGAAAGCGGAGCTAATAGGAGGAACGGTCCGGAGAATGGAAAGTTTATGATCATAAAAAAGCAATTCTGGGGAGTTCCCTGGTGGTCCAGTGGTTAGGACTTGGTGTTTTCGCTGCTGTGGCCCGGGTTCAATACCTGGTCAGGGAACTAGGATCCCACAAGCCACAAGGCACAGAGAAAAAAGCCAAATAGGCAATTTTTCCTCATCAAGGGAGATTTTGCCTTTATATTGTTTAAGATTTTATAAAATATAGCATTCACATGTTATTTGTATGCTTATAATTAAATAAGCATATAATTAAATAATTAATGAAAGAAAAATAATACTGTTGAGGTCCAATCTTCTATTTGCACACACACACATATATAACAAATAATCATAAATATTTATAAATAATACATATAAAATTTATGTATACATTTTTCAGTTCAGCATTTCCTAGATTAACAATGCATTCTCTAGTGAATATGAAAATGTTAGCTTATTATACTTGAATTTTTCTTACTAGTTATTTACAAATCATAATCCATTACGTATTTCAAAATTTAATTTCTAATTCTGTGTTTACCTTAATGCTTACTTCAATACCAGGGAGGAATTTCCAAATTAGAAAAAATCCCTAAAAAAACTTAAAGGCCCTTCAAGGCTTTTCTTTTGACTGGTTCGAATATGACTTTCAGGGTTGAAAAATATTGTTACTTGGACTGCATTATCATTTGTGGTCCCTGTGAAATGTCAGTCAGACTAGATCTTGCTTTGGATTTGAAGCTTTTGGACTGAGTATGGAAGATCTTAGGGCTGAAAGACATACCCTTCAACAGAGTTACACAGAATTACACAATTTAACACTGTAATGATCCCTGTTCAAAATCAAAACCTTAGAAACCTTTCTGGTTATAAGTCAGAGTATTAACTACATTTATAATTTTCAAAAAGCTTCAGGGGTCTTGAGTGGAAGCAGAACATGTTTCATATAATTTACAAGGTAGGCTCGCAGAAAGAAAAAGTGAGAAACGCATTCAGAGATTTTTACAATTTGCCCTGACACTGTTTGGTGTTGTTCAGATCTGAAGCTGCAGAGAAATCAAAGCCGTTGCCAGAATTACACCTCCTCACTGTGTACCTGTTTGTGAGAAAAGTTGAAACCGGGAAGAATCCTGGCAGAGAGGCTGAAGAGAGGGCACAGGCTGAGGCAGAGGGGTACGGGGCAACCACCCTCTCTCTGCTCCAGAGACGCGACTTGGAATAGGAAGGTCGCGTCTTCTGCCTGAGTGATGTCTGCGCAGCTGTACTGAGGCTCCCCAGATGTTTCCCTCAGGGAAGGGCCCGGGGTCCCCTCCTACAGGGTCAATGCACACAAGCCGGGTCCTGCAGTGAGTGTACTTGCGTCTTCCTTTTTCTCCATGTGCTTAGGCCTCCAGTGAGTTCGGTTGGATTATCAAAATGAAAGATCTCGGAAATTAGTTTAGTTTTGGACATGAGTGATTGTTTTGAAAGAGCATTCCTGCTAAATCTGGCTAAGTTAAAGGAGTTTATTACATTTGCTTTCCCTAGGCCACTAGGCATGCCTAAACAACATAAAGTAGCAGAATTTTTTTAATGGGAAAGAACACAATATAACTCTCCTGTGGAGACCAAGTTCCATCCAAACTACTTGGGAACAGTCACATCAGGGCAAGTGACCTTAGGCCTCATGGGATGCCTGTGGACGCTCTTGAATGGGATGGATGTCACCATGGTAACGGGATGCTATGAATCTCATTTGTAAGAGAGTTCATCTACTCCATCTCATGAAACATAAAACACATCTGGAAAGTTAATTAATGACAGAACTGACAAAGATTTACAAATTTCTTATTGTTTTTGCAAGTAAGCCTCTGAGAATTGTAAATGGCATTTATATTAAACTATAATTTAGTGAGCATTTAGTAGCAGATAACTTTTCATGAAATTATGTGAGATCTCTTCTTTAATGTCTTACAGCCCTTCTGGCACAATGACCTAACAGTTCTTCCAAAACCATTCAGAAATGCTTTTAGTTTGGGTGCCAAAACTATTCACAATGCAGCATGAAGTAAAATGCTCACTTTATAGACACAGTGCAAATGTGAGGCAGTGTTTTCTTCCACAATGACACTGTGATGCTCTGGATATTTGAAGGGTTCCCTGGTTATGGGAGATCACATTTTTAACTTGGAATAACTGGGGAAGGCCCAATGTATGTTATAGAATATTTTGAAAGAAATAAAACTTACATATAAGTGCATAATTCAGTGATAGTATTGGTAGCGGAGGCCCTTGGAAGGCTACTTTCATAACAATACAACATTTATAGTAAGTTTTATGATTATTTCTATGCTAATTATTTCTAAATAATGAAGGATATTAAGTTCATTGTGTGACAATAATGAAATGACTGCTAAGATGCCATACATACAATTTAATTTAAAAGAAAGCAAGCCGGGCAGGCAGCATTGCATAGACATTCACGGGCAGAATAAAGACTCTGTGAGTGGTCCCAAGTCTCACAATGAGGAGTTGAAATGAGCTGCACTTTATCCCGGAGCATCTGTTTAGACTGTGTTGGTCAGGTTATCTTTCTCCTTTATGCAGGAAGGTTCTGCACAGAGTCGCTCGGGTAGAATGATAGGAGGACTGCTTCCTGTTCGTATACTCCTCCCACGTATCCGCTGCAAACCAAAGAGGAAGCTCGGGAAGGTGAATTCATAGAGCAGCATAAATATATTCCTACTTTGGAAAAACGAATCCAAGCACATGTGATCCTACTGTAAGCAACAAAATCATAAAACTTGCTAGCCGTGGTTCTAGGTACCGTATTTCTATGATTATCCCAGCCCACAATCACCTCTCCTTTTCCCATGCTCAGAAAGTGCTTTTCATCACGAACATTGCTTTCTTTTCTTTAATTTAATTTTATTTATTTTTTTATACAGCAGGTTCTTATTAGTTATCCATTTTATACATATTAGTGTATATATGTCAATCCCAAACATATTAACGAACATTGTTTTTTCATCCACCGCTCAGTTAGCTCTTCTCTCCAGAAACCTGAACGTTGTATTTGAAACCATGGGCTCATCCCCTCATTTCCAAGCAATCATTAAATCTGTTGACTTATTAAATACGTCCTTGCACTCTATGCTACTGCCATCCCGGTCCCACTGTCCCCTCTCACCTGCACGACCGCAGCAGCCGCCAGCCTGTCTCCCGTGTCCTCTCTGCACCCCAGCCCACTCTCAACAAGCGACCGCGGTGGCCTTTGTGAGATATCCATCTGATCGTGTCATTCACATAAGTAAAGCCCTCAGTGGTGGTCCTTTGCCACTAGGATTAGCCTTAACATGAGCTTCACAGTCATGTAAGATCCGGCCGTGCCCACGTCTCCAGCCTCTTCCTGCCCCTCTTTCCTTGGAGCTGCACACTTTTCTCTGACTCAGCACCTTTGCACATGCAGCTCCCCCTCTAATGTTCTTTCTTTTCCTTCACCTCACTAATTCCACCCAACCCCAATCCCCAGTACAAGATTTGTTCACATGTTTTTAGGATCAGTGATGATGGGAGTTGGCACTCATCTTAAAAATTGTCTGGTTCACCCTTATTTATTTTATTTTTTTTTTAAATTTATTTAATTTATTTTTTATTTTTGGCTGCATTGGGTCTTCGTTGCGGTGCACAGGCTTCTCATTGCAGTGGCTTCTCTTGTTGCAGAACACGGGCTCTAGACGCACGGGCTTCAGTAGTTGTGGCATGTGGGCTCAGTAGTTGTGGCTCACGGGCTCTAGAGCGCAGGCTCAGTAGTTGTGGTGCACAGGCTTAGTTGCTCCGCAGCATGTGGGATCTTCACAGACCAGGGCTCGAACCTGTGTCCCCTGCATTGGCAGGCGGATTTTAACCACTGCACCACCAGGGAAGCCCCCTTTATTTATTTTTAAATTCACGAGTAAAATGACTCCCTGAGAGGTCAAAGTCTAGCTTGAGTGGCAGCTGGGAGACAGCACAACCCAAATCTACCACAATCTTGGATTTTTCTTAAAGCAATATAAATGCTAAAGGCCAATGAATTGCGTGGTAGATGGAACCTACAGAAAATGGGAAATTTATTATTCCCGAGTATATTTTCTGTGCCTTGAATAGTACCTGGCACATAGTAAGTCTCTATAAATATTTGTTGAATAGGTAAATGAATAAATTTCTCTACTTTGTACAATTAAATCTTTCTGTCAAGTAGTCAGGCTGTGAGAAAGGTGCACCCCATGTGGTGCTTTCAACACCTCATCCTTGCCCATCTCTTGCTGTACTTTCTGAAAGGCATAAATATGGATAAGTTCAGAAATGAGTCTCTAAAATAACCAAGCAACACTTTTTTAAAAGCCTAAAGATACATGAAATAAATATGACTGATTTGAGAAGCATTTCCTTGCCTCTCCTTTGCTATATTATAAAGCAGTGGTTCTCAACCCTGGCTGGACATTAGAATCAGGTGGGAGGTTAGACCAATAAGATTAGAATCTCTGGGAGAAAAAAACAGGCATCAGTATTTTTTAAAGCTCTCCTGGTGATTCTAATATGCAGCCAAGTTTTAGAACCACTACTAAAAATGTTTCCTGCTACCTCTTCAATCAGCCCTCTGCTCCTTTGCTGGTTTTACCACCTCCTTCTAACCCTTAACAAGAGATTCCTCAAAGCTCAAAGTAGGAACTCCTTTATCAGATATGGTAGGGACTGATAGTTGGCTAGTTATGTAAAAGTTGATTAAAGCAAGGAATCATTTTTAAAAAACCACACACACGTACATGCTGTTGTCGATGGCAAGAAAACGGAGACAAATTCCTCCCATCCCTGTATGCCCACCCTTTTGCAGTATGACTTCGCTGCTCCTCTCATTAAGAGCTGAAGTTTGTCTTCACCCTCCTAAGTCTGATGAGGTCATCTGACTTCCATTGGTGAATGGAATCCAGCCAGTGTGATGCTGTGAATTTCCACATCTAGGCATCAGGAGGCTGTGCAGTTTCCGTTCTTGCTCTCTTGGAATGCTGCCCTGAGGCCACCAAGGAAAGAAAGCCAGGCTGGCCTCCTTGAGGACAGAAACCACAGGGAGAGCTGGCCAACTGATGGCCAACATCAACGCCATAATGTGGATGAGACCATCTTAGACCACTCAGCTCTGGGGAGTCAACATGACCGCAGCTGCATGAGTGACCCTAGGTGAAGCTCAACTTTAAATGTGGGCCCACAGACTCATGAGCAAGTAAGATGGCTTCTATTTTAAGCCACTAAGTTTTCAGCTGATTGTCACACATAACCGATACACATGCCTTAGAGATTGTATTCTGGCTTAAATAATCTTCAGTCGCATGATGGAGACCTTATAATTTTAAATAAAGAGTCACCAATTAGTGTTTTCTTTCTGTTTCTACATTATCTTAATTGCATAAATCACACCCATAATACGGCATCTGCAATTTCACGTTTTGGGTTTTTAAAAATAGTTCAAGAAGTTAAAGACATTTGTGGAGTTATCTGATTCAGATTCCTTCTCAAATTTTACACTATTTTCCCAATCATTTCCAGTTTTCTCACACATAACTTGGTAGCAATTTTATATTAACAGCTCACCCTCATCACATTTTTCCAAACTTGATTTTCCTAGAAATGCTTCTCTTTCTTTTTGTACTTACATTTAATCAGCTTAATCTTCAGTTAAATTATTTAATTATAATAAGCACAGTCTGCACAAACAGGTTTGAGGACAAATACTACTTACTTTTGTTAAGTATAAAACTTATACTTGGGAGCAGAAATGCAAGACATACTGGTAAGGAGTCACTAGTAGCACTTGCTCAACACACCTGAACAAGTGTCACAACGTATTACAACTCAGTTTAGTGGAAGCCAGTGAAGACATTATCTTTTGTACATGCTTCTCTGTTCTTTACATGTGCTGCACGCCCTCCCCTTCATTGTTTCAAATTAGTTTCGGAGGTAGATTTAGTTCTACCCTAAACATCTACCCGCCCCCCACCCCCCCGCCAGTTTCTCTCTTGAGATTCTATCTCTTGGCTCTGGCGTTCCGTCACATGTGTAGGCTGAAATGTTGTCTTCTGCACGGTGGTGTTACTCACTGTCCTTTCAGGTGTGTAGTTACCTTTATGCGCAACTTGGCTGAGCCACAGCAACTCCCGCATTTGGCCAAGCATCAGCATAGATGTTGCTCTGAAGGTATTTTTAGATGAGATTAACATTTAACTCAGCAGACTTTAAGTAAAGCAGATTGCCCTCTAGAATGTGGCTGGGTCTCACCCACCCAGTTGAAAGCCTTAAGAGAAAGATACAGAAGTCCCGAGGAGGAAGGAATTCTGCCTCTAGACTTGAGACTTCCAGCTGCAGCATCAGCTCTTCCCAGCCCTCCAGCCTGCTGACCTGACCTGCAGAATTCAGACTTGCCAGCCCTACAGTCTTGTGAGCCACTTTCTTTCCCTATCTATCTATCTATCTATCCATCTGTCTGTCACCTATCTATCTTGGTTTTGTTTCTCTGGAGAAGCCTGACTAATACAGGTGCCTTAGGCTTTTTTTTCTCTAGAATGTAAGCTATCTAATGCAATGTCCAGAACCATACCTTGTACATAATGCAAGCATGTGGTAGTTCATTAAGGTCAAGACTTTCTTTATGTGTCTTCATGTTTTAGTTCTATCACAGTGTCTGACACTATAAATATTTGTTAAATGAATAAATATGTTATAATCAGATGATTGATTAATAATGGTTGAGAGAAAATATAAGTGGAAATGTTTAAATCCATTAAGAGATGCCCAGATGAGCACTGCCAACCAGGCTATGTGCAACAAGTTTAGCATTAAACAATCTACAAAGTTCTAAAAGAAACCCAACTTGGATTTTGACTTAATATTTTCTTTCCAGAAATAAATATTTACAGAAAGAAGATGAAGATATTGAAATTCAAAATAGGTAGTTTTACGGAAAATATTTTCTGTGCACAAGCATAGTAAATCTATAATATTTCTTACTATTAAGAGATTTTAAATATTGAAAATATAGTTTCAATTAGATATGGATAGGTTTGTGGTTTTTTTATTTCTTACAAAAAAATTCTGACTATTCAGAATATACCATTAGCATTTTCAAGCTGACTTTGTAGAAAGTATTTCCATTTTTTTCAACCAAAAAACGTGGAAATAGAGACTGAATTCAGGGTGGACTTTACTACAGTTTAATTGCATATAACATTTTAATGTTCAGAATATGAAGATTAAAGCTCATAAGTGAGTATTTGTAAAAACTAAATGAACTCTAAAGTTGTATTTTTATGTGATATTTTCTTTTTACATTAACAGATTTTAACATATGCTACAACAAAGGGAAAATTCATCCCATTAGGTGGCTTAGGTATACAACAGCAAAGAGAAATTGGTTTTATAATTTTCCCCCATTGGTGTGGAGACAGAATTGGTGATGACTGTAAGTTAATATATATCAAGTTATTTTCAACTCTTTAAGTTAAGAAAACTGAAAGTCTCTATATTATATCATTCATATATGATTCTGTATATGAAGTGTGCTTCTTGAATCTCCAAGGTTCTGGCTTATATGCTTGAGATGAGCCACTGGCCATGTGCAAACAATAATTCATCACATATTTGAATACTGTGCTAAAACTATTAAGGCTTATAAGACATAGCCTCTTAGTAACCATGACAACTTCTCTTTGATAGGAAATTTCTTTGCTTAAATTAAAAAAATAACAGGTGCTGATTATTATGTAGTAGTAAAATGTCAGGCTTAAAACGAAAATTACATATTGTGTATCATGTGAATTAGCAGGGAAAGGTTGCCAAATATATATAATTCCTCCCTCCCCTTCCAAGCCTTATAATTATGTAGTTCTTTCAAATTCATAAGAAACAGGTAATTCTTAAATTAATAAATCTATAAGAAGAAAACAAAGGAGAATGTCCTACAATCTTCAAAAATGGAAGGTCTAAATATTATACTAAAATTATAAGTTACAATGAAAACATGAATAAATATGACAAAGAAACTAGTGATTTGCACTTGGTATGAGAAAAATATGAGTAAAAGTGCAACCTACATGACAAAGAGCTAAAATTATTAATTTATGAAGAATCTTTACAAATGAGTAAGAACTATGTGATGAACAACATAAAAAATGGCAGCAGATATGAATGAATGATTAGAAAAAGAAACACTGACTAGTGAACATGAAAAAATGTGCCACTTCATTTCAATAAAATAAGTGGAATTTGAACTAATAATGTATTGTTTTATAACTTTCCAATTGGCAAAGACTAAAGAGTAGGACAATACCCAGAGCTGATGGTAATATGATGAAATAGGTGCTCTATTAATGGGAGTGTACATTTTAAATTGATAGTCATTATGGAAGATAAATTTGAAATGTTCTTTTTTGTGTGTGGTGGATAGAGGTAACATACTCATTCTGGGTTTTTAAAAATATTCTAGGAACTTCAAAATTTTCAACTTTTACAGGGGAAAAACTGTAAAGTTCTTCTCTACATGGTACTACATAGGTTTTCAAAACAATATGATAAGTAAAAAGTATTTCTCTGTATTTCTGTCTCCTTCAATCTTCATTTTGTTGAATTCTAGGAGCTTCTTTTCATCCTTCTCTTCAACTATCTGCCACTGTGATATGCTCCTTCATTTTTGCTCATTACTTTATCCTCCTTTTAAAAATATTATCTATTTTATGCATATTAGTATATATATATATACGTCAATCCCAGTCTCCCAATTCATCCCACCCCACCCCACCCCGCTTTCCCCCCGGTGTCCACACATTTGTTCTCTACATCTGTGTCCCTATTTCTGCCTTGCACACTGGTTCATCTGTACTATTTTTCTAGATTCCACATATATGTGTTAATATACGATATTTGTTTTTCTCTTTCTGATTTACTTCACTCTGTATGACAGTCTCTAGGTCCATCCATGTCTCTACAAATGACCCAATTTCGTTCCTTTTTATGGCTGAGTAATATTCCATTGTATATATGTACCACACCTTCTTTATCCATTCATCTGTCGTTGGACTTTTAGGTTGCTTCCATGATCTGGCTATTGTAAATAGCACTGCAATGAACATTGGGGTGCATGTGTCTTTCTGAATTATGGTTTTCTCTGGGTATATGCCCAGTAGTGGGATTGCTGGGTCATATGGTAATTCTATTTTTAGTTTTTTAAGGAACCTCCATCTGTTCTCCATAGTGGCTGTATCAAATTACATTCCCACCAACAGAACAAGAGGGTTCCCTTTTCTCTACACCCTCTCCAGCATTTGTTGTTTGTAGATTTTCTGATGATGCCCATTCTAACCAGTGTGAGGTGGTACCTCATTGTAGTTTTGATTTGCATTTCTCTAATAATTAGTGATGTTGAGCAGTTTTTCGTGTGCCTCTTGCCCATCTGCATGCCTTCTTTGGAGAAATGTCTACTTAGGTCTTCTGCACATTTTTTGATTAGGTTGTTTGTTTTTTTAATATTGAGCTGCATGAGCTGTTTATATATTTTGGAGATTAATCCTTTGTCCATTGATTCATTTGCAAATATTTTCTCCCATTCTGAGGGTTGTCTTTTCGTCTTGTTTAGAGTTTCCTTTGCTGTGCAAAAGCTTTTAAGTTTCATTAGGTCCCATTTGTTTATTTTTATTTTTATTCCCATCACTCTAGGAGGCGGGTCAAAAAAGATGTTGCTGTGATTTATGTCAAAGAGTGCTCTTCCTATGTTTTCCACTAAGAGTTTTATAGTGTCCGGTCTTACATTTAGGTCTTTAATCCATTTTGAGTTTATTTTTGTGTATGGTGTTATGGAGTGTTCTAATTTCATTCTTTTACATGTAGCTGTCCAGTTTTCCCAGCACCACTTATTGAAGAGACTGTCTTTTCTCCATTGTATATCCTTGCCTCCTTTGTCATAGATTAGTTGACCATAGGTGCGTGGGTTTATATCTGGGCTTTCTATCCTTTTCCATTGATCTATATTTCTGTTTTTGTGCCAGTACCTTATTGTCTTGATGACTATAGCTTTGTAGTATAGTCTGAAGTCAGGGAGTCTCATTCCTCCAGCTCTGTTTTTTTCACTCAAGATTGCTTTGGTTGTTTGGGGTCTTTTGTGTCACCATACAAATTTTAAGATTTTTTTGTTCTAGTTCTGTAAAAAATGCCATTGGTAATTTGATAGGGATTGCATTGAATCTGTAGATTTCTTTGGGTAGTATAGTCATTTTCACTATATTGATTCTTCCAATTGGAACATGGTATATCTCTCCATCTGTTGTATCATCTTTAATTTCTTTCATCAGTGTCTTATATAGTTTTCTGCATACGTGTCTTTTGTCTCCTTAGGTAGATTTATTCCTAGGTATTTTGTTCTTTTTGTTGCAATGGTAAATGGGAGTGTTTCCTTAATTTCTCTTTCAGATTTTTCATCATTAGTGTGTAGCAATGCAAGAGATTTCTGTGCATTAATTTTGTATCCTGCAACTTTACCAAGTTCATTTATTAGCTCTATTAGTTTTCTGGTGGCATCTTTAGGATTATCTATGTATAGTATCATGTCATCTGCAAACAGTGACAATTTTACTTCTTTTCTGATTTGTATTCCTTTTATTTCTTTTTCTTCTCTGATTACCATCATTAGCACTTCCAAAACTACGTTGAATAATAGTGGTGAAAATGGATATCCTTGTCCTGTTTCTGATCTTAGAGGAAACGCTTTCAGTTTTTCATCACTGAGAATGATGTTTGCTGTGGGTTTGTCATATATGGCCTTTATTATGTTGAAGTAGGTCCCCTCTATGTCCACTTTCTGGAGAGTTTTTTTTTTTATCATAAATGGGTGTTGAATTTTGTCAAAAGCTTTTTCTGCATCTATTGAGATGATGGTATGGTTTTTATTCTTCAATTTGTTAATATGGTGTATCACACTGATTGATTTGCATATATTGAAGAATCCTTGCATCCCTGGGATAAATCCCACTTGATCATGGTGTATGATCCTTTTAATGTGTTGTTGGATTCTGTTTGCTAGTATTTTGTTGAGGATTTCTGCATCTATATTCATCAGTGATATTGATCTAGAATTTTCTTTTTTTGTAGTATCTTTGTCTGGTTTTGGTATCAGGGTGATGGTGGCCTCATAGAATGAGTTTGGGAGTGTTCCTTCTTCTGCAATTTTTTGGAAGAGTTTGAGAAGGATGGGTGTTAGCTCTTCTCTAAATGTTTGATAGAATTCACCTGCGAAGCCATCTGGTCCTGGACTTCTGTTTGTTGGAAGATTTTTAATCACAGTTTCCATTTCATTACTTGTGATTTGTCTGTTCATATTTTCTATTTCTTCCTGGTTCAGTCTTGGAAGGTTATACCTTTCTAAGAATTTGTCCATTTCTTCCAGGTTGTCCATTTTATTGGCATAGAGTTACTTGTAGTAGTCTCTTATGATGCTTTGCATTTCTGCGTTGTCCGCTGTATTGTCTCCTTTTTCACTTCTAATTTTATTGACTTGAGTCCTCTCCCTCTTTTTCTTGATGAGACTGGCCAAAAGTTTATCAATTTTGTTTATCTTCTCAAAGAACCAGCTTTTAGTTTTATTGATCTTTGCTATTGTTTTCTTTGTTTCTATTTCATTTATTTGTGCTCTGATTTTTATGATTTCTTTCCTTCTACTAACTTTGGGTTTTGTTTGTTTTTCTTTCTCTAGTTCCTTTAGGTGTAAGGTTAGATTGTTTATTTGAGATTTTTCTTGTTTCTTGAGATAGGATTGTATTGCTATAAACTTCCTTCTTAGAACTGCTTTTGCTGTTTCCCACAGGTTTTGGATCATCCTGTTTTCATTGTAGTTTGTCTCTAGGTGGTTTTTGATTTCCTCTTTGATTTCTTCAGTGATATCTTGGTCATTTAGTAACGTATTGTTTAGTGTCCATGTGTCTGTGTTTTTTACGGTTTTTTTCCCTGTAATTGATTTCTAATCTCATAGCGTTATGGTCAGAAAAGATGCTTTGTATGATTTCAATTTTCTTAAATTTACTGAGGCTTGATTTGTGTCCTAAGATGTGATCTATCCTGGAGAATGTTCTGTGTGCACTTGAGAAGAAAGTGTAGTCTGCTGTTTTCGGATGGAATGTCCTATAAAAATCAATTAAATCTGTATGGTCTATTGTGTCACTTAAAGCTTGTGTTTCCTTATTAATTTTCTGTCTGGATGATCTGTCCATTGGTGTAAGTGAGGTGTTAAAGTTCCCCACTATTACTGTGTTATTGTCAATTTCTTCTTTTATAGCTGTTAGCATTTGCCTTATGTATTGAGGTGCTCCTAAGTTGGGTGCATATATATTTATAATTGTTATATCTTCTTCTTGGATTGTTCCCTTGATCATTATGTAGTGTCCTTCCTTGTCTCTTGTAACATTCTTTATTTTAAAGTCTATTTTATCTGATATGAGTATAGCTACTCCAGCTTTCTTTTGATTTCCATTTGCATGGAATATCTTTTTCCATCCCCTCACTTTCGGTCTGTATGTGTCCCTAGGTCTGAAGTGGGTCTCTTGTAAACAGCATATATATGGGTCTTGTTTTTGTATCCATTCAGCAAGCCTGTGTCTTTTGGTTGGAGCATTTAATCCATTCACGTTTAAGGTAATTATCGATATGTATGTTCCTATGACCATTTTCTTAATTGTTTTGGGTTTGTTTTGTAGGTCCTTTTCTTCTCTTGTGTTTCCCACTTAGAGAAGTTCCTTTAGCATTTGTTGTAGAGCTGGTTTGGTGGTGCTGAATTCTTTTAGCTTTTGCTTGTCTGTAAAGTTTTTGATTTCTCCTTCGAATCTGAATGAGATCCTTGCCGGGTAGAGTAATCTTGGTTGTAGGTTCTTCCCTTTCATCTCTTTAAATATATGGTGCCACTCCTTTCTGGCTTGTAGAGTTTCTGCTGAGAAATCAGCTGTTAACCTTATGGGAGTTCCGTTGTATGTTATTTGTCGTTCTTCCCTTGTCGCTTTTAATAATTTTTCTTTGCCTTTAATTTTTGTCAATTTGATTACTATGTGTCTTGAAGTGTTTCTCCTTGGGTTTATCCTGCCTGGGACTCTCTGTGCTTCCTGGACTTGGGTGGCTATTTCCTTTCCCATGTTAGGGATGTTTTTGACTATAATCTCTTCAAATATCATCTCGGGTCCTTTCTCTCTCTCTTCTCCTTCTGGGACCCCTATAATGTGAATGTTGGTGCATTTAATGTTGTCCCAGAGTCTCTAAGGCTGTCTTCATTTCTTTTCATTCTTTTTTCTTTATTCTGTTCCATGGCAGTAATTTCCACCATTCTGTCTTCCGGGTCACTTATCCATTCTTCTGCCTCAGTCACTCTGCTATTGGTTCCTTCTAGTGTATTTTTCATTTCAGTTATTGTACTGTTCATCTCTGTTTGTTTGCTATTTAATTATTCTAGGTCTTTGTTAAACATTTCTTGCATCTTCTCAATCTTTTCCTCCATTCTTTTTCCAAGGTCCTGGATCATCTTCGCTATCATTATTCTGAATTCTTTTTCTGGAAGGTTGCTATCTCCACTTTATTTAGTTGTTTTTCTGGGGTTTTATCTTGTTCCTTCGTCTGGTACATAGTCCTCTGCCTTTTCATTTTGTCTATCTTTCTGTGAATGTGGTTTTCATTCCACAGGCTGCAGGATTGTAGCTCTTTTTGCTTCTGTTGTCTGCCCTCTGATGGATGAGGCTATCTAAGATGCTTGTGCAAGCTTCCTGATGGGAAGGACTTGTGGTGGGTAGAGCTGGCTGTTGCTCTGGTGGGCCGAGCTCAGTAAAACTTTAATACACTTGTCTGCTGATGGGTGGGGCTGAGTTCCCTCCCTGTTGGTTGTTTGGCCTGAGGTGACCCAGCACTGGAGCCTATAGGTTCTTTGGTAGGGCTAATGGTGGACTCCGGGGGGGCTCATGCCAAGATGTACTTCCCAGAACTTCTGCTGCCAGTGTCCTTTTCTCCATGGTGAGCCACAGCCACCCCCCACCTCTGCAGGAGACCCTCCAACACTAGAAGGTAGGTCTGGTTCAGTCTCCTATGGGGTCACTGCTCCTTCACCCTGGGTCCTGGTGTGCACACTACTTTGTGTGTGCCCTCCAAGAGCGGAGTCTCTGTTTCCCCCTATCCTGTCGAAGTCCTGTAATCAGATCCGCTAGCCTTCAAAGACTGATTCTCTGGGAATTCCTCCTCCCGTTGTTGGACCCCCAAGTTGGGATGCCTGACATGGGGCTCCGAAACTTCACTCCAGTCAGTGGACTTCTGTGGTATAATTGTTCTCCAGTTTGTGACTCACCCACCCAGCAGTTATGGGATTTGATTTTATTGTGATTGCGCCCCTCCTACCATCTCATTGCAGCTTCTCCTTTGTCTTTGGATGTGGGGTATCTTTTTTGGTGAGTTCCAGTGTCTTCCTGTTGATGATTGTTCAGCAGTTACTTGTGATTCCGGTGCTCTTGCAAGAGGGAGTGAACGCACATCCTTCTACTCTGCCATCTTGAACCAATCTCTGCAAACTTCTTTTTTATTGAGATGTAATTATCATATCATAACATTCACTATTTTATTTATTTATTTCAAAATTTCTTATTGGCTGGAAAACTAGATACCCAAACTTGTTAAATGTTATGCAAGTAGAAGTGAGTGAGGACTCAAAGCATACTTGGTGAGCAAAGTATATGAGCTTGAGTGTGTGAACTGAATTTTTTTGTTTGGTCTTTTTTCACTTGGTTATCAGCTGTGTTCTGTATAGATGAGATTGCAGGTAAGGACTTAGGTAAGTAAATGGTTATTGTTTTTCTAAAGAGTTTATAAAGAAGGACAATATTTGTGTCCCTTTTAATTATAGGATCTCAGGTCAGATATTCTTTCCAGACCCAATTCCATTCTTAAAATCAAAATTCACAATTTTAAAGTGTACAATTCAGTCAGCTTTAGTATATTTGCATGGTTTTGCAACCCTCAGCACTATCTAATCCTGGCAGATTTTCATCACCCCCCGCAGAGAAACTCCTAACCCATTAGCACCCATTCACCATCCCTCCTCCCTCCAGCTCCTGGCAACCACTCTTCTACTTTCTGTCTCTGTGCATTTGCCTATTCTGGACAAGCATAATGGAATCATAGAATGGGTGGCCCTTTGTGTCTGACTTCTTAGTATAAGGTTTTCAAGGTTCTTCTGTGTTATAGTATGTCAGGACTTCTTTCTTTTTGTGGCTGAATAATAATTCCATTGTTTGCATATACCACATTTTGTTTATCCGTTCATCTGTTGATGGACATTTGAGTTGTTTATACACTTTGGCAGTTGTGTATAGAGCAATAATGAACATATGTTTACAAGTCTTTGAATACCTGTTTTCAACTCTTTGGGGTATATTTTTCAGTGCTTCGAATATGTCATCCCACTGTCTTCTGGCCTCTATTGTTTCTGATGAGAAATCAGCTGTTACTATTATTGTGGATACTTTGTACATGATGTGTCCCTTCTCTCTTACGGCTTCCAAGATTCTCTCTGTCTTTTGATAGTTTGATTTTTCTAAGTGTAAATCTCCTTGAGTTTATCCTTCTTGGAATTTGTTTGAGTTTCTTAGATGTGTAGATTAATGTTTTCCGTCAAATTTGGGAAGTTTTTGGCCATTACTTCTTTAAATTTTACTTCTATCCCTTTCTGTCTCTCCTCTCTTCGGGACTCCTAGTATGTGTACGTTGGTACACAGATTTCCGAGACTGTTTATTTTTCTTTCTTTTCTCATACCAGCTAATGTCAATTGACTTATCTTCAAGATTTTTGTCCCTTTCTTCTGCCAACGCAACCTGCTGTTGAGCTACTGTATTGAACTTTTTCATTTCAGTCATTCTATTTTTCAACTTTGGAAGTTCTCTTTGGTACTATTTTATAATTTTGATCTGTTTATTAGTATTCTCTATTTGGTGTGACATCATTCTTGTGCTCTCCTTTAGTTCTTTGGACTCCAAACCAGGTCTAACATTAGTTCCTAGACATAGTTGTAATAGCTGATTTAATGTCTTTGCCTATTAAGTCTAATGTCTCTGATTACCCAGGGAGAATTTCTATTGGCTATTCTTTTCTATTACGGGCCAAACTTTCCTGTTTCTGGATATCTCGTAATTGTTGTTGAAAACTGGGTTTTTTACATAATATAATATGGCAGTTCTGGAAGTCAAACCACTCCTCTCTCCAAAGGGGTCGTTGTTCTGTTTGTTGCTATTGTTGCCACTTGTTTGTTTTTGATTTTCCTAAATTCATAATGTAAGTCTGTATTCTCTGTGACGTGTGGGCATTGAAGTCTCTGCTCAGTTGCCTTAGTGGCCTGTTAATGACTGACTCAAAATTTCCCTAACAGTCTTGAGCCAGTAGGTCTCCCAGCCTTTGCTGTGGGGCTTTGTGTGTGCTGGTGTCAATGCTCTGGCAGGCAGTTTACAACACAGCCTCACCCAGCACCGCCTACTCGTGGAAACCCCAAGGTGGACATGAAGTAAGAGACCTGGGCCTTCCCAAGCCTTTCCTGGGCAATGTGTGTGTGACTTCCTATATTCCCAGGGATGTGTTGGAGCTTTTCAAAGCCCCCATGGGCATGTTATTCCTCAGATTTTCCTTTTGTTGTTTTCATCAGTTTCTTGTTTGCCCCAAATTCTACTGCTGCTTCATTCAGGTGTTATACTAAGCAATTGCCACTGATTTTTTTTCAACAATCATCCCAGGGAAGGACTGTTTACACTGAGTAAGCTCTGAGTCAGGTCAAACAAAGACAAGTCCTTGAGTGGAGGTTTCCAGAGAACTGCCAGACATGCCAAATAGTGCACTGATCTGGACACGGGGTGTGGGGAGCTTCAAACCCATCCGGCCCCCTCTAGTGCCTACACAGCTGCCCTGACTGTGAGGCTGGTGGTTTCAAGGCCACGGCCAAGCTGGTGCAGGAGGGCTGGAATGGGAAAAGTTAAAATGCCACAAAGATCTTACCAAGACACGGCCATTTTTCTTGAATAAAAACTCCTTGTGTTGTTGCAAGACTTTGGTTAATTTCTAGAATACTGAAAAAGTTTATTTTGACAATTTTGCCAGTATTCTCATTGCTTTTATGGAAGAACAGACTTTCAAGGCCTTCACTCCACCATTCTGGGAACACTGTTCAATCTGCACATGGAAATTTTAAAATAGTGTATACTTACCTAGTAAAAGGTGGTTAACTACTGCTGTGTAGCAGTTAGGATTACTAAATTGGTAGAGATGCAGCAAATGTAGAAGGCCTGAAGAAGGATGAAAAACAAACTATCAACTACATGAACAACCGACCCCCACCCCCACCAAGCCGAGACTCATGATTCAGGTTGTAAGAGTTGGTTCCAGGACACGAGCCCAGCCGCAGATGACACACACCACAGGGAGGACTCGGGGAGCCCCTGGCGGCAGCAGCAGAGCACGTGTCACCTCCCCGCAGGGGCTTGTCTGCATCTGGCTCCAAAGGTTTCTGGGAGCAAAGCCTCCTGATAGAAATGTTTACTAACTTTTTTTGTTTGAAATGTCATAGCTAAATGTGTATTTAGAAAACAAAGAATTGGTTTTGGGAAAACATGAAAACTAAATACATTGGCTACCTAGCAGGAGTCTGGCGATTTCAGAGAGTGTGAAATTGCACCAAAACTAATATGTTACCAATCTCCCTGTCATCCTGACGATTTTAATGTGTTTTCCCTTTACTCTCCATCTAAGAATATGATGTGAACCACCCTCTTTCGTTGGAATGTAAGAGGGTAAAGTAATGTAAAATGTGATTTTCTGGACTATGAAACACAGGCAGCAGAACAAGGAAGGAGCAGGAACAAGCCCCATCTCGTTAGGAAGTCGCGGGGCACAGCATCCCTGCACTTGAGCCTGTGGGCGCTGCACTGCTGCCCATGTGCTGAGACCAGACAGCAACCTTCGCATCTGTGGAAAGAGGGGTCAGCTTTGTTGGGGCTGCAGGTGAAGAGAAAGAGAAAATTTAAAATCCCTGCAAATGACGAATGATCATGGGAAAATGTACCTCTTTGAAGTCTTCCCGGGAGATCATTTTCACCCTCGAGGTGGAAGCAGAGACAAAGGCCTGTGTGTTGGTCACAGAGAAGCTGGAACCCCAAGCCCTCTGAAACACGTGCTCACCTCAGAGGGACCCCCACTCCCGGGGCCTTTCCAACCTCCAGGCAGTGGGGTCGGGCACGTGAAGCACACACTCCATGAGGGCCTGCGGGCCAGGGATCAGCCACCAGGGACCTCAGAGGATGGTGCGCTTGTGGTCCCTCCAGAACAATTGGCAGGTTTCCCGATGCTGCTGGCCACTAGGAATATCGGATGCCTGGTAGAGTGACTTCAAAAATAAGCATGGGCCATGAACTTTTTCCTAAGGTTTAAAACCATTAGTCTCTATAAATTTAGAGACTTTAGTCTTGATGACTAAATAGAAAATAGGATATAGACATCTGTGGCCTTTCATGTCCTCATCTGCTCCAAAGAGGGGTGGGTTAGGGATGGGCCAAGGGTCAATGCACAATCATGCATGACTAAAGAAGCTTGCTTGGGCTTCCCTGGTGGCGCAGTGGTTGAGAGTCTGCCTGCCAATGCA
This sequence comes from Eschrichtius robustus, assembly GCF_028021215.1. NCBI lineage: Eukaryota > Metazoa > Chordata > Mammalia > Artiodactyla > Eschrichtiidae > Eschrichtius > Eschrichtius robustus. The sequence continues at coordinate 130,520,085 of NC_090831.1, read as the reverse complement.
GGGGACACGGGTTCGAGCCCTGGTCTGGGAAGATCCCACATGCCGCGGAGCAACTGGGCCCGTGAGCCACAACTGCTGAGGCTGCGCGTCTGGAGCCTGTGCTCCACAACAAGAGAGGCCGCGAGAGTGAGAGGCCCGCGCACCGCGATGAAGAGTGGCCCCCGCTCGCCGCAACTAGAGAAAGCCCTCTCACAGAAGCAAAGATCCAACACAGCCAAAAATAAATATAAAAATAAATTAAAAAAAAAAAAAAAAAAAGAAGAAGCTTGCTTGTCCCCCTCAGAAATTGGTGACTCAGGACAGCTCTGTTCCAATAGCAGCAGCCCAAGCCGGTTTGGGGTTTATGGGGTAACTCAGACCTGATTCCACCATGAGTGACAGAGCCTTCCTTCATTCACAGCTGGACTTCTGCAGCCTGCGGGCTCCACACCTGCCTTTGCAGGTCTGACCAGGGACACCCTCTTAATGGCTGCTCGGTCAATACCGCTGTGCACGTGGACAGGAATGGCTCCTCAGAAGTGGCAGGCTTGCAAGTTTGGAGAATGCAGTCTGCGTTTCATCCCTGCTCACTTCACGCTCCCCACTTTCAAAGATCAAATGACCAGTGCAACACTTGGAGACCCTATGATGTTATACTTGGGTCTTTCATCTGCGTGGACATTAAACTCTCCATGGAAAATAGGTTCTGCCAAAAAACCAACCTCCCCACTTAAAATTAGCCAGGACATAGGGATAATAGTTTTCCATTTTTGTTCTTCAGAGAACAGTTCTGCCCTTAGCCAATTCAAGGGCAAAAATTTCCTCCAAAGAGACCAGCTATTTGCTTTTTTGAGTCTAGGTTAACTTCAAATTGAGCCTATTCTCAGAGATTCATTGACTTAGTAATAGAAAATACTTCTGAGTTCTTGTGCAATCATTACTCCTGAGTTCTGTACCCAGGTCTGACTGGCAAAAGACTATTGAGTCCACAGAGAATCACACCTTTTAAATGTCTGAAAGAGATTATTAATGCCTTAATCACTGATAGTTACACTCTGCTTCCTTTGAAGCAAACGTACTAAATGCAGAGAAGAAAAGTCATACTACAAGGTCAAACCATCTTTACACTAGCTTTCCATTAACTAGTTCAAGAAAGTGTCTCAAGGTCATCCTAATCTTTGGTTTGAAAACAGACATTTGGGACAAAGTGCAACTTAAGTTGTATATTAAACATTAGCTCATGGTGGATCTGAGTCCCAAGTTGTACACACCCTTGAGGTTTGTAATTATGTTGCCAAGTGATAAGCACTGGGACCCTTTTCTCACACAACCTGAAAAAAATTCTGTTGGGACCCTTTCTTATCTTCACCCTGTAGATTCAAGGTCCCATGAAGTGTGGCCTAAGTCCTACCACCGCCATGCGGCCCCCTCTGGCCAGGTAGGCCCACCAGCTCCTTGAGAGTTCCCTCCAAACTTCCTGAGGCAGGGGGTCTCCAGCCCCACCATCCGGAGCCACAGCTTCTCCTTTCTGAATCCTTTTGTCTAATCCCTAAAACTAGGCAGTCTCGCTCAGCACAAGGATTTCAGGGTTCTTTCTTTGAGGCTCATGTAAGTTCCAGCTTCATTATGAGGAAACAGGAAGAAACCAGTTTTATCCAGTTTTCAGGGGTGGGAGTGGGGGTGAGAGGTGAAAGTAGTGGGAGAGAGCATCCAATGAAAAACACGAAAAATGGGAATGGAGTCAGCTCTAAAGGACCCCCAAATCCAGACAGAACCTCAGCTTGATTTGGTCATTACTGGAGCACACTGGGAGTTCTTGATCAGGAGTGTGGCATGCAGACAAAACAAAATGATTCTTGATTTCTCAACCTGCCCCAGTGCAACACTGACCCCTGACTTAGCTAGACAGAAGACGAGGGCCTGGGATAGAAGATACAGAGACCAGAGGTAGGCGAGGCTAACGGACTATGAGAAAGCGGTCAGCCTGGTACATTAGGAAAAGCTTGTTTAGAACAGCTGCCTTTAACTGATGTTTGCATGTCTCCTGCCATGACTAATTTAGTTAAGAAATTACGAGGAATTTCTGCTGGTTCTGAGAGACATGAGAATACTTTACTCAAGGCAGCTGTGAGCTTTCCCTGTCTACCTGTGGTTCCCTGGGCAACACAGCAGTAACACCAGCCAACCTTGGATCATGTTGGTCGTTACCAAGAGCAGCCATAATTAGACAGAGGCCAAGGGGGATACAAGTTGTAGACTGAGGAGTAGCCACGGTTAACATCACCAGCATCAAGTTCAAGGGCCAGTGGGAAGCTGTAAGTAGGTGAGACCGCAGGCCAGGCACTGCGGCAAGAACGCAAAGCAGGATATATAGTCAAGACACTTCTGCGGCAGATGATAGAGATTAAACTAAAACCAGTCGGCCAAAGCTGAATTTGTAGCTCACGTAACTGAGAAGTCCGGCAGCGTGTGAGGTTGTGGATGACGATGAAATCGAGACCTGGCCCCAGTCTCTCTCCTGCTTCCCCTTCTGCTCTGCTGTCTTAGCTCTGTCCTCAGTGCCCAGCTTACATGCTGTCCTCCGAGCACCTGCGGCAGAAACGAGAACGGTCCACTTTCCTGTAGTCCTGTTCAGAGCCAAGAGGTAGGTTTCATTGGCTCTATCAGGGCCACATGCAGTCGCGGTAGCCAGGGGGATACAATGCTTGACCAGCAAGGGCTGGGTCACCACAGTCCTGGAAAATGCAGAGAATAGATGTTTTACCAACAAAAGTCAGGGTGCTATCATCCTAGGAAGAGTGATGAATGCTGGACAGGCAAAAATAAGAGAACGCCCGTGACAGGAAAAGTGGTTCCTGTGGAGAATAGTTACCATTGGTGCCAGTTAAGGCCTCAGGCAAAGAGCCACTAGCTAAAGGTTTGGAGAGGATGTTGGGGATTTCAGAGAAGAGGGAGATAATTTTTCTTAAATGGTTTCCTGTAGACTTGGAAGTAGAGGAATAAACCACATGACAACCCTCCCCAATCTCACTGCCCCTGTCCAGCACCCTGATTTTTCTACCCTGGACCATCTGTTAAATAGATTTAAACCAAACTAATTATACATTCTCTGGGCCAAATTAATTAATCATTTCTTCTGGGATTAACCTCCGGAAACATGCCAGATACTGGAGAGGTGGACCGGTAAAGTTCCTCTGGATCATTTGTAGCATCTGCCATATGGTGTCTTTCAAAACACATAGTTAGGATTAAGCTTTTTCTATCAGCAATGCTTTGCTGTCAAATCATAATATATACTTTATGTTAACATCACTTACATTGCAGATTATACAGAAACCTAATGACCTAACGACTTTTAATACTTGTTTATACAGTAGCTGAGTGTTTTTTAAATTTTTGCTGTATAACAAGATAGCACCAATGGGTATATTTTCATAAATCTGAAAAAATAAGTAAACTAGCTTGGAAAGATTTATTCTGAGTGAATCCAGAGTCACTGAGTTCTCATAATACCATTCAAATTTTGGAGCATAGGCCATATTTTTCCTTCCTTTTCTTTGTCATTTTATAGTGATCAAATATTAAACTGACATTAGGAGTTACACATGCTAAAGCAGAAACAGACCTCTCCAGTTAGAGGACAGGGAGCGTTGGCTCCGAGGTGGCGATGCCTGTGAACGTGGCAGGACATTGTGCTCTGGGTGCCCAGTGAGGGCACAGAATGGCCAACAGTAAAGGGATTCAGCTCTTTAAAGGGTAGATGCAGGGAAATATGACATCTGACGTTCCATAATGTGGAAGAGAGACTAGAGGCCCCAGGGTTAAACTAGGACCAGGAAGAGAAAATTCAGGAAGGAATTTTGGCTCACTCGGAACTATCCAAAGGTAGGCTGAGTTTCCTTTGGTGGAAGGCATCAGGTATTTCTTAGCCCTGAAATGGTCGAGAGGAATCTGGATGAGCGCTAAGCAGCTCGGAAGGAGGAGCTCCTCTGTGTGAAACTCCCCTCCCCGCTGTGCAAGGGACTCTGTCCTTCGTGAGGATTTTGATTGGCCAACCAACTTCAACCGCTATTTCTCTGTGAGCTCCTTCCCCCCGTGACTGAAGTTTCTCTCATCCTAAAAACAAACATAAACCCAAGCCCTGATGTTGCTCATGCCGCATGTCTCCTCCAGCTGTTGACATTCCGGCCAAGCCTCTTGACAGCATCGTCTGGACTCCGCCTGCATTACTGCGCCTTGAATGCACCTCCCAGACCAGTCATCCTGGTGTGTGTTTGCACTACTCCTCTGAATCTGACCTTGCCAGGGTCGTGGATGATGGTTTCCATGTCAGCAAATCCGGTGGACACGTTTCAGTCCTTGGGCTGGATGATCTCTCGGCAGCTTCTATGGCTCTACACATTGCTGACATTCTCACCACCTCCCTGACCATGACTCCAGGTCTCGTTTGTCACCTCTTCCCCCTTTAAAGCAGAGGCACGAGATCTGCATCATCACAAGCATCCTCAGGGGTTCCGACGTCAGGGATTCATGGACCACACTTGGAGAAATGCTGCCTCACGCGGTGGCGTCCCCCAGGCCCCTTTCCTGACCCTACTTCCTCTCCTACACACTCCCCTGGCTTCACTTACCAAATAAGGTAATTATTCCCAAAGGACTCTTCCTTGGGTTCCTAAACTGTAAATACCACTTCCTTCTCAACATCCTCACTTGGACCTCAGATTAAATATACCCACAGCTTACTCCTCATCTCCTCCCAGCCTCCTCTTGTTCCAGAGTCTCTATCAGGCCAACCTCTAGGGGAACACAGCAGAGCAGGGTGCAAGATGGAGCCTGGAGGGAGGGGAAGAGAGAATAATTAGTAGGACCTGCTATTCATCTAGTTGTTCACACCAGCAACCCAGAAACAGCCTTTACAGATCGCTCTCACTCATCCCCAGAAATGCAGTTAATCGCCAAGTTCTGCTGAATCCACCCCTAAATGCTATTCTCACCTAGCCGTTGCTTTCCTTCTGCATGACGCCACCCTTTCTCCCATCACCGTCTTCTCTCCGGGGCTGCTGCATGGTCCCGTCTGATGCCACGTCTTCGGGGCTCCCATCGCCCTGGGCAGAAACCACATTCTTGGTCTTGCCCCTGGGTCTCTCCTGCCCTCTCCTCACCCTACATCCCAGCACCACAGCCTCCTTCCGGTTCTCAGATGCCCCTCCTTCTCCTACAGGCTTCAGCACATGGCCTACTGTTCTTCTGTCTGGAACAATCTTTGTCTAAATCCTTACCATCACTCGGGTCTCGGTTTGCATGCCAGCTCCTCTGGGAGGCCGCTCCCAAACCCCGGGGTCCTGAGTTCACTGTTTATCCTCCCTGGTAAACTGTAAGCTCTTTGAAGACGTAGCTAGCGTCTGTGTTCTCACTACGGAATTTGTAGTGTAGATTCAAGCTTCAGAGGCCCTTTAGGGATCAAATTCAGGAAAAATACAGATGTTTGCAATTGTCTAATGTTGTCTTCGGCAAGCGCATGTCTGTCTGAGCCCCAGCAGAGTATGAGGGGCCCGTCTGGAGACCTGCTTCCTCAGACACACACCCCGAGCTCACTTCCAAGGTGCTGGCTGGATGCCTGCCGACTCTGCCCCTTCCTTTCTGCTTAAGAGAACTTCCTGCCTTTGGCTTTGTCCCTGTTCCATCCAGATACACAGACCATCAAAATTACATCTGAATAGCCAGGCTTTAGACCCAGGACTCCGGGGAACATTGAAAGGCCTGGGAACATAGAAAATCTTCTACTGATTTCCCTCAATTCACTGCATGTCAGGATCCCTGTACCCCTGAAAGAAAGATATTAATAAGAAGAAAGACCTTGGAATTGAACCCAAAATCTTGGGTAACGTGGGCCCTCTGAGATGACTGTCTGACCAGAAGTCCCTTAAAGAGAGAAAACTTATCATAAACCAACAGGAGGGGTCACCCATGCCCAGCCCCCTGGGGCCTTCACGTTATATCGCCTTTGTGTACAACAGTACTGGAATGCCGTCCAAGTTGGTGGCCCGGCCAAAGGCTCCAGAACGCCTGGCTAGACAGATTACGCCGCCTAAGTGCCTCGAGGCCTTCATGGTGCAAATGTGGCCCATCTGCCCTGCTTTTGGCTGGCACCGTCCCTCGTGGCTTGCTGCTCCGAAAGCTGGGAGCCCCAGCTGCCTTCACGCATTAGCCGGGGTAAGCACAGAGCCCACATCACAGCCTGGAGGTTCTCCTGTCGGTGGTTGAGGATGAACAACACACAATTTGTCCCCGGTCCTCGGTTTCTAAGGGCATCCAAGGGAGAAGTGTGCTGCTATATGAGTACTTTATGAGGAGAGCCACTCAGAGAAAATTCGTTGATAAACGCATTGGAATGGGTGTGGGGAAGTGCTTTTAAGTGGTAATTTTTAAAAAGCAGATTGTCTAAACCAATACAGTTCAATGGCAAAAACGCTGGCCTGGCTGCTGGTCTCTGCTTTGTCAGAAGCTGTGTGACATTAGAAAATTGCTCAAACTCTCTGTGCCCCAAACCTGTGCAAGGAGGAGGCTTGCTCTCGCCAGAGCACCTCCCAGCTGTAAAAGACGAGGCAATCTTTCCTGCCCCCCCATACACTGGAATTCTAGAACCATCCTTTTAAAACTCTTACGTCAAATGTGCTTCTTAACCTCCGCTCTAGCCTGTTACCTCTGAGCACACATAAAAGCCAAAGCCAAATCCTGACATTACTGGAGTTCTAATTACAGATTCTTTTTTCCAGTTTTGTAGTTCACTGCAAAACAAGAAGTTAAGAGGAATAAAATAACCCTCAGATCGTCACAGCTCCCTGCAGCCTCCCAGGATCCCTAACCAGAGAGAAGCCAGAGTCTCCAGGGCAAGACAAGAGTTACAGGAGTTCTCGTCCCTGTGCGGCTGTCGCTGCCTCCATCTCAGCATGGCTGCTTCTCTGTTTACCTCCCACTCTGCTTGCTGTGCTCGTTCGCAGGACTAAAAGATTGCCAGTCCTCTCAAAGTTCAAATTTATGGATAAAATTATTTAGTGCTTGTAAAATGGACACAGTGGCGTGAACTTGAAATTTGTGTAGAATTTATGTCAGTGGATAAAGGATTGCTTTCCTTTCACGTGTCTCTCCCTGTACCCTCTGACGCCTCCCTCCACCCTACCCTGCCCCACACTGGCCCTTCTGTGGCACAGGCTGTCGCTCCAGTCACACTGGGTCCCCCAGCACTTCTTTCGCCCTGCCGCCTCTCCACCTCTCGACCTGAGTGCTGCAACCTCAGCCCACACTCCTGACACCACTGTCCCCAGACAGGCTCCTCCTGCAGATCCTGATGGAGGCTGTGGCCAACCTGGGTGAGTTATCTAGCCTCTGGCCTGTCAGGAAATACATCGTAAAGGGCTTTAATGAGGCTCCAGTGAGATAGTGTACGTAAGGTGCCTAAACTCTTCTTCCTACATCTCTGATAATTCTCTGTGAGCAGCTTATTTTCATGTCATCCGCCTCTCTCTTAAAAGTCAAGTAAAGCCTCATTCCTTTAAGATAAAGTTCTGCATGGCTGGACTCATAATAAACTGGAACTTCCCTGAACTGTTTCACAGCTAAACTACTAGATATTAGGCCTGGCTCCTTTATCGGCACCCGAAGGAAGTTCATAAGTCTTGCATCCAGAGCACCAGATTGAGTGAGAGAGTAGCATGGACATATATATACACACTACCAAATGTAAAATAGATAGCTAGTGGGAAGCAGCCGCATAGCACAAGGAGACCAGCTCGGGGCTTTTTGACCACCTAGAGGTGTGGGATAGGGAGGGTGGGAGGGAGACGCAAGAGGGAGGGGATATGGGGATATATGTATACGTATAGCTGATTCACTTTGTTATACAGCAGAAACTAACACACCATTGTAAAGCAATTATACTCCAATAAAGATGTTAAAAAAAAAAACAACAAAGAGCACCAGATTGTGGACCTGCCCACCTCATGGGCACTGTTGGCCAGGACGTGTGCGTGGGGCTCAGAGCTGGGGCCCCCAGCTCCTTCCCAACCATCTGGGGGGAAGATTTGATTACGTTCCTAATTTCCATGCCATTTAGACCAACACTGTTATAAAAGACAATAAATATGAATTATCAGAAAAATAAAAACTTTCAAAGATGTCCAAAAGCAAGTCCAGGTTTTTATTAGCTCAAAAAGACATAAATCATATTGCAATCAATATAATTAGAGAAAGTATCGTGTAGACAAATTACCAAAAATACACAAGCAGTTCATTGCAAAATGGACACACTTGTACATGTATAACTCTGTCATTTTGCAATCAGAACTAAACCATAACTTATGAAAAAGCAATTGCCCACGTGCATGCTTGGAAAGGATACTGCAAACACCAGCATTTAAAGCCTTTGATGTGAAGAATGAGGCTTCTTGCCTTGTTTATCTACTCTAAGCAGGAGAGATGGACAGAGGAGGGCAGAAGTCAGGGTGAAGCCTTCGGAAACCTACAGCAGTGCAGCCCCTGGCAAGTCACATGACTTGTCCAAAAGCACACGCTGTGAGCACAGCCCAATCAGATGTCTCTCTTCTTGGTCCATTCATGTATCCAAAGAGTACATATTGAGCTTCTACCACAAGCCAGTGTGGGGATCCTCTGACCAAGCACAGCCCCTGTCCTCATACAGCCCCTGGGGAACAAACAGGCAAACAGGTAGTTACAAGTAACAGTGATGGCTGAGATAAGCCTTAATGCCACTCCAGAGGCTGGGGAAGATTTCCCTGGGAGAGGTCCTGGGAGCTGAGTCTTAAAGGACCAGAAGGAATTAGCCAGACAAAGGAGTGAGGGAGGATGGGGAAGATTCCCACGGAGAGAGCAGGACACAGCAACCCACAGGGCTCCACGGGGCAGGGCTGGGGGCCGAGCGGCTGCTTCCTCGGCCTCAGGCCTCAGCCACACCTCACCGCCTTCCAAGGAGAAACAAACCATACGCACGTTATCACCTTAGCAAGTACAGCAGGAGACTCAGCGCATTGCTTCCTTGATTAAGGTAGTTTGTAAAAGTAATACAAGCACGTTTGAGAAAATTTTGAAAATAAACAAAAGGGGAAAATTCTTACCTATAATCTTACCACTGAGCATTGCTAACATAACCATTTGGATAAATTTCCTTATATTCATTTTTATATGCACATTTTGTGCACAAAATGCAATCATAGTATATGTACGATTTTGTAATTTGCTTTTACAGTAACAGGAAGCATTTGTTCGCGTTACTAGTCAGTCATCACTGGTGCCTTTAAGTCCGAGAGGCAGCGACAGCATGGAAACCATGCCTCAGCCTCTTGCTTCTCTCATTCCTGGAGGAGGGTCAGACCGGACACACGGCATCCAGGCTGGGAGGCAAGGGTGTCTGCCAGTCTTCGACCAACAGCGGAACACCTGCTGCCTGCCAGGAGAGTGACGAGAGAGGTCCCCATGTCACTGCCATTTCGGCATGGAGACATGGCTTAAGAAAACCAACAAAACCTAAACAAGATGACCACTAGGCATGTTGTATTAGCATTGTGAAGAAATAGCAGGGTGAAGAGGTTGACAGTCCCAGCTGGGGCCAGGGGGTTAAACCGCTCTAAATTCAGTTGTTTCACATATAAAGTGGAATTATTTTTTCAAGGCCTATTTCATAGAATCTTTTCAAATCAAGATGATAAAGCCAAGCAGAAAAATTAATATTGGGATGATTATTATTAGTGACATAGGTCATTTCTATGTAGGGTAATTGATAGTGTCATGTTTAGACTAAAAATTCCACATGAAATATTAATGGAAACTCATGTTAAAGACAGAAGTGGTTAGGAAGGAGCACGTTACGTGCCCTTTTCTGCTGATTCATCACCTTATAGAAGTTTCCGGGAAATACACTGTGAAAATACCGTTTCCTGGTCCCTTTAAAGTGCATCCCGGACAAGCAGCCAAGATGCAAACACTTCAGCTCTTGGAGGGTTTCACCACCCGTCCCCCGCCCCCGCCCTGCAGCTGGGAGGCAGAGAACATACATCTTTGCAGGTGGAACCTGCGGCCTTAAGTCCCCCCCCAGAAGGAAACAAAGTTGTTTAGAAAAACGGCTTCTCCAGGAAGGAGCTTAACCTGCCTTCATTTACAAGATCTTTCAGTGACACTCAGTTCTATGTGTGTGACTCGACTTTTGTTGAATTTGACTAACATCTATCCTTCAGTTCCTACAATCCTTTCTGTTCACCTGGCAAGTTGAAGTATTATGTCTCATCATGTCACTCATTTTAATTACATGGCATGGTGTGGCCTAATGAGAAGAAATACACATGATAGGGACCTCCCTGGCGGGCCAGTGGTTAAGACTTCGCCTTCCAATGCAGCGGGTGTTGGTTTCATCCCTGATTGGGGAGCTAAGATCCCACATGCCTTGCGGCCAAAAAACCAAAACATAAAACAGAAGCAATACTGTAACAAATTCAATGAAGACTTTAAAAAAATTAAAATAAAAAAAAAGTACACATGATAGAGCTTGATTTGTAGTAATGGCTGTGACTCATTCCCCTCATCATTAAACTAAGGAAATGTCCTCAGGACCATATTGCTGTTAGAAAGGAAAAAAATCACTGTGCAGGAATGCTGTCTAAAACTGTAGACGCTGTCCACATGCAGCTATTGAGAATTTGAAATGTGGCTAATCTGAATTGAGATGGTCTGTAAATATAAAATACATACATTTCAAAGATTCAGTGTGAAAAAAAGATTGTAAAATATCTCAATAATGTTTATATTGATTACATGTTGATGTAATTTGGATGTTTGGATTAAATAAAATGTATTAAAATTTTTAAAAAATGAAAAAAGTAAAACGGCTTCTCTGGGATTTGACTAGTGAGCACCCTTCACAGGGCTGGTCCTCAGCTAAACATCAGAGGCAAATTTATACTCACCTCACACTGTCCCACTGACACTTTTCTGTTTTTCACTGTTTTCCCACTTTTTGATGAACTTTCCCCTGCTTGACTACTTCAATTACATGGTCTTCTTTTCCTGTTTATTTTCTTCTAATTGAAACTTCAGTTTCTAACATACTCTCATTATTGTTTATGCAAAGCCTGCTTTTTAAAATTAATTTACTTAAATAATTTAGCAAATACCTATAAAAGAACTATCCAAAATAAAAATGAGGACATTATAAAACTACTACCTCTGCCTAACGAGCCCCCAATCCATTCTGCTCCTTAGACGGCATTATCTTGTGCTACTTGCCTTTCTGTCCATATATTCCTAGCCTATACACATGTTCCTAAAAATCATGTGGCTTCAGTTGTTTTTAATTCTTTGGGGATTTTCATTTAGCAATCAAAATCAAATCACTAGAATTCATACATCTTGTTACATGTAGCTGTGGTTTCTGATTTGGGGTGCTAAAAATAATTCATGTTTGAATATAGGACAACTTACCCATTTTCCTGTTGGTGGTCATTTGGGTTGTTTCCAGACTTTTGCTATCACGTGAAGCATTCTCATTCATGTCTTTTGTGTACACTGGCGGGGAACTACAAATGTTCAAACTGACAGTGTAAGACAAGCTACTTTCCACCCTCACCAGCCATGCGTACAGACCCTGTTGAGCCACATCTTTTCCCGCCTGCGGCATCATCAGACCCATCACATCACCTGCCTGAAGGGGAGCAGATAGTGATTTGCATTTTCCTGATATTGAGCCCCTCTTCATTTATCTGTTGGTTAGGTATTTCATTTTCTGTGAAGCATGTGCTGCGGCTTTTGGACAGTAAAAATTTTATTATTAGTCCTTTTCTTACTGATTTATAACAGTTCTTGGAATTCCAGATACTAATCCTTTGTTAATTATGTGTTGCACATATCTGTTCCCGTTTTGTGATATGTTTTCAATTTCCTTAAGGTAACTTGAGTTTCCGTTATCAACAACACTTGTGGGCTCATTTAAGAAATCTTTTACTGTCCAGGTCTGGAAGATACTCATCTGTATTTTCTACTGGTGTCTCCCTGTTTTTCACTTTTTTAATAAAACTGAGCAGTACCACCACATGCACAATTTCAGCTGTTCCTCAAGTTGTGCACAACAGCAGCTGACGTGTTAGCTTTACCAAGGTCACTGGCTTTTAAAGCATTTTTCCTAAATGTGGAGTGGAATACCTGAATTCAATCATGTGATTTGACATATCAGCTTGTGGGTGAGAACGCTCTCTCACAGGGTTCCTTGCAATGCTCTTCTACTTGGGGAAAGAGACAGATTCCTTAGAACGGGCATCCTCAAAATGCACGGGGCGCATGGGTTCCCATGGTGGGTCTTGGGAGCGCTTGGTATGGACTTTATTTCCCTTGCACTAGAAACCTTTTTCTCAGAATTACTAAAACTGAATGATTTTCAATCATCCTACCCTCACTGCTCATGTTCCAAAATCAGCAAAATTCCTTCTTGCTGTGAAGAGCCTTTTAAAATATTAGAAAGGAGGCATTATCTTGATTCATCTCAAAACCAAAATTAGTCTACATAGATGCATACCTTAACATTAGTAGTAAGTTTATTACAAAATGCAGGCAATTTGCACTGTGATTCGAGAGGAATAATTTTGGTTTCAGTTAGTCAAAGCTTTCCATTCTAAAAACAGCACACACATTGCTTTACTCACTTCAACCAGAAAAGCAATAAAGGAAAGGAGTCCAACTTAGTATCTGAATCTTCCAAATTCAATGACTGGAAAATGAAGGCAGATGGGTTGCACCTGGGTAAAGTATTCCTCAACCAGCAAACCAGGAAATTCCAGGCTGTGTCAATATTCACAAGAGGTAAGCAGGAGTTCAGACGACCATGCTTCCCGGATCTCAGAAACACTTGTCCTCTCCCAAATAACTTAACATTTTTTGAAGTATAACACACATGGGAAAAGTGCACAAAACATAGATGTGCAGTCCAATGAACTATCACAAAGCAAACACCACCCACATAAAAAAATAGGACATTTGCCATATCCTGTGCCCTCGTCCAACCAGTCCTGCTCTGTTCCCCAAAGGGAACTGCTCTCTAATCCTAGCACAACAGTCCAGCTTTGCCTGGCTTTGAACTTTGTGGGACGGAACACCATGCATTCTTTTGGGTCTGGCTTTGTTGGCCCAAGTAGCGTCTGCTGTGATGATCAGCTCGGATCTCCTTCCCTGATTCTTCCAGCAGCTGGAAGGGCTGTCAGCAGGGGGCCCACAGCCATCAGCTCTGCTCAGGGATTGCTTGGCATGTCCAAGGTCACACCTTTTCCCCAGGGCACCTCACAGCCATTGATGGGTCCAGGTGGGGGTCAAAGCCCCAAATGAAGGGCCACTGCAAAGGGTCATCCCAGCCTCAGCGTTTTCTGTAGGTTCAGCTGAGGCCTCTTTTGAGACTGTGTCCCAGTTCAGATTTGTCCTTTGCCCAGTCCTGCCTTAAGTGAGGTGGAAATACCAGAATTGCCATGGAGAATGGTGAAGGAGGGATTGATGGGCTCAGAGAGGTGGGCTTGCTAGAGTGGAGAAGCATCCAGAGGACACACCACTGATCAAAGCAAAGTGGAATTTGCTGGTGGAGAGAAAAGTGGTGGCCCTCTGTGCAAGCTGGACTGATGGTTGCAGGGGCCGTAACTGGATGGGCTCTCTGACAGCAATGGGATTACAGGGCCCTAAACAGTACAGACCAGGTGGCTTCACTTCACCTTCAGGAGTCAAGTGCAAGTATCTTAGTCTGTGACGAGGCTGGGGTGGCAGCCAGGAGGAGCCTGACCCAGAGAGGCTGTAGGGGGATTGTGGCAGAAAAGTGTCCCCAAGTGCAAAGTAGACAGGCAGTCAACAAAGGCACTAAACAGTCTGTATAATTAAACCAAGGATGTTCATGACCCCAGTGAATGCTTATGAACTCCAGTTTGGGGACACAAAACCCCACTATTTGAAGGAGTCATCAGGCCCACAACAAGAAGGAACCAGATACACTGTAGCAAGTATACAGGGTACTGATTTCCTTAGTCCTTCCCCCAAAGGAGCTACAGCCAATTACTCAGGTAACCATTCAGTAAGGAAGGATGGACAATGCAAATATTTCAAAGACTGTTGAACACAGCAGTCCAAGTTGACATGGATACCCAAAGATCTAGAATGCCATCATGCCCCTCTGTTAAAATGGGGGCACACAGGGCCAAGTGATGGAGTCCTGGCTCAGGTCCAGCTCAGAGTGGACCCACCAGATACCTGGACACACTTGTGGTGATCTCACTGTCCCCAGATGTGTTGTTGGAATGGACATTCTCAGGATGTGGTGTAACTTACACGATGGTTCTTTCTCTGCACAACCCTCTTTCTTTCCCTTTCCTTCCACGAATGCTGATACAAAGAATGTTCCCGAATAAAACCCCAGCATGTTCACCTCCAGCTTTAAATTAGGGATTAAATTTCTTTAAAACTCTAGAGCTACCCAGGTTTTCTATTTCTTCTTGGGTCGTATTTTCTCAGTTGCACATTTCTAGTAATATGTCCATTGTATCTAAATTGTCATGTTAATCTCATTTATTATTTCTAGTGGCTTTTTAAAGTAAATTCCATGAAATTTCCCATTTAGACCATTACGACTTCTGCAAATAGTGACAGTTTTTTCTCCCTTCCAATCTGTATGCCTTTTACTTATTTTTAATTGCTTTATTGCAGTTACCAGTACTTTCAGTAAAATACTGAATTAGAGTGGTACAGATGGACGTTCTTGTTTTCTTTTCAATATTAGGAGGAAAACAATCGATCTTTCACCATTAAGGTCTTTTGTTCTTTATCAAGCTGAGAGAATTTTCTTCTGTTCCTAGTGTGCAAAGAATTTTTATCCTGAGTGGATATTGAGTTTTATCAAAAGCATTTTCAGCATTTATTGATATGATCATGCAGTTTTTCTTTTTTGTCCATAATACGATGTATTACATTGTTTGGTGCATTACTTTGATTGTAATATAATATGATGCATTACATTGTTTGATTTTTGACTGTTAAACAAGCCTTGTATTTCCGAGATAAACCTAACTTGGTCATCATGTATTATCCCTTTTTAAATATGGATTCAATTTACTGATATTTTGCTGAGGACTTTTGTGTGTATTCACGAGGGATATTAGTCTATAGTTTCATTTTCTTGTAATGCCTTTTTCTCATTTTGGCATCAAGATAATGCTGGCCTCATAAACTGAGTTGGGAACATTTTTCTCCTCTTCGGTTTTCAGGGAAAGAATGTGTAGAGTTGTTTGTTTGCTTGTTTTTCCTTTGAATGTTTGCTACAATTTACCAGTAAAACCGTGGAGGTTTTCTTTCTTGAAAAGTTGATACTTACAAAATTCTTTAGTAATATAGAGCTATTCAGATTATCTGTTTCTTCTTGAATGAGATTTGGTAGTTTGTATCTTTTAAGAAATTGGTCCATTTAATCTAAATTGTCAAATTTATGGGCATAGAGTTGTCTATAGTAGTCCCTTATTTTCCTTTTAATGTCTTTAGTTTCTTTAGTAATATCCCTTTATTAGTTTCTGATAATAATAATTTGTGTCTTTTCTCATTATTTACGGAGCAGTCTGGCTAGGGGTTTATCAATTTTAGTGAACTTTTCTCAAAGTATAAGTTTTTTTTTTTTTTTAAACATCTTTATTGAAGTATAATTGCCTTACAATGTTGTGTTAGCTTCTGCTTTATAACAAAGTGAATCAGTTATACATGTACAATATGTTCCCATATCTCTTCCCTCTTGCATCTCCCTCCCTCCCACCCTCCCCATCCCACCCCTCTAGGTGGTCACAAAGCACCGAGCTGATCTCCCTGTGCTGTGCGGCTGCTTCCCACTAGCTATCAATTTTACATTTGGTAGTGTATATATGTCCATGACACTCTCTTACCCTGTCACATCTCACCCCACCCCCTCCCCATATCCTCAAGTCCATTCTCTAGTAAGTCTGTGTCTTTATTCCCGTCTTGCCACTAGGTTCTTCATGGTCTTTTTTTTTTTTTTTCCTTAGATTCCGTATATATGTGTTAGCATACTGTATTTGTTTTTCTCTTTCTGACTTACTTCACTCTGTATGACAGACTCTAACTCCATCCACCTCATTACAAATACCTCCATTTCATTTCTTTTTATGGCTGAGTAATATTCCATTGTATATATGTGCCACATCTTCTTTATCCATTCATCTGTCGATGGACATTTAGGTTGCTTCCATGTCCTGGCTATTGTAAATAGAGCTGCAATGAACATTTTGGTACTTGACTCTTTTTGAACTATGGTTTTCTCAGGGTATATGCCCAGTAGTGGGATTGCTGGGTCGTATGGTAGTTCTATTTGTAGTTTTTTTCAGGAACCTCCCTACTGTTCTCCATAGTGGCTGTATCAATTTACATTCCCACCAGCAGTGCAAGAGTGTTCCCTTTCCTCCACACCCTCTCCAGCATTTATTGTTTGTAGATTTTCTTGATGATGGCCATTCTGACCGGTGTGAGATGATATCTCATTGTAGTTTTGATTTGCATTTCTCTAATGATTAATGATGTTGAGCATTCTTTCATGTGTCTGTTGGCAATCTGTATATCTTCTTTGGAGAAATGTCTATTTAGGTCTTCTGCCCATTTTTGGATTGGGTTGTTCGTTTTTTTGTTATTGAGCTGCATGAGCTGCTTGTAAATCTTGGAGATTAATCCTTTGTCAGTTGCTTCATTTGCAAATATTTTCTCCCATTCTGAGGGTTGTCTTTTGGTCTTGTTTATGGTTTCCTTTGCTGTGCAAAAACTTTTAAGTTTCATTAGGTCCCATTTGTTTATTTTTGTTTTTATTTCCATTTCTGTAGGAGGTGGATCAAAAAGGATCTTGCTGTGATTTATGTCATAGAGTGTTCTGCCTATGTTTTCCTCTAAGAGTTTTATAGTGTCTGGCCTTACACTTAGGTCTTTAATCCATTTTGAGTTTATTTTTGTGCATGGTGTCAGGGAGTGTTCTAATTTCATACTTTTACATGTATCTGTCCAGTTTTCCCAGCACCACTTATTGAAGAGGCTGTCTTTTCTCCACTGTATATGCTTGCCTCCTTTATCAAAGATAAGGTGACCATATGTGTGTGGGTTTATCTCTGGGCTTTCTATCCTGTTCCATTGATCTATATTTCTGTTTTTGTGCCAGTACCAAACTGTCTTGATTACTGTAGCTTTGTAATATAGTCTGAAGTCAGGGAGCCTGATTCCCCCAGCTCCATTTTTCGTTCTCAAGATTGCTTTGGCTATTCGGGGTCTTTTGTGTTTCCATACAAATTGTGAAATTTTTTGTTCTAGTTCTGTGAAAAATGCCAGTGGTAGTTTGATAGGGATTGCATTGAATCTGTAGATTGCTTTGGGTAGTAGAGTCATTTTCACAATGTTGATTCTTCCAATCCAGGAACATGGTATATCTCTCCATCTATTTGTATCATCTTTAATTTCTTTCATCAGTGTCTTATAATTTTCTGCATACAGGTCTCTTGTCTCCTTAGGTAGGTTTATTCCTAGATATTTTATTGTTTTTGTTGCAATGGTAAACGGGAGTGTTTTCTTAATTTCACTTTCAGATTTTTCGTCATTAGTGTATAGAAATGCAAGAGATTTCTGTGCATTAATTTTGTATCCTGCTACTTTCAAAGTATAAGCTTTTGAGTTCACTGATTTTCTCTACTGTTTTTCTGTTTTTAATATTATTGATTTTTGCTTTCATATTTATTTTTTTCCTTTGTCTTCCTTTGTGTTTAATGTTCTCCTTCTCTAGGTGAAAATTTTTCTTTTTTTTCCTAATATAGATATTTAATGCTAGAAAATTTCCCTCTAGCCATTGCTTTAGCCAGATCCCACAAGTTTTTACATGTCTTATTTTTATTTTCATTTAATTCAAAATACTTTCTAGTTTTTCAACATATGTTAATCAGGCCTAGTTTATTAAACTATATTCTAATATTTTTGGATTGCTTGTTCTATCAGGTACTGAGAGAGATACTTGAAAATCTCCCAATATTATTACAGGTTTTGGGGTTTTTTTGCTTTTTTGTTTTTGTTTGGTTTAGTTCTGTATAGTTTTTCTTTATATATTTGAATCTATGTTATTTGGGGCATACATATTTAGAATTACTAGAGTGTCCAGTGAATTGTACTTTTATTAAGAAGTCTATCTCTTTACCTCAAGTAACACATTTTTTCTTAAAGTCTACATTGATATACAGATATATAATCTTTCTTTTGGTTTATGTTTGCATCGTATTTTTTCCCATCCTTTTACTTTCAACCTGTTTTATATTTACATTTTATATGTGTCTCTTAGAAGAAGCATATAAGTTTTGGGTTTTAATTTTATTTTATAATTAAGTATTTGTTCTATTTACATGTAATTATTGATATATTTTAGTTGAAATCTACCAACTTATTATTTGCTGTCAACTTGCCTCATGTGGTTTATATTCTTCTTTTTCTCTATTCATGTTCCATAAGATTGATTATTTTTTGTTCTTTTCCTTTTTCCTTTTAACTATTAGTAGTTATAGATTCTATTACTATTCTCTTTCTGAGACTCTCAGAAAGAGAGAATCTCTTTTTGAGACTACTACAAGCATATTTTAATTAGAAAATTCAATTTTAAATTAGCATTTTTCTTCTTAAAATTTCAAGGAACTTTGAACACATTTAACTTCATTTACCACCTCACAAATCATATGTGTTTATATCATGTATATTTTTTAAAACTCTCCATACATTATTGTTGTTGTTGTTACTTTATTAAATCCATCTTCATGCAGATTTACCACACATATTCACTCTTTTCATTGTTCTTTATTACTCCCTGAATTTCTGGGATTCTATTGTCCAGTATCACTGTCCTCCTGCTTAAAATATTTAAACAGACTTTATATATTTCCTTTAGAGAATTAGCCCTTCTTGTAACAAAATCTCTCAGTTTTGCTTATCAAAAATGTTTTAATTTTTATGGGCAGAAGACCTAAATAGACATTTCTCCAAAGAAGATATACAGATTGCCAACGAACACATGAAAGAATGCTCAACATCATTAATCATTAGAGAAATGCAAATCACAACTACAATGAGATATCACCTCACACCGGTCAGAATGGCCATCATCAAGAAAATCTACAAACAATAAATGCTGGAGAGGGTGTGGAGGAAAGGGAACACTCTTGCACTGTTGGTGGGAATGTAAATTGATACAGCCACTATGGAGAACAGTAGGGAGGTTCCTGAAAAAACTACAAATAGAACTACCATACGACCCAGCAATCCCACTACTGGGCATATACCCTGAGAAAACCATAATTCAAAAAGAGTCATGTACCACAATGTTCATTGCAGCTCTATTTACAATAGCCAGGACATGGAAGCAACCTAAGTGTCCATCATCCGACGAATGGATAAAGAAGATGTGGTACATATATGCAATGGAATATTACTCAGCCATAAAAAGAAATGAAATCGAGGTTATTTGTAGTGAGATGGATGGAGTTAGAGTCTGTCATATAGACTGAAGTAAGTCAGAAAGAGAAAAACAAATACAGTATGCTAACACATATATATGGAATCTAAGGAAAAAAAAAAAAAAGGTCATGAAGAACCTAGTGGCAAGACAGGAATAATGACACAGACCTACTAGAGAATGGACTTGAGGATATGGGGAGGGGGAAGGGTAAGCTGTGACAGAGTGAGAGAGTGACATGGACATATATACACTACCAAACGTAAAATAGATAGCTAGAGGGAAGCAACCGCATAGCACAGGGAGATCAGCTCCGTGATTTGTGACCACCTAGAGGGGTGGGATAGGGAGGGTGGGAGGGAGATGCAAGGGGGAAGAGATATGGGAACATATGTATATGTATAACTGATTCACTTTGTTATAAAGCAGAAACTAACACACCATTGTAAAGCAATTATACTCCAATAAAGATGTTTAAAAAAAGTTTTAATTTTTAAATTTCTTTATTATTAAATAATATTTTTACTGAATATAAAATTTTAACTTGGTGCCGTTATTTCCTTTAGCATTTAGCAATAACATTCTGTTTGTTCTGGACTTTTTTTTTTTACCTGAGAGGTAAAGTATCTTCTAATTATTATTCCATTTAATAATTGTCTGCTTGAAAGATTTTCTTTTTATCATTAGTTTTGACAAGTTATACCATGATATGTGTAAATGTGGTTTTGGGGGGGATTTATAGTGACTCGAATTTGAGGTTTAATGTCTTTTATCATATTTTGAAAATTCTCAGCAATATTTTTTCAGATATTTTTTCTGCTTCATTCTCTCTCCCCTCTCCTTCTGCAATTACAATTATAGCCATGCTAGATTTTTTTCACTATTTCCCCTATGACTCAATCTCTTTTTCTGTATTCCATATTTTTGTTTCTTCATTCTTCATTCTATAAATTTTTTCCTAAACTATCTCCCAATTCCACTAATTGTTTCTTTAGCTCTGTCTCTATTAATCTCATCCATTGAATTTTTAGTTTTGACTATAGTACTTTTTTGTTCTAGCATTTCCATTTGGTTCTTTTGTCTATTTCCATTTCTCTGCCAAAATACCAGCCTTGTCTTTTATTATCATTGTATTAAGAATGGCTATTTTAAACTTGTGGGTCTGTAGCTATCGTCTATTATTTCTTTCATTTTTTTTCAATCACATTACTTGTCTCCTTGAGACAAGGTTTTTTTTTTTTTTACAGATGTATATTTTATATGGAAAAAAACAGAATGTTTAAGACCTAGGATGAAATTGTATTTCTTGAGAGAATTTTGTTTATTTTTAACAGTCAGCTAGGCTAAGAGCTTTAACAATTCCAGATCACCTTAATGTATTTCTAAGGATTGAGAGGATTTGAATCTGGCTTCAGCCCTTGCAAGGGCTGGTATATTTCTGAATTTCTTTTGTACTAGGTAAATCCCTGATACGTCAGGTCCCTCATTTTCTTGGAAGAAGCTATATTCCAATTTTCATCCCTCTTTCCCTGAAAGGCTATGCTAAGCTTCTGAGCTTTGCATTTGCCTTTGCCTTTTCAGGAATCAGTAAATGTTTCTATAGGAAAAGCATCTTTGGATCACCTCCTTTTTCCCAATCTTGGCCCCACAACTTTGGTAGCTCTCTCAGGCCTTCAAGCAAACGTTTTTATCTTTGTCCAGCTTTTCTAGTTGTCGTCAGTAGCCTTTTTCTGAATTACCTAGTCTACCACTAACAAAAGCGGGATTCCCCCAAAATAACTTTTAAATTTAACTCAGGAAACTTCTAAATGTATTACATATTGATTATGTTAGTTATAAGATTCTGCATTAACCACACTGCAGAGGTGAAAAAATACAATGGACCTTGCCTTTTGTGACAGAGGTAGCCAATATTCATTTGCCCCTTCATTTTTAGGAATAGAACATCTGGCTCTTTTGCTGGGTATATGGCCACCCAAAATATAGCCTAATTTTTCAAGCCTTTCTTATAGCTGAGCATACTTGAGAAATGTTTGGTCAGTGGGATGTGTGTGTGAGATTTCCAGGCAGTGTCCTTAAAGGAAAGAACATGACTTTCTTCATTTCTTCTGCCATGCTGCTGTCTGGAATGGAGAAGCAATGGCTGGAGCTCCTTTCAGCCACCTTGGATGATGGGACGACCTTGGTGATGGAAGTTCTTCAAGACAACACAACAGAATGGAAAGAGACTGGATCCTTGACACGATAGACCATTGTGCCAATGTTCAAATTGACCACTTCTGGACTTCTGGGATGTTACAGAGAAGTAAAGGTCTGTCTTATTTAAGCTTCTCTTGTTTTCTTTAACTTGTGGCTAGAATGCCCCCAAGGAGCTTATCTACATGCATGAATTAAAAGGAAACCTAATATAAGATAGCATGTGATGTGTGACAAATGGGTGATATAAATCATATGTATTATTAAAACTCACAGGAGGCAATTAAGGTCCTGTAAGTTACTTGAAGGTTTAGTAAGAGAGGAAGAATTTCACTTTCACCTTGAAAGAGGGATAGGATTTACGTATGCACAAAGGAATGAATACAGTAATGAGCAGACAAAAGACATATTTATGACCAGGTAGCTGACCAAACTGGTAGAACAAACAACAGGATTCTAGCTGGGGAATGTGGCTGGAAGAATTGGTTGGTATGTGATTGGACAGACCCTTGAAAACAAGCCAAAATGACTGGATTCTATTTGCTGAAAACTTATAGACAAAGAACGAGCCTGATAAATATTTAAGTATTCTGAGAATTGAAGTCATCCAAGGACTGGTCCAAGCCATGAAATACCACCTGAGTCACCTTATTCTAGTGTGCTTTGCATTAACACACTTGTCAAGAGTTTGAGAACGGAGATAAAGGATTTCCAGACCATGGTGTGGAAAACTGCTCATAAGAATCCCTTAGAGCTGGAGAATGGCGAGGAAAACAGTCAGTGGAATCTTTGTCTCGGGGGAGTCAGAAACCAAATCAAAATTTTTGATGCAAAGGAAAATTATGATAATTTAAACATTTTTTTTCTATCCCTCCAACAGATTTTATCATTACACTGTCAGATGGGAAAAGTATTTGTTACAAAATTTTGATTTTTTTGCCAAGAAGGATATTTCATGAAGGGAAACCTGGCTTGAGAGATGCAGGCAGAGAATGCTCTGCTTATAAATTTTACTTTGTAGCGTAATGTCTGATTACTAGAGGCAACTGTGAAAACGGGGCCAGAAGAAAGCCAACTCTCCATATAAATATGCTAAATAGTTTCCACAGAAAATTTTCTTGCAGGCACTTAAAAAAAATTAAAAATTCACTAGGAAAAAGTGGAATGTTTGTTGTTATAAAAAATATGAAAAAAGGCTGGTATTTGTGAAAAGGCCTATTTTGGAAATTATCACATCAACATAGGTAATGCTATTATTTCAACTAATTAGATTTTTCCCTTCCTCCTTAGGGACTACCTTACAGTTACACACCCAGACCTGCGGGGCTTTGTGTGTTGTGGTGTGGGTCTATGTGACGGAACAGAGCAGAGACCACAGTTATTTTCATGGAATTTTTGACAAGTATACAAAATATGAAAATTTTCACTTGGGTTATGGAGGGAATGTAATTTTGAACTCTATTATGGAAAGCACTACATTTTGAGGTAAACATAAATACCCCATCTTAAACTTACTGCCAACTTCTTCAATAAATCCAACCAAAGCAGTCAGCCGTCAGTTGAGACAGCCCATTTCCACCAGAATTCTCCCCTTCTTTTATTCCAGTGGATTTAACTGAGACTGTAGCTGCCCAGACCCCGTGCAGTCAGGTGTGGCCGTGTGACGGCTGCTTGCTGATGGAACGTGAGCAGAGGTGATGCGAACACCTGTGCCTCTGGTCCTTCACACCCACCCCCGACGCTGCTCCCATCTAGCCCAGCGGCTGCTGGAACAAAGCATCAACTCCACGCTTCCTTTTGCCCGAGCCCCTCACTTAGTGCCATTTGTTCTTCCAGGATCCGGGGCTGGTGGGAGGTTAGCAAGACTTCTCCCAGATGGAAGGAGGCCCCGGCTCCTCTGTGACACCTTTCTCAGGGAAAAGGAGACATTGAAAAAGTCAGGCCTGCAAAGAGACCACCATCCAGATGCTTTAGCCTTTTCCTGGATATACAGAGTTCTCCAGAGTTATAACAGGATTTCTCCTCTCACTGGCGGAGCACTAGGGTCTGAAACGGAGGGGAAGGGTAAATCGAACCTAACACAGTAGAAAATGGCTTCATTTACTAAGCAGTATTAATTTCAGTTATTTTCACAAATAAATCTTTTAAAATTGTAAGTACCTGCTATGTTCTCTAGGTCCTATGTTGAACACTGGACATAAAAAGGTGAGTTATGTACGGAGCTGACCTCAAAATAGTAAGGTACTTCCTGACACAGTGTTTGGGGCTTGTTGACATCAGTGGGCAAGGAAGCACGTGTGCTGAGGAAGAGAAGAGACACTCTGGTTCCTCTTTAGAAAGCTCTGTTAGGAAGCTGAGGAGGAAGAGCTTGCAGGCAACTAGGTCGAGAGTACATCTGAGAATGTTTTACACTTGTTTGATGTCTTATTTATTCCCCCTGGGATGTAAATTATTTGAGAACATTAACAGCCTGAGGTAAAGAGCTAAGAGAGAAAGAAATGCTGAAGCCTCAAGAGAGAAGAATAAAACGAAAATGATGCCAGGAGGGAGGGGAGGTTATGGAATAGGTCAAGATTCCCAGCGAGCTCTGCGCACCCCCATCCTCCACGGGCGAGCTCTGCACACCCCCATCCTCCACGGGCGAGCTCTGCGCACCCCCATCCTCCACGGGCCTCTGAGAGACTCGCTCATCAGCCAACTACAAATCCTGCGAGTTTACAGCCCTTTTGAGAATTGTAAAAATGGGGAAACTTGGAAAATGGAAAGAACTGTAAAAATGGCTGTTCTTTCAAGTTTGGTATCTGTGACCTCTTTCATGTTTACCATTGCTCATGAGATGGGACGGGTTAGCATAGGTAGTAAACAGCAATTCATATATTAATCTGGTTTGCCTGGAAAAATTCAAACGTCAATGAGAACTTTATGAAAATCCTCCTACTTCAAAACCAAATCAGGGGACTTTCCTGGTGGTCCAGTGGTAAAGAATCTGCCTTCCAATGCAGGGGACGCAGGTTTGATCCCTGGTCAGGGAACTAAGATCCCATATGCCACGGAGCAACTAAGCCCACACACCACAACTACTGAGTTCACGCGCTTCAACTAGAGAGAAGCCCGTGCACCACGACGAAAGATCCTGCGTGCCTCAACAAAGATCCCGCAGGCCGCAACTAAGACACGATGCAGTGAAAAAAATAAATAAAATAAATATTTTTTAAAAATCAAATCAATACTTGCTCTATGTGTCCCTTTTTAGGGGATGGCAGCTTGGACACCCTCTACCACAGAAGGTCGACAAAGAAGGGGGAACGTGGTTGGAAGATACAGTGAAGGCGATACTGAAAGAACACCAGGATCTAAACTGCAACCCAAGTTAGTCTCCTTCTGAATCTAGTTGACTGAACAGCCCTTGTGTTTCATTCAATTTTCCTAACATAAATTTGTCAGGCGGTCTGTTCTCATTTTATTTCAGCCCATATGGTTTAAATAGAAATAGGATTCTCCTTTTTTTCTACATTTCCATCTAAATGAAATTCTATTTTTATTCAAGTGAAAATTTACTGGTGATCAGAGTATGTCTGTTCTAAAGATAGAGTTGACTGCCTAGAGATTCCGTAGGTGGTCTCACCTTGGAGTGGAGTCTTCAGCCGCTGTCCACGTGAGACAGTGGTTTTCTGTTGAGGGGTTTCTGAGCCATCCACGGCTATTCTTCAGTCAGACTTCATGGGTTGTTTCTTTTAAACAATTGGAAAACAAGAGGTCCTGGATTAACAAAACAAAATATTATATTGGGACCACTTGCTTCGTTAACTTTAGGTTAACATTGTCTCTATTTTCTGATTCAGCTGTACAGTCAGTTTTCCTTTCAGCAAAAATGCTTTCTGTTTGCCATACAACATTGCATGGGGGATTCTCTGGTGGTGCAGTGGTTAAGAATCCGCCTGCCAGTGCAGGGGACACGGGTTAGAGCCCTGGTCCGGGAAGATCCCACATGCCGTGGAGCAACTAAGCCCGTGTGCCACAACTACTGAAGCCCTCACACCTACAGCCCGTGCTCCGCAACAGGAGAAGCCACCGCAATGAGAAACCCGCGCACCACAATGAAGAGTATCCCCTGCTCGCCACAACCAGAGAAAGCCTGAGCCCAGCAATGAAGACCCAACGCAGCCAAAAATAAATAAATAAATAAAATCCATATTTAAAAAATCGCACATATAGTCAACAATAACGTCTTGTGCACTTAAAATTTTCTTAAGAGGGTAGGTCTCACGCTAAGTATTCTTACCACAATAAAATAAAAAACTTTAAATGTTATTTTTTTCAACTCAACAGGAATTTCTACCCTTCTCTGTCTCTAAATTTTTTCAGAGTAAACTCAGGAGCAACACATAGTTTTAGCTTTTTTTTTATATTCTCAAATCTAAATTTTTAACACTCTCAAATCTAAATTTTTAACTCTATCCTATGACAGTGAGATTTTGTACAATATCTTAATATGACAATTTCTTTAGTTAAGAAACAAGACCTTATTATCATCATTATTAATTTTATAGAATCACTAAGTTTCCTTATCTGCAAGTGAACATGCATTTACTTGGCGATTCCATGATGAGTGCCTTAAAGAAAAGCAACTGAAATTTTATGCCAGATTGGTAGGAAAGAAGAGTTACTTAAATATAAGCTGTGCCTTTTGGGCCCATTATTCCTGCAGTATTTTCTATTTTACAAGCTCCATAGAATGCCAAGATGTGAAAGTGGCTGAAATGGGTTAACACAGGCTGAGGACAAGGACTGTCTTCTCCTCATTGTCCTTCAAAAGCCCTGATGCTTCCTACCCCAAAGGAAGCATAAACATAGGCGTATGTATGCAGAATAGGTAATTGGACCACAGGAGATGTTTCAATATTGGGGGGAAATCTATTGGTCCTCCCAAATCCCAATATTACTTATTAAAATAGTTTTTTGGTTAATGACACATAGCCTAATGACCACAACTTACATTTATTCAATTTACTCTGTGCCAGACAAGTTAAAGTTCTTTCACAAGTACTGACTTATTAGTTCTAGTTGAATAGGTAGAGTCCTGATGCCACAGAGTTCTCAAGTATAGAGATGGAGACAAGACCAGAGGTCTTTCATGCTCTGCATGAAAAATGAGAGAAACTTAGAGAGACCTGAGGTGTTTGGACTGGATGGTGGGAGGGGCCGGGGGAGGTGAAGATGGAGCCCTGTGGGGCAGTGCAGACACAAAGCTCAGCAAAGGGCTTTTCGCTCTCCAGTCTGTGAAATCAGGATTGTTTATTTATGTTAATGGAGTGATCTCAAGGTCTCGTTGGGGGGGGGGGGGCATCTCGTGCTCACAAGGACCAGAAGTGACCTGTTGTCCAAGGGAGCTGGAGTGGCAGATGGTGGGCCACTTTGAGCTTTAAAGGCTATGGGCTCTTACTGTGCATCTCATATAATAAGCACCTAACAATTATATGCAGATTGCATAAATAAAAAGTAAACAAATCTATGAAAAGACTTAGGAAAATATATATCAAAACATTACAGACATGATCCCTGAAAGATAGAAATGTAGACAGTTTTAATTTTCTTTGAGTCTACCAAGTTTTCTGCAATGAACTTTTATTATTTTCACGATTAGGAAAAAAAAGATTTAAAAACAGCATAAACAACAAACTCATCAAGTGAAAGTAGCATCAGAGTAAGAAATGATGGCAGGCAGGGGGACAGAGGAGGCACCGAACACACCAGACTTTTGAGCACAGTTGTCCTGGGCGTGTGGAGCTCTCAGGGCAGAAGCTCGTGCTGCGAGGTGACTGCTCCTGGCCAGGTGCAGCTGCTGGGCACTTGAAAATGCAGATGTGCTGTACGTGCAAAATACACACCAGGCCACAAAGAAAAAATGTAAAGTATTGTATTATGATAATTCCATTCGTTTATGCCCTCTTTAATTCTCTCAGCATGTTTTGTAGTTTTCACTGTACAAGTCTTTCACCTCCTTGATTAATTCCTAAGTATTTTATTCTTTTTGATGCTATTGTAAATGGATTATTTTGTAATTTCCTTTTTAGTTTTTTAAGGAACCTCCATACTGTTCTCCATAGTGGCTGTATCAATTTACATTCCCACCAACAGTGCAAGAGGGTTCCCTTTTCTCCACACCCTCTCCAGCATTTGTAGTTTGTAGATTTTCTGATGATGCCCATTCTAACTGGTGTGAGGTGGTACCTCATTGTAGTTTTGATATGCATTTCTCTAATAATTAGTGATGCTGAGCAGCTTTTCATGTGCTTCTTGGCCATCTGTATGTCTTCTTTGGAGAAATGTCTATTTAGGTCTTCTGCTCATTTTTGGATTGGGTTGTTTGTTCTTTTAATATTGAGCTGCATGAGCTGTTTATATATTTTGGAGATTAATCCTTTGTCCATTGATTCATTTGCAAATATTTTCTCCCATTCTGAGGGTTGTCTTTTCGTCTTGTTTAGAGTTTCCTTTGCTGTGCAGAAGCTTTTAAGTTTCATTAGGTCCCATTTGTTTATTTTTGTTTTTATTTCCATTACTCTAGGTGGGTCAAAAAAGATCTTGCTGTGATTTATGTCAAAGAGTGTTCTTCCTATGTTTTCCGCTAAGAGTTTTATAGTGTCCGGTCTTACATTTAGGTCTTTAATCCATTTTGAGTTTATTTTTTTGTATGGTGTTAGGGAGTGTTCTAATTTCATTCTTTTACAATGTAGCCCTCCAGTTTTCCCAGCACCACTTATTGAAGAGACTCTTTTCTCTATTGTATACCCTTGCCTCCTTTCTCATAGATTAGTTGACCATAGGTGCGTGGGTTTATCTCTGGGCTTTCTATCCTGTTCCATTGACCTATATTTCTGTTTTTGTGCCAGTACCATATTGTCTTGATGACTGTAGCTTTGTAGTATAGTCTGAAGTCAGGGAGTCTCATTCCTCCAGCTCCGTTTTTTCACTCAAGATTGCTTTGGCTATTCAGGGTCTTTTGTGTCTCCCTACAAATTTTAAGATATTTTGTTCTAGTTCTGTAAAAAACGCCATTGGTAATTTGACAGGGATTGCATTGAATCTGTAGATTGCTTTGGGTGGTATAGTCATCTTCACAATATTGATTCTTCCAGTCAAGAACATGGTATATCTCTCCATCTGTTTGTGTCATCTTTGATTTCTTTCATCAGTGTCTTATAGTTTTCTGAGTACAGGTCTTTTACCACCTTAGGTAGGTTTATTCCTAGGTATTTTATTCTTTTTGTTGCAGTGGTGAATGGGATTGTTTTCTTAATTTCTCTTTCTGATCTTTTGTTGTTAGTGTATAGGAATGCAAGAGATTTCTGTGCATTAATTTTGTATCCTGCAACTTTACCAAATTCATTGATTAGCTCTAGTAGTTTTCTGGTGGCATCTTTAGGATTATCTATGTATAGCATCATGTCATCTGCAAACAGTGACAGTTTTACTTCTTCTTTCCCAGAAGAAGTAAAAGAAAATCTTTTAGGATTTTCTACATATAACATCATAACATCTCCAAACAGAGATAATTTATTTTTTCCTTTCCAATTTGGATGCCTTCTATTTTTTTTTTTTTTTCCTTATATAATAGCTGTGGCTAGAACTTCCAGTACCGTTTTGCTCGCACATTCTTTTCTTGACTTTCTCCACATCTTCTTTTTGTTCTTTGAGCACCTTTAAGGCAGTTGTTTTAAAGTCTTTTTCTGGTGTGTCTGCCATCAGGTAAAGCTACAGTACATTCAGGGATGGTTTCTGTTGATTTTTTTTTCCCTTTAAATGAACCACACTTTCTTGTTTCTTTGTATGTCTTGTGATTTTTTTGTTGAAAATTAATTTGAATCTAATAATCTGGTGACTCTGGAAATCAGATTGTTTTCCCCTTCCCTAAGGTTTGCTTTTTTTGTTACTGTTCTTGTATATTGCTTTTGTTTGGTTTGCTTTGGTTGTTATAGGCTGTCTCAGTGCCAAAGATCAGCCTGAAGTGTAAACGTAAGATCTTCTCAGGTCTCTTCTGAGCCTGCACCTTTCCCAGGCATGTGTGGTCACTTTCTAACTTACCCTATATATGCAATCATTTTTGAATGTCCTAGTCTTAATGTCTGGTTCCCAAAAAGTGAAAAAGAGAAAACTGTTCAAGCCTTCAATAGGCCCAAGATAGTTACATCAGACAGATTCTGCCAGCGCAGCTGTGGTCTAGGTGGGGAGAGAGACCCCTGGTGCTCCTGCTCTGCCATTTTCCCAGAATCCTCCTGCAGTCAGCTCTGATGCTTTCTGTCTTTCCAGGAATTTGGTAATTTCACCCGAGTTATCAGTTGCTCTTAGTACTTCCTTGTACTGCCTTTCATTTCATGAGGTCAGTAGTGATGTCCCCTCTTTCATTCTTGGTTTCAGTAACTGGAGTCATCTTTCTTATTCCCCTGGTCAGTCTAGCTAAAGGCTTCTCATATTGATATTTTCAAAGAACTGACTTTTTGGTGTCACTGATGTTTCTATTGTTGTCCTTTTTTCCATTTCATCTGGTACTGCCTTAATCTTTGTCATTTCCTTCCTTCTGCTTCCTTTGGGTTTATTTTCTCTTATTTTCCCAGTGCCTAATGGTGAAAGTCAAGGTTATTGATCTAAGATCCTTCTTCTTTTTTAATATAGACATTTAGAGCTATAAATTTCCTTCTAAGAAGCATTTTAGCGGCATCTCATAAATTTTGGTATCTTGTGTTTTCATTTCCATTAATCTCAAAGTATTTCCGAATTTACCCTCTGACTTCTTTCTTGATCCATTGGTTATTTAGAAATGTGCTGTTTCATTTCCACACATTTGTGTGTTTCCCAAATTTCCTTCTGCTATTGATCTCTAATTTGATTCCGTTGTGGTTGGCAAAGATATTTTGTATAATTCAATACTTTTAAATGTATTGAGGCTTGGTTTGTGGCTGAGCATATGGTCTATCCTGGAGAATGTTCCATGTTCACTTGAGAAGAATGTGTGTTCTGCCGAGGTAAGGTGGAGTGTCTTAAAGATGCTACTAGGACCCACTGATTTATATTGTTGTTCACGTCTTCTGTTTCCTTGTTGATCTTCTGCCCAGGTATTCTCCCTAGTACTTAATGTGGAATACTGAAGTTTCCAACTATTATCCTTGAATTGTCTATTTCTCCCTTTAATTCTATCAGCTTTTGTTTCATGTATGTTTGGAGACATGTTGCTAGATGCATATATGTTATAATATCTTCCTGGCTGGTTGACATTTTAATCATTATGCAACATTCCTTTTTATCTCTAGTAACTAGTTTTGTTTGTTTTAAAGTTTATTTCATCTAATATTAGTGTAGCTACTCCAGCTCTTTTATGTTTGTTCTTTGCCTGGTATGTTTTTTCCCATTCTTTTACTTGCAATTTGTTTGTATTTTTCAATCTATTGTGTGTTCTTTTGGACAGTACATAATTGGATCTTGTTTGGTTTTTTTTTAATCTAATCTGACAAATTTTGCCTTTCAACTGGATTATTTAATCAATTCAGTTTGAATGCTATCATAATATTGTTGAATTGACATATGCCATTTTGTTTTTTGTTTTTATATGTTTCATATTTTTTGTTCAGGTATTCCTCCCTTATTGCCTTCTTTTGCATTTAAAGAATATAGTGTAACATTTGAATTCTTTTAATTATTTTTAAATAAAATTTTTGTGTTATCGTCTTAGTGTTTGCTCTAGGGCTTACAGTATACATATTAAGTCATCAAAATCTACTTCAGATTTATACTAATTTATTCCAATGACGTATAGAAACTTTATTCCTATATAGCTCCTTTCCCTCCCCTTTTTGTGATATTACTGTTATATATGTTCCAAGTCCAATGATACATTTTATTAATTATTGCTTTATATAATCTTGTGTCTTTTATCAAAGCTAAGAAAAGAAAGGAGCATAAGTATGCATTTGTAGCATCTGTCATATTAACCTTTTTAATTAATTCTTTTTGGTTTTCTTAAGTTATTTCTGTGGATTTGAGTTAGTCTGGTGTCATTTCCTTACTCCAATGCACTTTGTTCCCTCCCAGTCCATTGGCCAATATATTACATTTCAGTATGTTATTGGCCCCCAAATGTTATATATACATATTGTTTTATGCAATTATTTTTTAATCAGTCAAAAGAAAAATGGAGAAGAAATGTGCAGTGTTGCTGTATTTTGTAATTAGCTACATAATAATCTTTTCTGGTGCTCCTTTCATGTGTGCATGGATTTGAATTACTGTCTTGTGTCCATTGTTTTCAGCCTGAAGAACTTATTTCTTGCAGGCAGGTCTTCTAGCAAAAAAGTCCCTCAGTTTTTCTTTATCCAACAAGGTCCTTGTCCTGACTTCATTTTGAAAGATAGTTTTGCTGGACTCTTTTTAGTTTCCACACTTTGGATATGCCATTTTGCCTCCTCTGGCCTCAACTGTTTCGGATGAGAAATCAGCTGTTACTCTGAATGTTTTGGGATGAGTCGGCTTTCTCTTGCTGCTTTCAAGCTTGTGGCTGTCTTCAGCTGTCAACATCTCAGCCATGATGTATCTGTTTGTGGATTTCTTGGCTTTTACCCTTCTTTCTTTTCCTTTAATTTTTTTGATGGGTAGATTAATGGTTTTCCTCATGTTTGGGAGGTTACCAGTTATTGTTTCTTTGAATAGTTTTTCATTTTCTTTCTCTTCTCCTCAATTACCTCCTTCGCACATATGTTGTGCACCTAATGGAGCCTCAAATTTGTCTTCAGTTCCCCCCCTCTGTTCTGCAGTGTGTGATCTCTACAAGTGTGCTGATTCTTTCTTCTGCCAGCTCAGATCTACTGTTTAGCCTCTCTGGTGAAGTTCTGATTTTGCTTATTGTCATTTTCATCTCCAGCATTTTTACTTTATTCTTTTCAATAATTTCTCTCTTTATTAATATTAAATCCTCTGTTTAATGAGACACTGTCATCATACTTGCCTTGAGTTCTTTAGGCATTTGGTTCTTTGAACATCTTTATTATAGCTGCATTGAAGTCTCTGCTAAGTCTACCATTTGGGCCCCTTCAAAGGCAGTTTCTCTTGCCTGCTTTTCTCCCTGTTTATGGATCACACTTTCTTGTTTCTTTGCATATCTCAGAACTTTTGGTTAAAAACAGGGTATTTCAGATAATACATTGTAGCAACTCTGGATACTGATTTTCCCTCCCTGGTGTTGTTTGCTTGGTTGTTTATTTGTTTAGTGCCTTGGCTGACCCAGTTCTCTGAAGTCTATCTCCCCACCAGCTTGCCCCTCTGATAACAGGTGCAACCCCTAATATCTCCAACCAGATTTTCCCCCCATTTATTTTTATTTCTTCTAGTCTGGCTAAGTTTCACCTCCTGGTCAGCACAAGTCACTTTTTTTGTCAAAGGCTGTGTTTAAGCCCCTTTAGTCAGGGAGATTTTTCACCCTTTAACATGTTATGTGTGTGGGGCTTGGAAGCAGCTAACACAGCTCAGAAAGTTTACCTTCTTTGCCTCCTATTCATCCAGACAGCGGTAGCTTGTGTTTTCCCTTTCTGACCTCTCCTGAGAGACACTGCATGAGGCTTGAATGCAGTCTTCCTGCTGCCAGGGTTGACTCGCTATTACTTACAGGCCTGGCTCCCTAGGAGTTACCACTGGGTCAGAACAGCTTACTGTTTGCTCAGTTTTGGCCACAAGTCCCTTGTGCCTGTGTGACTCTGCCATGTGTTGATGGTCTGTGTGTGGCTGGGAAGTGTTTTCAAGTCTGCTGTTCTTGACGTGTGCACAGCCTCATGCACGCCCAGAGTTGATGTGAGCCCAGCAGAGCCCCTGCTGCCCCTGGTTGTCTCCACGAAACTTCTGGCTGCTCTGCCATTTTGCTTACAGCATGGAGCTACCAGCCCTCTTCTTAGTTTCTCTCTACCAAGATGTCTATAATTGTTGACAAGGCGCTTGGGCGAGGGGTTCCCGGTGAAGTCAGGCCCTCGGGCAGGCTGCAGAGCTCCTCCAGGTTATGTCCTGCCTTCCTTCTGCACCACTGCCACAGAGTGGTATGGGGAGGGGTCCCTCTTTTCCTGGAGTGACACCCCTGCTCTACAAGTGGGTGCCAGGAGGGGAGAGGGGGCAGCCCTGATCTTCTTGCTTGGTTGCCCTCCCAGCATGGAGTCTCTGCCCTCGAGTGGGCTGGGGTGCAGATCATGGGGCTCAGCTGCTGGGGAAGAGCTTCCCTCCTACAGATGGGAACTGAGGAGAGGAGAGGCTGGTCCCCTCGGCTGCACCTGCTTCGGCCACGTGGTGCAGGGGGAGGATGAGAAATGGCGGCAGCTCGTCCTTCCTAGGATGAAACCACAGCTCCAGCCCGGGAGCTAGAGGAGAGGGAGCCCATGCACTCGGCTGACCCTGCCCAGGATGAAGCCTCTGCAGCACAGAGCCTGGGGGACGGGAGGAATCGGCCTGTTCATGGCTCAGATGTCTCTACATTAACATGGTAAGAAGTAGGCAGAGAAGTTTTAAATCATCGTGGCCAATGCTAGTTGAGGCTCAATCAGAAATCATGATACTAAGTCACTATAGACGCTTGTACCTCAGCAACGAGTGCTTTTGCAGAGCTTTAGTAAGCTAGTCTCAATTTTCTAAGCAGATGAGACTTTTGACAGGCCCCCCAAGAGGCAAGAGGAAACATGCAGGGCAGGGTGGGCTTCCCTCTGGGACAACCCAAGGCCCCCAGGCAGCTCAGTGTGCACAGGGGTCCCAGACAGCTCGGAGAGAAAAGGCAAGAGAGCCAGAAGTCACGATGACCTGCTCAAAACTGTGCCCACAATTGACTCGAATAAATCAAGAGTCTCCTGCATTCTTGGATGGAAAATCTGCAAACTTTAAGAAGCTAGAATTTCTTCTGTCTGGAAAATAAAGTCATAAATCCTGGTCAGGCAGGTCAGTCCACCCACAGGAAGTTCAGAAGCACTTTCTCTGGCTTGGTGTGTAGGAGCTTCTGGCTTAGATGAGGCGTCCAGTAATGTACTGCTTTTCAGGGAAGATGGAAAATAACAGGCCCAGGCCCCTTGTTCTATTAATGAAGCCCAGAGAGGTGAAATGATTTGCTGACGATCCCGCAGGTGTGAGGGGCCAGTTCCAGCTCCACTCCCTCTATCTGATAACGGAGGAGCTGGAGGACACAGGATCCCACCAGCAGCAACTGGGCCAACAGGCTTGAAAGTGGAGACGTCTGCTCTCCCGCAGAGACTGTCGGACTCAGGAGGGCTGGTTGGTAAGAGAGGTTTTCCAAGATTAAAGTGAAATTTTAAAGCTTAACACATTAGCAAGTCTAGCCTCTCCCATCTCCACGTACTTCCTTCATCTTTAATTTTTTTTTTTTTAAAGGCAAGTAGCTGAGTCATTGACTTTTTTTTTTTAATTTAAATTTTTTTTTAAATTTTTATTTATTTATTTATGGCTGTGTTGGGTCTTCGTTTCTGCGTGAGGGCTTTCTCCAGTTGCAGCAAGCGGGGGCCACTCTTCATCGCGGTGCGCGGGCCTCATTACCGCCGCCTCTTTTGTTGCGGAGCACAAGCTCCAGACGCGCAGGCTCAGCAATTGTGGCTCACGGGCCCAGTAGCTCCGCGGCATGTGGGATCCTCCCAGACCAGGGCTCGAACCCGCGTCCCCTGCATTGGCAGGCAGACTCCCAACCACTGCGCCACCAGGGAAGCCCCTCATCTTTAATTTTTTAAAACTCACTCCTTTGGGTTAAAGCCTTGGAAGCTGGTATGAAAGGCCAAAAGCAGGTCACCTGAGTGGCTTGCCATCGTGACCACCATTAACAGCTTGATGTTTAATACTTTGCTGGATTGAAGCTTGCCCAGTTGAGGAACGTTTGGGGAAAGGCTCAGTGTGAGGAAGACCCAGGCTGGCCAGTCCACATGGAAGCCCCCGGGCAGGTGGTGAGGACACAGGTGGGGAGACAGACCAGGGCCGTTAACAGAAGCAAGACCACCACGAGCAACTGCTAACTCCTGCCAGGTCCTTACTCTGTGCCTGGCACCGTTCTTATTTAGGCTTCATCTTATTCAGTTTTCACAGCAACCTATGTCAGTGACATTACTATTATCTTCATTTTGCAGCCCTGTACCTCTGCTGCCTTACACACAGCGATAGCATTGGGATAAACTCAGGTTACGCTCTGGATCAAAAGCTATGCTCTGCTCCACTGCCAAAGCAAAGCAAACGTGATGGTTTTCCCTAATGCCATCTCCATGGATTATTGTCTCCCGGGGGTAATCTTTATAAATGACTCCCAATGACATCCCAAGTTACAGCCAATGCCATAGGAAAGGCAAGGTGAAGGAGTATCTGACAATGTGCAAATCCATCTCCACTGCTAGAAAAGTATACCTAAGTACCAGGCTTAGCATCAGATCCCTGGTTTCATTTAGTAAAGGGTATGGAGCTTTATATGTTCCCTCAAAGTTTATTCCAGGATGTGACAATGCCAGTTTCGGAATAGGCAACGGCAACTCTCCCAGGGCCAACAATTGCATCTCTACAGTTTCCAGCCACCCAAACATCTTCTGGAAATTGGCCTGAAAGATGTAAACTTCAGAGCACTTGCTTGTATTTCCTGGTCTTTGCCATTGGTCGGGCTCCCAGCCAGACCTCCTGCGATGAGGGCTGTGCTGTACACAGAGCAGGGTTTTGCGGACTGAACTGAATTCTGGCTGTAAGAGTAAATAGAAAAAATTTTTTTTAAATTTTCGAAGTGTTTCTCTATCCTGGAAATAAATAAAACTTGAGCTTGGGAGGTCTTCACAGAGTCCTAACGGTCTCACCTTGTTGTGCAAGCACTGGGGACTCCGAGTGGAAGGAAGACCCTGAGGGGAGAGAAGCGGCAGACCGCGCCCCACACCACACACACGCACACACACGCACACACGCATGCACACGCACACACGCGCACACACATGCGCGCACACGTGTGCGCGTAAATGAGACATTCAGGAAAGTACTTCATTTGCACCGAAATCTTACTTTTTTACATCAGGAGTAGGGAGATATTGCCTGAAATACCTGAGTAATTATCGCCACTTCATTTTAGTTTTAAACACCAAATTTGTGACTTAAGAAAAAGTGATGAAGGTAAAAAGAGGTTTTTTTGTTTTGTTTTGTTTTTTTATGTGGGCCATTTTTAAAGTCTTTATTGAATCTGTTACATCTTCTGTTTCATGTTTTGGTTTTTTGGCCGCGAGGCATGTGGGATCTTAGCTCCCCGACCAGGGATCGAACCCGCACCCCCTGCATTGGAAGGCGAAGTCTGCACCACTGGACCGCCAGGGAAGTCCCAAAGGGAGTTTATTTTTATTTTCAGCTGTAACTTAGAAGCAGTTCTGATGTCTGAGCACAGGGTGCATTGGAAACGCTCTCATGACCTCAGCATCCCCATCTCGAGGACATGCCCACCTCAGGCAACCCCAAGCCTCCACCTGGGACCCGGGGCGGGGGCAGCCCCAGTGGCACATGAGAACTGGAGGAGAAAGGCCTTGGCATTGGCGCCCCTTGGATGGGACGACCCTGGGGCCCCTCCCAGTCATCCACAGCAATACTCCGCTTATTAATGACCTTCTCCTCCCCGCGGCCCCACCAGTGACTCAGGGGCCACCTCCCAAATAAACCACTTGCTCAGAGTTAGCTGCAGAGTCATTTGTGACATAGAGAAAAAGCTATAATTTCCTACTGATGGAACCAAGAAGGGCGTTGTTAAGAAACAGTGCCTGCTATTTGCTTCAAGAACTGTTTTTGACTGGCTTTTATAGTATTTTCACTGTCTCTCAAAGCCATGTGAATGTATAAAAATATAAAAATATTCTTAAAATCCAACTAACTGGCTGAAAAGCATTCAAAAAGTTAAATGTTTGAGTTCTCAGTCCTTCTCCAAGTGGATTTGAGAGGACGCCATGATCTGGGCAATGAAGCCACTTCCCTGTGACGATAAAAACTGCTGCTTCAAATTTCTGGAAACTTCTGGAAAAAAGCACATAAAATGAGCAAATCGTAAGTACATAAGTCAATGAATTTTACACACACATACAACCCCATGTATCCAACCCCCAGATCAACATATAGAACCTTTCTGACACCCTCGCCACTCATGATTCTGACCTCTATCACCACAGTTAGGATCTTCTGCTCTCAAACCTGGTATCGTTGGGCTCACCCTTTCTAGACTCTTGTGTCTGGTTTCCTTCCCTTTCTGGTTTTCCTGTCCTGAAACGTCTTAGGGTGATAAGCTGACGACGAGCTGCCCTGCGCCTAAACGGTCAGAGACGCTGAGCCGCTGAGTCCCAGCCACGAGAGTCTGCACGGAAACGACACATGCGGGGCTCAGCCTGGTCCTCCAGCGGTGGAGTCTTTGCTCCTGTCATCTGCGTGACTGCAGTGGGTCACGTGGACGTGCAGGCACAGGTTCTCCCTTGTTGAAAGTTCACAGTTCGTGGCTACTGCACTTCACCTACAGACACGAGCTGGGCATCCAGGTGCCCCCCGCTCCCCTCCCGTCCCTTCTGTCTTCTCAGAAAACAGCCTCGATTCCCATTTCCAGAGCACCGTGCTGTCCAAACGCAGCCCCATCATGATTTGATTTATTCCCGTGG
Organism: Eschrichtius robustus; assembly: GCF_028021215.1. NCBI lineage: Eukaryota > Metazoa > Chordata > Mammalia > Artiodactyla > Eschrichtiidae > Eschrichtius > Eschrichtius robustus. The sequence continues at coordinate 130,481,694 of NC_090831.1, read as the reverse complement.
TGACCTTTGAGACAGATGACGGGCAGGACATGGGTGATCTCCACGGTGAAGCCGAGACAAAAGAAGAGCGCGTTCCTGGCCAACGTGAAGCTGAGGGGCCTGGAGACAGGGCTGTAGAAGGGCTGTGTCTCTAACTCTGGCAGCATCTCAGCCTTGCTCTTCCCTGCCCCGCGCGTCACCAGGTGGCACCCATTCCTCCGGGCACCGCCCACCAGGTCACAAGCAGGGAAGCCCCGATGCCACCTCCCCTGCCGCTCAGGGGACTGGGAGAGGCCCCAGGTAGGAGAGGCCACTTGGAGAGACAGAGACGCGGACACACGAGTGAGAAGCCGCCTGAGAAGTGGCTCCTCCGGCCTCAGCCAAGAGGGTCAGACAGTGGCCCCGTCCTTCCTGAACTCCTGACCCAGAGTCACGTGCAAAAGAAAACAGCTGTTTTAACCCCCTAATTTTTGCAATAGCTCATTACAGAGCAATAAATAACCAAAACACACCCTGGTGGGGAGGGGCGCTGCCCACCTACGTGCTCCTCTGAGCTCACAAGGCAGCAGGGAGCAAACACCCAACCACTGATTTCATCCCAGAAAAGGCAGTAAGGTCTCTGCCTGGGGCTCAGCGACATCGTGTCTTCTGCGCTCTTCCTGTCTCGTCTTCAGTGACGTAAACCTCAGGAGTGGACATCGTGGAAGGTGAGAGGGGCCTCCGGTCAGGCAGCTGTGGGCTCTGTCATCTCCTCCAGCAAAGTGAAGACAGAGGCTCGAGCCTCCTTCCTTAGGAACAGCCGAGCATGTGTGCAGTGAAGGGCTTGGTAAATGACACCCTGGTAACCAATGGCTCTAATTACGGGCGAGTCTTCTCTTTTAACTTCTAGCTTGAGGCCTAAGAATAACATCCCTGGGGCTCCGTCTGAATCAGAGGCTGACCAGAAGCCTTCAAGGAAGGTGCAGGGTTTGTGGTCCCAGCTCACCTGGAGGCCCTGTGTTTGTGGCCTGAGTAGGACCCCTCCCTGAGGATCAGGTGAGGAAAGGGATCATCCGTCAAGTTCCTTTTGCAGCTGCAAGATGTTCGACATCACTAGGACCTGTTTCGGCTACTTCTGCAGAACAAATTACTTCAAAACTTAGTGCCTTCAATAAAGAAGTGCTCTTCAATAAAGAGCACTTTATTTTGCTTTTACACAAAACTGGGGAGCCAGGAATTTGGCAAGAATGTGGCTGTGCAGTTTTCACTTGGGGCCTTTCATGCAGTTGTGGCCCAATGTCAGCAGAGGCCGCAGTTGTCCAAGAGCCCTGGGGCCGGACACCCACGGGGGGCGGCGAGCTCACTTCTGGGAGCATGGCTGGGCACGGAGCAGAGACCCTCATCCACATGGGTAACTCCTCCCACGGCCTCCCACGCTGGCTCTCCCACTGAGTGTCCCAGGAGAACCAGGTGGAAACCATGGTGACCCAACTTTTAAAAACTGAAAAATTCAGAGTTTATTTTTAAGGACAAATTGGCAGACTATATAAAAATACAGTGAATAAAATAAATATAAAGAGCAAAATTATTTCATGAACTTTAACTTCAAAAATAAGTTACAATTTCATTCGTTATTAAATTTACTGTGAAATTATTTCTTCTTGTGTGAAGCTTTGCCAAGCTCATCCAGACCTGCCGTAAATGTGTCACTTTGCTGGGCTGTAACTGCCTGGGGTGCAGAGGGAGGGCAGACAAGAGCAGAAGCGAAGCGACGGGGCCAGGTGGGCTTGGTCACTACAGGGTGATTCTGAGTATTACTGAGGAAGGAACAGCGAGGAAGGAATTCCGGCGTGGGAAATGGCTCCAGAGAAGTTGTCCCAGGTGGGAGTTCACTACTTTTTCTTGGACTGAGCAGCGTGGCGGAGCGAGAAGGTAACAAAAATGCATCGTGTAGGGGAGAAGTCAGGAGAAGAGGGAAGAGGCCAGTTCTCGGCGCTGAGCCATGTGGCTCTGGGGAAACACTAAAGGAAGAGCCAGCAGGTCTCCCCAACCCCCGTCCCTCCACCATCACCACACTGACCTCCTGAGTCCCCAGCCTTGGGCTCCAGCTCGAGACATGGCACTTTATTTTTCTATTTTCCTAGGAATTAAATTCTAAGAAGATGGCATTAAAATTGCATTTTCAAAAGAGCATTTCATAAACAGAACTGTAAGGAAATGGGAAATTAAAAGAAACATTTTCTTATTCAAAGAGAAGAGAATGAGAGCAGTGAAACTGCATTAATAAAGGTCACATGGGCCTGTTTCTCATGGATTCTTCAATCTCTTTAATTTGTCCTAACTTACTCTGATTCCCTGTCCAGAAATTAAGGGCTTGCTACAAGCCTTTTGGGTGACTATACACTTTGGCAGTGATATCAATAATTAAAAAAATATATATATATATTCCTCTTCCACCTAAAGAAAAAAGAAAGAAAACGGGTCTACAGTATCTGCGTCAGTGGCTGGCCTGGGCCTTGTCTCCAGCTGCACAAGTCACGTGGCCTCTAAACGATAATGACCGTTCCTGATAACTGAGGTTTCCTTCTTCAGTGAACAAGCAAGGACTCGCGTGTGCAGCCGGGGAGTCCTCTTTCCTCCAGGGCAGAGGAGACGGTCTGCAGCGCGGGCCCCTCCTGGTCAGCCTGCTGGCTGCGCCGTCCTGATGCTGGGCCTCCCGGCCGGGCTTCCGTCTGGTCCGTGAAGGGCAGCGGCTCAGCCGGGGCAGAGTTAAATCGCCAGGCCCTCCTTTCTGAACCCCAGACACGAGGTGCCTCAGGAGGAGGCAGCACGAGGCCGACGTTAGTTACGGGCCCTAAAATCAGACGCTGGGCCTCCCCATCGGGCTCGCCTACGTCACTTCTGCTTCCTTGTCACTGAACCGGGACCGCTCATGACGTTACTCGGTAGGGCTGCGGGGCTTCACTGAGAGTCCCCGAAAGGGCCTCCCAGTAAATACTCGCTGCCGTGCCTCTCGGGCGGCACTGGCCCGGCGGCTGGCAAGGACGCTGCCCTCCCTCGGCAGGGGCGGCCCCGGCGCGGCTCCAGCATCTCCCAGAACCCGGAGCCACACTGAACGCCAGCCCTGGGCTCCCGAGGCCTCTCCCTTCTTCCTGCCCTGACAGAGCCTGGCCATCCAGCGCCGTCCTGCCCTCCGGGCTTGGCCTCCAAATCCTCGCCACGTGGCCTTCCCAGAAGGTTTGACCAGCGGGTCAGAGCCACGGCCTAGGAGGCGGGCCTGGGGGGCTGCGGGGCCGCTAAGCATCCCCGCCCGCGGGTGAGGCAGGCCGCCCTCCGCCGGCCCGGGCTGCACACCAGGGCTCCCAACACCCTGGTGGCGCCGAGAAAACACCAGCTGCTGCGGAACCCGCGGGGAAGCTTCCCCGGCGACGACATCACGACGTCCGCCGGTCTCACACAAGCCGGTTACAGCCGCCCACACGCGGTGCGGAAGTCGCCTTCCGCGGTCTTCCACGGGCGGGGGCGGGGGGCGGGGGGGAGGCGGGGGGGCGGGGGCGGCGGCGGCGGCGGGGGCGAGGCGGGGGCGGGGGCGGAGCGATGAACCGTCCCGCCCGCGCCGCGCCTTTCGGTCTCCTCTTCCGGTTCCCCGCGTTCTCGTACTTCACAGGCTGCGGGGAGAGCGCACTGCGTGAAGAATCAAAGCAGGATGTGAACCTCTGAGGGATGAACACCTTAAAGCAATCAGCTAAAGTGCCCTCAGATACAACAAGGCACATTCTCAGGAGAAGCGTGGGTTGCTTTGTGGGTTTAACTGAGCTTCGTTTTCTGCAGTCACATCACGTCCAACTTGGTTGCTGATTCATAAAGGCATTTGAGTTAAAGCTCAGTGTTTACTTCATGTATAATCATCTGAGTTCTCTGTGATGGGCTGGTTGAGTTCACCGGAACGAAGCACAAGGACGGCACAGCTTTTCCTGTCTCCCAGCAGATGGTAAACCTCCGAGGCCCGTGATAAGTCCCCAGTTCTCAGGGTTGCTTCTCCTCAAAGGTCGAGCACTGCCTTGCGCGCACTGGGTACTGACTCCTTGCTAAGCAGTTGGACATTCAGGTTTTCTAAATTGCATGATCCTCCGAAGATGGGCTGGGGGTGGAATGTTGCACATCAATATGCAGCAAATAATGCATATTGAAGGCTCGACCCTCACCGTAGGGGGTGGCAGAAATGTGGGTCACGGCCCGCCCCTGAGGACTTTTCAACCCGGCTGAGAGGGACGGACCTAAAGCAATCAGACAGCTGCGCAAATCGGCGTGTGATTAACTGTCAAAATGAGTGGGACAGACTCCAGCCATCATCTCTGCTGGACGGTCAGTCGGACCAGGTCCTAACAGTGTTCTCCTCGCTGCCTTGCAGCTTCTGCACAGCTCTGTGGGGCCGTGAGATGGGACAGTGGTGGGAGGGGGACCGCGGAGCCCCTGGGTTCTGGAAATGCCCTTGATCTGGTTCCCCAGCTGTTTACATATGCAAAACTCGTCAGCTGGACATTTGTGCGTTGTGCCCGTAGCTGTGTGTGATTTATACCTCAATTTTTTAAAGTAAAGAGGAAAATGGTGTTTTTAAAGTACGGCCACGTGCACCATTTAGCTCAGTCTGGAAACTTGTATATTCCTGCCACACAAAAGCCTCGCTGGCACCTGGCAGGATCCCCGGGGAAGTGACTGGCCACTGCAGTACTTTTTCTCTCAGGTGAAGGGCTGACACCAGATTGCAGGTTGTAGGTCACATCGCACAGTGAGGGTAACACCCTGCTTTGATAACAGGCTGCTTTCTCTGCTTCCAGGTGTGAAAACAGTCCTGAGCTTTTGTCTTTTAAAGATGCATAGTAAAATAAATTATAGTAAAGGAAATTTTTTCCAGCTTTGAAAGCACAGAAGGTAAAAAGCCTCATTTTGTTCCTTTAAAGACTATAAATAAATAAGAAAATGCAGCTGAATCTAATTTTAAGTATCGGTTTAGCTTGCTTCCAGAGTGTTGGAGGTACCCAGAATAACCTCTGAGCCTGTCTACCAGCTCACTGTACAAGTGGGAAGGCTTATGTCCGAGAGGTAAAATGATGATACCATGGTCACGTGGCAGGACAGAGACAAATTTCCTGGATTCTAAGGCCCTTTTTTTTTTTTTAAATAAATTTAATTAATTAATTAATTAATTTATGGCTGTGTTGGGTCTTTGTTTCTGTACGAGGGCTTTCTCTAGTTGCGGCGAGCGGGGTCCGCTCTTCATCGCGGTGCGCGGGCCTCATCGCGGCCTCTCTTGCTGCAGAGCACAGGCTCCAGACGCACAGGCTCAGTATTTGTGGCTCACGGGCCCAGTTGCTCCGCGGCATGTGGGATCTTCCCAGACCAGGGCTCGAACCCGTGTCCCCTGCACTGGCAGGCAGACTCTCAACCACTGCGCCACCAGGGAAGCCCCTCTAAGGCCCTTTTTTCTCAGCTACCACGGCTTACTTAGGGATTGGGCAGCTTTGTCCTTAGTGAGAGGGAAGCTTTAAGTAGCCACTAGCAGTACGAGGTCTCGGGAAAGCCCTACGTAGTTGTGGACAGGGACTGACAAAATATTCTGTGTTCAGTGTGTGACTCGCAGGACCCTCTCCCCTCCCTTTTCCGAAGTGCATCTGGAATTATGGAAAGGACCTCATAACAGAAATTAGAGAATAGGAAAAAAGACTAAACAACAGCAAATAAACAGCAATATCTTAATGAAAGGAACTAGGACCAAACTTCCCGATATTTTTATTAATACCTCTGGTTTTGTGTGTAAACGGAGTCAGGGATGGAGAATCATTAGGCAAGAAAATCCTGCACTTTCATGTGGTGCTTCAGATGCTCCTGGGAGAACATTGTTAACCATCCAAAGGGGCCTGAGTCATTAATTATCCTCCACTGTTCACTTTAGAAGCAAACTTTTAAATTTAGTCCCATTTGCCAGTTTACTCCCCAGAGTCTCATTTCTGCTGAATATGCTGTTAAAAGCGTTTCTTTATTTCGTCTTCCTTTAAACTTACTCATTTTCTTCTCTTCTCCCTAAAAAAAGACAGAAACAAGCCATTCGAAAGGCAGCACCATCTTTCAGATCCTGTGCGTGTGAGGTCTGTCCACACCGTGGTCAGGGCTGCCCCTGTGAAAGAAACACCAGGCGGGGCCCTTCTCAAAACCTTCCAGCCCTTAGCCCATGGGGCTCAGCAAATCCCACCCCGCGGTGTGGCCCCCGGGTCCTCCAGATCTGCTCCCCATCCCAGCCCCTCGCTCCGCCGCCCCCGGCCCTTCACTGCCCAGTCCCTCATCTCTGCCCTCCCAGTCTCTCCCTTTTCTCCTTCTGGCCCTGCTCTCTGGACCTGTCACCCCGTCGGTGCCCTCTGGGCACCCCCGCCCGTCTCCCCACCAGCCAGCTCTAAGGGAAGGACCCCGACCTTACACAAAGCGGACACGTGACAAGCTGAGGCTCCGCCATGGACGTGGACGGAGTGATGAGCATCCTTCCTCCCCGACCCCCCCCCCAGGGCCCCGCCCCCCCAGGGCCCCCCAGATCAAGGGCATTTCCAGGCCCCCAGGGCCCTGGGGCAGGGCACGCTCTGCCCAGACTTCTCCTCTCAGACAGGAAGGGTCTGAGTTACCAATTCATGTTAGACATGGGTGCTTTAACACCTGTCACCTGCGCCCCAAAGCCGGGGCCTGACGTAGACCACAGCTTCTCACTGCAAGAGCTGCCGGCTTGGCCTCTGCAGGACCCGCCTGGCCTGGTGAGGGAGAGCTGGCACAGGGGGCCCTCCCCTGTGCCCCCTCATGCCCAGCTCCCCGCTCTGTTGGGTGAGGACCCCGGCCTGGCCTGGCACTAAACTCTGCTTAGATGGGTGGAGGATCTCCATTTTTCCCTCAGCAAGGAAAAACAAGATACTTGCCAAGCCTGGGGGTCAGGGCAGCCTCTCCTGTAGCAGGGACACTGGAGCTGAGAAGGGAAGAAGGTGAGGTGCTCACCTGGGGCTCGGTGGGACCGCAGATGGCCCAGTCAGAAGGAGCAGCAAGGCTTGCACGCAGCAGCGTTAGGAAGCCATTGGAGAAGGGGGTGAGGGTAGGGAGGGGCCAGATCACCTGTGGCCTTAAAGGCACGGTGACTGTGGAATAAGTGCAAACCAGGACAGGTCTGCGAATGCAAGGGACACTGGTAACGGTGGTGCTGGGGCAGCGGGAGGGGCAGGCGCGGGCTCAGCTTGTGGTGCTGAAAGGCGTGTAGGTGGGCAGCGCAGAAGGGTGCTGGGCAGGGAGGTGTCGTGCGTGGTCACTGCGCATTTTGAAAGTGGGTTTGGCGGGTGTTCAGCAGCGCCTGTGTCTGCAGACCTCCCCCCGCCCTCCGCCCCGTCACTGCGAGGAGCTCTTCATCAGGGCTCTCCTTCGAGCTCTGCAGGGACTCCGGGCTCACACGCTCTCCTGTCACGGCCCGACCACCTACGTGCCTGCGCGGTGCCTCCCTCGGGTCACACCGTCAGCACCCTGACTCTCACGGTGGCCTCGGGTAAGGTCCCCACGTCACTAGATCTTTGCTTTCTAAGCCGATGATGAGTTTCTGTCGAAGGCTGTGCCTCTCCAGTGGCTTTGTTGACAGTTTTGGAGGGTAGGTCTTCACGGTGAGAACTGTTTGCTGCATCTCAGGATGCTGTGTCCCCGGCCTCACTGCGCTGACCCTCACAAGCCCCTGCCTTGCTGCACACACCCTGGGGGGGCGGCTCCGCCCGAGACAGCCAGTGGCCTGCGCCCTGCGCCCCCCTCCCTCACAGCTCGTCATCCTGGCGGCCAGCGAAAGCCGCATCTGCCTCCCAGGTGGACCCTAGAGCTGGGGGCGAGGAAGAGGGTGCGGGGAGGAGGGCGGGCGCGCAGGGCAAGTTCTGCCTGTCAGGACATCAGCTTCCCAAAGGTTGGCCCCGCCCCGACCCAACGTCCTGGGTAGAAGCGGCCCTGACCCTCGTCGGCCCCTTTACAGAAATACGTGTGACTCAGGCACCGGAGACGCTAACCGCCGCGGAGAGGCTTGTGGAAGAAGAGCCGAGGAGATGGCGGCTTAACGTGGAAGCAGCTGCCTTGTGTGGCAGTGACCGAGAGGCAGGGGCAGGGGAGGCCCTCGGAGCCCCCGGGGCCCCCTCTGAAGGCTGACCCAGCCTGGGCAGCTCGGGCGCCAGCAGGCAGCTGCGGGGACAGTCACGGCACCGTTCGGGGTAATTTAGAGCAACAGGTGACAAGAACACGTCCAGATTGCAGAGCGTGCGTCGGGAAGCCAAACAGACTTCGAAGGTGCGTTGGAAGCTTTGCTCTGCTCTCCCCCTTCCCTTCCGCTGGGAACGACGCACAGTCTGCGCTAGTCCTGAGGGTTCGAGCAAACGGAGTTTGTGGAGCGGACGTAAACGGCACCCTTCAGTCGAGGTCCCTGCACTCTCCAGGCTCGTAATCTTCAGCTTTTTTAAAAATTTATCGGCTCTGGAAAGTCAGCCTGCCATGTAAAACGTTAAAGCTACAACTACCAAGGCTTTCCTGGTCTTAAAAAAGTACAGAATATCTCCTTGCTTTGTCACTTAATCTGCTGATTGGTTAATCAGTTGAACCATTTTCTCTGAACTTAACCAAATATTGAGTAAATGTTGGAGTCCATGTGATTTATACTCTGGAAAGTACTTTGAAAGGTAATCCAGTACATTTATGAAGATATCATGCTATATTCCACCCACCTCTGGCTTCCACAGGCTTCCAGTTTCTAATTCGGGGTGTGGGGAGCTTGGAAGCCATTGCTCCTACCTTCATAGCAAGAAAAAACTGAACAACCTGGACATCAAAAACTCATCTTAGACACGTCAGAAAATTGAGCTCAGAGGGCAAACCACTGGCCCCCCAAACGAGAGACAGACCTGCTGGTACAGAGGACCACAGCTAACCAGACAAAAGCTCAGGTGCAGACACCTTCGTGGGAACCAGGGCTGGGGTGGGAAAACCTAATCTGTAATTTATTAATTGATGAAGGTTCACTGTGGACAAAGTTGAGAGTTAAGAACTCCAGGGGGGGCCCGGTACCAGGGGGGGCCTCACACTTTTGTGACTTTTACCTTCCGGAGGGACCAGGTGCTCACAGTGAAAATGCCTTCGTGCTTCCAGCAGCGGGTGGAAAGAAGGAATCATTTTTCAATACTCCAGAGCGCCCTGTCCCTAAGAAGGCCTGCCTCTGGGGGGCTGGTTAACCAGAGCCTGACCTACCTGCAGGCAGGGAAACACTCAGCTCCAGCCCCCACTGGCCACCCCACCCTGCTTAAGGGGAAGAAGAAAACTGAGAAACACTTGTGAAGTTCAGTCCAGGGACATGGGCTTCCGTAAAGACTGAGGCCTCTCACAGGCCTGTAAGCCCCCTCCCCACACCTCACCTCTACCACATCAGTAGGACCCCTGTGCAACAGTGGGGAAATACACTGAAAGACCTGCACACCTCAGACCTTTTTAAAAACAGAAATCTCTAAGGAAAACCAGAGACAACAGAGGAGGAGAAAACCAAGGACACAAGAGGAAATTTTAGCCTCCAATACCTACAGCTATAGCACACAGTAAACATAGCCCAACTCCTAGCCAGATGATCCTAAAAACTAATACCAAAGGCCAGTTTACCTTAGTTTTTTAACCAAGTACATCATGTCGAACTTTTAACCAAAAAATTACAGGACAAACTATAAGACAAAAGTCAAAGTTTGAAGAGGCAAAGCAAGCGTCACTGGAATTATCAAACGTGGAAATTAAGACAACTGTGATTAATATGCTAAGGACTCTAAGAGAGAAGAGGACAACACGCGAGAACACACAGGTAACACAAGCAGAGCGTGGAAATGCTGTGAACGAATCAAAAGGAAAGTCTGGAGAATTAAACACCATTAACAGAAACGAATGTTTTTGATGGGCTCGTCACTAGTCTGGACATGGCTGAGAAGGAATCAGTGAGCTTGAAGAAATGTCCATAAAAATGTCCCCAACTGAAATGCAATGAAACAAAAGAATGAAAGAGATGGAACAGAAGCTCCAAGAACTGTGGGGCAATTACAGAAGGTGTAACATGCACATGATGGGAAGAGCAGAAGAAGAAAAGGAAAGAGAGAAATGAACAGAGGAAAAGAATGAAATGAAAAGAGGAAATATTTGAAGCAGTTACAACTGAGAATTTTTCCAACCTAATGATGGACAGCAAAGATCCAGGAAGCTCAGGAACACAAGCAGAGTGTGTACCAAAAAGTCTACACACAGACACATCATATTCAACTGCAGAGCGTTCACCAAAAAGTCTCCCCACAGACATATCATATTCAACTGCAGAGCATGCACCAAAAAGTCTACACACAGACATATCATATTCAACTGCAGAGCGTGCACCAAAAAGTCTACACACAGACATATCATATTCAACTGCAGAGCGTGCACCAAAAAGTCTCCCCACAGACATATCATATTCAACTGCAGAGCATGCACCAAAAAGTCTGCACACAGACACATCATATTCAACTGCAGAGCGTGCACCAAAAAGTCTACACACAGACATATCATATTCAACTGCAGAGCTTGTACCAAAAAGTCTGCACACAGACATATCATATTCACCTGCAGAAAGTCAAAGACAAAGAAGCACATCTTCAGAAACCATGCAAAGGAAAAAGCTTCCATTGTAGACTCAAATCAAGATGGCAGAGTAGGAGGACACGGAACTCGCCTCCCCCTACAAACACATCAAAAATGCATCTATGTGTGGAACAATTCTCAGTGAAAACTAACTGGAAACCGTACAAGCAAGGCTGCAAGAAAGATCCTCATGGAATCAGGTAGGAAGGGAAGAGGAGCGATCAGGCCAGGACCTGTGCCCCTAGAGAGGCTCAAAGGGAAGGGCAATGACTCAGGCAGAGACCCTCCCTGGGGCGTGAGCACATCAAGCCACATATTGAGCACCTCAGTGCTGGGGTCCGACTAAGGAAAGACAGCCCCCTTGGCTGGTTGGAAGGCCAGTGGGACTAACGGGAGGGCCGTGGGAAGCCTGGACTCTTGTGAGGAGCTTGTGAGGGGGGGACAGATGCGTGCTGGCTCCTGAAGCCGGGGCCGGGGGGTGGGCAGAGAGGGTGGGTTGAAACAGTGGCTAGCTGACTGCCCAGGCGCGTGCCCCAGCCCGAGCCCAGCAAACACTCCAGCACTGCTTGCCGCACATGGCAGCTCCACACAGCAAGGGCCGCCATGGCCAAGGAAGAAGCCTGGCCGAAAGACGTGGGGGCAGCTCAAACCCTACGCAGCGCCTGGGCAGGAAGGGCGCAGCCATTGCTGGTGTTGGCACAGGCAGTGACCAGAAGCAGACCGGATCAGTGGGCAGACTGCCACAGCCCATGCCCAGACCCTCGCTGAAAACCCACACCAGCCCCTCTTGCTCCAGCACTGCTCCCCTCTGGGCTCCCCTCTGGAGCCAGTGCTGGGAGGGGGAGGAGCATACATTGAAAGGAAACTGAGCCAGCTCAGACCTGAACCTCAGGGCTCCTAGGCCAGCAACCTGGAAGCTGACCCTAGCCCTGATGGAGTGGTGATGTCCCTGAGCAGAGGGAGAATGCTGCCACCCGGCCCCAGCCCTGGCCCCTCCTTCTCCAGCCCCACCTCCCACCAAGGTGACAGCTGCCAGCGCACCCGGAGGAAAGACATGACGTGTTCACATCAGATCCAGCTCTCCCGCCAGAGCCACTGGGCACACGCAGACTCTATAGGGACGCTCCCGCATAAGGACACCCTTCAAGAAACTGCTTCTCCTAATTTCACAGAGAGATAAAGATAAGCCCAATGAGAAGAGAGAGGAATTTGCCTCAACTGAAAGAGCAAGAAAAAAACTCTGAAGAGACAGCAAATGAAACAGAAATAAACAATTTACTAGATAAAGAATTCAAAGCATTAGTAAGAAGACTGTTAACTGAATTAGGGAAAAGACTAGATAAACACAGTGAGAATTTTAACAAAGAACTAGAAAACATTGGGTTGACCAAAATGTTTGTTCGAGTTTTTCCATAAGATGTTAAAACCCGAACGAACTTTTTAGCTAACGCAATATTAAAAATAACCAATCAGAAGTGACAAATGCAATAACTGAAATGAAAAACACACTAGAAGGAATGAACAGCAGGTTGGGTGATACAGAAGAACATATAAGTGATCTGGAAGAGAGAATAATGAAAATCACACAATCAGAACGGCAGAAAGAAAAACAAGTTTTAAAAAATTAAAAGCTTAAGGGATCATTGGGATAGTATCAAGCATACCAGCATTCACATTATAGGGGTCCCAGAAGGAGAAGAGAGAAGGAGGTCAAAAGTTTATTTAGTGAAATTATAGCTGAAAACTTCCCAAGCTGGAAGGAGGAAACAAATATCCAGGTACAGGAAGCACAGAGGGTCCCAAACAAGATGAACCAAAACAGACCCACACCAAGACATATCATAATTAAAATGGCAAAAGTTAAAGAGAGAATTCTAAAGGCAGCAAGAGAAAAACAAAGAGATATACAAGGGAACCCCCATAAGGCTATCAGCTGATTTTTCTGCAGAAACTTTGCAGGCCAGAAGGGAGTGACATGATATACTTAAAGTGCTGAAAGGAAAAAATCTGCAACCTAGGATACTCTACCCAGCATGATTATCATTTAGAAAGGGAGGAGAGAGAAAGAACTTTTCAGACAATAAAAAATCTAAAAGATTTCATCAATACCAAACCTATCCTAAAAGAAATGTTAAAGAGTCTTCTCTAAGTGGAAAAGAAAAGGCTATAGGAAGAAATGTCTACAGGAAAGGAAAAATCCCACCAGTAAAGGCAAGTATATAGTAAAGGCTGAGAATCAACCACTTAAATAAGTTAGTATGAAGATCAAAAGACAAAAAAATGTAAAATCAAGAATAACTACAGGGACTTCCCTGGTGTCCAGTGGCTAAGGCTCCACGCTCCCAATGCAGGGGGCCTAGGTTCAATCCCTGGTCAGGGAACTAGATCCCACATGCATGCCGCAACTAAGAGTTCGCATGCCGCAACTAAGAGTTCACATGCCGCAACGAAATCCTGCACACAGCAATGAAGATACCACGTGCCACAACTAAGACCCGATGCAGCCAAATAAATTAAAAAATAATAATAATAACTATAAACTGTAAAGGGATAAACATGAAGATGTATAAAATGACATCAAAAACACAGAATGTGTTTGAACTTAAAGGACTACCTGTTTCAAACAAATAGTTATAGGTCAGGATATATGAACCCCATGGTAACCACAAATCAAAAACCTATAATAGATACACAAAAACAAGAGAGAAAGGAACACAAGCATACCACTTCACCACCAAACCACAAAAATAGAAACAAAAAAGAAGATAAGAAAAGGGAAAAACAAAAACAACTAGAAAACTACTAACAAAATGGTAATAAGCATATACCTAGAAATAATTACTTTAAATGTTGTCAACTAAAAAAAAATGCGCAACGTGAGAGGTGCGAATTAAGTTTTACTTGGGGCAAAATGAGGACTGCAGCCTGGGAGAAAGCATCCCAGATAGCTCTGAGAAACCACTCCAAAGAGGCAGGGGGAAGGTCAGTATATACGTGATTTTGGTGAAGGGGGAGTACATGCAATCAAGCACATATTTTTTACAGAAGATTTCTGCTAGTCTCGTGCAGGTTACTGCTAGTCACGAGGACCAGGCATCACCATGAAGGATTTTAGTGCTTTTCTAGATATGAGGAGATACAAGAACTGGGCTCATAAAATTGGCTCCTGAAAATATCTATCTGAAGGCCTGTCCTGAGAGTTTTTCCCAGAGCACAGAGCACCTCATTCCTGATCTCCACCCTGAACTCCTTTCAGGGGGTGTTGAAAGTCAGCAGCTGCAGCAGCACACGATTTAATCCTTGTAGATTAAGGTGGCAAATGCCAATTTGTAGTTGACAATGTCAATGGACTAAATGCACAAATCAAAAGACATAGGGTGGCTGATTGGATAATTATTAGAGAAATGCAAGTCAAAACTAAAACGAGGTACCACCTCACACCAGTCAGAATAGCCATCATCAAAAAGTCTACAAGTAATAAATGCTGGAGAACGTGTGGAGAAAAGGGAACCCTTCTGCACTGCTGGTGGGAATGTAAACTGGTGCAACCATTATGGAGAACAGTAAGGAGGTCCCTTAAAAAACTAAAAATAGAGCTATTGTATGATCCAGCAATTCTCCTCCTGGGCATATATCCAAAGAAAATGAAAACACTAATTCGAAAAGATACATGCACCTCAATCTTCATAGTAGCATTATTTACAATAGCCAAGATATGAAAGCAACCTAAGTGCCCATCAACAGATGAATGGATAAAGAAGATGTGGTATATATATGCAATGGACTATTACTCAGTTATTTTTAAAAAAATGAAATTCTGCCATTTATAACAATGTTGATGGACCTGGAGGGTATTATGCTTAGTGAAATATGTCAGACAGAGAAAGACAAATATCATATAATATCACTTATATGTGGAACCTAAAAAAGTAAAGCAAATGAATATACACACACACAAAAAAACCCAGAAACACTCACAGAGATAGAGAACAAACTAGTGGTTACCAGTGGGGAAAGGGAAGTGGTGAGGGGCAACATAGGGGTGGGGATTAGGAGACACAAACTACTATGTATAAAATATAATAAGCAACAAAGATATATTATACAGCACAGGGAAATATAGCAATTATTTTGTAATAACTTTAAATGAAGTATAATTTATTAAAATATTGAATCACTATATTGTACACCTGAAACTAATATGATATTTTAACTATACTTCAATTACAAAAAGAAACCATGCAAGCAAAAAGAAAGTAGAGGGAAATATTTAAAGTTTTGAAAGAAAGAAACCCCATCAACCTAGAATTCTGTTTCCAGCAAATTAACTTTCAAAAGTAAAGGAGAAATTAAGACTTTCTCAGACAAGCAAAATTGAGAGAGTTTGTTGGAAACAGTCCTGCCTTGTAAGAAAAGTTAAAATAAATTCTTCAGAAAAAAGAAAAATATTATAGGTTAGAAATCTGAATCTCCATAAAGAAAAGAATAGTGTTAAAGAAGGAATAACTGAAGGTAAAATAAAATCTTTTATTTATTTTTATTTCTAATTGATCTAACAGGTAACAATTTGCTCAAAATGGTAAAAGAAACAGTGTATTTTGTTATAGCTGATGGAGGAGTAAATTGAATGACAGATTATAAAGGACAGAAGGATTTGTGTGGGATACTTTGTTATAAGGTACTTTTGTTACTTTTGGTTTACTTTTGGTTTATTTTTTATAACTTTGTGAAATAAAACTTACTCAAAAGGACACTTCTATACTTTAACAGTTTCCCCCAAAAGACTTGTTAAAATTTCAAAGTGTTAGAACCAGAGTAGGGCTTGAGAGATTGTCTTGGCTGACTTTCTTATTTTACAGATGGAGACTCCCAGGCCTGAGAGAGAAGGGCGACACAGTAATGCTCGTCCCCATCTGGGATGCAAACCCAAAGCTCTTGACTTCAGTGGGTTTTCTTTCCTTGTGTTTTGACTGTCTTGTGGTTACACCTATGCAGGGATATGTCCTCTTTCATAATATACCATTATTTGAAAGTGGACTTGAATTAGTTGTAAATGTATATTATATACTCAAGGGCTACCACTAAAAAGTAATTTTAAAAATGTATAATTGACATGCTAAGAGGGGATAAAATGAAACCACATAAAATGCTAAATTAAAACCAGAGAAGAAGAGCATGGAAGACCAAAGAACAAAAACAAACAAACAAACAAACAAAAACACCCCAAAAACGCAAGGAATAGAAAACATTAACAAAAATGGTAGATTAATCCAACTATATCAATAACCACTTAAATATCAATGATCTTAATATACACCAATTAGAAGGCAGAGATTGTCAGAGTTGATTTAAAAAACAAGGCCCAACTATAGGTTGTGTACAAGAAACTCCCTGGTGGCACTGTGCTTAAGAATCCGCCTGCCAATAATGGGTTCAAGCCCTCGTCCGGGTAGATCCCACATGCCGCAGAGCAGCTAAGCCCGTGCGCCACAACTACTGAGCCTGCGCTCTAGAGCCCGCGAGCCACAACGACTGAAGCCCGCGCGCCTAGAGCCCGTGCTCTGCAACAAGAGAAGCCACTGCAGTGAGAAGCCCACGCACTGCAACAAAGAGCAGCCCCCGCTCGCCGCAACTGGAGAAAGCCCGTGCGCAGCAACGAAGACCCAATGCAGCCATAAATAAATAAATAAAAAGATACAGCTAGATTAAAAGGAAAGGAAAGGAGAAAGATACGTCACGCTAACACTAATCAAAAGAAAGCTTGAGTAGCTATTTTAATTTCAGACAAAGCAGACTTCAGAACATGGAAAATTATCAAGAATAAAGAGGGGCATTACATAATCATTAAAGGGTAAATTCTGAAAGAATATATAACAATCGTGAATGTGTATGTGCATAGCAGCAAAGCACCAAAATACATCAGGCAAAAACTGATAGAACTGCAAGGCAAAGTAGCTGAATCTATTTCTGTTGGACTTCAATACTCCTCAGTGAGTGGTTGGCAGATCAAGCAGGCAGGTAATCAGTAGAGGCATAGTTGATCTGAACAACACCATCCATCAACTGGATCTAATTGACATTTATAGACTATGCCATTCAACAACAGCAGAATACACATTCTTCTCCAGCCTACCTGGAACATTTACCAAGATAGATCACATTCTGGGCCATAAAACACACTTTAACAAATTTAAAATAATAGAAATCATACAATGTGTGCTCTCAGACCACAGTGAAATTAAACTAGAAATCAGTAACAAAAAGATAGTTGGAAAACCCCCAAATCTGGGGAGATTAAACAACATACTTCTAAATAACATGTGGATCTAACAGAAGTTTTGTGAGAAATTTAAAAATATTTTGACCTAAATGAACATAAAATCCAACTAATCAAGTTTTCAAGATACAGGGAAAACAGTGCTTAGAGGGAAATTTACAGCACTGAATGCATGCATTAGAAAAGAAGAAATATCTAAAACCGGTCATCTAAGCCTGCACTTTAGGAAACTAGAAAAAGAAGTGCAAATTAAACCCAAAATAAGCACAAGAAAATAAATATAAAAATTAGAGCAAAAATCAAAGAAATGGAATACAGGAAATTGATAGAAAAAAATCAATGAAACCCCAATGCTGTTTTTTTGCAAAGATCAATAAAATTGACAAACTTCTAGGCAAGTTAACTCTGTGAGTTAACTAAAGAGAGAAGATACAAATTACTAATATCAGAAATGAAAGAGGGGCTATCATTATTGATTCCATGGACATTAAAAGGATAACAAATATTATGAACAACTCTGTGCCCACAAGTTTGGTAACTTAGATGAGATTAACCAATTTCTTGAAAGGCACAATCTATCAAAACTCATATAAAGAGAAATGGATAATCTGAATAGGTCTATAACCATTAAAGAAATTGAACCAATAATTAATACCCTTCCAATACAAAAGCACCAGGTCCAAATGGGTTGACTGGTAAATTCTACCTATCATTTAAGGACGAAAGTATACAAATATTCTACAATCTCTGCCAGAAAATAGAAGTAGAGGAAATATTGCTAACTCATTCTATGAGGCCATCATTACCCTAATAACAAAACTAGACAAAGACATAGTAAGTAAAGAGAATTACAGACTAATATCGCTCATGAACACAAATGCAAAAATATTCAACAAAATATTAGCAAATCAAATTCAACAGTGTATAAAAAGAATTATGCACCACAAACAAATGAGATTTATTCCAGGTATGCAAAGCTGGTTCAACATTTGAAAATCAGTTAACATAACCTTTCACATCAACAGGCCAAAGTAGAAAAATTATATTCTCACATAAAGTAGATGCCGAAAAAGCATTTAACAAACCCAACTCCCATGCATGATGAAAACTCTTAACAAAGTAGGAATTGAGGAGATCTTCCTCAATTTAATAAAGAATATCTAGGAAAAAAAAAACCTACAGCTAATATTATACTTAATCGTCAGAAACTAGATGCTTTCTTGCTAAGATCAGAAAAAAGGTAAGGATGTCCCCTCTCACACTCTTATTTAACATCATACTGGAAGTCCTAGCTAAGGCAACAAGACAAGAAAAGGTATACAGATTAGGAATGAGGAAATAAAACTGTCTTTTTCACAAATGACATCATTGTCTATGTAGAAAATCCCAAAGAATCAACAACAAGAAAAATCACTTGAAACCAATAAGTGATTACAGCAAAGTTACAGGAAAAAAGCTTAGTATATAAAAGTCAATTGCTTTCTTATATACCAGTTACAAACAATTGAGACTTGAAATTAAAAACACAAAATACCAGTAACATTAGCACAAAAATTCTTGAACTACTTAGATATAAATCTGTAAATCAAACAAAATATGTACAAGATCTCTATAAGGAAAACTACTGAATTCGGATGAATGAAACCAAAGGAGAACTAAATATCAACAAATGGAGTGATATCCTATGTCCATGGGTAGAAAGACTCGATATTGTCAAAATGTCAGTTCTTCCCCCACTTGATCTATAGATTCACTGCAATCCCAATTTAAATCCCAGCAAATTATTTTGTGGATGTGGACAAACTGATTCTAACATGTATATGGAGAAGCAAAAGACCCAGAATAGCCAACACAATACTGAAAGAGAAGAACCAAATCAGAGGACTAACACCACCAGACTTCACAACTTACGATAAAGCTACAGTAATCAGGACCGTATGATAATGACAAAGTAATTATCAAATAGATCCGTGGAACAGAATAGAGAACCCAGAAATAGACCCTCACAAACACAGTCAGCTGATCTTTGACAGAGGAGCAGAAGCAATTCATGTTAGTCTTTTCAACAAATGTTGCTGGAACAACTGGGCATCCACACGCAAAAAAGTGATTCTAGACACAAATCTTATACCTTTCACAAAAATTAACTCAAAGTGGATCATAGACCTAAATGTAAAATGCAGAACTATAAACTCCTAGGAGATAACATAGGAGAAAATCTTGGGGACCTTGGGTTTGGTGATGACTTTTTAGATGTAACACCAAAAGCACAATTCAGGAAAGAAAAAATTGGTAAGTGGAACTTTATTAAAATTAAAAACTTCTGCTCTGAGAAAGACACTGTTAAGAAAACGAGAAGATAAGCCACAGACTAGGAGACAATATTTGCAAACCACTTATCTGGTAAAAGACTAGAATCCAAAATGTACAAAAGATCCTTAAAACTCAGCAATAAGAAAACAAATGACACAATTTTTAAAAATCAATAAAAGATCTGAATAAACACTTCACCAAATTAGATAGACAGATAGCAAATAAGCATATGAAAAAATGTTCCACCTCATGTGTCATCAGGGAAATGCGAATTAAAAGAATGAGACGCCACTGTACAAACATTAGAATGTCCAAAATCCAGAACACTGACAACACCAACTGCGGGCAAGGCTACGGAGCAGCAGGAACTCTCATCACTGCTGGCGGGAACGCAAAGTGGTGCAGCCACTTCGGAAGAGTGTGGCAGTTCCTTACAAAACTGAACGTACTCTTACCGTACGATCCAGCGGTTACACCCCCTAGGTTTTACCCAAATGAATTGAAAACTTTTGTCCACGTAAAAACATGCTCACAAATGTTTTTAGCAGCTTTATTCTTTTTTTTTTTTTTTTGCAGTACAGTTAATCTACAATGTTGTGTTTGTTTCTGGTGTACAGCACAGTGATTCAGTTATACATACATATATATATTCTTTTTCATATTCTTTTCCATTATATTGATAGTTTATTACAAGATATTGACTATAGTTCCCTGTGCTATACAGTAGGACTTTGTTGTTTATCTTAGCAGCTTTATTCACAATTGGAAGAAACCCAGACGTCCTTCAGTAGGGGAGTGGATAAATAGACTGTGGTCCATCCAGATACTAGAATATTATTCAGTGCTAAAAATAAATGAGCTGTGAAGCCTCCAAAAGACATGGAGAAGACTTAAATGCATTTTATTAAGTGTAAGTAGCCAATGTGAAAAGGCGACACACTGAGTCCAGCTTCATGCCATTGTGGAAAAGGCAAACCTATGGCGACGGTAACCACAGACTTTAGTTAATAATAACATTGGCTCATCAGTTTTAACAACGTGCCACGGTAGAGCAAGATGTTAATAAAGGGAAAATGTGTGTGGAAGGGTGAGGGATATGGGAACTCGGTACTTTCCACTCAGCTTTACTGTGAACACGTAATGCTCTAAAAAATAAAGTCTATTTACAAAACCACAACTTGCCAGATGCGTCTCATACACCACCACCTTGCTTCCTTTCCTCTTGGGAACCCCTGAGGACAGGTCTCTCTCCAGATGTTTCTGAAGGCCTCCGGGCCGCGGGCCTGAGAGGTAATGTAACAGACCTCGGGACAGCTCAGCCAGTTATGTCGGTGTTTAAGCCCAAAGGCCAACACAGTTATGGTCAAGCCCCCCACATCCAAGTTGAGGGGCTAGACCATCAACAGGGTATTGCCAGGAGCGTGACCCCGAGGGTCTGTGAGCTCCAGCTCGGGACCCACCTCCAGGCTGGTTAGAGAAGGCTCTGGCAGGGGGGGATTCTCGGCAGGAAGTGTCCACTGGGCTCAGCATCTCGCTTCTCCATAAAGGTGCTGGGGGTACTTTCCCGCCCTCAAACCAAGTGAAGGGCCCTCAAGATCCATTTGGGGAGCTCGGCCTGAGTCCTCTGCGGGCGGAAGGGATGGCTCTGACTCTGGCCTGGGAGTCTGAAGGAGAGGCCACAGCTGGCAGGCTGCCCAGCTGCCGCAGCCCGCTCCCCGTTTGGCAAAGCAAAGGATGCGCTTTTCTTCTCATTAGCCAGATGCCGACACCGGGGACCATCTGAAGGTCTTCTCCTGAGAGGACCGTCTGGGGAGGGAGGCTGATCCCGACGGAAGGGAAACCTCTGGGGGCAGCAGGCGTCCTCCCTCTGCATTGAGGGGCTGCAGGACGCTGGGTCAGGAGAGGCCTGAGGAAGTCACAAAAGCAACCCCAGCTGTACCAGTAAGTAGGGCTTTCTGACGCCTCCCACCCTCCCCCTGACCCTGGAGGACGCCCAGCCTGCGGCAGTGAAGGGGGCAGAGCAGAGATGCCCCACCTCACGCTCACGCCGCCGTCCACAGCTCCTAACCGCGGTTTCAGGGCCTGATGCAGGACTGGGTTGGGGGGAGAGGCCTTTTACCTTTAAGGAAGTCAAGAGCTTTGCCATCCCTAGTACTGGGCTGTTTCGTGTCTGGAAGAAAGACTATCACCAGAAAAGGACCCAGGACCACCGGGGTCTTGAAGGGTTGCAGCTGTAAGGGAGCTTTGCCCTAATGAATCCGTCTCACTGGACAGGTCGGTGAGAGTTGAAAACAGAAGGGGCTGGAACCCACACAGGGCAGATGAGCAGGTCAAGCGGGTCGCTGACCTTCCTGAGGCCAGAGCCCGGGCTCGGCCTGTGAGTGCCAAGGTGGGCACGGAGCCGGCAGTGGGCCAAGAGGGGCCCATCCCCAAGGCAGCACTTCACATCTGTATACTTTAACAAATGTTTGTGAAGGCTTTCCATGGCTGGTATTTGATTTTATCTTCATAATCACCTTGAGAAGTAGGCCAAGCACATATTAGGAATTCTGCTCCGCGGCCTGGGGATCTAATTCAGTCTTATGTGACAAGCACGCGTGGGACACCAGCTCTGTGCCACAGTGTAGCGTGAGTGCTGGGGCCACCGAGGAGCCAGGATGCCCTGTGCCTATAGGAACCAGGACACAGCCAAAGAAGACGTGCTCTAAGTTTGCTTCCAGGAACCCACGAGGCAGAAGGCCAGAGTCCAAGCTCAGAAGAGTGCTCCCCTGACCGCCTGCAGATCCCCCCAATCACAGCTGTGAGTGCGCAAAGGACTTAAAGCTCCAACTCCCTTGGCTTTTTTAGGGGGAGGAAGAAGTAAATTTTTCATTGAAGTCTAGTCTCCCAGCTTTCAGAAGACACGAAAAGAGGGACACAGGCAAATGCTGCGTTTCTTCATAGGTACAAGTTAAAAATGTACCTGGGGGTTGTGGGCATGTCCCCTCCCTCCAAGCAGATGTGGCCCCAGAATTACTCATCCAGACAGAGCAGAGCGACCAGGCGAACCTCAGAGAGTCATGCGAGGCTTCCGTCCTCTTTTGGACAAAGTATAAAGTACCAGCGTGGCATTTATTTCTGAAGCGATTTCACTCTCTCCTGATCACGAAGGCCCAAGGCTTCTCTCACTGAATCCATAGGTTTCCAGGCCTCTGACGTGTGGGGTCAGCTTCCACCATCAGAGATTTGGTTCTCTGCCCTCAAAGCTCAGCCTGGAAATCCGGGGAAGCCGCAGGTGTGGGAGCGGAGAGGGGCAAGGGTGTCCAGGCAGGAGGGTGAGGGGGGCAACTGACAAGTGCCTCACAGGGTCCGCCCCTCCTGGGGCCTCAGAACACAGGCAGGTAGGTGCTGGTGTCCAGGGCCGCGTGGTCCAGGTCAGAAGAGGCCGTGGGAGCAGGAGACAGAAGTGGGGTCCTTGTGACCAGAGCCGGGGCAGGGACCCACGCTTCCGCAGGCATCAGCACAGCACAACCAGGGGGCTGCCACACCTTAGGGGGCCAGTGCCAGAGGTCCAGAGACAAGACCACCAGTCCCACCACATCAGGCACCCACAGAGGAGCCCTTCTCCCAGAAGCCCTGAGGACACACAGACCACACTCCCTGCAAGGGGAAGTGGAAAAATCCCTGGAAGAATGGCCATTTACCCAAAAGAAACAGAGTAACCTTTAACTGACAAATATAAGTACCATCCATCCTAACATCCATTCCCAACAAGGAAAGAACAGTCAGACTATAAAGAACCTCGTGCTGTGCATCCACAGTGTGTTAAAATTTCTACTCTCGTATAATTCAGATTTTGCTCTCCATTGAGTGAAGACTGTCTGTCAGGGCCCCAGGCCTCCGGAGTTGACCATCTTTCTTACTCTGATGCTCTCAGCACAATCCTCGTCCCTTGGGCTTCTGTCCACATGCTCCATCTGATTGAGATGCCTTCTCCCTCCGTTCTGATCTCTCACTCTTAACCATTTTTCAGTCCCATTTAGACATTCACTCCTCCAAGCTCCTCCCAGGAAAAATGGACTTCTCCTCCCCCTCCTCCTCCTCCCCCTCCTTCTCCTCCCCTCCTCCCCCTCCTCCTCCTTCTCCCCCCTCCTCCTCCCCTCCTCCTCCTTCTCCCCCCTCCTCCTCCCCCTCCTCCTCCTCTTCCCCCTTCATCCCTCCTCCTCCCCCTCCTCCTCCTCTTCCCCCTTCATCCCTCCTCCTCCCTCCCCCCACCCCTCCTCCCCCACCCATTTGCCTGTATCTTGTTCTTACCACACTTTTTCTCCACATCACACACCCCCGTCTGCTGGACTAGAGCATAGTATTTACACATGCATAGAGAATCTAGATTCTCACTGCAACCCGACCCTTGAGGTGGGTAGCAGGTGTCACCATTCCCATTTACACAGGCACTTGGCTCAAAGTTCATTGCTTGTCCGGCTTCAAATAGTGAGTAAAAGAAATATTTGTCAAATTGGATCCAGAGTCAATAAGCTTCCAGAGCCCAAGCTGCATACCCAGAGCCCAGATCTCACCCCGAGTCCAAAACCTGTCTCTACTAGTGTTCCCCACCAGACAGAAAGACAGATGATGGGTGATAGCTGATTAATAGCTGATGAGAGATGACAGACAGATAAAGTTATTGATGGATCTATTGGGGGATGAGTGTGGTCAGAGAGAACACAAATGACAAAGCCAGTGAGGTAAAACTTTAATAGCTGAATCTAAATAAAGGGTGAAAAGATGTCCTTTGTCCTAGTCTTACTTTTCTGTTAGTTTGAAATTATTTTCAAATAAAAAGTTAAAACCACAACAAAATTTCCTGTTTTATTTTTCATTTCCAGCGCTTCTCCTCGTGCCGGATGACAACTGGCTTTTACGTCACACTATCCTTCCGGAGGCTCCGAGGCAGGTGTGCGATGAGGCCGGTCCAAGGCCCCTGCAGCCAGCGCCACCCACGGCCCACCTCTGCAGCAGGGGGAGACACGGGCAGGACTGAAGACCAGCCACCGCGCCGAGTCTGCCCCCACCAAGATGCACTCCACGCGTCTTTTTCTAAGTTTTCGGTTGCCCCAGCCAACTCCAGTGGCTTCCAAGGCAGCCCACGTGCTCTTCCTGCCACCTTCTTGGGGGCCTTTAGGTTGTTTAACAAGGACACAAGTAGGGGCCGGTCTCTGACCCCAAAGCGGGTCCCTCCCGAGTCGCTCTCCCTCCGAGCTGTGCGGGCCCAGCACGCCCACCTGTGCGCACCCCTCACCCGCCGCTGAACGGTCGGGGGAGCGAGCCCAGCCCGGGGGTTGCGAGGGAGGGGCCAGGGGCGCGGGGAGGGGGTACCGACTGGGGCCGGTAAGGGAGCGGGGCGGGACGTGGGGCGGATACCCGGCGCCGGGACGGAAGGGAGCGCGGGGGCGGGGGGCGCGGGGCGCGCGGGGCGGGGACGGGGTACCGCGGGGGCGGAGCGGCCGCCTCGGGGCACAACCCGGGCGGGCGGGGGACTCGTCGGGAGCCGCCGGGCGCCGCGCGAGGACTTCGGGAGGCGGGAGCCGCGTCGCTGCGCACGGGCGGCCCGGCCCATGTCCGCGCCGCGGAGCCGGGATGAGGGTGCCCGCGCTGCTGCCGCCCGCGCTGCTGACCTGCTGCGGCTGGCTGCTCGGCCCAGTGAGTGCGACCCCGGCGCCGCCCGCCCTGCCCCGCGCGCCGCCCCCGCCCGGCGGGCGCGCCCCCGCGCCCGGCTGCGCTGCGCTCCCGCGTCCGGCCGCGGGGCTGGGCCGGGGGCGCGGGCAGCGGGGCAGGTCTCGGGGTCCCCACCCGCCCGCCGGGCTCGCGGGAGGGAGCAGGGCCGCCGGGGACGCTCTGGACCCTCCCCGCCGAGCGCGAAGAACCGAGCTCCGCGCCCGGCCGGGTTGGAGACAGGCTGGGAGGTTGCGTTTGCTCTGTCCCCTCCGCCGTCCCGGGTTCGCTGGGAAGCGGATCCAGTTTCTTGCTCGACGCCCTTCCCAGCGGAGCGGGTCCGGCAGCGTCCTCCCGGAGGCTGTGGCCGGCGAGGACGGTTCGCGGGTCCAGGGACGCCCGAGTCGGGGGGTGGGTAGGGCTTGGTCACCTCCGCAGGCCTCACGTTTCCGAGGGAAATTGGAGTTCGCTTTGTCTTTAACTACTTCCCCTTCCATCTGCTAGTACTGTTGCTGCTTTTTGTCTTGTTTAAGTGTGTGCCAGGGAGACGCGATGTAGCTACAGAAAGTTGATGTTTTTTTATCATTATTTAAGAGCACCGGAAGAAACGACATGCTGAATAGAAATTTGTTAAATGAGTGCATTTGTAGATTATTTAATTCTCAGGAATTCTTCCTTTTATTTGAAGACCCTTAAAAAAAAAACCACAAAAACTGTGAACCCTATTTCCTGCTTCCCTCTCTGCCAGACTGGAGTCAGTGTTGGCGTGTGTACACATTTCGCATTTTATATTGCGGCCAGATCACTGTCTGTATTGACTCATAATCCCCTCTTAAGGTTGTGAAGCCAAGGATGGAGCTATTTAGGGAAAGTTGTAATTGCTGAGGATATTTCGGGTTCCAGGAGGGCATGAACCTAGCCCACCCCTCAGGGTTGCCAAACTCCCTTGTCTAGTGTGAAGACAAACGGAGTCTTTCCTCCCTCAGAGGGATGCTGTGAGGATAAGAACCTCCCTACTAATTTTAGTGCTTTGAAAGAGCTAGTTAAAAGCACCAGGAATTATTATGGTTAATGCTGCTTTAACTTCTAGGATGTCCCAAAATAAGTCATTGCTGTGCATATTCCGAGAATGTCAGATATCATGGTGTCTCTTAATACCTTAACAAAAATCCATTTTTCTTTTTAAGGCAAAATAATTTCCCTAATTCTGAAATTTAAGCTATTGACTTGTTCAGGTATGAAAAATACAGCCTGCTTGAAACCGGGAGTTTGTACAGTGGTGGTTGCCCAGTGATGAGCCGGGGGGAAGGGGGGGGAACCCAAGCTTCAGATCTTTAAAAATGAGGGTAAATGTGGCTAAAGTATTCAGCATTAAGTTTCTCCTCTTAATTTCGTTAGGAAATGTTATTCCTGGTTAGAATTCTATTGACTTATTTCAATAGTAGGATAATTAAACATAGATGGCCATAATATACGCAAGAGTATGGTTTTCTTTAATAAAAAGTTTGTTCTTACATGAGAGCGGGGGGCACAGCTCCATCCTACAGCGTGAGTATTTGTGGGTGGTGGGAGGTGGCAATAAAAAAAGAGAACGTTGGACCTTTGTGAAAATAAAGACCAGAGAATATTACCTTCCAAGACTGAAGCAGTATGTGGCTTTGTCTTTTGCGCACATTGATGGACAATGTTCGTCACCATTTGTGTCGCGTCTTTAGTTCCCGTGATAGAGCCTGACATGAGGTCCCCCACCTCTTGCTCAGTGGAAGCCTCAGTGCTGTGACTCTCGCCCAGGCCTCTCCCTACTCACCCCTCATCTTTTTGAAAAGCTCCTTCACACCAAATTCTAAAGTTCAGTTTTGAATGTGACCTGCAACCTCTAAAAATAAAGTTGTCCTATTAGGGCTTTCCAGTGAACGCAGAGCCTGGCCTTAGATGAAGCATGCCGGCGTCTGGGGTTGTGTGCAGTCATTAAGAATGGGCTTATGAGTAAACATGTATTTACTTTGATTAAATCAAGGGCTATGAAATGGAGGACTCGAATATTGAAAGATTATTGGATTAAAGAGCTCTATTGCCACCAAATTAGTACTAACAACATAAAATGTATTACGTTAGTAAGTTTGTTTTCCTGCCCAGAAAAAAAATTCTATCAGGTTTTATATTTGTTTACTAATTCCTTTACAAAGTAAATAGTGAAGCTTTTTTTCAAATAACCATGCCAAAATATGAACGTGATTGCTTTTAAATGAGTGTTAGTTTGTAAGTAGTTTAGAACTGTGAGGTTTTGGGGGCTTTTATGTAGAAATTTTGCTTGACTTTCCCATTATAGTGGAATTTTCAGTTATTTCTATTTCTTTTAACCTTGAGCAGGTGAACAGCATTCACCCGGAATGCCGATTTCATCTGGAAATACAGGAGGAAGAAACAAGATGTGCAGAGATTCTAAGGGCTCAAACAGAAAAATACAAAGGTAAGGCAGATGCCTGGTGAGTGAGACTGTGCCCCGGATGGTGTGGATGAGCTGACATGCAAGTAGCTTGCACCTCACTCGGAAAACTGGTGTTTAAGGTCACCTGTGTGTTTTTTAAAAAGTCTGCTTCCACTGTTTTTTAATGAACTGCTGGCAAAACTCATAGCATTGTGAGTAATGGGCAGCGGGGTGTGTTTGGGGAGGGGATCATTCGCACAAACCTTTTAAAAGAAAGCCTCACCCTTAACAGTAATAGTTTCCATGGTCTGAGATAATAGCAGCAGTTACTAAAGTAATTTCTTTTTTTTTTTTAATCTATTTATGGCTGTGTTGGGTCTTCGTTTCTGTGTGAGGGCTTTCTCTAGTTGCAGCAAGTGGGGGCCACTCTTCATCACGGTGCGCAGGCCTCTCACCGTCGCGGCCTCTCTTGTTGCGGAGCACAGGCTCCAGACGCGCAGGCTCAGTAATTGTGGCTCACACAGGCTCCAGACGCGCAGGCTCAGTAATTGTGGCTCACGGAACCAGCCGCTCCGCGGCATGTGGGATCTTCCCAGACCAGGGCTCGAACCCGTGTCCCCTGCATTGGCAGGCGGATTCTCAACCACTGCGCCACCAGGGAAGCCCTACTAAAGTAATTTAATGGGCGTTGTTACGCTTTGCAAAAGCAACTCCATTTTCCATGGAATGAGTATTTATCCGATTTCTTGCATTTAAAATTCTTAGTTACATCACAGATGATTTTGATCCAGTTAAGAATGGTGGGAATTTATCAGAAATCAAACAGGAAAATGAGACTTTTGCTTTCCTGAAGAACAGACCGGTTATGAGTACAGTGAGCTTGCTGACTTTATTTCTCTACGTCCCAGAGGCAATGCCGGGACAACGTGCACTCACCCTGGGCACCTTCTCATGTCTGTAAACTTTGAAGGTTCTGGGATAACATCCAGATCATAAACAATAGCAAAAACCTCTTGTCCTTCAGTTTTCTTTTTCTCTGTTCTGTCATTATTTTGTTCTCTTCAAGAAAAAAAAATTAAAATCAAAGTACAACCGTGTGTTAAAAGTCTGGTGTCCTGCAGAGGACCTCAGATGGGAAGTCACAGATGTGGGCGTTGTTCTAGACCAGTGCTGCCCAGTAGAAGCAGGATGCAAGCCTCATGGGTGATCTTGAACTTTCTAGTAGCCACGTTAAAATAAGTGAAAAGAAACATGTGATTTTAATTTTAAAAATATATTTTATTTATCCAAATATATCTGAATCATTATCATTTTAACTTGTAATCAATATAAAATATTGATGAGAAATTTTACTTTTTGGAAAATTAAGTCTTGGAAACTTGGTGTGCATTTTGCACTTACGGTGCATCACAATTCGGACCACACATTTCAGGTATTCATAGGTGGCCAGCAGCTCTGGTGTGCCCCTTCCTGTGCCCCTGGAGCCTCCACTCCCTCGGCTGAAAAATGAAGACTCTGGCCCTAGGGTTCCTTCCAGCCTTCAAGGCCTGTGATTCTGCAGTGCACACGAGATCCCGAGAGCCATGTGTTCCAACAGGTCTGCTCGAACTCTGTGCAGAGGAGGGCAAGCGAGGTGGCTCAAACATGGCCTGAGGATCTGCCCTGTACAAAGCCGCGTGTGACCACTAGCCAGCTACTAGGGTCCATGAGGCCGGGTCTTGCCAACCAGGGTCTCAGGACAAGACAGTTGTCATGGCCACTGAGGTCTGTTCCCTTCAGAGAAAATTAAGAGACTTAGGGGAGCTAAATGCTGAGAGGAGACAGGCTGAAACCCTTGGGGGCATCTGGTCAGTGGCAGGGACCAGGTCCCGTCAGCACAGCACACCGTCCACGAGGCCTCCTGAATGGGGGGGCGGCACTGTCCACCAGATCCGCAGTGGGTGATCCTTGACCTCTGTTGGGAGACTCCCGAGGGAGGGGCCTCTGCCCCCTCACGTCATCATTGGGCAGTCAAGTTGCTGGGCTCTGGGGCTGCCCGTAAGCGGCGTCCGCTGACTGGCATGAATTGGGGGCAGCCGTGAACAGAACCCCTTCTTCATGTGGGGCATCTGCGGGCACTGAGTGGGCTCACGGCTCTGCTTCCTCTTCCCGGGGCTGAGTACCCCCAGTTCCTACAGCCATCGCCGGACACGCTGCCAGGCCCTTGGCCACAGGCTCCGGACACACGCAGACACTGGCGAAGCAGGAAGGGCGCAGAACTTTCCCGCTGACATAATGGAAGGCAGACCGAATTGTAGTCAGTTGGTGACTGTTGAGAAATCCTCTGCCCACAGCCCTCCTGTCCCTCACTCACCTGGGAACTGCTCGCCTCCCCTCGCCCCTCTCACAACTGCTGTTTTCGGGGAAATCTCCCGAAATACCATCTTAGTGTTCCTTTCTTGTCACTCTTCATTTCCCATACTCACCAAGAACATTTTGTTAACAAGACTAAACTGGCACAGCAGGCGGCAGGGAACA
This sequence comes from Eschrichtius robustus, assembly GCF_028021215.1. Taxonomy (NCBI): domain Eukaryota; kingdom Metazoa; phylum Chordata; class Mammalia; order Artiodactyla; family Eschrichtiidae; genus Eschrichtius; species Eschrichtius robustus. The sequence goes on along the minus strand of NC_090831.1, from coordinate 130,451,821 downwards.
CAACTTTTAAGGGATGGAGTTTGGCCGTGACTTTGCCTTGGAGGAGACCCCCTCGCGGTGAGTCAGGGTTGACCGGGCATCAGGGGGAGCACCTGCACGTCTGTGTCCACGACTCACCTGGACAGACGCGGCACCTGGAGGAACAGGGCGAGTCCAAGGAGGCTGGTTCCGTCCATTGTGGAGTAGGATGTGTGGTCCTTGATCAGGTTTCTTTGATAAAAAGGCTCTTCCTCTCTGGTTGGCTCAGGTAGATGGAGTGTGGCCTTAATTAGCTCAAAACAGTGCCCTTTTAGTTCTGCTCGTTCCAAGGGCTCGGGTCTGTCCCTGTCCCCGGGCCAGCGGTGCACGAGTGTGAGCTGTGGCATGTGGCCGGGCAGGGTGACGTTTGGCCGCGGGGATGTGGGGAATGTCCCTCACCACCCACTTCTTGCTGTGGAGAAATGCAAGCGCCGAATTGCCCAGCTTCCTATTTTCACAGGACGTCAGAAATGCAAACTTTAGGTAAAATGTTCCCGTTCTTAAAGTTTGCAACTAGTACTTTTTAAAAAGTTCTGCAGGAGCAGGCAGACCTCCTGTGTGGTCGCTGCCTGAGCTGCCAGGTTGCTCTCTGTGTGGCAGCTGGGCCAGGCGGGCCCCAGCTGGGGAGCCCCTCGCGGTGCATAGATGGGCCGGGATGTTTCAAACACTCAGTAGGGCTCCCTCGCAGGCTCTGCTGCCTGGCCCAGCGTTCCTCAGGGTGACCTGTGTGTGGCCCACACAGACGTGCTGGACAGTGTGGACGGCACAGCCTGGGAAGATCTTGGCATCAGCTTGAGCAGAAAGAACATCTTAGGTAAAGGCCATCAAACATCTCCCCTGTTTGGAGCTGTGGGGAAAGGTGTCCTTAAGTCTTTGCAATGACAAGTGTCAGTCCTTGGACATTTTCTTATATTGAAGGCTCTTATTTTAATATTAGCTCGACAGCAAAAATACCTGCCCCTGAGCCCTTTCACCTTTGACCCGTGGCAAGAGCTCGCGGATGGCGGCCGCCCTCGGGAAGGAGGTGGCGCCACGGTAGCCGGCCTGGCGCCCTCGGCTTTCTGTAGAAAGGCAACTCGTGTTCTAAATTCCCGTTTTTCTTTTTGCTCTTTGAAATCTGCATGGCTCGAATACCAAGGATATAAATAGTAATGAGTTACCAGAATGAAGATACTATAGATGAAGTGAAGGCCTTCTAGCTGGATGGGATGAGAGCGATTTCGAGGGTCAACAGTGTGCACCTGCTTCACGAAATTGAAAGTGAGATGAAATACTGAGGGTCTGTAGGAGCTACAAGAAATTGGTGTGAAAGAACACCAAAGACGCCAAAAAACGAGTTTTCAGTTCTACTGAGATAATTTGTATAAGTCTAACAAGGAATTCTTTTTATTACATGTTGAATCCAAAACAAATTCAAACAAACCAACACATAAATCTAGACAAAACCAATTTTAATTCTCAACCCCTTCAAGGGATTCACTTTGTAGAAAAGAAAAGCTTAGGAGGTATTTAGAGCTTTGTGAGTTAATACTGATTCATCGCTAAGACTAACTTAATCCTGCCAGTGAGGCAGTCAGGCCATGGATGCCTGAAAATATAGCTCAAGGCAGCTCTGTCCCCGCATGGGGGGTGCTGACCGTGGTGGTAAGCAGTGACTCAGCTCTCCAGCTCTGCCCCGTGTTCCTGCCTGTGCGTGGGTCACATGGGAACTTTCCTGTGACTTTACATCATTTTTGCCCAGATCGGGGCGGGGAGGGGGGGCGGTGGTGGTGGTGGTGGAATGTGGCCTATAGTTCGGAAGGACAAGGAGGAACCTATGTTTCTTGACAGCTCCACAGTCTGGGCCGGGTCCTGAAGGTGCGTGGCTGAGGTGGGTATGACAGTGAACATTAGCTCAAGACCGGGGCCCCGGGAGGTGCTAGACTAAAAAACTTACTTTTCTCTGACATTTCTTAAACAAAGAATACTGGACTAATTTTGATCCACTCGTCAAGGAGCTGTGGCGGGTTTGGATTTTGCCGCCTTCAAGCTGACAGGTTACCCTGCCACCGTTTCCTGGGTGCCTGCAGAAGGCACAGGCCCTGTCAGCGTCATCAGAGGTAACCTGCTCCTGGCAGAGCGGGCGGTGTGGGCGTCACGTTCCCACTCCTGTGGGTTCCCTTTTCCCCAAGTCCCTCAGGACCTGTGTGGAGAGGCCCACGGTGCATTTTTGTCCTGGCTGAGGAGCCCTGAGCTTGGGAGACCCCAGTGTCACAAGGAGGCTGCTGGTGTCCTGCCCAAACTTCGCTCCAGAGGAAGATGCATTCTTGGTTACTGAGATCAGCCTGAGGGCCGCACTCTCTGTCTGCCAAGGCTGTTGCTCTACAGCCGTCCTCAAAAAGAGCCCGGAGCAAAGCTGCCAGTGCCTTTTCCCAAGACACGCCCATGCAGTGTCCCCAGCTCCAGGAGGGCGGCTCTCAGTAGGTGTGCACGTCCTCCTTCTCTTCTCCAGGGCGTGCTGTGGCCTCTGGGCCGTAACTCCCCACTCTGTGCTCTTGGTCCCTCTACCACGTTGTCCACTGTCCTTGCAGCCACAAGATCCTGCACAGCACTTAAAAAGGTGTCAAATAAGCTTTTGCTGAACAAATTAATGAAAAACTTCATATTAAAAATCGTGATATATGCACGTAGAAAAAATGCCATACATACACAGCATGTGTGTCCGTCCCTCTTAGAATTCACGTGTGCGCAGTGTATGTGCACCCCTCCCCATTTCACTGTGCAGATGGAAGCCAGCTCTGGTCTGTACTCTGTTTTCCTTTTTTTTTTTTAACTTTAGCAATGTATTTGGCAACCGTTCTGAATTGGTTTATACTTTCCTTTTAAGAGCTATGTAGTATTCTAACAGATTTCCTTAGTCTGTCCCAGGCTCCTGGACTTTTAGGTAGTTTACAAGCAATACTCTAGTGACTGCATTTCTTCATGACAATAAAATATTTCACCAGCAATTGAGGGTTGACTTCCAGCCACTATGCATGAAATCGGAACATCCTTCTCATATGACCAAATAACATCATTTTAAGAGACTTGCTTATTTCTGTGGTGGTTGTGTCACACAGAATATAACTAATTACATCCCACTTTTCATCTCGTCTTTCCTCCCTGCACCTCTTTGTCACAGAGGAAACTAGGCAGCTTCATGAGCGTGTTCTCTTCAGAAAGTCCCGTGGGAGAATGACCCTTGTCTGCGACTCTTCTCTGACCACCCCCCAGGGGGAATGACCCTTGTCTGCGACTCTTCTCTGACCCCCCCCCCCCCGCCGAGGGGGAATGACCCTTGTCTGGGACTCTTCTCTGACCCCCCCCCCCCAGGCAGCGCTGCCTCTGGCCCAAGGGCAGGTGGTGGTGGTTGTCCCTCTCCCTGAAGAGCGTCTATTCCTGGTCCTTAGCTGACCTGCGAGTGGGACGTGTGAGCAGACTTCCCTCCGTCTTACATCCTTACATCCATGTGGGTCCGAGGGCGCCTGCTGCCCTTCTGAGGTCAGCGTGATGTGAGGCCCATTATTCCCTTTCAGTTTTCTCTCTGATGTAGGTACGTTCTTGTTCTCGTCCAAATAGCTCTTTGAGCTGATAAGGCAAACAGCCTGATCTGTTTTTTTCCTTAGGGTGAGTCTTTTTGTATGCAATTTCTTCTAATTTCTGCTGGTTCTGAGGCTGCGGCTCCCCCTCCAGGTGAGCCTGCGGTGCAGGTTCCAGCCCGTTGAGTGGTTTCCTGTGGTCCACCGTCTCGCGTCCTGTGATGGGAAAGCACACGGTCCCTTTCTGGGGTGGGAGAGCCTGCTGGAGGCTCCCCGGCACACCGCACTTCAGTCACAAGCGGCCAGTGAAGCCGCTGTCCCGGCTGCAGTCCCCGCCGTCTGGCGCTGGCTCGTGGGCTCGTGGCTGGTGCTGCCACGATGGGGGCACAGTTACACGTGTCAGCCACGCGCCCCCCCCCCTCAGGTTCCTGGGGCTTCAGCTGTGCATGTTTTGGTTGCTTGGGCCGGTCACAGCCCTTCCCGGGCACCCATTCACTTGCGAGTTTTTGTAGAGTTTTCTGGGTCAAGCATCCATTCCAGTGGTTGTCCCTGAGCCCTCGTAGCCGGGCCTGTTCCTGGGGGGTCGACTTGGATCATGGAGTGGACTGTCGTTGCTGGAGCCTTGGCTGGCTCTGTCGTTCACTGATTTTTCCAGCATGTTCTTACTGAGCAGATACCAGGCTAGAAGGGTGATGAGAAATTGGGCAGGACATGTCATCGCCTCTGGGAACTCCACATCAAGCCCCCGATGGCGATGCACCGGGTGGGGAGCGGGGATAACAGGGCTTCGAGCCAAAGGACTGAAGGATTTCTGAGGGGAAATCGGAGAATCTGAACATGGAATAACATCAGTCTACTCTGAACCAGAAGCTGACCGTGACAGAAAAATGGCTAAGGACTTATTTTATCTCTACTCGGAGATTAAGGCAGGAAAACGGTGAGTGGGGAAACTACCAAGAAGAATGGAAGCTTTTTGATCATAAGCTGATTGGTGGTCAGTACTTTGGTAATTGACTATATAAACTTGCGGTGTGTTCGGGGACCGTGGTCTTGGCGTCCATGTGTGTCCTGTGCTCGGCCCTGGAGTGGATTCACTCCATGTAGCCCTGTTCCACCCGCAGCTGGTCACCACCACCCGACCCCTCCCGCCGCCTGGCCGAGGCCCCCAGCCTCCGTGGCCTCTGCACTTGGTGTTGCCTTCCTCGTGATGACGAGCGCACCCTCTTGTATTCCAGGGTGGGGGCCCATCTAGGTGCCCCTCAGCCTCTGGGCACCAAGGCATCTGCCAAGGACCCTCCTGTCCGGCGTCTGTTGACCCAGGAGCAGACGTGCAGACCCTTCCCGGTGTCCAGGGTGGAGGGAAGGCTCCGAGGGCCCACTCTCAGGACAAGGATGGGAGATGTCCACAGAGCAGACGTTGGGGGTCCCAATCTTGATGCTGGAAGGTGGTCGTCAGCCCGTCAAGGTGAGGAAATGGGAGTGGACTTTCCAGTCTCTCATCCAAGCTGGTGGCAGAGCCCAGCTCCCTGGACCCTAAGTCAAGCACGCTTTTCACAAAGCCATACTTGGCATCTTAGAAAGAGAGGCATACTTTAGATGAAGGTCTTCTCCCTCTCCAAAGCCTGCTTCAAAGGTGAGGGGCCTCCTCTGAACCCTTACGGCTCCAGGGAGATTGACCTCATGTCCATCTGATTGTCTGCACCTCCCACTGAAGCTTCCCCTTGGGATGAGGATCCCCACCAGTTTACTCACTTAGTGACATCAGCCCCTTCTCTCCTCCGGCCCACGGCGAGGGCTTTGGGGCCTGGGGCAGCACGTTGATTTGGTGAGCCCTCCTCGATTTCCTGGCCATCAGCTTCCTCACGACACGCCTGGTTCTCTGTGTATCAACAGGAACCGTCAGAGGCGGCCGGGGTTCAGCTGCAGGCGGAGGCCCCACAGTGCAGGACGTTGAATCAGGGCCCAGAGCACCCCAGATGTCTGCAACTTAAAGATCACCCTGGCTGTGACCTGCCCTGGGTAGGGCTCCCGCAGCTCAAGAACTGACACTTTCAAGGCACCTCTTATCCATCCCAGGGAAGGGTTACTACCGCTTTTCAAGCAATCTCTGACTTCTTACAGCTACTTCCTTCTCTACAAGGGAAGGACTGAGGCCTGTCTGAGAGGACACTGAGGGTGAGGCCAGGCCTCCTGGCTGCCCGCTGGGCCCCGGTGACAAGGACAGCACGTGCCTCCTGCTGTCCCCCCAGCAAGCGCTGTCGCTCTGCTCCTGCGTGGCCCCGTGCAAGGTACCCGAGCTCACCAAGTTCGGGGGGGTGGGGAGCGTTTGCTCCTGGGGCTTGTTCCAGAGCTTGGAGCTGGTGGGCTGGCCGTGCGGGCAGGTAGGAGAGGTGTGTGTCGGCACACAGAGCAGCTGGGTCCAGCCGCCGGGAGGGCTGGGGACGCGAACACGGAATGCGTGGGTGAAGGAAGGAGAGCAGCGTTGACCCGCAACCTGGAGCTGGGCCCCAGGGGATTCTGAAAAGCGGGGTGTCTGCTGTGAGCTGTGTTTCGGGACGGTTCACGGAGCAGATACTTCTGAGAGGAGTTGGGGGGGCCTTGCAAGCGGGTCACGTTGCAGGTGGAGGTGACGCAGGCGTGCTCGACGGAAGAGGACGGGAGGCTGGCGGAGCAGAGGCCGGGCTGCAGGGAGATGGTGGCGGAGATGGTCCCACGGCCGCATGGCGGTGGGGGAGCCACCCCAGGAACGCAGGAGAAAGAAGATGACACAGGAGGAGCTGGGGCCCGGGGAGAGCGCCTTCGGGGGGTGTGGTTCTGGGGAGCCTGAGCAGAGGCAGAAGGGGGGGCTGGGAGGGAGGCTGGAGACCGCCCACAAGTGGGACCATCTGGGGCAGCAGGTCCTGGAGGCAGGAGGAGTGGCCAAGGGCAGCCCTGAAGGGCTTGGCCCAGAAGGAGGAGGAGGGAGGGGACTGAGGGCCCGGCACAGCTCCCGGGGTGGACGGGGCTGGAGGGGCCAGCACGATGGGACCCAGGGCACTGAGCTGTGGGCGTGCCAGGGGCCCCGGGCCCCCAGCCCTCGCACACAGCCTGGGAGGATGGTCCCGCACGAGGCCGGTCTTGGCCAGGAGCTGTGGACGCCACAGCCAGGCGTCCTGCCCTGGGGGGCGTGCGCAGCTGTTGGCTGCTGTACTGTATGAGGCCGATCTGTCTTAGCACTGGGAGATGGATGTCCCGGCTCGATCCCGGGACGTCACCCAAGTCCTGCTCATAAATCCACGGAAGATTATCCTGGGAATAACATGGCAGGACTCCCCACGCATCCAGTGCCAGCCTGTCAGCTGAGTCCAGACTTCCCCTGTCGGACGCGGCTCGGCTCTGCCTGCCTGGGAGCTCATGTGGCACCACCAACAATGCCCCAAGTGGTCACAGACATTGGAGGGAAGGTTGTTGAGGATTTGTACAAAGGACAGCAGCAGACATCTCGATGGGTGAAAGGCACAGCATCTGCACAAATTTAGCTCCCCATCAGTTTTCCTAAACTGACCCCATTGCAGGACCTCACCGGGACTCCCGAGGGCCCCCGTTGTACGGATGTCGGGAGAGAGGCGTGAAGGTGCTGGGCCCATCTCGGAGGGACCTGCAGTCAGTTCTCGGGCAGCTGTGCTGGCCGGGACCCCGACCGCAGGCACTAGGTTCACTCAGCTCAGTTTGGAGGACATTTTGATGTTTGGGGTTTATTGGATTCAGCATATTCTTTAAATAGGTTCAAACTGGATCTCTGTATGTTCCTTTGAAAAATTATTTTGTTCAGTTAACAGCTTTGGTTAGTTCTGGGTTTTGAGTCTTAGTTTAATGTTAGTTCAAGTCCCAAAATATGACTCCCACCAATGGAATCTGTCTGAACTGAAGTTAAACTTTGCTACTTCCACATTCAAAGTTCCAAAGTGATTTGATCGAGGTGCCATCTGGTGGTATTGTCCCCCCAAATGGTCTTTCCCAGGCCTTGTTTCATAGTTTGCCTCTAGCCCACCAAGGGTGGGATCACTGTAGCACCCTAGCTAGACAGAATATTGGGGTGTCCAGGAGTTGTCTGAAGAATGAGTTCCTGGTAAAATACTCCTTGCAGCCCTCTAAAGGCATTTGGAGTCGGAGCTTTGTCGTGGCACCTGGGTTTGCCCCTGTGTAAAATCCAGGTTCTCATACAGGGGGCCTAGGAAGCTGCGTGGCCCTGGGCCTCGGTCCACACCCGAAGGCTTGATGTGCTGTGTGGACTCAGTTACAAGCTGGGGGATGTTGAAGAGCCAGCCCACGTTGGTGCCCTTGACGGCGTGTGAACTTGCAGTGTTCCTGCTGCAGGAAGACCTGGTGAGGCCCTCCTGACCCAGGTGCCTCCATCAGGTACCTCGGGCAGCCTCAGACCAGTAGACGCTCGGTGAACATTTGTTGGAGAGACGAATGCTCGCCACTGCAAGTTTTAAGAGGGCATGGCTGCAGCTGGTCCAAACGGTGTGCCGAGTCATGAAGAAGGGACAGTCCGCTGTTTGGAAGATGAATTGTTCCATCTCTGTCTGCACGGGCAGGGGGTTGTTATCAAACGCCCTGAGCTTGTTCTGTGAGTTGCTTTTGAGTCCTGACTGCAGCAGCTCCCCTCCCAGCACGTGGCCGGATTTCACCTGCACTGACTGTCTCTGAGAAGCACGCGTCCCAGACACAGGCTGTTATTAGTTCTGGTGGGTTGTCACTCCGGGCGTTTCCCCTCAAAAGGCTCCTTTCCACTCCGCTTCTGCCACTAGCAAGTACTGTCGTCATGCCTGACTGCAGCATTTCTAAAAAGGCGTTTGGCTCCGTACCCAGCATGGATGTAGCTCTCCTTATCTCACTACACGTATTTTAAGAATAAATGATGTAGATATGCATCCTTAGAGCAACAGAAAGAAAGACCCCTCCATTTGGTAGAGTTTGACCATCACTGTTATTGGTGAGATTAGCTGGGCTCTGTAGGACGCAGAGAAGCAGGATATTTATAATTGGGCACCCGGACCGGAAGCATCAAAGGTGCCCAAAGAGCAAATCCCAAGCTGAGGGCAGGGCTGACGGGGGTGGGGGCCAGCGTTTCGGAGCTTCCAGATCCAGGGGAGGGTTCGCAGCGATCGCGTCACCATCCTCAGGGCTGGGGGTCTGGACCCACTCAGCACCACGTCTGCTTCCTCGGTGAGCGCTGAGACGCCGGGACGCAGCCGCTGGAACAGCGGGGCTCCCTATGCCGCTGCTGCGGGGATAACGTCCACGTCTCGACCCTGCGCACCCTGAGGTCAGGAAACAGACCCCCGGGGTCCTTCCTGTGCTGTGTGGCCAGCTCTGACCGCTGGGGAACCGTGACTTGAGTGTCCAGGAATGGGAGTATTTTGAGGGGTGGTCTCAGCAGAAAGTCAAAGCAAGGTGGTGGTGAGCTTATGGCGAGATTTCTGCCGGTCGTGACTGCAGCTGCCCTTTGAAGGATCCAAACGCAGGACCAGGGCTGAGAGTAGAAGTTGCACACAGCCCCATTTTGGCCGTGGGGCATAGGACAAATTTGACAGTGACCGGAGGCCCCAAGGGGATGGCTGCTCATGGCCGCGCTGTTCTCAGGGCCCTGGGAGAAGTGAGAGGGTCGGGGCTGCCCCGGGCCACCTCTGTGGTCTTTCGAATCGGGGGCGCCCGCTGGTCTGGGGAAGCACATTCGTTGGTCAGAGTCCACCTGGCCCCGGGGGCCTCAAAGACTGGCTTGTGTACTTACCTGCAGAAAACAGTAAACCACGTCCCCCTCTGTAAGCCTGAAGCAGGGCCCTCAGACAGGCAGGCGGCTGCAAAGCTGTGTCTGCACAGGCGGCTGCGGTTTTATTTTAACAAATACAGTTAACACCCTGCACACCAGCCCGGTGGTGAGCACGTCTGTTTTGCTGCCCTGTCAGTTTTTATCTGGTTTAGTATTTCCCTACGAGAACACAGAGCAGAGGCCTCGTCTTCAAGGAATGAAAATAAGTGAGCTGCACGGAAGCGAAAGAGAGTAACTTGCTGGGCGGCGTTTTCGGGGCTCTGAGATTGGTCCCGTCAGAGCACCCCCACGGCCTCATCTCCGCCTCCACCAGGCGTGGCTTGCTTCTGTTTCGTGTGCTCTTTGCTCGTGGCCACAGGGGTCAGCTCGCGAGGCCTGGGGCAGGCAGCTTTCCCTCCCTGGGGGACCCTGGGGCCACCTCCCTCCCCCCCAGGGCCAGAAGTCCATGTTGCGCCGGCTATTCTAGGCCCAGACGTGGCTCTGCGGGTCGAACTGTGGCTTCCCCTAATGATCGTAGTGAGCAGTTTTCCAACAGCAAGGCTGCTCCTTTCTGTGTGATTGAAAATCTGTATGATCAAAATGTTGGAAGGGAGGTGGAGGTGCCACCACCCAGGTCCAGCAGTTGTCAGCCTCCAGCACTTGCTGTGACAGTTTGTGCAAGACATTCCGTGGACCGTTGCCGCGGAGCTGCAATGCCCTGACTCTAGGGTTGCTTCAGACTGTGCCTCTGAAAATTAAGGCAGCAGGTCAGCTACCTCGCAGAGTGCCCCACGTTCTGGGTGCGTCTCGGTGTTTCCTTCCGGGTTGAATTCTTCTAGCCCCTGTGTTTCCTTTACGCTGCAGTTTGGGCATAAAGGTTTGATTTGACTCAGGTCAAGCCCTTTGGGAAGAAGGTGTGCAGGTTATATGTGTGCTCTGTGGTGTCAACATTCTGGTGCCCGTTATGTCCCCCAACATCCCATTATGCTGTTTGGTCACCTGCTTAAAAGTGACCTCCAGAATCTTGAAAATGAAATTCTTTTTTCCCTTTGCAATTGGCAGGTGGTCTGTGGGGCTGCTGGGCTCTCCCAGGCTTTCCCACCTCCTGGCTTTCGTGCCCTGTGGATGATTCGTGCTTGAATCAGCCGGTATTTAGGGTCCAAAATGTCAACTTTTAAAATTCTAACCATTCTTTACACGTATTAATTAACGTTCTCTGTGAAGAAGAGCTTTTCCTCATCATTTGGGGAAGAATTAAGTTCCTTCCGAAAGAATGGGATAAAAGTCCAAGCACCTTGGGGACACCTATTAAGTACTTAATAACTAGAATTCTGATCAGACAATTATTTCATTACTGCTATTTATATCACAAGTAAAGTGGGTGTTGGAACATGTAGCCATTAAAAATGATGGCTCATGTCACAAATGACATGAAAAATACGAGATGTCTATTGTTAAGTGAGAAAGCAAGGAATACGCCAGCATATAGGATATCCTGTGTTTGTGAGAAGAACGTACATAACGTCTCTGTGTACGTGGTGTACGGGCAGGTGTATAGGATGTCACCAGGCCCTGTAGGGGCAGGAGCCAGACGCCCAGGAGGGGCCGGGGGGAGGCCGCTCTGAGGAGGTGTTTCCCCAACTCTCAGCGTGGAAGGCAAAGGGGGCGGGGGCAGGCCTGTTTGGGGAGAGGGTTTCTCTGGGGAGAGTCCTTGGAATGCTCTGTGATGTCTGCTCCCCTGTGGAGGGGGGCGTCCCCCACCCAGTGAGAGGGCTGCCATGCTGCTGGGGGACACAGGGGTGAGAGGTGGCTGGCAGCCGCCTTGGTGCAGCTGGGCAGAGAGGTCCCACCGGGTCTGTAACTGTCCTCTGCTCAGGAGGACAACCACCAGGGCGACGGCCAAGAGGGGTCGGGGCCGCAGCTGGGGGGAGGCGGCCCCTGGTCCATGGGAAGAGGAGGTGCTGGCTTCCACCACGAGCACCTGTGCCAAGACCCCTGACTGCCTCCAAGCCCCCTGCAGCCCCGAAAACCGCCACCAGCAGATCCAAACCCCAGTCTGCCCTCCACTCCCACTAGCCTGAAATAAGTCAGGTGGAGAAGGCATGTTAACTAAGGAGACCAGAGTGTGCCTTAGACCAGAGTGGTCAGAAACGCGAGGGGCCCCACCTGGTTTCCTGCAGGACAGAGACTGTGCCCTGAGCCAGGGGGAAGGGCCCGGCTCCACCTGCAGCACAGGCGTGTCTCCAGGTAGTCCGTAAGCATGAGCGGGGTCACCCGCCGCCGCAGGCTGCACGCGGGCTCGCAGCACGGGCCACACCTCCTCGTGCCTGGACTGACGCACCGTGCGAATGCACGGTCCTGGGCGTGTGCTGCTTTCGTAGTTTAAGATCGCACGCCTGGAAGAGTCTGTCGAATTTTAAGGGTGTCTCAGTGAGGGGCTCGTATCGTCCCCTCAGGTACTGAGGAGTTCTAAGTGGACAGAGGCTGGTGTAACAGGTTGTGGCGAAGGCTCTGATGTGCGTGTAATGGGTCTCAAGGCCTTGGGGGGGGGGTCACTGAGCCTCTTTAGGTGTGGACCCCCGCTGTGAAGCAGTGTGTTTGCCGAGAGCCAGAAGGTCCTTCCCGACTCTGAAGTTCTGCGGTCTTTCTTTTTTAATTCATTTTATTTTATTTATTTATTTTTGGCCGCGTTGGGTCTTTGTTGCTGCGCACGGGCTTTCTCTAACTGTGGCGAGCGGGGGCTACTCTTCGTTGTGGTGTGCGGGCTTCTCATTGCGGTGGCTTCTCTTGTTGTGGAGCACGGGCTCTAGGTGCGCGGGCTCAGTAGTTGTGGCGCACGGGCTTACTTGCTCCGCGACATGTGGGATCTTCCCGGACGAGGGCTCGAACCCGTGTCCCCTGCATTGGCAGGCGGATTCTTAACCACTGCGCCGCCAGGGAAGCCCCTCTGTGGTCTTTTTAATGACCTCCCAGCTGGCCCTCTGCCCCAAAGTTCTTGTTCACCAGGCAGAGCCCTGGCACTTATTTAAGGGGCTCACGAGGAGAGTGACAGATGGAGTGAGAAAACGTGATATTCCTTCTTAAAGTGCCTTTTTCCTGTTCAGAGATGTCCAGTAACTAGTGTGGCCTGAATAACCCCAGACGGAAGCACAGGAAACAAGAGCAGCCGTGACAACAGATCCTGTCCCCGAGGCACCGCCCAGCCAGCGCGTGGCCTCTCCATCCTCAGCCCAGCAGCGGGCTCTCGGACCCCACAGCGGGGACAACAGCCCTCACAGGGGCTCCAGGGTCAGGGGCCCTGGGGGCCACACTCCACCCAGGAGGTGCAGGTGGATCGGCGACGTTCCACCGTGCCCACCCCCAGGCCGAGCCACCTGCCCAGTGCTGCCAGGGACGGCCGAGGGCGAAAGCGGCCTGGCTGGGCTGGGCCCCGCTGTGTGTCTGTGCCCCACCCAGCCCAGCCCACAGCACAGAGGCGCTGTGGGCAGGGCTGGGGAGCCTCCGGCAGCTCAGCCAAGCTCCATTCAGTGCCTTGTTTACTCGTCTGTGCGAGGAGACTGGGGACACCCCAGGCCTGTGAGTTTGGGGGACGGAATGAGCTCATGAGGGCGGCACCCGGCCCCGCTGCTGCTGTCACCGCTCATCCGGGGAGCAGTGCTTTCCCCAGTGGGCTCGTGGGCTGGGCTGGTCATCGGCCCTGCCTTCTGGGTCTGTGGAGGTGCCGGGGGCCGTCGAGTGGAGCGTCCAGGGACGCTCGGCCCTTCGGCGGTGGCGTGAGACCGGGAGGCACCCCGCTGGCCAGACGGGCCTCCCTGTGCCAAGCAGGCCCCTGGTGAGCCGCCCGGTTGGCTCACCCGCTCTGCATGGGAGGAAGCCAGGCTTAACGAAGTCGGGGCTGTGGCCTGGCGAGCTGTGGGCTCTGAGCCCACCCTCCCTCCCGTGCCAGGTGGGGCGTGGCTGCCGTGAGCCCCTGAGCGGCTCAGCACCACCTCAGGGACGGGGGTCAGCCTGGGTCTCTGGCGCAATGGCCAGGGGTGGGTCACGGGAACGTTCTAGCAAGTCCCCGGGGGCTGCTGCTCTGGGGCCCCGTCAGCACCCGCGCTCGTAATCCTCAAGGTCCCGTCTAGCGCCTGCACCCCAGGACTGTGGGTCTCAGCCCTGGGTACATGTTGGAACCTCTAAGAATCTTAAAAACCGAGAAGCGCTGTCCGGGAGAATCAAACCAGAGCCCTGGATGTGGGTACTAACAGCGGGCCCCGGGGGCGTGTAGGAAGGACCCGGGCACACCCTCCACTGCCGCTTGGCTGCCGCATCACCAGCCTGGGCTGAGGGGGCGCTGGCCTGCCCTCTGACGGGGTCGTCCACGGGGCACACGAGGTGCTGCCGGTCACGTGAGCCTTGGAGACCGCGTCGTTCTGGCCATGGCAAATTCTATACGAGGAGTGACCAGGGAGCAAGAAGCCACCATTTCTCTGCTTTCTCTCGAGCAAGGTTAAAAAAATAAAAAGCGAATAAAAATGTCCGTAATGAAGGGACTTGGCCTGGAAGGTGTGCTGGTCACGGTGCGGAGGCCAGTCGAGCTGAGCTGGCCCCCAGCTGAGGCCTCTGCGTGGCTCTTCCTGCCGTCGAGTAGCAGCTGCTTTTCAGTGTCGCTCGCCGTCTGCCCTGTGTCGTCTGCACACTGACACCCGCACTCGGCCGCCTGCCCACCGGGGTCGGAGCCAGGAGACAGGAGAGGCGGTGACGGGCCCTTCTTCCCATCTCACTGCACCTGTTCTCACCTGTCCGCCGACACAGGCGTCACTGATGCACAGAAGCTCCTGGAAACAAGTAAACAGTGTCCAGCGCTGTGTCCGCCACAACCAGGCAGTTGCAAGTCCTCTGACGGGACTGGGCTGGGCTTCCCTGGGGCTCCGGCTTCATCACCGGGGACAGAGGAAGTGAGGTTGTGAGACCTCCACCCCAGGAGCTGCGGCTTGAGGGGTGTTTACCCGCCCGGTCATGAGGTCCCACCAGCCCATCACAGAGGAGGACGGATGGACCAGGTCAGCACCTGCTGCCTGCAGGCTGGGGATCCAGTGACCAGCACGGCTCTGGCCTCGGAGCCCGAGAGCACTTCCTGGGCTTCCCTGCAGCTTCCGATTCTGGAAGAAGCTTTGCCACTTATGACTTCAAATTTAAACTAAACTTTTGAATGGAAGGTGTTATTGGTAATGTTAGCTGTTGCCTGGCCTCATACATTAGTGCCAGAAACAGTTTTATTTCTCCTTTTCCTTTCCCCATGCCCTGCTCCTGCAGCACTTCCCCCGCACTCCGTCTTGAGCAAGGTGACCCAGGGGATGAGGCCTCCTGCCACTGGGTGCCCGGGTGCTGGTCCGCCCACCCTCTCCTCGCAGGCCGGGCCGCAGGAGCGGAGACCCCTCCCTGGAGCTCCTGGTCGCGGTGGGAAGCACCTCCATCACACTGTGTCCACCGTCGAGAGTCAAGCCTGCCTGGGGACCTCTGCTGTCCCACTGCTGTGCTGTCTCTCTCTGTGCGTTGGTGTTGGTAGGGGACTGGCTTTCTCTCTTGGTAAAAACGAGGACAGGTCGGAGCACGGCCACTGCTGGGGATGCCCCGGGAACCTCACCCAGAGAGGGCGGGAGACCACGTCAGTCGTGGTCACAGCCTCACCTGAGACGTCAGCCCTGCATTCGCTGGACGAGTGCTCAGAGCCGTCCTTTGTCTGCTTGCGCACCTGGATTCGGTTCATGCCTCTGGCTCTGTGTCCAGGGCTTCCATCATAAAACACCTTGAACGTGGAAGACTGGAGTGGTAGGAGCACATCTCCCCAGGTCCCAGGAGGTCACGGAGGGCCAGTGGGGACAGTGGTCTTCCAGGGAGAGGGCAGTGACAGCAAGACAGGTTCTGGCCCCAACCTCGCTCTGCGAACCCATGAGCAGGAAACACAGTGTTTGTAAAAGCTCTGCCCTAGATGAACTGTAACACCTAAGTAGTGAGACTCACCTGATTTTCTTGAAAATTAATTGCTGTTTATGTCATTGAAATACTGAGAAAATAAACCCGGGACTCAAAACAACACGTGTACCATCGTCTGTGAGAGTATGACTTGCCCGGGGATATTTTGGAGAGAAAGTTGGTTTTTCGGGTACAAGTTTCCTTTCCATGGTGACGGGTTCCTCCCCCTTCATAAGACTGCATCGGGCCAGGTGAACTGCAGCTGTCTCCCCTGAGTTCCAGAATATTGACAGGCACATGTTCTAATAGCAGCCTTTCCTGAGCACAAGTCATCCGTGTCCCGAGTGCGTTCCGTTCAATTTGCCGTGAAGTTTAAGAAAGGTCTGGAGGCTGCACCGTGCATAAGACCAGTTTTTCTGAACCTCTTGATCTAGAATGTTCCTTTCAGGGGACTAAGCTGCCTTCCCAAGAGGAACTTAGGAGGCCACCACCACCGGTTTACGCTGGGCTCCTATGCGCTCTTTCCCTGCGAAGCCTGGCGGTTGGTTCACGGAGGCACCTCGGTCAGGCCCTGGTCGGGGCTCCTCCGCCACCTCCTCTCTGCAGCTTCTGGGACACTTTGCCAAGTTTACAACGTGTCAGTGCCTCCCAAATCTGTTACTCACCCAACTGCTAAATTAAACAGTATGGAAGCTGAGGAGTACAAAAAAAGCACTTGTTTCTGGGAAAACCAATTTGTGTGCTTTGGAAAAACTAAAAGTGAGTTGCTAAGCAGCCATAGGGTTGGAGGTGAGAATGACGGCTAGGATGGAGTCTGGAAATCTAGCTTTGCGGGAGCCTAAGTCAGCCCACTTTCAGTGCTCTGAAGTTGGAAATCAACGATAGGTCAGAGTATGATTTACACAAGAAAAGCAATGAGAAGCCCAGTCAACAAGCCCACACGCAAAGGAAAGGCTTTGGCTGTATGTTCTCTGTTTAAGTAATAACACACCTTGTGTTTCAATTAATGGAAGATATTTAAGGCATTAAGCACCTACCGTGCTTTTCAGTTCCCCAAGCCACTGACCCCCACTTTGGATAAGAGACCTCCTCCTCCTTGTTTTGGGTTTTGAAACACGGAGAAGATTTGTGTGATAAGTGATAAATAAATGTTTACCAAAAAATTCTCATTTATGATTTATTCATAAAATATTTCAGATAATTTATATGGCCATTTTTAGCTGAAAAACCATGACGTGAAGAAAGTTGCATCTGTTTGGGCTAATTTACCCCCAGCAATAGTTTATGTACGGTAATGATGGGTTTGTTATTTTCTCTCTTTGCTTTGTTTCTTGATAGTTTGTAAGAGTGGCTTTTTGGTTTTATTTTTTGCTCGTTTTAGCTACAGCTCGAGGGTGACGCTGTCCTGGGACGATGGAAGTGTGTGTCTGAGCTGTGAGATGAGCGCCACCAGCCACACGTGTCTACTGAGCATTAGAAGTGTGGTCCTGGGACGACGGAAGTGTGTGTCTGAGCTGTGAGATGAGCGCCACCAGCCACACGTGTCTACTGAGCATTAGAAGTGTGGTCCTGGGACGACGGAAGTGTGTGTCTGAGCTGTGAGATGAGCGCCACCAGCCACACGTGTCTACTGAGCATTGGAAGTGTGGTCCTGGGATGACGGAAGTGTGTGTCTGAGCTGTGAGATGAGCGCCACCAGCCACACGTGTCTACTGAGCATTAGAAGTGTGGTCCTGGGATGACGGAAGTGTGTGTCTGAGCTGTGAGATGAGCGCCACCAGCCACACGTGTCTACTGAGCATTGGAAGTGTGGTCCTGGGATGACGGAAGTGTGTGTCTGAGCTGTGAGATGAGCGCCACCAGCCACACGTGTCTACTGAGCATTAGAAGTGTGGTCCTGGGATGACGGAAGTGTGTGTCTGAGCTGTGAGATGAGCGCCACCAGCCACGTGTGTCTACTGAGCATTAGAAGTGTGGCCACTGCGGCTGAGGAGCTGAATTTTCAATTGCATTTAATTTCAGTCGATTTAGGCTTAAACTGAAACGGCCACATGTGGTAACCACATTGCAAAGTGCAGTTCTAGGATTTTTTTCCCTTCTTTATTTTAGCGAATCTGCTTAGTTCATTTTATCTATTGTTTTACCTAAAGCTCTAATATATTGTTGAAGCATGATGGTGACAGCAAGTGCCCAGTAGGTTCCTGGTTTGGGTTGTACACTGTGATTAACCTTTTCTAATAATAGCTACTTCTTTTAACAAATGGTCTTTGCTATGTTAAGGCAGTCTCAGTATTTCGTTATTTTATTTAGAGCTTTTAAAAATTAGGAATGGCTGCTGAATTTCGTCAAGTAACTTTTCAGTCTATTGATGTGAACAAAATTTTCCTCTTTTCAGACTGAGCCTTGATTTTATTATCACCATCTCAAATACCTAGGTTGCTACCAGAGTGTAACAAAAATAAATTCTCACGCAGACCCTGGTTGCCTCACCCACGCCACTTTTTCTCATGCAGTCTAGACTATTCACCACTTTTCAAACAAGCCTTTTCTCCCCAGTTTGTCTCAGCTCCAGCTGATCTCTGTTGGGAGTGAGCCCTGCCTGTCAGCTCTCTCCCCTTTCTCCAAGCTGCCCCCCGCCGCCCCGCCCGCAGAGTTCCATCACGGTTGTGGTTTACGTTATTATGATCACAGTTGACCCTGTAACAGTCCCAGTCTCCTTTCTGGTGTAGCTCTGTGTTATTCCTGGAACTATAAGTTCGTTTTCCATGTCCCTATCAATAATTAGCATCAAACTTTGTACCAGAACAACGGCAAGACTCTCGCGATGATCTAGTACACAGGGCGGTCACCGAATGCTGTTCTCAGAGCCACTCCTGCGCCCTCCGTCCCGTGCCAGGCGACCGGGTTGGTCCGGGGCTCCCCGGTGCTCCTCCAGCAGAGCTTCCAGAAACTCCCAGCAGGGCAGGGAAGTCTGGAGTTCTCAGAGTTCAGAATTCAAACTCGACGTGATTCTCCCAAACGTAGGCCACCTCTGCCCTTTAAGGGCGCCCCCGTTGCTCACCTCCTGCAGGCTGGGCTGCCGCCCCCTTTGCGCTACCTCAATCTTTAACACACATACATGCTGTCTGTCTTCAGTTTTATGACATCTCTAGGAACTGCCATTTCAAATTTCTCAACTGCCATTTTCATGAGATTTGGGAAATGGAGCGAGAAGCTCATATGTCCCCAGTTGTCTGTATCTTGCCCTCATCGCATAGGCACGTCCCTCCTTACCTCCCTGCTCATCCGAACACTCCCAGGCCTGCAGGCTGCACCGCCCACCCGGCTGGAGGTGTGTTTCTAGTGATGTCTTTGTCCTTGATGATGGGCTCTAAGTAATTTTTCAAAAACAAACATTTTCTTTAAATATGTAAGAATGTTAATATAGTATGAATTTATGTACTCAATCTTCGGTATGTAATACAGTTTTTAGGATGAATGTATTTTCATTTTATTTTAAAAAGCCTTTAGAAAGTATTTTCATCTTTTTTAAGGGTTTTCTTTATTTGTTTTTTTAGCCGCACCACGCGGCATGCAGGATCTTAGCTCCCCAACCAGGGATTGAACCCAATCCCCCTGCAGTGGAAGCGTGGAGTCTTAACCACTGGACCACCAGGGAAGTCCCTATTTTCATCTTTTTTTTGCAAAACTTGGTTTGTAGCCAACTTTTCATTACCTCTGTTCTTAGAAGTAAAACATTCCCGTGGTCAAACCAAAAGTGCATAGTTCCATCGATGTGTTTGCGCAGTTATCGTACAGGTGTGGGTGGCGTGTCAGAGAGCAGAACTGTTGTTCCTTTCTTTGTTTGAATTGAGGCTAGCCCCTGCTCCTCCAATACTGAAGTTTAAATGAAGTATAAAAGTTTAGAGGTCACAAAATATAGTAGAAACACCTTGGACTTGTAATAAAAAATTCCTGGGTTCAAACGTGGATTCATTTACCATCTGTTTAATGTTGAGAGGCCCCTGGACCATTCAAACCTCAGTGCTCTTTCTCAGTGAGATGATTAATACAGTGTTGATATGAATAACCATCGTGGGGTGGTTATTAAACCAAATAAGAGATCTGAAAAGTGTTTTAAGCTATAACATTATGCAAGTTAAGTTTTGATAACTCCCTGAGGGTAACCTAAGATTTCACCACTAATATGTCGTCTTGACTGCTGAAATCAACTAAATCTTTTCAAATATTTAAATTTGCAAATTGTCCTTGAAGTCAGAATTCATAAACGCGCAAGTGTATGTGCATCTAGGGGACCCTTACCTCTAAGACTTACACAATACCCAGTGTTGCCCATTTTATCACATGGGGGGTGGGGGGGAAGCACTTCAGCAGGAAAAAGTGATGATTCTACTGCAGTTCAAAAGTGCGCAGTGCATGCTGGGTTCCTCAGAAACATTCTACCACAGATCTGCTTATTCCTCCAAAGCTGATTACGATGAACCCATGCCAAGTATATTCTCAATAATATCATGGTGCGAGTTTCACAGAAAAATAATTTGCAAGATAATTACCTAATTAACAGGCTTTCTATTTGAGAAGCTTCTGAGCAGATCCGGTCCCACCACCGTGGGCACCCCACACGTGGCCTGAGGGCGCTGCCCCTGTGGTGGGCAGAGGGCCTTGCTCACCCCCGTCTCCCCTCCAGCCTGCAGCGGCGTCTGGGACAACATCACGTGCTGGCTGCCCGCGGATGTCGGCGAGACTGTCACGGTGCCCTGTCCAAAACTGTTCAGCAATTTTTATAGCAAACCAGGTACTGTCGTCTGTGTTGTTTCTGAGCTTTGCGGGGGGGTGCATACGAGGCGCCGGCTTCTCCATGAAGGCACAAGAAGCAGAGCGTGGGTTTCCTTGGCCCAGTGAGTCAGGGAACAGCTGTGCTGAGCTGGCCTTAGGGGCTGGGAGCACAGAAGGCTTCCTGCCGGGTCGTCCACCCTACAGCACACACGGTGGGACGGACAGGAGACCCTGAGCAGGAGCCAGACACACAGGCACCCAGCGCAGACGTGGGGCCGTGGCACCAGGCAGGGAGAGAATAGAAACACCTGCTGCACGTGGGCACCCGTAACCCTCAGAGAGCGTCCTCCAGGGTGTCCCTTCCCGCCGGGAACGCACTTTCTCCTTCACGGGAATCATCTCCTTTCCTGGACCGACTCTCTGGGTTCTCAGCCCCGCCCTTGACCCAGCCCCCTGTCACCTGAACACTTGCAGTAGCGGAGCTTCCAGCCTCAGAAGGTGCTGACCGGGATGGGCCGCCCCCTCCTTCCGGTCCTTGCTCTGCACACAGGCCCTGGAAACCCAGATGTTCGAGAAATAGACCTGTTTTTAATAAAAAGTTGTAGGTGGGAAATTGGGGGTCTCTCCACACATCAGTGCATGTTGTTATGGCAACCAGCACGTTGCTCTGCTGTCCCCATGCGGGTGAGCCCTGGGGCCCACGTGAGGTCCCCCTGAGCTGGGCTAGGACAGGGGATGTGAACAGGCAGGTGGGAGACTCTACCTCTGTGGGAGGGGAGAGCCGGGGGACTGGGCAGAGTTCCGAGAGCAGGTCTTTGCAAGGGACAGTATCAAACCATCAGGTGGAGGAGGGCCAGGTTCCAGGACTCGGAGATTTATTCTGACGAATTGGAACCTTAGGGCATCATGGATGCCTTCAAGTATTAGTGTTCTCTCAGCTGGGGAGAAGGCACCTATGCTCTGCGTCCAACAACGACACGGCCAGGAGCCCGTGCCCTCGGCCAGGCAGCCCAGTTCTGAGTTCTGCCCCCCCTCCTCTCCAGAAGCCACCTGGCCAGTCCCCAGAGGGCTGCGAGGGTCCTGGCCCGCCCCTGACTCGGAGCCTGAAACGGCCCGCGATGGGAGCACATCCGGAGGACCGGCCGCAACCTGGAGCCTGCCCATCACCCCTGCCTCGGCCCAAGCCAGGACCCTCCTGGCAGGGTCTGAGCCCAGGTGGCCGTGCTCAGGGCCAGACGTGTGACTGTGGCCTTTTCAGGACAGTCACACTCAAACATGCACTTAAGGACTGAGGACAGGAGTGTGCAATCAGCTTTAGGGAGCTGGGGTGGGGCTACCTACACTGCCGTGCTGAGGCCCCAACACTGCAGCTGAACTGGGGCCATGGTGGGGAGAGGCATGGAGATTGCGGGGGTCCTCACAACAGGTGACCAGACTTCTGAGTCCTAAGCTGTGCCCCACTTTTGTTCTCAGGTCCCTCTCTCACCTCCATGCCTCCCCTCACTTCCCTGCCCTCTCCCTCATCCCCCAGATCCTTCCCTCACCCCCGACCCCTCTCCCTCACCTCCCACACCCTTCTCCCTGAGCTCCTTGGCCCCGCTCTCGCCCCTTTGCCCATCTCTCTCCCCCGACCCCTCTCTCACCTCCATGACCCGTCCCTCACGTCCCTGCCCCTCTCTCATCTCACCTCCCTGACCCCTCTCACCTCCATGACCCCCGTCTCACCTCCCCAGCCCCTCTCTTTACTTTACCGTCTCAGGCATTTCCTGGAAGCCCACCTTCCACTTTTGCCTAAGGTTTCACTGAGGAGTGTGAAGCCAGGCAAGATGACAACCCTGTGGGCGAATCTCGACTTCATAGGATGGGGTTTATTTAAATGTCTTCTTTAGTGTTTGCCATATAGTAAGTGAGGAATGGCCAGCTCAGCACCCACTCCTTGCCCTTGCACAGAGCTTAGGGTACAGGTCCCGAGAGCAGGTAGGTAGCAGGTGTGCTGTGCAGGTGAGGAGCTGACTGCCCAGGTCTGAAACGGGCACCTCGCTTGTAATCTGTGTAGCTTTGGGCGGGTGACCCAGCTTCTTTAAGCCTCAGGTTTCTCATCCATAAAATGGGATCATCAAAGGGCCTCCTCTCGTAGCTGTCAGGATTGCATGAGTTAAATACGGAGGAGCCGGGAGGAGCCGGTGGGCCCTACGCTGCCGACACCACTGTTGTTCTTGTTCTTTCTTGTCCCCGACTCTGACGGGCAGGTCATTCTCTTCTGTGGGCCTCAGTCTCCCGTCTGTGAGGTGGGGCAGGGGAGCCAGACCTCAGCAACCTCGCCCCTTTCAGGGCTCTGTCTTGCCCACAGCACTGCAGTCCCTGCGCCCGAGCTGCCCTCAGGCCCCCCGGGAGCTGGAGCAGGAGGTTTCGGGTCTGGAATCAGAGGACCCAGGGGATGGCGGTGTTGGAGTGAGGCTGGGCCGGGCGAGCCCAGGTGATGTTTTCCAGGGGCTTTGCTGAAACCGACCCAACCCACTTCCTCTCCAGTGGATTGGGGTCTGGACTCCCCCGGCCTCTCTCCCCACGGGGAGCAGAGTGGCTTATGCTTACCTCCTCCCCAGTGTGGACCCACTGTGCTCTTCATCCCACCTGATTCATCAGTCAGAGCAGGTGAACAGGTGGGCTGCCCTGGGGTAGAAGAAATGAGGGATTTTTAATCACAAAACTCAGTTGTCACTGACCCTCAGAGCCTCACTTTTCCATCTATAAAATGGGAACAGTGATGCCACCAAGTGTGCAAATAAAAAGAGATGGTGTGAGGAAACGTTTGCTATTCCGAAAGCCCTGGGCCTGTGGTCCCAGCAGGAAGCAGAGACAGGGCCAAAGTCGCCGCGCCAGCCTGGGTCCGAGCTCCCGAAGCCCACCCAGCAGGTCCGTCCCCTTCCCCTCACCACCCTGTGCGTCATCTGCTAAAGACGCCTCTTCCTGTGCAGGGGACCCTGCATTGCTGAGTCTTGACATGCAAGTTAGGTTCTTAGGAGCAAACAGTGGGGTTGTAAAGTCAAAGCTGCCTTTATCTCACGCCACGCAAATCTGACGTCCACGGTCTTTCCTGCAACCACGGTGACCAGTGGTGCCTATCCTGGCTGCTCTGGTCACTGTGCCTCGGGGCAGCAAGGTGAGGACTGGCCCAGGGGAGCGGGAAAGCGCAGGGCAGAGCAGGGCAGAGCGGCCAGGGCCTGCCTACGACGCCTCTCATTGGACAGAACAGCCTGTTGGCTTCCGCCCCGCTCCATAGTGAATAGAGCACACACACCGGCACCTCTATCCCGTCATAACCGCCCCCGACCCCGCGCGCGTGCTTTGGGGCAGAATCCACTCCCTCCAGCCGCCGAGGCCCCGGGGCTGCAGGGGCCGCTGCCCAGGCTTCGTGGGTGAGGAGGCCAAGGAGGGGGACGCACCCTGAGCAGCAGCTGCCCTGGGTTCAGGCCCGGGCCCCTCGCCGGCCCCGAGGGAGAGGGAGCCCCTCAAGCCGGCGTAGGTGCAGGCGGGGGCCCTGGCCACCCAGGCCAGTCCTGACGCGCAGATCAGACACCTGGCCTTTACCTTCCAGGAAACATAAGCAAGAACTGCACCAGTGACGGGTGGTCAGAGACGTTCCCGGATTTCATGGATGCGTGCGGCTACAGTGACCCCGAGGATGAGAGCAAGGTAAGGGCTGCGTGGGCCTCCCTTTCTGGTCGTTTTTCCGAGGTGCCTGGTAAACCGTGACCATTTGCTGCTCCAAGCCTAACTCGGGTGTTCTTCCACTTCTGGCCAAATCCCGCCAGGTCCCTGGTTTCAGTTCAGCCGCCCGGCCTTTGGAATTATGCGCTGGTTCCGTAATTTTGGAGCTGGGAAAGGCTGGTTTTCTCCACCTGCTATGGTGTATCTGGAAGGTGACGCCGAGAGTGGCTCTACCTGCCAAACTGAGCTTAGCCAGTGTCCCTTCTGCCATGAGGATTTCTTTGTTCCCTTTAAGGTGTCGCCACCCGTGGGCTGTCGAGAAGCCATGCAGTTGTTTTCTTAGCTCTGAGCCGGCAGCGGGGAGGGAACCAAACTTGGAGCATCTCTGCAGACTTAGAGCCCGTGTCGCTGGTGTGGGCTGCCCAGGCTCGGCTGGCCGCTGGTGCCTCTGTCAGGCCGTGGTGGGGACTCGGCGAGGGGCAGGCGTAGTGTGAGGAGAGCCTTTCTCCGGGAACGCGGTCCTTTAAGCGGCGAGCACCCTCAGCCCGGCACCCGCACCCGGCCGTGCCCGTGGTGGGGTCTGTTTTGTTTGCCACCAGAAAGCCAGGTCAGTGTCTCCCCTTGAAACCCATCGCTCGCCCTGTGACCCCATGTGGAGGGGTTAGGGCCTTGGGAGCCAGGAGCCGGGCTGTTTCAGACCTGCTCCCTGACGACGGGTGTGAGGCCCTGGGGAGTGCCTGCCCCCCACGCCTGAGCCCACGCGGTGCGGGCAGACCGTGTCTGTGCCACTGAGGCCCGCCTCCTGCCCCCCACGCCTGAGCCCACACGGTGCGGGCAGACCGTGTCTGTGCCGCCGAGGCCCGCCTCCTGCCCCCCACGCCTGAGCCCACACGGTGCGGGCAGACCGTGTCTGTGCCGCCGAGGCCCACCTCCTGCCCCCCACGCCTGAGCCCACGTGGTGCGGGCAGACCGTGTCTGTGCGGCGAGGCCCGCCTCCTGCCCCCCGCCCGTGCCACCTCACCTCCACTGTCCGTGGGTCCTGCCCCCAAGTGAGGCCCTCAGGGATGCGGCTGTCCCATCACTTTTCCTGGGTAACGAGGGGCTTTCTTTGCTCTCCTCACTAAGAGTTACAATTTAAAGCCGATTCTTTCCCTACCAAATTAGTAAACCCTAGGAAAGGAAGTTCCTTGTATTTTAGCCGGTATCCCTCTAACTGGATGACAAGTGACCTGTGACCGGTGGTCAGTGAGGGTAACCGTGGTGGTGCGGCTCTGAGCCCTGCGTCGTGTGCTTCTTACTGATGGACGTGGTATATATTTAACGTACACGATGTGATGTTCTCACATGTATACAATATGAGATGATTCCCCAGTCCATCGCCTCACAGATTCCCTTTGCTTTTTTTTAAAAAATATAAATTTTATTTATTTATTTTTGGCTGTGTTGGGTCTTCGTTGCTGCGCGCGGGCTTCCTCTAGTTGCGGCGAGCGGGGGCTACTCTTCGTTGCGGTGCACAGGCTGCTCATTGCGGTGGCTTCTCTTGTTGCGGAGCACAGGCTCTAGGTGCGAGGTCTTCAGTAGTTGTGGCGCACAGGCTTAGTTGCTCCGCGGCATGTGGGATATTCCTGGGGATCGAACCCGTGTCCCCTGCATTGGCAGGCGGATCCTTAACCACTGCGCCACCAGGGAGGCCCCTCCCTTTGCTTTTGGAGACACAGAACCTATTCATCTTATCACTGCAGGTTTGTGCTTGTTGACCGATGCCCCCCCATTTGCCCACCATTCATCTCGTTTAGTCTGGGTGACAACCCGCTTTACAGATGGAGAAACTGAGGTTTAGAGAAATGATGTGACATGGCCAAGGGCCCCACCATTCTGACTAGAGCCAGCCCCTTTGACCCCCTCCTCAGGGGCCGCTCCCAGGCCCCCCGCTCTCCCTACACAGGTGGAAGCAGCAGCAATGGGCCTGGGACACACCTGGGCGGGCAGCCAGGCCAGGGCTGTGCTGACCCTTCCCAGCCATTGTCCCCCCCACCCCCCGTGGACTTGTGCCCCTGGGGCATTCTGCACGAATCCCTTTTGTTCTATGGGATCCCACAGAGAAGGCCCAGCCTTTCCCCATGGGCGTGGCCAAGAAGCAGGTCTCACGTGGCCCCCATGACAGCAGCACAAATGGTGAAGCCCCCCCAACGCTGGGCCCGAGGCTCGGGCAGCGTTTAGCCTCCTCCGCCGTCCGCCGTTCCCCTCCCCGCTCCCTGGAGGATGGGCGTAAATGCCACTGCCCACGCGCTTGCCGGTGGCCGGGTGCACGGCCGGGTCAGAGGCCACTCGTGGAATCAGGGTCCGAGCACGTTTTCATGGGACAGTGAGGGGATCTCAGGTTCCAGACTCGTAGGAAACTGCTGTTCAGCTACTTAAATGTGTCCAAACCAGGAAGCCGTCTTATTGGTGTCTAAGAATAAGACCTTAAATCGTGTAGAATTTAACCCCAGTTTCAGGGCTGTTTCCATAGAAAAGCGTCCCAGGCCCCGTTCTGAAGACCCTGGACTCTGACCAGGGGTGATGACAGCCCGCACGATGGCCGGGACCCTCTCACATCCCAGGGCCCTGCCAGGTGGCCCTGCGGGACGGGGGCAGCGGCTGGAGAGTGTCCAGACTTCTGTAGGGGGTGGATGGGGTGGGGTCCCGGCAGCCGCCTTCCATCACCCACATCTCCCTTCCCCCTCGGCAGCCAGCCCAGCATTCGTACCTCCAAGGCCTCAGGACACACGTCAGGGTGAAGAACACAGCGTCCTGAGGCCTCGCCAGCAGCATTTATCCAGAGCCTGTGCTTGTTCCACAAGTAAACATTTCCCGGGAACCGCGACGTTCCGACTCTGTCCTCGGGTTACAGAGAGCCCAAGGTGGTTGTAAAGGACATCGTCGTGGGAACCATGTCAGCTTGGAGCCCATGAGGACAGAGCACCTGTGATTTCCTAATGCTTTTCTGTCCGGTGCGAAGAGCTATTTTTGTTCTCAAACATTTCAGAGATTCTGCAGTTATCATGAATGCATATTCCCTGCTAATGGATTAGAAACTCAAAATATTTTAATGTGCGAAGGCGAAGAAAATAATGGCACAAGACCAAAATGAATAATTTTCTTCCTGATTGCAGCTTCCACTGCTCTCACACTTCGAATTCCCGGTTGTTTAAGGAGTCGCTTGGAAGATGAAAACCGCAGCACGCTGAGCTGCCCAGAGCGAGGCCGGGACGGGCCTTCCCCGGGTGGAGGGAGGGGGCGGCCCCTCGATCCACGGGGACTCCTGCTTCCACGCCACTCTTCATCTCATCAGCCACTCTCTTTCTTCCCAGTTTTACGATTTTAATTGGATTTCCTGTGCTCGTGCAGCCAAACTCTGCCCTGGGTGCCGTGTGTGCAACCTTTGTTGGTTTCAAAATTAATTAAATTCAAGGGAAAAAATTAGCTTCCACAAAAGCCACATGCAGTGAGGGAATTGAGAGACAAAGCAGTCGGGAATGGGAGTCCCATGAAGGAAAAAAGAGTTTGAAGACCCCAGAGGACCCCTTGGACGACGCGGGAGCCGTGATTGCGAAGCTCTGCTCGTTTGGACCAGGGAAGCCCGCAGAGTCGTGGCGGGGTGGCGGTGGCCCGGGCCTGCGTGTCCTGGTGCAGTGAAACCCTGAGGCCAGCCAGGCTCGGCTCGGGACGCCCCGTCACCACATCCCGCTTTCCATAAAGCAGGGCCTCCCCAGCCTGTGTCCCTCTCCCAGCAAAACCTGTCTCAGGTGTGCGCATCTTCGTCTTAGGCCTTTCTTCTTTCAATCCTTGGATAAAGGGTTTAATCCCATTAAGAGGCTTCAGGACCCCCCTGCCAACCCCAGACCCACGGGGGCCACACCGGCAGCTCCCCTCCCCCTTTTCCCTTGTCCCAGCCTGCTGAAGCCTGCGGGGAGAGCAGGCCAGCCGGAGACCACGAGCCCCTCTCACTGCCCCCACCCTTACCGTGGGAGCCTACGGGTCTCCCGAGCCAAGGAGCTTGTCCTGGCATCAAGGTCTCAGCCTCAGGCGGGCGGTCGTTCCACCTGGTGTCGTCTGCCTGGTCACCTGCCCCCTCAGGCCCCCTGACCCATCATGCCCCAGACCCGGGGGCTCTCCTGACCCGGTGGCTCGTGCTGCAGCCCGTGGGGTGGACCCTGGTGTCCTGACTTCCTTCCTCCGCCGACGGCTGTCTGGAGGCTTCTGGTCAGAGCACTCCCTGGCCAGCCTCCCTGCCTCAGTGTCCCACCCGCTGCCCAGTGTTCCCGCCTCTCTGATCTCCCAGGGATGCTGAGAGTTGGCAAAACACGAAAAGTGCCAGAAATGAGCACCCATGACAAGTCTCGTGGGCCCAGGGTGGTCTCCTTTTCCCTGTTATTGGGAGTCTCCAAGATGAATCTAGGAGGACCCCAGGGCTGTCCCCCCTCCGTGGCCACCACCCGCGACTCAGTCGCCGCATAGGATTCTGCGTCCGGCCTGCCGCCCCGCCGCCCCGCCGAAGGACAGCAGCGTCAGTGGCACGCGGCACCCTGTGCTGGGCGGACACACCAGGCAAAGCAGCCCATACGTCTCCTGCATTATATATCTGCTACTATAGTTCTTAAATACAGAGCACTTCTGCTAAATTTAGCCAAGAGAACTGTGTGGCATTTCAACCTTCCCATGCTTCGAGTGAACACATTTCTTCCATGTTATGCCATATTCCTAAAAATATTTTTGCAGTCTCTTCTCAGCTTTCAGACCATTGCAGTAACTCTTTCCCACTGACCGCTAATGTCACCTCCCCAAGGGTCCCCATCCCTGGCGTGCTCAGTCCTTCCATGTCAGGCGCCCTCGACCTCTCACTCCCAGGCCCTGCAGGACCCCCGATGTCCCCGTGTCAGAGGACGGTGGGCAGGGACATGCTGAGCAGCCTGCGGGAGGTGGAAGCCAGGACTGGACCAGGAGTGGAGCACCCGGGGGTGCAGGAGGGCCTCACACTCACTTCCGCTACGGTGGCCGATTGCATTCCGCTTCCGGACAAGCACCCAGGGCAGTGGCTTCGCTTCATTTTGCACCAAAGGGCGGGAAGGAGCTGCGCCGTGGTTTTCAGGGGCACGTGAGGGCCACGCTCCCACCTGGACCGCTCATCAAACGGTGGGGAAAATCCGTTTTCCTCTGACCCGTCCCTGCCAACAAAGGAGTGCTCCCCATGGTGACTGAACAGGGGCGGGTTGGGTCAGCGGCAGCAAGGCAGGCAGGGCGGGACCTGGGGGGTCAGGACGGGGAAGCGGTGCCAGCGGGGCTGGGTGGCAGCCGTAACCAGCGCTACACACCACGCCGCCCGCTGACGGCCCAGGCAGAGATCTGACCGCCGGCAGGAGCGTGATCCGAAGATTCGCGAGACAGACACGATTACTAGCCAGTTTCGAGTGAACCTGTAAGCGTGATGCTTAACACTTGCCCGATAAAGGAGTGAGTCTTTCCAAGGCCAAAGGAGAAACAGGGCGAGGCAGAGGAGGTTAGCCAGGAAATCTACAGAAACAGGGTGGGTGCCTGGCTCCGGGAGGATCTCCTATAAGAAAGGAGATGAGGGTACAGAAATTAGGGGCGAATAATAGAGAAAAAGCTCAGGAGCGCGTAGGAAGCAATACAGGTGTCCAGGGAGATACAGAGAAACAACCCGTCTTCAGGGAAGGAGACGCAGGGTGCCTGCGAGGCAGGCAGCCCCAGCCTTGCAGGGGTGAGGGGGCCGAGCCACGAGCCCACCCCACTGTGGACACCAGGCCGTTTCTGCAAGACAACCATGGGGACCAGCCGTGTCCACAGGGCTGGGGCATCAGGCAGGACTCGGGGCTGGGGCCCCGGCAGAGGGCTGGGGGCCCCAGGCCGATCTCAGCCAGGAACAGGCCTCTGAGGGACGGTCTGACCTCCCTGATGCCCCCCTCTTCATTGGGCTTGTACATGACAGCCTCGCCTGGGGAAACAGACATTTGGGGCCCAGGCAGCTGGCAGTCGGCGAAGCTGGGCGCACCGGCCGTCCCAGCCAGGCCCTCGCGGTGGGGACGGGAGGGAAGGCACCGTTTCTGGGGCAGGTTGGGGGCAACCAGGACATTCGCTGGACAATCCGGTCAGTTTCTCCATGTGACGTACAAGTTCAGGACTAAAAGTTTGTGGTCCTAAGAGATAACTGAAGAAAATACGGAAATTAGCAATATTTGTTTTACTGGGTACTCGCAATCTCTGTTAAAGACCTAGAAAAAAGAAGACAGAGTTTTGGAAAGGTTCACCTACCAATTGTCAAGTTGACATCACCTGTCTCATGGGTGTGATGTGGGGAATTCGAGCGGCTGGACATGGGCCTGGAGAGGCCGCAAGCCAGGAAGTGTGCTGATGAAGGACCAACAGTGGCCTCGTTACTGCGGGTTCCCTTTAACAGTTTGGCTATATTTTCTACTTTCTCAAAAATCAGCAAATACTTTACTCTTGTATTCAAATAAAATCAAATTTGAGGTCCCCCCAAAACACTTAAGTTTATGCTGTTGGACAAATCATTTCTCAGTGACATTTGCTTCCCACCAGGGACCCTGACAGGACAGCGAGGAAACTTCCCTCTGTCGTGCGTTTCCTGAAACCTGCTTTGAGGCGATTTAGTTGCCGGGATGGTGCAGGGGAGCCGACCGGCCGGGGACGCCCTGCGGCCTCCGCGATCTGTGTGCGGGTGTGCGGCGGGCGTGAAGGCGGACGCGGCGCCTGGGCTGCACACATGCACCCCCTCGGCCCGTGAGCCGCGAGGCTGTCTTTCCTAAAGGAGGCTGTGCTGTGCTGTGCCCTCAGCACCGGCGCCAGACCTGGGAGATGCCGAGTTTTACACGGCGTCATCTAACCCGCTGGCTCGGTCCCAGGACGGCTCTCGGGGCACGTCTACCAGCAGAGGCGGCCCTGGCGCGTGTGACCCAGCCTCTTCCCACCCCTCGGCCTTTCTCTGTCTTTCACGTGAGTGTCGTGTTTGAAGAACACCGGCCTCGACCTCACAGACCTCACAGGCTCTCTGAGGGGTTTGTCTGATGTTTCCAGAATCACATGCGGGTTATCTGCCAAAGGTGAGGACGCTTGGTAGCACAGCAAAGGCTCCCGATCCCTCTGTCGGTTGCCTTTTCTTTGTCATAAACTCGTGCTGTAAATAGGTCTCAGTGGGAGGAACTGCTCCAGAATATCTGTGGATGTTTCTTTGCCTCAGAAACGTCGTATTTGGGTTTTTAAAAGAAAATCCGTTTTCCTCTAACACGTTCACACCAACAAAGGAGTGTTCCCCGTAGTGACTGAAAACAGGGGCTCTTTGCCAGCCCGTCACACCGTCCTGGCGACACAGACGCGCACCCCCAGCGCCACCTCCTCTAGATGTCACCGCCGGGCTCCCGGCCGAGCCGCCAGGTCCCCTGCTCCCAGCTACACAGCAGTGCAGCGTCCATGGGAAGTCAGCCCTGTGGCGAGTGGGCATCAGTCATGGTGACCATCTGGACGCCCCCCTCTCCTGCCGCCCCACGAAGCATCATTCACCTTCCCGACGTCGCCGCTCGTCCTCAGCAGAGAGGTGATCTCGGGGACAAGGAGAGCGATGTCACCTGTGTGTCACCCAGGCTGGCTGTGACGGGCGCCTGGTCGCTTCCGCCCGGGGCAGTGCTGTCCAGCGCCCTCTGACCTGAGAGCCCAGCGCCCCCCTGGGGTCAGTCCGCTTCCTCAGACGGCCCTGAGGGCCGCAGCGAGGCTGGAGGAGGCCCAGCGCGAAGCCGGCGTGCTTGCGTCTCCCCTTTGGGCTCCTGCAGTGCCTCCGACCACCCACAGACTGAAGGGGGAGCCGCCGTCAGCAGGAGCTCTGCCCGTCCGCCTGTCCTTCCGGCCGCCCGTCCCCTCCCCCTCCCCCGCAGCGCTGGTCAGGGCCGCGCGGGCAGCGGGTACCACGCCGAGCGTAGGGGTGGGGGGCTCCAGGTCCTCCGCGAAGCAGACTGTGTACAAAGGAGGCTTGACTCAGGCGGACTCGGGTCGTTGGACTTAATGACCTTGAAGATCTCTTTCGTCATAAAAATGGTTTTCATTGTGAAATCAAACCACTTAGGGGCATTTACTAAGAGTGTTTACAAGCTCTTTACGTGGATTATCTCATTTAATCCCCAGACAAGCCCATGGGGTAATGCGCTGTTCTCAATCATCCTTTTATGGTTGAGGGGAACTAATCCACGGTCTCATCAGTGAACAGAATTTAACCTCGAGCCCCAGAGAGTCCCCAGGCTCCTGTTGGCTGTGGATTTTACCCTTGGTTGCGTTCGTGCAGCTGGATGATACACGGTCTGTGCTTCGGTGTGGATCATCTTTTCATTTGCCCGTTTGCCATCCGGTCTGTTCTGTGGCGAGGTGCCTGTTAAGGCTTGTGGCCCACTTTTAGTTGGGTTGTTTGTTTTCTTATTGTTGAGCATTAAGAGTTCTTTGTATGTTTTGAATAACAGTCCTTCTCAGATGTACCTTTTGCAGATATTTTCTCCCAGTCTGTGACTTGTCTTCTCATCCTCTGAATTTCTTTCACAGGGCAGAATTTTTTCATTTTATTCAAGTCCGTCTTATCAATGATTTCTTTCACGAATAGTGGTGCCTTTGGTGTTGTATTTTAAAAAGCATCTTCAACTCAAGGTCATCTAGGTGTCCTCCTATGTTATCTTCTAGGAGTTTCATAGTTTTGCACTTTACATTTAGGTCTATGACCCATTCTGAGTTATTTTTTGTAAAAGTGTAAGGTCTGTGTCTAGGTAGATTTTTTGCATGTGGATGTCCAGTTGTTCCAGCAACATGTGTTGAAAAGACTGTCTTTGCCCCATTGTATTACCTTTGTTTTTTTGTCAAAGAGCAGTGACTGTTTACACGGGTCTGTTTCTTTACTCCGTTCTGTTCGTTGACGTGCTTGTCTGTCCTTTCGGCCACACCACTGTCTTCATTCCTGCAGCTTAACCGTCAGTCTCATGACTCTGCTCTGGGAACCCCCAGCTGCTGCTGCCACCTGTCTCCCCACTGTCCTGGGGCAGCTGTTTGTCCTGTGTCCTCCCTTCTCTCGTGGACCCAAGGAGATGGTTGATTTTCCAGTCCTTTCAGAGTTCTACTCATTGTTAGGATGCAGTGGTGCCGTCCACGCTCCTTACGTGCAGAACTGACCAATTCCTCTTAAAGGAAGAAAGCTGAAACAGACAAGTAACGTCCCCCAGGGAGGGCGCCCTCCGAGGGAGGGGACACTGGGGTGCGGGTGGACTCTCAGCCCTGCGCCTTGGTGGCCTCGTGGTCTTAAGCTGACCTGTCACCCCGGACTCAGGTCCCCCATCTGTGTGAGGGGAACGTGGCAAAAATACTCCGTCTCCTTCTTCACAGGCCGTTGGGAGAAGTGAATGAATTAACTTTTGTGTTATATTTTGTAAATTGCAAAGCACCCAGCGCTGTTAGGTTATCATTACAGTCTCCTAAGCAGAATAAGTGGGTCTTAAAAGGTATTTGCCAAGGACTTTCAGGCAGAAAAATTCAACTCATAACATTGTTGCAAACGTGACGTGAGCCTCCCTCACCCTGAATCTGAGATGGGAGTAGCTTTGATGACCTGCGTGCGCTTTGGCCACATTCCCATGAAAACAGGCTGTCATTTCTGATGGTCTCTAACACATTTGCTTTAAAACAAAGAAGCCTCAGCCTTCCATTTTCAAGGTGAGAACGGGCACCTCCTTGCCCCCGAGACAGAGGCTGTCCCGGGGCCCTGGCGAAGGCTGCCGGTCCCCGGGCTCCGAGATCCTTCCGCAGCCCCGCTCCAAAGCCACCACGAGATGAGGCCCCGGACCGGCCACTCTACTCAGCGCGCTCTGCCCGCTCGGCCCTCTGCCTGCTGCCACACAGGACGTGGCGTGTGGGGGCCCCTGCAGCGCCTTCTCGGAGGAGCCCAAAGACCTGGCCGAGGAATCAGAGCTGAGGTGCTGCCCTGGGGAGCCAGGGAGCCGGGGAGAAGCAGAGTGAGTATCACCCGTGACTAACGTCTCCACGGGAGCCCAGACGACCCTGCCGCACCGGCCAGCGACGTCGCCCGGGTCCCCAGCACCTGGCACATCTCCTCCGGGCCACCCGCCCATCCGTGCTGCCCTTCAGCTGCGAGGTGCCCCTGCCCTCTCCACCACCTGCCCTCCGGCCCCTGCTCATGCCTCGGCCACTCGCTCTGAGTTCAGAGTGAGAGACACGGGTCAGCATTTTTCGGGGTCTGTGTTGGTCTTATTTGCCCAGCAAGACCTCCATACCCCGGAGACAGGGGCTGTGCCTTCTGTTCAAGGGGGACCTCGGCCCTTCGTGCGAAGGTTAATCGTTACTAAAAGGCCTGGCAGAAGCCACTGTTTCCCAGACAGCGATGCACGTGGCATCAGCAGGTTCAGAAGAGAACACGCAGGGTGCTTCACCTCAGCCGAAGAGTGAGGCGACAGGCCAGGCGAGGTTCTAATCAGAGAGTTTCCTGAATCAGGAGCCTCTGGTCCAGCCAAGGGGCTTTCAACTTTTTTTAATTAAAATCCACAGTTGGAAATGCATTTCACACTGTGACCCAACACAGACATTTCACAAAGCCACATTTTCTGTGCTACCTTCTTTAAATGTTGGTTGTTACCTAGGAAATTGATTGCATGACCCACTACTGGGTTATAAATAGGGTTATCGTATAAAAGGTCGGCCAAACCTGGCCTCTCAAGAGAAAAAGGGGAGCTATTAATAGTCGCTCCGGGACAGCAGACATAAACCAGGCCCGGCCCAGGCAAACGGAGGCTTCAGTCGCCTAGTTATGACTCAGTGTTTGGAAACACTGGCCAGCCCGCAGTGTTCCTTGAGAAGGGCTATGCCGTGTAGCTCCAGGGCGACGTATGATTATGGAAAGTTAGAGCCGGAAGAGGACTTGCACGTCACCCGGTCCCACACACTTGCTGGGGACTAGGAAGCCGCCCTGGGGTGACAGCCAGTGGGGAAGGGCCGCCATCTCCTCCCAGGCAGGACCCGCAACGGAAGGCTCAGAGCGGCGGGTCCTGTGCTTGCCCACCACAGGCCCCTCAGAAGCATTGAGAAAGGAGAGCATTCCTGAACTGTTTTCCTCGTGCCTGATAATGTGATGATGGCAACACATATTCAAGTACTTTTTTACAAGTAAATCCATTCTCAAACTTGCGATTGTAACATGTGACTGTTTGAGAGCATTTTCCCTGGTATAACCTCGCGGTGGCAGGAATCCTGATACGTGGGCATCCGGTGTTGGGGGGGGGCTCATGCCGAAGCCCTGGAAATGTGTCCCCCGCCTGCCCCTCGGGCGTCCCACTGGTGACATTCTCAGGCCCACCTGTGCGGACCGGTGTTCGTGGACACCTGTCATTTAATCACCTTCGGGAGCAAGTGCCCCCCACCCAGGTTCTCCTCTGCTCTCCACACCGAGTGAGGCCACACGCCCAGGAATCGTCCTGTGGGCCTCACGCTTAAACAGTATGAGGACTTTCTGTAAGAAAAAGAATACAACCTTAAATATAAAAGTGAATGTTTATTCAGGACAAGAAAGGAGATGGCAGGTTCCTTTTCATGGACCTCAAGCATATTGGATGCCCAAAATACTTACAAAGAAAAGAGTTAAAAACAGCAGAGTGTCCTACATGTTCTTTGATCACCTTTTGTTGGCTTCAGGAAAACAACTTCTTATAGATGTCTAGTCCTAAGACTTCTATAAACTCATAAAGCTCATAAGAATGAGTTTTGGGAGGATGTCATCCTATTATCCTGATAGGGTCAAAAATGAATATTAAATTCAGCCAGACATTTGGAATAAATCTTTTGTGTATCAAAAAATTATTACAATGGAACATTTAAATAAGTCCCTCACCCTAAAAGGGAGCAGCACATTCTCATCTCAAAGAAGTTAGGAGGGGAGAATGAGCCCTGGAATCACTGCGTTTCCCCCAGGGGTTTGCACCTTTAGTTCTGTTTTGTGAAGTCTGTGGTGCAGATTATGGATGTTAACAGGTGATAAAGAAAATAGGTATTTTCTCCCTTAGGGACCTGATAGTAATTTTACCGGGAACTGAAGACTGAAGGCCCTGTTACAAACCCGTGAACAGCCACTGTTCTTGTCTGGTGCGTGCGTAACCGGTTCCCATTTCTGCCCCTCTGATCATACATGCACTAGTGTGTACAGGAAAGGGGAGACCTTCCAAGAGGAACACGTGAGCAGTACACCACCCCCATCTCTTCCCCGTTTTTATGTATTTACTTCAAAATTACCATTGTACTTAATGTACACTCTGCTTGTTTTGTTTTATAAAATGTATCGTGAACATGTTCTTAAATCAGTCAGTATCCCTCGAAAACAAGATTTTTAAGGGCAGTGTGATATTCTATTTTATGAATATGCTGAATTTACTCAGTTGTTCACAAATTAGGTTTTCTCTAATATCTTGTTATTTTAATCAATATACAAACCTGTGCACACATCTCAAATTCCTGGTTAAAGGATGTGAAGTAAGACAAGGATATTTTTAATGTTTTTAATTATACTGTCAAACGGCTTTCCAAAAAATGTGCCAATGCATGTTTCCACTAGGAAGAGATGTGATGCCCATTTAGCTAATACCTTCACCAGCAGTTTCATATTGTTTCAGTTATCACCAATTTTATAAAACAAACAAAAATGCTATCTTATTATTTTAGTTGCGCCTGGTTCATTGCTAATGGGCGCAGGCTTTTCCTAGGTCATGATTAACTTGTTTCCTTTGCCAGCTCCCCTTTTGGGGTGTCTTCCTTCCCATCTACCGGCCTTTCCCGAGAATCTGTCACGACAGGTGTGCCTTGCTCCAAGTTGGGTTTTCTTGCTATGCTGCCCACTATGGAAACTCTGACCTGAGACATCCAGGTAGAGCATTCCTGAGCTGGTAGCATCGGGGAGCCTGGCAGATGCAAACACGGGTTCTCCTGGAAGGAAATCCTTGCCCAGGCCTCCCAAATTCCCGTAGATCAACCCCAAAGATGAGCTCACACCTAAATGTACAAACTACACAAAGAACCAGTCAGCAGATGACGAACAGTGAAATTACATCCTCGAAACTGGAGACGATGGATTCATCAGGCAAAGAATACAAATAAGTGCGTTTAAAATGTTTTGTTAGGGCTTCCCTGGTGGCGCAGTGGTTAAGAATCTGCCTGCCAATGCAGGGGACACGGGTTCAAGCCCTGGTCCAGGAAGATTCCACATGCTGTGGAGCAACTAAGCCCGTGCGCCACAACTACTGAGCCTGCGCTCTAGAGCCCATGAGCCACAACTACTGAGCTTGTGAGCCACAACTGCTGAAGCCTGTGCACCTAGAGCCCGTGTTCTGCAACAAGAGAAGCCACTGCAATGAAAAGCCCACGCACCGCAACGAAGAGTAGCCCCTGCTTGCCACAACTAGAGAAAACCTGTGCACAGCAACGAAGACCCAACACAGCCAAAAATAAAAATAAACAAAATAAATAAATTTATTTTTTTAATGTTTTTTTAAAAAAAGACGAAATTGAAAATTACCAAAAATGAGATACTCTAAAAAGGACCTGATCTGGGAGAAAAAATAGACCTTAAAAAAAAAAAGAAAATTAAAACATACAGAAATCTGTTGCATTTCTTTACAGTAACAATGCAATATCAGAAAGGGAAAGTAGAAAAAAAAAAAGATCCCTTTAAAAATTGCATCAAAAAGAACAAAACACTGAGAAATAAGCCTGACCAAGGAGTTAAAAGACTTAAATGCTGAAAACTATAAAACATTGATAAAGGAAATTACAGATGATTTTAAAAATGGAAAGCTATCCCATACTCTTGGATTGGAAGAATTATTATTGTTAAAATGGCATACTACCCAAAGCAATCTACAGATTTAATGCCATCCCTATCAAATTACCCATGGCATTTTTC
Organism: Eschrichtius robustus; assembly: GCF_028021215.1. Classification (NCBI taxonomy): domain Eukaryota; kingdom Metazoa; phylum Chordata; class Mammalia; order Artiodactyla; family Eschrichtiidae; genus Eschrichtius; species Eschrichtius robustus. The sequence goes on along the minus strand of NC_090831.1, from coordinate 130,414,008 downwards.
ACAGAACTAGAACAAGTAACCCTAAAAATTATATGGAAGCATAAAAGACCCAGAATTGCCAAAGCAATCGTGAGGAAAAAGAACAAAGGGGAGGCATAACCCTCCCAGACTTCAGATGATACTACAAAGCTACAGTAATCAAAACAGCATTGTATTGGCACAAAAACAGACACATGGATCAATGAAACAGAATAGAGAGCACAAAAATAAACACACACACCTACGGTCAATTAATCTTCGGCAAAGGAGGCAAGAATATACAATGGAGAAAAGACAGTCTCTGCAGCAAGTAGTGTTGGGAAAGCTGGACAGCTGCATGTAAATTAATGAAGTTAGAACACTCCCTCACACCATACATAAAAATAAACTCAAAATGGCTTAAAGACTTAAATATAAGACAGGACACCATAAACCTCCTAGAAGAGAACATAGGCAAAACATTCTCTCACATAAATCAAATCAGTGTTTTCTTAGGTCAGTCTCGCAAGGCAATAGAAATAAAAGCAAAAATAAACAAATGGGACCTAATCAAGCTTATAAACTTTTGCATAGCAAAGGAAACCATAAACAAAACGAAGAGACAACCTACGGAATAGGAGCAAATATTTGCAAACAAAGCGTCCAACAAAGGCTTACTTTCCAAAATATACAAACAGCTCATACAACTCAATAACAACAAAAAAACCCCAAACAACCCAATCAAAAAAATGGGCAGGGACTTCCCTGGTGGCGCAGTGGTTAAGAATCCGCCTGCCAATGCAGGGGACCTGGGTTCGAGCCCTGGTCCGGGAAGATCCCGCATGCCACAGAGTAACTAAGCCCGTGTGCCACAACTACTGAGCCTATGCTCTAGAGTTCGCAAGCCACAACTACTGAGCCCCCGTGCCACAACTACTGAGCCCCCATGCCACAACTACTGAAGCCCGTGTGCCAAGAGCCCGTGCTCTGCAACAAGAGAAGCCACCGCAATGAGAAGCCCGTGCATCGCAACGAAGAGTAGCCCCTGCTCGCCACAACTAGAGGAAGCCCGCGCGCAGCAATGAAGACCCAACATAGCCAAAAATAGATTAATTAATTAATTTAAAAAAAAAAAACGGGCAGAAGACTTAAATAGACATTTCTCCAAAGAAGACATACAGATGGCCAATAAGCGTATGAAAATATGCTCAACATTGCTAATTATCAAAGAAATGCAAATCAAAACTACAATGAGGTATCACCTCACACCGGTCAGAATGGTCATCATTAAAGAAAAATCTACAAATAATACATGCTAGAGAAGGTGTGGAGAAAAGGGAACCCTCCTACGCTGTTGGTGGGAATGTAAATTGATACAGCCACTATGGAAAACAGTATGGAGGTTCCTTAAAAAACTAAAAATAGAATTACCATACAATCCAGCAGTCCCACTCCTGGGCATATATCCAAAGAAAACTATAATTTGAAAAGATACATGCACCCCTATGTTCATAGCAGCACTGTTTACAATAGCCAGGACATGGAAGCATCCTAAATGTCCATCGACAGATGAATGGATCAAGAAGATGTGGTACATATATACAATGAAATACTACTCGGCCATAGAAAAGAATGAAATAATGCCATTTGCAGCAACATGGATGGACCTAGAGATTATCACACTAAGTGAAGTAAGTCAGATAGAGAAAGACAGATATCGTATGATATCTCTTATATGTGGAATCTAAAATATGATACAGATGAACTTATTTACAAAACAGATACAGACTCGCAGACATAGGAAACAAACTTATGGTTACCAAAGGGCAAAGTGGGGGAGGGATAAATTAGGAGTTTGGGACTAAGATATGCACACTGCTATATGTAAAATAGATAACCAACAAGATCCTACTGTATAGCACAGGGAACTATATTCAGTATCTTATAATAACCTATAATGGAAAAGAATCTGAAAAAGAAAATATATATGTGTGTGTGTGTGTGTATATGTATATATATATACACACACACACATATATAACTGAATCACTTTGCTGTACACCTGAAACTAACACAACATTGTAAATCAACTATAATTTTAAAAAATGAAAATCAAGTAGATACATCAAACAGCAAATCAGATACAGATGAAAAGAGAATTCTGGAACAGGGAAGGTAGATCCAAAGAAACTGCCCGAATGCAGCAGAGGGACAAGGGGGTGGGAAATAGAGCAGCTTCTGGGCATCAGGTGGAGGCCCAGCATCAATCTGATCACAGCCTCAGCAGGAGAGACGGAGACCCCGACCACCCCAAGCACCGTGAATAAGAGGAAATCCACAGCCAGGAAGCTGTGATGAAACTAGAACATACCAAACTGCGGAGAAAAAGACGGATTGCCCACCCACGGACGCAGCCGCCTCCCACGTGGGGGACTCGTCCTTACTCAGAACCCACCCGCTGAGCTGCTGCTCAGAATTGAAAGAGAAACAAAACCGATGGGTCCACAACCCGCAGACCCCCACTAAACGTGCGTAAGGAGTGTGCTTCGGGGGAAAGAAGACACCAGAAGGAAGAACTGAGAAGCAAGAAAAATGTAAGAAAAAAAAGTAAACATGGGGGAACCCAGCAAAGACAATTTAAAGCAATAATAAAGGGCGGGTAGCTAAAAAACAGGGTGAGACGGCGCAGGACAGCACGCAGCGCAGCTGATGAGGGTGGAGGTGCGTGTGCAGAAGAAGCCACCCAATAACCCTGTCAAGACCGCAGCACAGACACACGCGTGAAGGTGAAAGGCACACGGGGGGCGGGGTCAAGCCTCGGGGTCGGCGCTGGGCCCCCGTGGTTTTACTCAGTTGCCGGTTTGGTTCTGGCGTCCGTCTGCAGGTGTGTGTGTGGTCATCACGTTGTTTTCTGTGCTTTGAGTGGGTTTGAAATATTTCATTTTCCAACTGTGTAACCTGAACCGTTGCCACAGGTGACGCAGTGGCAGCTGCTCCGAACACCCCAGTCCTGCCTGTAATCCTGCGTCAGGAGGAGAACAGGAGAGGGACAGAACCTAAAATCAGGGTTTCCGAGGACAGCTCAGAAGCCCAGCTCGCCCTCTGCTTTCTCCCCCGCAGGCTGGAAGCCACGAAGCGACAAATCCCACACGCCGACCTGTGAGGCCTCGGACGGGGTCACTCGAGGCAGGATTTGCCGTTTCTTCACGCTTAGCTCCGCCGTCTTCGCTGACTTAAGACCCAGATCACTCCAGGAATTCACTGGGGAAGCAAGAACACACCCTGCGGGAGGCGGCAGCCCCTATGTGGGGCGCTGTCTTCCTGGTCCAGACCCACTTGGTTCTAGCAGGAGCTGGCAGGGTGGCCCCGGGGAAGACCGCAGGGCTGGGCCAGCGCCCGCCTCAACGGGCTGCTCGCTGCCGGAGGTTAAGACGAGCACGGTGGTTTTCCTCTCTCCCACCCGGAGGGCTGAGCGCGTCCAACCTGCTGCTTCGGGGCGGCGCCTCGAGGCCTCCTCCGAATGTGGTCCCCACGTCCAGGCGGCTCCCTCCAGGCAGGTTTGCTTTATGGAAACCGTCCCGGGTTGTTCACAGTGAATTATAAGGGAACAGGTGGGTGTTTAGAGTGCATTTCTGGCTCAGGATGGAGGTGGAACTCCAAGACAATGCTGCCTCGTGTGTGCCAGCATCAGCCGCCCACAGCCCGACCTGAAGGGAACGCACGGTGGGATCAGGAACCCGGCCCGTTGTCCAGTGCCGGCCATCAGGAGCTTACAGATGCATTTTCCTCTCTTTCAGATCACGTTTTATATTCTGGTGAAGGCCATTTACACCCTGGGCTACAGTGTCTCTCTGATTTCCCTTACAACCGGAAGCATAATTCTTTGCCTCTTCAGGTAAGTAGCAGAAATGAGCAATCCTGCCAAAAACGTGAGACAGGAAATCATCCATTTAAGCCATCTAGGCCCATCAGAGGAGGGCGGAAACCACTGGCTCCAAGCCCTCCTCTGTGCCGAGCCAACCAAACTCCCTGGGAAAATGCCAGCATGAAATATGATGCTAATGTTGACGTTTGTATTTAAATACTCTGCATTTCTCATACGAAGAGACAATACTGACCATGGATAAGAATGCAGTTCAACTGTTATTTACTAAACAGCAATATGCAAATGCTTTGAAAATACAGAGGCACCCTGGCCTTCCCCTCCCACTCAGAAGCACCCACATCTGGGCCTCACAGTGCGTGCTCTGTTAAGAGACACTGTCATGTGTTCAGGAGCATGAGGACAGGTTCAAATCCTGGGTCAGTCTCTTAGCAGCTGTGTGACCTTGGACAAATTGCTTAACCTCTCTGTGCGTCTACATGGAGGCTGATGGAGCCTACATGGCTTGTGGGAGGTGCTCTCTGAATGGCTCCTGCTTTTCCCCTGCTCCTGGACCCTCGCTAGGTCTCTGGGAGCTAATGACAGACATTGTGTGGCTGGTGGTCAGGGTTCAAGGGGGGAGGTAGACGCTTCTATCTGGGAAAAGGTTCTAATTTTTAGGACTAAATCCGTGTCTTAAGCATCACTAGCCTTAAGTAAAATGGGTGATATCCAGCTTATTTTAACAGGGTTTTGATCACCTGTCAAAAAACAATCTGTAGAGGACAAAGAGCGTTATTTGGGGTCTCAGGAATTGCAATTCGAGAAGCACAGACTCAGGTAAAACTGAGAGGGTTCCAGGGAAGAGAAGGAGTCGGGGGCTTGTAAAGGCTAAAGCCACAGGTTGTTAAAGTTGTCTGGCAAGAGTTAGGATTGGCTCTGATGCAAAAGGAAATATTGTCCTTAAGGGACAGGCTGTCACGAGTTTTTCGGGGGGTGGGATCTGATATGTATCTGAGTTTCTGGAACACTGTGCAGACCTTCTGGACGCCTCGTCAAGACAGTGAGTGGTCAGAGCTCAGATCCCGTCCGGCTGAGACGTGGTGGCCTCACTTCCTCACGGCCTCTGGCTCCATCTGGAGGTTCTCTTGGCAACACCAACTCCACTTTTATTTTCCTCCCACACACCGCATATCTTATTTCCCTTTGCTAAAATATAGTTCAAATGCTGGCCAGTCTTCATATAAAATCAGTGATATAACAAATGGAGTGTTTTTAGAACATTAGGAGATCCATACTTGGAAGAAAAATGAGTGAGTGGAGGTGATGGAGCAGGTAGCGGAGATCTCAGCAGACGTTAGCTGGTGCTCCTCTAGTTTCAGGCATCTCGGCTGTGTCAGGTAGTTGATAATTCTCAGAAAGAATGAGGCAAGGCCTTTAATCCAGAACTGCACTTTGAAAAGTGTGGGGAAGACCTATCATATTTTATATGATAAGAAAAAGTTCTTAAAAAAAACACTGGTATTGTATTAATATTTGTTCTGCTATCTTCTGTATTTTATTGTACATTTTTAAATCTTGAAATTGCTAAATATAAAAAAGAAAGGAAACATTTAGGGAGGTAAGCCAGCACAGGGTAACTTGAATTAGAAAAATTTCAGTTTGTTTTTAAAGAGCTCCTATGTTGAGCAATCCATATCCTTGACACAGCAATTTCCCTCAGGTTTGTACTTCATGACATATTTAACTAGCCAGCAATAACATTTTGGAATTCTTGCAAATATGGTCACGATCCATTAAGAGACTCTCAAATGGTTTTATGCATATCACAGTCTTCTTTACGTGGACATCATTCTTCACCTGCAGGTGACACTTCTTAGTTAGAAAAAGGACGTGTCTGCATTGGCTGTCATTCTGCTGGTTCAGTGTGTAATGATCCCAGGAAAAAGTGCCCAGAGCCCAGGGCTGGAGTACAGTCCCAGGCTCTGCCTTCAACTCGGGCACCCTTCCCACTTCCGCCTGCCGATGCCACCTCCCTGGAGAGCTGAGAGACTGAGTTAATTCTAAAATCCATGTTATAAAAATAACACGCTCCATTGTCCTGGTGATTACACCCAGGAAACAGAATTCTTTGCAGTCATCGAACATTTTTTCTCCAAAATATAGCCCATAAGCTAAGAAAGCATCAAGCAACCATGTTCTTTTTTTTTTTTTTTTAACATCTTTATTGGAGCATAATTGCTTTACAATGTTGTGTTAGTTTCTGCTGTATAACAAAGTGAATCAGCTATATGTATACATATATCCCCATATCTCCTCCCTCTTGCGTCTCCCTCCCACCCTCCCTATCCCACCCCTCTAGGTGGTCACAAAGCAACGAGCTGATCTCCCTGTGCTATGCGGCTGCTTCCCACTAGCTATCTATTTTACATTTGGTAGTGCATATATGTCAATGCTACTCTCTCACTTCGTCCCAGCTTACCCTTCCCCCTCCCCGCGTCCTCAAGTCCATTCTCTACGTCTGTGTCTTTATTCCTGTCCTGCCCCTGGGTTCATCAGAAGCTTTTTTTTTTTTAGATTCCATATATATGTGTTAGCATATGGTATTTGTTTTTCTCTTTCTGACTTACTTCACTCTGTATGACAGACTCTAGGTCCATCCACCTCACTACAAACAACTCAATTTCGTTTCTTTTTATGGCTGAGTAATATTCCATTGTATATATGTGGCACATCTTCTTTATCCATTCATCTGTCAGTGGACGCTTAGGTTCTTACTTTACGGCGGAGAAACGGAGCATCTCATTTCGTCATCTCTTTCTTTCCCGAAGGTCATGCAGACTTGGGTATCAAACGCAGGGCCTAGTTCTGTGTGGGAGTCGCGGGTGGTCACTGTTGCCGGCACCCTCGAGCGCAGCCTGTGGTCCAGGCACTGACGAGGCAGCCCCGGTCCTCACAGGCCCAGGAATAGCAGCAGTAATTGCTAACACACTGTGCCATGCTTTTCATGGGGGCTTGTTAATTTGGTCCTTACGACACCTCCACCAGGTAAGTGCTCTCAGGTCCCAGCTTTACCAGTTAGAGAAGGAGGCCTCGGAGGTGCCATGTGTCCCAGGCTGCTGAGCGGGTGAGCGCAGGGCCCCGGTCCACCACCGCCTTCACCCCGTTCACCTTCGGGAGTCCATTCACGCCACCATCAGGGGCGGATCCCAGCCTGGCTCATCTGGAGACACACTTTCGGTTACATCCATCATCCGTTAGACCTGTACCTGGAAATGAAACTTTAAATGTGTGGTGAAGACGTCGCTGAGAGACCCGGCAACGTGACGCGTTTGGACAGCTTGCTGACCTGGAGGGGCTGTGCCCACCTGGGGGGCAGCAGCAAACCCCAGCCCCACTCAGTGAAGAGACGCGGTGAGAGGGAGAGGGAGGAGGAGCAGAGAAAAGAAGAAAAGAGAGAAAAGGGTTTGGAGAGATGAGAGCTCCCAGCACGAGAAGCACACGGAGCCGAGGCAGTGTCGCGCCTGCAGCCGTCGGACCACAGCGCAGGGTCACTGAGCTTCAGAACTGCTCCCGTGGCGTATTTAATGTCGTCATTACTGAGGTCCGGGGTCGTGTTGAATACACAGAAATAGACTTTTCTGAGTGAAGTGTGCGTGCAGGGACGTGGGCAGGGCTCCACGTGCAGCGCGACGCTTGTCCCCAGAGAGCACGGCGCCCAGGTCGCAATCCAGCAGGGTTGGCACCAGGAGCCGATCTCCAGGCCACTGCGTGTCCGTCACCACCCGCTTCCCAGAAGGTGACCGCTATTCAGAGTTCTGACACCACACGTTGCTTTTGCCTATCTTAGAATCTTACAGAAGGAACGCCCCAGTCTCCCCAGTTCAGCATTTTGCAGGGAGGTTCATCCGAATTGTTGCGTGTGGTTATCCTGTTCCTTTTTATTGCTGTGTGAAGATAACACAACTCATTTATTCATTCAATGTCCACGGAGACGTGGGTGCTTCTCGGTTTGGGACGACCACAGGCAGCGCCGCTGTGAACATTCTTGTGAGTTCTCTCCTGCACGCGTGTACACAGTTCTTCAGATGTGTGTGTGTGTGTGCACACTTATATTTATACTCACATTTATGTTACGTTTATATGTCTTTCCTGTCGTAGGCCGTGCACAGGTGTGGTCTCTCTAGGTACTGCACGTGCTCACCTGCCTGGCGGAGACTCCTTCCACTCCACCTCCCCCCCCCCCCTTGTCTGTAATGATATAGAATTGCGTTTTTAATTTGCATTTCCCTGGTGAATAACGATATAATGTGTTTGGAAACTTTTTTTTCTGGAGGACCATTTCAAGTGTTTGCTCATTTTTCTATTCAGCTGTCTCTCTTTTTTTAAGTTAATTTTTAGGAGTCCTGTAAGAGCAGCCTTTCATCAGATATGGGTATCACAGATTTTATCTCCAGCACTGTGGTTCAACTTTACACCCCCCTAATGAGTCTTTTGATAGGCGAAAGTTCTTCATTTTAATGAAGCCTATTGACCATCTGTCTTTATGGTCAGAGCTTCCTGAGCCTGTTCAAAATATCTCTGGCATGGTCTTCTTTGTTATCATCTAGAAATTTTTATTATTTTAACTTCTCATGTATAGGTTTATGATCCACTGGTGATTTATTTTTGTGTATGGTGTGAGGTAGGGGTTAAGGTTCATTTGCTTTCTCTGTATGTGTATTCAGTTTCTCCAGGACCATTACCTGGAAAGCCCACCTGTGCCAGTGCGTTGCAAAGGCATCTTTGTGACTGTGTATCAAGGGACTGGATGCCCTGTTCTGTCCTGTTTCCCTCTTTATCTATCACGTGCCATTTTTACATTGCTGTAATTGCTGTACCTTTATAATAAGCCCTGACTTCCAGCAGTGTAAATCTGTCAGCTCTTCTTTCTCACTAGGAAGAGCTTGGTCATTTGCACTTACATGTGAATTTTTTTAATCAGCTTGTCAGGAGCCATTAAAAAAACTCTTCTGGTATTTCATTTTGGATTGCATTGAATCTGTAGATCAGCTAGGATAGACTGGACATCTTTACAGTTTTGAATCATCCAACCAGTGATTATAGTAGATCCTTCCATTGGTTTGGGTTTTCTTAATTTCTTTCAATAATATTCTGTGGTTCTCTGAGTAAACATCATGGACGTCTTTTGATAGTCATGCTGAGGTATTTGTTTATGCTGTTGTATATATTTGTGTATACATAACGTTTAGAAAAGGAATTGATTTCTGTATATTGATCTTGCTTCAGCAGACTTGCCAAATTTATTTATGAATTTTATAATTATTCTGTAAATTCATCTGGATTCTTCTTATATGCAACTCATGTTTTTGTGAAGCACAGTATGAATAGAAGTGATGACAGAGGACCACGTTTTCTTATTTTTGAGCTCAGAGTGAAAGTTCTCAATATTTCACTTGTAAGCATGACGTTTGCTGCAGATACTTTGAAGATACTCTTTACCAGATTAAGAGCATTCCTTTCAATTCCCAGTTTTCTGAGTTTTTAATCATGAATGGGTGCTGAATTTATCATGATTTTTCTGTGTATATTGAGATGAGCAGATGGTTTTTATCATTTGTTCATTTAATGTGAAAAAATACATAGGTAGATTTTCTGATATTAAATCTACCTTTCATTCCTAAAATTAACCCTAGTTGGTTGTGATATATTATCCTTTTACTGTATAACTGGGTTTAGTTTATGAATGTCTTGTTGAGGATTTTTGTGTCTCCATTCATGAATTTGATATAATTTTCCTTTCTCGTAAAATACGCTTTGATATGACAGTTGCACTGGTCCAATAAGGTGAATAAGAAATAGCCCCCCCTTTCCTATTCTGTGGAATAGTGTGCGTTAGATAAGGTGCTATTTCTTCCGTAGCGTTTGTGGAATTCACCAGTGAAGCCACCTGGGCGGAGAGTTGTCATGTGGGAAGATTTTCTTTTTAGGTTCACGTTTTTGAAACAGACATATGACAATTCATATTCTCTGTCTCTCCTTATGTTAGTTTTAAGTTGTATTTTTCAAGGAATCTATTCATTTCATCTACATTTCTATATCTCTTATTATATTTTTCATGTATGTAAGAGTTATACTTATATCTACTTTTTCATTCCTGGTATTGGTAATTTTTATTTTCCTTCTTTGTATCTTGATGAATCTTACTGTATAAAGCTTTATCAGTTTTATCAGTGTTTTCCAAGAACCAACTTTTGACTTTAATTTTCTCTCCTGTATGCTTATTTATTAATTTACTGACTTGTGCTCTTATCTTTATTATTTCCTTCCTTCTTCGTTCTCTGGTTTCGATTTGGTATGCTTTTTCTAGCTTCTTAAGTTAGGTGTATGTTCAGCCTTCCTTTGTTTAAAATGCATTTATTTATACCTACACATTTCCCTCTCAGACCTGCTTTAGTTCCATCTTTTAAGTTTAAATATGTGTTTTTCATTATCATTGAGTTCTAATTTTTCTAAACTCTTTTTTTTATTATTTTTTAACTCATAGGCTATAGAAGACTATAGATTAATTTCCAAGCTGAATAGAAAATTAATAACAAGTTGGATTGTGGCTTAATTCATGGTGATCTAGCTTAATTCATGGTAATCGGAGAGCATACCACATGAATTAAATCCTCTAAAATTTGTTGAGACTTGATTTATGACTCAGAATGTGGTCTATTTTAGTAAAAGTTTAATTTTCATTTGAAGACAATATAATTTCCACAGTTATTGGTTTGTATGCTACATTTGTCATTTACATAATTTTGTCAATCATGTTATTTAAATATTCTAAATTTTACTATTTGTTTTAACTACTTGTTCTATCAGTTACTGACAGACATGTATTAAAATTTCCAACTATAATTGTGGACTTGTCTATTTCTTCTTTTATTTCTTTCACTGTTTGCTGTATATATTTTAAGGTTATGTTATTAGGGGCATACCCATTTAATGTTTTATTTCCCTATTAAACTGTCCATGTTTAGTAATGTCCCTTGACTTAAAAAAAAATCTACTTTTATATTAATGTAGTTATATTAGCTTTCTTTTATTTGATATTTGCAAGATATATTGTTTTCTGTGCCTTTACTTTGAACTTCCCTGTTTTATATTTAATTTGAGTGTTTTACAAGCTCCATTTATTTTTTTTACAAGCTCCATTTAATTGAGATTTGCTTTTTATTTCCAGTCTATTTTTATTTTTACATACAGTATTTTACACTCACATTTAGACTAGTTACTGACAACTTGGAGTTTCAATCCACCTTCTATCTCTTTTCTTTCAGTTGTCTCAGCTGCTTTATTGCTCCTGCACTCACTTCGTGTTTCCTTTTTTAAATTGTCAAGTATTTTTATTATTCCAATTTTCCCCTTTCAGATTGTTAGTCATATATTCTATTATTCTTCTTCTGGTTTTCACCCCATATTAACAACACGCATCCTTGTCTCATAGGTGTTAACCTCCATTTGCTATTTTTACTGGTTCCCAGTCAACTCAAGACTTCACAGCATTTTATAAGTACCACAAGGCATGATTACTGTTGTTGTTTGGAAGTCAGTGTTTATTTAGAGTTGCCTGTCTGTCTGTCTGTCCTGGTGCTCTTCATTCCTTCTTAAATTTTCATGTTTCCATCCAGGATCATTTTCCTCCTGCCTGAAGATCTCCCTTTAGTGTTTCCTTCAGCACAGGCCTCCCAGGAGTGAATTCTCATGATTTTTGATAGCCTGAAATCATCTTAATTTTGCCTTCATTTTTGAGGATGTTTTTGAGAGTATTGAATTCTTTGTTGGCAGTTATTTTCTTTCCTCACATTAAAGATGTACATCATTAGTTCTTCTGAAAAAGTCAGCTGCCAGTCTCACCATTATTCCACTGAAGGATGAGTCTTCCTCTGGGTGCTTTGAAGATTTTTTTCTTTGTCTTTGGTTTGTAGCAGTTATACTATCATGGGCTTTAGTGTGGTTTTCTTTGTAATCCTCCTTCTTGGAGTTAGTGGAATTTCTTTAATCTGTTATTGTATTTTATCAATTTCAAAAATTCTTGGCTAGTAGCTCTTCAAATATTGCTTCTACCTTATTCTCTCTCCTTCTGAAACTCCATTTTCACGTATGTTTAACATTTTCATCATTTCCCATATATTTCCTATTGTTTCTTTATATTTTACATTATTTTGTTTCTCTCTACTTTCGTCTAGACATATTCTACTGATCTGTTTTCCAGCTTATAATACTCTGATTTACAGTGTCTAATCTAATGTTAGACCCAGCTATTTAATTCTTAATTTCAGGGTTATTTTTTAAGTTTTCAATTTTCCATTTGATTTTTACAATTAATTCCATCCTCTAATAAGGTTCTCCAAATCTTCACCAATTTTCTTGGATATATTAATCAGAGTAATTTTACAGTCCATGTCTTAAAATGCCAGTGTCTGGATCTCCTTCTAGTCTCTGTTTGTTTTTGTTTTTGTTTTTTCCTTTTTAACTGTATTTGATCCCTTGGTACTGTTTCTAGCATACTTATTAATTTATTGAAATTACATATAATTAAATTGTAGAGACTTTAGACGATCTCTTACTACAGAGAGGATTTAATTTTTCTAGCAAGATGGGCAGACCAGCCTGAGCCAGGCAGGGATTGAGTTGACTTGAGGCCGTATTTCAGGCTCTGTGAAGGCTGGTTTGTCATTATTCCTACATCATAGCCTTTTAGGGGTTTCAGATGAAAACCTGGGAATCTTTCTACTCATCCAGCACGTGAGCACCTTAGGAAATGGAAAAAGGAAAGGAAAACCTCAGTAGATAACTGCCTGCTGAATTTTGGGCTCTCTGTGTTTTCCTTTTCTCCAGAATCATTGCTCCTGGTGTCTGTTAACTTGAAAGCCCTTAACTTCCTTTGCTGTCCATTCCGTCCAGTGACGATGTTATAAGCTCTGGGCCCCTGCTCTCTAATTGGCTGCTGTGCCCTGAGACATGGGTTAACCAACAGCCCAGGAGACAAGAGGAGGTGGGTGCCCAAAGAGCCTCGGTGCCTCCCTCCTCACCAGGGCCCTGTCCTTTGAGTCCTAGCTGCTTCCGCTGCTCTCCAAAGCTCGTAGGCAACTTTTTAAATCACATTGACCCCTTAGTGGGAGGGAAGTCAGATAAGCTTCTCTTCGTAGCCACAGGTGGTAGTCTATTTTAGTATACAGTTTTTAATGTTCTTCAAAATTTTTAAACTTTACTTAAACCTAAAGAGTTAATGTTTAACAATGTTAGAAGTGCATCTGTGTGGAACAGCTTGTTTCTTAAAGACTCCAAACAGTTAAAAGTCAGAGTTAAAGCAAATATCCAATTAAGTCTTCTCCAAAGCAGAATTTAAGTGTTGTAAAATAACTATAAACAAAACGTTCTGAGCATTTTTTAGAGAAGCAAAATATCACATAAAGTTAAGTTCAGAGACAGGTCCTTTGATGTGGGTCTCGCCGGAAGTTTGCTGCAAAGATGGGTGGTCTGCACATCTGTGAAGTGGGGGCATGCCACTGCAGGCTCGACTCAGCACGGCTTTGCTTTATACTTTTATGCTGAAATCCTGTTTCTAGGACTGATCTAAGGCGCTAAGTCAGAAATAAGGGAAAAGGTTTATGCACAAAAATATTTATCATAATGCAAAGCTGTAAACATCTTAAATATACAATAAGAAATAGTTAAATAAATGATTAACTTCCATAAAAAAGAAGCCTTAAGATTAAAGCCACACAGGCAACTATCAAAGTGTGCCCGAAATCAGTGTTTGATTATCTATCTCCTCCCCCTTCCCATCCCCCTCCAATTCCCCTCTGTCCCCATCCACGCCTCCCCCCTCCCCCATCACCCTCTCCCTGCCATTCTACTCCCCTCTGCCCTCCCACCACCGCCTCCCCCTCCGCAGGAAGCTGCACTGCACCAGGAACTACATCCACCTGAACCTGTTCCTCTCCTTCATCCTGCGAGCCATCTCGGTGTTGGTCAAGGACGACGTTCTGTACTCCAGCTCAGGGACTCTGCACTGCCCCGACCAGCCGTCCTCCTGGGTAAGGCTATCCCTGTGGGCGGGGTCCTCTTATGGGGGGCGGGTGCCTGTGTGAACTCCAGCCCCACCGGCCTCCCTCCCCACCGCCCATCCCTTTGCTCCATCCCCACTTGGCATCGGGAAGAAGTCCCAGAGCCGGTGGTCCCCGTCAGGGCGAGGGAGCGGGCCTGAGCTCGGAGCAGGCCCACGGTGGCCGGCAACACAAGGTGGGCACGTGGGCGCTGCCCGGTGGGAGGTCACGGCTGGAGTGCTGACCCCAGGCAGAGCCGGCGTCCCAGGAGGCCGCTGCCCTGAAACACCAGCGGCAGCTCGAGCCGGACGATCCTGGCACGGGTGGGCATGCTCGATGCCGTTTTCTCCACAAATGCCCGGGATTCTGAGCAGTAGATGCTTCCCCCGACTGCTGGGCGGAAATCACCTGCGCGGTGAGTGCGTCCCCGCAGCACGTGCTGGGAGCGCCGTGTGCGCCCGTGACCCGCGGGCCCAGCTCTTTGCCCGAGGATGAATCACCTTAACTGTTAGCAGGCTTGGCTTGTGGTGGACATTAGTGGGCCTTTAGGGCATAGTTCAGTTTAGTGCGTTTATATTGAGCTCCTCTGAGATCAAGTCCTTCTACCCAGTGTTCCGACACCCAATCGCACCCTCCACCTGGGTTCTACCCATCACCCTAGTCCTGGTCACAGCTCTTCCACACTAGCCGGAATGCTGTTCTCCACCCGCATCCCAAGTGGATGGATTCATGTGCTGGCACCGTTGCTCTGGACTGAGCAGATTTGAGTCAATGTCGTTTTAACATAGTAAAGCCTTTATCACACCGAAGAACTTCAGCTGCTTCTTAGGTCTGCAGGTGCAATAAATATCAATATACTCCTGGGATAATCTTGACCAGGAGGCAGGTGGACTGAATATAATAATGAAATTGGCAACAAGATCCTCCACCTGGCAAGTCCCAGCCGCAGGTGGGAGTGCGGCCCCTGGGCTCTCGTCCCTAGATCGAGCGTCCGCTGCACAGCTGGGGGTGCACCCGAGGCCTGGAGCACGGATGCCTGGCTCTCCTCCCGCTGAGGAGCCTTCGGTCCCGTCTCTGTGTGTCTCGAAGCTCTGCTCGAAGCGGCCCTCCTTACTTAGCTCTTCATTAAAGGATGTAGTAACCCTGGCGGACCCACGGACAGCAGACCCTTGACCTGGAGCAGTGCTCTCAACCTCCTCCTGCTGTGTAGACGGAGGATCTGGCTGAGGGACGGGCAGTAACAGGGGCCTGGGTGTCCCTGCCCTGAGTCCCACCTGCCTAGGGGTAAACTCGGAGGCCCTGGGCTCTGCAGTGAGGCTGAATGCTGACCAGGCTGCTGCTTGCTGTTCCGGGTGGGTTGGGGGGAGGCGGAGAGCCAGAGACAAGGGCTGCAGGCTGGGCTGGGGGTCTGCACGTTGCAGAGGGTCCTGGGCCCACTGAGCTGCCATGTAGGCCCTCAGCCCAGGTCAGAATGGCAGAGGGGGCAGGAGAAGGGGAAGTGAGAAGAGCCCATCAACACACACAGGTGCACAAGTGCACACACACGCAGAACACATGCACACAGAGGTACACAGGCACGCCAAAACACGCAGGCATACGTACGCTCACACAGAGACCCAGGTGCACAGACCCAGGTGCACACACACCCTTCAGACTCTGTCCCATCACGAGTTTGGCTCCATCCCTGGAGAGACGGCTCCAAAGGAAGGGGCTTTGCGTGGTGCTGGGGGAGCCCCTGTCCTCGGGTGTGGAGCAGCTGTGGACACAGGACGAGTGAAACTGCACACGTGGACGTCACCACGGCCATCACCTCTGCTGCTTGCTGCGCAGTGAGGGCTCCAGGCGTCAGACCCACAGAGACACCAAGGCCCACGTCCCCAGTCCCGCAGCTGTCATCGTCACACGCTTAAATAAAATGTCCTGCTGACCTGCTCTTAGCCAGCACCTACAGAGGCTGTAAGTCTCCCCAGCACTCAGGGAAATGCCATCTGTCCCCGTAGAGCCTGAGAGGACACGTATTTCCAGGCGTGACACCGGATTTTGCCTTTGACAACCCTGGCGGTAGGTGCTGTTTTCTCGTCCTTTTCAAGGAGTTGGGCCTCAAAGAAACCAGTGTCTTTGTTGGATCAAAACGTGGACCAGGAGACAGAACCCCTGCCTCCGTCCCCACCAAAGCCAGCCCGCACATGTGTAGGCGCCTCGTTCTCTGCACTTGTTGGTCTGGATTTCATCTAAACCTGTGGGAACTGTGCTCCGGTCTAGAGAAGACGAGCGACCAGAGGGCCGCCTGAAGCTGACCTCCAGGACCCCCACGGGCAACGGAGATCGGCCCCCTGGGCATCTGGCAGTGAGCAGTGATGGAGGCTCCGAGACAGGGGATGGGGCTGGCTGAGACCCTGCTGGGCTCTGTGTGGGGCGCTGTCCTGGCCACATGGCCGTCGGCCTCTCCACGCTAAAGAAGACGAGGTCAGCCGACAGCCCGTCAACCCCCAAAGCCTCCTGTCCTCAGAGTGTGTTGATGGTGGATGAGCAACAGGAAGGAAATGCAGACATGGTGTTTAAACATTTTATCAAGAAAATGGAACTGGAATCATCTTAAGCACACTGTGTCCTCTTTCCTCCTCCAACAGGATATCTTGGAAATCCTCTGAGTCTAGCGGTGTCTCAGGGCCTGCTTTGAATCTAGCGTGCAGGCGTGACATAATCTGTGCGACCGTCCCACCAATAACAGACACAACCTGTTTTTATATCTTCTGTTCCCCGCAAGCGTCAGTGTACATGCATCTTCGTGCACGAGTGCTCTCACCTCGGTCAGGCGGCTCTGGAGAGAGACTGGAGGGACCAAAGGGCACATGCGTTTAAATTGCAACAAATAGTGCTAGACAGCTTTCCAAAGGCGGAGATGCCACGGGTGCTGCGTGTGTAGGACGTGCCCTGCTGTGCCGGCCAGCAGGGCTCACCACAGATTCCCTCCACCCGTGGGTGTGGACCTCTTCCTCCTCGACACCCAGCACACGCCTCTGTCACTGCTCCAACGAGGTCTTGGGTTGCTTCTCCTGTCTCCACAGCAGTGTTGTTACGTGCGTCTTTCCACTTACGGCGGCCTAGCCCCGATGTCCAGTGGGCCGCCTCCACATGCAGACCCCCTCCCCGCCCTCAGCATCAGTAAACTGTAACCACCTTAGAAAGAGAAGGAACCACGCTCCACTTAGGCAAGAGAGACCTGGTGCGAGGTAAGGGGGTGGAGCGTCCTGGAGAGGATGGAGCCGCTGTGAGTTAAAGCTCCTCACAACCCCGGGGAGCCAGCTTGAAAGCCTGCTGTGCATTTCCTGCAACTCTGTCCACCCCGTACACGTGTATGAGTACATCCACATATATATAAGTACATCCACCCCATCCATCCACATACACATATTAGGGGAGGCAGCTGCAAAGATACAGAAGAAGAATAGAAATAAAAGTACTGTTCTTTTTTTCAGCTCATTTATATAAGCTTAGTGATTTAAAGCCTCAATTTCATGTTTGCTCATGACGTGGAAATACCTGATATGTTTACTTATATGAAGTTCTGAGAGATTAAAAATGTATTTATTTTATGTAATACATAATTTTTCCCTTTCAAAACTCCTGGGGAAATAATTTATTTGGTGAGTTTCTCTTGTTCATTCCTTTATTTTTTCATCTCTTGTTAAGAGTGCACAGTGAGGAAGAACAGAGGAGGAAAAGTGGGAGTGAGTGGAGGGTAAGGATGCAGGATGGAGAGGGGGATGCGGGGAGGAGAGGGGGATGCAGGAGGAGAGGGGGATGCAGGGTGAATGAGGATGGAGGGAGGAGAGGAGGATGCAGGGTGGAGAGGGGGTTGCAGGGAGGAGAGGGGGACGCAGGAGGAGAGGGCTCAGAAGGAAGGAGAGGGAGGTCAGCCAAGCGTGCCAGGCCCCACATGGTCACTCTCAAAGTTACATGTCACCCTCAGGGACACTGTGTGCATCTGCCTACCCTCCAGCGGGTTCCAGGGCCTCACCGGAACAGGCACACGTCTCCAGGCAGCGCCTCTGTGTTGGGTATCCATGCGCCTCGTGCAGCACGGGCTCGCGTTGGGACCTGGAGCAGGCTGCCTGCCCGGAAAGTCCTCATCCAAACGCAGTGTGCTCTCTCACTCTGTCTGTGGCATCCAGGTGGGCTGCAAGCTGAGCCTGGTCTTCTTCCAGTACTGCATCATGGCCAACTTCTACTGGCTCCTGGTGGAGGGGCTGTACCTCCACACCCTCCTGGTGGCCATCTTCTCCCCCAGCCGGCGCTTTGTGGCCTATCTCCTGATCGGATGGGGTAAGGACTGCCCCCGACAGCCCACTGCCACCCCCAAACCCACCAGGTTCCTGATTCCTGTCCACTCTGACCTATAAATGCAGATGCTTTCAGCTCAGAAAAGTGCTGTGCCGCCCCTGTAGGAAGAGCTTTTCTAGAGCTAACAGCTTAGTGTTTCTGGGAACCGGGACCTGATGTAAAACTGCTCTGAATCTCATTCCTGGGGCGAACCCTGATGGTGGGCAAGTCAGAAGGAAGGGGCCTGGGAGGAGAAGGAGCAGGGAGACCGTCCATCATGAGGTCCCACTAACGTGCCCATCAGCAGGGCTCTGCATCAGCTGCGGGACCCTCACCTTCACAGCGAGGGACTCCCCTTCAGGTCATTGCCAAGTCTGAACACAGCCTCTCCAGCACATTGATACCGACACCCAGAAACACAGAGATGCGTTTCAGGACCGTGAAGCCTTCAAACACATACTCAATTATCTTCACTGCTTAGTAAGGCATGAGCATAAGCCTGTATGTATTTATGAAGAGTTTCCACTTAATCTTTTCATCAGAAAGCCCTTGTCCTTGACCATCAGGCTAGTGAAAGCTCCCACATGTGCCCCTGCCGGGCTGGTCCAAGTAACCAGCGCGGGGTTGTGGTCACCAGGTGTCTTTCTGCAGGCATCCCCACCGTCTGCACAGGTGCGTGGACTGCGGCCAGGCTCTCACTAGAAGACACAGGGTGAGTGCTGTGCCCGTAAAGAGAGATCAAGCAGCACTGACTGAGGTCCTGGCATCACTGGTCTCGGGAAACCAGAGAGAAGCTTCGTATCTGGTCGAAGGCAGCCTTTGGACACCGAGGGGGAGGACATTGAACTTCATGGGGAGGAACTCGGGTTGGAGTGCTTGGAGAAGAGCCAAGGGACAGGTGGGGCTGAGCTGGGCCTGGAGCTGAGGTTGGGGTCAACCAGGCAGAGACGGAGCAGCCCAGCGAGGAGGCCGGGTTGAGACGGCCAGCTGGGGCACAGCTCTCTGAGGTCGTGCAGTTGGGCCAGGGCCCAGAGCACTTCTGCTTTGTGTGCACAATGAGCCAGACCATGGCCCAGACTCAAGCACCAAGAGCTCTCACCACGGGTGCTGTGCCTCATGCAGGACCCCAGGGTCTACCAGTTGTCCACTACCAGTAACAAACCACCCAAAGCTGGGAGCTCACAGAGTCCCAGTTGATTTGGTGTGTTTCTGTCCCTGGCACTTGGGGCAGTTCTCCTGGCGTCAGCCTGGCTCACTCACGCCACAGGCACCTGCAGGGGCAGCCAGGGCCGTGGGTCTAGACAGCGTACGCTGGGTTCCAAGGACTCCACATCCTGCTGTCAGAACCAGCTAGGATCCAGGACGAGGGTGGGTCTGTGCCCCTGCAGGGAAGGGGTGTGGGTAACGGAGTGAGCCTGAGGCATTTTACAAGCCGCCCACCCCAGCTTCCTGCTGGAGAGAGCGCGTGGCAGTTAGGAGGGACCACCGAACACGCCGCGTGAGTGAGAGGGCTCACGGTCGGGGGGCGCTTTTTTTGGCAAGCCCCCGTGTAAGGGGTGAGTCTGCAGCGTGCTGATCCTCCTGTGCTTGGTTTGTAGATGGAACTGGCGGTAACGTGATTTTCCTTCTCTCTTTGCAACAGTTGCTGGGATACCAATGACCACAGCGTTCCCTGGTGGGTTATACGAACACCGATTTTAATTTCTATTATAGTAAGTCATTTCTGTATTGAAACGTGAGTTGCCTGCCGGGTTGTACACTTGGGCAGAGGGCGAGCCCACTGTCTGGGAGTAAATATAAATGGTCCGTTCTACTAGGTCTTCTGAGACAAGTACCCTGAGGCTGAGCTCTTGCATGGTGGGCTTGGCCCACCTTCAGGACGAAGTCTCAGTGAAGCGGAGGGCGAGAAAGAGACAGTCCTCAGGGGAACCTCGGGGTGGGGGGGGGGGTCACAGTCAGGTCCCCCAGATGTGCAGCCTTAGAACAGAACTGGATTTCCACCTGTGGATTTCATGTCTCGAAATTAATTTTCTCAACTCAGCTGCCGCAGCCTGGGGTCAGAACGTATGTGACGCAGCAGAGAGACACTGGCTCTGACTCAGGGCGGCGGGGCAGGGAAGAGCAGAACCAGGGGGGCAGGGCCCTGGTGCCTCTGAAACAGCGGTGCCTGGAGCCCCGTTTAGGGCGCGGCTGAGCCACACACGTCCCGGCCACACCACCCCCCTTGCAGGGGGACTTCACACACAAACGTGTCGTCTCTTTTTTTGCAGGTCAATTTCATCCTTTTTGTTAGTATTATACGAATTTTACTGCAGAAGCTGACATCCCCAGATGTCGGCGGCAATGACCAGTCACAGTACAAGTGAGTATTTGTTTAGCTCCAGCTCTGAGCCGCCCGCACCAACCTCAGGCAGCCTGGAAACTTTGAGTATATGTGTGGAGAGCAGAAAAACTGGGGTGCGAGGACCCTGCACATGACCCCAGCTTTTCTCCTTTAGTCGCAGGAGTGTGCTCTTGGCCACTTTACAGGGACCCCCGGAGATGGACTGTCTTGTCCAAGGGCCAGCGTTGCCATGGCAATTATTCAAGCCGTGTTCCTCTCCTTCATTCCAGCGTGCATGTCCTCTAGAGAGCTGCTTATTGAAGTGTTCTGCCCACTCTCCTGTTTTGTAATCTGACTTTTTCTCCTTGGCCACACGTTGTTTGTATTTTGTATTTAATTCTTTCTTCCCCGTCAGACCACAGGGTCCAGGGGACACCTCATGTCGGGCCTTGTACTTAATAACTCAATTGATGTTTGTTGCCTGAATGGTAACATGAAGATGGTTATCGTCATCTCCCTCATGGGAAAGAGAACAGAAGTTAAGTAAATCACTCACAATCGTCCAGCTAATTAATAAGGATCTGAGAACTCTGTAAAGGAACTTGAAGATCATATAAATTTCTATCAAGAATTTATAAAGAAAAGATAAAGCCCACAACTCGAGTATAAAATAAAGCTAGTTTAGTGTAGAGTGGTTGGTCCATCTGATAGGAGCCTTGGGTTCAGGCAGATTGGGGTTGGAATTGCAGCTGCAGAAGCTGCGTGACCCTGGGCGGGTTACCTGACTGCCCCTGCAGGGTGGGCCCCCCCCTCAGCTGTCTCCTTCCCTCCCCTCCTTTAGACAGCAGGGTGGACCTGGGGAGACAGACAGGTGGCATCCCCTGTGGTCAGCAGCCCAATGCTGGGCTGTGTACCAGCTGGAGGCCTGGAGGAGGTAACTGCACTGCTCTGCCTCGGTTTCCTCACCTGTGAAGTGGAAATAATAATAATAATAATTGTCACAAGGTTATAAGGATTGATAGAGTTAATATTCAAAAGACATTTAGTGGCCGTCACCAGTAAGTGTTGTGATAGAGTTTGGTAAACATATACACATAACTGTGCCCTGAGGTGTGACAGTCTCTGCCCAGCCCACATTAGAGGTCAGGCCTAGAGGTAGGATTCCACGTCAGACCACAAAGGATAAAGTGGTTTCAGCCAGACCTTCCAAGTAGCATTTTTACTGCTCAGGTGAGAAGCCGGGCTGGTTCCTGGACTCACCCCATGCCTGCAGCTCAGGCTGCCCTTCAAACTGGACTTTCAGTTTCTGCACGTCTTATTCAGGGCCACGCTGACCTTTCCTTTGGGCTCTCTGGGAGTGTTCCTAAGTGGATCTTAGAGATGGATGCTTTTATTTTGGAAACAAAATAAAGTGGGGATGATAGAATCTATTCTTTTTCCAGGATAACAAAAAGGCAGAGCACATCTTTTCTGTGTATCTGTCTCGTAACAGTAGTGGCAGGTCTCCAGGCACAGGGCCCCAGGGGTCCAGCTTCTAAATCCCTTTGCTAGAGACTAGCACAACAGCAAATTCCAGATGGATCAATAATGAGAATCCAGGCAGGTTCTCTCTACCATTTAACTAAAGGGCAGCTCCCTGCAGAATCCCAGCCTTCACTCACTGGGCTGACAGAGACCCGAGGTGGTGAAGGCAGCAAGTGCACCGTGGGTGTTACAAAGTCAAATGTTCAAAGCTGCACGTGGCGGCGGCTGGGTGGTCAGTGAGGCCTTCCCGGCCCCCCGAGGCCCAGGTCATGTTCACATCCAGTGCAGGGCGCCGGGGCCTCAGAGTTTGTGCAGATCGCCCAGTGCAGAGGAAATCTTCTTGTTGTAAATGCCACAGTGCCTCAAAATAATGTGAAGAAAATGGTGACTTTTTTCCAAGTGTGGGCTGGGGTCCACCAAGCAGAGACGGTGGGGGAGGAGCACGGAGGCGCCTCCCGCCTCAGTCCCCACAGCTCAGAGTTGCCAGGATGAGGCTGGTCGCTGGAGCGGCTGCTGGTTGCTGGGGTCACCCGGGGGCCTGGACGTGCACACATACCGCCTGGGGGCCACGCCCCTGCATCCTGACCAGCCCCCTGGTGATCCCAATACTCCAGATCCTCAGAACGTGGTGGGCTTGCTACCTCACATAGGGCCAGGTTGAGTCACCTGGGAAGATGCTGGGCCACCTGCAGAGGCCTGATTTAATTGGATGAGGGGCAGCCTGGACTTGAAGAGGTTGAGAAGCCCCCCCAGATGATTCTCACGTGCGGCCGTGAGAGTCAGAAGTGGCTTACGGAAGTGGTCCTCAAAGTGGGGTTCCAGACAGCAGCCCCAGCATCTCTGGGCACCTGAGAGAAAAGCAAATTCTCAGGCCTGCGTTTTAACATGACCTCCAGGTGGTTCTGGTGCAGGTGGGGCCTGAGAAGCCCTGACTTAAAAGAATGTGACCTGTACCTGCTCGGGGAGCGGGAGGGGCTTCGAAGGGGTTGGGGGGAGGATTGAGGTCAGCTATTTTATTTTCAACACCAATGCGGTGAAAAGAAAATCTGCTCTTTGATTAGGGAGGGTAAGAGCTCTTTGCTAGGCAGAGAAATTAGATCTGGTCCAGGTTCCCCGATTCCTCAGACTCTGTGCGATCCAGAGCAGAGTCGCCTGCCAGGACCTATAAACAGCCGTCTGTGGGAACACTTCCTGTCACGCTTGTGCTCAGGGGGCCACCCCTGCTGCGTCTGCTGTTTTTTTTTTGTTGTTTTGTTTCTAATTTGATTTGTTTATTTATTTATTTTTGGCTGTGTTGGGTCTCCGTTTCTGCGCGAGGGCTTTCTCCGGTCGCGGCGAGCGGGGGGCCACTCATCGCGGCGCGCGGGCCTTTCCCTATCGCGGCCTCTCTTGTTGCGGAGCACAGGCTCCGGACGCGCAGGCTCACTAATTGTGGCTCACGGGCCCAGTTGCTCCATGGCATGTGGGATCCTCCCAGACCAGGGCTCGAACCCGTGTCCCCTGCATTGGCAGGCAGACTCTCAACCACTGCGCCACCAGGGAAGCCCCTGCGTCTGCTCTTTTGATCTGAAAGTAAAACTTGCCCCTATGCTCCAAATGCTGGGGATGGGTCTCCGCTATTAAAACCAGTGGCACACGGGGCCGTCGGACCTGCTCAGACGAATGTCATCCTTGGCAAACTCGTCAGGATTTCTTGTAAGAGCTTTGCTGCTTTACGAGGCAAAGCGGCGGTCATCACCGCGTGTGCACACTCTGCCCGTAATGGGGCGGGTGGTGTTGAACTTAGGGGCCCCTGGGCTGGCCAGCACGCGGCCGCCGGGTCCCCTCGGCAGCTCAGGCCCTTGCTCTTTGGCGCAGGAGGCTCGCCAAGTCCACCCTGCTGCTCGTGCCTCTCTTTGGGGTCCACTATGTGGTGTTCGCCGTGCTCCCCATCGGGATCTCCTCCAAATACCAGATACTGTTCGAGCTGTGCATCGGCTCCTTCCAGGTGTGTGGGGAGGGGCTGGGCATCCCCGGGGAGGGGTGGGTGTGAGTGCCCTCTGACCCACCGTCCTTCTCGCTTGCAGGGCCTGGTGGTGGCGGTCCTCTACTGCTTTCTGAACAGCGAAGTAAGTCCTTTGACCTCCTCGGGAAGCACAGGTTCTCGGCTTGTGAGGGAGGCCCTGGAACGCCCCTAAAACCCCTGGGGAGGGCCCACCCTGCTGTGGGGTCAGTGCCCTTGCCCGGCGCCCGCGGCACTCGGCTCCGTCTTCCCGCTCACCTCGACCACCCCCGCCTACCCGCACCGTCCCAGAGCCTGTCCACCTGCGAGCTCCCGGCCAGCCCCCTGCGGCCCCCCCCCATACCCTCGCCTCCCCTGGGCCGTGGCTGCCTTTCCAGCGGCACGCCCGGCGCCTCGCTCGTCTTCCTTCTTGCCCCGCGCGCCCCACAGGCTCCCCTCCCTCCATCGCTTTCCTCGCCTCCTTCGGGGCTGCCAAGCGGGAGCGCCAGCCAGCGTCAGAGCGGGAGGAACAGGAAACTTCCAGCCGAGGAAAAGCGCCGGCTCTGCTGTTTAAACGTTTCCTCTCCCTAAGCAGCACCTCCGCACAGGGGTCGCTCAGATAGGGGAGGGTCAGCCTGGAGACCCCCGCGCCCAGAGCCCCGGCTCGGGACCGAGGGCGGCGGGGAGGCGGGCAGGGACTCCGGGCTCCACCCTGCCCCCCACCCGGCCCCCCCCCCGCCCCGGCGCGTCCCAGGTCTCCCGTCGGGCCCCACCCCGCCTGTGTCCAGCCCCTGCTCCCCAGGACATCCCCGCGCGGCTTCCCCAGGCCCAGCCGGCGCCTGCTGCGTGCCGTTCCTCCCTGTCGCGTGTCGTCTGAGCGCCTCCTGCACCTCCCTCCCCTCGTTCTTTCCGACGCCCCTGACGCCCCCGCCCGCCGGGAGCCGGGGGCAGAACCAGGACCGGAGGGCAAAGCGCTGCGGCCCGGCTTCCGCGGGAGGTCTTTTCTGGAAAGCCCAATCCGCCCTCTCGGGTTCTGGGTGTAGCAGCCGCTGCCTCTGGACTGCCTTGGGCTCCGTAGTCTGACCACCTTTCTCTTGGTCCCTCGTCTGGTCCCACAGCCTTTTCCGCCTCTTCCTTCCCGGGCCCGTCTGTCCCCGCCCCCCGCCCGTGGATGTCACACCCTCCACACCCAGAAAAGGGCCGAAGGGGAAGCGGTTCGTTCACGGGCGTTCGCTCTAGCGGGAAGCCGGGGTCTCGGTCCCAGCTTGCCCGACCGCCTGACCCCCGCCTGCTCTCGCCCCCCCCCCCCACCCGCAGGTGCAGAGCGAGCTGAGGAGGGTGGGGCGGAGTCTGTGCCCCAGCCGGCCCTCCGGCCGGGACTACAGACTGCACAGCTCGTCCATCTCGAGGAACGGCTCGGAGGGCACCCTGCACGTCCCCCGCGGCTCCCGCGCTCTGTCCTTCCTGCAGACGGAGACCTCGGTCATCTAGAGGCGCCACCACACCGCAGCCCGAGCCCCCAGCCAGGAGTGCTGGGGTGAATCAGCTCGGACCCCCTGGAGCTGGGCTTGGCTTATCCCACCCGTGGAACCGGCTTACCTTGTAACCGCCCGGGGTTTCAATCTAACGATTGTTACACTCCAGCATTTAGGTAACTTTGTTCTTTATGTTGTTTGGCCGTGCAGACCCATTTTCAAAGAGACCAGGAAAGGTCAAGGTGGCAGTAGCCCAGGACTTGGGTCCAGCGACTGTGGAAGAAAATGGGGGGTTTTCTGATCTCATTGCCTGTTCTCAGGGGGCACAGGCCTGAGCTGGGATGCTGGCATGCTGGCCCTGAGTGACGTGGTCACCCTTCCTCTGCATGACCTGCATCGCCGGCCTCGGCCCCCAGGTCCCACAGGGCAGCCCCTTGTGTGCAGGACACACAGGCGCCCGCTGAGGGCTTCCGTGGAACCCTCCTGCCAGCCCAGGTGGGCCCCGCCTGCCCCAGTCCTGCTCACGCCGCCATCCGGGCTCTTCTTTCTCTGCCGCGGCACTCAGTTCTCCAACCCCTGTATGATACTGGTCCCCTTTAACAGTGAGGCCACAGAGTCTTCGTCCTGAGGCGTCACAGACCTGAGCGCAAATGCCAGCGATATCCAGGGAGCGGGGCCTGGCAGGCAGGGCCGGGCTGAGGATGCGGGCTGGATGTCCGGGGGCGGGGGGTGGGCGCTGCGAGGCCCATCGCCCTGCAGCATCCCTTTGGGGTGTGCAACCAGGCCCCCTGTGAGAGGAGCCTGGTCAAAGAGTGGCAGCGTCCACCTGGAGCCCCCGGCAGCCCGGCTCCCCAGCTCAGACGATTTGCTGTGACCAGATCTGCACAACCAACTGAAGAGCCAGCTCCCAGGGGACCCGGGGCCATCGGTGGAGCGCGGGCATTAGATGTGCACCTGGACGTCTGTCAGCTGCCAGGAGCCAAGGCCGTGAGCCTGGAACTGGGCGGTCTGGCCTGATTGACAGCAGAGGGGAGAGTGAATGTCACTCACTGTTAGCAGAGGAGGGGGTGACCAAATACAATGTTGTAAACGTGTGTGGAATGTCCCCAAGCCGCCATGCGTGACCGCTTGAATAAAACCCATTTCGTGTCTGTTCGCGGAGGAAATCTTCCCACGTCTAAAGCGGAGCCTGGATGGTGTACGGGGTGGGGTGGGGGGCACCTGGCAACTTGTGGCCTTTGGAAGCAGCCACCTTCCCCAGGGCACTTATGCCGCCTGCCTGGACGTGCTCCTTAGAGCATCCGGTCAGCGGTGGGGGTGATGTACGGGGCGCCCAGCAGCCCTGCAAGGGTGGGGGGCACCTGCGGCTCCCAATACACCCACCCCACAGCTCCACAGAACCTGAGAATCTGCTAACTAAGGCCAGGGCTGAGCACACGCGTGCTTGCGTATGTGCCCGTGTGTGTGTGTGCCTTCCGGGAGCTGGCCCCTAACTGCCTTTGTGCCACAGACAGAGAACATCTGTTTCTAATAAACTCCATGTTCAACCAAAGTGCTTCATTCCAAGAGGAATACCGCACACTGCTGGAAGTCAAATTCTCCATGTTCAACCAAAGTGCTTCGTTCCAAGAGGAATACCGCACACTGCTGAAAGTCAAGTTCTCCAGAAGCTGACTTAGACATGAGCAGGCGGACCAGCCTCCGGTGAGTTTCTGGGAGCCCCAGGCGCCAGGTGGTGGAACGCTGTCAGCTGTCCACTGGCGGAAAGAGCTTCATGAGAATTTGCTTAAGGTAGGAATGCGTTGCAGTCGCAAGGAAGGGAAGTGAATACATGATGTCAGGATGGGCGTGTGCCCAGGAGCCGCACTATAGATGGAAATAGCGAGCACCTTCCTTTCTTAGCAAGAATGGCGTCTTTTCAATGGTGCTTTTTATCAGGTTTTCAGGTTAGAGAAATTATACAGAGGCGTTACGAAACCTCAGACATTATAGGCCAATATTACCCAGAAAGTGAAAAAGCTCTGAATTTCGTCCTCCATCTGGCTCTTATTGCTTGAGAAGTAAATATCAAGAGTGAATGATCTTGTTCCCAATAGTTTCCTCTACGTCTGTGCAAACCTCTCTCCCTCCCTCCCTCCCTCCCGCTCTTTCTTCTTTTTCTTCGTGGAAAGTAGGTCATATTGTATAGAAGTTTCTGCAACTTGCTTTTTTAGTGAAGACAGTCTGTGTGGATCTTGTCTGTCTGCACACAGAAGTGCTTTACTTGTAACAGCTGCGTGATGTTCCACGGCACGGACGCGCTTGGTTTATTCCGCACCTCCTGTTGATGAACGTTTGAGCGTTTCTGCACGTGCTGAAGCATCCCCACAGAACAATGTCCCAGAAGCGGGAATGGGTTCCGGGCCTGCGCATTTGGCTCTGGGCGGGTACGGCCCTGGAAGAGGTGGCCTCAGCGCCCCTCTCACCAAGCTGCGGTGTAGACACCAGCATCACTGGGGTTCCCATCTCTCTTCGCCCCAATCTGCTGTCTTTAGCCTGGGGGACAGCGAGTGTCTATTCTGTACAGAAAGCTTTCTCCTTAGTTCTGAGCCTCAGCCTGACCCACTGACGTAGACGTCAGGTAGCCAGGCCCCTGCTCCTCCAGTCGGCTGCCCCACCTGAATGCAGGTCCTGCTGAAAGTTTACAGATTAACTTCCTTATTCGTGGAAATGGGGACAAGACTCAGCAGAGGTCGTGGGCGGTGTGTCATCGTCATCTGTTTGCATCGCCGACCGCTGGGCCCTGTAAGAGGCCCTGCTTAGCCTGGGGACGTCACAAAGGATTTAGGGCGTCATTTATACCCAAGAGTGTTCTTTGGAAGATGGAGAGAAAAGGGCCTGTCACTTCCATTATCTTCTCTAAAGGTTTAATGAGGGAAGTGGAGCAGGCAGAGGCAGTGGGTGGTCCCCTCACTCATGACAGCAGTCTCACCTCCGCCTGCCCAGGGCCGCCCTGGACTGAGCCCTGGATAGCAGGCCTCAGTGCCAACAATGACCCCAGAGCTGTCACTGGGATCTTGGTTAAAGCTACTTATATTCAACCCCTGACATTGAAGAACCCACAGTGGGAAATAAACTATTGGAATATAATTACAAAATAATGAGTCCAAGTAGCACCAATCTCTCTTTTGGAGATTTAGGACTTTACAAATCCTTATATGCTGAATGCTATAGACAGCAAAGTGTAAGAGGCAGCAAGTAAACTCAATACACCTGAAAAACACAAGCTTTCCTGGTTTTAATCATTATAATCATGAATCTAGAATATGCAAAATTTGTGATTTTCAAGTCATAACAAAAATAATTACAATTCATCCAGATTTAAAGGCACACAATATACTAAACCCCGTCATAAGGTGACTCATCACTCTGCAGACTTTCACATGCATGGGCACATGTGTTCTCCCAAACCTGTCAGCCTGCTGTGAAAACCCAAGTACCATCTGTGCTTGGCTCTGTAGGCGCCCCATCTCTGTAAGTTTAGTCCCAGCCTCTGGGTGCGCATGAAACACACTCATGAATGCTGGACTAGGTGTTTCCGGAAGCAGCCCCGGCGCCTCCCCGGGGCCTTTGGAAAGGGTTTTGGCTGGCTTCCCTCCCCCCAGAAGAGAGTCCCTCCTTGTCAGACAGGCTTAGGGCTTGGGGATGGAGAAGCTGAAGGAAGAGGAGGCGGGTGGAGAGCGTTTACTCTTGGGGTTGGGGGGGCGATGGGGCAACTTAACAGAGCAGCGCTGCAGACAGCATGTCCGTGCGCAGAGCAGGAGTGGAGGGAAAGGGAGCTCGGGAGTTACCGGACCCACCAGGCGCCCGCTTGTACAGAAAGTAGAGAGGGACCCAAGTTACTTAAATTACCTTCGTGGACTTCACTGTGGCTCACGGTCCTCGACCACATCTGGTCTGCATTGTGTCTCCTTCTCTATCCCTCCATTTGTCCATCTGTCTGTCCTTCTGGCCGTGAGACCGCGCAAGGCTTTGCGGACAACAACGCCGAGAGCTCAGGAGGGGAAAGAAGGGTCAGAGTGCAGGGCAGAGGCAGTGAGGGGCTTCAAGACCCCAGGAAGGAGAGGTGGCGGGCGGGGACAGCTGTGGCCAAACACGAGGCTGTGAGGGCTCAGCAGCCCCACACCCTGTGCCCAACTGGCCACTGCTGAGAAAATCTGCGAGGCCGGGGCCAGGCTCGGCGCTCAAGAACCATGACCGGGTGTCCACTCTGTGTCCACCAGCCGGGCAGTTGGAAAGCGCATCCTGGGGCCACCTCTCCCGGCGTTCACCTGCTGGCCCGTGCCCTTGCAGCGCTTGGAGCAGAGGTCAAAGCAGACTGTCGGTGATGGCACCGACCCCCATCCCCACGTGGCCCCATGCCGCCCCCGGGCCTTGGCTCCGGCCTGGCGACAGCCTTGCAACGGCAGAGGGAGGCCACAGCTCAGGAGGGAGCGGCCTTGGCTGAGCCCATGGGGTAAACGGGCCAAGCTGGCCCAGGGCAGCCCTGCCCTCAGCAGCCCGCGGGCCGCGGCATGCTGGTCACTGCAAGCTGCCTAGGCTCTGTTTCAGGTGGGTTATGCATAAAGCACCAGTCCCCCTGCGTGCCCAGCCCCTCGCTCTGGTCCCCGGGTCCCGCCCAGGGAGAAAACTCAGCAGGGAATGAGAAAGGCAAGTGAGGGGGGCTTGAGCTTCTTCAGAGTCTGTGCGGGGGCACCTTCGGGCAGATCTGAAATCAGATGATGTGAGTGGCCTCTGCCAACCTGCCTCTATGATGTCCCAGCTGCTCCAGAAATGCCAGGGCTTGGGACGCAGGATGTCACTCTCCTCTGTGGCTTCGGGCAAATTTCTTGAATAATCTGGGCTTCAGCCATCTTCCCTGCAGAACAGGAGCGGGGGAGGAGAGGGCGCGCGGGCGCGGGTTCCCCTACATCCCCCCAGCGCCTCCGCCTGCGTCCCGCCTGCTTCCAGGGCCCTCCCATCCCTGCTCACGCCCCCCGGCCCTGTCCCCACACTGATGAGGCCCCCGTGGAGACCAGCGGGCAGCTTGTCCTCCAGACGCAGCGAGAGAAAGACCAAGCCCGGCCTGTCCCGCCGGCGACACTCGAGGCTGCCTGGTAACTGAACCTGGGTCAGCGAGAGGGGTGCTGGGAGGGGTCACATGCCCCCCCCGCTGATCCTGAAGGCACCATGGTGGGCAGTCAAGAGGGTGACCAGGAAAGGAGGAAGTTCCCCATGGCACCTGCTCAGTCCCGGGTCAGGGGGCACCTTTATCCCTCGGAAGCGCAGGGTGAACCTGATCCAGGCGCCCCCCCAGTAGCGAGAGGGCAGGTGACCTCCTCATGTCTCCGTCTGCCCACCCGGGGCTGGAGAAGCATCTCCGAGAATGTTTTCTAAATAATGTTTAAGAGCAAGTTGAAAGGATGCTTGTTTGCAAAATATACCAGAAGAGTGAATGGCGTCCCAGTGACGTTTGACTATTACTTCATCTGAGCAAAGTTCCCAGTGGGCTGGGATTCACCCAAGCCTCAGCCCCCTCTACGCCCCCTCTGGATGGTGCAGGGGTCCAGGCCATCATGGGGGGTCAGCGTTTGCCCCCATGCAGCCCCGTTCTGGCCCTTGGCTCTCAGAGGAGCCGGGATAGGACAGGTGCCCCAGCCCACTCCCTCCTGCCATCCGGGGACCTCCCCCAGGCCCACCTCCCTCCAGCTGACCGTCGAGGGGCCAACTTAGGGAGCTCTTCCCGACAGGCACGTGAGGGGCGCACTCTGGCTCCGCCCACACGGGACAAGGACCGCTGCGCTCGTGTGTCGATGAGGCTCCCTCCGAGCTGCAGCCTGGACCCCGAGCCCACTCCCAGCCTCATGCCCTCTGTGGGGACAGATTCTGTCCACCGTGGACGCCCGAGAACCAGCCTGATGCCAGTAAGAGCTAAATAAGCGTCAGCCAGTCCCGACTTCTCCTTGTGGCAGAAACTCCGTCTCCCCACGAGGAGCTTCTAAGTAAGAGAAGTATCAACACTTAGAAAACTGACTAAGAGAAACAGATAATCAATGGTCAAAAATTATAAAAGACAAAAAGGAGGAGGAAAAGGTTACACTCCCCATAAGTAAAATAAAAAACTGGATGCCATAATTGCCTATAAAAATGGCACTCTTCAGAGGTTGCAGCTGTATTATGTGGTATGACATTACAAACTTTGTATTTAGTGGCTTTATTATACCATAGTATTGTCATAATACAATACAACTCATATCATATAGCATATTATTATTCCATATTTACTCTATAAACTTTAAAGATATTCTAACTTTAAAACGTTCATTTCGTTTGGCCCAGGAATTCCATTTCTAGGAATTTTTCCTATTTAAGTATTCAGTTGTGCACACGATTTACGTGCAAGAATAGTCATCACGATGTTATTTATGATATCAATGTCAAAGAAGAACAATAGAAACATTCAGTCATTACAGAGTGATTAGATGTTGTGACTGGACCACAGAGTGGAGACTGAGATGGAAGGCGCAGGTGGGGAGCCTCACCAAGTCAGCCAGGAACCGCTGGGTGCTCTTGAAAGAGGCCAAAATCCTGGGAAGGAAACAGCTGCATAATCTGAGAGGCCATCCAGAGGTAGCCCTCAGGGATGGTCAGCCTGCAGTTCCCACCACCGTGCGTCCCTGCAGTAATTAACTCGGTCAAGCAAACCATTAACATTGCAACACAAATTGCATGGTCCAGTTACTCACCTAGCAAGGGTATTTAGGGATAAAGTTTACAACAGCCATGTTTCGATCAAACAAACTGGGGAAAGGAAACGGCTAGCTCCTCTCGCACAGGTGGGGTCACTTATAAAGCAGAGACGGGTGTGTCTTCCCTTATGGCTCGGTGTCTCTCCCCGAGGTCCAAACTCAAATTTCCACTTGCACATCCGACATCATCCCCTGTACACCCACATCTTCTTCCCCTTCACGATGATGAAGGGTCGATTCATCAGGAAGACGTAATAGTCCTAAGTGTGCCAGCACCTGGGGACAGAGCTTCAGACGCACGAAGCAATGGACAGAACTAACAGAAGAAATAGATGCATCTATCATCATAACTGGAGATTTTAACACACTTCTCTGTGACTGATAGAACAAGCCTGCCAAAAAGTCATTCATATAGAAAATGTGAACAAAACATTAACCAAAAATATCACCCAACTTGGCCTAATCAACATATATAGAACATATACATAGAACATATATATAACATACAAAACATAGAGATCATACATATAGAACACATCTGTGAAGAACACACATAGAACATGTCTACATATGTAGAACATATATACAGAACATATACATATGGAACATATATAGAACACATCAGCCAACAACTGCAGATTGTGTATTTTTCAAGTGCACATGGAATGCTCACCAAATAGACCACATGCAAGTTTAGACAAACTTCACAGAAATAAAACCATACAGAGCAGGTTCTCTGTACGGAATTAAGCTAGAAGTTGATAACAAAGGTTAACTAGAAAATATCCAGTATTAAAAGTTAAACAACACATGTCTAAATAGATCTGAGAAGAAATCACAAGGGAAATTATAAAATATTTTGAACTGAAAGATAACAAAAATACAATGTATCAAAATTTGTAGGACTGAACTAAAGCAATCCTTGGAGGAAATTTTATAACTTGAAATACAGATAGAAAAAAAAGAAAATTAGGAAAATCAGTGACCTAAGCTTCTACTTCATGAGAAGAACAAATTAGCGTCTTCCTCCCAAATCGGTTTGTCCCGTTACACTTTCAAGCAGAAGCCCTGGAATCACCCTGTCCTCACAGCCAGTTCATCAGGGTGTCTCGTCGGCTCCACCCACCACCTACCCGGGGCTCCTTGTGCCACCTCCCCGCCCCCCATCCCCTCGTTTACAGCCTCATTTTGTGGGTGTTAACCAGCAGCTTCTTAGCTGGTCTCTCAGTGAATCTTCTCCCCCCATATTCTTCCCCAAACCAGCCACAGGGTGACCTTCCTGAAGTGCAGGTCGGCTCACGCTGTGCCCACCAGAGCACCTTCCAGGGCCTTCACCCCCTTCGGGGGCTCTCGCCGTCATGGACACTCTAGTCCCTTTTTCCGCTGGACTCTAAGTCTCTTGGGACAAATGATGTCTTGGTCACCTCTGCACCCTCCAAACTGAGGCGTCACTGCAGAAAGCAGGTCCCTATTAACTTGCTCCTTGTTAATTTGCTGGTGGTGGCCGAGGCCGCATGTCGCCTACGGAAGTATGTAGGGATCTGGCCCAAGTTAGAAGTCACCCCTCTCTGCCCATGTCATCAGGACTTGTAAACTCAGGAGGCAGATATTTTGGGACACAAAGAAACAAACGGGCCAAGGGTCTCCTGCCCCTTCTATTTCCAATGAAGGGCAACGTCCAAAGGATTCTTAGACGTTGACCTGCTAGCTTTCCTCTCTGCTTGGAAGTAGAAAACCTTAACTCAGGAACAGAATTCCTAGAGATTGGCCCTATTAGATCTTTCCAGGGAATAAAGATCCGGGGGACTCTTAGCCAGTTCCTTATAAACCTGTCAAAGTCACAGCACACACAGCACTGCCTGTCTGTGCTCAGTGGTGAGTAGATGAGGCACCTGAAGACAAGTGGCCCAGGGGCCCCACGGCTGCGGGATGTGGTCCCAGCGCACCTGTGATTCGGGACTGTACCTGAGATAAAAGAACAACCTCCCCTCAGGGAGGCCAAGGCCGAGGAAGAGGCCAGCTGGGCCCCTGCACCAGGCATCTGGAGATTTGCATAAATTACCCGTCCTTCCTCAAGGCAGGCAGCAAACAAGCTGCAGAGAAAGCACGGGAGCCTCCAGGCTTCGCTTAAGAATAATGACCACAGACGTCTTAGCTTAAGAAAGAAAAAAATAGGTCTTTGAGAAGTTCAAGCTGTCATTAAAATTTTCCCTAATGACAGGATAGGTCACAGGAAGGCACCAGCGGGCTGGAGGGGTGGCTGTGACCATCAACTGACCCACCGCCTGGCCGCCAGGTTGGCGGCCTGCGCCTGATTAGGCCAAGACTGTATAGGCCTTGGGTTTATTTTCCTGGGACTACATTTGAAAATATATATTTCTACGAGAAAAAACCAAAAACCCAATTTAAAATAAAGTGACTCACTTCCTCAAGTGGTCACTTTGGTTCCAGCTACCTGCCTTAGCACAAGATACTTACTGCCCTAATACAAGTGCAGAATGAGAAATTTCAGAGTTCTTCCTCAGAAAAATGTTTTGGTTTTGTTTTGATGAGATCTTTTCATTAAGTTGGCTCTGTTCTCAAACGGCACACGGATCTAGTTTGGCGCCAAGGTCAAACGGAGCAAATGTTGCCCAGCCACGCAGTGTGACCACGTTTCCCCTCCAGCAGCCCAGCCGCCCCGCCGCTAAGAACGCGTCCGGTGAGGAGCGCCGCCGGGGCTGCAGATCCTGGGGTGGCATCGCGCTGGCCGCGGTCTGTGACCCAGGCCCACCCAGTGTCCCCCGCTCGTCCCGTGGCTCTGCTCCGGCCCCTCGCCGGGAAGGTGCAGCTCAAGCCAGGCCCGCACCTCAGGAGGAGCAAGTCTGAGCTCACGCGTGAGGGGACTGAAGCCGCTCCCAAGAGGCCCCGGCGTCCACGGACTGCTCACCAGCCACACCCGTCCCGCCAGCATCTCAGGAGCTGGTGACGCTTCACTGACCAGGGGTTCTTGAGGGCCCTTTTCAGAAAAAATACCAAAGTTCATTTTAAAACCAAAAAAGAAAAACATATGCTAGTACTTCACATTATGGATAAATATGAACCTCAGATGGATTAAAAAGTTAATAACGTATTAAAAATCAAAACCAAAAAATATTACAAGAATATATAGGTGAATTTTTTTTATCATTAGTTGAGAAAGCTCCTCCTAAACTCAAAGAAATATGCTCCATTTTACCACATAAACATTTTAAATTTCTGCACATCAAAAAAAAAAAAAGCCATAAACTAAATTAAAAGGCAAACAATAATATTGGAAAATATTTGCAAGAACTATGAAAAGGAGTTAGTATTCCTAAGGTTCAATCAGTAAGAAATCTGCCAAGACTCCAAGAGATAAGTAGGCAATTTACATAAAAAGCCAATCCACAAAGTATGAATGAAAATGACTAATAAATATATGGAAATTGTTCACCCTCACAAGTAAGCAAAGCGATGCATTTTTACTTTTATTTCCCAATACTTACAATACCTTGTAAAATAAATAAGCAATATTCAACTCTGTGAGGAAGGACCTAGAATGTGACTGACAGGATTAAATTGGTCCCAAAGTTCAAGAAAACAATTTGGTAAATACAGCAATAACTTTAAAAATGCTCATGAACTCTGACCAGATAGTTTCACTTCTTAAGAATCTATCCTAAGCAAAAAAACGAAAAGAAGAAAAGGTTTCAAGCAGATATGCATGCACAAGGGTGCACACAGGGCGAGAGCTGGGAACAGCAGACAGTGACCAGATCAGAGTGCGCCTGTTCACTGGGATATAATCTGACCACAGGATGCTGATGATGAAATGATAAAAGATCATGCTCGGGAGGTGAGATGAAAACAGAAAACACTTAAATTGTGTGTAGAATCCCTATTTCATATAAGATGCATTAAAAATATTGGTAATTCAGATTTCTATCAGGTGGATTTGGTGATAATTCAGGTTGAAAGTGTATGGGAGGTATGTCTGACAGCAGGAATTGAACTTCAAATTACTCTTCTAAATTATAACTTGACTTTTTTTTTGTAATCAAAACAATTTCTATAAACACTGAAACAAATTACATAGAAAGGCTAAAAATCAATCTACCCTCAAATTTCTCTGCAAAACTAGATGCCAGATTTATACCCAGCCAAATTCTTTTCATGTATAAAGGCAAGAAAAGATGTAAATATTCAGAAAACATAAAACTCAGACATCACCCAGGGACTCTCTTTTTTTAATGAAGATACATGCCAACAGTTTGACAAAT
This sequence comes from Eschrichtius robustus, assembly GCF_028021215.1. Classification (NCBI taxonomy): domain Eukaryota; kingdom Metazoa; phylum Chordata; class Mammalia; order Artiodactyla; family Eschrichtiidae; genus Eschrichtius; species Eschrichtius robustus. The sequence continues at coordinate 130,377,415 of NC_090831.1, read as the reverse complement.
GGAGAAAATGAAAATTTTCAAGAATGAGAAAGTGATGGTATTTAAAAAAACCTGTCGGGGGACTTCCCTGGTGGCACAGTGGTTAAGAATCCGCCTGCCAAGGCAGGGGACATGGGTTCAAGCCCTGGTCCGGGAAGATCTCACATGCCACAGAGCAACTAAGCCCGTGCACCACAACTACTGAGCCCGCATGCTGCAACTACTGAAGCCCACGCACCTAGAGCCCGTGCTCCACAACAAGAGAAGCCACCGCAGTGAGAAGCCCATGCATAGCAACGAAGAGTAGCCCCCGCTCGCCGCAACTAGAGAAAGCCCGTGCATAGCAACGAAGACCCAACGCAGCCAAATATAAATAAATAATTAACTTAAAAAAAAAAAAGCTGTCGGCACCAACTCAGTCGAAATAGAGATGATCTAAATAATTAAACTGCTTTTTAAATTAAATGAAAATGTAAAAAAAAAATCTCAATATTGAATTACATGAATAAGATTATATAAAATAACAATAATAGTCATTTTAAAACAGTAGGTATTTCCACAAATCCTGAGCGGTGGGCATAAGCAGGGCACGTGTGTGAAGAGGGAAGTGCTCTAAAGACGCATCTTCAACAACAGGGGATTCAAGAGAGATCACATCACTACTGACTCTACTACTTACAGGGTATAGGCTAAAGAATGCCTTTAGAAACTAAAAACAATCACTCGTTAGCACTGAATGTAGTACATATTGCTTCTAAAACATAGAGAAAACTAAAGAAAATATATTGGGTTGGCCAAAAAGCTTGTTCAGTTTCAAGTAAAACTAAAAGTTTTTCATTTTCACGAAAAACTTTACTGAACAACGTATTCACTAACCGAACGAACTTTGTGGCCAACCCAGCAGTTCCCATACCAGAAGAAAGAAGCAGCATGCAACCCTAAACTAAAATGAGGAAACAGTATTTACATTAGATATCATTATAAATCACTCATAGGTTAATTCTCTGTAGAAGGACAAATCTCAAATCGTGTCTAAAACAAAAATCCAACTATGTGCTATTTTTAAAGGTCACACCTAAAATAAATGACACTTGAAACATGACTATATTTATTTATCTATTGGCAAAGTATCCGGGCAAATACAGTGCCGAGTAACTCAGAGTGGCGGCGGAGTTGGTTATTGGTCAAGTTTCTCTCTGACAGTAATTTACCGGGCGCCACCCCCCGCCCGCCCATGTGCTTCTGGGAGGACCCAGAGAAAGTTCCCGTGTCCACAAATTTCACCATTTGACGCCCAGCGCCCCGGCAGCTCCCGTCTCCCCTGGGGGCCTTGTCGGAGTCGGTGCTCTGAACCGATGCCCCGCATCTAAAATCTGCTGGGCGACCATGTAGGGAGGAGTCGGGGGAGTGGAGGGAAAGCGCCCCTGGAATGCAGGCTCCCTGAAAACAGCCCCCAACACGCGCCCCGCTCAGAAAGACGGCGGAGTGTGTGACTTCCCAGCAGGGGCGCCGCCTTGAAGGAAGAGCAGCAGCGGGTCTGGGGGACTTGCGAGGTAGGGCTCTGCTGGGGCTGGGAGAGCTCTAGGGGCACAGTGCGGGCAGGTGACCCCGAGGCTGGGGCCCCCAGGGGCTGTAGAGGAGTGGCCGTGTGAGAGGCCAGCTGTCTCTCCCAGACGGTATCTGTCCTTCAGTGAGGGTGACTTGAGTAAACCATTGTTTCCGGAAGTTCCCAAAACACAGTAATGTGCGGTTTCTCCTTCCCAGGCAAGCATTTCTTGGACGGTGAGGTCCAGCAGGGCGGCTGGACCGGTGGGCCTTCTCTCGCTGCGGGAAGGGGTTTGAATCAGGCTCTGATCGCGCTTGTTTTAGTCTGGGTTCCCCTCACGCCAGGAAAGGGCTTGCATGCAGGACGTTTATCTGGAGCTGCCGTCTGGACGCCGGTGGAGGCGCCAGGCAGCCCGAAGAGAAAAGCAACATCCAGCAGCCCCGTCCACCCGGGGTGCACCCGCGACCCCCGCCCCGCCCGACAGCGCCGCCGGTCCGGTCCCCGGGGGGTGAAGCTCACCTGGTCTCCTGTCACGCTTATCAGGCAGCCTGCGGGTCGCCCGGAGCTTGACTGAGAGAAGCCAGTCGTGACGGGGTGAAAATGACCGACGTAGGGGTGTGTGGCCTCCCCCCAGCCAGGCCCCCACCACCAGCCCCCGACCCAGCCCAGGAAGGGTCTCGTCCCTTCCCTCTTCCCCTCCTGCAGGTCCAATTGCTGCCTCGGTGATCCAAGGACAGGGTAAGAGAAACAAAGCGAACCCACGGAACAGGAATCTGCGGGGGAGGGGCACGTGGCGGGAGCACAGGCGGGGCCGGGGGCTCTGGGGGCTCTGGGGACTCGGGGTGTCAGCGCAGCACAAAAAGCACAGGGACGTGGCTGAGGGCTCAGGACTGGGACGGAATTCGTCCCATGAGAACAAGACCTGTACCAGGGTTCTGCGCGCCGGACGGGACGGACCAGACACGCCCCCTGCCCCCCCCCCCCCCCCCCCCCCGCCTTCTCCCCGATAGGCAGCCTCACGCGCCGGACGGGACGGACTGCCAGACACGCCCCCTGCCTCCCCGCCCCCAGGCCTGCTCCCCGATACGGCAGCCTCACCCGCAGGCCGGCGCAGGCGCTCAGACCACGCGGCTTTTCTGCAAACGCCGGGTAGTAACCGCCGGACGCTTTGGAAGAACCACAGACGGCACGGGCGGGAGTCGAGGCCTGTTTACAAAAGCAGGTGGCGCGGAGTGGCTCTCGGGCCGAGGTTCCAGACCCAGAAGGGGTCGGCTCCCTTTCTCACCGTAAAGTCATGGGGGCCCTCACCGCAGTGACCCGGGAGCCCGGCTCTCTCCCCCTGGGGCTTAGATGGACACTCCGTGTTGCAGCCCAGGGGAGAGGGCGGTGGGCGGCCCCTCCTGAAGGCCCACGGGCACGCCATCCATCCCGATGTGGTCCCAGCCGCACACACGAATACTCAAGCTGCGCTACAGGACCCACGGCCCGAGCGGGGCCCCCAGAGGGACAGGACCCTGGGGCTGGGCTGTCCCAGGCACCGGGCAGTGTGGACACACTCGGGGTGAGGAGGGCTGGGTCCTGAGCCTCAAGGGGCGTCTCCTGCGGTGAGCGCCCCTCCTCACCTCCCGCAGGGCAGGCTCTGCCGGTTCCTGGGAGGCTAAGCCCAGCCTAGGGCCCTGGAGAGCATGCAGTCTACCCGGGGCAGCAGGGCCTGGAGGAGTGCGGTCCCGAGCTCGGGCTGATCTGGGGCAGCGCCTGACCTACGTATTCGTCCGACATATGAGGATGCGGCCAATTTCTCACGGAGGGCAAAGGCTGGGAAACATTTCTGAGTGGACACGTAATTAATTGGTGCTTCCTTTCTCCATTTAAGCATCTAGCAGTCATTCACGTTTGTTTAAAAAAATACAAGTTCCAGCTTCTCAGACGTCTGCACTAGAGCACGAGGGAGGACCGTCTTGGTTCTGGTGACTCTTCACCGAAAAGCAGAGAACAGAGTGAGAACAGAAGCGAGTGTCCCAGGAGTCTGATGGCCCTGACGAGAGGCACGTATTCTGATGTTCACCCAAGATATGGGTTCCCTGGAGCAGGAACTTTGTCTTTTCTGGGCATTTATAAGCGTGCCTGACACACAGTAGACACTCCATTCGCATTTGTTGAATGAATTATACGTTTAAAGATTTGAAGCACAGAGAAAAAGTGACATTTGAAGATCTGAGTAGAAAAACATTTTCCAAGTTTTGAGGAAAACAAAATGTTTGAGTCCTGAGGAGCAGGGAGATAATTTTTCTGAAGTCTCTTTGTTCTTTACTGAGCATTTGGACTCCACTTCCCCCACCTTCTTACCCACCCTTGGCCCAAACTCAGAAAGGACTGGCCATTCGGACTCTTGTGACCCAGGTGAGCTCCCATTTGGTGAGGGGCAAGAGGCAGGGCTTTCTCTGCTAGTCGGGACAGTGGGGGCCCATGATCCCATCCGGACGCCTCCAGGGCTGGACCCAGAGGGGCTGCAGGGGGCTTCCTCCGGGGGCCAGCCCACGATCAGTCTGCTCCTGCAGAGCCCTCTTTGCTGGACTTGGGGTTCTCCCGCAGTGTGCACGGCCCATGCCTGGTGGGACCTTCTGCTGTGGGAAGATGAGGGTCCACTCGCCATCCTCCCTCCTGTGGTTCTGGCCTCCAGGACACAGCAGCGGACACTTGGCCCAAACCTGGCAGCTCAGCCACTGCACGGGACGGACCTCCAGACGGGCTTCTCCCCATGGGGCTGCTCAGCAGGAGGCCAGGCCCCACGCCCACCTACTCTCATTTACTTGGGCTGGGGTCCAGCCGAGGCCTCAGAATGTTTAAAAGCTCTCCAGGTAATTCAGCGTGGCCCAGGAGGGGCACCACGGTTGGAAGGGGGTCTGCACGCTGGCCACTTAGACTTGCCTGCAGAAGCTTCATCCCCCACCTCTGACCTCCAACACAGGGACCCGCACCCAAGAGGGCGTCTCCATGCCGACGGAGGCACGCGTCCTGGGAGCGGGGCTGAATTACTCTGCTCCTGGCCTGGGGTTTGGGGGTCTGCTCGATCCCCCCCATCCGCTGTCACTTCCTTCCAACCCATTCTCTTCACGTCTGAGGAAAGCGTGGCCCTAGAAGTAACTAATTTCTATTCTGTTCAAATATTGTTTGAGCACTTTCCTAGGATTTTGTGGTGTTGATTTCCTGATTAGCAAGACCCATCCTAAGGATGGTAAATCATGTTTTTGTTTTTGTTTTTGTTTTAAATCATGTTTTGATCGTGCAGATTTAATCATAAAACACAGCTCCCTCATCACAGGTCCCGGTTCTCTGGGTCCACAGGGGCCACGTTTCACACACGTGGTGGTGACATCTGGCTTCTGCAGAGCTGCAGCTGCTTCTGAAGCACTTCTGTGTGGATAATCTTGCCTGATGGCTGGGTCGATCACAGCTCAGCAAGTGAGAGGAGCTGAGAGGCCCAGGTCACACGAGGGAGAAGCCCCCGGCCCCAAGCTGGTTTCCATATTTCCAGGAAGGTGGTTGTTCCCCTTTGCAGACGTATCACCGTGGAGGTACGGCTGGAATCAAGGCAAAACAGACAAGAGATGCACAAATCCTCCAGTCACAGCCACAGAACACAAATCAACAAATAAATACAGTCCCTCCAGTCTACCAGTCTGCTGTGCTCAGAGGTTTTTCACAGGTGTTGACTCTCTAGGGGGATGATTTCAAGTGCCAGCCGCCACCTCTCCTGGACCTCTCTTCACGTGAGATAAGTAAACCCCTCCTTTTCCAAACTATGGAAAGTGGTTCTGTTACTTACAGCCAAGGAGAGTCTGGGACCAGCGATCGGATTGTGTCTGCCGGTGTTTCTCCCCTGCCCCCGGTGCACTAGCCACACCCACCCCTGTGGCACCCCCTCCCCGGGGAGCGGGGACCAGAGACCCTGCCTGGGCCAGTCCCACAAGAGCTTCTGCCCTTCCTAAGGTCTTGGAGTCACCTGGAAACCACAAGCTTTCACGGCCTGAGTCTTGGCAAACACTGCAAAGCCAGACGTATCCAACGCAGTTCCCCCATTGAGCTGGGTTGTCCTGACACCTCAGGGGCTGTGTACTCCCCCCCAATCCCCAGGCTCACATCAGAGAGGCCAGTCCCTCCAAGCTGAGCCCCCAGGCTTCTCACCAAGGTTAGAGGACAAGCTGGCCCGTGACACTTCAGAATTCCTGCCATATTAGATATTAGGCTAACAGACCGATGACGTCTCCACTAGTTACTCTTTTCATTACTGACGGATCTCGGTATGATCGTTTCTCAACAGTATGCTTTAGTCCTTGGCTGGATGGATGACCATCACCGAGTGTCCTGATAGAAACCTGGCAAAGCGCTGCTAAAAGCCGAGGCTGGCCACCTGGGAGCCACTTCAGGGTGGCCTGGCCTCTGCCAGCTAGAGCCACAGAAGCAGGATGCAAAGTTGGAAATCAGGAGACCTGGGCGCTCCCATCTGGCTGTCCGTCCACAGGTCCCGGCCCCAGGGACCTGGCGTCCAAGGCACTGTGCCTGATTTACTAGGTCAACCCACTGCAGGTGCCTCGCTGGCCTGCTCATCAGTTCCTGCAGGGCAGGAATTTGGGATGAATGGTCCTCCTAATTTTCTAAGATGGAAGCCTTCTATAATTAAATCAAAAGGCAATTCTTCACTCAGCAGCAGTAAATATTGGAAATTCTGGGCCAGCAATTTGCGACGACAGAATCGTTTCAACTGAAACCAAGAACCATCCCCAAAATATTTCAGCTGCTGCCAGAGGTTGAAGGAAGAAAATGGGAAGAGTTTAGAATGAGAATCAGCTTTGTGCAGACAGCTTTGCCAATTTGCTGTTGTGGATAATTTGTTGTTGTTAATCTCACAGGATGTTATGGCATTTTCCACATGAAGGCCTGCTGGGGAACGGGACGCAGGAAGGCCCAGCTGAGCCGAAGGACTCCATCCCTGGAGTCAGCTCACCCACCTTCTGGGGAAGCTCCCCCACCAAGCAGAGCTCTGCGTCTCATTTATGGGAGGAGCGGCAGGAAGGGCAAATCCAAGGACTCACCTCAAAAACGTCCAGAAAAAAGTGCAAGAGTGAAAGTCGCCCCCCTCAATAGCTGAACTGACATCACACTTGAGTAACTGGGATCCCCCTTTTGGAAGAGGGGTGGCCGGGGAAGAAACTGCTACCATGAAAGCCCCCAGAGGAGGGAGGGGCTGGTCTCCCAAAGAGCCTTCACGGCTGACCCGGTGTCTTCTCAGGAAGAGAGGTCTGCTAGCGGTGCCTGTCCCGGCCACCTGGACGCTCAACCGTCTCCCTCCTCACAAAGCCCATCTGCAGACTCCTGAGTGGGGCAGAAGAAATGCTGGACTAAAAGCCAGAAGCCTCGGATGTCTTCATAAAGAAGCTCATGAAATGCATGACCAAATGAGATTGTCTGCAAACACAGTGAACTTTTTCAATAAGCGAAGAACAGGAAAATACGTTTCTTTCAGACCATGGGGCCCCATCACTTGGCTGGGAAGTTTGGTCCCTATAGCCAAAGCTCTGGCCCTGACCCTGGGCAAATCATCAAAACCTGACTCAGTTTACCAACCTGTGAAATGGGAAAACTTTCACCTTCCCGCCTACTTAGTCAACCTGGAACATACGAGAGTATCTGAAATACAGAAGTCATTCTTAAAATTCAAGTCCTTATCTGCGCTGCACAGACACAGTAGTGAGAGCACAATGAAGGCAGTTGCCTAATTCTACCACATGGCAGTGTGTTGAGAGCTGAACGTCAGCTGTGCTGGGCAGGAAAAATAGATCCGAGTCAGCTGTGGACCGGGAGCAAGGCACGCAGGAGCAAATCCAGGGGGGACAGGAGGCCAGCTCGGAGGCCTGGGTCTGCTGAGGAACCCAGACCAGCCTTACACTGACCAGATCCCTCAAGCATAGGGGGGCTCGTTAAGGAACGCCTGAGCCCCGGAGGGACGTCGGGCATTGATTGCATCTGTCACCTGGCTGTGCAGGACACAGAGGAGCCCAGTGGGGCCAGCCTGGCCGGGGCTGCCCCTCCCTTCTCCACCTCCTCACTCTCATCTTCCTCTGGGCCCAGTCCCCAGGCAGAGAGGGTGTGATGTCAGCTCCCTTAACATGTTATTTTGGTGAAGAAATTTGAAGTGGAGAGTTCTCAAGAAATACTCTTTATAAAATAAAATCTAAGGTCCTGAGTCAGCTCAGCCGGCCCGCCAGAGACCCTCATTCTTAAGAGAGCCTGTTGGCCACACAGGCATCTGACCTTAGAGCCTAAGGACCAGTGAAACTGCAGAGGGCCGGGAGGGAGGCCCTCTGGAGTTTCACTGGTCCTTTCACCCGAGCATATTCAGAGTGAAAAAGGCCATCAAATCTGGGCCAAACTAAGCAGTTCACACCTCCCAGGGCACACACACAGGGACACAGTCCTAGGTCAAGAGTCCAGAAATCAAAGACAGATTTAGAAAGTGGCAGCTCTGGCCCAAAGCTGGTAGGATTCTAATTAATTTAATTAACCAGCAGCTGAGAGTGGCCTTGTGTTGGCCCTACATCGCAAGGACAGGTTTCTGTGGTGCCAGATAGGGCAGAATGTTCCAGAGTGGCATAGTCCCCATTGCTAAGAATCGCTTCCCCAGCTTACAGGCAAAGTCGTTGGCCTCCTGGACCATCCCCACCTTGCTGAGTAAGAACATCCCTGGACGCGAATCTGACTACCTGCTGCTAATCCAGGTATCCTCTTCCCTCGCTCTACTCATATTGGTCCCGGTGAGTCCCCTTGTTTCAGAACGCGCAGGCCTACAGTAGGTTATGAGAGAGGTAGAACTGGTGGGTTCTGACCCCAAATCTCCATGGAACACAAGCCTGGAGGAGCTCAGGGCCGAGGGCCAGGGAGCACAGTGAGCCGTCTGGGTGCGGGTGGCCCCTGGGGGGTCGTGTGGGCAGCACGGCAGACTGGCAGCCGTGTCAGCTTCTCACAAGGAGTGTGACCTGTCCAGCACCTGACTGTGGGTGGCCTGAAGAACACAGTTCCTCCGCTCTTTCCCTTAAGTGCTGGCTGGGCTGCAAAGGAGGCCAGCATGTGCTCCATCCTTTAACCCTTGCAGAGGCTATAACAGCTTCAAACATGTAAACTCTTGGAAATCCAGAAGATTAACAGTTCCTGAGCCAAGCATTAGGAAGATTTGGGGCATAGAGAAAACAGCGTGGCTGTCACATAGGCGATATATACACAGGAAGAGCGAACTTCCTTCCGAAGAGGGACACCTCCCATGCAGTCTGTAAGCTCCTTTGATTAAACTCTTGTCCGTTACCATAGCTTTGTAATGTATTTTGATCTCAAGAAGTGCAATGCTTCTGGCTTTGTTCTTCTTTCTCAAGATTGCTTTGGCTATTCTGGGTCTTTTGTGGTTCCCCATTAATTTTAGGCTTTTTTCTATTTCTGTAGAAACTGCCATTGGGATTCTGATGGGGATAAACATTGAATCTGCAGATCACTTTGGGTAATATGGACATTTTAACAATGTTAAGTCTTCCAATCCACAAACACGGGATATCTTTCTATGTATTTGTACCTCCTCTAATTTCTTTCCTTAATGTGTTTTGTAGTTTTCAGTGGACAAGTCTTTCACCTCCTTAGGTAAGCTAATTCGTAAGTATTTTATTATTTTTGATACTATTACAAATGAGACTGTTTTTATTAATTTCCTTTTCAAACTGAAACACTTTGCTGTACACCTAAAACTAACACATTGTTAATCAACTATATACTCCAATAAAAAAAATTAAAAACTTTTTAAAATTCCTTTCCAGATGATCCATGTTAGTGTGTAGAAATGCAACTGATTTTCGTATCCTGCAACTTTACTGAATTCATTTATTAAATCTAACATATTTTTGTGGAGTCTTTGGGGTTTTCTACATATAGGATCATGTCATCTGCAAACAGAGATCATTTTACTTTTTCCTTTCCAATTTGGATGCTTTTTATTTCTTTTTCTTGCCTGATTGCTCTGGCAAGTGGACACTCTTGTTTTGTTCTTGATCTTAGAGGCAAAGGTTTTGATTTTTCACCACTGTGTATGATGTTAGCTGTTGGCTTGTCATATGTGACCTTTATTATGTTGAGGTAAATTCCTTCTATACCTAGTTTGTTGATCATTTTTATCATGAAAGAGTGTTAAGTTTTGGTCAAATATTTTTTACATCTATTGAGATGATCATGTGATTTTTATACTTCATTCTGTTAATGTGGTATATCACATTTACTGATTTTCATATGTTAAGCCATCCTTGCATCCCAGAATAAATCTCACTTGATTATGGCATGTGATCCTTCTAATGTGCTATTGAATTGAGTTTGCTATTATTTTGTTGAAGATTTTTGCATCTATGTTCATCAGGGATATTGGCTTGTAGTTTTCTTTTCTTGTAGTGTCTTTGGCTTTGGTATGAGGATAATGCTGGTCTCATAAAATGAGCTTGGTACTAGAATATAGACACACATATAGACCAGTGGAACAGTATAGAGAACCCAGAAATAAACCCACACATATATGGTCAACCGATTTCTGGCAAGAGTGCCAAGAATACACCATTGGGAAAGGATAGTTTTTTTTTAATAAACGGTATTTGGGAAAGGTAGATATCCACAAACAAAGGAATAAAATTGGACCCCTACCTTACACCACACACAGAAATCAACTCAAAATGGATTAAAAACTTAAACATAAGACCTGAAACTGTAAAACTCCTTGAAGAAAACATGGGGGAAAAGTTTCTTGACATTGGTCTTGTCAATGATTTCTTGGCTATGACACCAAAAAAGCACAAGAAACAAAAGCAAAAAAAACCCAAGGGGGACTACATCAAATTAAAAAGCTTCTGCACCTCAAAGGAAACAGTTAATAGAATGAAAAGGCAACCTATGGAATGGGAGAAAATATTTGCCAACCATATATCTGGTAAGGGATTAATTCCCAGAAGGTATACAATAACAAAACAAACAAACAAAAACCTGATTTTTAAATGGACAAAGGACTTGAACAGACATTTCTCCAAAAAAGACATACAAATGGCTAATGGGTATATGAAAAAATATTCAACATAATTACAAATCAAAACGAAAATAAAAACTACAATGAGATGTCACCTCACACCTGTTAGGATGACTATTATCAAAAAACAAAAGATAACAGTTGTAGGTGAGGATGTGGAGAACCTGGAGCCCTTGTACTGTTGGTGGGGATGTGTGATGGAGCAGCTGCTGTGGAAAACAGTGTGTAGGTTCCTGAATGAATTAAAAGTGGAGCCACCACAGGACCCAGCAATCCCATGTCTGAGTATAATCCCAGTTCTGGGTAAATATCCATAAGACTTGAAATCAGGATCTCAGAAAGATACCTATGCCCCCATATTCATTGCAGAATTATTCACAATAGCCAAGATATACACACAACCCAAGTGTCTATCAACAGATGAATGGATAAAGAAATGCTGCATATACAGACAATGGTTTATTACTCAGCTATAAGAAAGACGGAAATCATGCCACTTGAAACAACACGGGTGAAGCTGGAGGACACGGTGCCGAGTGAAATAGGCAGACACAGCACAAATACTAACCATTCCACTTACATAAGACACCCCAAATAGTCAGACTCAGAGAAGCAGATGATGCAACGGTGCTTGCCAGGGGCTGGGGGGACAGGGAAATGGAGGGGTTTTGTTCAGAAGCCTCATCCAGAGGCCTCTGAAGCACAGGCCCTGGACAGCCTCTGTCTCACAGGCCCAGGAAGGATCAGCTGCTCTGGGGGTCTTGAGGGAAACAGAAGAGAAAAACTGTGCCTCAGGGAGCCTGACACCTCACCATCAGAGATGCTTTGCCTTGGTTGTAGGCTTTGCTGTCTGGGGAGGTGCAGGATAGAAATAAAATGATTCGTTCTCTCCGTGTGACCTGAAGCACCGGGTTCGAAGCAGCTCGGAACCTGGCCCCCTTCCTACACGCCACCGCATCCCCGTCTTCTCCCTGCATCCTCTTCGCCCCTCAGTCTCTCACTGGCCCCTGCCAGCCCAGCCTCTGCATCCCCAGCCCTCTTCCCTACAATCCCTCTCACATAACTTCTTATGACCCCATGGCTTGAAATTCCATCTCTATGTTGACGAGTCCCAAAGCTTTCACTCTCGTCCAGACTCAACGGACCCAGACACGCTGGTCTGACCAAGGTCTCCACTTGGACACCTCAGAGGTGCTTCACGTCCCCAGCCTGCCCCTGTCACGCTAAATGGCACCACCGCCCACCGGCGCCAGGCCCCTCAGACTTGTCCTGGAAGCAGGCACCTTCGTGCACGCTGCCCACGTCCAAAGGCGTCTGGGTCGTCCCGTCCATGAGAGCTGCCAGCCAAGCCCATCCAGCTCACACGGACCACAGCTCCCTCCCCGTCAGCCTGTCTCCACCAGCATGGACGTGGTCTTCCTGACACATGGCTCAAATCACATCCGGGTCCTGCTAGAATCGCCACGGGGCCTCCTGTCACACTTGCAATTACGTCCAGCGCCCGGCAGTGCCCAGGAAGGGTGGCCAGCCCTGCCGGTCTCCCGGCGCCCCGGAGGCCACCTCCCGGGCACCTGGGTCCAGGCACACAAGTCCGCACTTGACCGCACAGCTGCTGCCTTTGCAGCTCGGCACCAGTGCACACGTTCCTCCTCTCGCTCCCAGGACGCGCTGCAGGCTTGTCGGGGGAAGACTTAGGGTGCAAACAGGCTGCCCGCCGGGCTCTGTGCGACCTCAGGGAGGGCCTGGCCGGGGCCCGGCAGCGGCGTGGCCCGTGGCCGCTGACCTCTGTCCCCCTCTCCACGCTGGTTCCACCACTGAAGCCAGAGCCCTGAATGCCACCCAAAGTCCCAAAGTCCCAAAGTCCCCAAGTCCCTGCGAAGCACAGAAACTCACCGGACCCGCCCTCTGAGGCCAGCTCGTCCCCTGAGAGAACTAGCGAGCCGTGCTCCCTCCCCGGAGTGGCCTGCTGGGGAAAAGAGAGGGACGTGGGAGGGGACAGAGCGCAGCGGCCAGCAGGAGGCCCTGCAACGCGTCTGAAGGGGGCGGTGCCGGGCAGCAGGCCGATTTCCACCCAGGCCCCACGGAGCAAAGCCGTCCACGAGCAAAGCTAATTTTCCCGCAACACGTGCGGATTTTGCACTGTTTGGATGGCTTGGGCCGCAGAGGATGGAGCTGGGATGTCAGGGTGAGAACCCACGGCCACGGGCCCGCTCAGCCTCTTCCTGACCGTAGGTGCCAGCTAACTGGTTCAGCCAGTGGCAAGTCGCTAACCTCTGAATTTAGTTTCCTCACCCAATAAATGGGGTGTATTTGGTGGGGATCGTGCCTCCCACAGCACTGCCTATGCCCCCAGCAGACCCCAGACCCAGGCCTGCTGATGCCCTGGTGGCTTTTTGTTCACTCTCGGAGCAGAAGCTGTCCTCCGGGGTCTCCCCTGCTGCTTCGGGACCCTGTCTCCTGCCCTTGACTCTGAGGAGCTCATGACTGAGAGAACGTGGCCAGCCGACGCCCTGTGCCTTCTGAGGCCCGACGGCAAAGGCAACGTCCTGTCCTACTGTTCTTCCAGAGTGTTCCCCACTGAAGCCGCCAGGCTGCGAGGCAGCCCCGCCAGCCCACGGGGAGGGGCCACATGGAGAGGCCCTGAGACCCCTCGGGGGAGCGACGGGGCCTGGGCAGCCCACCACTGCTTTCAGCCCCGCCTGGTTCCAGCTGCCAAGTCCTTCCCGAATTCCTCACCCACAGAAAGCGTGGGTCGTGCACCATGACCATGGACAGTTAGGGCACGAACTCTCGGGTGACCTGGAACACAGCCACATTCCACCAGAATGCCACAAGTCTCTTTTCATCTTCACTGGTGGCTCACTGGCGCCCTACCTCCCAAGGCTCAGGCCGAAGTCCCCCTGAGTGACGGGCATCGTGCTGGGCTCGGCCCCCCTCCCGGCCACTCCCCGGCCCTGGAACCAAGCTTGCAGGCCTGTGGGTTCTTCCCTGCCCGGGAAAGAAACCAGGACATGAGGGTCTGCCTCCCCCATGCCCAGGACTCCCCCCACCCCGGTCCCCAGCACGTGGTCTGTGCCCCACCTGTCAGTGCCGACCACAGGGGTCACACACCACCAGCTGAGGGACCCAGGTCGCCCTCCCACACGCTGGCTCAGGAAACACAAGTTGGAGGTCTTGTCTCCTCTTCCTGGTCTCTCAAGGAAGAAAATTTTATCTTGAAGATCCCCCCCGCACCCCCTCCCTTGTGCTGTGATGGGGAGAGAAGGGACGAGAAGGGGCAGAGTGGACAGACATCTCCTCACAGAGTCCTTGCTGCTGTCGGTAACGCTGGCCGCACTACTGAGTCACCCCCTGGGGAAGGACAGGGTCTGCCTGGTGCTTCAAGGCCCAGAGTTGAGCGGACTCCGGCTCAGAGGCTCCCCGAGGGCAGGGTGCCTGGGCCGTGGACGAGTGGCATCTGAGTTAGCTAAAATAGGCTTACCCAACGTATTTCAGAAGTGCTAACCATCCGCGACAGAAACTGTGGGGAAGCAGACCTAAGCCATCCACCCACTGGGGTTTACTCCGATGAACTCTTGGAAGAGCGCATGTGTTGGCGGCTCTGTTTTATAAAGAACCCTGGCAGTCGCTCACCAAGTGTGCGCGCTGGCCGCTGGGACTCCCTGGGCCCCTGGAAATCAGAGACGGTGCTGAGGACTCCAGGTAGACCTCCATGCTCTGAGAGGTTGGGCTGCAGGTGAAGTCTGCCTTCCCTTATTAACAAATAATATTTTAAGTTCATGTGGCCTATAACCCTTGTGATTTTGGATTCCCTACTAATGTGGAAATGAGGAACGTAGAGACAGAGCAAGGCTGAAGTTTGTCTTTGAAATAAAGGAAGGTAAAAATAAGCAGCGCCAGAAAAGTTCCAGAGTAAACCTCTTTGTACCATCAACCTTGGAAGATGAGGCTAATCACTCCTTTGACATGGTGTCTACGAGCAATAACTTTGTTCCAAGGGATAAAACTTGACTGCGGTCAGTCCCAGTGTATGTAACTGGTCCTGGAGGGGCTCTGGCAGTAGTCGGAGCACAACTCAGCCTAATTGCAAACCTTCTGCATCTTATTACCATGTGTGCCCCTAGGAATCGCGTTGATGGCTCCATTTGAATTTCCACATGAAGCCAAAAGTAGCAGAAGTGCATTACTTCACAAATAGCAGAATTGTGGTAGATTTGTGGTAGAAATCTGGGGCAGATTTTTCTCTATTTCGGACTAGACTCTTGTAAGCTGTGGTAATAGTGACGCTTTGCTGTGTGACAAACACTCAATGTCCTGCAAGTGGGAACGACCACCAGTACGCTGTGAGGACTGCCCTCCAGGCAGCTGACTTGGCTTTCACGGGAATCGTCTGACATTAAAGAAAGACCTCGTCCTCTGTTGAAACCATGACTGGAGATGCCTTTAAAGGTGCCAGTTATTTCACAGGGCAGAGCGAGTGCCCACAACCCTCCTCATCTCCCCCCTTTTCCGTCCAAGCCCATCTCCCGGGGCAGCTGTTCCTGATCAGTCACCGACTCTAAACATTCCTTTCTTTGGGCTCAGTGGTCTGCTCTGTCGGTTCCTCTCTCTGTTTGCATCCCCCTGTGTCTGTGGACCTCCTGGACACCTCAATGACCAGTCTAACTCCACAAAAGAGGTTTTCTTTATCAAGTTGTCAGACATTCATTGAGGTCCTGGGCTGGGAGTGCTGAGCGTCTGGGAAGACCTTACAAGCCACGGCAAGATCGCTGTCTTGCTGGGAAGGCAAAGAAGATAAGGAAAATGTGAATAACAATACAATAAGTAAGCATCCATGCAAATCATTGATACAAAGACTATTTTATTCACTTGATATTTATTGAGCTTCTGCGTGTTGGGCACAGTTTTTAGGAAATAACAGTGTTTAAGAGCTAACCTTGAATCATTTTGTGAAAACTTAGACCTGAGTCAGAAAGAAAAGTAATCCTTCTTCTGGAAATCCAATGAATTTTTAAAGAAAACTTCTTTAAAGAAAACTGCGATTGTCTGCCCAAATCAATGATTTATTAATGCATATAATAATCAGAAGACTGATGAACAGACAGAAGTTTCTAACAGCCATTCTGTAATAATGAGGATGTTGGCTTTCTCTGTAATTAGGTGGGATGACATCTATGTTAGACCAGAGCCAAGCTGTAAGGTCAGCAGCATAAAGGACGCCCTTCATCCCTCCCCGTGAAGGCTTCCAAGGGTCACCTTCTTGGCCAGGAAATAACTAGTCCTGGCTCTGTCACGAGTTATTTCTGAAATATTGGTCTGATATTTTTAAGTAGTAACTGGCATCTTCTGAAAAATATTTTTGGCCTCTTGGGACTTCTTCATTATTTTCCTATGAAGCTTAACCTTTCAAATAAAGTAGCAAATATCCTGAGACATCACACTTGTGGCACTTCTTTACCCACCGACATTTAGCAATTTGCCATTTTCTGAGTTTGCCTGGTTTTCGAAGACCAAGCAAATAGCAGGCTCAGCCCACCGGAGAGCCTAGTCACACATGAGCAAAGCACAAGCACTGCAGTATCATTACAGCTCCTTCAGATGAGGACGTGAAGCTACAGTTCTCTCCATCCTTTCAAGCTTGAGAGCCGATCTGTGGTTCTTAACATCACCGGGGACAATGACAAATGGCTGTAGGGAGAGGACTGAGAGGGCGTTTGGGAAGGTGCATTAGGAGGAGGAGTGGAGACCACTTGCTGCGGGGCTGCAGGGCAAGGAGGGCGCAGGTCAGAGGCTCTGCCTGACCAGCGAGGACACGTGGGCGCCCTCTGGCCCGGGAGCGGTGTCCTCTGGGTCTCACACGCTCATCTCCTTGAGGCTCCTGAGCCCAGGCTCCCTCCTGGAAGCCCCAGTGCAAGCCCGGGCCCCCAACCACATGTGATTTCAGCGATTCCTTTCCAAATCTGCAGATTCTATCACAATATGAAAATACAAACAAATATTTTTCATTTTTGAAGACAATAAAAAACGCGGTTTACAGGTTAAGCCTACTTGCGATTTATATGGAAGAAACAGTGCACGGTAGATTGTAATATTGTGCTGGAGCTTCACGCTGAAGACCTGGATCCCTGAAAACAATTTTTTCCTTTTCTGAGATGCCACAGATTTTCTTTCCTAAACTGGATTCCTAGTCTTACAACGATATATGAAATGAATGTCTAGTTTTCCACGCTTCTAGACTTGCCTAATAAAAAAATCAAGAAACTCTTGACAGGCATCTTTATTTTTACAGCCACGTGTCTCTACTTGGCCCCCTGACTCTGAAACACCAGCCCACCCACCTCCCATCCCCAGCCCCATCTGTAACCTCCCATCCTCCCCGTTCCCTAGAAAACTCCATGTGGGCCCAACCTGGCCTTTCTCCAGCCCTCATTGCACCCCCAGGATTTGCATCACAATTTGCCCACCACTGTCCTAAAGCTTTGGGGCCAGCCTTGATTGCCCAGCCACTCTGGCCAGTGTGCTGGTGCTGAGGCTGTACAGGGTATGGGGACGTCCCATCCCTCTCAGCAGCACACGCTTGTCCCGTGAGCCACCGAGGAGATCAATCATGTAAATCTTAAGAAAGGTGGCAGAGTAGCCACTGGGGACGGGAGACAGTGGGGGGCAGGAGTCCTTCTGAAAAACTTCTCAAACAATAGCCCCCAGGGGCTTCCTGTTCCTCTGCACAGGGAGCTGGGTGGGGCTCCTTCCCCTCTGAGGGAGGGGCAGCAGGGACATCACACTGCAAACGTCTGTCCGTGTCCCAAAGCCTTTATTGTTGCCAATGATTTCATCGTCTTCCTTCTTTCCAACGTCTGACCATGGTCACCAAGGACTGCTTGTGTTGTCCTTCCTGCTACTGGCCCTACCTGCCTGTCCTCTTAGGAGACCCATAAAAAGCTTTAAAAAAGGGGGGGGGCCAGAAGCTAAGCAGCCAAAACTGGGAAGAAGAAACACCAATAACCAGAGGGGCCGTGGGCTTTTAAATCAGGGGCTCAGAGCTGCATGGGTCCTTAATGACCTCCCTAATGGTTTTCAAGCTGGCAGAACATTTTGTTCAAATAAAATGGAATGCAGAACCCCACCTTATGAAACGGATTTGTTGGTTCTGGTTGATGGAGGGGTGGGGAGTCCATCGGCCAGCGAGCCACAAACTTGGCCTGTCCCCAGCCCCTCCCAGCAGAGAAGCTCAGAAAGCAATATGAAACAAGCACATCTGTTCTGCCCTTCTTTTTACAGCACAGAAACTGTCCAGGAAGGTTAAGTAACCTGCCAAAAGTGATGCCCTGAGTTTGGGCAGAGCCTGAATCAAAGCGCAGGGTGCCTAACCTCTACCCCAGCACTCTCCCTGTCATGCCAAGAAAGTCATTAACAAGATGAAGAATCAGAGTTCAGTGCTGGTCCTAAGGACAGGAGGACCATGGTGCTGGGGAGTAGCAGCTGCCACATCCTCCTGGCCTCCCTTCCCACAGCCACACAGCTAGTTGAGAGCTGTTACATTTCCTCTGTACCAAGTGCAATGCATCAACCAAAAAATAACACAGGACACTGCAAATAAGAAAAGAGTTTATTTGGGGTCTTATGAATTGCATTTCAGGAGACACAGATTCAGGTGAACTCAAAAGAGTGTTCTGGGAAAGAGAAAGAGTCATGAGCTTATAAAGACAAAAAGCCAAGAGATTGTTAAAAGTTGCCTGCCAATAATTGTGATTGAGGTGAGTCAGGAAATATTTGTCCTTAAAGAGTCATGAGGGGGCTTCCCTGGTGGCGCAGCGGTTAAGAATCCACGTGCCAATGCAGGGGACATGGGTTCAAGCCCTGGTCCAGGAAGATCCCACATGCTGCGGAGCAACTAAGCCCGTGCACCACAACCACTGAAGCCCGTGCACCTAGAGCCTGTGCTGCGCAACAAGAGAAGCCACTGCAATGAGAAGCCCATGCACCGCAACGAAGAGTAGCTCCGCTTGCTGCAACTAGAGAAAGCCCACGCACAACGAAGACCCAATGCAGCCCAAAATAAATAGATTAAATTTAATTAATTAAAAAAAAACCCAAAACCATGCATTATTCTAAGGTAGGGAGTCCAATAAGCAGATGGACTGTCATGAGTTATTTTAGGGTAAAGATCCTGTTAAGTATCTTGAGTTTCTGGCAGATGTTCTGATGACTTCATCAGGTCAAAAGGTCAGACTCCTCCCAGGCTGAGACGTGCAAAAGTCACACTTCCTTAATGGTTTCCGAAAGCTCTCTTAGCAATAACAACTACATTTTCATTTTCCTTCTACATTTCCTCCTTTTAATCAAGATCTTTCTTTAGAAAGATTATCAACCATTTGGTCATTTGGCATGGGTATCAACTCCCTCAGCACTGAGAAGCTTCATTCCTGGAGAGTCATGTCCCATGAAGAGGGGAAAGAGGTGGTTGTGTGAGAGGTATGCCTTTAGAGAGTTCATGGCCACATATGAGCAAGAAGGAACCATCTAGGAAGTGAGTCTTAGGTGGCATTCAAAGTAGGCATAGATCTTCATTAGGAAGAATCTTATAGGAGTGGTCAATCATCTCCAGAAGTCAAGCTATCATTATTCCTGTATAGGGTGTTATAGTACATCTGCAAGAGACACAAAAAATTAACTTAGAATACACAGACAGTAATTAATTTTTCATGAATCAATAGTAATGTCATAAGCAAAAGGCCCTGAATCTTGGGACAGCTGTCCACAATGGATGTTGTCTGCTTCATTTTCCTGGCTTTTGTCTGGTTAATTTTATTTTTTTATTTTTATTTTTTTTTACTGATGCAAAATATTTATTCCAAGTTAGTTATTTTATGCAGTAGTTTTCCCCCTCGACAGACTTGTGATAACCACATCTTTTAAATCTGTAAATAATGTTATCAAAATAATCTCAATCTTTGAAATCTCACAAAGATGTATATTTTACAATCCACCCTGATTATCAAGGCTGCAAGAATAACACAACATTTCCTATATCCAAATATTTTACAGCTGTACCCAGAAAGAAAAAAAAAAGGGAAAAAACCATATATGCTGGGTTAAGGGCTAACGTTACCCGAGCAGCCAGAAATAAAATAAAATATCCAAATTATTAGCATTAATTTAATACTATTATAACTTCAGCAGTCACTTTGTCATTGACAATGATTGCTTGAGCACAGGGGTGAGTGCCCCGAGGGCTGGTAGTAGAAGCTGTTGCTGCAGACCAGGGTCTCCTCCTCTCTGCGCTGCCAGCTCCCATCTGTGCATCGCCCCATATATACTATGTGCATGTGTGTGTGTTCTAAAGACCTTTTCCACCACACAAAGTTCTATTAAGCAGATAACAGGGAAGAACAACAACAACAAAAGCTAAACAAGCCAATCGCCCTCTCTCTCTTTGGGGTATGATTATTATGATTATGCATGAAGTATTCAACAACAACATAAGAAAAGGAAGAGGAAAAGAACGATTTCTTCTGTATAACCCCTAAACACACAAGCTGAGTTTACTGGGTCAGATTTAACTGTAAGCATTTATACGCCTACTTCCAGGTATTGCCATCAGATGTTTTACTGCTACTTGTTTCCATGTCTGAGTCCTCAAACTCTGCTTTACAAGTGTTTCTCCAAGGCTAGAACTTCGGCTCTGCAAGAAGCCATTCTTCCCAAAGCCATTTCTTCTCAGCTCCTCTGTCTCCATGTGGAACACTTGGAGCTCATCCTCTGCGAGGGGAAGGCAATTGTCATCATTTTCAGGATACTCCTGTCATCCCATTGCTTTCAATAACCTGTACTCTGCTTCCAAAGAGTGAGAGAGGACCTCCCCTTCGCCTTCTATGGGGAGAGCAAGACCATTCTGATGACAGCCTTCCTCTCCATTTTCTTTTGGTTCAGGAGTGCTGCTGTCCTCTGAATCCTCCAGCTTCTCACAGCCTCTGGCTCTCTGAGACGTCTCCATTCCAGTCACCCTCCAGAGTCTTCAAGAACTCTCTGTTCCTGTTAGTAGTTCGGCGGGTCAACTTGGTCAGACGAGAGGAGTTGATCTCAATTGGAGGAGTGGTGCTGGTGGGGCTCTCTTTGGGAGAGCTTAAAACTATACCACCGGCCTTCCCTGGTGGCGCAGTGGTTGAGAATCTGCCTGCCAATGCAGGGGACATGGGTTCGAGCCCTGGTCTGGGAAGATCCCACATGCCGCGGAGCAACTGGGCCCGTGAGCCACAAATACTGAGCCTGCGTGTCTAGAGCCTGTGCTCCGCAACAAGAGAGGCCGCAATAGTGAGAGGCCCGCGCACCGCGATGAAGAGTGGCCCCCGCTTGCCGCAACTAGAGAAAGCCCTCACACAGAAACGAAGACCCAACACAACTAAAAATAAATAAATAAAAAAAATTTTTTTTTAAATCTATTAAAAAAAAAAACTATACCACCAGCCAGTACTACTGGTTTGGTAACAGAGATTGGACTGTTAAAAACAGACTCCCGGCTAGAGGAAAGGGATCCTGATTTGTGTTTCATTCTGTTAGCTTTCCATGCACTGGGCTTGGGGGGGAGGTGGTACAGGCTTAGGAACCAGGTTCTTATAGACACTTGGAACCATGGTTGACAATTTGTTTCCATTTGCATGGTGAGATCCTGGTGAGGTGAATGCAGCAGAGAAGGCAGCAGCAGGATGTTCTTTGGAAACTTTTTTTTCTTTTTTTCTTTTTTTATTTATTTATTTATGGCTGTGTTGGGTCTTCGTTTCTGTGTGAGGGCTTTCTCTAGTTGCGGCAAGTGGGGGCCACTCTTCATCACGGTGCGCGGGCCTCTCACCATCGTGGCCTCTCTTGTTGCGGAGCACAGGCTCCAGACGCGCAGGCTCAGCAATTGTGGCTCACGGGCCTAGTTGCTCCGCGGCATGTGGGATCTTCCCAGACCAGGGCTCGAACCCGTGTCCCCTGCATTGGCAGGCAGATTCTCAACAACTACGCCACCAGGGAGGCCCTGGAAACTTTTTTGATGACTAGAATTTTGGAGGGCTTCTTGGCACTAGGTGGGTTTTCCCACACTCCTGAAGGGGTCCCAATAGGTCTGAATGGCTGATTCCGTTTGCCAGCTTCTGGATTCAAAGAAGGAAAGTCTTCTTCTTCAAACTGCAACTTTTCCACCTTATCATCTTTCTTCTCTTCCCTAATCTCTGATCTTTCTTCTCTTCCCTAATCTCTGTAGGTGGCTTTTCCTGAAAGGCACAGCCTTTCCCGGAGTGGAAGCTGCCATTCCAGTGGCAATGGTTCCCTGTGCCACCCTCACTACAGTGGCTTATGCCATTGTGGCCTCAGGAAGAGCCATGGCAACCAGGTAGGTTCCCTGGGATTCCAGCATATGCTCCCTTAGAGACACCAGAGTCCACAGGATCGTGGCGGAACAGGGAGGGGAGGGCTGGTGCCAGGAATCTGCTGTCGTTCGTAGAGGTCCATTGTTTAAAAAGCCATCAGAGGAATTATGTCGACGACAGCTTACTCCAAATCTACCATCTCCTCGGGGTAGGTGCTCTCTGTGTTTTTCGAAGGTGGCTGTAGGTGACTTAGCTGACCGTGGTGTTGAGAAATTTAGCCAAGCAGGAGCAAAGTCATGCTGCACCATTTAGGTCCAGTGTCCCTTTTCAACAAGGTGAGGCATCCAACCTCATGGCCAGGATCCCAGAGTGTAACCTCTGTGGTCCTGTTTCCTGAACTCCTTGAGTCTGCCAGCTGGATTTCCACGAGGTTCTCTTGTTAAAAGGGTACTTAAAATTAGGCTGGCGGGCAGCACACCTTATGATGAAGCACAAAGAAGCCAGGCTCTGTGTGGATCAATTTCTCAGTCCCCTCAATTGCTCATCTTAAACTATCTAGATCCTGACACGTTTCCAAAAGGGTGAAGGGGAAAAGGGAAGGTGGAGGGGAACATAAAAAGTATTTGTTACGTTTTAAAAATAGGGAGAAGGGGAAAGAGCTATATCAATGTTCACCTCATTCAACTTCCTTAAGTGATGGCCCTATGATGTTGCTTAAATAGATAATACATGGACATTTGCACATTGAATGCAAATGTTTCCAATAAGCACATGGAAAGAGCGTCAACACCAGTCACTAGAGAAACTCAAATCTAAACCACAATGATGGAGGGATAAATTGGGAGATTGGGATTAACATATACACACTACTATATATAAAATAGATAACTAATAAGGACCTATTGTACAGCACAGGGAACTCTACTCAATATTCTGTAATGACCTATATGGGAAAAGAATCTAAAAAAGAGTGGATATATGTATATGTAAAACTGATTCACTTTGCTGTACACCTGAACAACTAAGCTCCAATTTAAAATTATTTTTAAAAACTAAAATAAAATGAAACTCAATGAGATACCACTTCACACCCATCAGCGTGGCCCTTGTCCAAGAAAAGCCAGAAAATAACAAGTGTTGGCAAGGATGTGGAGAGACTAGAACCCTGGTGCACTGCTGGTGGGAATGTAAAACGGTGCAGCCAATATAGGAAACAGTATGGTGGTTTCTCAAAAATTAAACATAGAATTACCCAGAATAATTGAAAGCAGGGTCTCAAAGCGATATTTGTACATTCATGTTCACAGCGGCATCATTCATATTAGCTAAAATGTAGAAGCAACCCAAGTGTCCGCCACAGATGATGGGTAAGCAGAATATGGTATTTACAAATGTCAAAATATTATTCGGCCTTAAAGAGGGAGAAGATTCTGACACCTGCTACAACATAGATGAACTTTGAGGACATTACGCTCAGTGAAATAAGCCAGACACAAAAAGACAAATACTGTGTGATTCTGCTCATGTGAGGCCTCCAGAGGAGTCAGATTCATAGAGACAGAAAGTAGGATGGAGGCTGCCGGAGGCTGGGGGAGGGGATGGGTGTCTGATGGGGACAGAGTTTCAGTGTGAGAAGATGAAAGGGTTCTGGGGAAGATGGTGTGATGGTTGCACAACAATGTGGATGTTGGACTTCCCTGGTGGCCCAGTGGGTAAGACTCTGAGCTCCCTATGCAGAGGGCTCAGGTTCGATCCCTGGTCGGGGAACTAGATCCCATGTGCATGCAGCAACTAAGAAGTCTGCAAGCCCCAACTAAAGATCCCGAGTGCCGCAGCTAAGACCTGGCACAGACTAAATAAATAAATAAATAAATAAATAAATAAATAAATAAATAAATAAATAAATATTAAAAACACACACACAATGTTAATGTGCTTAATGCCACTGAGCTGTGTGCTTAAAACTGGTTAATGTGGTGATTTTATGCTGTGCGTATTTTACCACACTAAAAAAGAGCCTTCATGACGGGCTCGGGACCAGCAGGTGTCACCCACTTGGGGGCAGGTAGGAAGGAGGCCGGTCAGGAAGGCAGAGCCAGCCCAGGGACTGGACAACAGCAGCAGGTTGCAGCCTGAAAGTAAAAACAAGGCTCCCCTTCCCCGCAGATCCCGCCTTTGACCCTGATTCCTCCTCTTCTGCCCTCTGTTTTCATCTCTAACTCCAAAGTCATGGGGGCTTTGAAGGGCCAGAGTAGGGGCGGCAGGAGGACCAGGCCTGGCTGGAGGGCGGGGAACGGAACCCTGAGGGCTCATCCTGGGGGGCCGGGCTTGATCACCGCCTCTGCTTCTGCGTCCACGGGGTTCCGGGGCGTCTTCTCAGTTCATCTACAGGTGCCCGCATCTGCCTTGGTCCCTCTGGCCCTGGACAAGTTGGTAAAAAAGATGCACTTTAACTGAGCATCATTAAAAAAGAGGTGGAACTTTCCCAGTTCAGCAGACTCTATATTTTAAAAGATGTCAACCAGAACCTAATAAATCTAACAGCGTAATTCCAAACAAAAGGCCAGAGGGGCGCCACTCCTGCCGGGACTGCACAAAACAAATCTGACGCTCGCCTGCAAGAATAAGTGCATGAAAGACTGGGGCGCTGCTCCAGTTTGCAGACAAAGGAGCCAGATAATCGAAGGCAACGCACTTAGGTTAACAACGGTGCTGCGTGAACGCTGGTTTCCAGTGTTGACGGCTGAGTCACCCGCCGCGCTCCTCTCCTCCCACCCCAGCGGTCGGGGCAGGATGCGGCAGCCTGAAACCTGCTCAGCGGGGAGAACTCGCCCCAGAAATCAGCAAACCCCACACATCTCTCGCCCCCCGGCGCCCCCTACCCGCCCTGGGTCAGCCCGGGAGCCCCGGCGCCCCAGTCCCTCGGCGCCTGCACCCCAAGCCTCCAGGCCCTGACCCGCTTCCCAGGCCCGGCCCCTCCACGGTCCTTCTCGAAGTGCCCTCCACCAGCACCTGTCAAGAGCCCACATCATCCACGATATTTGCAAAAAGATCCTAGGTTTGGGATTGGAAAACGCGATCTCCACAATATTTACGTGGCTTATTTTGCAAGGAACTTGTCTAAACTTTCAGCGACGTAAAGATGGCATGGAAACATGCAGACTTCCGCCTCCTGCTCCCTGGGGGGCGGCCCAGGGCTGCGCGGGGGGCGCCGAGGCCCCCCGGAAGGCTCAGCCGAGGGCAGCAACTGGCCCGGCTGGGAGCTGACCCGCTAAGTAACGCGGCCCTCTTGCATTTCATAAGCGAAGGGCCAGGGACGGAAATGCACGCGGTAACAAGGGTTTGAGGAGAGGAACTTAGAGGAAAAGCCATTTCCAATAAACCTCTCAACCCGCCATCCACCTTCGCCGCCACCGACGCAGCCCCTGTGACTCTGACGGGGACCCAGGGACACAGACGTGCCCAGGGACCCGCCACCGTCTGCCCCCTGCCCTCCGCGCTGCTCCAGGAGGAGGAGGTTGGGATAAAAGGACACTAGCGCTACACACACACAGACCCAACAGACACTATTGCTGCGGCGATAACGTGTAAAGCCAGGAGCAAATGGTTTTACTCACAAATAAACTCTCTTTCCCCTCAAAGACTAGGACCGAGCAGGCCTCCAGGGAGCCAGTGACCAAAAGGAGCCGCACAGACCGGCCGCGTCCGCTCTGGGTGGCGACCAGCCCGAACGGCCGGCGGCCTGGGTCCTTGCGGAGGGCCAGGCAGAGAGGCCGGGCTGCCCCCAGGCGTGGACCACCCTGTGGGCCGAGGGGCATGTCCAACAGAGCAGCTTTGAAGCCACACAGGCCAGACTGGAACCCCGGCCTCGCCCGCAGAGGCTGTGCCGCGCGGGGCAGGTGACTTGGGCCCCCAGAGTCACGGCAAGTGGGGAAAACCCTGCTCTGTGGGAGCAGCAAGTGTTCCAATGGAGGGACCGGCGCATCACGGGCCGTGAACATTGACCCCATGCCACGCCTCGTGGCCACTCAGACTGCAGCACAGAGAAGCTACAGAGGAAAAGATAAAAGTGCCTCAGTGGTGAAATGGTAGCTGACCGCTCAGGAAAGAACAGCCATCATCGCCCTTAGATGTGCACAAAACAATGCCCCATGGTTGAAGGAAATGATCACCCGCCCAGGGACCTCCAAGCCACCGTGGGACCCACCGGTGTGAGTCCGCTCAGGACAGTGGGTGACAGACCACAGAAAGGCATTTCCCAAGTCCTGGAGGCTGGAAGGCCAAGGCCAAGGCCCAGCAGACTCAGTGTGTAGTGGGCCTCTTCCTGGTTCACAGATGCGACCTCACAGCGGGGGGGATGGGACAGGGGTCTCGCTGGGATCTCTTCCTATAGGAGCTCTAAGCCCATCATGGTGGCTCCATCCTCCTGACCTCATCACCTCCCCCAGGCCCACCTCCTGACACCATCGCATTGAGGGTTTGGTTTCAACATACGAATTTGGGGGCACAGACGTTCAGCCCACAGCACCAACAAGTGCGTAGGGCTGTCAAAGAGAAGGTTCACAGCAAGCCTGTAGCGAGAGGGAAATGTTTAAGTTGTGGTGTCAAGTGTGAGGACAGATCAGTGCACATGATCCGATGGGGCGCCATTGTGAGGAGCCCAGAGGAACTGTGTGGGACGCGGCGGACACCGTGTCCAGCTGCGAAGCCAGCACTGTCAGGCCGCCTCTCCTGTGGCCTCTTCTCTTCTCTCTGCCGTTCTAAACCTTCTATACATATGAGCATGAAATATTATAAAAATTATAATGTTATAAAAATTATTATATAAAATTATTATTTTTATAACAGAAAAACAGATAGTAAACCGTTTTAAAAATAAGTTACAACTATAAAGAAAAAAGTCAGCTTAGTAAAGAAGTCTGGTTATATAATGAAATGGTAGGTTTCTCACCAAGAAAGTCAAATGGGGCTTTTGTAGAAGAGATTCCCCTTCCAATGTTAATATTCTGAAATTCTAACGTACTTTACTTCCCATAATCAGAAAACTCTACAATGCTTAAAAAAACTACTGTGTAAATTAGAAACATCATTTCCAGGCTGCGGAAAAATTAACTGGGGACATGATGTTTTAACATATGCTGCTAATCTGGGATATAAATGCCTTTAATTTGGCATTTCTCTTCCAGCAGCTAATCTTAGTTTCTCCCGCGGTGAGAGTGAACATTTGCCTCGTGGAGAGAGTTTACATTTACACCAGCGGACGGGAAAGCCTCACCTCAGGGCCAGGAGGAGCCAGGGCTGAGGTAAAGGTTTGGTGCGGTTTTTAATACAGAAGTTTCTATTATTCTTAGTGGAAGGAGCGTACTTTAAATATTAACAACAAAATTACCAACATTAGCATTTTCTCTTTGAGATTTATGCATGGTTGTCTTGGCCCTAAACAAGGCATTGCCTTCCTCTTTCAAATTCCATTTCATTTCCTGCCTTTTTTTCCCACACTACTATGTTTTCAGAATAAGTTCTCTGACATCTCAGGCCATCGAAGTGAAGAAACCAGTGTAACTGATTGGTCTGCCTCGAGAAATGATGTAGATCCCAACTTCCTGAACTGAGTCCCCAGACACTGCCTCTGAGACATCAGAAGGTGAGGGACGGGCCGGTGGTTTAAGGGATTTTCCTTCATCTCTTATCAATGGATTACTCACACACAGTGCCACACATGCCTGTGTACATGCAGCAACGTGTTGCTTCATTGCGGGAGTCCTGGACTCCCTCCTGAAGTCCCACTGTCCACACTGAGGCACTGAAGTCCTGCAGTCAACAAGCTCTTCGTCTTTAGTCCAGTTTTTCCAAACGCACTTTATCTCATTGACTCTAAGAAGCCATTGTTTGAAAACCTATGACCAGTTTATGTAATAAGTATGTAAGAAAGAACAACTGATCACTGCTGATAAACTATGACACGCTTGCTATGAATGATAAGACACATCATGACTCTGGAAATGTTAAGACGTTCAAATGAGCATCTTAGGATCTACTGAACTACGTTCCCGCTCTGGGTGTATCGCTTACCCACTGCTGCCAAGCACAGCACCCAAAAGTGGGTGGCGTAAACCGTTGCTTTATTCGCTCAGATTCCATGGGTCTGCATCGTGGCTCAGTGGGGCCCTTGCCCTCTCCAGGCCCTTCTTACAGCCACGGACACGTGCAGCCCCGCAGGGATGGCTGGGCCCAGAACGCCCTCCCTCACGTGTCTGCTGGGCGGCCTGGAAGAGGCAAGCTCAGGGCCATTCCCGCTGTGGTCTCAGGGCTCCAAACAGCCGAAAGAGGGGGCCTCGGTGTGCGGGAAAGAGCCAGAATGAAAGGAACCATGTCTAAAGGGCTTCCAAGGCCGATGGAAATCAAGGGGATTCTGGAGGAGAGAAGCGTGAGGAGCCCCCAAGTCTGAGTTTAGTTCCCTCAGATCCTTGGTGAGCCCTGAACTGCACAACAGGGAGGGCTCCAAGGGGCCGGGGAGAAGGGACCCTGGAGACCTGGAGAGCTGAGTGGACAGCACCTCTGCTGGGGACCATGGGGTGTGGGTCCGAGTCTCCCCAAGCTCGGAGGCTGGGCACTCACTCCCCACTGAAACCCTGGGAGAAACACGCCTTACAGCAAAGAGGACCAAGCGGTGCTCGAACCAAGGGGAAACTGAAATAGATCTGTCCTAGCAGGCTGTGAAGCCAGCCTCCACAATTTCAAGACCCTCCAGAGCACAGCCCAGCACTCTCCCGAGAAGTTCAGGGAAGCCAGCCTCCAGGTGTCCCTCACAATGCCGAGTAAACAACACAAAAGTTCCTGCAGAAACAGAAACATGTGACTTATCGTTAAAAGTCAGTCAAAAGGAAACTCACCAATGACTCAGAGATTCTAACTAGTAAAAGGGGGCTTTAAAATAACTGCGATAAACGTGTTAAAGATTCTACAGGGAAAAGATAGATACAATGAGCAGGGAATTTCAGAAGATATTTAGAAACTTTTCTAAAACGATATTTTAGACATGAAAAATATGGTGTCTAAAATAAAAAATTCATTGATTGGGATCAACATTAGATTAAACATATCAAAATGAAATATTGGTGAATTTGAAAACAGGTCAATAAAAAAGATTTATTTAAAAGTGAAGAAAGGGCTTCCCTGGTGGCGCAGTGGTTAAGAATCCGCCTGCCAATGCAGGGGACACAGGTTCGAGCCCTGGTCCGGGAAGATCCCACATGCCGCGGAGCAACTAAG
This sequence comes from Eschrichtius robustus, assembly GCF_028021215.1. Lineage (NCBI taxonomy): Eukaryota > Metazoa > Chordata > Mammalia > Artiodactyla > Eschrichtiidae > Eschrichtius > Eschrichtius robustus. The sequence continues at coordinate 130,348,170 of NC_090831.1, read as the reverse complement.
CCCGTGCGCCACAACTACTGAGCCTGCACTCTAGAGCCCGCGAGCCACAACTACTGAAGCCCGCGCGCCTAGATCCCATGCTCCGCAATAAGAGAAGGCACCGCAGTGAGAAGCCCGTGCACCACAACAAAGAGTACCCCCTGCTCGCCACAACTAGAGAAAGCCCGCGTGCAGCAACGAAGACCCAACGCAGCCAAAAATAAATAATATATTAATTAATTAATTTTTAAAAATATATTTTAAAAAGCTATAAAAAAAAATGAAGAAAGCCCAAATGACCTATGGACAATATCACATGGTTTACAGATGTGCAGTTGGAGTCCCAGAAAGAGAGAAACAGAGACAGAGACAGATAGAGACAGAGAACAAGAGAGGGATGGTGCATAAAAATTACTTAAAGCAAGTGTTGAAGAAAAGAATATTCGATGACACTTGCTAAAGATGGTGAGGGTCCGTCCAGAGGAGCCAACAAGGGACCTCCCCAGATGACATCTCCCCCTCCCCAGGAGGCCAGCAGAGGTGCCTTTAAAGGACAAATTTATCTTAGATTTTCCCCCCGTTTCTGGGTCAGTGTTTGCTCTTCTGTTGCTGTGGCAATACCCAAACTCTGGATTCTTTTTGACTAATAAGCAGATTTCTCATGCACGACCCCAAGCCAGAACATGCCAGGGGATCCCGACTTTCATTTTTTTCACAGTAAGTAACCATACTCAACCATCACTTACCCATGTTACTCAACCATCACTTACCCACGCACTCAGCTGTCCTTCAGAACTGACTCAGAATAAGGTTCAGATTTATTCAGCTCTTACCACGTTCCAGGAACCGTGCTAAACGCCCCACGTGGAAGGTGAATTACTTCATTAAACTTGCCCGTCAGCTCCACGCAGGGGGTGGTGGGTCATCACATCCTCCGTGCAGAGGGGACAGGAGCACAGCCAGACCAGGAGGAGCCCCCAGGCCTGAGAGCAGACGCCAGTGCACTGTCTAAACGCCATTTACATCCATCCTTCCTACAAGAACCGAGTGTTGCAACAAGACAGAAAACAGGCCAAAGCAATCACGCTGCTACTTCCCTCAGGTCTGATATATTTTAGGAAGGTGACAGGAGCAGTTTGTGTGTCACTGGTGTCAGAAAGAAACCTGGGTGGGGGGAGGTTCATCAGGATACCCCATAATGAAGGTACCACTCTGGGCCTTGCCCAGCAGCCGACCTCAGATAAGACACACACACACACACACACACACACACGCACACGCACATCCACGTGTACAAATCCATACAAAGGGAACCATGAAAGTCCCTGGAACCAAGCAGTGTTCAAACAGGAGAAGAGCGGTTAAACCCAGGCAGGAAGGTCGGTCACTTCTCCCAAAGCTGTCTAGACAGAACCTGCTCAAGGGCCAGATTACCTAAGAGAAACTCTTATTCAGAAAACCAGTCGTTCAGTGGTCGCCATGTTGGAGCACACGATGAGTCTAGCTCTGCCCACGAGCAGGAGACAAAGGGCTCTGGGAACCCCAGCAAGGCACAGGCATGTGCACACACGTGCACATGCACACACGTGCACACACATGCACCTCTGGGAAGGGTGTTGGAGCTGGCTCGTAAGTGACCAGAACATCTTGGCACAGTCAGCAGTGTGACTGATTGGGGTCCTCGGGGACCCCAGGATCTGGAATGTGCACTCACCGGGCAGGTGCTTCACACACTGCTAATTATACCAAGCTGCCCAGCAGCCCACGGGGCCACTGCTCCAATGTCCCCTCGGTTGACACATGGCGTGGATGTCACCTGAGCATGGCCTCTTTTAGGGCCCAGGGTGCCTGTGACGACAGAGGCTGGTATTAGTGACCAGAAAGGCTGGCCTGACGTGCTGCCAGGCCCTAATTTAAGCACAAACACAGTCTTGGCCTTTTGTTCCCTTCCCTCCTGCGTTTGAAGTCTGAGAGCCAGGGGATCTGCCCCGGGGTTCTTCCAGGCTGGGGATGGCGGTCGGGGACGGCAGACATGGACATGCAGTGGGCAGAGAGGTAAGGTGACTTCCCTCAAGAAGTCAGGTGAGGGGACTTCCCTGGTGGTCCAGTGGCTAAGACTCTGCACTCCCAATGCAGGGGGCCCAGGGTCAATTCCTGCTCAGGGAACTAGATCCTGCATGCTGCAACTGCGTTCCCATGCTGCACTAAAGATGCCGCATGCCACAACGAAGATCGAAAAGCCTGTGTGCAGCAACTAAGACCCAGAGCTGCAAAATAAATACATAAATAAATATTTTTTTTAAAAAAAAGGAAGTCAGGTGTGGACAGCCAGCGACCTGATTTCACAGATCGGGATCCGAGCATGTCTGGGCCGGGGTGAAACTGCCTCTACGGGGGTCAGGCTCACGGTTGGAAGCCCCGCGAGCTGACCAAACACTCACCATATTCACCAGGCCAGATGCCAAATGCACCCCAACGCACTTCAAAACCCGCATCCCCTTCAGAGATACGGATTTCCCAACCATGTCCAAAGAGACAGTCATTGGAACCCGGGAGGGGCCGCTCTTCTGCCACTGGGGTCCCTCCTCACCACGGCCAGCAGGGAGGGCAGCAGCCCCAGGAGGCCAGTCCGTGGCTTTGGGGTGACCGGTCACAGCCAGCTGGGTGTGAACAGCCGTCCTAAGGGGCCGCACTCTGGAAGCTGGACAGGGCGGGCATGGAGAGTCTTGGTCCCAACGGGCAGCGGGAGCCCCTCAGGGGTCTTCTTGGAACCTAGGCCCTTGACCTCGCACCCTTTTCATTCCTTGTGTGTTTCAGGTTGTTTCTAAGCGCAAACCCTGGCCCCTCCTGAGGTGAGAGGACCTGGGATTCGCCTCCCTCAGGGGACGGCAAAGGATCAGTGGCTGAAATCAAGAGGGAAAGCAGCTCCAGGAATCAACAGGCACAGGCTTGAGCTTGGGGCAGCTTGGCTCCACTTAACCCTCCTCCCACCCGCTTCCAGGCTCCTCCCCCCAAACCTTCATTTCTGCAGGTGACCCCTCCTCCCCCTCCACCTCCCAGGAGCCTCTGGGCTGTGGGAACTTTCCCTTTGAAACGGCTGGTTCTTCATCCTTCTACATAATACAATGGGCTGAGTTGGAAACGAATAATCACCACTTACAGCGCTGAAGAAAGGGATTTGAAATCCCAAACAACAAATTTAAAGGAGGTCTGGAATAATATCCATTCATAAATCCCAGATTATTTGCGTATAAATAAATGCGTGATTAACTCAGAAGAAAAGAGGCTCTAATCTTGATAGATGAGAGGAAAAAAAACACCTAAAAAGTTAAACTTCAGTCATCCAGTTATTTGGAATTGGGCAGACAAGGTAAAAGAACCTTTCAGAAAACACAGAAGCTGAGTCTGATGAGATGAGGTTATCCTACAAGACGACATGTAACACTGAGAAGGAAAATGAGGAAAATCGGCTAAAAAATCATTAATAGAACCAAGTAATCTTAGAGATTCATTCTCACTGAGCAACTTTCATGCAAAACCTGTTACCCAGACTTTTGGGAATTCCCATGACAGCCCTCAAAGAACCTACGGATCATAGATTAGGGCTTCTGTAAACTCTGCAGGGGGAAGAGAATCCATTTCCACACACAGTTTATTGCAAAACAGCGGAACAAGAATGTTGGTTAACCAGAAAAAATTACGACATTAAATAGCGACAGCCACTACTCATTTACTTCCATTGTCACTGTGCAGACAGAGGGAAGGACAGGATTTCTTGCACCCTCGTCACCCCCTTCCCGCCCTCAACAGCGCTAAACTCTAAGGACCGCCACTGGGAGAGGTCTTCACAGGAATTCCAGTCTAAAAACCCTGCAGTTCATTCAGTGCTGCTTTGCACCTAAATTAGAAGCAATCTAAATGCAAAAGGTTCTGCCTGTGGTGTTTGGGAAAGAGCCTGCTGGCCAGATTCCTGGTGGCGCCTTCCTCTAAGTTTTGCTTTTCCTCTGGGGCCCTCTTCAGGGTGTTTATGAAACTGCCCCGAATCTAAGGCCTCCGGGCCCATCGCCGTGGAGACCAGGTCCTGCTCCGCTCTCTGGATGACTGAGAAAAAGCTGGGGGCGGTTGCCAGCCTTGGAGTGTTGGGAGGGACGCGCACGCCGCCTAGGCCAGTGCGGAGCTGGGCCCCGGGGAACCACAGCCACCGCCAAGGGGCGGACGGGTCCTGAGCAGAGCCTGAGTCACCGGTGCGCTCATCAACAAGTCTCTCTCCTTCGCTTCAATCTGAGGCAGCTGCGGACGCGCTTGCTGGGGGTCCCTCCTTTAGCAAACAGGAAGGTAAGGGGCACGGTCCGTGTGAAGGTCCAGTGAGAGGCCAATTGCAGACCTCAGGGCACCGTGTCCGTTCTGGGAAAGGCCTGGCTCTCTGCCCGGCAGGACTGGGCCTCTCAGCGAGAGGCTCCCGGCCTCTGCCCAGGGTGGCCTGTGGTCCGGAAACACACAGACCCGTCTTGCGTGGAGGAGCCTGGTCGGGATCTCCCACGGAGGAAAGGGTTTAGTTCATCTTCAGTGTATCTCCCTCAGGTGCTCCAACGTGTCGCAAAGCACGCGGACTGGCTTCTCCTGGGCCCACAGGATGCTGGTCTCGTGAGTGGTCTAAACAGTCGTAAACCACAGGCTTTTAGAGTCAGAAGAAAGCTTGGATCATCTACGCTGTGTGTTCAGTGCCTCGGATTTCATGCCGGGGACGCCCCCTGAAGGCCGGGCCCCCCAGGATTCAGCAGGAAAGGCTCCGATCACCAGGACAAGCCCGGAGGTAGGGGAGGAGCGCCCTTAGTGTGGCAAGAGCTGCAGGAAGGATTTTATGTGTAAATGTTTTTACAAGAGGCGGGGAGGCCTTTGGGGATGGAAGCAGTTACCGTACAGGTTTTGGGGGTGGGATTTAGACACATACATGTCACCCACCCCAGATTATTCTGAGCTTTCTGGACGTGGGAAGCCAAGGAGCTGATGGGAGCAGGACGAGACGGGCAGCAGCATCCGGGCAGGCTCCTGGGACGCCGGCAGCCACTCGAGGCAAGAAAAGGACTGACCGGCAGTCCTGGAGCCAGAAAGTAGGCCCAGCGAGGAGGGAAGAGCGACCGTGTTTTGGATCTCCAGTCGGCAAGTGGCGAGGTGACGCCACGCTGATGTCTCAGGCAGGACAGGCACAGACGTGCTTCTGAGCCACAGTGTTTGCTACGCTTTGACGTTTCTGGAATCAAAATGCAGCTCATAACCAGTGTTACCAGAAATCAGGCGGGTCGTGCTCACGCTCCCAGCACCAGCGCCTCGGCCTGTCGGGGCTTCAGCTCCCTACATCTGTCCCACCACACACAGCGTAACTGTAATTGCAATTTTAATCCCTAATTATGACTTTACGTAGTCTCAAAACATCTCCAGTCTGATGCGTTAAAATAAAAAGTGGGTATACAGTTGGCTACCTGTCGTCTGCACAATAAAATTAAAGAGAAGAAAATTTTCCTGATCTCTCAGAATATGTCACAAAATTTTCAGAATGAAAAGCGCTAGTGTGACAGGTTCATGTAACACAAAACGCATATCCCGACCGCTGAGCTGCTGGCGGAGCCGGCGGCGGGTGCTGACAGGAGCCGTGTGACCCTCCACCAGTTCAGCTGCAGAAACGCGTGGCCCTGCAGGACACACCTGCAGGACAGACCCCCGGCAGGCAGGTGACACCCAGCCCCAGGCAGCGTCACCCTCTCCATCCTGAGGGTGCCAAGGAGGCCGAGACTTCCCAGAGACAGCAGCCAAGGCAGGTTCAGGGGATTCGGAGGGGAGGTGTGCGACACCGGGAAGAGCGCTCCCAGGGCCAATGACTCGGAACTCCTCTTCTGGAGAGGTCGGGGCTCTCTAGAGGGAACGCAAGCCGGCCCTCATCAAGGCTGCGGGAGCCCAGACTTTCTGGAAGACTCCACCTCTGAGAGGTGACAGGGCAGACGGGGGCTAGGAGCCAGAGGAGAGAGGCTGGGGGAGAGCCATCTGCCCCTCCCAAGGGCCCCCAAACTTTCGGGGCCTATTATTACTCAATCACTAGCTGCCCAACAGAGTGAACTCAGGGCAGCTGTGGGTGCGGAGCGAGCTTCCCAGCCCAGTGGACACTGGGTGAGCTGAGGCGCTTCCGCAGCAGACAGAGGGGCCCCCGGGGACGCACGGAAGCGGAGGGGATGGTTGGCGAGTACGGCAGCAGGGGTTCGGAACAGTCCATCTTACTGGAAACCCCGGGGGCAGGGAGGTGTCCCTGGCATCTGAGTTGCCACATACAGTGTCTGTTCAAAACGTGCACAGGTGTTGTTTCCTTTCCCCCTGGGATGAGGTTAGTGACTGCAGGCCGTGGGGTGCAGGGGATGTGGTGTCAGCCCCTGGGCTGTTGGTGGTCACGGACTCCACTCCAGGTGTTTGCAAAGTCTCCAGTGACCCCGTGTGGCTCAAGGCTGGTGGCAATGGCTGGGAGCAGAGGGGGAACCGAGGAGCCACCCTGCAAGCGTAATAAGCACCCCAACATCTACCAGCACTTCACAGGTCACGGTGTAGCACACTTGTGGAATCTCATGCCCACAAGAAGATAAGAAGGAAACATACATCACTCCCATTTCATAAGTGGGATGTAGGGTCTGAAGAAGTGAACTGGCTGGGCCAATGACAGGGAAGCTGGGGGTCCAGGTCTTCTGAGCCCCACCATTCATCTTCCCATCTCCTCATCTGCTTTGTGCACAAAGGCTAAGGAAACAGAGGGAACATGCGCTTCTCTGGGCGCTGAGAGACCCCATGCTGGCTTCTGCCCAAAGGTTCCCATGTAGGGCTTTGCCCCCGCCCCAGAGTGAGAGGCCCTGACCTTCGGTGGACACATTTCTAGCTTCCCTGCAGGATGGTACACTCCTGAATGGGAGTGGATTACAGGACCGTACCCTACCACTGTAGACGGTACACACACTCCTGAACGGAAATGGATTAAAGGACGTACTCTGCAACTGTAGATGGTACACACGCTTCTGAACGGAAGTGGATTATAGGATGTACTCTACAACTATAGACGGTACACACACTCCTGAACGGAAGTGGATTATAGGACCTACTCTACAACTGTAGATGGTACACATGCTCCTGAATGGAAGTGGTTATGGGACATACTCTACAACTTAGACTTTACACACACTCATGAACAGAAATGGTTTTAGGGCGTACCCTGCAACTGTAGACAGTACACATGCTCCTGAACAGTGGTGGATTATAGGGCATACCCTACAATTGTAGATGGTACACACACTCCTTTGGGAACTAAGGGAACTTTTTCCTGCATCTGGACGGATTAGCTGGCTGTTAGAGGCTCTGTTTTTTGGCTGCAGACTGAAATCTTAGTACAGTGCCCGCTGGACTGCAAAGCACAGCCTGGATCACGGCGAATAGATCTGTGCGAACTATCAACACCCGTGGAAAACAGCTCAAAGGGCAGACACTGCAGAGAACGGGCCAGGAGTTTCCTTCATAAATAATGGAGTTGAGCATTATGGAACGGGTATGTCGGGTGATTTTATTTAAGAAAAATTATGCTTCACTAAGACAACACTGCCGCTAGCATTATTTGAGGCTCTTTTTCTTACGAAAATAAAAGTAACATTTCTATATGCCTCTCTGTGATATATATTTAAAAACACAGGATCCTTTGGAAATGTCTTCAAATCTTACTTTCCATCCTCACCTCTACCTCCTAAAATCACCCCAAAATACCAGTCTAGAAGAACTGAATGTCCCACTTGAATGGAGACCTTGGTGTAGCAACACAGAACTATTAACTTTCTCTCGAGGAGAGAGGAAGCTGTCTAAAGATATAAGAAGAGGGCAGGTGCTCTCTCTGGGCCTTGCACACTGGGGGCTGCTGAGGAGGGATGACCTTCACCAAGGATGGGCCAAATACATCTTCAACAACAAAGAAAAGGAACAGGGAGTTGAATTTTCATGTCATGAACAGATTTACCGTACACATCCTGACTGCATCCACGTGTGTGTATATATCTCATTAAAAAGACCATGGTATAACCACATTCAAAAGAATGATATTGGGCCCCGATCTCACACCATGTACAAAAATTAACCCAAAATGGACCTAGGAACTAAATTTAAGAGCTAAAACTCGAATATGTTTAAAAAACCGAGCAGTAAGTCTTTGCAATTTCTTGTTAGGCAGAACCTCTTACACATGACACCAAAAGCACATGCAACAAAGAAAAAAAAATGGATTTCATCAAGATTAGAAACTTGTGCTACAAAGTAAACCATCAAGAAAGTGAAAAGACAACCCACAAAATGAGAGAAAATATTTGTAAATCACATATCTGATAAGAGACATAACTAAAATTTATAAAAACACTTACTATTCAACAATTAAAAGATAAACAGTCCAATTTTAAAAATGGGAAAATGATCTGAATAAACTTTTCTCTAAAGAGAATATACAAATAACCAATTAGCACATGAAAAGATGCTCAACATCATTGGTCTTTAGGGACACGCAAATCAAAACCACAGTGAGATACCACTGCATACACACTGGGATGTCTATAATCAAAACTTCAGATGGTAAGTGTTGGCAAGGATTCCACTCTGAGGTGTGTACCCAGGTGAAATGAAAACATGCATCCACACAAAAACTAGTACACAAATATTCCTAGTAGCATAATAGCCCCAAAGTGGAAACAATTCAAATGTCCAGATGATGAATAAATAAAACGTGGTAGATCCATACAATGGAATAAAAGGAAATGAAGTACTGATACACAGATGAATCTTGCAAACATTATTATGTAAGTGAAAGAAGCCAGTCATAAAAGACCACATATTATATGGTTCCATTCATATGAAATGTCCAGAAGAGACAAATCTATAGAGACATAAAGTAGATTAGCATTTACCTAGGGCTGGTAGGACTGGTGAGGATTGGGGAGAGACTGCTAAAGGACACGAGATTTCCTTTCACAGATATAAAAATGTTCTAAAATTGGATGATAGCAGTGATTGTATAACCCTGTGGTTTTAATACCCAAAGCCATTGAAGTGCACACTTTATTTTTTGTAATATTTATTTATTTTGGCTGCACTGGGTCTTAGTTGCAGCACGCAGGACCTTCGTTGCAGCACGTGGGATCTTTTAGTTGCAGCATGCAAACTCTTAGTTGCTGCATGAATGCAGGATCTAGTTCCCCGACCAGGGATTGAACCCAGGCCCCCTGCATTGGGAGCATGGAGTCTTACCCACTGGACCACCAGGGAAGTCCCAAACTGCACACTCAAAATGGGTGAATTGTATGGTATGTGAATTTTATCTCAATAAAGCTGTTTAAAAAGTGCAAAAAAAAAAAAAGACACTGGGCATAAATGTAATAATACTAAAGAGTATTTCCTTCTGGGTGGTCCAAGTACAATTATCTTTTTCTTATATTTTTAATGCAATTCTCAATTATCTTCAATATGCACATATTACTTTTTATAATTTCAGAAATAAACCCAATTTTAAAATAATATATAATATCCTTGACGCATGATAGGTTACGTCTTTATTCAAGTAAAACTGGGGGTAGAGTCACGATGATGGCAGGCGAGGATGCGGAGTTTGTGTCTCCCCACAACTAGGGTGCCTGCCGGACACTAGTGTGGGACCTCGAAGCCCAAGGAGATGGGAGGAACCCTCGAGCGACCGGGTAGGACGAAGGGGGATTGATGGGGGAGGAGAAGTGGAGGCCAGACAGGACCAGCGCGCCTGAGGGGTGGCTGGGAGGGGGAGGGGTTCCCACGCCTAGAGGGACCCTCAGGGGCTCGGAGGATCGGGGGGAGCGCAGCTAGTGTCTCCCCTGCCCAATCAGGCCTGGGAGGCCTGCTGGGCTCCCAGGCAGGTCCCCTGCCCACTGGGCTCCTGGTCCTGGTCCTCCATTCTCCGGGGCCCCCTCCAGCCTTGTGGGTCCTAAGGGCTGGGAGAGAGGGAGGGAGGAGGGGGGAAGACAAGGAGAGGCAGATGGTGGTGGGGGGACCCTCCAGGACCAGAGGATCAGGGGAGGCATGGCAGGCATTTCCCCCCACCCACTTGGGCCCCAGGAAGCCTGCTGGGCTCCCAGCCTGGTCCTCCATTCTCCAGGGCCCCATCCAGCCTCATGGGTCCTAGGGGCATGGGAGGGAGGGAGGGAGGAGAAGAAGAAGAGAGGCCAATGGGGAGGGGCCCTCTAGGATCAGGGAATGGGGGAATGTGCCTAGCATTTCCCCCGCCCACTCAGGCCCAGTGAGCCTGCTGGGGTCCTGGACCTGGTCCTCTGCCCTCCAGGGCCAGAGGCACACCTGGGCCCCTTCTGCTGCAGCCCCTCCTGCTCCACCTAAGCCACACCCCTCACCCCCCTAGAGCCTTTTCCCGCCCTGTGGGTCCTAAGCATAGGCCCCACCCACCACCTAAACCCCGCCCCTTCCTAAGCCCCACCCCCACAGCCAAGGCCTTGTCCAGCTTTTTTTTTTTCTCTTCTTCTTTACTACTGTAGGTCTGTTTTACCTTCTGGTTGTTGTTTCATCTATATTCTTATTTTTTAAATTCTTTCTAACCTAACTCCAGTGCTGGACCCCTCAGGCCAAACAACCAGTAAAATAGGAACACAATCCCACCCATCAAAGTAAATAAATAAATAAATAAGGTGACAAAAAAATATGTCACAGATGAAGGAACAAGGTAAAAACCTACAAGACCAAATAAATGAAGAGGAAATAGGCAACCTACCTGAAAAAGAATTCAGAGTAATGATAGTAAAGGTGATCCAGAATCTCGGAAATAGAATGCAGGCACAGATTGAGAAAATGTAAGAAATGTTTAACAAAGATCTAGAAGAACTAAAGAACAAACAAACAGAGATAAACAACACAATAACTGAGATGAAAAATATACCAGAAGGAATAAATAACAGAATAACTGAGGCAGAAGAATGAATAAGTGAGCTGGAAGACAGAATGGTGGAAATAACTGCTGAGGAGCAGAATAAAGAAAAAAGAATGAAAACAATTGAAGACAATCTCAGAGACCTCTGGGACAACACTAAATGCACCAACATTTGAATTATAGGGGTCCCAGAAGAAGAAGAGAAAAAGAAAGAGATTTGAAGAGATTATAGTGGAAAACTTCCCTAACATGGGAAAGGAAATAGTCACCCAAGTCCAAGAAGCACAGGGAGTCCCATACAGGAGAAACACTAGGAGAAACACAAGACACATATTAATCAAACTAACAAAAATTAAATTCAAAAAAAAAATACTAAAAGCAGCAAGGTAAAAGCAAAAAATAACATACAAAGGAATCCCCATAAGGTTATCAGCTGATTTTTCAGCAGAAACTGCAGGCTAGAAGGGAGTGGCAGGATATACTTAAAGTGATGAAAGAGAAAAACGTACAACCAAAATTACCCAGCAAGGCTCTCATTTAGATTCGATGGAGAGATCAAAAGCTTTACAGACAAGCAAAAGCTAACAGAATTCAGCACCACCAAACCTTTAGCATTACAACAAATGCTAAAGAAACTTCTCTAGGCAGGAAACACAAGAGAAGAAAAAGACCCACAAAAACAAGCCCAAAACAATTAAGAAAATGGTAATAGGAATGTACATATTGATAATCACGTTGAATGTAAATGGATTAAATGCTCCAACCAAAAGACACAGACTGGCTGAATGGATACAAAAACAAGACCCATATATATGCTGTCTACAAGAGACCCACTTCAGACCTAGGGACACATACAGACTGAAAGTGAAGGGATGGAAAAAGATATTCCATGCAAATGGAAATCAAAAGAAAGATGGAGTAGCAATACTCCTATCAGATAAAATAGACTTTAAAATAAAGATTGTTACAAGAGATAAGGAAGGACATTATGTAATGATCAAGGGATCAATCCAAGAAGAAGATATAACAATTATAAATACTTACACACCAGACATAGGAGCGCCTCAATACATAAGGCAAAGGCTAACAGCTATAAAAGGGGAAATTGACAGTAACACAATAACAGTAGGGGACTTTAACACCCCACTTACACCAATGGACAGATCATCCAAATAGAAAATAAATAAGGAAACACAAGCTTTAAATGACACAACAGACCAGATAGATTTAGTTGATATTTATAGGACATTCCACCCAAAAGTGGCAGAATACACTTTCTTCTCAAGTGCCCATGGAACATTCTCCAGGAAAGATCACATCTTGGGTCACAAATCAAGCCTCAGAAATTTTAAGAGAATTAAAATTGTATCAAGCATCTTTTCTGATCACAATGCTATGAGATTGGAAATCAATTACAGGAAAAAAACTGTAAAAAACACAAATACATGGAGGCTAAAGAGTGCACTACTAAATAACCAAGGTATCACTGAAGAAATCGAAGAAGAAATTTTTAAAAAAATACATAGAAACAAATGACAACAAAAACACGACGACCCAAAACCTATGGGATGCAGCAAAAGCAGTTCTAAGAGGGAAGCTTATAGCAATTCAATCTCACCTCAAGAAACAAGAAAAATCTCAAATAAACAATCTAACCTTACACCTAAAGCAACTAGAGAACAAGAAACAAAGAAAACCCAGTCAGTAGAAGGAAAGAAATCATAAATATCAGAGCAGAAATAAATGAAATAGAAATGAAGAAAACAATAGCAAAGATCAATAAAACTAAAACTTGGTTCTTTGAGAAGATAAACAAAATTGATAAACCTTTAGCCAGACTCATCAAGAAAGAAAGAGAGAGGACACAAATCAGTAAAATTAGAAATGAAAAAAGAGAAATCACAACTGACACCGCAGAAATACATAGGATTATAAGAGACTACTACAAACAACTATATGCCAATATTCTTGGGAAGGTACAATTTTCCAAGACTGAGCCAGGAAGAATTAGAAAATATAAACAGATTTATCACAAGTAATGAAATTGAAACTGTAATTTAAAATCTTCCAATAAACAAAAGTCCAGGAACAGATGACTTCACATTCACATTCAAATTCTATCAAACATTTAGAGACAATACCGATCCTTCTCAAACTCTTCCAAAAAATTGCAGAGGGAGGAACACTCCCAAATTCATTCTACAAAGTGACCATCACTCTGATACCAAAACCAGACAAAGATGTCACAAAAAAGAAAATTATGGACCAATATCACTGATGAACATAGATGCAAAAATCCTCAACAAAATACTAGCAAACAGAATCCAACAACACATTAAAAGGATCATACACCATGATCAAGTGGGATTTATCCCAGGGATGCAAGGATTCTTCAATATATGCAAATCAATCAATGTGAAACACCATATTAACAAATTAAGGAATAAAAATCATATGATCATCTCAATAGCTGCAGAAAAAGCTTTTGACAAAATTCAACACCCATTTATGATAAAAACTCTCTCCAGAAAATGGGCATAGAGGAAACCTACCTCAACATAATAAAGGCCATATACGACAAACCCACAGCAAACATCAAACTCAATGTTGAAAAACTGAAAGCATTTCCACGAAGATCAGGAACAAGACAAGGATGTCCACTCTCACTACTCTTATTCAAAGTTTTGGAAGTTCTAGCCACAGCAATCAGCAGAAAAAGAAATAAAGGGAATGCAAATTGGAAAAGAAGAAGTAAAACTGTCACTGCAGATGAAATGATACTATACATAGAAAATCCTAAAGATGCCACCAGAAAACTACTAGAACTAATCAATAAATTTGGTAAGGTTGCAGGATACAAAATTAATGCACAGAAATCTCTTGCATTCCTATACACTAACAATGAAAAATCAGAAAGAGAAATCAAGGAAACAATCCCATTTACCATCACAACAAAACGAATAAAATACCTAGGAATAAACCTACCTAAGGAGGTAAAAGACTTGTACTTAGAAAACTATAAAACACTGATGACAGAAATCAAAGATGACATAAACAGATGGAGAAATATATTATACCATGTTCTTGGATTGGAAGAATCAATATTGTGAAAATGACTATACTACCCAAAGCAATCTACAGATTCAGTGCAATCCTTATCAAACTACCAATGGCATTCTTCACAGAATTGGAACAAAAAATCTTAAAATTTGTATGGAGACACAAAAGACCCTGAATAGCCAAAGCAATCTTGAGAAAGAAAAACAGAGCTGGAGGAATCAGGCTCCCTGACTGCAAACTACACTACAAAGCTACAGTAATCAAGACATTATGGTATTGTCACAAAAACAGAAATATAGATCAATGGTACAGGATAGAAAGCCCAGAGATAAACCAACGCACCTATGGTCAACTAATCTATGACAAAGGAGGCAAGAACATACAATGGAGCAAAGACAGCCTCTTCAATAAGTGGTTCTGGGAAAGCTGAACAGCTACATGTACAAGAATGAAATTAGAACACTCCCTAACACCATACACAAAAATAAACTCCAAATGGATTAAAGACTTAAATGTAAGACCGGACACTATAAAACTCTTAGAGGAAATCATAGGAAAAACACTCTTTGACATAAACCACAGCAAGATCTTTTTTGACCCACCTCCTAGAGTAACGAAAATAAAAACAAAAATAAACAAATGGGACCTAATGAAACTTAAAAGCTTTTGCACAGCAAAGGAAACCATAAACAAGACGAAAAGACAACCGTCAGAATGGGAGAAAATATTTGCAAATGAAGCAATGGACAAAGGATTAATCTCCAAAATATACAAACAGCTCATGAGCTCAATATGAAAAAAACAAACAACCCAATTAAAAAATGGGTGGAAGACCTAAATAGACATTTCTCCAAAGAAGACATACAGATGGCCAAGAGGCACATGAAAAGATGCTCAACATCATTAATCATTAGAGAAATGCAAATCAAAACTACAATGAGGTATCACCTCACATCGGTCAGAATGGCCATCATCAAAAAAATCTACAAACAATAAATGCTGGAGAGGGTGTGGAGAAAAGGGAACCCTTTTGCACTGTTGGTGGGAATGTAAACTGATACAGTCACTATGGAGAACAGTATGGAGGTTCCTTAAAAAACTAAAAATAGAACTACCATATGACCCAGCAATCCCACTACTGGGCATATACCCTGAGAAAACCATAATTCAAAAGGACACATGTACCCCAATCTTCATTTCAGCACTATTTACAATAGTCAGGACATGGAAACAACCTAAATGTCTAACGACAGATAAATGGATAAAGAAGATGTGGTACATATATACAATGGAATATTACTCAGACATAAAGAGGAATGAAATTGGGTCATCTGTAGAGATGTGGATGGACCTAGAGACTGTCATACAGAGTGAAGTAAGCCAGAAAGAGAAAAACAAATACCGTATATTAATGCATATATGTGGAATCTAGAAAAATGGTACAGATGAACCTATTTGTGGGGCAGGAATAGAGATGTAGACGTAGAGAACGGACATGTGGACACAGCGGGGGAAGGGGAGGGTGGGATGAATTGGGACTTCAGGATTGACATATACACACTACCATGTGTAAAATAGGTAGCTAGTGGGAACCTGCTGTATAGCACAGGGAGCTCAGCTCAGTGCTCTGTGATGACCTACATGGGGCGGAAAGGGGGGGAGGGAGGTGCAAGAGGGAGGGGATATATGTAGACATATAGCTGATTCATTTCATTGTACAGCAGAAACTAACACAACATCGTAAAGCAATTTTACTCCAATTTAAAAAAAACCGGTAATATCTCATTTTATAATTTTAAGATGGTACCATCATATTTAAGAGAATTCTTCTATTCTAACCACTGTACATAAATTAAATAATCCCGATGGATTTAGAGGTTCCGGTCAGTTCGGCTCAGCCCAGTTCGCACAGCCCAGTGGAGCTGGCCTTGCGGGAGGCTGCTGCTGACCCGGGTAGTGGAGCGGAGTCCGGGGCTCCGGGGTGGGGGGGGGGTCCCGTGTGGCGGTCCACGCGACCAGGTCCCGGTCTCTGGGGGGAGGGGGGGCGGGGAGCTGGATGTGGGGCTGGGGAGCGTCGCCTGCACGGGGGTCGCCCTCTCTGGCCTCTGCTTTGCACTGTTCACTTCCACTCGTTTCAGACTCTGTTGGTTCCCTGGGAATTGACACGACACGACATGACACGACACGACGCTCTCGTTTGCTGTTTCCCGGGACCGGTTGCGCGGAAGGAGCAAAGGCCTCGGCGGGCTGGTCCGCGTGTCCCGAGGACGGAGCCCAAACCTGGGCGGAGGGGACCCCGGACTGGACCCGCGAGAAACCCCCAGGGAGCCGCTGGGGTGGGGAGCGGCCACGAGGGGCTCCCACGAAGGTCACCCATGGGAGGCACCCACTGGACACCGTCCAGGTGAGCGCCCAGACCCCCGACACCGCCCGAGCCCTCTTCCCCCCACGGCGCTGGACACGAGGCGTGCCGGGCGCCGGGCTCCAGTGGGGCAGGAGGCGAGCACAGGGGGCCCGCGTGGACCCCACGGTGGGCGGTCAGGGCCCGACACCTCCCAGCCCGCAGGTCGCGTCCCCCGGGTCCTGGTCCTTGGCGGGATCTGGGCAGCAGGGCAGGCAGGGCACAGCATCCTAAGAGGACGATGGGAAGTTTAGGGATTCATGAGAAACTCGGTGACCGGCGCCGGGTGCTGGCCTGCTGAGGGGGCCCCAGGCCCCAGGAGCCTGACTGTTCCCTGCCTGGTCCCAGTTCTGGGGTGAAAGTGCCCCATCGCTGGCGAAGCAGCAGCCACATGTGGCCCAGAGAGAACCAACCTGCCCCCGACTGAACGCTCACCTGTCACTGTGTCAGTGACACTGGGTGTAGGCAAAGGCCATCACCCCAGAATTCTCCTGCCCTTAAATCCCTATAACTGTACAATTAAGAGAATTTATATATTTGCATCATCTTTACACAAAACTAATTTTTAATAATAAAGCATAGTGCAAATGTGTCTGAACAGACATCCCAACATTACCAGCAGAAGTCCAACAGAGTATTAAAGAAACACAGGTGGGAGGTCATTTCAGCAGAGTCAGTCCTTTAATTTAAACCTGTGAATATGTCATTTTACGTATGACTAAGAAAACTGTTCATTAAATACATTTTTATTTGGGTTGTTTAAAAATCTAGTAATAAATGTTACAATGTTTTAAAGCTGCTCTGAAAATCAGAAATATTCTTGGAAAAGAGCATCCTACCTGGCTCTCTGTTGCCTTTGAAGTTCAGTACACACTAAAATGCTGTTTCCATTCAAAAATAGTAATTTATTTATGGCATACTGAAGTGACATTCTTGAAAAATGAACTCTGGACAGACACACGCCTTCTATCTACACGAATGTACACCCATCAGCTGTAACGTCGGGGTCACTGCACGGCTTCCTCGCGGCGTCCCACCACCTACAGGGCTTCCCGCAGCAGCAGCCGCAGCCTCTGCAGCTCGTCGCCCACCGGGGCCACCCACTCCCGCCGCAGGTACTGGACATCCACGTCGCCTGAGGCTCTGGCCAGCACCAGGGCCAGGAAGCCACTGCGGGTCCTCTCTGCTTCACCCACGACAGTCATGGCCACCAGCCTGAAATCGAGAAGCACACGCCGTGTGATCCTGAGTCTCCCAATTACCCACCTTCCCAGGGGGGTGCAGGAGGAAGAGAAACGCTGAAAACATAGCGGGTAAGCTCCTTGACATCAGTCTGGGGATGATTTTGTTGGATCTGACTCCAAAAGCAAAGGCAACAGAAGCAAACAGGTGGGACTACTAAGCAGCTTCTGCACAGCAAAAGAAACCAGAAACAAAATGAAAGGGCAACCTACAGAATGGGAGAAAATACTTGCCAATCATACATCTGTTAGGGGGTTAATAACCAAAACATAAAGATCTCATACAACTCAATAGCAAAAAACCAAGCAATCCAATTACAAAATGGGCAGAAGATCTAAATAGAAATTTTTCCAAAGAAGACACACAGATGGCCAACAGACAAGTGAAAAGATGCTCAACATCATTAATCACCAGGGAAATGCAAATCAAAACCACAATGAGCTATCACCTCACACCTGGCAGAATGGCCATCATCAAAAAGATAAGAAATAACAAATGCTGGAGAGGGTGTGGAGAAAAGGGAGCCCTCCTGTACTGTTGGTGGGAATGTAAATTGGTGCAGACACAATGGAGAACAGTGTGGAGGTTTCTCAAGAATTAAAAATAGAACTACCATACAATCTAGCAATTCCACTCCTGGGTATTTATCCTAAGAAAATGAAGCCACTATCTCGAAGAGATATCTGCACTCCCATGTCCACTGCAGCATTATTCACAAGAGCCAAGACATGGAAACAACCTAAGTGTCCATCAAGGGATGAATGGATAAAGAATATGTTTTATATATATATGTGTGTGTGTATGTGTGTGTGTGTGTATATATATATATATATATCCGTATACATGTGGAATATTATTCAGCCATGAAAAAGGGAATCCATTTGTGACAACATGGATGGACCTTGAGGGCATTATGCTGAGTGAAATAAGTTAGACAGAGAAGGACAAACACTGCGTGATCTCACTTCTGTGTGAAACCCCACCTCCACCCTGCACACACACACACACAAAACAGGCTCACAGACAGAGAACAGACTGGTGTTGCCAAAGGAAGGGGGTGGGGCGTGGACCAAATGGGCGAAGGGTACAAGCTTCCAGTTATAAAATGAACAAGCCGTGGGATATAGTGTACACATGGCAACTATGGTTAATATCACTGTGTTGCATATTTCAAAGTTGATGAGAGTAAATATTAAAACTTCTCATCACAAGAAAAAACTTCTGGAACTATGTAAGGTGACAGACGTATCATTTGACAATATATACAAACTTCGCATCATTATGTTGTGCACCTGAAACCAATATGTTTTACATCAATTTTACCTCAATATAAGTAAATAAATAAACGATAGATAATGTAATTCTTTGATCCTTAGACTATTTTGGACTAAATATGAAATAAACACACTTTAAAGTGGTTTTTTAAGATCTTACTCAAATATATAAATATAAAACTAATATTTAAATTTAAATATAAATAACCATACTTTAAAGTGTAGTGGCCTTATACATAAATCAAGTAAGAAAGACCATCAGTGATGCTTCTGCAAAAATCACCTAGGAGGGCTCATCCTGAGTTTCATCAGACTTACCTGTCCGGATAGATGGGCTGTTTGGCGACAGGACCCAAATCGCTCTCCAGGAGGTCCCAAATATACACACAGGATGTGTCGTCCTGGACCAGGAACACAGCCGGTCTCGTGGAGGACCACTGCAGGCCAGTGACGGCGCGGCCGTTGGTGCTCTTGTCCCACTGCAGGAGCGGCTGCTCGGCCGTCAGCTGGTGCAGCCTGACGCTCCCGTCAGAACAGCCGGCCTGGGGGAGGTGGGGAAACCTTATCACAGTTCTTTTCTCTTTTTCACTCAAGCTCAGTAGCCAAGGAAAATTTTCAGAACGTCAAGCTTTTTTTGTTGTACAGCAAAAATATTTGGTTTATATTTTGTTTTCCAAACATAAAATCGTAACACTAAATCTTGTCCTCACAAATCACAAAGGTGAGCGTTTGAAGATTCTGATACACTTTGTACCCCCTGCCCCTCCCCAAAAGGGCTAATAATCGGTGAATTCAGTGAACATATAAATAGGTGTTTATTTTTAACAAAGCTGAATATTGCTGATTCAAGCATAGGACATTAAGATTGGCAAGACTGATGTCTTTTTTAAAAAATCACATACATTTGCACATATAATATGGCTTTATATTCCTTTTGGATTGAAATTTCCATAAAACAAAACTCAGCTGGCGTAGTAAAAGACTAAATTTTTAGCCTAGGAAAAGGAAACTTAATTCCTTTTTACTCAATATATTTAATTCTTCACATATTTAATCTTTCAAAAAAAGCAGAGGCAAGATATAGCAATCACGAAAGCCTGTAAAGTAAATGAACAGATTTATGCATAATAGAGCCAGGTGCCCACTGCCGGGAGGGTGGAGGGGACCCTGGGCCAGCCTGGGACTAGGGTGTGCGTGCAACACCTGGTGGGTGGTGAGTAGATGGAGACCAGTGGAGACCTCGAGGTCGTGTCCTGTACACAAGCACTTCTGACTGCCCAGGTCTTGGTTTCTAGGTATTTTTCTCCTAACAGGAGCCAGGACTCCCTGGAGAAATGGCTGATCTCGAGGGTTCCTGTGCCAGAAAGCAAAGAGGGGCTCCCGGAACGATGTCAGAACCACCTCCAGGGACCCCTTCCCCCGGGGGGACCATCTGAGCAGCGGCATAAATGCAGGCAGCGAATCTGAGACGCACTGAGGACAGTGAAAAGCCTCGTGTCCACGTTTAGACAAGGAATACACACGAAGGAGGAAAGGCAGTCTTCCGACCAGCAACAGTGCGCATGGAATTAACGACAGGGCGACAGAACCGGCCTGGCGACCGACACGGGGGTGAGAAGCAGCAGCAGCTCAGTGTCTGTGCGTCTTCCACCAGCCCCGGCTGATCGGGCAGGGAAGGAGGGGCCCCACGGTCAGGAAGGGCCCGCATCTGATCGTGAGGAGACGTCCCCAGACTCAACAGGGGACGCCCAGGCCCTCTGTGCGATGCTGAGGCCGGTCCCAGGTGAAGGCGGCGAGGAGCCACAGTGACTGAACGGGACGCGTGACCTGGGCCACGGCGCTGCTCACAAAGGACACTGTCGCGACAGTCGTGGGCTTGCGCTCAGACCCGCAGAGAGCAGGACTGACTCGGACGGGCCTGCGCTACAGGAGACCAACACCCGGCCCCTGCGGTGGAGCGTCCTGGCCACGGCAAGTGTGTCACCGCACACTCAGGATGGTGGGGGGCGAGGGAATGCTTTGTGACGTCCTCGTAGCTTTTCTACAAGCCGAAAATTACGTCAGAATAAAACGTCTGAAGAACATCCAGACAACAGCCTCATGGAATGAGCTGTGCTGACCACACGGATGGGACTTAGGAGGCCAGACCCGAGTGCTGTAGATCCCAGCAGACGCTGCAGAAGAATCGGTGCTTAAAACACAGGCGTTCTTACCAGGAATATCGGTTCTCCAAACGGTGAAAAGTCAATCACGTTCACCTTCACCGGCCTCACGCCCTGCTGCTGGGGCCTGAACAACCTGGGAGAGACTCTCACGTCTTGTCTGGTGCCATGGCTGATGAGGCCCTGGAAGGGAGAGTAAGGAGGGAACCAGGCGGGGTAAAGCTCTTATTCTTGAAACAATTTAATCAACATTCTGATTAAAGCAAACAGTAAGTTTATCTCCAACAAAGATACTTACAGAATGAAATCTAGACCATTACTCACCATGTCTGTGCCAACAACAAAGCGATTAGGGTCTGAAGGCAGAAATTTAACGTTCAGTGTTTGTGCGGACTCCCAAAATTCATAACCTTTATGGGAAAGGCTGGAAAACAGCAAAGATGAACAGATGGGCAGTCTTGAAACTGTCAGGGCGGAGGTGACACTTAACACCGTCACCTGCCATCTGCCACTGGACGCGCTTCTAGCTCCTTTTCCCTTCGGTTACCACGCTCTGGACAGTTCCTTCAGCCCGTCCCCTTGCTCACTCATTCTTTCTTCTACTGTCTAATCCACTCTTTCATTCACAGACTTAAATTTCAGAGACAACAGTTCCATTTCTAGAAATGCCTTTCTGATATAGCACAATTCTCTCTCGTACCCTGGTGGGTGTCCCTCACACGGCAGCGTCCGTGACTCTCTCCCCATGAGCCTGGCCGTGGACTTGCCCGCCTGTAGGCAGCTGTCCCGGTGCTGACAGCCCCTGGGCACTGGTCTGCCCCACACTCACTCCTCAGCTGCGGACCCCTGACCACACCCCGACTCGGCTTCTGGGATTCTCCAGCTGGAGGGGCAGTGAGTCCCAGGGTCCCGGGCAGGGGTCAGCCCCAGCTCGCTGCCCAGCAGGCCTGACACGTCCCTGGTCCCCACGGGAGCCAGCTCCCAGCCCCACCACCACCCAAAAGCCTGAAGGCTGACTTCAAGCTCCACCTTTATTCTGGCACTTTCCTCTCTTTTTTAAAAGACTGTATTTAGTGTGTTGTTGGTTTTTTACCTTGCACAGCGTTTGTATTGTAACAACCAGGGCCCAGGGCTGCTCCTGCCACGCTGCCCCAGTCCCGGGTCGGGGATCTGGCCCCTCAGTCTCTCCCCTCTCTTCTTACCTCCGGCCCAGATCCCCGCCTCGGGGCCCGCTGCCCTGGTCACCTCCACGCTGGGCCGACCAGGTCCCGCCCCTCCCGCCCCCAGGCCCCCTCCTCCCTCCTGGTCCTCAGCTGCACGGTGCCCCTCAGCTGAGCTCGACATCGGGCGAGAGGCAGGCTCTCCCCGGTTCCTAGAACCAGCCGGCCACCAGGTGTGCTCAATCCTGCCCTTTGCTGAGCCCAGCCCTCCGTCCCCACGAGTGCCGCCTGGTTCAGACTCTCATCTCTGATCTCCATCCGTCCCCACGACAGCTCCTGAGGCTGGCCCCGAGTCCCCTCCTCTGTTCCAAGCCTACACTGTCGCCAAGTTCACGGCTCTAAACTGCAACAAGACACACCCCTCCTTCCGTAGAGCTCCGAGACAAGTCCCCGTCACCTTCGAGGGAACCGTCTGAACCCTAGGCGCAGCGGACCCGCCTCGGGGTCAGGCCGCCGACTCTACCCCTCTCTTGACAGCAAACCTACCGGCAGGTCTGAAACCATCGGCATCTTCATCCCTCTGGGCTCCCTCTGCCCGGGGCAGGCTCCCTGACTCTCATCTCAGCCCCCATCCCACCGCCGTCCCTCCTCCGAGCCCACACTCCGCGTGGCTCCCCCCAGCGCTTCCCGCGTGTGCCGAGCCACGGGGATGAGGAGACGTGCCACCAGGCCACTCTCAGGGGAGGCCTTGCTGCCCCAGGCATCAGGGGCACTGCACCCAAGGTCCCCCTCCTCCCCGGGATGCCCGTGTCCAGGGCCGAGGGAGGGAGGCTCAGGCCTGGCAGAGGGGCTCTGGGGAGCCGCTCCTGCTCTGAGCCCCCGGGCCAGGCAGCTGCCGGGGGGCCCGCCTCTCAGCTCAGCCCCCTCGCCGCCACCCCTGCCAGCCTCCCTCCGCCAGACGCCGACCCCACGGCTGCAGCGGCTACTGGCCACTTGTCTGCACTCAGGGCCCTGAGGGAAGAGGCACCACGAAGCAGCCGGGAGGGCACGCTCCACTCGGCACGTGTGGGCACGGTCCGGACGGATGTTTGTTACCCCCGGGCCTGGGGAGGCACTGCCACTCCTTTAGCGGGGAAAACCCAACGTCAGCTATGGTGACACTCTCCTTTAAAGAGCGTATAGTTAAGTACAGGAGAAATTTATAGTTAAAAGACAAATGAAATGCATGGTATGAAGTGATACGGCCATAATGGAGATGAGAATGGTCTCACAGAAATTCAGTGAGCGGTCAGGGGGCCACCCGTGGCGGGCTCTGCAGTGTATTAGATGAATTTTTTCAAACATAACTCACTCCTTGTCATAATTATACTGAAATCAATGGCAGGTGATTTACAATCATGAAGCACGTATGAATTCATTGATACAACCCAGAGGTGTTCTGTCTGAGGAGGAAAAGTCAGGCTAATATCAAAGCGTTTTCCAGGGTAAATCACAGGCTGACAGCTAGGCCCTGACTGCGGTGAAAAGATGAGAAAAGACATCTTCGGGAAATAAATTAACATGAAGTATATAAATACCACAAACAATATTCATACATCTAAGATTTTTACATCCTATTAAGTTATTTGAGTAAAAACAGAAACCTAATTTCTGAATAAAACTTTCACACCAATGTTTCTAGTTCCTGAAACTTGTCTATTTAACTTCAGGGTTGTATTAAAACTGGATGAAAAAGAGTCAAATCGTACCAATTCATAAAATAGAAAATATTTTAATCAAAGAAAAATGCTGGCTCTATACCTGGCAATTGCATTTTATTACTTTGATTCGTTAATAATAAACTAAGTATCAAATAAACTATTTAGCAAAAATACAGTGGGAGAAGTTAGGGTTCTTCAGCGCCAGCCCGGCCGTGCCTTTTACCTCACACTATTTCCTCCTGGGGGAAACAGGGCTTTGTGAGCAGGGAGGCGGCACAGACCTACCTGTCACTCAGCTGAATCGCGGCACTATGCACCAACTTTATCCTCCCTCCAGGTAGCAAGCCTACAAACAGAGAAACCAGAAATAAATGCTCCTCTTAATACAAGTTAACCAAAATCCAATTACATTTGCCTGGAATTATTTTTCATTGCTTAAATATCTGTGTTAGGAAATAATATAAAAACGCAGATTGATGAAGAGTGTCCTATCCCTCACGCAGGGGAGGTTCCTGCAATTGCCTTAGGATATGAATTAAGAATTTGCAGTTCAGGGCCTTAGGGGAAGAGGGTTGGTGGAATCAATATCAAAAAGCCTTTACATTTTTAGATTTGATTTAAAAAGGGAAGTACACTTAAGCCAAAAAAGAAAAAAATCAATATTTAACAAACCTCCAATGCCCCACAGAAACCCTCTCCTGTAAGCGACCTCCGGCGCCCGTGTCGGTTCCCCATGCAGGTGGGGAGGCCCCCTCCGGCCCCTCTAGCCACGTCCTGCCCCGCCCAATGTCCCACACCCACAGCAGCCCCGGGTCACAGGGAGCAGAGCGGATTTTGCACGAAGACGAGGCTGAGAAGAGAGGCCCCTCGGGACGGTTTCCACCGCGTCCTCTCTCCAGGAGAGGGGCGTCCACAGCACCGGCCCCTCTTCATTTCAAGAAGTCAGAGTGACTCTGGTCCTATTTTCTGGCTGGCTCTACGGGAGTGCCCCTGGCCCGAACAAGGTGAAGGGGCCGGCCATTAAATAAGCGGCTGGAGCTGCTGAGGAAGTGCAGGCGGGCGGCCCCTCAGTGCCCGAGCCCAGGGCATCGGGACAGCAAACTGCCGGCCGCAGAGCCCCACCCCCCCGGTGGCTCCAGTCTCAGAGGTCTTGGGGGTCACACACACCCAGGCCTTAGACACCGTGTCTCGGGGACGCCCTCGGGGAGCACGGAGCAGACGACACGCACGGGCCTCCCGTGACAAGGGTGTCAGGGGCCTGTTCAACAGCCGACAGGTTATAAAATACACAACTTAATTTTCATTTTCCATGCAGCTAATTACTGATTCTTCAAAGCGGTTATCAGTATCTTTAATCTTTATTGATTTTAGCAACCATTGATTAAAATCAGTTTTTATTTAATAGTTACCTAAGTCACTTATTGCACCTGCAGTATCTGCCTTTGCTAATTCAACCACCACCTGAAACAGAACACTGAAGATGAATATCAGCATGTGTAATAATCGTGAAACAGTCTAAGCAAAGTATAGTTCTAATTAAGACAGCATGTTACATTAGGCACTAAAAACTTAATTGCTCCAGAAAAAAGACTAGCGTTTAAAAGTTATAAATCCCCTCTTCGACCTGTTCCTCTACACTCTGTGACCAGTCAATGCCCTGTGCATCTCCAGCCCTGACACTGCTCCCCTTTCACTCCCACAGGCACCCCCAGCAAGCCCGTCTCGTCCTGGTCTCCCCGCCGTAGCTGACTGCATGGTCGCCCCTGCTCCACACGCATCTCCCCCTGCCACCCCGACCACAGACCACCGACCACCACGCAAACCCTGGCGCGAGCGCTCGCGCGTCCGACTCACCCACACGTTGAGAACCCCACTCTCGTCCAAGGAAGCGACGTGGAAGGACAGGCCTGCTGGCTCTAGTGAAGACAGAACCGGGGAAGGACCGGCTCATAACCAGGAAACCACATCTCACAACTTGAGCTCAGGATTTTACGGAAGTGAAGGGTCACGTACCTTCTTGAGAAGAAAAAGGTGAAAGCACACAGCTCTGTCTTTTGCAGACAGACCCTGCGATGGGCTCTATTGCCTGGAGGGGACTGCGGTGGTTTACAGACGCCAGGACACCATCTGGGGATGAAAAGCACAGGCACCACATGCACGTAGTGAGTCGTGGAGCAGAATTAACACTGTGCAGGGACAGGCACATCTTCCCAAAGCACAAGGCCACGCGGACCACGGTGAAAGGACACGTGCCGTGGCTCTCAGCGTCACCGAGGAGCAGAGGCCACAGACCTCGTCACACCTGTGAGAAGAGAGACGGGCCCTGTGTCTGCACGACGGCAGGTACAAGGATGGACAGAGCGGGCCCCCGGGGGGCTCTCCACGGCAAGAGGGAGTCGCAGAGACAGAGCAGAAGCTGGGGCCACCCCGGCTGCGGGGGAACGGGGGGCTCACGGCCAGAGCAGCCCAGGGAACGGGGAGTAGGCAGACTCGGGAGCTGCAGGCTCCCCCCCCCCCACCCCCACCGAGAGCAGCACCTTTAAAGAAACGACACCTCACGGTCCAACGGAACAGAGCTCCTCTGACCTGGCATATCCACCTATAAAATGTCCAGGAGTAGAAAAGAACAGACAAACTCCACACAAAGCTACCGTAGGAACTCGAGAGAAAATGCAAATGAAAGTATTTCAACCCATGAAAATTCTCCCTCCAAAAAGCAAGCGTGAAACAGAAGACCAAAATCCAAACTACATCACATCTCTTCAAAAATACATTTGTAAATGTATTTAAAGCACATAAACAAACAAAAACACCTGGAATCAGAAACCCAGAACAAAAATGGATTAAAAAACATCAAGAAAGAAAATGAGAGTTAGGGCTGAACTCAGGAAAGAAACTGAAGAAAAAGACAAAACGGTCTCAGGAATGAAGAATAAGTGACAGGGTTTCAGATTCAATGAACTTGAGGGAGGCCCACTGAGGAAGGGGTGTCCTCTGGATGTGAGGTTACTGAAACTTTGAAGGTTTTAATGGCAATGTTTAGATGGCAAAAGAAAACGAAGGAAGCACGTTAATGGAGTAATTAAGTTTAAAAACTTAAGAGTTTTAGTGTTTTGAACATGGTGGTGAATTCAAAGGTTAATTAGTAATAGCAGCAGCAGTTAGAAAATGCACATTCTTAAAAGATATCTTTTCTAACGGCATCAAACCCATAAGGTACCTATAAACTCATACATTCTCAATAGTGGCAATTTCACCCCCAAAGGGGCAAAAATTGGTTGTTCGGAGACAAAAGAAACCTTGCCCTTTTATGTATAAAACACAGATGTACTCAGAGAACGTAAAGAGATACGCAGTATATGTGCGGCGCTCCAGGCAGGGGCGATCAGGCTACTTGGTGAAGAGAAGGAGGCACACCCGACACGCCCGACACAGGACTGTGTCCAGAGCACACCAGGCCTCGAACAACGCAACAGTAAGAAGCAACAAATCAACTTACAAACGCGTGAAGACCTAAACACACCCCACTGAAGACAGACAGCAAATAAGCACCTGGAGACGCTCCGCATCCCACGTCCTCAGGGAAACACAAAATAAAACCTCGAGACACGCTCGCACCCACCAGAAGGGCAGGAAGCCTGCCGGCCCCGCTGGTGAGGACGTGCGGCCTGTGGCACCCGGGGTGCAGGCTGCAGTCCTGACCGCCAGCCACGGAAATTAACCAGGAGCCCACCCACCAGCGGGCGCAAAAACCCACGTGGTGCCCAGCAGAGACCCTGCCCAGAGAAGGAGGGGTGCTGTTCTGCGCCCCGCACAGCCGTGACCGCAGGCACATCTCCCGAAGGGACAGGGGCCAGGCTTGAAGGTCTGGGCCCCGCAGGGTCCCATCATTTGCCTCTGAGAAGGTAAAACTGCAGAGAAAAAGCCGATCCTGGGAATCGTGAGGACGGGGAGACGCAAAGCCAGCTGTGGGTGTGGGGTGGGGGGGGGGGTCCCTGGGCAGGAACAGGGAGAAGGACAGTGAGAAGACAGTCAGGTCTGAGTGCAGGCCCTGCCCGAGGTCAGTGTGCTCATGGACAAGCCTCCCATCCCTGAGTACTGGCAGGTGGGCAGAGACGGGTGCTGAACAGGTCACATCCACAAAGCACTGAGAGAAAACTCCAGAACACAAGTGCCTACCCAGGGGCGGGGTGGGGTGGTTGTCGTGCTTGTCCTTGTTTGTGGTTGTGGTTGTGGTTATGGTTGTGATTGGCGGTGGTTGGAATTGTGGTTGGTTGCGGCTGTAGTTGGTTATGGTTGTAACTGGTTGTGGTTATGGTTGTGATTGGCTATGGTTGTAGTCGTGGTTGTGTTTGTGGTTGTAGTTGGTTATGGTTGTAACTGTGGTTGTGGTTATGGTTGTGGTCATGGTTGTGATTGGCTGTGGTTGTAATCGTGGTTGTGGTTGGTTGTGGTTGTGGGTGGTTATGGTTGTAATTGTGGTTGTGGTTATGGTTGTAGTTGGTTATGGTTGTAACTGGTTGTGGTTATGGTTGTGATTGGCTGTGGTTGTAATTGTGGTTGTGGTTGTGGTTGGTTGTGGCAGCAGCCGCATGGCATGATGTATTCACAGGAGTCTAACTAGGGGTCCTGGCAGGTCCGGTGGTTCTGGTTCCTTTCGACCCCCGAGAGGCCACTACTTCTCTCCTTCAGCTCCAGTGGGGCTGTCTGAGCCACAGAAGCGCACACACCAACACACCTCAGGCTGATTTAAAACTGGGCGCCATCTCACTGAGGACCTGAAGTCCCCAGAGTTAACAGGACGGAGCACTCCTATCACCACTGCCGCTGCCCGAGCAGCTGCCGGAAGGAAGCTGTTTCTCCTGTTTATCACAGGTCTCTTTTGCTCTTAGGTCAGAGCCGTCCTCTGGGATGACCTGCATGAACGATGCAAAGGGATTTCACGGCTGCTCCGGAAGACCCTGGGCTGGCGGGCAGTGTCACTGACCGGTGGAAAAGGTTGCAGTCCTGAACGTCCAGAAGCACCCGCTCAGCTTCACGTAATGATGGATCCTGGCATCTTCCCTCAGGTCCCACACGACCACCGAGCCGTGCACGGTCCCAGCAAACAGCAAGAAGGCTTTAAAGGGGCTAAAGCAACAGCACGTGACCTAGAAAGATGCACAGAAAGCCGGAGGCTGACAAGTGGAGGCACTGGTGCCCGTGGACCTTCCACCTGGAAGCCGAGGGCGTCTGCGTGTCCCCTCCTTGGGTGACGGAAAGGATGGAGGCTGCGGGGCGTGGCCATGGTGCCTCCATTCAGCCCCATCAGGTGGCCCAGAAGGGCTGAGCCCTCCTGCCATTTTATTTACATCCTGCATCACAGTAAGTTGTTATTTTCAAGCCCCCAAAACTGATACCCATAAAAGTTATCCTTCTCCACAGCTTTGGAGGAAATCGAAGACTTTGAGGTCAAGGAGCACATGACTAGAAACACACGTGTAAAAGGGCAGCTCTCCCACTGTACCCGCGTGGTCACCACACCACAGCCCCGCTAACCAGGGGCAGGAAACGCACGAGGCCAAGGACTTGGAAAATCTCAGGCACATTAAGAAACCTCTACAATATCCGGGCCAACTGGAGCAAGCCGGGAAGCATACTTCTGGGATCCCAGGGGTGCCAGAGCCACTGTTTCCATTAAGTCACAGCCACAACAGTGCTGAACGCCAGGGACTGAGAGGCTGCGGTAACCTGGCCTCTCCGTCGAACTGGTCCTTCCAATTAGGAGTTTCTGCACCTCGTCACCCTGCATACAGCTGGGGCGGCAGGGACAGAAAGCAGTGGCCTTGGGAGCCCTCCTGGTGCCTGCCCTCTCCTAGTGACACCCACGGCTCTCCCGGGCTGTACCTTCGACTCGCATATCAGGACCTTCTGGGGCCCCGACGGCTGCCAGATGTCCCACACGCAGAGCACGTATCTGCCATCCAGCAGGGGCGCGAAGGCTTTCCCAGGTCGCCCGTGCACAGACACCACCATCCGCCTCTGAACCTGAGAGGCATGCAGGTAGGATACTCTCCGGTCTGAGGATAAGACAAGAAAAATGTTTCTGCATTTAGTGATCTGCCAGAACCCACGTTAAACTAACATACTTAAGATTATTCAGATACATTTCAGCTTAATGAAGAAATAAACATGGTCTTTCCAAGATGCCCGCACCTGAAATCCGGGTTTTGACAAACGGCCAAGCTCGACTTGAAAACATCCAAGTTGGCCTAGTTTGCTAGAAGCCACCCTCCTCCACGCTCGGCACAAAGCGGCCTGGGACTCCGCTGTCCATCAGCTACTCCCACGGGCCCGTGGGTACAGAGGTGACCTGGGTGGGGCGTCACAGCTGCCCCATCAGTGCCTTCTCCCCAGGCAACGGGACCCTGCCTGACACCCATCTTCCCCCTGATATCTGTCCCTCAGACACACTGTCTGTTCCCCTCATTCCGTCCACTTACAGAGGCAGGATTTCTGTCTGTCCACTGTGGCTCCAAGGCCTGGGACACTGCAGACACCCCTGAGTATCTGTGGAACCCAGAGAAGAATGAGTGGGCCACCAGCACTGCGCGTTTCCTGGCAACAGTGGCATCGAGAGGACTCTGTGAAGGTCCCGTGTCACTCCTTCGGAGCTCAGATCCAGGTAACGTGAACCAGGCCCAGGTCAAGGACACCTGCCATCCCAATCTCCCCTCCCGTTACCTCAAAACTCACTTTACTAAAACAAAACACAAGAAAAACCTCCACTCTGCCCACACTCGGAACTAAGGGGCAAGTCCCGGACAACACCCGTGCGTCCTCTGTCTCTAACTAAGGGTTCTGGAACAAGCACAACCCGGCCCCCAGCCCCGGCTCTGTGAAGCTGCCATCGCTCACCAGCTCCTGGAGGAAAGGACTGCTTTAATTCCTGTTTCTTGGACTGCAGGGGGAGGTTGGGGTGTGGACAGCTGTATTTTGAATGCTATAGGTGCAATGATTTATTGTTTTTCTAATAGGATAACTCTTATCTTTTAAAAACAAAAACATCCTCAAACAACATGAGTTTTTAAAATTAACAACGCCATTTGTGCCAATGGTCAGTGCAGAGGTACGGATACGAATCTAGATCTCTACAGCAGGCAGGATAGAGGAACTTCTAGAACAAGCGGCATCAATGCGCCGGGTCACGCAGGCCCAGAAGCACCCGGCAGAGCTGACTGCGGGGCCCCTGCACTCCTCGCCCCTCTCCACGCAGACCAGGACCATGGTTGCCACCCAAGCCCTCACCAGCCACTTGTTTTAAAAGCAAGGAGGCGACTCGCTTAAGCAATTTACACTTGGTCATGTGCACGCAGTTTGTTTCGTTTATGACCACATGCCGTTACACCCCATGTGTGATGACACGGGCTTCACTTCGGTAGATTTTATGCTCTGTAACCACGGATCAACTTGAATCTAAGTCAACGTTGGGCTAAGTTAACCACACGACTCCCACCTGGACGCTCCCTCACGCCGCTCCCACTGTTCCTCTACCCACGAGTGCCCGTCATTACGGTAATGCACGCGCTCGAGTCTGCAGAAGCTGAACCTGCGCTCTCTGTTTAATAATCCCCCTGTTAACACCAGGTGTAACAGTAAGGATCACTGTCTCAACGCCAATGTTTACTTCGAGGACCGCTTACTTTGAAGGAACGGCAAGCTGGTGTTCAGTTGCGCGGAGCTATCGCTGAAACGCAGGGTGCAGTCCTGCGCCCGGGGTGTCCAGATCGGCTCCAACGCCACCCGATCCTCTTCAAGCAGAACCGCAATCACCTTTCAAAGACACATGAGCAGTCCTTCTTCAACACTCTCAAATGGACTCATTTTACAAGATAAAACAAAGCACTACCTAATCTTACCTGTTTCTTAAAATAACTGCCTAAGTCTAAGACATCATATAAACGGACAGAATGAAATTATTTTGTCCTTTCCCCACAATAATAGAAACTACCGGGTAAAGTTCCATTAATGTAAACTCCAGAGCCATTATTTAACATTGGATGTCATTTTTCATAGTAAACCTTTTGCTAAAATAACAGGAGTGGGGAAAGGGACCCTCCAGCTTTTCTAGAAGAAACAGGGGCATGGAAATGCCACCTACAGCACCACGTCCTGCTCACCGGGCTGCGGTTAAGGACCCAGTGTGACAGCAAATCGCCATCACTGCCCTCACGGGTCGTGGGTCACGCTCAGGATGACAATGGGGAAGAGAAAG
Source organism: Eschrichtius robustus (assembly GCF_028021215.1). Classification (NCBI taxonomy): domain Eukaryota; kingdom Metazoa; phylum Chordata; class Mammalia; order Artiodactyla; family Eschrichtiidae; genus Eschrichtius; species Eschrichtius robustus. The sequence continues at coordinate 130,315,975 of NC_090831.1, read as the reverse complement.
GCGAAGTGGACTCAGGAGAGGCGCCCGCTGAGAACGGACGGGACGGGGTGGGAGGCCCAGCAGTGAGATAAAGGTCTCCGACCCCCGGCCGCCCCTCCTTCCTGCTCCAGTCCACCTTTCCTCCACGTCACTCGGCACCCAAGCGTGTGAACTCTCACTGAGGCTGACTTCATGTGCGTGTGAAAGCACGGTCGTTATCTCGTAAAGCACAGACTCTCCGTAACGCAGCTCGGAGACCAACCACCAGGCATCCAGCACGGGGCTGAGGACAGGCTCATTCTGAATCTACATGTCAGGTTCATGTTTATTATACTTATCGGTGCTTTAGACTTGAATTCTGAGCTGACGTGGAAACCATACGAGACAACTGAAGAAACAGGAACGCCGACCTTACACTTGATGGTACTGAGAAATGTTACTGACCCTGATCCTCTTCCTCCAGGGACTCATACGGAAATACCCATGGCGGGACCAGGACAGTGACCGCGATTTGTTTTGAAATAATTGAGGGGTGGGTGGTGGGGTTCAAGAGGTGAAGGGCTGCAAGCTGGGACCTCTGAAGCACGTGGCGGCCACCTGCCGCCCCTCAACCTTTGTACAGACTTTGAAGATTTCCATAACCAGTTTTTAAAGTCATGAGTTTACTAGTTTCAAATACCCTAGATGTGTGCTCACCTTGCCGACTTTGTATGTCTGGTTTTTAGTCTATATTCATTTCAAAATGCAAGCAATCAACATTACAGTACAGAATCCAAAGACACAGACAGTGCCTGCAGCCACAGAAGCTGCTGGGGTCCCTGCCCGGGGCAGAGCGCACCTGGCAGGCGGCCCGGAGGAAGCTGCACAGGCGGGGCGTGTTGACCTTCGGGATGACGGCGGCGGCATCAAGGGGGCCGCTCCGCTCACTCCCTGAAAAACAGCGCACATGAAACCAGCCGGCGCGACTCTCACGGTCACGGTTGCACACGTCAAAGGGCGTACGAGCGAACCAGGAGCCCTGGAGGGGAAGCCAGGGGGTCCCATCTCATCCTCTAGATCTCCTCCTGATTTCTCAGAAGTCTATAAACAGAATCCTACTTAAAGCATCAGTTTATTATGTATGTGTTACGTTTAGGTGTGTTATTTTCTTAGGATGAGGCTTCCCTGAGGAAAGGGAGTAACAGAGGTAATTCCTCAGAACGAACAATCCACCAGTAAAGCAATATTTAGCACGTAAATAACCGAGGAGAAGCCAGGGCGAGCAGAACTCTGCATATTCCAGGGGCTTCCATCTCTCTTGATGTAACATACCTGGAAAATGTACTTAAAGGTGAAACTTCTCTAAGAATGAGAACATACTACCCCAAATTAAGAGCAGAGAGTGTTCTAGAAGCCCATCTGCAAAGTGCTGGTTTGGCGTGTGGGCTCTTTCCCTTCCGTTTAGGAACAAGTGTCGTGAACCCTGATCAGGGCCCAGCCCAGGCCTCCAGCTCCGCGCAGGTGCTATAAGGGTGGTGTTTGGAAGAGCTCTGGTGTTTCCACAGTCACGTGGTGACAACCACACTCGAGACGGAGGAAAGAACAAGAAAGGGAGTAAACACAACTCCCAGGGTCGAGAGCAGAGGCTGGTTACCCCCAGACACGGCCGCGCCTTCCCCCGGGTGCTGGGTCCACACTTCCTGAGTCTCAACCTCTTCAGTCTGGACGTCTCTGTCCACGTTATCTTCATTATACTGAACGTAGGCCTGAAAAACAAAGCTGGGCTGAACTGGCTTTGGATCTCAACCTCAGAGCCATTTCTCATTACTGAAAACAACTAAAATTTTTTAAGTTAATGATGACAGTCTTCTAGTTTGTCAAAAGTAAGCATCATGGCATAAATAACGATCATGCAAAGACTGGTTGTGTCTTACACATTTGATAAATATGGGCCTAAATTTCAAAAGTGTTTTCAAAAAGTCACAACAAACAATCCAGCTCTCGTTTGAAAATACGATGACCTACTCCACCAACACCCTATTCTCTCAGAACACAGCAGCTTTGCAAAACCAGACACAAATTTATTTATCTGAAAAATGTACATGCTTCAGTAAAGGCAGTTTTGATACTAATAGCTTTAAGATGAGGAAAACAAGCAAAGAAGTTAGATAGTCTGCTCAAGGTCAGAGTGAGTCAGCTGTAAAGCCAGGGTTAATCTGTCAGCTTCTTAAATGTCCTCCTGTGACCTTCTCCCCCGTGAAAGATTACTGACTGATATACCCAAGAGCATGTTGATAGGTGCACTGAGGGGACAGAAGAGCAATGTCCCGGGGATCCCTGACTCCAGGACTTCACCACCTCGGGAGGTGGACTGTCAGACGGTCAACAACTGGAAGTACTACAGGGAAAGACAGGGTTGTGGGGGACGCACTGGAGCAACCTGGAGCCAGAGGACACTCAGTGTCAGTCATCAGGGCGGGGTCACCTAGTTGCCGAGAGGGCAGGACAAGGACAAAGAGCAACAGGCAGGTAGATGGCAGGAGAGGCTGGGTGGCCTAAGCCAGGTAATGGAGAAAAACAGGTAGATGACAAAGGGACCCGGCAAGAAGGATCCACAGGCAGGTGATGGGGGAGCCTGGGAGGGTAAGGGGGGATCCACAGGCAGGTGATGGGGGGGCCTGGGGGGGTAAGGGGGATCCACAGGCAGGTGATGGGGGAGCCAGGGAAGGTAAGGGGGATCCACAGGCAGGTGATGGGGAGCCTGGGAAGGTAAGGGGGATCCACAGGCAGGTGAGGGGGGTTCTGGCAACGTAAGGGGGATCCACAGGCAGGTGATGGGGGGCCTGGGAAGGTAAGGGGGAATGCACAGGCAGGTGATAGGAGGGCCTGGGAAGGTAAGGGGGATCCACAGACAGGTGATGGGGGAGCCTGGGAAGGTAAGGGGGATCCACAGGCAGGTGATGGGGGAGCCTGGGAGGGTAAGGGGGATCCACAGGCAGGTGATGGGGGGCCTGGGAAGGTAAGGGGGATCCACAGGCAGGTGATGGGGGAGCCTGGGAAGGTAAGGGGGATCCACAGGCAGGTGATGGGGGGCCTGGGAAGGTAAGGGGGATCCACAGGCAGGTGACCAGGGGGCCTGGCACAGGAAGACCTTGAGAGGAGGGCGAGGAGAATGGAACAGGCAGGAGGGATACTGAGGTGAGCCCAGTGTCTTGGGATTTGGGAGGCACTCGGTCGCTGATCTTGGAGTCCCTACACGTAGGAACATACGTGCAGGACTCGGAGGCAGTGCAGGATGCTACAGCCCCACAGGAACCCAAGCAAGTGATCCGAGGTGACTTCCCGGTGACCTTCAGTAAACCCCCCCTACTTGGGGTTGTCCTCAGGGCTTGGGAGCGATCCACATCCGTGCCCAGGAGCCTCCAGGGCGCCGAGGACGCTGGCCCAACCTCCAGGTGACGAGCACATGACGCCTGCGTCCCTCACAACCACTCCCAGGTCTAACGTCCAGACAGGACACAGAGCCACAGAAATTCCTGCCAACGCACTGTACTCGCACTTGGCAGATAACCTGGTACTCACCTGCTTGGTGTTTTTTTTCCCAAAGTTTCTGATGTACATGTCGTACTCTTTCACTGGTGGGAGGTCCAGGAGGGAGAAGGTGAAGGAGAAGTCCAGGTCGATAAGCCGGAGCAGCTTTGTGCTGCGTGTCCTGGAAACAAGACGACATGACATCAGCCACGTGCAAAGGGAAGAACGGGCGGGGGAGGGAGCCCCACGAGGAGCTGGCGGCTCCGGCCAAGGGGCGCGTGAGGTTCTGCCTAGGTGGGAGCCTGAGATGTTAACAGTCACTAAGGTGGGAACCCACGCGTGGACAGCGAGGCCGCGGGGCTGCACCCCCCAGCTGTGCTGTCGGTGCCCTCGGGCCCCCGTCCCGCCTGCCCGCCGCCCACGCCGCTCTGAGGGACTGAGCCCTGGCCACTCCCGAGGGACGCGCCCAGCCAGGCGAGCTCCTGCCCTCTGCCACCCCGCCTTCGCCTGACAAGACACCGGAAGAGCCGCGCTGCTGCAGAGGTGACGGCGTGAGACCCGGGGGAGGGAAGCCCGCTCCCCGCCAGTGCGTCTCCCGGCTGACCCCACTCTCTCTAAACCTAGCGTCCGTCCCAGATCTGGGCAGACTCTTGCATCTACTCCCAGATTGTACTGGGTTTAGTACAGCAGACCATGGGCTGAGATTCTCTTCTCCACTTTCATGAACCTAGGAATTTTGCAAATTTCTGCGTTCACAGTCACGCAAGCCTGGACTCTGACGCCCGGCGGCCCTGGCTGTTCAAAGCTCACACCCACTTCCACCAGAGGCTAACCTGGAGCCTGCGCTTCGTCGTCTACATAACTGGCCCGCGGCACCCACGGAGGACACCGACACAGGAGGCACAGTGCCCGGGCACCCGACGGCAGGGCCAGTGTGGGACTCTTCGCCCATGAATCCCCAGCTGCCTCACGCGAGAAACAGCGCTGGCTCTGAGCGACGCCAACCACAGGGCAGGAGGGAGCAGTACCACAGGCGCCAGCTGGGCCAGGCCCACTCTCTGCTCGCGGGTCCCGGCCACCAGCCTCGCGGGCCCCTGACGGTGACCCTGCCGCAGCCGTGACATGGGGGCTCCCAGGGCCCCCCAGAACTAACACCGATGCTAGGGCCGAGCTTGTCTGCAGCACTGCACACCCGCACCAGGACACAACATCTGGACGCGGGGAAACGGAGCACAAATGAAATCACGTGCCTGAACGCCAGCAGTGAAAACAAAACAAGAGCTTATTTTTAAGGGTATGTTGAAGAAAAGTGTATTAAAACTCCCTAATTCCTTCTGCAAAGTTCCCAACACACCTACTTTTGCTTAAGGGCCTGAGTCCGACTCTTCTGGCGGCGAGAGGCTGTCGCAAAGTCCAGGAAAATCCCACAAGCAGGGGTTTCGGAGGGGGAAACGTCTGCAGCTGCACACACACAAAAAGCGTTTTCGTGACACTGAAACGTTTCTTCAAGCAAGAGAAATCAAGAGTAAACCAACTAGAAGCATGCAAACCAATTATGTTCAGTAAGGTCTTTACACATAACTAGTGTTAAACATCTTCGACGAGCATTTAAGAACCACTCCAGCTACCATCATCTAAAACTTTCAGCAACAAACCAAAACTTCCTACGCATGTGCCAATCGCACTACGTTTAGAAATATTTAAGAATACATGTACGAGGCAGTCCTCCACTCCCGCCCCACTCTCCCCCTCCCCCTCCAAAAAGTGTGTCCTCTGGTAAGGGAGTTGAGATGTGAATGCACAAAACAACTGAAGAACAGAGACAGATGCAAGTTAATGCTGGATCAGCCACTCACTGTGGCAGAGAGAAAACAGGCAGACACGGGCAGGGGTTCGTCAGGTCACAGGGTGCAGAGGTCGTTGGCCTGGTGACCCACCGTCAACTGCCGAAGGCTCCCACCAGGACGGACAGCTCGGGCCCTCACCCTCCCGTGCAGACAGCCTCCGTTGCCTCTGTCCCCTAAGGATTTCTGCGCTTCCCGTGCAGAATGACTCCCGTCTTTGTCTACGCATTTATTTCAGTTGTATCTTACTCTGTCTTCTCATTCCTCTTGTATACATGTCTGAACTCCTGCAAAGAGTGTGCCCTCTCCTGCCGTCTTACAGCTCTATCAGACCCGCCAGGCACAGCCGGCTCCCGGCCAGGGCACCCGCCTGGAGGCCGCGAGCAGGTTGCTGACCGAGCGCCTCCTGTTTCTCACCCCTCAGAACCCCTGGCACTCAGGACAGTCAGAAGCGTTTATGAAAAGAACGCTCCTACCCTTACAAGTAACCCTATCATACCCAGATGCCGAGAACTTCTGAGCAAAATACATTTCCAATCTCCTAAAGAAAATCGCTGGGAGAGGACAGCTCCCTGGGGAACAGACCCTGTGCCGCCATGCTGCCCCTCTGACACGCCCGGGCCTCCTGCCGACCCTCACGTTCCTCTGTCAGAAAACCAGCAGCCTGTGCAGCTGACGGATGACTCAGCGCAGGGAAGGAGCAGGGCTGCGCCCAGGCCCCCCGTGCTGAGCAGAAAGACCCCCAGTGCCGCTTCCTAACCTGAGCCTCCACAGGCATCCCTGGGGCCCTGAGCACCTGCCGGGCGCCGTCACGGGGGCGGAGGGGCTGGGAGCGACGCGGGACCAGCACGCACTCACGTACCCGGCCCCGGCCCCCTGCCACGCTCCGTGAGGCCTTGCTTCTCAAACAGCTTTGAGGACAGCTCGCTGACCCGCTCATTCTCCGCGTGGATGGCTTTCTGAATTTCCTGTATCTCCCTCCTTCTGGCCAGAGGAAGCTCTTCCGCCGTCTCTCCCAATTCAGGCTCACGTGCAAGATCGTCATCGTCCCCGTCACAGACCTCAAAGTCATCCTCGTAGTCCTGCAAACAGTAACAGACACGCGCACAGCACAAAACGCACAACTTACAGTCTGGAACAGACATGGTCCTCAGCGCGGCTCAGGGCGACTTCTACAGCTCGCAGATTTCAACATCACTGCATCACAAACCTGTATAAACTGCTGCGTCTGTTTTCCTGCATCAGTATAAACTCTACAGAACTACGGACACTGAGAGCTCTGAATGAACAATAATATGCAAACGCCTTTGTGCTGAGAATGGGAGTGCATGTGCACGTAAACGTGTGCTACATGTATACTCCACGTAGACGTACACATATATACGCATACACACGTGCACATATACGTACACATTTGATTGCAGTGCACTAACAATAGCTTAAATAGAAAAACCACTTAATTACATCATATTGGTCAGCAATGGTAGACATATAGCAAACTTTTTATAGGTGCCAGACCTAAATCAAACAGCTATGGAGTATTGAGAGCAATAAAAAGAGAAAAAAAACTATTAAGTTACTGATTTTAGAACAAATTATCTTTAAGCTGAGAAAATTTTAAATTTTTATACCTACTTCAAAATCATCTTCAAAACTGGCTGCATATTCATCAGCTCCAGCATTTTCTAAGTCAATGTCTTCCTTTTCAATTTCCTAGAGGTAGAAATCAAACATAATTAAAATATTCAATCATAAGTTGACTCTTGCAAATAGGTTGGGAAAATACATGTTTTCTCAGATTCACTTGATGTTGCTAATATTAAAACGCAAATATTTATAAAACTAACATAACCTAATTACAACTCTTAAAGAAATACCCTAACTTATAAGTATAGCCAGAAAGAGAAAACAGTGAACAATCATATTCTTTTTGGGAAACCTCTATAATTCTGATGGCTAAAGAAAAAAGGTGTGGTACTTCCCTGGTGGCGCAGTGGTTAAGAATCCGCCTGCCAATGCAGGGGACATGGGTTCGAACCCTGGTCCGGGAAGATCCCACATGCTGCGGAGCAACTAAGTCCATGCACCACAGCTACTGAGCCTGCGCTCTAGAGCACGCGAGCCACAACTACTGAGCCCACGTGCCACAACTACTGCAGCCCGTGCGCCTACAGCCATGCTCCACAACAAGAGAAGCCACCGCAATGAGAAGCCCGCACACCACAACGAAGAGTAGCCCCCGCTCGCCACAACTAGAGAAAGCCCGCGCGCAGCAACGAAGACCCAACGCAGCCAAAAAAAAAAAAAAAAAAAACCAATGGAACAAAATTTTAAAAAGAGAAAAAGAGAGAAGGTATTATACAAACAACCCACAGACTGGCACTCAGCACTGCCTTCCCCACTGTGCCTCTCACCCATGATCACAGCCCGGCATCTGCAGTTAAGAACAGACACACAGACACACGTGCTCAAGCACTCGCCAGTCAGGTCCCATGTGACGCACCACAGCTCCAGGGATCAGGACGAGCCCACGGCCCTGCCCCACAAGCAGGCAGATGGGCTGCTCTGCCCCTGGCCCGGCCATCACTGACCACCGCCAGCCTCCGTTTCTCCCCTGAAGTCTGAGTAAGTCCTGCAGTGGACGTGTGCTCAGTCGTGCTCCGCAGGTTTGGGGAGCTGCACGTGTCACCCTCAGGCCGACCCAGTCCGGGTCTGAGGGACGAGGAGGAGGGTGCCGGGAAGACGGAGCAGAAAGACGTTCCAGGTCTCCAGGCCAGGAGGTGGCAGAAATGAAATACAGGTTCAGGAAACTCACACTTGCCCCCAGGGCTGCTCCTTCTCTTGTCCACCTCCGCTCCCCCTCGCCCGATTTACTGGTGACGTGGCACCTCCACTGCGCACAAGCCTACACACCAGGAGCCCGCCAGGACCCCGCTCTCCCCGCCTGCCAGCCGGCCCTCCGCCCCAACCCTGCCACCCCCCACCGTCCCTGCCATGTGCCCTCTCGTGCCCTCGGAGTTCAGAGGCAACCTTCTGAGCAGGAAATCTGATCACGCCACACCTGCTTCACACCCACACAGCTCCCCAGCGCCCGTGGCGGACACCCCAAGCACCACAAATTCAATCACCAAAGGGGCTTCCGTCCCCATCCTGGAGGAAGAAGCAAAACATGCCTGGCGCCTGCAGGCAGGACAGACGTGGGGAGGTGAGACCCACCCGCAGGGCTGGTGCAGAGGTGAGCACTGCTGATTTGCCCAGGGGCAAGGAGACGACTCGCAGGCTTTCGGGGTTCAAACAGGACAGATGCTGGGGATGGAGGGCAGAGGGCAAGCCTGGGGAGCGTGGACCACCCAGGAGGCGGGGCCGAGCGTGCGTCACCCAGGAGGCGGGGCCGAGCGTGGGCCACCCAGGAGGAGGGGCCGAGCGTGGGCCACCCAGGAGGAGGGCTGACAAGCTCGGAGCTCAGGAAGGAGGCTCAGGAAGGAGGCGGGAAGGGCTTCATCTTCTCTCCAGAATCCAGTGCCCTGCCGTGTGGTGACCAGTGCCAGGAAGTCAGTGATCTGAGCCACAGAGAAGCCAGCTGAGCCTCAAAGTGGCCATTCGGTCCTGACCCCGGGGATGAGGACGTGGCCCTGCAGGCCCAGAGGACCAAAAAGCTGCCCCACGAGAAGGTGCTTTCGGCACATCGTCATACAAAGTCACCATACGTTACGGTGAGTGACATGCCACGTGTAGGGTACCAATAAACAGGACCCTGCTGATTGAGAAGAGGAACTAAGACAAACGTCATGCAGGAGTTTTAAGCAAAACTCACAGCATCGCAAGCTCACCGCGTGCCGGCAACTCATCCCTCAGCAAACACCCACGGCTTCACGGTGCCCAGGGCGCCCGTCAGGGGCAGACAGGAGGACGGTGCCAAGAAAGCGTTCCTCCACCTCCCACGGGGGCCCTGAGCAGAGAGCTTTCTGCTTCACCCTGCAGTTTTGGAGAGAGTGCCTTGGCGTCACCAATGGCCTCTTACAGGAGGAGAGGGCCGTATCCTTTGCCTCTGGTTTGGCTTTTATTTCTGAAAATTATCTGCTACGTGGAATATGTCTCACTGACAGTGGCCTGAATCGTGTCTCTGTGATGCCGCTGTTCAGTTTCTTTCATTCTCCCCAGACCTGCTTTCAACGCAGAGCAACACCGAGGAGGCTGAGGACTCGTCCAGCCCACGCTCCTCAGGAAGCCGCACACCAGAGGGCAGCACGGGGCACACACGCAGCTCCCCGTCCGTCCTAATGTCCTGCTGCCCAAAAGGAGGAGGGATCACCCCCAGAAAACACACCGCGAGAGCCGGGACACGAGTGACCGCGCGCGTTGGGACAGAAGCAGAGACATGTCCTCTCCTTACCAAGGCCTCTTCGCTCCCTAGCCTCCGGGCCAGCTTCCACGCCGAGGGGCCCTCTTCGCGGCCATGCTGGGGGACAGAGCACAGCTGGTCAGCGCGGAGGGATGGAGGGAGGGTCCCAGGGCAGCCACAGGGCCCACCCCCCCTCCCATGGGGACGCAGGTCCTGACTCAGAGGGGCACTGGCGGTGCGACTTCACACAGGAACTCAGCCTCTCTGGGCCTCGGTTTTCTCTTCCAAGAAATGGGGAGAACTGTGAACCTTCTTCCTTGTGCCAGTGAGGCGGCACAAAACCATCTGGTGCAAAAGAGTGGGGAGTGCGCGGCATATCACCATGAAGAAAATGAGCAGTTTTCCACGTGTCCAGAAAATTATTCTGGCATATTGTGGGCTCTCCATAAACGCTGAAGAATGTTGATGCTATAAAATATATGACCCAATCATAAGCCAGAATGAGCTGCCAAACATCTTCAAAATCACTTCTGGGCTCTCTTAGGGGGAAAAGGCATCACATATTTTGCTCCTTTGGCAAAAAAAAGAATGTAAAATGTCTCATTCATAATTTTTTATATTGGTTACATGTTGAAAGAATAATATTTCAGAAATGTTAGATTATATATGTTATTGAAATTAATTTTATGTTTCTTTTTTAAGGTGACTACCAAAAATTTAAAATTACAAATGTGGCTCATATTATAAGTCTAGTGAACCATGCTAACACTTACCAAAAAAATTGGGAGACAGAGGAAAACATTAAAAACTATATATTTTCATCCAATAATTCCAGTTCAAGAAATTTAGGGCTTCCCTGGTGGCACAGTGGTTAAGAATCCGCGTGCCAATGCAGGGGACACGGGTTCAAGCCCTGGTCTGGGAAGATCCCACATGCCGCGGTGCAACTAAGCCCGTGCGCCACAACTACTGAGCCCATGTGCCACAACTACTGAAGCCCGCGCGCCTAGAGCCCGTGCTCCACAAGAGAAGTCACCACAATGAGAAGCCTGCGCACCGCAACAAAGAGTAGCCCCTGCTCGCCACAGCTAGAGAAAGCCCATGCGCAGCAACGAAGACCCAATGCGGCCAAAACAAATAATAAAATAAAATAAATAAAAGCCTTTCTCTAAAAAAAAAAAAAGAAAGAAAGAAATTTACCCACGAAAAGTAGGAGGGAGATCTGTATCATTAGGACTGGAGGGGTTTCCACAACAAATTAGGAAAAACAGTATATGCTGCATGGGGTGTATGTGTGTATAAAACAGAAAAAAAGGCATTCAAATCCCCCAAATATATATATCAAAATAGGATTGTGAAAGATAATATAGAAAAAAAGATTATGTGGGAAGAATTATTTGTAAGGCTAACTTTTTTTTCTAAGGTGTGGCTACAGCTAGACAGTAAGGGATCCCAACCACTGCCCAAAAGTGAATGAATAAAACATCCTCACATCAAACAACACATGCTGCATGACCTGATTTATGAAAGATTACTGTGCTTTTGTGTATGTATATGGAATAAAGACCCGTAAAGACATGGCACAAGATGCTAAAGACAGGTATCTCACAGGCCAGGGTTTCAGACAACTATCAGAGAACGAAAACGATTATTCTTCACAAGTAACAGAAGCCAAAATCTGCTTGCCACATTATCTATAACAAAACAAAAACCTAGGAAGTGGTTTGATAATAATTTTAACACCATAGTATACAATTCTAGAGATACTAAATAATCATTATGAAGACTCTTCTGACGATAATTATGAAAACGGTATAAAAGATGAAGACTGGGAGTTGTGGTGTCCTGAGTGACACCATATCACCGACACGTGCTTCTCGAGTATACGCACACGTGGTCCGGAACATGAAACTATTACACCTTATGACTTGCATGTGCTTCTCGAGTATACACACACGTGCGCACACACACATGCTCGCACACTAGTCCAGAACATGAAACAACTACGTAAGGAGTGGGGCCATGCGGGCGTCAGTGATAATAACAAATGTTTGACAGAATTCGCCAGTGAGGTCATCTGAGCCTGGGTCGCTTTGTGGAGAGATTTTCTACACTAACACAATTTTGTTACTAACCACAGATCTACTCAGACTTTCTGTTCCTTCTTGAGGCAATTTCACCAATTTATATCTTCCAGGAATTTCCCTTTCATCTAAATTGTCTAATTTGTTAGCATGAAATGCCGTCATTCTATTAGTGAAAGTGGGTGCTAAAGTCTCAATCACTGTTGAACTTTCTATTTCTCCCTTTAATTCTGCCAGTTTTTGCTTCTCGTATTTTGCGTCTCTTCTGTGAGGTGCATGTTCATTTATACTTGTCACATCCTCCTGGAAGCTAATTATTTTATTACTACCATACGTTCCTCCGCCTCTAGTGCAGCCACTCAGGCTCTGTTACAGCTGCTGTTTGATGGTTTACCTTGTCCATCTTTTTACTTTTAATCCATTTGAGTCTTCTAATCTAAAATGTATCTCTCATGTGCCTCCTGGAATCGCCACTCAAATAAGCCATCTGCAAACAAGGCCCGCCTCCGGGTCTGAGTCGCAGGACCACGCCCACTGCATAACAGAATCAGTGTGAAGTGTCTTACCTTCCTTCTGGAGTCTTTATCTTTCCCGTTATTCCTCTCTAAATTCTCTGCATGCCTAGGAAGCAAATATGATCAAAATCAAAATTAATTTTAAACGAAGACTTGAAAATTAAAACATTGACATCCCAGTGAAGGCTCAGCAATTGATAATGATTAAGAATGGCAGTAGGCTGGCATATTTGCAAAGCATGCTATATTAGAACTATGAATACTAAATCCTTTTTAAACTATTTTTACTATTTCAGCAGTAGTACAAGATAAGAAATATCTTCAGTAGAGAGAGAAGAAACTATGTGTTTTAACAAACTTGTGTTTGTGTATGAATCTATATCCTTATAAGAGTTCTAGAATATTCCTGTAATTTTATTAGAGAATCTCCCAAATGTTATTTTGTGTTTAATATAATATTTGTATTTCCAAAAGAAAGACTTATCTTGAAATATGTTCTATTCTTTAATCGTATTTTATATGTTTACCTGGGACCTAAAATAAAGGCTTTCAAAATTGCAAGTTGATTCTCAATTTTTGGAACTTACATTCATACCAATTCAATACAGCATATGTTTAAAAACATACAGAACCAAGCAAAAGCTTCACTGTGCATTCCAGCAGATCTGCAATATAAAATCCAGGAATCTGCACCCCCAGGTTTAAGTACTAACTTTGTTCAAACCTGTAAGAATTTGGGCAAGGCATTTAACCTGAGTCTTCCTAATCCGCGAAAAAGAATTACCAAATATAGTTGTCACAAAGAACAAATTATAACCCAGAGCTCATATGCAAAATGAGGGTTTACACACAAACTCTAACCTGTAATCTTCATAAACCGCACAAAATAGGTATCATCTGAGCTGCACCAGAAAAGATGAGGCTCCAAGGGGCCACCCAACATCCCAGGGAAGATGCAGATGTGCAGCGGCCAGGCCAACGCCCTTGCCTTTGTCTGACTTGCAAACATTGGGCAGCAGGGGTCTGCGGGCGTGTCTGCGCTTAGTGTTTAGGGGACATGAACCACAGGCCGGTAAAAGGTGTGCAACAGCCCACCTGCAGACGCTCTCCCCTCGCAAAGCGGAGACTCCCAAGCGAGTCGGTCCCCCAGGTGAGGGTGGAGGGTCTAATGCTGCATGAGCAAGTATGTAAAAGGCAGAACAGGACTAATGATTCATTGACATAACGAGCTTCCAAGCTCCACGAGTACACCAAAAATACAATTTAGAGGGCTTGCATTGAGAGTAAATGAGGTGTGCCTATAATTTATTCTCACTTACTGGCCCCAGTCAGGCCCCACAAGCAGAATTCATTTTGAAGCTCTGTGTGGGAACCGTGCTGTAAACAGAATAACCAACCAAAGGACGAGTATCCTTACTGGCTTCCAGTACCATCTCTCTTCGAACTTGCGCCTCGGTTTCCGCGTTCACCATTCTATCAAAAAAAATTCCATAACCATTCATTAGAATGTCATAATGAATTAACCATAATTAGTGAACTCTGTAAAAGGAGTCACGGGCTCAGAATTTAACAACAGCATCGATGTTACCGGCATCTCTTAAAATAACCGTTTTCACAACCTCTCCTTAGTAAGTAAGGGACTTGACATAAGGGAGACGATAAGGTACACCAAAAGGTGGTTATTTGTTACCTGAGTAATGTTACCCAAGTAAAAGAAACTTATACTTAACAATTTCACATAATTTTCAGAAAATCAAACGAGATCCTTACACGTTTTCAAACGATAGACTTTCAAAAACATATGGAACATGGCTATTTCACAAATCCATGCACCTATAGAAAAAAATTTAAATGACTTTCTCTTGAATTAAGTGAATTTCTAAAAACAAAATTAAAATCAACGTACGAAGGTAGGTCGTTTAAAAAAAGAGCCATCTGCTGAGTAAGCACTGGCCAGAAACGCACTTGGAGGGAGGGGCTGAGGCCACTCTGTGACAGGAGGGTGCGGGGAGGCGGCGCCACACCTCCCCAGGGCAGTGGGGCTCCAGACCCGGGGTGATCCATGAAAAGCAGAGCGGAGCAGAAGAAGGGCCAGCAAGCAGGGCAAGTAGCAAACGCCGTGAAAAAGTTAAAATTCTTCAAACACTTTCTGTGACCAATAAATTTTACTTCTAGGAAATTATTCCTAGAAAACAATCAGACATGTCTTAAGAGTTTCAATCTGTCATCACAGAATAATTTATAATATCAAAAAAATTACTGACCTTAATGTTCAATATTAGGTTACCTGTAAATAAATGAGGTTATGACCACAACAGAATACCAAACAGCTATTAAATGTCCCAGTGTTAAAAAGTATTTCCCAGAATTGCCCGTGAGCCACAATTACTGAGCCTGCGCGTCTGGAGCCTGTGCTCCGCAACAAGAGAGGCCGCGATAGTGAGAGGTCTGCGCACCGCGATGAAGAGTGGCCCCCGCTTGCCGCAACTAGAGAAAGCCCTCGCACAGAAACAGAGACCCAACACAGTCATAAATAAATAAATAAATAATAAATAAAAAATTTTAAAAAAGTATTTCCCAGAATAAAAAGAAAAAAGAGCGTAATTCCAATCTTGCATTTTTAGAAAGCTCATTTATGTACAGGAAAAGGACTGCAACTAAATACACACATACTACAAGATGGATCACCTCTGAGCCTGGGGTCACGGGTAATTTCTACTTTTTTATTCTTCCTGTGTTAAAATAATCTTTCCAAAATCAATTAGAAAAAAGTATAATTACATGTTTAACAGGAAGAACAGTCTGGCATCAGTCTATAAAATAGAGTGGAACGGAAAAAGAATGAAATCGGGAGTGCTAGGTAGGAAAAAAATATGATTTAATCGCTATCAAGGTACAAAAATGGAGAAAAAGTAATCAGGTTAATTGTAAGAAATAAATTTAAGTGAAAAAGGAGACCCAGCACTGGCGGGGCCTGGACCCAGGCTGCACGTGGGCTCAGGTGACACAGCAGGGAGGGCCACCCCATCAGCACAGTTCCTGGTTCCAGCTGTATGGGCTGGTGGGGAGGCTTCTGCGCTAGGAGCCGACGTTCACAGCAACATGTGAAGTCACCTGCCCAGGGATGGCAGTGCCCCAGGTCATGCTGGATTCTTCCACTAAAGAAGTCATTCTTGGTCAACAACCTCTAGAAGGCACTCTGTTGTATTTATTATACTTAATCACACCCTCTCCATCCCTAATCAAAAACTGCAGCAGGCACACATTAAAAGACACATGCAATGAAAAGTGATGAATCGGAATGCAGATGAAGTGAGCACTTGCTCAGGAGAGCACACATCCCTGGGAACAGTCCCCGTTTCCACCTGCCATCCTGGCATCATTACTACCAGTGCTCCCCTGCACTTTATAGTCACCTCAGCGAAAATTACACCAATCACCAGGCTAACACAGTAACTAAGCTGAAAAGTATATTTTGAATGCCTGAAAGCCAATGCAAAGAAAATGCTAATTATACGATGCTCACCAGTCACTCCTGACATTATGATGTCACCTACTCACTTGTTTCTTTCTTTATTGCATGGCTTCTGCAATGGAATGCAAGCCCCACGGAAATGAGAACCTTTGTTTTGTTCACAGCTGTGTCCTTAGCACCTAGAACAGTGGCCGGCACACAGTGGCCCGTCAATAAATATGAACAAGTTGGCTAAAAAGGAAGTTTGTCAACCGTCCTGGGACTAACATTATGTTAACCCTTATGTAAGGAGCACTGTTGAAGGCATAGGTTTTATAAAGAGGCAGAATAATGTTCTTTGTGGGACCATCTCTTATATCCACCTTTAATGAAAGCCAAAGGTATACACATGACATGTCCAAGGAAGGTGTTTCTGTGGGGAATGAAGCATGTCATTTCTAGTAATTAAAGTTGATCAAGGGAATATAAAATAGGCAGGTTCAATAAAATGCTAGTGATAGGATCTAGGTGGTGGAAATTCTGTCAACTCTGCTGGATGTTTGAAAATGTTCTTAATAAAATGTTGGGAGAAAACCCTGAAAAGGTTTTGATCTATGGAAAGAGATGCAAAAGACAAGGGGAATAAGCACCTGTCCACAAGGGTCTCGTGCTCAATCACCAGCCTTCTGCTTGTTGACAAGTCCGTGGTGAGGAACATGAACACACCGTGTGGCTGATCCAAGGCAGGCCTGGGGCTCAGACCACATGTGTGTGTACGTGTGACACACGGTGCTGTCCTAGAGCTGCTAAGAAGCACGACCCACGTCCTGGGCCAAAGGAGGGCAGTGGGCTGTGGGCGACACGGTGGGTTCTGGTCCCGCTGCAAAGAAAGGTGTGGTAGAATGCGGTCACGCCCACTTCAGTCCGGAAACACAGAGCAGCACAAAATGTACACACAAGAACAGATACACCAAAATGACTGCAGGAAAATATTAAGCAATTACAGTCATTATGTGTGGAAGGGAAATCAGACCCTCTGCCATCAACAGTTCTATTTTTGTGTTTTGTTTTTTTTGCAAACTTAAACTACCAATTCTGGTTGAAATATTTTGCTAAATTATTCCCTTAATTTCCACTTTAAAAAATATCAGTTTCTTTTTTAATGTTAAATTTCAAAATGTTATGACAGATTTCTGAATATATGTTAAAAGTACATTCACAGGGACTTCCCTGGTGGCGCAGTGGTTAAGAATCTGCCTGCCAATGCAGGGGACACGGGTTCAAGCCCTGGTCCGGGAAGATCCCATATGCCGCGGAGCAACTAAGCCCGTGCACCACAACTACTGAGCCTGTGCTCTAGAGCCCGCGAGCCACAACTACTGAGCCCACATGCCACAACTACTGAAGCCTGTGCACCTAGAGCCCGTGCTCCGCAGCAAAGAGAAGCCACTGCAGTGAGAAGCCCGTGCACCGCAACAAAGAGTAGCTCCTGCTCGCCACAACTAGAGAAAGCCCGGGCACAGCAACGAAGACCCAACGCAGCCAAAAATAAACAAATGAATAAATTTATAAAAAATATATATATATTCGCCATATAATCCAAAGCCTCCACTTCACGCCTCCCAGAAGATCAGTAATCTCCGCACGTTGATCACGTAACACAGACCTGAATCACGCTTTCACCAAGGTCACCACCTTTAGGCAACAAGCCCATCACCTGGCTGCGTCCCGATGCACCTTCCCTAAGGGAGCTGGACGGTCAGGAAACGGTACCTCGGCCTCCCGCCTCCTGTGCTCCTCCTTCTCGTCCACGCTGCCTCGCTGCTTCGCCTCGTCCACACGGAAGCCTTCCTTATGGAGTTTTTCTTTATGCCTTTCTTCCCTTTCCTTGTCAGAGAATGAACTGCTTTTTTCTTTTGAATACTTCTCTCTTTTCTCCCTCGTGCTGCTTTTTTCTCGATGTTTCTTTTCTCTGTCTGGTTCTTTCTGCTTCCTGTGTCGTCTTTCACCTTCTTCTTTATAGAGCCAATACTTGAGAGGATTGTCTTTGCTGTCACCATACTGCAACTTTGAACGTGACATTGAAAAACACATGAGCGTATAAAACAGACGCCTGCTGTCTTATATACACATTACAGCAAACACAGGGGAAGACACAGAGCTCCCCTGGCTCTCGCTCCCCTGTCCTGCCGCGGGCACCTTCCCATACTCACCTGGCGACGGGAGAGGAAGCCGCGCAGACCACACACACACACACACGCACGCGCACACACACACACGCACGCACACACACGCACGCACACACGCACGCGCGCACACACATACACACACGCGCGCGCACACACACACACGACAACAGACACCACAGCCAGCAGCCTCGCCCTAAGAGGGAGCATCGTCCCAATTCCTCCGCATGGCAGACACCCTTGCCCTTCCTGCCGCCCTCTCCTCGACTCCCCCGCGTCCTGAGCGCTACCAACACGCAAGGCCCTCCTGAGAGAGCCATGTGACTTGTCTGGAAGGACATCCACTTCCGTGGGCGCACACTGCGCCTCTCTTCACGGCACACAGCTCACATGTCTGCCCCCACCCGCAGGGAGATGGTTCAGCCGTCCCTGCATCCCACAAGCCCCCAGGGGTGTCCAGTGACCACGGGCGCCGAGGCCACAAGGCAGCGAGCTGCGAGCTTGTACGGCGGGTCGTGAGCGCCCGGCTTGGGGAGCACCACCACCACGTCTCAACAGGACCCAAACCGAACCGTCCTTCTCCGTCCACTCAGGGCTCCTCCGCCTCTGTTCCCCGTGGTTCCATCCCCTCCAACACTCTGTGGACCACCCCACAGCCCCCACCTGCTCTGCCCATGGCCACCAGGATAACCTTCCCAAACAGAAACATGGAGAAGCTCCTCAGGTGTGAAGTTAGATTCCTGCACCCCCATCACAGACTGAATTCTAAGGGAATTAAAGATTTACCATTAAAAAATTATGAGGACCCAGAACAAAACACAGGCGACTCCTTACATAACACCAGTGTGGGGGAGAGGGCTCTCCAAGCATCACAACAACAACAGAAATAAGGAAAGACAGACCTGACTACTTCATAACTTTAAACTTACTTATAAAAATAATGATTGCACAGTAAAACAAACAGAACACTGACATATATAACTAGCAGAGAGTTCATCTTTAAAGTATTCTTAAAGTTAACAATACACCCCACTAGACAAGTACACAGACACACACAGGTAGTAACTCATAATAGGACAAAAAACCTTTTTATAAAATGCCCTTTGGGGACTCCCCTGGTGGTCCAGTGGATAAGACTCTGTGCTCCCAATGCAGGGGGCCCAGGTTCGATCCCTGGTCGGGGAAATAGATCTCACATGCATGCCGCAACTAAGAGTTACATGCCACAACTAAGGAGCCAGCGAGCCACAGCTAAGGAGCCTACCTGCCGCAACTAAGACCCAGCACAACCAAATAAATAAATAAATAAAAATAAGTATTTTTTTAAAATGCCCTCTGCTTCTGAATCAAATTAGCAAATGTTAAAAATTATGATAATGCCCAGTTGCTGCTTAGGACATGGGGAATCACACTCTGATGATATGAACAATTACAGTCTAATGTAATACAAATGGGCTAACACTTACTTTGATCTAGCAAGTTCACTTCCAGAAATTAATCATAAGGAAATAATTATGAATAAATGCAAAAAGTTTACACCATGGATGTTTTTACAATACAAAAAAAATTTAGAAGCAACATAAGTATCCAAAAAAAAGCAGATGTGTCCAGAAAACATCATTGAATACTGTATCATGCAGCCATTAAAATACTACAGACAGATATGATAGCTTAGAAAAAATGCTTAAAATGTATTAAACAGTCATAAAACAGTAAAAACAGTTATAAAACAGTAAAAATGCAACTTAAGAAAATAAAGTTTCTATGTACATATCCAAACACATACACATATATGAATATAGGTACATAAACCTATAGGACATATATCTAAACATTATCAGTAATTATCTTTGTTTTTTATTTTTTTTCTTATTATTATTTGCATTTTGTAAATTTTCCAAGATAACCAAGGTTTACTCTTGGAATCGGAGAAACACACTTGACTGTGAGAACTTAGTGCCTGAGAACTGTCTTTGGTCTTAGATTCTGTTTTACAGTATTTTCCAGAAGCCCTCTAACGCCCCTGCCTGAGCGCCCTGAGCTTTGCAGCTGGAGCCCCTCCCAGGCCTCGCCCTGCGTACCTTTCTTTCTCGGTATCTTCTTTCTCTCTTCTCATCTCCTCCCTCTGAGTCCTCATCTCTCCGTTCCCCCTCTGCAATTCTTGCTTTACTTACTACAAAAATAAAACAGACTTTTAACATTCTGAAACTTTAGCACATCAAAAATATCTTCTAACATCCTGCTGCAGTCTTTACTGTAGATATCACACAGTAACACATATGAAAACATATTCGTTAATTAAAACACATTTTCCAATCTCAAGAATGGAAAGTTCTAGAATCTAAACTTAAAATGGAACAAAGAAGAAGGAAACCTGGAAAGCGTATCAAGAGGAATGCCTGGGAACCCGAGAGGGGCCCCAGCCCAAACACAGGCCTTTGCAGCTCCTGCCCTGGACTGAGGTGCTCAGGGAAGCAAAGTCCAGTCCAGCTGGGCAGACGTTCATCCGCAGGGAAAAGCCGGCTTCGGATGAACTGGGGGACTGCTCCCCGCCCAGGGTCTCCCACAGCCCCGCTGCCTGGGGCACATGGATGCAGGAGGCCCTGTGATGCAGGTGGGTGAGGCTGAAGCTGGCACCCACCCCACCCCATGATCTCTCCCTGCCACGGGGGAACCCAATAGAACCACCTCACTCACTGCTGACGCCTGCAGCCCCACTCAGTAGAGAAAAACTAGACTTTCACTTTTGAATTTGCACCAAGTTATTAGGCTTAAAACTAAAAGAATCCACATTTTTAAAGGTGAGGACAAATTCAACATACAGAGATCATCGAAACAAAGTTCATTCACTCCAAAAGTATTCACCAAACCTGACCACTTTCTAAGAGCCTGGGGTACACGAGATCAAAACAACCGGTGGGGGTCCCCTGGGGGGAGACAGGAGTGAAGGGCTGGTTTCCGAGAGACTGGAAGAGAAAGAGTGGGGGGTCAGGATGATCCCCAGGATTTCTGACCTAAGGAAGGAAGGGAGGGCCCCGGGGATCCAGGGGAGACACAGAGGAGACGAGGGAAGAGGCACGAAAACAACCAGGAGAGGAGGGAGGACCGTCAGAGTCTAGTTGTGCAATGAGTCTCTCCAGAGCAGCCCACTCAACACTGCACTAAAAAACCAGATCAGGCAGCAGACCAAAGGGCTGATCTGAAACCAAAACAGACTGTATTACTAAACAGTACCGGGCTTCCCTGGGGGCGCAGTGGTTAGGAGTCCACCTGCCAGTGCAGGGGACACGGGTTCGAGCCCTGGTCCAGGAAGATCCCACATGCTGTGGAGAAACTAAGCCCGTGCGCCACAACTACTGAGCCTGTGCTCTAGGGCCCGCGAGCCACAACTACTGAGCCCGTGCGCCACAACTACCGAGCCCACATGCCACAGCTACTGAAGCCTGCAGGCCTAGAGCCCACGAGCCACAACTACTGAGCCCATGTGCCACAACTACTGAAGCCCGTGTGCCACAGCTACTGAGCCTGAGCTCTAGAGCCTGCGCGCCACAACTACTGAGCCTGCGCACCACAGCTACTGAGCCCACATGCCACAGCTACTGAAGCCCGCATGCCTAGAGCCCACGAGCCACAACTACTGAGCCCATGTGCCACAACAACTGAGCCTGTGTGCCACAACTACTGAAGCCCACGTGCCACAACTACTGAAGCCCGCGTGCCTAGAGCCCGTGCTCTGCAACAAGAGAAGCCACTGCAATGAGAAGCCCACACAGAGGAACGAAGGGTAGCTGCCGCTCGCCGCAACTAGAGAAAGCCTGCGCACAGCAACAAAGACCCAACACAGCCATAAATAAATAAATAAATTTATTTATTTTTTAAATAAAAAATTTAATTTAATTTAAAAATACCAAGAACATCAAAATAATAATCCTAAACAGAGGCAATGGATAGTAAGGTAGTCAGTGTTAAACTTAATTAGAGATAACCCTCTTAACCCCAGCCCTGCCCCAGCATTCGGCCCGGCAGAGATGCACACTCGGGTCCTCAGGGCCTGAGCCCCTGCACAGGAGGGACACATGCCAACCGGGACCACGGACCGAGGTCCTGGTCCCATCGTGTTCACAGCCTGAGGATTCTGAGAGTCACTACACGTTCTTCCCATATGTTCCTTTTCTGTTTATGTCGGCTAGTTTGAATTTTTTTATAGGAAGCAGACACTATTTGCATAATAAAAAATAATGAAGATACTTATTTCCATTTTGGGGAGGAAAAAGTATGTACCTCTACCTTAGAATTCCTAGGAATTTGGACAAGTAATATTTAAATACGGCTTAAATCTGACACTTTTGAGGAATTCTTTATCAAAGAGCATTATTTTTGTTTATTTACAACGTGGATTGAGATCTATAGAGGTAATAAACCTAAAATATATTTCAATAGTAAAACTCCAGCAAATATGAGAAAACTGTTACTCCTTTTGTTCACTGAAATGAGTTTTAAAAAAAACCGAAAGAAAAGAGTGCAAAGTGCACACGCGGGCCCCACCGGGGCCTCCGACCTCACAGCCAAAGCCGAGACCTTCACGAAAACCAGGAGAGGAAACCAGCGGGGAGGGGACACCTCGGAGGAGGAACGTGCGCCCGGGACACAGACCTGCCCGCCTGCGCTCGGGCCTGTCGCGGCCCCTGTCGCGCTCCCTGCGGCGGTCGCGGTCGCGGCCCAGCGGGCCGGGGTGCGCCGCCACCTGCCTCAGCTCCTCCGGCCGCGCCCGCTCCCTCTCGCGCTCCTTCCCTCGGCCGCGGGGCTTCTCCGCGTCCCGCTCCCGCTGTTGCTCCTTCGGCCGGGCCCTGTCCTTCCTGCCGTCCCGCGGCTGGTCCCTGACCCCGTCCCCGCGGGGGCGCTCCCTGGCAGCCTGGCCGTCCCTCTCGGCCGCGCTCTCTCTGTCCTCGGCGTCACGGTCTGGGGCGCTGGCTCTGCGCTCTTGGCGGTCCGCGCGGTCCGCCTCGGACTCCCTCCGCGGCTTCCCGGCTCCGGGCAGCGTCTCCTCCGTGGGCCTGGCTGATGCACCCGCCTGCGCAAGAGAAGGACAGCGGGGCTCTGAAGCCAGGCTCGCACTCACTGAAGGGCCCTGAGAAGCACTGACGTCAACTGCTCCCCGTCCGGCAGGACCGGCCGGGACGCAGACTCTGGAACCCGCAGAAGTGGGGTCAGCTTGGCAGCCCGTGCCCGGCGAGGCGCCCACTTACAGGGACGTCCCCATGTGCTGGCAAATCAAACCTCAAGTGCTACGTGGGTCAGAAAGAAAAGAAAGGGGCGCTGAGGCGGTGCGGGAAAGTCTCCGGGACACTATCCGCCGGGGTCCCCCTCAAGGAACAAGGACCCTCGTCGGAAACTCTCAGGAGGTCTTTTTCTGGCCATGCTGCGCAGCATGCGGGATCTTAGTTCCGTGACCAAGGATCGAACCCGAGCCCCCCCGCACTGAAGCACGGAGTCTGAAACACCGCCGGATCGCCGGGGAAGCCCCCTCTCAGGAGGTCCTGATCGCGACCCCTCAGCCCCGCACACACACGCACACAGACCACACACGCGCACACACGTGCACACGCACTCACACACAAGGCCCGAGCTCTGAACGCGGACAGGAACCCGACTGGTGGGATGCTGGGCCGAGCTGGGACGGAAAACCCGATCCAAGACGGTTCCAGAGCAATCAACCACATGGCTTCATCTCTGAGTCAAACCACCTCTGAAATGAGCCACATGTAAGCAAAGTTGTGCAGAGCTGAGAACCCGGTAACACTGTGCAAGATTACCATCCAGGGTCCAAACAGACCCCAACTCAAATCTTTTTCCCCAAATCTTTAAAATATATTACCCAAAGGTGTTTTCTGAGCTCATCTTCTTTCCAAGTATCATCTTTGGTCCTTCTCTAAAAAGAAAAGTATACAGTTAGAATTTTTAAAGTTTAAAATATCTAATTTTTTATGCTCCAGTGAGCTGCTTTTTCATCAGACCATTTTAGTCAATGGCAATCCTCGGTATGCCAGAAATTACTGTCTATCTACAAGAATAAAAGGCAATACGAACACCGATTTTTAAAAATTACCCACAAATGATCACAGGCTACTTCATATTCATGCTGCTCCGAGGCTCGGGCCCACCACAGGCACCCAGCCCCACCTCCCCTCGGTGGACTCAGGGCGGACTCCTCGGTGGGATCTGTGCCGGGCAGGTGCCTCTTCAGGTGCTAAGGGCACACAAGCCCACAACACGGAGCTCCGGCCACGTGCACGGGGTGATAGATAACAAAAACCACCAAGGATGCTTTCCCATAGAGAACAAGATAAATCTACCCTGACTACCTCATTTCCCTTTGAGAAACTCTGCCTTAAGGGCACAAATACAGGGCGATATGGTGTGTTTAAAATTTAAAGCAAATGGAGTACAAATGAAAATGAAAACATATTCACGGATCAGCCACCAAAAATTTTCCTGTTGATGTGAAAATGAGGGAAGCAGAAAAAAATTCACAACAGCTCATAAACACTCTAAGGAGAAATAAATAAAAAGCAACCAGGTCAAGAATCTACAAAGTACAACCAGAAAGTGCATCGTGCTCTGCTGTCACTGGAACACGTATTCTTTTCTGATAAATTGGTCGATTTAACAAAAGGGGTCCACAGTAAGACATGGTGAAGATGGTCAGCGGCAGTTAGCATAGCTATAACCTGCAGCTGCTGAACTTTAAAATGTTTTCTCTCTCAAGTTAACTGCTCTTTAGAGAGGTTTAATACGTGACCGTTTCCAAAACAAACGGCCCAAACCCGACAGAAAGCATGCGCTGCTTGTGGAGCGGGTAGCCTCTGTGACGAGTGTGTGGGAAACGGGGCTCTTAACGGCTGTGATTTTATTACTTAGGCCAATAGAATAAAAACACCTGAAGGCAACAGATCACCAGAGACCCCAGGACTTCCCAGCCGCCTCTTCCGTTCTCACCAACAAAAACCCAGCTTCGGGCCTTACTTCATCCTGAAACTTTTCTTTCTTTCCTTTCTTTTTTCTCTTTTAAATTTTTCAAGCTGTAAAATGACACAGAGCTCCTTGTGCCCATCACAACCCCATGTGTCACACGTATCCCCAGAAACTCCACGCACACCCCGTGTACGTGAGACCCAGCACTTCAGACCAGGAGCCCCGGCCCTGTGCCCTCCACTCAGCCAGGGTCCTGCCCTGTGAGGCAGGCAGGCAAGTAAATTAAAATGGACACTCCAAGTAGGCAGGCAGCATCTCCTCCTTCGAGAGGAATAAACCCCACCCCGAAAACAAAAGAAAACCCCAGCAGAGCTGCCTGAACAGCAGAACCTCCGACCTCCTTATCTAAGGGTAAGCTAAATACAGACATACCCCTCCTACTTACCTGTATATATAGGTGTATACGTGTTCACATTGCTCGATGTCCTCCCTGATCCAATCACACTACATAGCTCTGCAGTGAACACTGCTTATATAATCACCATGTGATAACTGATGACAAACCGACATCATAATGGAGTGATCCCAGTTCAGGCAAACAAAAGCGGTGGCCATTGAGGATCTGGTCTCAGACACGTACCTGCACCACTGAGAACTTGAACTTTTCCTGAACTGCACCAGACCCAAGAACACCACCAGTCATCAGAACAGCACCTGCCAGCTGCAAGGACCCCAACCAAGCCCTCACTTATTCCAAGCTCCAATGATAATTCTTGACAAACAACTCATGTAGCTAACCGTTTTGCCTTTATAAGCCTCCCTCACTTTGCAGCTGAGAGAACACAGTTCAAGAGCTTGAATCTGTGTCTCCCGGGCTACAGTCATAACAAACGCCAAATAAACACGTTTTTATCTCAATCAAGTCTCCATTTCTAAAATTTTGGTTAACACAACTTTTAAAACATCTTATAAACAAATCACAGAAAACTTAAGTTATGGAATAACTTATGAAAATGTAGAGAGATTGGTTCAAGATGGCAGAGTAGAAGGACATGCTCTCACTCCCTCTTGCGAGAACACCAGAATCACAACTAACTGCTGAACAATCATCAACAGGAAGAAACTGGAACTCACCAAAAAAGATACCCCACATTCAAAGACAAAGGAGAAGCCACAATCAGACAGTAGGAGGGGCACAATCACAATAAAATCAAATCCCATAACTGCTGGGTGGATGACTCACAAACTGGAGAACACTTATACCACAGAAGTCCACCCACTGGAGTGAAGGTTCTGAGCCCCACTTCAGGCTTCCGAACCTGGGGGTATGGCAATGGGAGGAGGAATTCCTAGAGAATCAGACTTTGAAGGCTAGCGGGATTTGATTGCAGGGCTTCGACAGGACTGGGGGAAACAGAAACTCCGCTCCTGGAGGGCACACACAAAGTAGTGTGCACATCGGGACCCAGGGGAAGGAGCAGTGACCCCAGAGAGACTGAACCAGACCTACCTGCTAGTGTTGGAGGGTCTCCTGCAGAGGTGGGGGGTGGCTCTGTCTCACTGTGAGGACAAGGACACTGGCAGCAGAAGTTCTGGGAAGTACTCCTTGGCGTGAGCTCTCCCAGAGTCCGCCATTAGCCCCACCAAAGAGCCCGGGTAGGCTCCAGTGTTGGGTCGCCTCAGGCCAAACAACCAACAGGGAGGAGACCCAGCCCCACCCATCAGCAGACAAGTGTATTAAAGTTTTACTGAGCTCTGCCGACCAGAACAACAGCCAGCTCTACCCACCACCAGTCCCTCCCATCAGGAAACTGGCACAAGCCTCTTAGATAGCCTCATCCACCAGAGGGCAGACAGCAGAAGCAAGAAGAACTGCAATCCTGCAGCCTGTGGAACAAAAACCGCATTCACAGAAAGATAGAAAAGATGAAAAGGCAGAGGGCTATGGACCAGATGAAGGAACAAGATAAAACCCCAGAAAAACAACTAAATGAAGTGGAGTTAGGCAACCTTCCAGAAAAAGAATTCAGAATAATGATAGTGAAGATGATCCAGGACCTCGGAAAAAGAATGGAGGCAAAGATCGAGAAGATGCAAGAAATGTTTAACAAAGATCTAGAAGAATTAAAGAACAAACAAACAGAGATGAACAATACAATAACTGAAAGGGAAACTACACTAGAAGGAATCAATAGCAGAATAACTAAGGAAGAAGAGCGGATAAGTGACCTGGAAAACAGAATGGTGGAATTCACTGCTGCGGAACAGAATACAGAAAAAAGAATGAAAAGAAATGAAGACAGCCTAAGAGACCTCTGGGACAACATTAAACGCAACAACATTCGCATTATAGGGGTCCCAGAAGGAGAAGAGAGAGAGAAAGGACCCGAGAAAATATTTGAAGAGATTATAGTTGAATACTTCCCTAACATGGGAAAGGAAATAGCCACCCAAGTCCAGGAAGTGCAGCAAGTCCCATACAGGATAAACCAAAGGAGAAACACGCCGAGACACATAGTAATCAAAGTGGCAAAAATTAAAGACAAATAAAAATTATTGAAAGCAGCAAGGGAAAAACGACAAATAACATACAAGGGAACTCCCATAAGGTTAACAGCTGATTTCTCAGCAGAAACTCTACAAGCCAGAACAGAGTGGCATGATATACTTAAAGTGATGAAAGGGAAGAACCTACAACCAAGATTACTCTACCCTGCTAGGATCTCATGCAGATTCGATGGAGAAATCAAAAGTTTTACAGATAAGCAAAAGCTAAGAGAATTCAGCACCACCAAACCAGCTCTACAACAAATGCTAAAGGAACTTCTCTAAGTGCGAAACACAAGAGAAGAAAAGGACCTACAAAAACAAACCCAAAACAGTTAAGAAAATGGTCATAGGAACATACATATCGATAATTACCTTAAACGTGAATGGATTAAATGCTCCAACCAAAAGACACAGGCTTGCTGAATGGATACAAAAACAAGACCCATATATATGCTGTTTACAAGAGACCCACTTCAGACCTAGGGACACATACAGACTGAAAGTGAGAGGATGGAAAAAGATATTCCATGCAAATGGAAATCAAACGAAAGCTGGAGTAGCAATACTCATATCAGATAAAATAGACTTTAAAATAAAGAATGTTACAAGAGACAAGGAAGGACACTACATAATGATCAAGGGAACAATCCAAGAAGAAGATATAACAATTATAAATATATATGCACCCAACATAGGAGCACCTCAATACATAAGGCAACTGCTAACAGCTATAAAAGAGGAAATCGACAGTAACACAAAAATAGTGGGGGACTTTAACACCTCACTTACACCAATGGACAGATCATCCAAACAGAAAATTAATAAGGAAACACAAGCTTTAAATGACACACTAGACCACATAGATTTAATTGGTATTTATAAGACATTCCATCCAAAAACAGCAGATTATACTTTTTTCTCAAGTGCGCATGGAACATTTTCCAGGATAGATCACATCTTGGGTCATAAATCAAGCCTCAGTAAATTTAAGAAAATTGAAATCATATCAAACATCTTTTCTGACCACAATGCTATGAGATTAGAAATCAATTCAGGGAAAAAAATGTAAAAAACACAAACACATGGAGGCTAAAAAATACATTACTAAATAACCAAGAGATCACTGAAGAAATCAAAGAGGAAATCAAAAAATACCTAGAGACAAATGACAATGAAAACACAACGATCCAAAACCTATGGGATGCGGCAAAAGCAGTTCTAAGAGGAAAGTTTATAGCTACACAAGCCTACCTCAAGAAACAAGAAAAATCTCAAATAAACAATCTAACCTTACACCTAATGGAACTAGAGAAAGAAGAACAAACAAAACCCAAAGTTAGTAGAAGGAAAGAAATCATAAAGATCAGACCAGAAATAAATGAAATAGAAACAAAGAAAACAAAGGAAAGATCAATAAAACTAAAACCTGGTTCTTTGAGAAGATAAACAAAATTGATAAACCATTAGGCAGACTCATCAAGAAAAAGAGGGAGAGGACTCAAATCAATAAAATTAGAAATGAAAAAGGAGAAGTTACAACAGACACCACAGAAATACAAAGCATCCTAAGAGACTACTACAAGCAACTCTATGCAAATAAAATGGACAACCTGGAAGAAATGGACAAATTCTTAGAAAGGTATCACCTTCCAAGACTGAACCAGGAAGAAACAGAAAATATGAACAGACCAATCAAAAGTAATGAAATTGAAACTGTGATTAAAAATCTTCCAACAGGGCTTCCCTGGTGGCGCAGCAGTTGAGAATCTGCCTGCCAATGCAGGGGACACGGGTTCGAGCCCTGGTCTGGGAAGATCCCACATGCCGTGGAGCAACTAGGCCCGTGAGCCACAACTACTGAGCCTGCGCGTCTGGAGCTTATGCTCTGCAACAAGAGAGGCCGCAACAGTGAGGGGCCCGCACACCGCGATGAAGAGTGGCCCCCACTCGCCGCAACTAGAGAAAGCCCTCGCACAGAAACGAAGACCCAACACAGCCAAAAATAAAAAAAAAGAAACCGATTCCATGTTACTCAACAATAAATAACATTTAAAAAAAAATCTTCCAACAAACAAAAGTCCAGGACCAGATGGCTTCGCAGGTGAATTCTATCAAACATTTAGAGAAGAGCTAACACCCATCCTTCTCAAACTCTTCCAAAAAATTGCAGAGGAAGGAACACTCCCAAACTCATTCTATGAGGCCACCATCACCCTGATACCAAAACCAGACAAAGATGCCACAAAGAAAGAAAACTACAGGCCAATATCACTGATGAATATAGATGCAAAAATCCTCAACAAAATACTAGCAAACAGAATCCAACAACACATTAAAAGGATCATACACCACGATCAAGTGGGGTTTATCCCAGGGATGCAAGGATTCTTCAATATACGCAAATCAATCAATGTGATACACCATATTAACAAATTGAAGGATAAAAACCATATGATCATCTCAATAGATGCAGAAAAAGCTTTTGACAAAATTCAACAGCCATTTATGATAAAAACTCTCCAGAAAGTAGGCATAGAGGGAACCTACGTCAACAGAATAAAGGCCATATATGACAAACCCACAGCCAACATCGTTCTCAATGGTGAAAAACTGAAAGCATTTCCTCTAAGATCAGGAACAAGACAAGGATGTCCACTCTCACCACTATTATTCAACATAGTTTTGGAAGTCCTAGCCATGGCAATCAGAGAAGAAAAAGAAATAAAAGGAATACAAATTGGAAAAGAAGTAAAACTGTCACTGTTTGCAGATGACATGATACCATACATAGAGAATCCTAAAGATGCCACCAGAAAACTACTACAACTAATCAATGAATTTGGTAAAGTTGCAGGATACAAAATTAATGCACAGAAATCTCTTGCATTCCTATACACTAATGATGAAAAATCTGAAAGAGAAATTAAGGAAACACTCCCATTTACCACTGCAACAAAAAAGAATAAAATACCTAGGAATAAACCTACCTAAGGAGACAAAAGGCCTGTATGCAGAAAACTATAAGACACTGATGAAAGAAATTAAAGGTGATACAAACAGATGGAGAGATATACCAAGTTCTTGGATTGGAAGAATCAATACTGTGAAAATGACTATACTACCCAAAGCAATCTACAGATTCAATGCAATCCCTATCAAACTACCAATGGCATTTTTTACAGAACTAGAACAAAAAATCTTAAAATCTGTATGGAGACACAAAAGACCCTGAATAGCTAAAGCAGTCTTGAGGGAAAAAAACGCAGCTGGAGGAATCAGACTCCCTGACTTCAGACTATACTACGAAGATACAGTAATCAAGTCAATATGGTACTGGCACAAAAACAGAAATATATATCAATGGAACAAGATAGAAAGCCCAGAGATTAACCCATGCACCTATGGTCAACTAATCTATGACAGAGGAGGCAAGGATATACAATGGAAAAAAGGCAGTCTTTTCAATAAGTGGTGCTGGGAAAACTGGACAGCTACATGTGAAAGAATGAAATTAGAACACTCCCTAACACCATACACAAAAATAAATTCAAAATGGATTAGAGACCTAAATGTAACACCGGACACTATAAAACTCTTAGAGGAAAACATAGGAAGAACACTCTTTGACATAAACCACAGCAAGATCTTTTTTGATCCACCTCCTAGAGTAATGGAAATAAAAACAAAAATAAACAAATGGGACCTAATGAAACGTAAAAGCTTTTGCACAGCAAAGGAAACCATAAACAAGACGAAAAGACAACCCTCAGAATGGGAGAAAATATTTGCAAACGAATCAACAGACAAAGGATTAATCTCCAAAATATATAAACAGCTCATTCAGCTCAATATTAAAGAAACAAACACCCCAATCCAAAAATGGGCAGAAGACCTAAATAGACATTTCTCCAAAGAAGACATACAGATGGCCACGAAGCACATGAAAAGATGCTCAACATCATTAATTATTAGAGAAATGCAAATCAAAACTACAATGAGGTATCAACTCACACCAGTTAGAATGGGCTTCGTCAGAAAATCTACAAACAACAAATGCTGCAGAGGGTGTGGAGAAAAGGGAACCCTCTTGCACTGTTGGTGGGAATGCAAATTGATACAGCCACTATGGAGAACAGTGTGGAGGTTCCTTAAAAAACTAAAAATAGAATTACCATATGACCCAGCAATCCCACTACTGGGCATATACCCAGAGAAAACCATAATTCAAAAAGACACATGCACCCCAATGTTCATTGCAGCACTGTTTACAATAGCCAGGACATGGAAGCAACCTAAGTGTCCATCAACAGATGAAGGGATAAAGAAGATGTGGCACATACATACAATGGAATATTAGCCATAAAAAGGAACGAAATTGAGTCATTTGTAGAGATGTGGATGGATCTAGAGACTGCCATACAGAGTGAAGTAAGTCAGAAAGAGAAAAATAAATATCGTATATTAACGCATATATATGGAACCTAGAAAAATGGTACAGATGAACCGGTTTACAGGGCAAAAATTGAGACATAGATGTAGAGAACAAACATACGGACACCAAGGGGGGAAAGTGGCGGGGGGGTGGTGGTGGGATGAATTGGGAGATTGGGATTGACATGTATACACTGATGTGTATAAAATGGATGACTGCTGGTAACTGACTATACTGCTGAACTGAATGAATAAGCATTTTCAGAACTCTAATGGAAAACTGATGAATTCATAAAAGTGCTAACAGGGCTTCCCTGGTGGCGCAGTGGTTGAGAGTCTGCCTGCCAATGCAGGGGACACGGGTTCGAGCCCTGGTCTGGGAGGATCCCACATGCCGCGGAGCGACTGGGCCTGTGCGCCACAGCTGCTGAGCCTGCGCGTCTGGAGCTTGTGCTCCGCCACAGGAGAGGCCGCGACACTGAGAGGCGTGCACACCGCGATGAAGAGTGGCCCCCGCACGCCGCAAGTCGAAAAAGCCCTCGCACAGAAACGAAGACCCAATGCAGCCAAAAATAAAATAATTAATTAATTAATTAATTAATTAAAAGAAAAAAAAATTTTTTTTAAAAAGTGCTAACAAAAGATCAAGATGAAAAAAAAAATTAATTACATGGGACTGAGTGAACTGATGAGGATGATTATAGTTTTTGTGACTTTCTGTTTGAATAAAAAAAAAAAATCCCACAAGGACTCAGAGGCAAAAAATATACAAATCAATTTTCACTGCAAAGTAAAGGAGCTGTTATAGTGGAAGATTACTGGACTGAACGTCAATATTATGACATAGTATGAGTGTGTTTCGTGTTTGGTAATTGCAATCATTGTTGCTTTTGTTGTGGTCATCCATTTACAATGCTTGGTGTCAGTTTGTCTCTTGTAAAAATAAAATACAGTGTGTGTGTGTGTGTGTGTGTGTGTGTGTGTGTGAAAAAAATAAAATGGATGACTACTAAGAACCTGCGGTATAAAAAAATAAATAAAATAAAATTCAAAAATTCAAAAAAAAAAAAAAAGGAAAGAAAATGTAAAGGACCGGTGTAGAAGATGACAGCGGTCAGGAAGTTGGTGAGCTTAAAAATAAATGGAGGGCAGCCAGGGCACTAACTTCCTAATCCATATTATTAACGTTATAAAAGTAGATGATAGAAAAAAAAAAAGGAATAGGAGGGAAGGTACGAAGAAATGCATGCAAACTAAATTCCTCGTCTTTTGCGGGAATCCACAGACAAGCGGAACGACTACAGTTCACAGTTAGTTAATAACACCATTCTAAGCACTTTTATTTGTAGAACCTCATCCAATCCTACTAGTACTGTCCAGATTTATTCGCTGGGAAATAGATACGTCGGTAACTTTCCCACGGTCGCACGCGCAACCAGAATTCCAGTCCCGGCCCTGGTGAGACCTCCGCCAGCGAGGAGGTGGACGGTCCCGGCGGGGACGGGCCTCCCCGCGCGGCGTTCGCACCCACCTTTCCGGTCTCCATCGCCGCGCGCAGGACGGGGCGGCCGTGGTGAGGGCAGGCCCCGGGAGGAGACGCCCCGACGCCCGCACCCTTGGCCGGGCCGGCGTCCCGCCT
Source organism: Eschrichtius robustus (assembly GCF_028021215.1). Classification (NCBI taxonomy): domain Eukaryota; kingdom Metazoa; phylum Chordata; class Mammalia; order Artiodactyla; family Eschrichtiidae; genus Eschrichtius; species Eschrichtius robustus. The sequence continues at coordinate 130,282,469 of NC_090831.1, read as the reverse complement.
CCTAGCAACCCGCAGGCTGGACAGCGGAACGCCAAGCGACCGTCGGCCCAGCGTGCCCCGCGGCCGCCCCCAGCGCGCCTGCGCCTCCCCGCCTCCTGGCAACTGGTAGGCGGGGCAGCGGAGCGCAAAGCAACCGCCGGACCGGCATGCCCCGCGGCGCGCCTGCGCCTTCCCGCCTTCTAGCAACAGACAGGCGGGGCAGCGGAGCGCCGAGCGACCGCCGGCCCGGCAAGCCGCGCGGCTGCCCCCAGCGCGCCTGCGCTTCCCCGCCTCCTAGCAACCGACAGGCGGGGCCGCAGAGCGCCGAGAGACCGCCAGCCCGGGACTACCTGGAGGCCCAAAGGAAGCGGGGGGGGAGATGCAGAAGGAGGCTGAGCGCTGCCGGGACTCCCGTCGGGTGGGATGTGTGGTTCGGGGGCGCGGGGTCTCCCGCCTGGTGTGAGGCCCGGCGGTGTTCGGGGCGGGGAAGAAGCCGGGCTGAGCCCGCGGGCTGCCGGCAGGACCGGAGCTGCAGCAGGCAAACAGGCAAACCCGCTTTTCGAAGCGGGAGCGGAGGGAGCTTTCCTTCCGCGGAGGTTCTCGATCCTCGAGTTACTTTGCCTGCGGTTGTCGTTTGGTTAGGACGCACTCTGCAGGATTGGTAGGAATCACAAAGTATCTGAAAAAGTAATTGTTGAAAGACGCAGTTTTTATACAAATCAAGAGACGAGAGGACTGAAATACTAAGACACATGGTCTGCATCTCACATTTTTCTTACCACAACTATTTTCTTTAAAGCTTAAAATAAAAGCCAGCCTTAAACATGCAAGGCTGGAGAGGTGTGGGTCCCACTCCCGTGATGCACGTTATAACTGACATTTAGCCCTGATTCTGCAAACTGTTTCGCGTCTGTTTAGCCTGAAAATGTTACTTAGAAAAGATTCCACTTACCGTTTTCACACGAGAGAGAGAGAGAGAAGGCTCTCAAACCGTGTGCTAAGCAGCACATCGGTGAGCGTGTTATTAGGGGTCTGTGCTTTTGATGTCATGGTTTTTCTGTAAACACACTACTTTGCAGACGTTGTGCTTTTGAGTCACATGCTATTACGGTTTATGGATCAATCTACTTTCCTCCGGATATAAAAGCCATTTACTCAGCTCCTTACCTTAGAGAAGTTAATAACAGATCCAATCGTCCTTTTATATTTAATTGTGCTCTGGTTTTGGAGTTTCCACTACTACCTTTTTCATTTTCACTCAGCAGGGCATAGGAAGAACTAAACAGGAAAGGAGGGTAGGAAGGGTAGTTTCAGTGATAGCTATGATTTATTTAGGAACCGCTCCAAAGGAGGCACCAAACTGAAACCTTCCCCTTGGTAATTCATTTAATTCTCATAGCGTCCCTGTGAGATAGGCATGTTACTGTTTTTCAGATGAGGAGACTGAGGGCCAGAAAGATTAATTCATTTGCCTAAACTCAGAAAGCTAGGGTGGTGGATGGTCTGACGCCAAAGTCCATTCTCTTAACCACTGGGTAACTCTCTGTCAGCTGAGAAAACAGCTCATACTGGGAAAGCTTCAGACTGTTGACTGTAATGACAAAGTCATCAGCCACGGTATTAGATTAAGTCACGGACATGCACACTGCATGAATGAGCTGGGCTTGGCCCTGGAACCCTTGGAACCCTTCTCCTTCCCCTCCCGAGTGCAGTCAAAACTGTCAAGATGTGTCTTGAGTGTCTTCCTCATATTTTTCCACTCCAGCCCCACCAATCCATCCTATGTTGCAGGCAGCAATCCAACAGGTGACTCACCTCACTCCCTGCTTCTGTCTCCACCTGGCTCTCACTCGGTTGCACTCTTTTGTCACCAAACAGAATGATTTAGGGTTCCCCAAATGCACCATATTCACAGGGCTATCTCCTCTCTCTCACCATCCCCACAATATTTGCCAAATAAATGTCAATAGAAGAAGTTAAAACAATCTTTCTCTCCTCGGACTTCTTAAAACAATTATTTTCTAAGTAACTTATTTGCCAATCACATTTTATCTTGTGATGTTTCTTCTATCATCTTTATTCAATAGATGACTCACAAGTTCATTTGATGACATGGGGACTGTTAGAGTGCTGGAGACAGATAAATAAAACACTGCCTGGACCTCTAGTCGCTCATAATCACCAGGAGCGAGAAATATGCAAACAATTATTAAATAATGTGAAAGTGTAAGAGCTACTCATAAAATGCAGTGCATGAGGAAGTGGCAAAGTGTGCCTGGAGGAAAGGAATGAGGATGGGAAGGGCCTCGTTTCAGGTGGACCTTGAAGTGCAAAAAACCCAGGCAGAGACCTGCAGAGAACATCTTAGGGGAAAAGAAATATGGGTGCAAGTGCAGAGGGAGGGAGAGGTTTGGAGAGTTTAGGAAATGTAATAATTGTATCTGTAACAGTGCTGTCCAGTAGAAATATAATATGGGCCACAGGTGTGATTATAAATTATCTAGTAGCCACATCTTAAGAAGTGAAAGGGGCTTCCCTGGGGGCACAGTGGTTAAGAGTCCGCCTGCCAATGCAGGTGACACGGGTTCGAGCCCTGGTCTGGGAAGATCCCACGTGCCACGGAGAAACGAAGCCCGTGCACCACAACTACTGAGCCTGCACTCTAGAGCCCGCGAGCCACAACTACTGAGCCTGCGTGCCTAGAGCCCGTGCTCCACAACAAAAGCCACCGCAATGAGAAGCCCGTGCACCACAACGAAGAGTAGCCCCCGCTCGACGCCACTAGAGAAAGCCCGCGCGCAGCAACGAAGACCCAACGCAGCCAAAAATAAAAATTAATTAATTAATTAATTAAAAAGAATAAAAAATAAAAAGTGAAAAACACAGATGAAATCAAATTTAATAAAATATTATATTTAACCAAATATATACAAAATATTATCATTTTGTCATTTAAATTATATTTAAAATATTGAGTTGTTTTATACTTTTTTAATACTGGCCTCGAAATCCGTTGTGTATTTTGCACTAACAGCACACCTCAGTTCAGACTGGCCCCGTTTCCTGGGCTCACAGCCCCACGTGGCCAGTGGCTTCCACACTGGGCAGTGCAGGTCAGAACACAGGGTGTGTGAGTGGGGCAGGATGGCAGGAGACAAGGCTGGAAAGGGGGACGGGGCCAGTTTGTCAAGGGCCTTGGAAGGCTCGATGTAAAGATTGAAAGTGTTAGGCTGGGCAGTGATAAGTCATTAATGTGGGAAGAGAAGGCTGTGGCTGAAGGGTGGGTGGGTGGAGAACTCCTGAAGCCCAGAGACTAACTAGGTGGCGGCTTGGTGGCCTTTGTGCTCTGTTCAGCCTTGTGGCCTTTGTGCGGGCTGCTTCTCCGCCTGGATCCCAGCAGCTTTACCCCCTGCTCACGCCAGAGCCTCGTCTGCTCCACCTGTGTCTGATTTGTTTGTCACAGTCTCCCATATCCTCTTCCCTGTAATTTAAAAATGTATGTCCAGCTCCCTCACTAGCCTATAAACCAGTACAGTTGCAGGTTGTGATAGAAACAAAAGATTTTTTTTTCACAGTAATAAGTAACTTTGTTACAAAAGTCACATCACCATAGTGTCACTGTAGTGTGTGGATATGAAACCTACCTGCCATGTTAACTAAGGGCTGGTGAGAAGTCACAAGCAGAGTGTTTTACTGCCTGCAGTAAAAGTGGGAATTACAGGGTACCTACTCTGTAGGGGTTGTGAGGATTGAAGGAGTAATTCTGTAAAATAGTGAGCATTTTGTGTCTGGCGCAAACTGAGCAGTCAGTAAAAGATAGTTATTAACACTTTTATTATTGTTGTTCTTATAGGTTATCGCCTAAACAATAAGCATTTAGAGATGAAAATGGGTGGGATACCAAAACTATAGGCTTCCTTTGTAAATTCACAAATTATCCACTACCATATGAAACCATAATTGGAGCACATTTTGGAATTTCAGAGGGCCCATCAACACCCCTTTCTTCTCTCAACCCACAAAGAGACTGTAGTGGTAGAACCCTAAATGCCCCTCGAGTCCGTGGTCCACTCTCCTTGAGACTGTGATGATTTCAGGCCTGAGACTAGCTTACTAATCAGCTGAGTCAGAAAGGAGATTATCCTTAGTGGGCCTAACACCAAAAGAGGTGATGCTTCAGAGAGACACTCCTGCTGCCCTGGGAGAAGATGAAGCAAACGGCCATGTCAGGAGGGGCCACGTGGAGGAAGCCAAGGGGGACCCCTGACTGTCAGCCCCCAGAAATCAGGACCTGAGTCCTACAACTGCAATGAACTTGGGAGAGGATCTCAGGTGAGGGTCTCCAAGAAGACCACAGCTCAGCCAACGCTTGACTTGCCTCTCTAGGCCTGAGCAGAAGGGCCCAGCCAGGCCGCGCAGGTACCATCTTCGTTATCGGTGAACACGGAAATAGGGCTTGTGACTCAGTACTTGGCTCCAGTTGGGGACTCTAATATGTACCGCCTAATTCAGACTCCTCCACGAACATCAGGGCTTCCCTCACAGGCACAGAGCTGCTGCGGGGCTCCTGAGGGCTGAGCTGTACTCAGTAGATAAGTTTCGTCATGGAGACAAGCCTAAACAGCATTAACTCACTGCCACAGAAGGCTTCCCACAGGTGGAGACATACAAACCAGGTTTTGAAAGATGAATAGGAGTTTTGCATAAGGACAGAAGGAGAAGGATAGTTCGGACACAGAGAACAGCACTGCAGGTGCAGAGGCACAGAGAGAGAAGACAGAGTGGTTTGGGGAGAGTGAGAAGCAGTGCGACCGTGCAGGGCACAGACTTTGGTGGGGTGGGGGTGGGTGTGAGGTGAGATGCAGGGTCAGAGCTCTGCTTGTTCTGCAGCGGATCTTTTTTTTTATTATTATTATATTTAGTTTAGTTGGCTGAGTTGGGTCTTAGTTGCGGTACGCAGGATCTACGTTGCGGCGTGCAGGATCTTTAGTCGCGGCATGCAAACTCTAGTTGCGACATGTGGGATCAAGTTCCCTAACCAGGGATCGAACCTGGGCTCCCTTCTTTTGGGAGCGTGGAGTCTTAGCCACTGGACCACCAGGGATGTCCCTGCAGAGGATCTTTAATTTCACAGCAGAAGCAAAAGAAACAGTTCATAAGCAGGGAAGAGATTCAATCAAATCTGCATTCTATATTGGCCATTTGATAGAAATAGGGACTTTAAAAAATAATTTTCAAAGTAATTTCAAATTTAGAGAAAATATTTGAGTACAAAAGTCTCCATCACCCAGATCATACAGCATGTGCTTCCACTCGCCTGTCCCTGTCTCACACTTATCGTCTATCTACACACACACTTACCCATCATCACTGGTCTTTCTCTGAGTCATTTGACAAAGAGCTTCAGATATGATTACTCATCACCCTGAAATACTCCAGTGCCTATTTCCCCAAAACAAGGACAGCCCCTACTCCACAACCCTCCCAGTCCAGAAGTAAAGATTGATACAACTCTGCTGTCTAATGCACAGACTGTCCCCCAAATATTTCTTTTCCTTTGTGGCCCAGATCCCACTCGGGAACATACATTGCATGTAGTTGTGTCTCTTCAGTTTCCTGCGATCCGGGGTAATTACAGTTCCTCAGTAAGAAAACAGGGGCCCCTAACACTTCACCTGTCCAGTGAGCCCCCGGGCCACACCTGGATCAAGCTTTCTGGCAGAAACGCCCAGAGATGCTGCTCTACTCCTCTCAGCTCGTGGAGTCAGGACGCAAAATCCCAGCGTGTCCCCAGCCCGCTGGCAATATGTAGCTGGGTCACACCTGCCGGTTTTTCCCTTTGGGATTGACGAGTACCTAGTAGCAGGTATTAAAACCTCCACCTACCATCCTTAGCCTCCACTGATAACTCACTCCAGCCCTACGATGACTGCTAAATGGCGATTTTCCATCACTCCAATGATTTATTTCGCATGCATTCCTCACTTGCTCGTTTACCTACATCGGTATGGACTCGTGGGTTCCTGTTTTACTCACTGGGTTGTAATCTGCCAACATCATCCTTGATTTTGCTGCTCAAATTATCCCAGATTTAATCAGTGGGCACCCCTCCCGTTGCCTCCCATGTCCTTTGACATCATGTGATTGTTTGATAATTTTCTTACTTTCTGGCACAACAAAATATATCAGGCTCATCTTGTACTTTCACTGCTCCAGCCCTGAAGTCAACTGTTTCTCAGAAGATCCCTGGCTCCTTTTGCTGGAGAATGGTATTTAGAATCGAGATCTGGAAACTACATGTACGTCTACCTGTACACTTATATCGAAACACACGAGTTCATACTCCCTCCAGCTCCAATCCAGCGCCTCAGGGCTCCCTCCAGCCTCCCCCTTTGCATGCTTATGGGATCTCCAACAGCAAGAAGCCTGAACTGCATTATCCTGGATAATGCATTATCCTTGCGTTATCCAGTGTATATGTCTATTTGCCAGTATAACCAGGCTGACTGGTCACCAGTACTAGGCCTAACACTGTCTCCTCCGTGCTGGGGAGCAAAGGTCTCTAGGGAGCTTTTAAAGAGGGCAAGATTAAAGGGATACCAATCAATTAAGAAAATGTTGTAGTAATCTGGGCAAGCAAGGACCAAGCTTTTCCTGATTCCTCTAGTTGAACAGCAAAGAGACCCACTCAGGTGGCTCAGGTAAAGAATGTGTGATTGTGTCACCAAAGAAGCATCTGAGAAAAAGGAACAGGAGTCTTGATGAGTCTGGGAAAAATGAGACTCGTTGGTAGTGCCAACTAAAGATTGTCGCTCGCCATCTGCCTCTGCAAAGATGAGGTCACCAGCCACTGCAGTCGCTGACCTTCCACACACCCTGAAAGGAGTTCAGGGCAGAGATCAGGAATGAGGCCCTTTGTGCTCTGCAAAAACTGGCAGAACAGGTCTTCAGATAGTTAGATATTTTCCGGAGACCATGTTATGAGCCCAATTTCTTGCATCTTCTCACAGCTAGAAAAGCACTAAAATCATTTCCAGAGACATCTGCTCCTCGTGACTAGCAGCCACCTTCTGCCAAGATGTGTGCTCGATTGCGTGTACCTCCTTCACCAAAATCACACATACACTGAACAACACTCCGTCCCCACCCCGGCCCACTGTTCGGAGCAGTTCCTCAGAACAACTTGAGAGGCTGTCTCCTGGGCTATGGTCCTCATTTTGCCCCAAATAAAACTTAACTCACAACTCTCACTTTGTGCATGTTTTTCAGTCGACAGTAGCCTGAAAGGAAGGGAGGCAGACTGTGCCCCTCCCCTCTGCACTGAAGCCAATGTAGAGGTGCTGGGGAAGGAGCTAGGACAGGGAGAGGGGAAGAGGTGGACGAAGGGTTGATAAGGCCCAGTCCTAGGCAGGAGGGGATCTAAAACAAAGCAGAACGGATTGAATTTAAACTGAAGGCAGCACTTTTCTCTGAAACTAGAAAGGAGGAGTGCAGAGGCTGAATCTTTACAGTTCTGCACTGGAACACACAGTGATGTTCTTCTTTCCTCTAAGAAAGCAGTGCCTTTCATTGGAGAACTGTCTGCAGAGAAGGTAAGGAAAGAGGTAACATGAAGAGGTCACAGGAGATTGGGGTATAGAGTGAAATGTTAGCAAAAACCGAAGAACTAGGCCGGGCCTGCCATTAGACTCAGCAAAGAATGAGATGGGTTCTGCCTTGCTGGGAAGTGGCCAGAAGTTCAGTGGGGTCACAAAGGCAGCAGAGGCTGGAGGCTGATTGGTGCACAGCATGGGCCTGTCTCTTCAGTGTATTTTACATCCCTAGACCCCCCAGGTCAAATGCTTTATCACAGACATGCAGGATTTCTTGTGTGGCTCATGTTCACCCAACTCTTTATCTACAGGATGTGATTCTACAGCTTTTTAGAGGAAAGACCGCAAGACAGAAAGGCTCATGCTCCTTCCTGTGCTAACAAGGCAGCTACTTGTTGTGAGGTTGTAACTTGGTCTTGAGTGAAAGGTGGCATTAGAGCTTTACGCTGTCGCGCAGGAAAAGGGGTAAGACTCACCATTTTACATATTTGCAACTCACATAATGTAATTTGGGGGAAGGAAAACCATTCCTTTCCTTGCTTGCGGTTTAGTGCCCTTGCCCAAAGTTGAGTGTTCTAGCCCCTGGAGCAATGTTTATGAGATTATATATTTATATATGTATCTCCATAGCCACACACACATACATGCATACGTAATTACATACAGACTCACAGATGAGGGGAGGGGAGGTATCCTTTATTCATTCAGTACGTGCTGTGCCCGGCACTGTGCTAGCGTGAAGATACGATGATACACATAATACAGTTCTTGCCCTCATGGACTTAAAGCCTAGTTGAATGATTAATGAGACTTTGGCAAAGTTACCAATGCACGCAGATGCTTCCCTTCCCACTGCCCCCAAAAGTTCATGGGAGCAGCAAGTCCTTCACTCACTGCATCTAACAGGGCTGTGATTGCAGTTGTCTTCAGCTGGTGGTCCTCTTCATCTTTCAGCCTTTCACTCTCCTGTCTGCACAGCAAAATGGTCTGTGAGATATCACTGTTTTGTCCTGAAAATGGCAGTCTTTGCCCTGCAAGTACTGCACAGTTATCATTATTCCAGAATCCCTACAATATGGCAGGGAAGGGCCCATGTGACATGAACACATCCACCAAGAACTTAAAAACATGTAAGCATGCTGTATTTCTCTCCAGTAGTCCCTGCCCCTCCTAAAGATGATCATGCAAGGCTCCCAGTAACATAAAGATTTGAAGAGCAAGAGAGGGGAAAAAACTAGCCCTATTGTTACAAACTGAATTAAAATATCCTTGGAACTCACTTAATATGCTTAAAAAACTTACCTAGGCTGTCCTCTGCAACTGTTTGGCTTTAAGGAGACTACAAAATAAATATAATTACCCTGATTGAGTTCAGTGGAAAGCAAAGCGACCAAGAGCTGTCTGTGCTTCTAGAAGCGATTCAGAAATCGCGGGCAGGATGTCAGCGCCCGCAGCAGAAGCCCTCGGGCACGGACAGCATCCTGCTTAGTGAGCGGGCGCTGTGTCCCCGCTGTCCCGCCGGGCGAGGACAGTTTCTGTCCCACGCGCACACAGGGGCCTATCCCGCGCGCTCCTCACGCCTCCAGGACCGCTGAGAGAGTTCCATCAGGAAAACGTCTGCACGCTGTGGGCTCTCAGCACAGCCGGGGCCCCACAGAACCACTCGGATTTTCTAACAGCTTGGAAGTGCCTTTAACAGTGACTCCCTAAAACTTGGCAAGTGTAGCGCAAACTCAGGAGCGTGTACTTCTTCCACAGCAGCACTGCACGAACCGCGACCCAGGTGACGGGGCGAGCTGAGCCCTCACTGCCCGGGTGTCCCGTCCCAGGAGCCGACCCTCGCCAGCCACGGAACCCATCCCTTCCAGCCTCACACTCTGCAGCCAGTGAGTTCCACGCCGTGACGTCCACGCACGCCCCGCCCACATTCGCCTTATGGGCGCCCCGCCCCGCGTGTGGACGTCCACGCAGTACCCGCCCCCCTCGCCTCATCGGCGCTCCGCCCGCCCACGCGATGACGTCAGAAGGCCCCGCCCCACCCGCCTCAGGGGCGCTCGGCCAGGCCTGTGGGGTGACACCCACGCCGGCCTCACCCACCCTGTGGCAGTGGCGCCCCGCCCGCCCGCGCGATGACGCCACACACCAGCCCCGCGCACCCGCCTTCGCGGCGCTCCCGGGTCCTGTGGGATGATGTCCCACGCTGGCCCTGTCCACCCAACGTTAGGCCGCGCCCAGGCCCGGGGCCACGCCCGACCGCCGCAGTAGAACCGCCCGACCCTTCGCCGCCGCCGCCCCGCCCGGCGTGCTGACGTCGCACGGCGCCACGGGCGGAAGCGCGGGCGGGCAGGGCGGCTGCGCAGTCCCCTCAGAGGGGCGCTGGCGCGCGGGCTGAGGCGCGTCGGCCCGGAGTGGACCGGATCGTTGCGCGGCGGGGCGATGAGCGGCGCCCGGGCGCCGGGCCCCGAGGCCGGCGCCGCCGGGGCCGAGCCCCCTGGCGCGGCGCTGAGCGTGGACGTGGCGGGGCTGCTGGCGCAGCTGGCGCGCAGCTTCGCGCTGCTGCTGCCGGTGTACGCGCTGGGCTACCTGGGCCTGAGCTTCACCTGGGTGCTGCTGGCGCTCGGGCTGCTCGTGTGGTGCCGCAGGAGCCGCGGCCTCAAGGCCACCCGTCTGTGCCGCGCGCTGGCGCTGCTGGAGGACGAGGAGCGCGCCGTGCACCTGGGGGTGCGCGCCTGCGACCTGCCGGCCTGGGTGAGTGGGCGCAGCGGACCCCTGACCTTCCTGTCCTCCACGACCCCGCAGGGTCAGGCGTCCCCGCCCGCCCCGCCGGTCGGGAGTCCCGGCCCCCGCCCCAAGTCCTCCCGGGTCTGAGGTCCGCTCACGCCCCAGCCCACCCGCCCACGTTGGGGCGTCCTGACCAGGGGCGGCACGTCCGCCTGGGTGGGCGCCGGCGTCAGGCCTGGGCCCGTGTACCTTGCGGGGCCTCGCCGCTGTCGCCGGGCCCAGCCGCCCGACCGCTCTCGGCTCGCGAACTCCTTTGGGTTGGCGCCTTCCCTCCGCCGCGCGGGTCCCGAGCAGGTCCGCACAGGTGAGGCGCTGTCTGCGCTGTCCTGCCTTGGCCACGTCGCCACGCCTCGCTGTGCGGTGCCGTGACTCCCGCCTGCGGAATGTGAGCTCGCGGCCGCCGGGTTCCCTGCGCGGGCCTGGACGCCACTCCCTGCCCCCTGCGGAAACGGCGGCCAGCGGTGTGGGGAGAAGGGCGGTTTCCTCCTTGCCTGCGAAGTCTCGGCCGTTCTTGGTGGTTTCTGGCACAGTTGAGGAGCAGTGGGGGTCCCCTGGAAGATTTGCTGGTACGATGATTGGAGGTGTGTTCCAGTTCTTTGGAAGTAACGTTATAAGCTGAGTAACTTTCATGTAGGGTGAACTTGAATCCCAGGTGAATTTGGGGGTGGGTGGGGCAGGCGTGGTATTGATCGTTTGTGCCCCAAGCGGTTCTCTGCATATTTTATTTAGGCAGCGTGGAAACTAACGGAGTTGGCTCCCTCGTTCTTTCTTAACCGTGAGTTGGTGCCAGAGTTTCAGACGGCAGGAAACAGTGCTTGTTTTAAGATAAATGATGCTCCTGTTAGGCTTGATGTAAACTCGGGAAGATGGCCAGCCAGTGAGTTTCAAAAGGGTCGTTTTCTCTTAGAGGAGAAAAGGGCTTGGAGTGCGATCCCTGTTTCCAGTCAGGAGACACTTGGGAAGCAAGGCATGGAGTGTATGACACAAGGCAAACAGGTTGCAAAGCAGGAGTGCCCACGGCCAGGAGGAGCTCAGTGGCTACTGCCTTGTGGTGACAAGTTGCAATTGCAGTAAGAACCTCACAGTCAGGGACTTGGGAAATTTAAAATTCCGTCAATACGTGGTGGACGTGTGGCACAGGACTACTTGGAACAATCACAGTAACCAGCGTGGTGTAGCTTTTTGCCAGAAGCAGGAAAGAGGAGGGTGGTGTAGAAAGCGGGATCTCAGTAACAGAGGTGCGAAAAGCCAAGAACACAGAGGTGCACTTTGGAAACGCAGAAGGACTTTCAAGTGGTGTCTGGTATCTTGTGTCACACCGAATTAGTTGATTCCAGAAAGTAGCTAAAAACAGAGAGTAGGGGCATTTCCAAAACAGCAGACATAATCAGGGCAGAGATTCACAGAAAGTGGGGGTGCTGACGTTCATAGATACTTGGTTATGGAGCAGTCGGCTAACATCAGATTTGCTTGTAAAAGCTGTGAAATGCACACTTTCCACATAATGAATTAACGAGTATGGTTGTTACCATATTGAAGCACAGGGCAAATTATTGTGATTATTTTTAGCAGAAGAAAGGGGTGATTAGCCAGAGCTTCCTTCCTTGGGTTTCTCTTCGGTGTGACTTAAACTCACGAACCATGGTGTTCATCTCATACAGTAAGGCATTTATATTTTTTCCAAAATTTTTCACTTGTTCATTCCAAATTTGTGTTTGTGCTCATGTCACACACAGATACATACTTAAACATGCCTGTATGGCTTAGAAAACTACTGTGAGGATTCACACGGAACTTGACGGTGATCATACCCAAGAAAAGCACTAGGAATCTGGGGTTTGAGGCAGATTTTTTAATACTTTTTCTTATTGTAATACCCATGTGTTGTTTTCACGACAAAACCAGTGAATTACACTGTCTAGAAGTGGACCTGCTGTTGTGCTGTAGCCAGGGAGTCCGTGCATAAGAAGAGTTAAGTTTTCTGTATTAGTAGTTCTTTGATTTTTACTGTACATACTTAGGTTCTTGGGGTTCAGAACTTTGGGCTGATATTTTGCTTTGAACAACATATGTTTGTACGGATTTCATAGTGTGTCATTGACAGCTGTGATTGACAGCAGGGTAGAAGCAGAGCAAAACTAACGTGCTCACTTCCTAACCTCACTTTTGAATGTGTTCACTGACAATTTTTCTTCTGTTTATTTAGTAAAGTAAAAATTTATATTGGCTGTAAAATGAGATGATTAACAATTGTGAATACTTGGAGAAAAAATATACTGTTTCAAATTAAGGCTATTAGGATATGAAAAATGGCTCTCAATGTGATAATTCTGTAAGACCTTGATCCTACAGCTTTAATGTAAACCACATTACTATTCCTTCTTTTTTTTTTTTTTTTTTGAGAAATAAATGTTTGCTATTTATTATTTTTGCTGTGTTGGGTCTTCATTTCTGTGCGAGGGCTTTCTCTAGTTGCGGCGAGCGGGGGCCACTCTTCATCGCGGTGCGCGGGCCTCTCACTGTCGCGGCCTCTCTCGTTGCGGAGCACAGGCTCCAGACGCGCAGGCTCAGTAATTGTGGCTCACTGGTCCAGTTGCTCCGCGGCATGTGGGATCTTCCCAGACCAGGGCTTGAACCCAGGTTTGAGATGACAGATTGAGGACTGGCCTTTTTGTTGTACCAGTGGTCTCCCCTTGTTAATTGGGCCCTGTAAAATTAGACTATGGTTGAAGAATATTGTTGAAGAGTTTTTATAGACACGAGTAGGGGTGATTGTCCACTGCTGTTTTTGTTTATTTGAAAAATTAGAACTTGGTGTGAAGTCCGTCCTTTTCCTGCTTTCACTACTGCCAATAAATGCTGATTCCATGGCTGCAAATAAGTAGAGACCCAAACCTGTCATAAATGACAACTGGTCTTTTATTCCTCGAATACTTTGATGATTGAGATTTAAAGCATAGTGAACTTCTGTGTTCTGCTGTTTTTACTATTATGCACCAGCTTTTCTTTAGGGAGAGCTTTCTTCCCATGGTTCTTCTGGTAAGTTCAGGAGAATTTAACTCTCGCCAAAATTTAATATGTGTAGGCTAAGAACCAAATGGACAAAAGAAAAGAATACACTTTGGTCTCATGTAAAGGAAGGGCAAGTACTTTTATTCTCAGTGTTAATCATTGACTTATAGTTTAAAAAATTTTTGTGAACACTTGTAACAGACTTGTAGCTAAATCAGGATCCACAGTTTAGCTATTTTAAACTGTGGTTGCAACTTTAGCATCTAGATCCTAGAGCAGTTATGTGCTTTGAGAAGATGTTAGAACCTCCTCAAAGCTGTGAAGGGGATGTGGATAATCTTTGGGTTTCTTGTTTATGTGCACGCTACTGCTGTCTATCAAAGAGGAAAAGGACAGTCACCCTCAACATTGCTGTTACGCTAAGTGCTTCATGAAGTTAGAGCAGGAGGCCCCATCGTTGCTGGACATAAAGCAGTAACTATTTGTTTTTTAGTTTAAGCTAAAAACTGGATTTAAATTTAGGATATATGCACCCATCAGGTTGTGTGCTCTGGTTTTTCTGCATCAGATGAATATTAACCTCACTTTATATTCAAGATGGGAGCTAGGACTGAACTATATATAATTTAAGTAGATACAGGAATTGAAAATATAGTATATTTATGTTGAATTATATTAAGTTAATACATGTTGTGTTAAATTATATTAAATATGTTTATAAAATATAGACCTTGATCCTGTGAAGAACTGATTATGAACAACTGACTAGTGAGTTAGTGTTCTCCTTAGGCCTGGTGAACCTCTTACCTATTTTCTCTGTGGGTTTTCATGATTTCTACATTGGTTGCAACATTTAACCTTGAATGATATCACAGACATTGTGAATAGATTAAAAACCATTGAATTGTACACTTTAAATGAGTGAATTGTATGGTATCTGAATTATATCTCAGTGCTGTTGAAAAATACTATAGACATTGAATTTCTTTTAAAAATAAAGAAGTGAAACAGGTGGACAGTTATAGTACAAAGTAAGCCATACAAACCTCCTTGCTTATGGAATTCCAGCTAAAACTGATATAATTTAAAAAAATTATTGTTCCAATATAAATTTGGAAACATTTACATTTTAAAGAATATTTAATGAAAGTGGAGGGCTTATGAATGAAAAAAGTAACTAAGTAAATGTTGTTATCTTAAACCTAATGTTACTTTAAGCATTGATACTACATTGGCTAAACAAATTGTGCTTCAAAGATATACATAGCCTAAATGTGTGTTTTTTGTGTGAGTTATTCTGAACTCTTACTTTAATTCAAGTACTGATAAGTAATTACAATGTGTGTTTGGGAAATTTAACCTATAAATTGGTTTGTTTTCTATAAATGTATCCTATCATAGCATTATTTTATTTATTTTTTTAAAGGCCCACTTTAAAAAAAATTTTTAATTTAAATTTTTATTTACTTATTTATTTATTTGGCTGCACCGCTCGGCATGCAGGATCTTAGTTCCCTGACCAGGGATCGAACCTATGCTCCTTGCAGTGGAAGCTTGGAGTCCTAACCACTGGACCGCCAGGCAATTCCCCATAGCATGATTTTAGAATGTACTATTTGTAGTCTCTTGCGTTTTGTTATGTGTTGTTAAATCATTACCTTTTTTGGTTTCCATGACAATGCTGCCTCAGATGAATTTTCCTTCCCCATTTAAAGATCTGAGGACCCACTATCTACAGAAGTGTTAGAGGTCACCTTGCCCTCATGTGTGTACTTACTTCCCGGTAGATACGAGGTGGGGTGTGACGGCCGAAGAGTGCCCTGGTGGGTCAGAAGGTGGTCAGTGGTGGGGGCGTGCATATAGACACACTAAAGGACATTGAAGAATAAGTGGGAACAGCAAGATAAAAGTGCAGGATTGGGAAATCAGGCATCTCAGGGGGTGAAAGCATCAGAGCCCAGTAGGACAGCAACCTGAGTACCCGGGCCCTGCTGTCAGGAGGGAGCTGTAAGGAAGGTGAGGAACTGTCAGCTGGGCCCAGGGGTGAGGAGTAGAGCTGCTCAGACTGGGGCCGGGCCGCCTCTCAGGGCAGCACTCGCATTTCTCAGGGAGGCATGGCGTGTTTATACATGGGAGGAGGGGGACATCGTGATGTACTCAGAACCAGTTTGTGAAGTCAGAAAGTGGAAGCTCCCGTGCAGTGCCGATTACTGCTGGATTGCCCTGCTCTGCGCCCTTGAGGTCGCTGGAGACGCCTGTCCACCTACCCCAAATAGCCTGTTTTATTTTACTCTGAAGGGTCTTACTGTGCCATAAACACTGCGTTATCCCCTGCTCTTTTGGAACTGGGTGGGCATAGTTCTTACATAAACAATGTCAGTAGTTGTCTTGCATGGAACCATTTTTCCATTTAACATGTTTTATTCACAAGTTTTCTCATGGTCTTTTGCCCTCTCAGTGGTTTTTCTGTCTTAATTTTTTTTTGTTCCTTAACTGTTAAAAAAAAAAAGTCCTGTAAATTTTTTAAAGAAAACCATCTATTTTGGTGAATTTTTCCTAGAGTAGATCACATTTTAAGGAACAAGCCCAGCTTAAGTGCAGGGATCAAAAATGAGCTTTCATTGATTCATCTATTCACTCAGCCAGTATTTATTGGACCTTTCCTGTGTTCCAGGTACTGTGCTAGGTGATGAGTTAGACAAGGCCTCAAACTCAAAAATTTACTAGGTGGTGATAACACAAATCTAGGGATAATCCTAGTTTTAGTCATAGTATGCACTGGTAGTTTTTTTCTTTTTTAGTAAAAATAATACACATTCATTTTTGTTAAATCCAGAAAAAGTATATAAAAACATTATTCATAATTCCAAACCACCCATCATAGTAGTTGGTAAAAACTATAGCAACTTTGAATGGAATTGTTACTGTGTATTCATCTATTTGTACTGATAAACCGTACTAAAAATCATTTGTTCAGAAAAATGCGGTTTAGCATTTAAAAGTTTTCTAGACTCTTAACTACATGTGGAAAAAGAAAGGCAGACCTTTATTAGGTCTTTCACTTGGTGAAATGGTATGTTCATTTTTTTAAAAGACTATGCCTTTTAGAGCATTTTGTACATTTATTGAAGTAATAGCTCAACTCTTTAAATCAGTGTATTGTAAAAGATTTTATTGGTGAGGATTAAAACTGTTTTCTAGGGTTTGTAGATCTAGCTGTGCGTATAAGTTCAGTTTTATGCTATCCTGTCTCTCCTATTTTGTGAAAGGCAGTCTTATGATTACTCATAGTGGATGCCTCTGAGACCTGTAGTTCAATATCTGGTGTCTTTTTTTTTTTTTTTTTTTAAATAAATTGATTGATTGATTGATTGCTGCGTTGGGTCTTCATTGCTGTGTGTGGGCTTCTCATTGCGGTGGTTTCTCTTGTTGCAGAGCACGGGCTCTAGGCGCCCGGGCTTCAGTAGTTGTGGCACGTGGGCTCAGTAGTTGTGGCTTGCGGGCTCTAGAGCTCAGGCTCGGTAGTTGTGGCGCACGGGCTTAGTTGCTCCGCGGCATGTGGGATCTTCCCAGGCCAGGGCTCACACCCGTGTCCCTTGCATTGGCAGGCAGATTCTTAACCACTGCGCCACCAGGGAAGCCCTATCTGGTGTCTTTTTAATGGACTACAGCAGGATGTCCAGAGGAAAGTATCAGTGCAGAGTAACAGCACATCTTAAGTGCACCCCGTGTGTCAGCAGCAGTGATTCCCTTTTTAAAAAAATGCCATTTTTGTACCTGGTGACTACACTTGAGAATGGGTGATAACCACACAAATGGCAGATGTGGAAATACTAGTGTGGAAGTTTTTATTACGCTTTCTTTTTTATTATTTGTAAAAATGTCATTGAAGTTGAGCTTGAAGTTCTTTTGTTTGTTCAATCACTTAGTGAACTTATCTTTCTGCTTTTAATGAACATGCAGTCGTGTTTGCCTTTATTTCTTATGTTATGGCTAGACAGGTTTTAAAAACATGACTTTTCTGGTATGAAAAGAACACATGCTCATTGTAGAACATTTTAAGCTTTGGAGAATAAAAAGGAAAAAAGCCACCTGCAATCCTGCTAACCAGTGATAGCCGTTATTAACGTTTTGGTGATTTTCTGAATCTTTAGTATGTCTGGAGGGACGTGGATGTTGTATTTGCCTACACTAAGGATTATGTTGTGGACGTTATATCATTATTCTTCAGAAATATGACTCGTTTTTTGCAGTAGTATCTATTTTATTTAAATTATGTCTGGTGGACAGATTCTAAAAATCAGATTGTTAGTTACTATATGTTGAGAAAAGGTAAAACTAGAGTTTGAGATATTTAATTTTCTACTCTTTTCAAGTTATAAAAGATTATTTGCTTGAACTATTTGTCGGATTGTCCAGGATATATGAACTATTTTTGAACTCATAAGAGTAGCATGATAATTTTATAAACAGAAGTCTAGCTTTAGGGGGCAGTGTTTGTTTTTGAATGGTATGATGTTAAAATAAGCACAGTAGATTTATCCAGATCCCCTCTTACGTAAATAACCTTTGAAAGAAGAGAGTTCTCCCACGCAGAGTCGCTCTTCCAATGGCTTTTCTTCCTCTCTGCTCTGTTGGGATGTGAGAGTTGGTTAAGTTGAAGTCATGGCTTTGTGTAGCAGTGTTGGGATTGCTGTCTGGAGATTGCTGAGAAGGCTCACTGCATTGTCCTTGATCTCGCCTGAAAACAGCAGCCGCATGATTGGTGTCGTCAGTGTCACTTGGCAGCCCTTGGGCACTGAGTGGTGTGGGCCACCCTCGTGGGTACCCATGTCACATGTGACGGCATGGCTGCTTGGGCACACACTCGAGAAGCAGGCTCTGGATCTGATAGATGTAGGTTCCTGTCTGAGACCCACCCACTCCCAACTCCTTGCCTTGGGCAAGTTGGTCACACCTTTTAGAACCTTAGTTTCCTCATCATTAGGTGGGCATTGAAATGAGCCCGACCCTGTGTTGTCGTTGTGAGGCTGGAATGAAGAAAGGCCCAGGGATGTGGCAGAGGTGGCTAGTGGTACCCTGGGGTTAGTGATGCCAGTACTGATGCTTCCTTTCAGCTGCACTGGTGTTAACGGCCAGCTTCCTGCTGCCTGTGGCGCTTCTCTAACTCACCTTGCCACCTCCTCCCCACTTCAGCTGGAGGGGGCAGATGAGATCGGAGCTTCTCCTTTACTGTGATTTGTTTATCTGGTGTTGTTGCTAAGAATTTATCTGCCGTATGCTTTGTTATTAGTCACACTCTGAAGTATTCCTTGTACTTTCTTTCTCTTTTTCTCTGTATATCCCTAAAGTAATTACCCCTCATCCTTGCTGCTTCTTCCTTAAAACAAATTCTGTCCTGAGGCTGTGGTTAATCTCTCCTTGCTCTGCTTGCAGCAGTTGCCCTGATGCAGTAGATAACCGTAGTTAGTGCCATTATGACAGTATCATGTAAAATTTTTAAATTCTTGTAGTCGTTTCCTTCCTCATGTGAATAAGTGTTGGTTAGTGACTAAAGTGGGGATTTGAAAATGTATATCCTATTTCTGGGTCAGTTGTAATAGTTTAACTTAATCTATATTAGATGTGGAGTTGTTTTCCTTCCGTTTGCATCCGAGGGGTTGAGATGTGTTTTAGGTTTCCCAGAGGACGGTGGATCTGCAGAAGATAAATCCAGTAATGTGGGAAGAGAACATCGTCCAGCTTGCTTCATGCCATAAATATTACACTGGAGTGCATATTCTATACTGGTTTTCGGGTCTGCCACTCATTCTGAGGTACCAGCATGGGATTGCTAAAATTGTTCATCTGAGTGATAACTTGTACCTTCTGTTTTCTTACAAAACTTTGCTTACATTTTTGTTTTTTTGTGTGTGTGTGTGTTTTTTTTTAATGTATTTATTTGTTTATTTATTTTTGGCTGTGTTGGATCCTCGTTTCTGCGCGAGGGCTTTCTCTAGTTGCGGCGAGCGGGGGCCACTCCTCATCGCGGTGCGCGGGCCTCCCACTATCGCGGCCTCTCTTGTTGCGGAGCACAGGCTCCAGACGCGCAGGCTCAGTAGTTGTGGCTCACGGGCCCAGTCGCTCCGCGGCACGTGGAATCCTCCCAGACCAGGGCTCGAACCCGTGTCCCCTGCATTAGCAGGCAGACCCTCAACCACTGCGCCACCAGGGAAGCCCCTGTGTGTTTTTTTTTTAAGGTGTTACTTTACCTATTTTTCTTTTTTTAAATTTTTTATTTATTTATTTATCTGTGGCTGTGTTGGGTCTTCGTTTCTGTGCGAGGGCTTTCTCTAGTTGCGGCAAGCGGGGGGCCACTCCTCATCGCGGCGCGCGGGCCTCCCACTATCGTGGCCTCTCTTGTTGTGGGGCACAGGCTCCAGACACGCAGGCTCAGCGGTTGTGGCGCACAGGCCCAGCCGCTCCGCGGCATGTGGGATCCTCCCAGACCAGGGCTCGAACCCTTGTCCCCCACATTGGCAGGCAGATTCTCAACCATTGCGCCACCAGGGAAGCTCTACATATTTGTTAAATCATTTAGTTAAGTATGTTTAGTCCTGTAATTGTGTGTAGGGTCAGGAGTTTGAAGACAGGGACTCTTTATATCTGCCATAGCATCTAACAGTATTTGCATGGAGTTTGCACAGTAAACCTAGTGAGTTGTTGGAACAGTGAGCTACTAATTGCTTGTTTTATTAGGAGTGTCTATACCCAATTATAAATTGTCGTATAATGCCTGTGTTGCCATTATTACACATATTTGAGGTGAGCTGCCTACTGAGATCATTAATTTATTTCATTTGTGCTATAAACATTTAATTGCCTGGCAAGCAAATGCATAAGATCTGTTAATACTAAGTTAACGTCTGAGTACTGGGTTTTTAAAACCAAAAACCCAAATATAATCTGAAACAAAAATGAGAGTACAATCTCAATTTTTTCACATACATAAAGGTCTTGAAATTTATCCAGAGCTATTAGAAAGTGTTGATTTTACTTAATAGCTTGAATCAGATTGTGGTTTTATATTGGGTGAAATGGAATGAGCACTGCTGTGTGTATGAAGGATGGTTTTAACAGGAATTATCTGTAGATTGTTATCTCGTAGTGGATGGTGCAAGAGGGGAAAGGTAACAGCTCAACTTTGCTTGCTGCCTGCACTGGGGCCACTGTAAGAAAACGTGGCAAACTTGGTGGCTTAACAAACACAAATTTATCATTTACAGTTCTGGAGGCCCAAAGTCTGGAATCAGTTCCTTTGGGCTGAAACCAAGGGATCAGCAGGGCCGTGCTCCTCTGGAGGCCTTTCCTAGCTTCTGGAGCTGTGTTCCTGGGCTCATGGCCCTTCTGTACCTTGAAAGCCAGCAGCTGCTTTGATCATCACGGCGCTTTCTGTTTTCTTTCTGTGTCAATTCTGCCTCTGTTCCCTCTTGAAAGGATACGTATGATTGCATTAGGGCCCACCCAGGTGATGCAGGATAATTTCCCAAGATCCTTAATTGATCACATCTGCCAAGTCCTTTTTTTTGGTCTCATAAGGCAACACTCACAAGTTGTAGGGAGTAGGACGTGGATATCTCTTGAAGGGCCACCAGTGCTGCCCTACATCTTGGAATACTCAGGAGCCAAGGTGGCTGAACACAGTGATGACGGCTCAGCTTTGTTTCATCAGTTCTGAAAGGCAGTTTCCCTCCACTTAACATCTCTGGTCTCAGATTCATCTCACAACCACATGTGATTCAGTTAGTGTACTCCTTCTTTCTTAGTGGCACAAAAGTGGTGGTGTGTCTTATGGTTGGTCATTTTCTTGGATTCAACACTGTGGCTGTTCCCTTTTTCTGCCGTAGCCCTGGTGCCTGAGAGTTACGTGTGGTCTTGGAGAGGCAAATGGGGGAGAGAGAGGAGCTGAGCTATTGGATGAAGGGCGGCCCACTTGGGCCAAAGTGTTTGCATTGGGAGATGAGGAGAGGCTCCCGGGGAGGGACCTTACGCTGTGTGAGTGCAGGAGTTTGGGCTTGATCTGGATGACGCCCGGAAAACACCAAAACATTTAAAAGAGTAGTGTGTCCCGATTTAAAAAAGGCATGTGTAGCAAGATAAATCTGGCAGTGACGTCCAGGTGGACCGAGGGGACAGAGTGGTGGCCAGATCCAAGCACAAAGAGTCACACTGGGAGGGAGGGAGGAAAGGGGCGGGATGTGAGAGTGCAAGGTGACTCCAGGTTACTTGCTTGGCTCCTGGGAGAGGACATGATGATATTTGCCAAGAATGATTCTATAGGAACAGTAGTTTGGAGGCCTAGGGATAAGGATGGGAAATTGTTAACTTTGTTTTATAAACGTTGAGTTTAAGAACCCTAAGGGAGTTCCAAGAGGAGTTATCCAAACAGCAGCCAGCGGCTGGTAGGTGAGATCTGGGGGACACACCCGGACACGTTCAGTTCCTAGGTGACGGGTGGCTGAGATCACGCTTGAAGTGGAGGAATGGAGAAAGCATGTGTAGACAGCATAACAAGACCAGAGGGCCCAGGACAGACCTTTGCACTCTGGAGGAAATCAGGGAATGGAAAATGAGGGGAGGGAATTCCCTGGTGGTCCAGTGGTTAGGACTCAGCGCTTTCATTGCTGTGGCCCGGGTTCAGTCCCTGGTTGGAGAACTAAGATCCTGCAAGCTGCAGTGTGGTCAAAGAAAAGAAAAAGAAAGAAAGAAAATGAGGGAAATGGTTCATTCATTCAGTGCTCACTGTGTGCAGGTTCTCTTCCAAGCACTCTGCGTAGACACCTGTTACCCTCATTTTGCAGGTGAGGGGACAGACCACCCTAACACTTGTCTTTGGTCCCAGGGCAGAGTTTGAACTGGGAAGTCTCTTGGTGGTGAGGAAGAAACTGGGGATTAGACATCATCTAATCTAGTTATTTTGATAATTTCTACTTTTCAGAGGAGGAGGCTAGGGCCCAGGGGTTCAGCGGTCACTGCAGTCACACAGAACTGGAGGCAGTGCCGGGCTGGGGTCATGTCCCTGCCGGCCACGCCCTCTCCACTGCCCCTCGGCCCAGCTCACTTGGTTATACAGCGTTAGCCTAGCCGTCTCAAGTATCGTGTTAGGCAGCGGGGTAGGCTGTCAATGTTTTCGGTCTCTATAATTGGGACAAGTCCTTTTTCCGTTTCCAAGTTTTTGTCTGGGATCATTTTCCTCCTGCCTGAAAAACTCACTTTAATATTTCTTTTAATGCAAGTTGGACAGTAACAATTTTTCTCAATTTGTGTTCATTTACAGAAAAATCAAGCAGATAGAGTTCCCACATCCCACCTGCATCTAATTTCTTGTTTTAGTGTCTTGCATTAGTGTGGTACATTTGTTGTAATTATTGAACCGGTGTTGATACATTATTAAGTTCCCAGTTTACATTAGGAGTCTCTCCTTGTTTGTAGAATAGTTTCACTGCCCCCGCCGCCCCCCCAACCCCCCTAGTCTTCCCTCCTCCCCATCCCCACACCTCTGGGTGGCCACTGATCTTTTTACTGTCTGTAGTTTTGCCTTTTTCAGAATGTCAGAGAGTTGGAATCACACACTGTGTAGCATTTTCACATTGGCTTCTTTCTCTCAGCAATATGCATTTAAGATTCCTTGTTTTTTCCTAGCTTGATAGTTATTTATTTTTATTGCAATAAAATTCAAATAACATACAATTAACTATTCAGTGTCATTTAGTACCTTCACAATGTTGTGCAACCATCACCTCTGTCTGGTCCCCAAAATTTTCATCTCTCCAAAAGAAACCCTGTATCCTTGAGCAGTCACTCCCACTTCACCCGCACCCACATGCAACCACAAATTTGCTTTCTGTCTCCATGATTTTCCGTATTGTGGATATTTCATATAAATGGAATCATTACAATATGTGACCTTTTGTGTCTGGCTTATTTCACTTACCATAACATTTTTAAGATTTTACCCTGTAGTATGCTTTGTTTCTTTTTTATGGCTGAATAATGTTCCATTGTTCAGATATACCCCAATTTGTTTATCCATTCATCCTTGGAAGAACTTTTTGGGTTGTTTCTGTGTTTATGAGTTGTTTCTGTGCTATTATGAGTAGTGTTGTGAACATTCATATACAAATTTTTGTTTGAATACCTGTGTTTAGTTTTGTAGGGTATATACCTAGAAGTGGAATTGATGGGTTTAACTTTGCAGAGCTGCCAAACTGTTTTCCATAATAGTGGGAATATTTTATATTCTCACCAGCGATGTAAGAAGGTTCCAATTCCTGCTGATGCTTGCCAACACTTGTTATTTTCTGTTTTTTGATTCTGAGTCATCATAGTGGGTGTGAAGTGGTGTCTCATGGTGGGTTTGACTTGCATTCCCTGATGACTTATGTGCATTTCCTCTCAGCTCCACATTTAGTGAGATTCTTTTGGTAGCTCGAAATTGGCCATGGTGGGAATATTTACACCCTGGAAGTTGGCAGTCTCAAAGAATTGGTTGTGAACACGTGCTGGCTATACCACTGCTCTGAACGATGTTTGTTCCCCTCCTCCAGAGAGGGTGCACCCCAATCTCTAAAGGCAGAAGGGGAACAGATCACCTTAACCTAGTAGGGTTTGAGTTGGCCTGAGGGTGGATTTCAGGGAAAAGCTGTCTCTGTTCTGGACCCATCCATGCTTAGGGTTCCATCCAACAGAGGCTGTAACTGAAGACCTGCCTTGTTGACCGAGTGCCCCCTCAGTCCACCTCAGAGTCCAGACCGTGCTTTCTCAGTGCAGTAAAAGCTCTATTTTGCTTTTTATAGGCTAGCCTCTTGCCCTCATAGCTCAAGAATTTGGCAAATGCCTGAAGGGAAACTCAGCCGGCTTCACCTCCCCCTCCCAGGATCTGGGCTCTCAAGTCCTGTCACGCAGCTGACCCGAACTCCAGTTCCTGTCTCTCTGCTCTGGTGAGGTTTCTGTAAGCTCAGCTGGCTTCTTAGCCGCATTTCTCTGGATTTCTCAACCTCTGGTACCACAGCCATGGGGGAAAAACAGCCACAGAATGTTACACCATCGCCCTGCAGGGGCTTCTGCCCTGCGTTTTCATCTTTCACGCCTTGAGCTGCCCAGCGTCCTCTCGTGGGCTGGTGAGCGGGTCTCATCTGGCTTTTCTCAGTGTTCTCAGCAGAATGGGTTGCTGCAAGGTGCTCTGATCATCATAGCTGGAAGCCAGTGTTATTTTTAGGGAAAAATAGATTTGAACTCCTAGTGTATTTCCCTGTGAAAGTTAGGAGAACAGATACTTCCTGTTGTTGAGTGTACACTTTGGACGGGGAATGGGGAGATAGGTTTAGGAGAAAGAGGGCAGGTGTTGGGTGTTACTTGTATAATTTATTTCAAAATGTTTCCCTGGGTAAATATTTTAAGTTTAGGTGGGTTTCATGGTTTTGGGGGTTTGTTGCTATTATTGTTGCTTTCAGGCAAATACTATTACTGTTAAACACAAGGTGTGAGGTGATTTGTAAATTTTAAGCAGTAGAGCTTGAAGTAAACAGCTATAGAAAAATTCCAGTTAAGGCTTCACTTATTTTATCTGTGAAATGTCACCTGACAAGTCAGGTACACTCTGGAAATACCTGTTCAACATGACCGTGTAGTGAACTTATCTTTTTATGAGTGGTGAGTATTATTTGTTTCATTCATTTTATACTTTATAGCTTCAGCCTGAAAACACTGGGAGTGTTATAAATAGAGGAGAAAAAAGGTTTTGAAAAATGGATTTTAAAACTTTTCACAAGAGCCCCCTTCCTGTGTAAGGAGGGGCAGGAAATCTGGCCGCCCCACGGGACAGTTTGGCCCAGCACTGCCTCAGGGACCCCAGGAGTTGGCCTGGTGCAGGCGCTAGATCTGGAGTCCGAGGCCAGTCTCAGCGTGGCCACCCGTGCTCCATGGCCAGTGCCTACCTCGTGGGACTCAGACTCTTCACCCGCAGAGTGGTGAGGAAGTGCAGTGATTGATCTGTCGGGTCCCTGCAAGCTCTTAACAATAAAACAAAGAGTGAGCCAGGAGCTGGACCTTAAGTGAGGGGTGGGGGCAGGCGGAGTAGCTTAGATGAGGTGAGAAACTGCTCTGAAGTGGGCGGTGAATGTTGAATAGGGTAGAGGAGACTGAAGCAAGAGATTGGGTGAGAAGGAGTAGGTTGTAGGAGGGAAACACAAGCCCTGGTCGTTAAATACGCAGTATATCACACGATAGGGCAGTTTAGTCACGGAATTCTATGGCCTCACCAAATATTTTGGTTCCGATGTTTATATAGGTTTTTAATTTCAGAAATCATTTGGGGCCCACAATGACATGACTCTGCTCTTCCTTCATCAGTGAGTGGCCCAGGGGCCCTTTAAGGCCAAATACATCACTAACGTGTCCTTGTTTGTTGGCTAATTGACTAACAGCTCTGAACCGAGCTACTAGTTTACCTCGAGGCCACTGGAGTTACTTACTTGGTCTGTTATTATTTGGGGAAATACCTGATCCACACGAGTGCAGATACTACACAATCCGCGGTTGGTTGGAACCGAGGATACGGAGGGCTGACTGTAAATTATATGTAGACTTTTGGCTGCGCAGAGGGTCAGCTCCCCTAACCCCCGAGGTGTTCAAGGGTCAACTGTATACAATTCAGTGTTTTTGGTATATTCACAGGATTGTGTAACCGTCACCAAAATCAAATTTTATAATAGAATGTGTTTGTCCATATGCACTAGCACTCACTCTCCATTCCCTCCACATCCCTCATGCCAACCCTGGGCAACCACGAGTCCACTTTCTGTCTCAGGGCTTCCCTGTTCTGGACATCCCATGCACATGGAATCAGACAGAATGAGGTCTTTGTGGCTTTGACTACCTGTGTGATAGATGATAGAGACTGGTAGATAAGTGATAGAAAATGAGAGAGGTGACATGATTGATAGGTACAATGGTGATGGATTGATAGATAGATCCATGACACCCCATCCATCTCCTGCTGTGATGTTGTACTATAGCTGTATAAGATGTAACCATTGGGGGGTGGAATCTGGGTGAAGTGCGCACAGGGGCTTTCTGTGCACTTTTGCAATATCTGTAATTATTTCAAAAGAAAAAAATTTTGAGGGTGATCTTCTGATCTAATTATTGGTTTCTATATAGAGGTATGCATTTATGGTAAGTAAACTAGTGGGTTTTCTAGGAAGAATTGGAGAGAGTTTGGGGTTTGATCAGGAGATGTACAAAAATTTTTGTAATTGTTTCCTGAGGTATCTTGTTATTATTTACTCTCTTGTATGGAAAACAAAAGAAAGATAGCGTAAGCCAGTGTTTCTCCCTGGATCATCACTGTAACACCAAAACTGAAGGGTTTCTTTTTTATTTTTGTTGTTGTTTTAGGTATTTCTGTATTGCATGATCACAGTTAATGACAAACAAGCACTATGGGAGACGTACTGGAACCTTGGTCTCAAACATCCAGTAAAGATAAATGATTATATTCAGGAAAAATGTCTTAATGTTTTCAAGTGCCTGATTACCTATTGTTTCTCCATTGCATACAAATAAAGGAATAAAAGGAGAAAACAAGAAGATTTTAGGTTGGTAAATTTCTCTGACTTCGTTCTCATAACTTTTGAGATATTTACTGTCTGTGTGAGAGAATAAAAGTAAGCTTTTAGAAATATCGTATAAGCGTATTTTTTTCTTTACTGTAAATCAAAAGATTTATTCATAGCTTTTCTGAATTGCTTTAAAAAAACAAAACCAAAATAAACATCCCCCCCTAAAAAAACTCCCACACAGATTCTCTCCAGTATAGTTTCTCAGAACTCTTACGATTTTGCCACACTCATTACAATGGTAGTTTTTCCCCAGGATAATTCTGTAGGTTTGAAATACTGCAGAAAGTCACCCTATGTTAAAGTTCATATATAGGGTTGCTTTTTCTCCTTAGAAGAGTATTTTAAAATTTAATAAATATTACATGGTACTAAACCTATTTCTTGAAAATGAAAAATTCACAGTAAAATTTCAAACATGATGTGACTTCTGATTCCATGTAGATGTTTGGTAAACCTGTCAGTTCTGTAATCTGTAAATTTAATCCCAACTTCACAGTCTCATACTTCCTCCCTCCTTCCCTCCCTCCCTTCCTTCCACTTTCCCCTCCCCTCCCCTCCCTCTGCTCCCCTTTTTTATAATAGAACAAAGTTGGGTGGATCCCACATAGTACACAGAACGTATGCAGTTAATTCAGTGCTACAGTTACATCTCTATCTTCTTGTCCATCCCAGTCAAGACCTAAGCTTGTAAATTTGAAGAGTAGCATTGGATTGGAATTTAAAATAAAAAACAACCAGATTTTCTTATGTGTTTAGTGAAGCAGATGAGAAGGAGACGTGTTTTCTATTCTTGGACTCATTTTAATTTATGAGATTGATATATCTCATGCCAAAACCTGGACTTTAAATCAAGATTGTCAAATAATTTCCTTGTGTGATTTTTTTTTTCTTTTAGCAGTTACAGAAAGAATGTCTAAATGACTTCAGAATTTTGTTAAAATATACTTCAGGTCTTTGAAAACTATCATAAACATGCATCTACATGTAAGGCATTAAATAAATCTCTTGGCATTAGTATTTGATGAAGGGATGTCTAATTGTTCTCCTGGGTAGAAGTTAGATGTATCCCTCTTTTGACCCTGCCACTGACTCAGTCCTGGCTTAAATTTTCTTTCCATTCTATGCACGCACTGAAATTTAAGTCCACCTTCAAAAATAAATGGATGGATGAATAGTATATCTAATATAACAGATATATTATAGAAAGCCTCATAGTAACATTCCTTTTTAGCGAATTAGAAATAAGAATTGGTTTTCACATAATTTGGACAGCTTTGTTAGTTATAGAAGGTATGCTGGGATAAGCCTAGCTCCACGTGGCATGCAGGATCTTAGTTCCTTGACCAGGGATCGAACCCGTGCCCCCTGCAGTGGAAGTGCAGAATCCTAACCACTGGACTGCCAGGGATTCCTCAAGGCTAGCTTTTTTAAAAAAATTTATTTTAGGCTGTGTTAGGTCTTTGTTGCTGCCCGCGGGCTTTCTCTAGTTGCGGCGAGCTACTCTTCATTGTGGTGCGCGGGCTTCTCATTGTGGTGGCTTCTCTTCTTGCAGAGCATGGGCTCTAGGCACGTGGGCTTCAGTAGTTGTGGCTCGCGGGCTCTAGAGCACAGACTCAGTAGCTGTGGCGCACGGGCTTAGTTGCTCCGCAGCATGTGGGATCTTCCCGGACCAGGGCTCGAACCCATGTCCCTTGCATTGGCAGGCGGATTCTTAACCACTGCGCCACAAGGGAAGCCCCCGAGGCTAGCTTTTTAATTTTTATTTTACTGTTTACCGATTTGCAAAAATAGTGGTCATTTATATAACAAAGAAATAGTAATGAATTATTGGGCGATAAACATGCTCTAAACAAGCATTTGTCAACAGTTGTATAATTTGTATTTGTCAACAGTGGTATATAATTATTTCCCCTCTTCTGCCACCTCTGCCATCCTTGAGCCAGGAAGAGCCTCAGGTCCACGAGCTGTGGCTCTCCACTGTGGTTTCAGCCATCTTTCCTCTTGTCAGCAGCCAGTTCTTAGAAATGACAGAAGAAGCAACAAATTTACCCTCACTCTGGTCGTTTGTAGTGAGCAAGTAGGAGAGGTCCGGTCACTCCCTACCTGTGGGTTCAGGTAAAGACGGCAGGAACAGTAGTGCTTCTTCAGACTCCCTAGTGAAATTTCTCATGAACGAAAAAGCACCTTGGAGAGAATTTTGAAAGTGTTTCCTGGTAGGAAAGGCCTTAAACAAAGGCCTAAAACTTTTCCAGTTTTATTTTAATGTCTTTGTACTACAGTGTTCTTCTTGGTGTATCAAATCACCCTGTTACACAGTAATCAAAGTCTACATAAAGCTGGTAACAAACCACTGGGAAAATTGTAACGCTGTGGATGTTGAAAATTATAAATTGCTGTATTTACTGTGTGAATTAACTGATTGCCTACTTTTTATGTACACTAGAAATAGATAAATCCAGTTATTTTGTGCATTTTCTTTTTACCATCCAAAGGAGTAATTTGGCCACACTGTTACCATTTGATAGAGGTTCTGAGAGAGCCGTTCCTCTCTCACCTTTTTAGCCTTGAATACTTTCTTCTTTATAGAGTAGCTATTAGGAGGAAGCATCCCAGTATTTTAGAAAACATATCCTATTAAGACTTCTTGATCCTATTTTTCCAATTTCCATGCATACTGAATCTCTGGAGAAGGTGGGAGGTGACAGATTGGAATTGGGGTTGTGAGGAAAGATGGAGATGGTTTAATGGGTAAAGAAATGTTAGTGTAAAAAGGTCGGAGGGCACAAATTTATGTTGGTGCCAGTTTACGTTTGAGTCGTTTTCTCCTGACATGCTCACCAGCCAGCCTTGAGGAGTGCCCAGAGCTCCCCACTGCGGGGCCACAAGGAGGTAGCATGGATGCTGCAAGATGTTGGTGGCTTAACATTGCAACTTTGTTTAAAGCCTCTTATTTGGAAGTCTTGTCCAGTGTCAGTATTTATTAGTGTTTCTAATGATTTTTTCCCGTCATAATTACATAGCACGAAGAAATTGTAAGGGGCTTTCCTCTAAGCCCCATGCAGATGCTCCCAGGTCCCCCTAGTTTATCTCAGCAGACTGTATACACATGGTTTTCTGTGTCTGTCGTGATTGGAAAGCACTGGCATAGAGAGCTGTAGATGGCCGGTTGACCCAAGGTCGAGAGAGTGAGAACGACTCTCTTTGCCCATCATTGACAGCAGCTCCCAAATCCTGGGTTCTCCAGGGAGTCCTTCTATATGTTGGAAACTTGGAGTCGCTTTGAATTTTTCTGGGCAATTTTAAGTGTCTGTGAGTCT
Organism: Eschrichtius robustus; assembly: GCF_028021215.1. Classification (NCBI taxonomy): domain Eukaryota; kingdom Metazoa; phylum Chordata; class Mammalia; order Artiodactyla; family Eschrichtiidae; genus Eschrichtius; species Eschrichtius robustus. Next base: position 130,252,127 of record NC_090831.1, on the reverse strand, counting down.
TTCCTTTCCCATTTGCATTGATTTTAAGACTAATCCATATGCAGACAAAGGAACATTACGTTTGAAGATTTTTAGTTAGTCTCTCCCCAGCCTGTGAACTCTTTGAATGCAGTCAGGTCTGTTTAAGTAAACTGCAGTGTACTTCCAGGTGAAGATATGTGTTGATTGCTTAAAGGCTTCCTGAAAACAGTTTCTGTTGTGAGATGATAAAGTACAGGCTTCTCATGGTTTCATAGAACCTGTGGTTCGATTGTCCTAGTCTTGCCTCATCTATTCTTTTTTTTTTTTTTTTTTTAGTGGCTTCAAGTTTTTATCTCTCATGGTTGTGTGGGTTGATGGGGTTCAATTGGCCCATTCTTCCTCGGCCATGCCTCATCTATTCTTATTTTTAAGATGTAAGTGTTAATTTTAGACAGGAAAACAAAACTCCTGCTTAGATCTTTTCAGCTTGTGGACTTAGGTAGAACTCGTTGCATACTGCAGGAAGATTGGTGTTTGGGGATCGACGAGAGCGGGTGACACTCTGGTGTGCTGGGTGACCGGTGAGGTAGCGCCTGGAGGGCCGGCTGCCCAGCAGGGACCTGTTCTGGGCTCCAGGGCACACTCTGAGCAGCTGTCCCAGATGAAGTGAATTCTGCCACTGGGACCAGTCATTACTCCAAGTAGGAATTTGGTGGGATTTTTGATGTTGGTTTTTTAGTTTTTGGTTTTTTTGAGACACTGCCTAAAGGAATGTAGAAATGAGCAAAGCTCAAATCCTTCTTGGAATAAGGAACAATATGAACAAGTGAACTTGATTGGCCAGTTTACTATTTGAAGTTTAATGGCATTTGGTTTCTAAAATGATCATTTTATCCATTATCTTTTGTATTTTACTTAAAGACATTAAATCAGTAATGCTTCAGGTGAAATAGATATGTTATCTTCACTCGTATTTCCCAGACATTGACCGCCTTATTTTAGATTTCTAAAATAAAGGAATGGGTTAATTTACACTGCGTGTTTCACCACCACTAGTGGTGGTGGGATTTCAGCAGGACTCCCTGCAACTGCACTTTGTGTAGTTGCCTTGGACTGAGCAGGGACGTCTGCACAAGTGCCAACTATTAACAGGGTCTTCAAGAGGAATGCTGTTTAAAGAAAGACAGTTCTTCTGTTTAGCTTCAGTTCTAAACATTATCCCATGTTCAAAAGTGGGTGAAATATGATTTAATAGAAAATTTTAGCTATGTATAAATTTGTTGCATGTTTTATACTTTAGGGAGGACTTTAGAGCCCTGTGGGTCTGGGCCTCTTCCCTCTAGCTCACTTATTCCCCTGTGATTTTAACAAATTATCCTTCGGGTGAGTCTGTTTCCTCATCTGTTAGGTGGGGCATTAACTGTGGACAAGGTTGTTGTGAGGATTAAACAAGACATTGTCTGTAGGTAGGGTTCTGGCACACAGTCAGTGCTCTGTCTTTTGTATTTGGTTTATTTTTTCTAAACAACTTTGATAATATCAATATCATATTAGAATCCAAAATATGCCTTTGTTCTTTTTAAAGAAAAGATTAAAAAAGATTTCTTGGGTAGTGTCAACTCTTAAAAATAATCAAAATTTCAGTACTCATACAATGGTTATTTCTAGTTTGTAAAGATACTATGAATAATAAATATGAAAACTTGTTTCATAATTAGACTTGTAGAGATTTGAGTGGGGTTTTTTTTTTTTTTGGATGTTGTTTTGTTTTTTAGGTTTTGTTTTTCAGCTGAAAAATTGGATTTGAAACCGAATGACATGTGTTCATCATTCCTGTATGCCTTAGGAACACATTTTCTATTTTCCCTGTACATCTCTACCTTTCTCTGTGATGTTTTTGCTACTTTAAATTCTGTTTTGTGGAACATAAACAAGTGTTTATGAATATGTATTAGTGAGAAGCAGATTTTCGACTTAGTGAACAGATTTAAAATTTGGTAACAGATTTACTGTCTTCAATTTTGATACGTTCTTTTTCTTTGGCACTTTGAAACCATCCCTTACAAATTAAAAACCTCAATTATTGAATGTCCTGGGATTCTCCACTAAGAGATGGCTTGACTTTCAGAATTCATCTCACATAAACTTCAGTGATGTGAGCCAGTTCACTTGTACTGGAAGCCTACTTGTGCAGATGGTTTCTCTGCCCTCTCCTCTGGTAGTTCCAGAATCCGTTTCCTCAAATATTAATCTTACATAATTTCCCTCCTGAAAACTCCAGCGTTGACCCATTGCCAGTAGAACAAAATCCACACTCCTTTGCATGGCACAGCAGGCACTTCAGGCTGGTTTTGACTTGAGTTCTCAGCTTCAGCATCTACCATTCCTCCCTTCTCTTAATCCAGCCAGAGTAACTTGCATGCGCCATTATTTCTGCTTAGCGTATTCTCTTTGCATGGCAACCCCAGCTAACCCTTTCAAACCCATCTCACGTACTGTCTTCCTGAGTCTCTCGTGGACTCCTGGAGGCAGCATCAGACCCTCCCCAGCCCGCACTGTTCTTTCTTCCTAGGCTGGCGGTCATACCTCTCCATGCCCGTCCACCCGCCAGCATGAGCCTCCCAAGGACAGGACCACGTCCAATTACGTGTCATGTCTCTGGCTCTGGGCACAGAGCCAGACCCCACTAACTGCTCGAAAAATGGCTTCTTCAGCCTGTTTTTCAAAAAGAACAATCTATACGTTTGCGGTAGATTAAAGCACAGTGACGAAAATGCAGTAACAGAATCAGAATTCACAGCAGGCGAATTGTATTTCTGTCCTGGTGTATGAAGGTGGGTAGAGAAGCTCTTTTATTACATGTAGGTGACGCGTGGGACTGGTGTGTGTCTTGCCTGAGGTGTGACAGGATGAATAGGAATTGCTGGTGCACTGGCAGACCTAACTTGAGAAATACCGGTGAGTTTAGAGAAATCAAATACTGTTAGGGAAGGCGAATATTTCATTTTGGAATATTTTTTACAGGAGTCATTATTGTTTTTGGTCATTAAAGTGTTTGTTTCAACATAGTTGTACTTTACCTTTAAAACTTGATGATTCAGAAAAAAAATTTTTCAAATCAGATTTGGAGTAGATTACTTATGTTATAAGAGCGTCTTGTTTCTAAGTATCATTCTCTCTAATATAATTAAAAGGTAGTTTATGAAAATTCTATTGTCACATAATTTTAGAGTCATTTATTGTATACTTCTGTGTTAGAAAATTCTTAGTTTTAATCGTAAATTACAATAATAACTAGAAAAGTAGTTTATGCTTCTTACAAGTAATTCAAACCTACAGAAATAGAGGAAAATATAAAAGCCTCATTCCCCTCCTTGTATTTTTTTTAAAATTAATTATTTATTTTTAGCCACGTTGGGTCTTCGTTGCTGCGCACGGGCTTTCTCTAGTTGCGGCGAGCGGGGGCTGCTCTTCGTTGCGGTGCTCGGGCTTCTCATTGCGGTGGCTTCTCTTGTTGCTGAGCACGGGCTCTAGGCGCGCAGGGCTCAGTAGTTGTGGCTCGCGGGCTCTAGAGTGCAGGCTCAGTAGTTGTGGCACACAGGCTTAGTTGCTCCGTGGCATGTGGGATCTTCCCAGACCAGAGCTCAAACCTGTGTCCCCTGCCTTGGCAGGTGGATTCGTAACCACTGTGCCACCAGGGAAGCCCCCTCCTTGTATTCTTGCAAACTTTTTCTGTACATTTATAAACTTGTATAACATATAAAAGTATATGTTTATATGCACACATACAAACATAACAGTATTTTTAAGAATATATGGCCTCTATTAATAAATTTTCATTAATTGGAAAGTCTGGCAATGTTTTCTATTACCAAACATAGTAGTTTCTTGTAATGCTTTAATTGAAAGTAGAAGTTTATTTGATGGTATTTGCACACATGAATTTGGTACGATGTACTGACTGGAAGAGAGAGGGACTAATACGGGCCCAGTTGGTAAATTAAATCACTTGTTTGGTATCAATAGGAATTCTCCAATGCTGGGAAGATTAGAAAGGAGCCACTTAAGTGTGCCGAGATTTTAAGAGTTGGACTTGGAGGCAGGAGGTGAGGGTCTGCCCCTGCCCATGGTTGTGTAACTCGAGGCCTGTCTGCATGGTCGTGGTGGTGGCTGTGAGGATGGCTGGGCGTGTTCCCAAACAGGAGCAGAGCGGGGTCCCCTCCAGTGGGGCTGCACTGGGGACTGGGCAGGGTTGGGGGGCTTGATTCCACCTAGGGCTCTTCTCATGCGCTCGTTTCTTCTACCCTGTCCCCTTCTTCCCCGGGCAACAGTGTTTTAAATTTTTGTTCATTTTTTATTAAAAATTTTTTATTATTCCCCCCCCCACCGCCCCACCCCGAGATGAATGGTAGCCAGTTGTACCTGCTTTTCTCCGTTTGTACTTTCACTTAAAAATAAATCCTGGGAGTTATTCCACAGCAAGTATTCAAAGAATTCTGGAACTCACTGCTGTGGAGCCCCTCCCCACTCCTGTAGCTGCGCAGCACTTCGAGTGTGGGTGCAGCGTCTGTTCCACCCAGCGGTCCTGGCCGCTGCTGCCACGGGCAGTGCTGTGCACGCATCATCTTTCTAGAAGAGATTCTCAGAAATGGAGTTGCTGGGTCACAGGGTGGTTGGATGCACGTGGAATTTTGTCATTGCTACTTAATTATTAATTCGTGTTGATGGATACTAGCTCTTTCCGAGGAAGGAGTTTGAATGTTGAGTGAAACTAGTCTTAAATCACTCTCTTCTTAGTCTTGGGTGGAACACTGGGTCTGGTAACAGTGTTTTACTGTGAACTGCTATTGTGTTTGCTGAACTTTGCCATCGGCTGTTTCAGGATTTGTGTAACCTCTGGAGTATAGACGAATCACTATTAACCGAAATTTTCTACTTCTGGCTGGCACTCAGGACCTCGTACATTTAAGGCATGGAATCGGAGTTTCAGACTCTACTCTGATCGGAGTGTGTCCTCCTGAGGGCTCGGCGAGCTCCACGCACTTTCCACGTCCCTTAGTAGCAAAGTGGCCAAGAGCATGGGCAGACCAGTCTGGTTTGTCATCCCCATTCTGTCACTAGTAGCTACCCTGCAAATTTGGGATAGTAATATTTCAAATTTGTAGATTTGTTGTAAGAATTAACTCAGATGCCATGTGCGTGACTAGCTTAGCACAGAACCTGCTGCATAGATAGCAATTCATACTCAGTAAATGGTAGTTACTTGTATTATTTTACACAAGTGTAGTTTGTAGCTTAGTTGTATTGCCCTCATTCATCTTCCAGAAACCTAGTTCCGGGGAGATTTACGATCTGTCCGTTGGCCATCCCTCGGCATCTGCCTTCCCTCGGCATCTACCTTCCCTCCCCTTTTGCTCCTCTGAACCTTTCAGCTGAAAGGCCTTGAAGAGAGCTCACCCTCATCAGCCACCTCATGCCACGATCTAATCCTCTTGTGGCCTAGCCCAGCTAGTCTGGTAAGCCCTCCAGCTCCCCCCACCCCCAGCCCCAAATGCCTCCTGCCTTTTGGGGGGAAAGTGCAGTCCAGTTCCCTTCCGGTCGAACCTCTGCAGTGACATAGCCTCCAGATCTGAGCAAGCTTCGCCAGCAGTCCTTTCCTGAGTCTTTGCTTCTTGAGCGTCATCTTTCTCAACTCTTGAGCCTTTTCTTCGTTCTGGAAGGTTGCTATCCATTGGGTTTTGTCCCAGGATGGATTCAAACTAACTTAATTTAGAAAAACTTACTTGTCATGCTAGCCCACCCTCGGGTTCAAGCAAATTAAAAGCTTCACATCCTGCAGCGTAAGGGAGTAGGTCTGCTCGGGCACGTGGACGTGGGGCAGGTGGAACGTGCTGTGGCCTCTCCGTGAAGCTGTGGGACCACAACAGACATGATGACGGTGGCCTCTCCAACCAGGACCTGGCTGCTTCCGGCCCCATTCCGTGGTTTGCGCTTAGAGGCCAAGCCTGAGAGTGGAGTTGGTCCTCAAAGAGACATCTTCTTGGGGACACCCCACCCCACAGTAATATTCCCTGACCAGCTCCTCTCAGCCAGAGGATGGGGTGGGGCTTGTCTTTTACTGGCTACAGTATCTGTGTTACTTAGGAAGGTAGGTGTGGCAGTTCCAGACCTTGTCCCAGTCACCGGTACAGACCTGCCTGAGATGCATCATGCAGCTGTGCCAGAACTGCAGTTTTCAGGATGTTAGTGTGGCCAGCGTGTTCTTCTCTCTTCGAGGGGTGGGGGAGTACGGAGCATTTCTCAGAGGAGGACTCCCTGCCCAAAACAGCTTTAGCGTTTTTCTGCAGGGGTTGTTTTAACACCAAGTAGGTTTTTTCCTACCTCTGTGCTTATTTTCTCCAGTATACAGGCCCCATCATGGAGAACCATTAGAATTCTAATCCTCATCTGGGAGATGGTGTGGAGAGATTTGTGCCGGCTCCTTTGGGCCGGAAGGGGAGGGAAAGGTGGGCTTCTGAGGCTCTGAGCCTAGGTGCTGCAGGCAGGGGCCGTGCTGGTGGCGAAGGAGGAGCTTGAGACTGTGCGCTCCAGGAGCCCCTCGGCCCGACAGTGAGGTGGGCAAGGACTTCAGAGTGTCCTTAGAGCGTGGAGAGCCAGGGCCGCACGGTTCTGTGTAGGGCTTCCCAGCGGCGGGCTTAAACAGCATTATACAAACAGTAGATATACAGGAAGAACACTAAATGGCCTGCGTGGCGTTTTACTTAGAGTTGTCAGGAGATTGTAAGTCGTGTGTGTGTTTTTCTCTTAGGTTCATTTTCCAGACACTGAAAGAGCAGAATGGCTAAATAAGGTAAGAGAAGAATACTGAACACCAGATATCAGTGGGAATTAGAGGATGACATGCCATATTTCCATATTTGGGGGTTTGGATGCTGACAGTATGTGAACGCATTTGGACCTAGCGGGCTGGCTTCTGCTCTCAGAAGAACTCAGTCATAACTGAGACATTACTTTCCTTTTCTAAACAGTGCAGACTCTTTCTTTGACATGAGAAAGTTAATGATATATTCATAGTTGGATGTTTGGCCCTGTGTCTTCTTTCCTGATCAGCTACTGCTCAGATCTCTTTTATGATAGTCATAAGCGAAAATTTTGGAACATTATTGTGAAGAGGGAAATAACTCCCAAGAAATCTAGTGGTAGATAATAATCTTTTTTTTTAAAGGTTATGTTTTTAGATCTTTATACTTTGAAGTAGATCTCTTTTATCTCTATATTTTATATATCCTTAGAGTTATATAGTAAAAACTAATGTGAATAATGATTACCCAAAAAGTAATCACTAGAAGTTAGTCCATCCTTAAAGAAAACTCATTAATGTTGAGAACGATACAGTTTTAGAAAGTTTTTTAGCAGTGAGTTGAAACCACAGGATTTTCTGACTTTTTAGCAATGATTAAATGTGCTGATATGATTAAACAGCATATTTAAGTAGAATAACTAATTCCTGAAACATATTGGTTGGTTAATCAATAGTTTACTGTTGTAATACATTTTTAAATTTTAGGTGCATAGCAAAAAGGACGCGCGCCCCCCCCCCCCCCGCCCTTTGCTTTTCAAAAATTCTGGTAAACTATAGGAGCATAATTTTCCATGATGACTTAAGTACTATACCATCTTGTTTAACCTGAGCTCTTTCTCCTTTTCAGACTGTAAAACACATGTGGCCTTTTATTTGCCAATTTATAGAGAAGTTATTTCGAGAAACCATAGAGCCGGCCGTGCGGGGAGCACACACCCACCTCAGCACCTTCAGCTTCACGAGGGTTGACGTGGGGCAGCAGGTTTGTTTCTTCTTAAGTGTTCTCACCTGTGCGCAACTGAAAAGAATGGTAAACTGCCTGAGACTGTCTCTAGAGAAAGCTGCTTTGCGGAAGGCTGGCAGTGTGTGCGGGTCCTCCCCAGGTCTGCCTCCCATGGGGCCCTCTCCTCCTCTGTTGGGGCCTCGCCTCGTTCGTCCACTGTGGTCTCTCGGCCAGTCCAGGTCCATCGGAGGTCCCCTCAGCCCCAGAGAGTCTCTGCCCCACGTTCTCCTGTTAGAATTACCTTTGTACAGCTTTCTACCGTCCGTCCTGCTGGAAAGGGAGTTTGACGTGTAAACTCACTAAGGATGATGAGACTGACACAAGCTGGAGGCGCCCACTCCACCGCAGCGTTTACGACAGCAGCCCAGGCTCCAGTGCTGGGCTTGCGGCATGGCGGTAGTGACACAGGGGAAGGGAAAGGTAGGCTTTGTTGTTGGACTCACATTATATACAAAAGAAAGTCACGAATTCCAACACTGCTAGGAAGCCTCAAGACCACCATTCAGGACAAGTTTCCTTTTTCATTTTTTTAAGTCAGTGTTTACAATAATTAGCAACAGTTGAAGGTAATATTTTTTTCTGTTGAGGTGTAATTGACACATAACATGGCATTAGTTTCAAGGTAACATTGTTTTTTTGCCTAATAAAAATTCGGAGTTCAGTGGTACTTTTAAACTCACACACCAGGGCAGAGCCCGACAACCCACTCTCACCACGCACTGCGTCCTGATGTCTGTGCTTCAGCCTGTTGGGGTGTCAGTGAATGTGGCTGAGGACCATCTGACCGCCATCCGTGTCACTGCCCCCAGACTCGTTCCCATCCCACACTCCCCAGGCTGTCAGTCACCTTTCCCCATCAAGGCCCATTTTCTGTGGGCAGAGAATGCTCCTTCTCTTCTGCGGTGCCTCAGGTGTGTGTGTCCTGCCGAGCTGTGTTGTGCAGGCCATTCGCCCGCTTGGCTGTGAGGTCTGCAGCACGCTGCAAGTCGGGGTGTGGGCATCCTTTTGTTTGAGCACACCGGGCCAGCACAGGACCACCATGGGACACTACCTTTCATCTTCACTTCACCTCAGTCACCTCCAACGGTCACGACAGGTGGGAAGACACAGCTACGAGCTAGAAAGCACATGACTGTGAAGGGCGGACGGTGACTAGCTTAGGCCTCGACAGCCGCGTAAGGTCTCTGCGGCGCGTCCTTCCCCTGCCTGCCCCTTCTCCTCCGGCCCTGCAGTCACTGTCTCCCTCTGGCTGGCGTTTGTGTCTCCCAGAGTCAGGTAAGCTCATGCTGGCGCAGATCTGGAATTCTCGCTCCAGCTGGGTTTGTCTCAGGAAGAATTACGTTCCTGTTTCACATGCGCTTCAGTTTGATGCTACGTAAGATCATCATCGGAGGAGACGGCAGGAACGCAGAGAGTAGTGCGGGTTCATTCGGGGAGCTTGGCGTCGCCGTGGCTGCATGGACCTCTTTTGGGCACACAGGACCCGGGCTGTTTGATTGAAGGGACAGAAGAGAGGGGCAGGAGAGCCCGAGCAGAAAAGCCCGGGACCTGGGATGGTAGGAAGTGTACACTTAGAGCTTCTCCTGCAGCTGGGTGAGGAATAAGGTTTCAGGACACCCACACTGTCAGAGTGAGCAGTAAGACTCCAGAGGTCCGGTCGTTCTTCAGCTTGAGTTTTTAATGCTCAGACGTCATGGTGAAAACTTTCTTAGGAGGGGTCTCAAATCAATTAATGGGAAAAAGGTTTTGACATGATGTTGAAATACAGCGTTTATTGTAGGTCTGCCTTTTCTTTTTACAGAGTCATTTGATTGTGACCTTGTAGCATGTATTAGGTGTTGAAAATATAGCTAGTATTTTTGATTCACTCAAAAACCCCATTTGTATTAAAATCTTAAGAAATGGAAAATTATGACATAAAAAATGAAAGGAAGTTATATTTTAAACAATTAGTAAGGATGGAGTAGAGGGAAAGGGTCAAAGTCATCTGGAAGAGACAAGGGCCCAAGGGTCCTGGGAAGGAGCGAAGCCGGGTCATAGCGGAGCTGCGTCTGTGGCCCCTGAGCACCTGCTGTGCCAGGCCGTGCTCCTCGACCCGCATGGTCCTGTGTCCTGTAGCCTCACTGTCGCCCATATGGAGCTGCCCTCCTGACTGTGTTTTACAGATGAGGGCGCTGAGGGACAGAGGTTCAACAACTTGCTGGAGGTGAAACAGCTAGTACATTGTGAAGCAGAGTTTTCACTCCTGTGGCCTGATGCTGAAGCTCGTTGTCTCAGCTCTGCCATGTCACAGGGCTTGGTTTTCTTTCACCCTTCCTACGTTTTAAGTAAGCCAGTTCTTGTTTCAGCCCCTCAGGATCAATGGTGTTAAGGTGTATACTGAAAATGTGGACAAAAGGCAAATTATTTTGGACCTTCAGATTAGGTAAGTTTGTATTTATGTCATAGTTAATGATGTGTGATGTCACTTAGCTGTACCCATAAGATGGAGGATATAATGAGCACATTTCTTACCTGCTGTTTGATGGAATTGGACTAACTTCTTGTTGAAGACCTAAATTTATTTACTTTCTGGTTTTAGTTCCTGGTAGCCTAGATAATTGCTATCATTCATAAAACATGTTAAATAAAAGAAAGTAAAGGCACTACAAGAAAAAGACAGACCCATGTCCCTTGTGAACATTGATGCCACAATCCTCAAGAAAGTGCTAGCAAACTGAATTCAGCAACATAGTAAAAGGATTATACACCGTGACCAAGTGGGATTTATTCCTGGGATACAAGGATGGTTCAACATAAGAAAAGTGATCCGTGTAATGCCCCACATAAACAGAATGAAGGGGAAAAAAAACCCCTGCATGATTATCTAAGTTGATGCAGAAAAAGCATTTGGTGAAATTCAACACACTTTCATGATAAAAACACTTAAACAAGAAACAGACAGAAACTACTTCAGCATAATAAAAGGCATATATTCCCAGCAAGTGGCATGCTCAATGGTGAAAGACTGAAACCTTTTCCTCTGAGATCAGGAACAAGACAGGGATGCCTGCTTTCACCACCTCTGTTCAACATGGTACTGGAAGTTCTTTTAGAGCAATTAGGTATGAAGAAAACGAAGTGAATGGCATACAAGTTGGAAAGGAGGAAGTAAAATTATCTTTGTACACAGGTAATATGATCTATGTAGAAAACCTGAAAGATTCCACAAAAAGCTTTTAGAACTAGTAAATGAATTTAGCAAAGTAGAAGGATACAAAGTCAATGCAAAAAAAAAATCAGTTGCATTGTGTACATTAACAACGAGCAATCCAAAAAGGAAATTAAGAAAACAATTTCATTTACAGTAGAAACAGAAAGAATAAAATACTTAGAAATTAACTTAACCAAGGAGGTGGAAGACTTGTACAATGAAAACTACAGAACATTGCTGTAAGAAATTAAAGAAGACATAAATACATAGAGATACATCCCATGTTTGTGTTTTGGAAGACTTAATATTGTTAAAAGTCAACACTAAAAGCAATCTGTAGAAGCAGTGTGATCCATATAATCATATATCTGATAAGGGATTGAGATCCAGAATGTATAAGGAACTCCTACAACTCAACAGCAACAAAAAAACAAATAACCTGATTCAGAAATGAGCAAAGGACTTGAATAGACATTTCTCCAAAGAAGATACACAAGTGGACACAGGCACGTGAAAGGGTGCTCAACATCACTATTAATCAGGGAGAAGCAAATCCAGACCATAGTGAGATACCGCCTCACACCCATCAGGATGGCACCTATCAGAAAACAGATTAGTGAGGATGTGCAGAAATTGGAACCCCTGTGCACTGATGGCGGGAATGTAAAAGGTACAGTTGCTATGGAAACAGAATAGTTGTTCCTCAAAAAATTAAACAATTACTGCATGACCCAGCACTTCCATTTCTGGGTACATACCCAAAAGAATTGAAAACAAGGTCTCAAAGAGGTATTTGTGCACTTGTGTTCATAGCAGCTGTATTCCCAATAGCTAAAACATGGAAGCAACCCAGGTGTTCATTGACTGTTGAATGGGTAAGCAAGGTGTGTTATGTACATACAGTGGAGTATCATTCAGCTTTTATAAAGAAGGAAATCCTGCAGTGTGTAGTGTCCATCCTGCTACAACAGGGATGAACCTTGAGGACATTATGCTAAATGGAATAGGATAGTCACGAAAAGACAAATCCTGTCTGATTCCACTCATGTGAGGCCCCCAGAGGAGTCAGATTCACAGAAACAGAAAGTAGGATGAAGGCTGCAGGGGGCTGGGGGAGGCGGGATCAGAAGTCACTGTTTAACGGGTATAGAATTTCAGTTTTGCAAGATGCAGAGAGTTCTGGAAGTGATGGTGGTGATGGTTGCACAATAATCTGAATGTGCTTAATGCCACTGAGCCATGCACTTAAAAATGGTTGAGATGGTAATTTTATGTATATTTTACCACAATAAAAAATAATTGGGAAAAAAATTACTTAGGGGTCTGCCAGGTGCCTTGCCTGGGTGGTAGAGAGGTTTTCTCTGGCTCTTGTCTTCACTGTTCGTGAGCCTTTTTTTCTTTTTTTTTTTTCCGTGTCTTATTGACTGCCAAGATTCCGGCTTTCCCTGACGCCCCGGCGCAGCTGTGTGCAGGCCGCTGCTGAGCTGCTGACTGACACACGGCCCCGCAGGGTTTGGTTTGTTGTTTTGGCTAAGGATCATTTTATTTTATCATGTCATCTTTGAGTTTCTAAAGTGTGTTAATATAGTAAATGAACAGTCAGTACCAATTACCTTTATTCTAGAAGGGAGCATAGAATGTTGTGATGATGTAATATGGTAAACTCTGCATCTTTAACATATTTGGAACTACTGCAAACGCTGCTGCCATCAGTGCAGTAAAAGAGGAAGCCCCGCGTATGTCTTCGGGTCAGCTGCACCCCGGAAGGGCTGTCCACTAGGCTGAGGATGAGCTTCAGGAGCGTGGGAACCTTGTTCTCTTGTTCCAGCACCGAGGGAGCACTGCGTACACGTTCATTAAATAAACATTGGAATGAATCTGCTACCGGACACCATTTTGAAGATGCAGCCTGGCTTTTGTGGTTTCAGCAGACATGACGGCATACGCAAGTTATGCAGCTCAGATATTTATGTCTCTAAAAAGTCTGCTTTTTCCTGTGTCCCAGATAAGGACCGTAACTAGGTTACTGGCCGTGGAGTTGGGGAAGGAGTAATTGAGAGCTATGAGGAAATAAATGATCAAGTCTTAGTGTGTGTGGGCGAAAACCTGCCGCTCGCCATCTGCCTCTACAAGGGTGAGGCCACCAGCCACTGCAGTTGCTGACCTTCCACACACCCTGAAAGGAGTTCAGGGCAGAGATCAGGAATGAGGCCCTCTGTGCTCTGGGAAAACTGGCAGAACAGGTCTTCAGATAGATATATTCAGGAGACGATGTTATGAGCACAATTTCTCGCGTCTTCTCATAGCTAGAAAAGCACTGCTATCATTAACTCAGATGTCTGCCCCTCGTGGCTAGCAGCAACTTTCTGCCAAAATGTGTGCTTGACTGTACGTCCCCCCTTCACCAAAAGAACCTACAGGTATTGACTTTTACATCAGGACTGTGAATATTGGAAGACTTTCATCCCAGATGCCTTTTGTCACTGTTTTGCTCATGTGCTTAGACAGTCTCTCTCATGGTTATCAAATTGCCCCCCGACGCTCCCACGCAGGAGTGGGAAGTCCTGCTTCCAAGAGTCAAGGGTGGGAGTCAAATCATACGGCTCCCACGCAAAACGTAGTGGACGTGCCATGTTCATTGTAAAGATGGATGTAAGCCTTACCTTCAGCATCATGCTGTATTCATGTTTGTTTCACATTAATGATCGAAAAGACTTAATCGTTGAGTAAAATTGATACCTCAGATGGATGTAATGTCTTTAACCTTTGACATCAGAAGGCCCTGAGCACTGCTAGTTTCCTCAGTACGGGGGGCTTGGGCACAGCATTTATTTGTGGTGAAGTATAATCTCAGCATTTTTTATGTTTTAAACAAGCATAGTTGTTTATAAAACAAATGAAAACTACGCTCCATCAAGAGACTGCTCCAGAAGTTGCACTTTGAGAAGTGACATTTATACCAAGGCCTCTGGCCAGGCTGCCTGCCTCGCCACCCGTGCGGTGGTACTGACTGGTGTCAGTGACTGCTCCAGCGCAGGCACTAGAACACTCTGGCATGGCCAGGCTGCAAGTTACAGCTTTGCCTACAGTCTAGTTCTGGTTGCTTTACTATCATTGTATTCAGATTATATAGCTTGCAGGTCTGTGGTGATTAAGAGAATGTAATACAGAACTTTTTCTTTGCTAGTTTTGTAGGAAATTGTGAGATTGATTTGGAGATCAAGCGATATTTTTGTAGAGCTGGTGTGCAAAGTATACAGGTAAGGTTTTTTTAAGTTTCATAGTCTTCTCAAATCCTTTGTGCTCTATTCAGAAAGAAAATCATGAAGTTTTTATTAACTCAGAATTTCTTTGAAGTTAAGTTTTTGTTTATAGGTTATACTTGAGAGAAACCTGAAGTCAGATGTTCAGGAATCACTGAGAGGATCCTGCATCCTCCTTCTTGTGTCTCTAATGGCCTGTGGAATTGTTTTCTGTTAATGTTTCGGTTTCCCATTTGAATTTAGATTCATGGTACAATGCGGGTGATCCTGGAACCACTGATTGGAGACATGCCCTTAGTGGGAGCTTTGTCTATCTTCTTCCTTAGGAAGCCAGTAAGTCAATGTTTATTTCATTCTTTTCTTCCCATTCACTGACAAGAATGTGTACATATCGAAGAATAGACAGAGTGGAGAAAAAGAGCTTAACTCACTTTATTCCCTTTGGTGCATGAATCCTGCGTGCTTTCATCTCTTTATGCCTTAACAGAGGGCTTCACATCTCTCGATAGACAACTTTTTTCCTCATTATAAAAATAATATGTTTTGCTGCAGAAAATTTGAAAGCAGACCTTAGAAAGTATAGGTTGTAACTAACATTCAGCACCTATCACTGAGTATGATATATATTTACTGATTCAATCCTCATAGCTCTGTAGCTAGATACTAACACTAAATACTTTTGCCGACCAGGACCTGAGAGTCTGATTTGTCCAAGTCACAAAACCAGTAAGTCTGGGGATCTGCACCTGGACCTGCCCTGGTCTGGCAGAGATGCTATCCTCATACTCACCTTAAGTCACCCTGCAGCCGCCCCCCCCCCCCCCCGCCACCATTGCCTGCCTCTCGGGGTGTGTTAAGTGAAGCACACAGTATGCTGTGTTTTTAAGAGTCACAAAGATTAATTTTGACTAAGTTATATTTTAACACTTGGATAAACCATGATATTATTATTTTACATTCCATTTTTGGTTATAAGTCGTCAATACTTATTACTCATCATTAGCCACAAAAGTAAGACAACAAAAATGTCACCTACCTAGACTCTCCCTCACTGAGACCCTTTCTCCTCGCCGAGGCCCCTCCCCTCACTGAGACTGTCCATCCTCACCTGGGTGGCTCCATTCCTACAAGGCTCCTCATCTGGGCTTCTGCAGCCTCTGCTTGGCTTCCTGCCTTGGCTCTGTCCTCAGTGGACTTCACTGCTAGGGGTCTTGACCCGGCAGACTGACCCACCAGGGGCCGGCTCTCACTCGCGGACGGTCATCTGTCCAGTGCAGTGGTAGTACCACCCCCGCCCCCTCCCCCATTGTCCCTTCCACCTCCCTCCTTCTCTCTCCCTCCTCTCCCAGAATGCTGCCCTTCCCAGGACACAGGCAGCCAGGTTCCCTCCTTGTCCCTGTGCCTCATAGCACACTTCTTAATCTTTGCAAGCCACAGCCATATCTGTCTCCGTACAGTTCAGTAAATGTCTGATGAATGAATGGATCTGTTTCTCAGATACCTCTTCACAGTGTGCCGTTTTTGTAACCTGCGATGAGTCCTTTCTGGAGGTGTCATTAACATCATGTGTAGTGTAAAATGGGGATATTCATTTGTATAATTTGATTCAAATAACTTAATATAAATTATCGTTGCTGGTTTTTAAAATACAAGTTTATCTAGACCAAACAAGTGGTACTTTTCTGTATAAAAACATAAGAAGTAAGTGTCATCACTCTTTGTTACCGCTAAAATTATTATTCTCATTTGCTTTTTATTGCTTAAATAATTGGCTTATTTTGAACGTATCTTAACAACACAAAACATGGTAAAATTCAAAAGCTATTAAGGAACATCTGTGTTAAATTTTAATTTATTAAAATTTTGAGAAATGAAGAAATCCGTAAAAGATTCAAAATTCATGGGGTTTTTTTCCCCACATACAAGTTGTTGAAAAGACAGCATGTTTAAAAAAATTCCTTCATTAATGAATATAAAAAACTAATCCTTAGCAAGTTGATAAGTATTTTTAGTTTGCAGGGAATTTTTAACAATTTAAAGAGTTTTTTTTCAGCTCAATGTAACAAAATCCAAATCTTTAAATCTTCCTCAAAACTTTGTAATATTCTTCATTGGATCTTTCTTAGGTATACTTAGTTTAAAAATAACATTGTAGGGACTTCCCTGGTGGTCCAGTGGTTCGGACTCCATGCTTCCACTGCAGGGAGCCCAGGTTCAGTCCCTGGTCAGGGAACTAGGTAGGATCCCACAAGCTGTGCAGCCAAAAAATAAAAAATAAAATAAAAATAACATTATAATGTTAATTTCCAAATGAAATTTTAGTACTCAGAAAAGCAGGATGAGGCTGTGAAAGGTTGAGGATCACTTGTATCCTTATATGGTGAATTACAGTCACCAAGCACAGGCTTCAGAGAAAAGGGACTTTTTCAGTCGCTTTCATCTGGAAAATGTAAGAGCAGAATTCCCTGCTGGCTGCCAAGTCCTTCCTCACCCCAGTGAAAAACAGAAAGATCGCGGTTTCGACTATCCAGATGATTTAGAAGCATGGCAACCTTCAGAAGAATATGAAACTTTCGCACGTTTTTTGCTCGTTGATTTGTTTAGATTAGTTCTGATAATGTGCTACTTGTTTTTAAAAAAATAACCACAGGTGTCTGCAGTGCTGACCTTGTTCAGCACAGTGGGGGCAGGGCGGATGTACTGTCCCCTTATTTCAGGTTAAGTGACAGACATGAGCGCCACACAGCCTCACTTTCCGCTCCTGGTTCTTTCTCTCCTTTGAACTGTGTGCTTTGAACAAATTACCATCTTCTCCCAGTATCCACAGGGGATTGGTTCCAGGACTCCCACGGACCAAAATCCGTGGGTGCTCAAGTTCCTTATTAAATGGCGTAGCATTTGTACATAACCTACGCACATCCTCTGGTATCCTTTAAATCATCTCTAGATCACTTAATAACACCTAGTACGGTGTAAATTCTGTGTAAATCGTTGAAAGTCCAATGTAAATAGTTGCCCTAGTGCAGCAGATTCAAGTTTTGCCTTTTGGAACTTCTGGAACTTTTTCTTTCCGAATACTTTTGATCCGTGTTTGGTTGAATCTGAGAAGGCGGAACTGGAACCCTCAGATACGGAGGCCCAACTGTGTTTAATTTCTGTAAGCCTCAGTCTCCCCATCGGTAACATGGGGAGTACACTAATACCTCCCTCAAAAGATTAGAGGTGACGATTAAATGTTAAAACACTTGGTATAGCACCTGGCACTCAGTGAGTCTTCAGATGTTTAAGAAATTAAATATTTTGCTATATGTAGGGTTAGCATTCTGGTGGGGTCCTGGCAGCAGAGGTCGAGCATTGGTAAGCACAGAAGCTTGGGTTAAGGTTCTGGTATGAGCCAGGGCGACCTACTCTCTGCCCTTGGACATGTCCCAGGGGAGTGGTGGCAACCCACTCATGCTAACTTGACAGTTGTTGGGATTGCCTCTGGCATACACTCTTAAGGGTGTTTCAGAATCCTTAGGTCATTTTTAGGTCTGTCTCAGGAGTATGGATTAGAGTAGACTGGGTCAGGAGGTCCTTTCTAGAACTTCTCCAGGAGGTGGTCTGGGGCTCACTCTGAACCTGTTTATCCTAAAGGGGTCCTCCCAGCTAGCAAAGGACATGCCTGCTGAGCCTTTGATCCACAGATTGAGCTTCTTCATCTATAAAATGGAAATAACATCTTCCGTTTAGAGTGATTGTGAAAAGAAACTGAATCCTACTAGCTAGGACTCCGGCAATTGAGGTACCTTAAGCAAAGGAAGGGGGAGAAGGGGGAGCTTTATTTAAAAACAAAATGAGCATATATCGATGTCTCATGAAACTCATGCAGGGGCTGCAGTTGGGAGTCAGGAACAGGACGGAATGTGGAATGTGGACGCCGTGGCCACTGTCTCTTGTGCCTGTTCTGCCTCAGCTTCGTTCTTCTCTCACCCTGAGACCAGCCTCCTCTGGTCCTTCAGGCCACAGGCCAGAAACGCTGGCTGCCGGTGCCCCCAGGAGTGAGCCTCCCGGTCTTCCCTTGGTCCTTGCCTGCCCTATTCCAGCTGCATCAGATACAGACCCTTAACCCCGAGACCAGGAGTAGGAAGGTTGCAGCATTCGAACGAGGCTCCCAGAAACCGATTCCTGCAGCCCTGCGTGGGAGGTGGTCATGAGGGGCGAGGGAGGGCTGGGCTGGCAGGTCCATGGAGCCCACTGGACGGAAGAGGCCCAGTCTTAGGCCACACATTAAGCCACTGGGGAGTTTGTGGCTGTTTATCCCGCCAGGTGTCCTCTGCATTTCTTGGATCTGGGGTTTGATGTCTTTCATCATTTTGAAGCGTCTTGCCCCACCACCGTTGTTGTGGTGCTCTTTCAGTGGCCCTGCCCCCTCCCTGTGACTCTGTCTTTGGAGGGTCTTGTGCAGGAGAGAGTGTCGCACCTGCCCCCAGCAATACCGGATCTCTGTGGTCAAGGCATAGAGGGTGAATTCTGTTCCTGTCCTCTGAGTGGCTGTGGTCCCTCGCCTCTGGAAGGCAGGGCTTCTGTCTTTCCTGCAGCAGCTGTGCTCTCCTCGGCCTGCCCTATTTCTGTGGATTTCACAGGGTTTACTCTGGCTCTCCTGCCCTGGGATGGCCCTGTCGCCTCAGCTCTCCATGCATTCAGGAGTGATGCTCTTCCCAGTTTTCTACATCCCAAGTGAAAGCTGGAAGTCCTAGGAGCTTTAAGACATAAGAAAAATATTCGTGACCTTTACCACCAGCCCAAATCAGAAAATTCAGAAACTCTGGAGAAGGGTGGAGCCACCAGTCTGTTTTGTTTTGTTTTTAAATATTTATTTTCTTTTTGGCTGCGTCCGGTCTTCGTTGCGGCACGCGGGCTCCTCCTTGTGCCGCGCGGACGTCTCTCTAGTTGTGGCGCACGTGCTCAATAGTTGTGGTGCGCAGGCTTAGTTGCTCTGCTGCATGTGGGATCTTAGTTCCCTGGCCAGGGATCGAACCCGTGTCCCCTGCGTTGGAAGACGGATTCTTAACCACTGGACCACCAGGGAAGTCTCCACCAGTCCGTTTTTAACAGACTTCCTGTGTAGGACGCCTGGCGTGTTGTCAGTGCTGAAATGAGCAGTGGCTGTCACCGACTCTCCTGCAACCCACAGATGGCACGGAGGGCAGAGGGCAGCCGACTGAGGTTCCCGTGAACACATGCTGCGCTGGTGGGGTTGCAGTTGCAACGTGCCCACCTTACTCACTGTCCCTCGGCAGCCCAAAGAGCTGATTTCCTGTCCTTTGGGAGCATGTCTCACTGGTTCTTCAGTTTCCCGAAAGGAGATCCCAGTCATCCAGACTTGGCACTAATTTTAGTTGCTTTCCCAAAGCGCTGCCTGGATCTGCCCTGCCCTCACACCTGTCCACCTGCTCACACACTCACTCTCGTCCTCCCACACACAGTCACTCACACTCCTCTCTCACCCCCTCAGCTTGGCTCTTCTGTCCCCTGGCCTCCCTGTGTTCAGGGACAGGCCAGCTCCCCCTTCAGGGCCTTGAACGCGGAGGCCCTTCCCCTGGGGCCTTCTTTCTTGCATTCAGATCTCTTCTTTTCAAGCTCACCTGAATCTGTCCTTCCATGAATTCTGCCCCTGCCTCGCAGGCATTTTGTTTCTCTGAATTTGGGTAGCATCCAGGTACATCTTACCATTTTGCCAAGGGTCCTGCGAGTCGGCCCTCTGTCACCTGAGCGTTTGTACTCTAGTTATAATCCCCTCCGGGTGACTGCCCTTTGGGAGGGCCTGTGAGTGCTTCTTTACTCCTGGTTCAGCAGGGTGCCCCAGATCTGGAGTCAGCCATTTCTTCAAAATCCCCTGTTCCTTTTAGTGGAAAACGCGTTTAGAGATCGTAGTCAGGGTGCTAGGGAGTCCTAGGGAGGTTAGTGTTTCAGGACTTTATTAAAGTTGTTGCTTTTGAGTTTTGCCCTGTCCGAAAGAATCTTGACCCTTCCAGTTCATGTTTATAACCACCTACTGCCCAGCTTTGTCACTCCAGCTCTATGGGTAATAGAGGTCATGCAGTTTCACTTAGCATCTTCTACAACATAGAGCACAAGTAATTTCATTATGTGCAGTACCCGTCTTGACAGGAAAAGCAGTGTTTCCAATCAGTACTTTTTACCTGTCCACATCCGTTTAATAGAATCTCAGCCAACTATATAGGAATTATTCTAAGATAAATACCCACTAGAAAAATGAGCAATAAAATACAGGTGTTGAATGAATGAATGGAACATGTCCCACTAGTATGAGGAATATGCAGACTGAAACAGCGATAAAGTACCATTCTTTAACTGCTGGATAGACTGATTTTTAATATAGGTGTAAAATATTTTTAATAGGTTGTAAAGAAAGGACATTTTATACAGTTTTGATGGGAATGTAAGTTTGTACAATATTAGGGCAATTATGTAGCATCTATCAACATAAAAAATGAACATGTATCTTTGACCAGAATTTCCACTTTTTGAATGCTAGTCTCCATGTGTATGTAACAACACGTGTGTACAAAGATATTCACTGATTCATTACTTACAATAAAAGAGAAATTGTAAATATTCTAAGTGCTCGTCAATAGGAGGATGGGTATATAAATAATTATGATTTTACTGGAGTAAATTTTGACATCAAAAGAACAAAACAAGAACAGGCAAGGTATCTATACCAACACGGGACAACGGCCTTGATGTTTTACAAAGTGAAAAACAAGGTATAGGACAGTAGTATGTACTAACCCATTTCATTTATAAAGAAACAAACCTGCATGATTTGATGTGATAATTGGAAATAATTTGCATACTTAATATTTTTGCCCTTTTTTTAAAACAGCTTTTAGAAATTAATTGGACAGGACTGACTAATCTTCTCGATATCCCCGGATTGAAGTAAGTACTCTGTCACGTCCTGTGGGTAGCTTGCTGGTGGTGTCACGTGCGTTTCCAGTGTCACGAAGACGACACGGGTGTTTGAGAGCTACGTCTTCCTAGCAGAGCCCATGCTTTCCGGGCGGGCTCTCTTGGGCTCTGGTGTCTCCGGCCCATCTGAGGCTCTGGGTCAGAGCCGCATGAGAGCCCTGTTAGGACTAGATGGAGCCTTTTCATTAGTCAAGAGGTGTCTTTCCAGTTTTGGTGTTTTAATATCCCAGAAAATTAAAGAAAACTTTAAAAAGTTTTCAAGCTCTTATAGGTTTCAAAGCTAGCCCTTCTTGGAATCTTTTCGAGCTGTGCTGCGCCTTCCCTTTCTGCCTTCTGTGCCTTGACCCGCTCCTCGCTGGAGGGGTAGGCGTCAGCCCTGGACCTGGGAGCTGCGTCGTGTGGCTGGGAGGGCCTTGTTGTTCCGTGTCCTCTAGTGTCTGAAACGCGAGGAAACCTTCCGCCACGAGCATGGGAAGCCCTTCAGGGCGTGTCCTGCCTGTGGGAGAAGGGAGGCTTCCTGGTCGTGCCACAGTCCCTCTGTCCTCCGAGGTGGAAGGCGGTGGCGGCAGACCTGTCAGCCACCACTGAGCAGGAAGGGCTGAGGCTGCAGCCGCCAAGTCTGCTTCTGCTGGTTTCACTGTTGCATTTGAAAGTTAAAGTGTGTTGCTTGTTGGTTAAAGTTACACATGTTCCTAGTGGACACTGCTAATCTGTGGGGGGGTTTTCCCCCTAAAATAGCTTAAAAATTGAATTATGAAAGCCTTGGTTTCAATCTCTTTTTTCTCTTCCCGTGTATTTGTTTATGCCCTTGAAATGGCCATTAGAAAGAATTTTGTTTCATTATCAGGGAAAAATTAAGACTACACTGAGGCATAGTCATAACAATAAAAGTCTTTTTTAGGGGCTGTGGTTTATTGGATATAGAAAAATACTGTTATCTTTAAAAGGTTTTTGGAACGAAAGGACAACTTTAAAAGAGTTTTGTTAAAGTGTTGATTAGGATTCTTGCTTGCAACAACAAACCCAACTTACCTGGTCTTCATTAAGTGAGTAAATAATTGAGTAAACAAATACTGTTTTGTTTTTTTTTTTTAATTGGAGTATAGTTGATCTACAGCGTTGTTAGTTTCAGTTGTACAGCAAAGTGATTCAGTTAAACATATACGTGTATTCACTCTTTTTTTTTTTAATTTTTATTTATTTATTTATGGCTGTGTTGGGTCTTGGTTTCTGTGCGAGGGCTTTCTCTAGTTGCGGCAAGTGGGGGCCGCTCTTCATCGCCGTGCACGGGCCTCTCACTGTCGCGGCCTCTCTTGTTGCGGAGCACAGGCTCCAGACGCACAGGCTCAGTAATTGTGGCTCACGGGCCTAGTTGCTCCGCGGCATGTGGGATCTTCCCAGACCAGGGCTCGAACCCGTGTCCCCTGCATTGGCAGGCAGATTCTCAACCACTGCGCCACCAGGGAAGCCCCAAATACTGTTTTTTAGAGACAGTCTATTCACTCGTCCGACACATGGGTACGGAGTGCCTGCTGTGAGTGCCAGCCGTGGCCGTGAGCAGAGTGGAGCCTGCACCCTCGGCTGGTGTCGCCGAGAGGCCTGCGGCCCTGTCGGGTAGCTAGGCACAGCCAGGTGCTGGCATCCACAGGACGGCTCCTGACTCTGCTTTTCTGTGCGTGGCTTTGTTGCCAGGCAGGCTCTTGCTGTGAAGTAGCTGCTTCTAGCTTCTATTCCGCACGCTCAGCTGCCTCAGTCGGAAGAAGAACCTTTTCCCGCGAGTTCCAGCAAAAGTTCTAGGGTTGACTTCTGTTTGTCTGCCTGTCTTTGGACAGACTCTCCTGGTTCTGAGGGTCAGGTTCTAGGGTTGACTTGTTTGTCTGCCTGTCCTTGGGCAGACTCTCCTGGTTCTGAGGGTCAGGTTGGGCCTCGTGCCCATGCTGAGAGGAGGCAGAGAAGTGCTTGAAGAAGCTCCAGTGAAGGTGGGGGCGGGGGGGACCCCAAGGAAGGGCTCCAGAAGTTGGAGGAGAGGGTGCTGCTTAGCTGGCAAAAACGACAAATCCCTGCTGTCGTTTAGCGTAGAAGAGTGTGGTCTGCTTTCTTCCCCTCTGCGTCGTGGGAGGGGTTTGTCGAGCATCTGCCCTGCAGGCCCTGGTGTGCTGGCTCCCTCTAGAGAGCCAGAGGGCGGGCTCTGCCGCGTGAGCCTGCAGCGCAGCTCGGGGGTCAGTCCCAGAGCATTCAGTTAGAAGGGAGAAATGCATGCACACTCGCTCGAGGCACACATACAAATACAGCGCCATTTCATTGCGTGATTTTATATGAAGGCAGGCTCTTTTTGTATAGTAATAACTTCTGGCTGTTGTTTTATATATGGGTTTTCATATATACAATATATAAAACCTATTCTTCTATATTCATTATGTATAGGATTGCATTTATCATTAAAAGTATCAAAATATACTCATATATATTAGAAATACAGACGGAAATAGACACACACCATTCAAAAATGAGACTGTGGTATAAAAGGGATATGGTAAAATACCCCTTTTAAATTATATATATTTATATATGATACATAATTACGTAAATTTTATGTGATACAATATACGCATATCTACTTAACATAAAACTTGGGCTACTATTTCTCAAAGATTTTGTCAAACAACTCACAGCTGTGGTAAGCCTTGTCTTATAAAAATAAATATTTAATAACTTTGAACCTAACTTAGTGAAATCTTGCCCCAAGCTTTACAAAATGAACATCTACATGCTCTATCCATTGACTACAAAACAGAATCCAAGGTATTATAAAGTAGCAGTGATGCCTGAATCACTTTACCACAAATTTTAGCTATCCTTAACAGTTTTCAATGGAGAGCCATAAACTGAGTGTTGAAGGGATGAGGGTTGTGACAGAAACAGAAGTAGGGTGATGAACAGGGTCGGTTCCAAAGGACCAGGAGGGTGGGACACAGTGGAAGCTGCTGTGTGCTGAGCCCGGCGTAGTCAGGACGAGCGGAGTGGCTCAGGGGATGCCCAGCCCCACTTGGGAGCCCGCGGATGGGGCTGCCGAGCTGAGCCTGGTGCTGGCACCGTAGGCGTTAGAGAGAGGTGGGGCAGTGGCCAACCACCGTAGCAGCTAAGGGATTCTTGAAACATTTATGTCATCAGTGAGGGGCCTTCTGTTTCAACAGATTTTTCAGTACAAACAAAACTGGTACTTCTGCAGGGAAATGCCTGAAGTAAGACTATGCTTGGTATTAATGCTTTGAAGGACCATCTCATCCTCTGCGTGGTGAACACTGATCCAGTGTCTGCGGCTTAGACCCTCTTAGTCCCCCTGGACTGTTAGCGCCCGAGTAACTGGCCTCTTCAGCAGTGGAGTGTGGAGCTGTCTGTGGGTGTGTGGTTTGTCTCTGCCCATGTCGGGCTGAAAGGCGCTGCGCTGAGGTTCCGCATCTTGGCCTTGCATTTGGACCCCCAACCTGCAGTGAGGCTCAGTTATCACTCAGTGAATGACGGCACTTTCACTGTGTCCCAGTGGATGTTCCGTGTGTAGTTACTTTACATCTGCATGTTCATAATGTTAACATCTGAGAAGTACTGGCAAGAAGTAAGGTTCTTTTAAAACTTTGCACTTCTGACTAAAGGTGTTCTTCTATAGCAATGAAACTTGGTTTACGTATGCCTCAAAAGTGCTGTCACACATACGTTGCTTGATTCTCACATTTACACCAAAGAACAGACAAAAAGCATATTGAAAGCACATTTGCTTCTTTAGCCTCCACAGTTTTATTCTGGCTACTGAGATCTCTGTGCAGTGGTGTATAGTCTTTCAAATTGATTACAGTATTCAGTACCCAAATAAAGTGTGAAGAAAGAATGAACTGTAAATTCCTTTGCTTCGTTGGGACCTCTGCATATATAACAGGAAAGATAAATTTAATGTAATAAACATGGAATGAGTAAATAAATGGATGCTTGTTTTGGTATTCTCTGTACTTTTATGGGTGTTTGAAATAGTTTATGTTAAAAAAAAGAAATTTATTTAAATGTATCTTACTTATTCAATATTAAATCAATGATAAAGTTATGTGGAAATGTATGAGATGTTATTTAGGACATTGTGAAATATAGCCAGAATAGTATCTTGTGTTCTCAGAATAAACCCCACATAATCGTCACTGTAGCAGTACTGCATCTAAAGTATTAAACTGCTGGCTATAAATACTGTGTTAGAGGGATTAGCTCCACACTGTCAGTGGGATGTTGTGTCATGTCTATGCTAAGTTCACTGTTAACAGGCGATAACTAGTACTGAAGTGTCTGATAGTTGGTTTGTTTGTTTTTTACCTCCCACCTAACAGTGGTTTGTCAGATACTATCATTTTGGACATAATATCAAACTACCTGGTGCTTCCCAACCGAATCACGGTTCCTCTCGTCAGCGAAGTTCAAATAGCACAGTTGCGGTTTCCTATACCAAAGGTAAGCATCCATTCATTAACACTTACAGACAGACTGGAGGAACTCTTCACATACTTGGGTGTTGTGACTTCTTGTATTTCTCCTAACAGCAGCCTTGCCACGTGGATCTTGATGCAGTAAAGGTGGTCTGTCCTGCCCTGTTCCTTAGGAGATTGGCTAAGGGGCATCTGGCCGAAAAGTTTCAGAGACTTGAGGACAGTTCTTAAACCTCAGCTGTGAACCTCAGAGCTGCTCATAGGGATTTAATTCTGCAGATGTCATTGCAGGTTGTAAAGGACAGCTATGACAACTTATTTATTGCCTCAGAAAGCACTTCCTATTTGTATGTATCAAGATGTAACAGTTCAGCCTAAGCTGGGAACGTTGTACAAGCCTCCCCTCAGATAGGCTTGACAGAGTGGGCATCTTTGGGGTCACTCAGGGAGGGATGTGGCAGGCGCGTCGTTAGTGTTAGAGCTGCCCTGGGTGGGATGTAAGGGCACGGCCGGGGCTGAGCCACAGCCCTGCGGTTAGGCAGCGGCTTCACTTCGGGAGCGTATTCCTTGGTGTGTCTGGGCTGCAGTTTCTTCATCTGTAAGTTGGGGTGATGCCCTGCACACAGAGGCGGGTCACACATGTTGGAGTCGCCTTCATTTGAGTAAACTAAACAACCTCAGTCTGAGACTGAGAGCCTGCTGGCCAAGGACGTGGAATCCTCTGCTGGGCACAGAGCTGGAAGGGTGGCCCCAGTTAGCAAGGGCTTCTCCCCACCCGTCTGGTCTGACCGACCTTGGGCTCCAGAAGTGGAGTGGGCAGCCTGTCACATGGTGTCTGGTCCTAGTTCAGTGTTTGTTTCCTGAAGTAGAAGTGGCCAGCCTTTCCCCACTGCCCGTTAACTCTTTCTAGGTAAATTTGATCTCAGTAACAGTGCACAAACCAACAAAAGTGCATGAGCATTCCTGTATTTTTTCAAGTAACAACACCCCAGTCATTCATGCCCAAATTAGTTACATTGTTGGCATTCAGCAGATGTGATGGGACACCACGTATGAGACAGGGATGTCTTTTTTCGTTAACTTAGGATTCTCATCTCTGGAAACCCAGGCCTGCCTTTCCACATAGAAATCCCCGTGCTCCTAGGCCATTAGGCCTTTGTATTCTCTGAGTACAGGTGACCATCTAAGCTTGCCCGGATCCAGCCTCCCTGCTGCTCAGATATGTTTGTTGCCACATTATCTAAGCTTTAGACCTGTGAAAATATAAGCAGGGGATTTTGTTTTGTTACGGTTTTAAAAGCGTATTTATCTGTAAAAATGTCTATCTTTCTATGCTGATTGGTTCAGAAATATTACCTGGTAATTTTTTAAAAAGTGTTTTGTGGTGTAGAATGCTACCCTCCAAAAGGTAACTTTACAGGTTGTGTTTGCCTTGAAAGAAATATGAGTGGAGGTTTTTAATTTTATCAATTAAACAACATTTTTGGAAAAGATAACTATGTTAAGTCTGTGAGTCGTATGTATCTCAGATTTTCAGTTTCCTATGCATAAAATAGGTTTAATGACAGTATTTCATAGGATTGTTGTAAAAATTCAGTGATGTAATTGGAAAGTAATTGCATATCAAGGACTTAGGAACAGTCTCGTGCATCCTGTAGTGCCTGTTATCACTGCAGTTACCACTAGTGTTACTACTACCAAAACACAGGACTGTTTGGTGACCCATGAGGCCCTGTGCCATCTGACCTCCTGCCGTCCTGCCCTGCCCAAGTTGGGCTCCTGGGGTCCCTGGGGCACAGTGCCGCTCTGGGACCCCGCGTCCCAGGAGAAGTCTGCAGGAGGTGGTGGCTCACACCAGCGCTCCTGACTCTGGCTCCGGTCAGACCCCTGGGACCCCGCGTCCCAGGAGAAGTCTGCAGGAGGTGGTGGCTCACGCCAGCTGCTCCTGACTCTGGCTCCGGTCAGACCCCTGGGACCCCGTCGCGCTGCTCCTGAGCATTGCGTGTTTGCCTTTGTTGCTCAGGGAGGAGGAGCTGCCTGGTCCCTGGGCACAGGCTTCACCCCGTGCCTGTCGGGTGAGCCAGCGAGCAGTCTGCTCTGTCTTCCTTCTTTCCAGGGTGTCCTGAGGATACACTTTATTGAAGCTCAGGATCTTCAGGGAAAAGACACCTACCTTAAGGGACTTGTCAAGGGGAAGTCAGACCCCTATGGAGTGATTCGAGTTGGCAACCAAATCTTCCAAAGCAAGGTCATCAAGGAGAACCTCAGTCCAAAGTGGAACGAGGTGTACGAGGTGAGGGAGTGGGTGCTGCTGCCGTCCCCCCCTCCACGTTCCTGTTCCACTCCTGCTGCGGGATCGTGGTGTGCTTTAGTTCAGGGTAACCTCAATTCTCTGCTTGCATTTTCCATTTTTAAAACCATTGTACCTTGTATCCCTACCTCACACAAAATTTTAAACCTTAATCGCATCAAGCTATCACGGTAAATAATTAGCCCTTAATACACATAAACGTATTCCAAAATGAGGTTGATTATTTACTGTTTGGTAAATTTTCATTTAATACATCTGGACGTCTCTACATGTCAGTAAATATAGCCGTTCACTTGAGTAGGTACCATCATGTTTTTACTCAGAGAGATCTGGGCTTTTGGGTTCATTGTAACCAGTGCTGTATGAGTGTCGTGGGTTTTCTGCATTTGGCCAAGTTTTCCCCAGATTACGCTCCTCAGAGTGGAATTGCTGCATCACAAGGTATGCGGTTTGGAAAGAACTGAGAAGTGGTGCAGTTTATACCCCATCAGCTTCCCGTCCTCCCAGCCCGGTCTGTTGCCACATCTCTCAATCTCGGAGTGGTGGTGAGTGGGGCGCTTGCGGCCACCCTGCAGCCAGCACTGACCAGGGCCGCTGGCGGAGTGGAGAGACATCCAAGCTTGTGGCCCCCGGTAACTGGGAACAAACGCAGCGGCCCGTGGCCGTGTGCGCGGATATTTCACAGGGACCCTGCCATCCGGAAGTCTGTCGGGTCCGACAGTGGGGACCTCAGTGCTGTGCAGCTGCTACTGCTGACTGCAGTCACGTACTCAGTAGACACGATACTAGTGACTGTGAGATAACTGTGAGCTGTTACCTTTCAGGCTCTGGTCTATGAACACCCCGGACAGGAATTAGAGATCGAGCTCTTTGACGAAGACCCAGACAAGGACGACTTCCTCGGAAGGTAAATCCTTCATGACTGAGGAGAGCGTAGACTCTTTTTCTTTGATAATCAGTGTTAAACGTGTAATATAACTTCAAAAACAGGATTATGTACATGTTATGTGTATTTTAAAATGGCTCTTAGATGTAGCGTTGCTTCACCTTAGACTTCTTAAAACACGTTTTGTTCCTAAAACATTTCACATTTAAGTAAGAAAAGGAAAGCTGCTAGATCTGTGTCCATCATAGCAGCCACACGTTGCTATTTAAGTTAAATTGATTAAAGTTAAACAAAATTTAAAATTCACTTTCTTAGTTGTGCTGCCCCATTTTAAGTGCTCAGTAGCCACGCATGGCCCCAAATCCAGCCCAGCTCTCCAGCCTTTACACCACGCAGGCAGGTGTGCTCTAGGTTATAGAAACAGGTTTTTTAACTTTTGATTTGTTATTGGGTTATGGGGGGCGGGGAATAGATAGTAATTTATATTGTGCCTGTATACTGGAAAAGCAAATATTGACTTGTTTGCTTAAATTGAACAACCTGTACAGCTGAAAAAAATATCAAAAAACACACTTTAGCCTCATCTTTATTATTTAACTGAATTTCTTGTGGCATAAAAGATACAAGGATAGATGACATTGGACAGGTCTGGCTTCATCAAGAATGGCCTGTGTGTTAGGCTGTGACCTCAGAATTCATTCATGAGACAGTTTAATGAGGAGCAACCACAAGATTTCAAGCAAGGCAGTGAACAGATCAGACTTGCATTCCAGTAAAGCCACTGTTAGGTTATCAGGGATTGAGACTGGGGACCGGCCGGCCTTCAGGAGGCTGTTGGAATAGATCAGGAGAGAGATGTCGGGTCTGACCTGGGGCAGAGCTCGGGGGCAGAGAGGAGAGGTGGCTGCAGAAGAAGGGGGTGTCATCGTTCCGTCCTGGTCGTCTCTGGCTCGGGGGCCGGCTCCATGCTCTCAGCAGTGCAGGATTATTGGGGGAAATGGAACGGGCCGTCGGGGATGTGCCGAGCACGAGGCAGAGGCCTCTGCGGCCACAGAGACGCTGGTCAGAGCTGAGGAGCGAGGCTGGGAAGGCAGTCAAGGCCTAATTGAGCCCACGGGGGGCTGAGCCGGAGCAGTGGGCAGCAGCTCAGGGAGAGCGCGTCAGACCCAGGGCGGAATGTGCCTGCACATGTGGGGCGCGAGTGGACAGCTCCGTGTGGGGAAGACCAGCCCTCCCGGCTCTGCCCGCAGCTGTGCCTCGCTGAGTGTTCCCACCTCCCTGCTCTTCCCTACCTCGCTTCGCTCTCGTGGGTGGAAGCTTGGGGAAGCTTTTGGAAGAAGTCTGTTTCTTGGTAAACTAGCATTTTGTTGCATGTCTGGAGTACTTTTTCATAGACTAATGCTTAAGGTTATTTCAGTTGTAAGAAGTGTGTTTCTATGTTCTAAAGTTGTTGTATTGTTATTTCTATAGTCTTATGATTGATCTTATTGAAGTTGAAAAGGAGCGCCTTTTAGATGAAGTAAGTTTCCTTTGAGTATTGTTCTATTTCATGAGTGTTGACAGAGCACCTGCTGCCACCGCCACCTGATGGTCTGAGAACTTAACATCCGCTCACAGACGTTGAGGACTTAGGCCTTCTAGTAACAGCAAAGTGAAAAGAAGTCAGCACCTACCAGACACTCGAAATTCCTGAGGATCCAAACACACACCAACTTTGTTTCAGGCAGGCACGCTCTCCTTCGGAGTCAGGGCAGAATCTGGGAGAAACTCCCCAATAACAGGCATTTTAAAGGTAGTTGGAGTTCACAGCAGAGCTGGCACAGTGCAGTTGATGAGAAATTGTCCCATGAAAGATACCCACAGACACAGTGTGAATTGACAGCAACAGACGTACTTCAAGCAAGATATTGCTATCAGAATAAAAAGGATAAAAAAGGAAGTTTGTGGTGGCTTCTAAAAGATGGGTAAGATTTGGATAAGTAAAGCATAATTAACCAAATCACTGCTGAGATCTGCTTTCAAAGTAACATGTTTCCCTTCCCGTGCACGTCAGCACACACTCAACAGGTATCTGCAGTTTATCGTGTTGTGTGCCGGGTACTGTGTGCAGTGACGGGCAGAGCAGACAAAGCCCTGCACTCGGGGCAGTCTCTTCTTAATACTGAGTGTTTGGGGACCATCCTTGATTAATTGTTTTGTGGCTTTTAAGCTGAAACTAGTGTATACTAATTGTTAGTATATAGTGATGAGGAAAAACAAACCTGTTAACGTGTTTGATATTGAAATTCAGACTTGGGATCAGTGTTATATTCTCTCTTGGCCCGTAAATTCTATGGAAGTCCATACGTAAAAGCCTGACAGTGTTGGGTGGTGTAAGAAGACATTTGAGTCCTTGCGTGTGAATCGGGGGAGGAATTGGGAGTCAGTGAGTTAACACACGCAAAGCGGCCACTGCTGTCAGTGTCTGGGGCCAGCAGCTGGTTCTCAGGCCTGGAGCTAAAGGTGGCAGGACTCAGGCCTTCCACGTTTGTGGAGACTGTTCAGTTTGCGTGTCTGATCCAGGAGGACTTTGGCTGAACTGTCTTGCTTTCTCTGCAGTGGTTCACCCTGGACGAGGTCCTCAGAGGAAAGCTGCACTTGAAACTGGAGTGGCTTACGCTCATGCCAGACGCTTCAAACCTCGAGAAGGTGCTGGAGGGGGTCCCATAACAGCCTGCACTCCTGATCGCTAAGATTAGTACCTGTAAACTGTGCTGCTGCTCACTTAAAAAAAATTACAGCAATAATTTTGACTCCTGTGCTGTAAATCACTACAGTAGCATCAGGGATAAATTAGAGATAATGGAATTTTACAGGTCATTCTCACCTGTTTTATGAGATGCTTAAATTCTGTGCTTGATTATTGCATAGGGATTTGAAGAGCCACAGGTCACCTGAGTGCTTCGTTTGATCGATCTGAATAGAATGTTATGTTCATTGTCTCTGTATTGCATATATCAGATGCTTATTTCTCCACCTTTCTTATTTTCTTGAGGGTTATAGACATAATCAGGAAGAAATAGTCAGGGACCTTGGAAACCCACCTGCTGAAGCTTTTTCCTTTCCTTGTAGGTGCTGACAGACATCAGAGCTGACAAAGATCAAGCCAATGACGGGCTGTCCTCCTCGCTGCTCATCTTGTACTTGGACTCAGCCAGGAACCTCCCGGTAGGTGCCTCCGCGAGAGCCCACTGGGTGCTCGTTTCCTGGCAGTGGATCCTGCTGTGTTCAGCCGCGCCCACGCCGTGTCCCCATTCTTGTTGCTGTGTTTTCACTTCACTCCAGTCCAAGAGAGCAGCAGTGGAGAGGGATACGTGTGCATTTCCTCCATGAGTGTAATTTTATGTTTACATCTTATTGGTTTATCCAGGATGGTCAGAATTATCTTACATGTTTTAAGAAGAAATCTCCAATACATAGGAAAAGAATACACCTAGTAGTTAGAGAAGAAGATTTTCTGTAGAGAATCACTAATTATTAAAATTTAGTGCCCAAAGATGACAATTATATCCCTCTGGCATCATCCTGGAAGTAGCACAGCAGGGTGACGGGGCCGCGTCGGGTGATCCCCTGCACACACGGCTTCTAGCCCAGAGCGGTGCTCCTCCTCGTGGGCGTCAGAGTTGTTCCGCACTCAGAAAAGCCGTAGAGAACAGTTCTTTACAGATGTAACGACCAGAAGCGTGGAGAAGGGTCGGTCAGGCCCTGGTGTGACGCTCGCCTCCACCCTGAGGGTAGTGTGCTCGTGGTCAGTGTTTATCGTTTTGATAATGCGTTTTTTTTTTTTTTTTAAAAGAATTTCACTTTATTTATTTATTTATTTATTTATTTTTGGCTGTGTTGGGTCTTCGTTTCTGTGCGAGGGCTTTCTCTGGTTGCGGCGAGCGGGGGCCACTCTTCATCGCGGTGCGCGGGCCTCTCACTGTCGCGGCCTCTCTTGTTGCGGAGCACAGGCTCCAGATGCGCAGGCTCAGTAGTTGTGGCTCACGGGCTCAGTTGCTCCGCGGCATGTGGGATCTTCCCAGACCAGGGCTCGAACCCGTGTGCCCTGCATTGGCAGGCAGATTCTCAACCACTGCGCCACCTGGGAAGCCCCGATAATGCGTCTTGAGTGCCCATTCACTTGTTCAATAGATGGCCTTTCTTGTTCCATTTCACTGTTGGAGGCCAGTTTTGTTGAAAGAAAGACAACTACCTCCAGATGAAGGGTGTTTCCTCCTGAAATGATACTGGTTCCAGGTCACCCAGGTGCACCTGTAGACAGTCCCCCAGGGTGTGTCCTTGGTGCGGGTGGACGTCTGGGCATCTCACCTCACTGTGATCGCACCATGCTGTTCCTTTACCTCGGGAAATGCACACCCTAATTCTGTTTAGCACCTCTCAAGGGTTTAAAATTGTGCATTACTTGGGCTTTGCTCACAAGCAAAGTCAATGTATTTTGGGCATCTCTATGTTTTATTTAAAGTTTTTAACGATTAAAATCTGATCATGTATTTTTTTCATTTTGGGAAGATGTAGCAATTGTGTGTGTGTAAATGTATATAATTGTACTCTTTCTTTCAGTGAAGGTTTAACCTTTCTGCAGAATTACTTGTACGGTAGAACTTTTTGCTTTTAACCACAGTAATGTTTTAAAGTGTTTCATATGTGCCTGATGGAAGTGAATTTGTTGTGTATTTTAGGATATAGAGGAAAGTAGCGGGGAATTGGCCTCTCTTTAGAACTGTGTGTTTTGTCACATTACATTAAAGTTGAATAACGTCATGAAGGCAGAAGACAGACAGAAAGAAAAGTGATTGTACTAACCTTCTGTTAAAAGGGCACTTTGTGCATGAAGTATGCTCTGGCCGTCAAAGGCAAAGGATCTTTACAAAACCGCCGCCCGTTTGGGCCTGTTTCCACGGGAGTGCGTGCCGTCTCCTGCGTTTCTGCGTGATTCTTTGACTCTGCCTGTTGCATCCTGGTTATTAGTGCTTTTGTGCCTTCATTGACCGCAATCCACCATTCTTTGCTTTCTCCTCCCATTTCCATTTTCCCGAGAGTATCTACGAGGGAAACTTCGGGTGTGGCTACCTAAAAGAGAGGCGAGCGTCGGGACTGGTGTTTTGTGAGAATACCGCCTCAGTCTGTAGCGCACCGTTTGTGAGTTCTCAGTGTTCTTCCTTCCTTCTGTTTGGTGGAGGCTGCTAGAGCGTGCACTGGAGCTTCAGTGCCACCTGCTCGGCGGTGGGATGACGTGCACGCCTTTCCAGCTTCTTGCATGATTGCAGTTCCTGGGCATGCTTCCTTCGTGCTTGTTTTGTGGAACGTAACACTGCTGTAACTGATGTTGGTGACTGCGTCTGGTACCGAGGTGGACGAACCCCGTGAGCCATGGAGGAGCCTTGGGCTCTGACGCTGCTCCTGGCCCTTAAAAAATGAAAAACAAAAAATCATCTGAGGAAAAGGTAGTGAAGCCATAACGGTTAAAATGGATTTTCTTACGGTTCATCTCAATGTGAGATGTAAATGTTTCTTGGCAAGCTTTCAAAAAACTTCCTTAAATCTACTTGCTCCTCCTGGCCAAACACAGAAGTGTCAGAGCTTGGCTTTCCACGAAGTCCCCCGTGGCCTTGGGGACAGTCAGTGAAGGCAGAAACTCACTGCTGCCCTGAAAACGCGCCTTCTGCCTCCCCATTTAACCAGAGCTCCTAGGGTGAAAAAACATGTTGAGTTTATGATTCACTTCTTTTAAGGAACGTGAAGAATTTCCGGGGGTGGATAATTGAGCATTTCTACCTTTATCTGGGAAGCGGATCTTCATCTCACGTGTTTCCCTGAGGCCTTGCTCTGGTGCCTTGATCCCTGGCACTGTTCTTGGTCCTTTCAGCAGTTATTTTCACTTGCTTTGGGGTCAGAGAAAGCCACCGATGGCTTAGTCATTAGTCTAGAAACTAATTATTGATTTAACTCAATAACTAGTGAGATTCTTAACGTTCATTTGTTTCATTTTACTTATTTCTATTTCCGCATGCATTCTCAGTTTATTCTTATTTAAAAAATAAGAAAGAAGGGGGGAGAGCAAAACTGAAAGAACAGGCATTTTGACCCATCTTATAGATGAGGACAGTCAAGCCGCTGAAGAGTGGGTGAGCTGCTGTTGGGTCTCCTCGCATCCCCTGCCCACCTGCTGGGAGGTCAGAAGGAGGGCAGCCATGCGTATCAGCAGCTGTTTCCTGTCACTTCCAGGTGTTTCCTAGTGGAAATCTGTGTTGTAAGCTGCTGTCGATGACAGTCTTGCTCAGCTGCATGAGTTACTGTTTTCTGTAACTGCTTCTTTTAAAGGAAATATTTCTGAACTTGTGTCAGGATTTTTTAACTTGCTCTGTAATATTTAGCTAAGACGTGTCTGGGTTATCCAAGTTAACTTTCCTCCCACATTACCAGAACCACATGCTCTGCTTGATGATTCAGGTACCGGAATCAACAAAATGTCCTACAAAATAAATTCGAATAGACTGATCACTTTTCTCCCCTTTGATTGGCAGTGGGAAGTGAGATCAGTTGTCAGCTGTCCCTGAGGGCCGAGCCTGTGGCTGTGTCCGGGAGAGGGTTTGGGCTGCGGCCAGCCCGTCGCTCTCCTACCTTCTGCTGCTCACTACCTTCTGCTGCTCAGAGCCCTCTTCATGTGCAGCCTCACCAGTGCATTTCCACAGGTGGTCCCGTCTGGGAGCCTCAGCACAGCAGGACTTTCTCCCACGCTGGGAACGGCCTCTTTATCCTGTGGCCTTAGCACTCGGGCCTCCTCCTTTTGGCCAGAGGAACGAGAGGGTGATTTCTGACCCCCGGAGGCCAGCTTCAGACCCTGAGGCCTCCCTGACTACATGCATTTCCCAAGTACTTTCCAAGGGCTCTGCGTGCACAGCTCATTGAGTCTCAGGCTGG
This sequence comes from Eschrichtius robustus, assembly GCF_028021215.1. NCBI lineage: Eukaryota > Metazoa > Chordata > Mammalia > Artiodactyla > Eschrichtiidae > Eschrichtius > Eschrichtius robustus. The sequence continues at coordinate 130,216,244 of NC_090831.1, read as the reverse complement.
CAGGACCTTTTCTCAGATGAGGTGCTGAGATTAGAGACCCAGGGTCGCCACTAGGAAGCCGCAGAGCCGGGATCTGAACACAGCTGTGTGACCCAGAACCCACATTTTCCACCCTCCTGTCTGGTCCATCCTTGTATAAAGTGAACTTGTTATCACTTCATTAAGTTTGTAAGTTCATAATGCTGTGTATGGGGGTTTATCTGAGGGGACCACGTGGTGTTTGCACTAGTGTCCACTTTATACATAAAAGTGTTGGTTGTATAACATGGAGACCCTTGGGTGTGATGCTTCTAGGTGCTCTGTGAAAGTGATTTGAGCTCTCAGTTTAAAAAAGTGCAGGTAACTGTTACTGCCCCCGCTTACGGTGCGCAGCCCCCGAGCGGACGGTGCGGTGACGTCCGGAGGCCCCACGCTGGGCCCTCGCCGAGCGCACCTGAGCAGCCTGATCTGCCTCGCCTCAGGCCGGTGTGGCTTCCCACGCCCGCCCTCGCAGGCCCCTCTTGCACCCCTAACACCCGCCATGGCCTCTCTCTTTGTTTCACTTCACTTGATGCGCTTTGAATAACATGTGCACAGTACAGGTCACATCCATGCAAAGTTAGCTACAGGAGAGGTTCCTTGATACCCACAGGTTGTCCCTCCTCACAGCTCAGGGCAGCAGTTCCCAGCCCGGCCCGGCCCCACCCTCTAGGGGCATCTGCTGGGGCTGGTGTTTCAGGCTGCTTCATAAAGAATAGAATTCAATTTGAAGTTAGTTACAACTAAAGTGATCAAGTTTTTCATCTTAAATGTTAATCCTCAAAGGATCTTGCAAAACAACTCAGTCTTGCCCTTTTGAGGGCAAGAAAGTAATGAGTTTTTGAAAATCAATAAAAGTAGGACATAAAACCTGTAACAATAGAACTTTAAAGCAAGGAGGAATTTTTGAGGTGACTTAATCAGCCTCTGCATTTTGTGCTTGGAAAAGACTGGGGGACGAAATAGATCAGGTCCCGTCTCTACTGTGGTTTTCCACGAGAAGGTAAAGTTCAGAAGGAGGAAAAGTAGCATTTGGTGTTATAGGATATGATTTGGTTTGAGAGCAGTTGGGGCATCTGTGGCCCATTCATTTGTACTTTAGATAAAACCTTTAGGTTAATTATGGTTGATATTTTAGGGGTTTGTTCAAGCAAAGGATAGTAAATAGAACCCTTTCCTCAAGTTTCACTCTTGGATTTTTCAAATCCCAAAGACAAGAGGGGTGGGGGAGTAAAAGAACAGTAATCGTAGAGGGTAAGGAAATATGTTTTGATATTTATAAAGGGTTTAGTCTAAGATAAAATCTTGGGCATAAAAAATACTTTTACAAATGATTTATACTGTTTCTTTGTGTAATTCTTGGTGGTTTTTGTTTAAAGATTTTTTGTTGTTGTTGTTTTCGTAAATTTTCATGTCATTAACCTTAACATAAACTCCTCATTGCATGTTTTATTAACCCTTGGTGTATTCATTTTCTTCTGACTTGAAAGAGTAACCCATTAGAATTTAACCCTGATGTCTTGAAGAAGGCTGCAATTCAGAAAGCTTTAAAGGTAAACTAATAGTTTTCCCTTTGAAAGTTAATTAAAACATATTGAAAGAGATGATGCTCTCTAACCTTTATCGGTTTACTGACAAATTCTTCCCAAAGTAATAGAGTAATTACTTGTTTAGTTGCGGAGAGCCTACTTTTGTTGTCAAAGAATTAGTAGTTAGAAGAATTTAAGTCGATTTTGACGATAAATTTTACAAAATGCCAATATGGTAAATTAGACTTTTGTCCTGTTGGCCTTAGGCAGCAGTATCTAAGGTGGTTTTAAATCATCTGTACTTTAATTGGATTTGAATTTGTGAAAATGGTGAAATAGAAGTTCTGTTTAAAATCTTAACCAGTTTTTAGATTATGATTAAAACGTATGCCCGATGCACCGTGACTTTCCGTTAAAAAAATCACCTCTTCCAATATGCTGAGTCAGGGCTGTCTCTTGAGTCAGTGACCTCGTGGCTTTTGGTGCTGCTAGTTTGGGTGACAGATCTTTTAAGAAGCTTTAAATCTCATTAAATGAGGTATATTGAAAACTAAGTTCCACTCCCGAAAATGACATGAGCATGTATTTTCTGGCTAAATTGTTAAAGGTTTTCTATGACTTACAAATGTTTTATTATTTTTTTCTAATTTCTTTGAGCATTTTAGACTTAAATATTTTGGGGGGTGAGGGGTTAAATGTAGTTGCTTTAAGAAAATTCTATCCAAAGGAATCAGGAATCGTTTTTAATCAGTTTCATCCAGAAGAATAAGTTAAATTTCAAAAGTGAGGAAGACTAGCATTCTGCTTTGATGCAGTGTTTAGTAAGCCCTTAACCCCACCCCACACTGAGGAGGTGAGGTGGACTACTCCTTTGGAGTACTAGTTAGTTAGCAGAGTAGTCGAAATACCTGTTCGGATAGAAAGCCCAGAGATAAACGCACGCACATATGGTCACCTTAGTTTTGATACAGGAGGGAAGAATATACAGTGGAGAAAAGACAGCCTCTTCAATAAGTGGTGCTGGGAAACCTGGACCAGCTGCATGTAAAAGAATGAAATTAGAACACTCCCTAACACCATACACAAAAATAAACTCAAAGTGGATTAAAGACCTAAATGTAAGGCCAGACACTATAAAACTCTTAGAGGAAAACATAGGCAGAACACTCTATGACATAAATCACAGCAAGATCCTTTTTGACCCACCTCCTAGAGAAATGGAAATAAAAACAAAAATAAACAAATGGGACCTAATGAAACGTAAAAGCTTTTGCACAGCAAAGGAAACCATAAATAAGACGAAAAGACAACCCTCAGAATGGGAGAAAATATTTGCAAATGAAGCAACTGACAAAGGATTAATCTGCAAAATTTACAAGCAGCTCATGCAGCTCAATATCAAAAAAAACAACTCAATCCAAAAATGGGCAGAAGACCTTAAATAGACATTTCTCCAAAGAAGATATACAGATTGCCAACAAACACATGAAAGGATGCTCAACATCACTAATCATTAGAGAAATGCAAATCACAACTGCAGTGAGATATCACCTCACACCAGTCAGAATGGCCATCATCAAAAAATCTACAAGCAATAAATGCTGGAGAGGGTGTGGAGAAAAGGGAACCCTCTTGCACTGTTGGTGGGAATGTAAATTGATACAGCCACTCTGGAGAACAGTATGGAGGTTCCTTAAAGAACTAAAAATAGAACTACCATATGACCCAGCAATCCCACTACTGGGCATATACCCTGAGAAAACCATAATTCAAAAAGAGTCATGTACCACAATGTTCATTGCAGCTCTATTTACAATAGCCAGGACATGGAAGCAACCTAAGTGTCCATTGACAGACGAATGGATAAAGAAGATGTGGCACATATATACAGTGGAATATTACTCAGCCATAAAGAGAAACGAAATTGAGTTGTTTGTAGTGAGGTGGATGGACCTAGAGACTGTCATACAGAGTGAAGTGAAGTCAGAAAGAGAAAAATAAATAACCGTATGCTAACACGTACATATGGAATCTAAAAAAAAAAAAAAAAAGTTCTGAAGAACCTAGGGGCAGGACAGGAATAAAGACACAGCCGTAGAGAATGGACCTGAGGACACGGGGAGGGGGAAGGGTAAGCTGGGACGAAGTGAGAGAGTGGCATGGACTTACATATGCTACCAAATGTAAAACAGATAGCTAGTGGGAAGCAGCCGCATAGCACAGGGAGATCAGCTCGGTGCTTTGTGACCACCTAGATGGGTGGGATAGGGAGGGTGGGAGGGAGACGCAAGAGGGAGGAGATATGGGGATATATGTATATGTATAGCTGATTCATTTTGTTGTAAAGCAGAAACTAACACACCATTGTAAAACAATTATACTCCAATAAAGATGTTTAAAAAAAAGAAAAAAGAAAAATACATGATCCTCACCAGAACACTGGGAGGAATCATATCCATACTCTTAGCTCACCATTTCTTTGATAACTGAAGATTATTAACCCACAGAGCGTGATGGTTAGAATGAAGGCTCTCCAGTTAGGCTAGACTGTCTGGGCTTTAATCCCAGCACAACTGCTCGTCAGTGGGACCTGCAGCAGGCTGCTGAGTCCTCCCTGGTTTGTTACTCAGAGTGGTAGTGATATTCTCTTCTGTATGGGAGTGTTGAGTACATTAACTAAGTACATGCATGTAAAAGTGCCCAGTGTAGCGAGCATAATATGTATGTTTTTAATTGCTATTATATTATTTAAGCCTCACAGCTGAGTTCTGGAAATGGTATTATGCCCATTTTATAGATACGAAAACTGAGGTTCAAATAAATACGTAGATCTCAGTAATCAGGTGGTAAAAAGCTAAGATTTAAATTCAACACAGTCTGACTTAAACGCTTATATTTTCATTATCCCTTGTGTGTCTTACTTGTGCTGATGCATTTTGAATATTGCGTCCTGATAGAAAACTTAGTCACTGATCTAACCTTATTTCATAGAATCCAAAACATCATCCATTTTAGGATGCAGGTTTCGCATCCACGGGTTCAACCAACCGAGGATCGAAAATATCCTGAAAAAATCTACAGAAAGTTCCAAACAGCAGCGTTACATTGTGTTTACAACTATTTACATAGCATTTACACTTTATCAGGTATTATATGTAATCTGGAGATGACTTAAATCATACGGAGGATAACACCAGGTCATTTTATAGATGGGATTTGAGCATCCTCGGATTTTGGTATCATGGGGGGTCTTGGAACCAACCTCCCACAGATGCTGAGGGACGACTGTACACCATTATTTTATGTACTGCTAAGAAAGAAAGTAAGGTGCCAGTTAAGGTTTGATAGTGTTTATTTTATACTTACTGAAAGAATTTTTAGACTTAGGATAATCCAAACAGAGATTTTTATCATGTCACATGCACACACAAAAGCAAAATACAAGCAAAATAAATTGATGAAGGCAGTGATAACTACCACTCTAATCTGCCCAAAAACAGGCGCTTAAAGTCATCAATTGTAAGTTTCATTTTGTTTTCAGAGATGTTAGAAAGTTTAAAAGGGGGGGGAGGGTATATTGAAACTGATGAGCTGCAGTAAATCTCTAGGAATGAATGGCTACTTTTTCAGAGATTAAGTAAGTGTATTAGTTAAACTCAGCTTCTGTATCAAGGACTCTAGAGTAGCAGTAGCTTAAGTAAAGACAGAAGTTTATTTCCCTTGAACGTCGCAGAATTCTGGCCTGTGGCTTTGCGGTGCTCAATGCCTCCAGCCAGAAGAGGGGCACAGCAAAGGCCAGACCTCCCCAGACTGTTACAGGGCCACACCTGACTACAAGGGAGATTCGGAAATAGAATCCGTGTCACAGAGGATTTGTGCTCAGCTATGACTCTAGGACTCTCGTGTTAAGGGAAGAAGGAGAAATGGATTTAGGGGGGAAATTAGTATTCTCCCACGGTAGTCTGTAGCCTTGGATTTTTTTTAACAGTGTTTATTTCATTTTGCAGAATTCATTCACATCAAAAAGATGAACCAGAAACTAGATTATCGCAGTAGGTTTGGGCTAGTAATATTTTATTCCAATAATCATGAATTTTACGCCTCTGTCATTGTTGCAGTGTTGAGGATTGACTCTAAAATTATTTAACTTAAAAACATTTTGTGACCTTCTAATTAATTTCCACTAACACAAATACTTAACAGCATCTTCTTGTGGGGCTAAGTTATAAATAAACCTCATGTCCCATATATGTTGCATTTTACTATGTATTCTATCAGCTGTCTGTGCTAAAGTATGCTTCTTAACCATTTTTTCTTATTCCTGAATTTTTCTCATTGCATTTGTATCTGCTTAAATGCGATTTAGATTGACGTTTATTCTTCCAGTCAAAATTACTTAGCAGCTGGTAAGCAAGGTTCGATAATCTGATAGCTACACGTTTGAACAGAAGATAATAAATTAAAAACATAAAAATGTGCCTCTGACGCTTTATTATTTTTATGATTCCAACCAGAAGACTGTTCTGAATCACACACTCTCACATTTGTCCTTCCTGTGCTTTTCTGTTTCCATTTGTTGCACTTTATTCATTTTGTTACCCTAGTAAAATAAGTTTTGAGAGCTGGAATTAACATTAAAGATTTTCGGAAGATTCCGTTTTTCCGAAGTTGCTTGCTTTAAAAAATAAAAGACCTTAACGTTTTAAAATTGTTTGCAAATACAAGTTTTCTTGATTTATTTTATGTAGATACAATTATGGCTTTGGGGTGTGTTAGCAATTAATTGTTTTCCAGTTAAATTGTGCCTAGATACTCCCTGTAACTGAAGTATCAGAAGTAAATAGAAGTGACTGTTAATATAAGCCAATAATTCCATTTTTAGTAATCCCCATTTCAAGATGTGTTTATTGATTTTTATCTGTTTTTTGTTTTTGGATAGTCAGGGAAGAAAATATACAGCAACCCAAATCCTCTTGTCCAAATGTCAGTTGGTCACAAGGCCCAGGAGAGCAAGGTAAGGCGCCGACAGTCTGGCTGGGGCTCCCTGTGACTGTGCTGTCACTGTCACCAGTTGCGGGTGGTGCAGGCATCAAGACCATTGATTTATGAGTCTTTCTTTTGTTTTCTCAAATCAGTTGTTTGATAACCAGCTACTTAATTTGGTATCAAATATATTCATTTAAAAGTCACATTGAAAAGTGACATGAATATGTTAATTATGCTTTTGCTTAATTTCATGGGTAGATGACATGGGACAGATTCTAAGTTTCCTTTGAATGTCCTATTAATATTTTGTTTAAAAGACAACCAGCGGTGCACGGTAAGTCCCCTACATGCGAACGAGTTTCTTCCTGAGAGTGAGTTTGTAAGTCCAATTTGTTTGTTAAGTCCCACAGAGTTAGCGTAGGGTACCCCACTAACACAATCAGCTATATAGTACTGTACTGTAATAGGTTTATAATACTTTTCACACAAATAATACATAAAAAACAAACACAAAAAATAAAACATTTTTAATCTTACAGTACAGTACCTTGAAAAGTACAGTAGTACAGTCCAACAGCTGGCCTCCGGGGCTGGCATCGAGTGAACAGGCAAGAAGAGTTACCGACTGGAGGAGGGAGAGGAGGGGTTGTCGACAATAGGAGCCAGAGGGCAGGCTGCAGTTTCACTCACGCCTGACGTTGATGGCACAGGTTCTGGTTCCTCTGGAACCAGATACACATTCGCGTCTTTGAAAGGTCACAGCTTGAAGGTGCATATGTAGGGGACTTATTCAACAAATATGATTCTATTCAAAAATTGAGAGAGGGCATTGCTGTTGCTGTAATATGTGCTACTTTCAGGAAACATTTCAGCAATTCCTCCCATTTATTTATTTATTTATTTATTTATTTATCTATCTATCTATCTATCTATCTATCTATCTATCTATCTATTTTTATGGCTGTGTTGGGTCTTCATTTCTGTGTGAGGGCTTTCTCTAGTTGTGGCAAGCGGGGGCCACTCTTCATCGCAGTGCGCGGGCCTCTCACTATCGCGGCCTCTCTTGTTGCGGAGCACAGGCTTCAGACGCGCAGGCTCAGTAATTGTGGCTCACGGGCCCAGTTGCTCCGCGGCATGTGGGATCTTCCCAGACCAGGGCTCGAACCCGTGTCCCCTGCATTGGCAGGCAGATTCTCAACCACTGCGCCACCAGGGAAGCCCCCTCCCTTTTTTTAACTGCTAACCATTAATCTAAGAAACTTCCTGATGTGCAGCACTCCGCCAGCCTGGGGAGGTTGTGGAGTGAGGGCCACACACGCGGATGGCGCATTGTCATGGGGGCCGGACCCGGGCTGGGGGCTGCTGGCAGGTCATCCGCTGACACACTCCGGACCTTCCACAGTTAACTCGTGATAGGACAGCCCAGAGGATGGGTGTCATCCTTAGCTTCCAAGTGCAACACTCGATAAACACAGTGTGGTAGTGCTTTTCCACAGAAAATATCCCAGAGCTGATTTTGGATATTTCTTTCAGATTCGGTACAAAACCAATGAACCTGTGTGGGAGGAAAACTTCACTTTCTTCATTCACAATCCCAAGCGCCAGGAGCTCGAGGTGGAGGTAAGTGATTTGCATGTTTACGTGGTTGTGTTTGTACCTCTGCGTCACATAGTCAACACAGGGAGAACCGCTGTCGTGGGCCCACCAGATGTGTTCATGCCCTAAGTGTTGGGTGGGGGGCGGTCAGTGTTTAATTTTCAACTTTTGACTGACTGTTACTGGCGTCCAGAGGTGCAGTGGGTGTTGGTGTTCACATGTTGGCACCACTGTCAGCCCTCCCTGCTGGACGTGCTTATTCTAGTCGCTTCCGTGTGGATACCTTAGGGTACTGCTCGTAATGACACTTCCCTTCCTGTTCCTTCCTCACTGCCAGCCCGGCCTCGGCGTCAGTGGACACCTTTGCCTCCTTCCAGATCCTTAGGGCAAAGCCTTTGTGTTTCACTTCCTTCTACCCCTCCTGCCGGTTTGCTGAGTGTTTTTGTCATGAATGGGTGTTGAATATTGTCAGAGACTTTTCTATAAGTACTGAGATGATCACGTGATTTTCCTTTTTAAGTTTGTAAATATGGTGAAATGCAGTGTTGACTTTTAAATCTTAAATCTTGCAAACATTTACTGGTTTTCAAGATTTAACATGAGAAAACTGCAAACAAACCTTTATTTGGGCATAACCCCACTTGTGATGTAGTATCCTTTTTATGTGTTCAATTTAATTTGCTAAAATTTTAAGAATTTTTGTATCATAGGTAAGCAATAAAGGTGTATCATGCAGCACAGAGAACTAGAGCCATTATTTTGTAATAACTTTAAATGCAGTACAGTATAAAGTTAATGAATCACTTTTATATACCTGAAACTAATATAATATTGTAAACTGTACTTCAATTTTAAAAAAAGAGTAAGATGGGATAACCTTTAAAACAAAGAATTTTTGCACTACTCTTAAAATAATCTATAGTAACTGGACCTTGGATTTAAAAAAATAATTTTTAACGTTCTGTAAACTTAGTTATTTCATTAAAAAATGCTTTTGCGATTACAGTTTAAAAAATAAGCAATCAGGCTTTTCGGTTTTCACGTGTAGTTAACTTATTTGATCATTGCTGTAGAGCCTATGAAACCACCAAAGTTCTTACTCCTTTTGCTTAAACTACCTGTATCGCAGCAACCTAACAGGAGTCATTCCTGTTGCAGAGGCAAAGCTGAAGGTTATTATTCAGGAGCCAGAAATTGTCATGCAGTTAAAGCAGTTATTGTACATTTTGAGTAGAAGTCTTAAAAGAAGCTTAGAAATGGGTCTTCTCCATGAACAAGTGTCACCACTGGAACTTGGCGCACCACTAGGCATGTGTATTGTCACCGTTTTCACAGGACTGAGGACATTTCCTTCTAATCTTCAGATTTGTGTGGACTGCTGCCTCTCGGCTCAGGGTCCTTGTAATGGATTCCTCGGACGGGGTTTTCTCTTTGTCGTGCTCATTGTGACTATGTGATTGGGAGATGACAGGCCCTGTGACATGGCTACGCTGTAGCATCACTTGTTGCAATGTTTTGAGGCTCCCTGAGGGGGTTTCCTACTGCGTTGTGCATGGCGACAGGACGTAGAAGGAGGTGGCCGAAGACGGGGTTCTGGGCCTCCCTGCGTGTTCCGTCTCCATCCCCAGCGTTGAGCGCTCCGTCGTGTTTGGCAGGTGAAGGACGAGCAGCACCAGTGTTGCCTGGGGAACCTGAGGATCCCTCTCAGCCAGCTGCTCTCCTGCGAGGACATGACCCTGAACCGGCGCTTCCAGCTCAGTAACTCAGGTCCCAACAGCTCGCTGAAGATGAAGCTCGCCCTCAGGGTACTGCCGTCCCCAGAGCCTGGCGGGGGGAAGGGTCCTGGGTGGGCGGGCTCGTGGCGCTCCCGGTGCTGGACGCCGGGCGGGGGTGACAGGAAGGTGCTTTACGGGGAGTGTGAGTTTGCACGTTGCTGCTGGCTGTGTAGCTCAGGGGAGAGATGACCAGGGCTGGGACTCCGGCACCGACAGCAGCGGTGTTTCCAGGTTGCTTGCGCAGGCCCGGAACTGTTCCTTGGGCTTTCACATGAATCCCACCAGCCTTTTTTTTTTTTTTTTTTTTTTTTAATCCTTTTGTCCAGAAAGTATTGCTATCTGGATCAATAAAGTTTTCTGCTAATGTTAAATTTTCTAAGGTCATTCAGAAAAGAATTTTAAAAAACTCTGCAAGACGGTAGAGATTACAGGAAAAATAATGTCCAAAATAGGCGATGATTCATTTGTAAGTACCTAAGGAAATGCTGAAAATAAAACTGGCAAACATACAGGAAAATGCTAAAACTCTCTAATTTTTAAAATGCAAATTAAAATGCAGAACCAACTTTTTTTTAAAGTAAAACAAACTTAGTCTGTGGAAGGTGTGGTGGCAACGGCCTCCTTGTGCCGGGTCACAGCCTTTCCAGTAGGGACTTCAGTGTCTTCAGTTGTAAAGCACAGAGCCCCCTTTCTCTGGAAAGCTGGCTCCTGGTAATAACACAGAACTGGGGGTGTTGGCTGCAGCTTTACTTGGTAAAAGCGGGAAGAAACTTCAGGCCGTCGGGATGACCCCCAATGCAGGGTGTAGACTGCTCGGGGACATGTGCACACTCAGAGCTAATGTGAAAGGAAGCAAAGCGGGGAGGTGTTGCTCCCATGTCAACCCTAGGGGTCCGGCAGCCTCGCCCTTCCCCGGTCGCTGGTGGAGACGGTAGGATAGGGGTCGGTGTAGGGTGGGGTTTGTGGCTCGGGCTCTGCCACTGTCAAGCTGTCACCACTGTGCAGAAGAGTGGCCAGGAGGAGGCCGGAGACAGATGCACAGAAGTGAGGCTTGCACCACGCGGTGCTGTGGCGGTTACCCGCATGTGCCTTTTTCTACACTTTCTGTAATATGGTAGGTTAGCTGAACAGAGAGGCTAGATTGTTTTTCATGTTTTGTGCCAAGCTTTAAAGAAACGTTTGCAAATGAGTATCTCTAAAGCTGTTCATGTATGAGGCTGTTACCAGTGTCACCCGTTTTAATTTTGTATCTATTTTCACCTCTAGGTACTCCACCTTGAAAAGCAAGAAAGGTCTCCAGACCACCAGCACTCAGCTCAAGTAAAGCGACCCTCTGTTTCCAAGGAAGGGAGAAAAATATCTGTCAGATCTCATATGTCTCCATCGCCAGGCACTGGTGACAGCTGCACAGCCCCGTCCACGCCGGTCATCGGGGGCTGCGATAATAAGCCAGGTGTGGAAGAGAGAGCCCAGCCTGCAGAGGCCAGCCTGCAGGGGCCGCGGGACCTGGGCAGAAGCTCCTCCAGCCTCCAGGCCGGCAGCACCGGCTCCCCCAGCCACGTCTCCATCAAGGAGCCCACCCCAAGCATCGCCTCAGACATCTCGCTGCCCGTCGCCACACAGGAGCTGCGACAGAGGCTGCGGCAGCTTGAGAAGTAACTAGACGCCCCTTGCTCTTGCTGAATCGGCGCTTGACCCGAGGGCTGCGGGGAGGGAACGCGGTCCTAAGCCAGACAGCTTTCAGGCAGTGTGGCCCTTTCTCTCACCGAGCCTTTGGCTTTCAAAGTAGACCTGCCATTTCCCAGGGCCTAGTATTTGGCTTATTTAAAGCTTAGGAACGGTGGAGTGATCCTCAGACCAGGAAGGCAGAGTCTAAAGCTGACCTGACACGGAAAGGCTTGGCGGAAGCTGGACATGTTTGTCGCGTGCGAAGAGGCCCTGCTCTTTCATGCTTGGCCCCCACCCGTTTCACCGCCCAGCGGGTTTGTCTGTGGATGTTTGTGTGGATTTCTCACTTATGCCCCGTGAGTCATGGGCGTGTCCATGGTTTCCTTAGATAAGGACAGAGTCTGCAGTTACTCTAAGCTTCCGACGTGAGCCTTTTCCTCTCAGCAGGGGGAGTGGGTTGCCCTTTGGGGCGGTCTCCTCTTTGCTGCCCTGCGGTGTGCTGAGCACGGAGCAGAGGCCGAGGTGTGGAGCCTGTGGCCCGGGGCTCAGCCGGGGCAGGCGGCCGTAACCCATGCGCAGAGCAGCTCTGCTCGTGGCTGCGATTTTGGGAGAAAAGAAGCAGTCCCTCTCTCTCCCTCGCTCTAGAAAGAAATAGAATTTTAAATAAGAAACCAGTTTTCCTCAGGAGCTAAATTTGGGGAGGAACCGAGAAGATCTCGGAGCTGAGTCAGAGCCGTCATTGGTTGTCCTGGAGCTGGTGCCTCAGCCCGAGACGGGGATGGAGGGGAGGGGGTGTGACCTCATCAGACGACCCGTGAGGTGCACAGCAAGGGGCTCTGAGAAAGGAGCGCAGATTTGGGCAGTTCTGGGGTAGACGTAGCTTCAGAAACACTGAAGAGTTGATGTTTGTAAGGAGACGCCTGTGTCTTGTTTTCACTTTGGGCCATAGTTTTTAGTAGTTGGGTTATATTGAACCCTCGGATGAAATATGAATCCAGCTGGTCCATTTACACCCAGAAGTTCAGACTGGGTTCACGTTTGTGGGTACTTTCCTTCCCTCTTGTCTGAGTGAATGAATGTGCTCACAGCCTCTGTGCTGTCTGAGGAGTGCTCTCACTCTCCGCTTTGTTTCCCCAGTGGGACGACCCTGGGGCAGTCCCCGCTGGGGCAGATCCAGCTAACCGTCCGGCACAGCTCGCAGAGGAACAAGCTGGTGGTGGTCGTGCACTCCTGCAGGTGAGCCGGGCTCTCGGCTCTCGCGTCACGGGCAGCGGTTTGTTTCATTTACAGACCAGAGCAAGTAGGCGATACTGCAATTAGACACTGTAATCCTGGTTTTCAGGTTCTTAACCTCGTTTCATAACATTTTCTGTTAGTAACTGTTTTGGTTGCTTTGTAACACTCCCTTAAACTGCCGTATTGTAGTTTATAAAACATTCCCTATGGCTGAACGTTTAGAACATGATAATGAACATAGTTTTCTTTTATTGAAGTGTCTTTTGGGGATTCAGTTTCCAGGAGTAGATTTAGAACAATTCAGAGAATCCAGGCAAGTCTGTGGGATAGTGACAGGAATAGCTGTAGTTGTTCGGGAAGAGCAGACGAGCTCTTGTCCCCACAGGCAGGACGGTTTGTACCGATTCAGTAAACGTCACGTGAGATGACGGTGTTGCTTCAGTTTGTGTTTGATGAATGATGATGGTGTGGAGCTGGTTATTTTCCTTTACGTGACTTGACTGTCTCACTAGTAGCTGTGATGTAAATACGTGGATGTTATAAAAAGGTGTGGAAACAGGAAAGTAAAATTAGTAACATTTAGAAACATGATTATATAAATGTCGAGTTCGCTTCACTACCTATTTATTGAGCACCTTCTATGTTCCTGCTGCCGAGATAATTACTATGCGAGATTCCGGAGCAGCAGTCTGATTCAGCGGACTCTCCCTCGTGGGCTTTCGGTCCATCAACAAGGGAACAGTTGGAAGTGGTTGCAGGGAAAGCTGACCCTTGAGCAGCGCGGGTTTGAGCGGCATGGCTCCACCCACACGTGGAGCTTTTCGGTAGTAAATGCCACCGCCCTACACGATTTGCAGTTGGTTGACTCCATGGAGGCGGAGCCACGTACGCGGAGGGTTGGAGCCCTTAACCTCCACGTGGTTCAAGGGTCGGCTGCAATTAAATACTAGCGTGTTTGGCCCAGTTGTCCGAGGACAAGAGCAGCGTGAAGCTGCGTGAAGGAGGTGGGCCTGCGTCTGTGAAGCGTTCAGGTGGACGAAGGGCAGAGGGTGGGGTCCGTGGCCTGAGCAGGACCCGGGGAGGGGTCTCCCGCGAGGCTGACCGCATCCCCTCATTGGGAGGGGACAGTGAAGCAGTGTGGAAAGGTGATTCTGTGCGGGTCAGAACATCCCCCAAACCCTGGGCGCAGGAAACGGGGCAGAGGCCACCTCTGCAGAGCCGCTGAACGAAGTGCGCGTGGGAAGAAGGCAGTCACGGGATACAGGTAAAACCAGGTAGTAAGTTCCAGTGCGGTGCTCCTTGTCATTTTACTAGATTCTAATACCGAGCATTCTCTGGTCTGTGTTATAAGAAATCTCATTGCCTTCTCCGAAGACGGCTCTGATCCCTACGTCCGCCTGTACTTGTTACCAGACAAGAGGAGGTCAGGAAGGAGAAAAACACACGTGTCAAAGAAAACGCTGAACCCCGTGTTTGATCAGAGGTACGCGTCCACTCAGTGGGGTAGACAGTTGTGTTCACCACTCAAGGAAGGCCTGGTGGTGCCTTGGAATGACTGAGGCATTTACACCAGTGAGAGCATGAGTGAAAAACGCCTCCCGAAGAGCGGTCGTAAACTTGTTAACATAAATAAATAAATAGGCATTTGAGCATCACATCGTGAATCCTCAGGCCACACTCCACCAGCCTTGGCCTGTGCACGTGTGGGGGAAATAGTAGGTCGAATGGTGTTGATATCCATTAACTCAGTTACTAGTCACTTAATCATGGTTTCTCACCGGTGACTTTATTTACACGGAGATGAGAAACCGATGGGCAGGCACCCGGTCCTGGTGTGGGTGTCTGGCTCAGCCGCAGCCTCTAAGAGTTCCTTCAGACCTGGGGTTCAGGCTGCCCGCTCTTGGGAAGGCCGGCCACGTCCACGTGTCCCCACGTCCCCACGAGGCCTCCGACCTTGTCCTCTGCTTTGCCAGCGTCGCTTCTGGAGGCTTTTGTCCTGCAGCATCCGGCTTCAGCCGCCAGAAGGTGCCTGCAGATCCCCTCCTCTGTGAGGCTGCTTCTCGGACACCCCACTTCTGTTCACTTGCAGGCTTGGAGCTCACTCTCTTTGGGGGAGCGGACTGGCCTGGGCTCCCCAGTGTGTCGCACACCACGGCCCACGTTTTACACCGGGAGTCAGGCGTCGTGTCCACACGGGGGAGCCATAGGGTCAGCCTTTCGCATGTTGAGGATTCCAGTCTCCTCTTATGTTTGGAAAATAATGGAAAAAAAAACTTCGAGTCTTCCTGAAGGGCCAGGTCCAAACATCTAGCAGGAGAGATCAGTTTTATAATAAAAAATGAACATCACATTTGGAATGGTCTCATAAGCAGCAATGTCATTTTTTAGTTACAGTAAAACAGAGCAAAACTATGGAGAAATTTAAGGATGATTCTCTTTTTTCCACTTCAGCTTTGATTTCAGTGTCTCGTTGCCGGACGTGCAGAGGAGAACCTTGGACGTGGCCGTGAAGAACAGCGGTGGCTTCCTGTCCAAAGACAAAGGGCTTCTCGGCAAAGTAAGTTCGAAAAAAAAATCCTACGCTTTGTAAAAATTAAACACTTAACCCAGAGTACTCTTTTTAGACTTAGATTTATGTACGTGGATAATCCACGTCAGCTAAGCTGCTGTGAGTGGTTTGTGAGCCAGTATCGATGTGAATTATCTCCCCTGGTACTTTGTGATAACTTACTGTCAAGACTGTTGGATACAGGAAGGGCCTCTTGGGTACAATTGACCGTATAGGTCATGGGTGGATCATAAGGGTAGAAAAGTTGAAAAGCGAGAGGCTGAAAATGAGGGAGAGTGTGTTGCCAGAGAAGATCGGAAGCGGTGGTGAGAGGCCTGAAACCCACTGCTGCAGGCCTTTTCTCACCACAGGTCCTGGTCGGTCTGGCATCTGAAGAACTCGCCAAAGGCTGGACCCAGTGGTGAGTGTCCCCCAACAGACAGACGCGGAGCCCCGTGCGTCCATTCAGGAGCGCTTCCCCTGTGACCGCGTGTCTTCCTGTGTCTCAGGTACGACCTCACGGAGGATGGGACGAGGCCCCACGTGGTGACGTAGGCTGCGCTGGCCGAGGAGCCCCCGCTGTATCCGCCAGCCCCGTGCCGACACGCAGCCCACACAGATGCACCCATGCTCTTTTTATAATTCCATGTACTTGGTTACTTGTCCCTTAGTGGTTTTATAAAACATTGACGTTTTAGGCGTATTTGGCCATTACTAGCATTAAGTTTTGTATGTTTAGTTTCCTCTAGTATTTGACCAGTTTTTTCGGCGTGCGTAGGATAGTGGTCAACCGTTGTGTGCGTAAAGCTGTATGTCAGTTGTCTCTCCTAGGAAGCCGATATATGGTTGTGCTTTTTTATGGCTTTGTTTTGTATATCACTGAGGTGCACTATGCTGTGTAAATAGACTATTTTTTATAATCTCTACATGCTGGTTTGAATTCAGAAGAAAATGGATCGAGGAAATATATATATTTTTTTCTTCTAAAACTTATTAAATTCTTATGACAAATAACCGTTTTTGTCTCTGCAGGAAAAAGCTCTCAGTGACCTATTTTGTGGTGTTTCTTTTTAAAAAGAAAAGCTGAAAGATTAGTAAATATTAGTATATTTCTGCCCATTATGAATGATGAAAGAATGTATTCAAAGTATTTACACTTTCATAAATATAAAGATATATTATTGAGAAGTCAGTTGAAGTGCTTATAAGGAAAAATGTCATATAACTGAGTTATATAAAATATTAAGAGACTTGTCATGGTTCATAAGTCATAGTGCACTAATCTGAAATTTCTTACATAAAATGGAATGTCTTAAGTTTATTTCTAGTTGCTTGTTGTAACTTATTCATGAAATAGTGCAGATACATAATCATACTTTTCCTGAAATGTAATACAGACGGATTCTAAATGTTAGCAGTTAGTCTGTTGTGAAATTTACAGTGTTTTTCAGCCCGAAAAGAAAGGCAAACTCATGTTGTCCCCGTAGAGGCTGTGAGGTAAGGTCGGGGTGAGTAGCTAGGAAGCCGACGCCGGCCCGTGATCGTCAGTGTGACGCACACAGAGGACAGAGCCCCCGAGCCGGCGCCAGCCACCGCCACGGCCCCGGGGTTCCGGCACAGCGGCTGCTGGTTGTAAAGAACCCCTTGCTGGGATTCCTCACTTTATGCCACGACTGACCTCGGTGTTGGGATATTGTTATACAGCTTTTATTTGGGAATATTTTTCTTCTTAGATTACGAAAAGCATGTTTTAGATACTTAAAGGCCCCAAGCCTCTTAGGAGGTGAGGCTCCAGAGCCGTGCGGTAGCTGTGCGTGCCCCGAACACGGTGCACGTGTGCAGAAGGAGCTTTAAGGATTCTAAGGCGTGTGATGCAAATGACTGCCTGAGCCACGGGGGCACCCTACAGTTACGTCGTAATCCTGGGGAAAACAGAGCTGTGAGATTGAGTCAGAGACCTCACTAGGGCCCTGCCATGGACTCCTGGGCGTGACTGGCCTGCCCAAGTGCCTGTGTGGACACCGCCGCTGCTCCTGCCCTCTGGTGGGTTTCAGTTGTGTCCACCGCACACTTTGAACCCTGGGTGTGCGTGTGATGGGGCCTGTAGCCTTGCAGTACGTCTCACGCAGTCGTGCAGACCCGGCACTCTCGCAGCTTCCTGGGTCATGAAGCTTCTCCGAAGCCCCAGCAGAGACCATCTCCTCTGTCAGCACAGAGGGCGTTAGGAACGTGGTGACACTCAGGGGTGTGTGCTCGGGAAACACCTAACTCTGGTATTTTAGCAGCGTGAGGAAGACAGGTAATTCCTAAGTCTAGTTGCCTGCCCGTGGTATTAGATCTTTGGAGATTTTTTAAAAATTAGGTTTGTTGTGGGAATTCCCTGGTGGTCCAGCGGTTAGGACTCGACGCTCTCACTGCCAGGGGCCTGGGTTTGATCCCTGGCCAGGGAACTAAGATCCCACAAGCCATGTGGTGCAGCCAAAAAAAAAAAAAAAAAGTTTGTTGCAGGGCTTCTGGCAGTGGTCCCCAGCCTTTTCGGCCCCAGGGCCCAGTTTCGTGGAAGACAGGGGGTGGCGTGGGGGAAGATGGCTCAGGCGGTGACGCCAGCAGTGGGGAGCGATGGGGAGCGGCAGGGGAAGCTTCACTCGCTTCACTGCTGTGCGGCCCGGTTCCGGTCCTCCTCCCGGGGGCTGGGGACCCCTGGCTCCTGGCATAATTTCCAAAACAGGAGAAACACTCACTGAAATGTAGCATACCAGTGATTTCTACCAACAGCCCCAGCTTTTGGGTTTTGTAGCCACGTGGTTCACCTATTCAACGTGTATTTTACATGATGGAATACTTTAGTTAAGCAATTCGGCAAAATAAATGCCGTGGAAGGTACAAGACCCAAACAAAGCCAGTTAGCAGCATGATGCCCACCCTCTGTGTGGACGGGCGGGCTGGACACAGACCCAGCAGCCAGCGCCATTCTCTTCGAAAGGAAAGGGACGATCTAAGGTCACTGAAATACCTCCCAGGCAGGATTCTGTCCTGATGGCCGATGGGTGTTTTGGGAACCTCTTGTGTCCAGTCGGGCAGCTGAGAATCAGTATCAGGCCCGACCCCCGGCCGGGCTCCAGGATCCTGCCGACGGACACTCCGTTCTCAAAACTTTCATCGCCGGTGGTTCTGAATAATTGATTCATCTGGGAAAAGGGAACTTTAGCTTTTCTACCTTGAGCCAAACCAATGGAGGGGAAATTAGTGTTGGTTAATTTGAATTGTTACTTTGTTGCTTATCCTGTGCCTTAAAGTAGGAAGTGTGAGGCCTTGCTTCAGGTTAAAACACAAGGAGCCTTGCAGCTGAGTTCGCCACAGTTATTCCTCATCCAGAGGTCGGCCCTCCTTTGTCAAGCACTGAAGCCAAATGCAGTCAGCGTGTGTGTTTATATTGTGGTTGTTGCTTTAATTCCAGTCTAGCTGGACGGCCCGCTGTGGATGGAACGCAGCAGAGGGTTTATTGTAGAATGCCCTTTCCGCTCAACTAATTTTACATGACAGTGCATGTGTTTATTCAATAAAACTTTTCTGTTAGTTCACTTGTGATTTGTTCTTCGTCTTTTGGAGTAAAATTTTTAGTGTGGAACCAGATAATTTGAGAAGTGGTTACAGTCTAGTATTTATATTTGCCAGTTGTGAATTCTCTGCCTACCTCAGACTCTGAGTTTTGAAAACAGCTCTTCTGAAAGGTAATCATGAGTAGAAAAAACAGTCTTTAAAACCAGAGCCCTGAGAAGTAATGAAAGAGGCTCTGGTTTGAACAAGCGGAGGGGAACCCCTAGGGGTGCCACTGCTGTCGACATCCCCTGCCGATGGTCGGGGTGACTGAGGCGTGTCTCGGGAGTCTGGCGTCAGCCTCGCTGTTAGTAGCTCACTCAGCACCGTCACAGTAGCCTAATCCCAGTTCAGCTTTATTTAAAGCCATTTCCCGCCTGGACCGTACGTGTCCAAAGCAGAGGTTACGTGGGTGTTATTTAAGCCTTTTCCAGTTGTTTATCACTGTTCCGAGCACACAGTTGGTGAATAAATATCAGTTGAGTAAAGGGTGAATAAACCTGGCAGACCTTAAATAACATTAATTTGTCCTAACAAGTTTCCATTTAAGGAAAGGTAGACACCTATTGATAGTTCTTAGTTCCGGCTAAAGAGAAAGGTACTGGTGAACATAGTAAAGAGTACACCCTATTGAGACAGAGGCCATAGTCTGAGAAATAATTGTCTGAGGAAAAATTGAGGCAGAAAAGTGGGAAATGAGCCAGGAAGTCTGTCTGTATTTAGTGTTAATCTGGACATCCTGGGCAATACGATAGGGGAAGAAAAAGATGATAAATTCCGTATTGGGAAAGAAGGTCATTTTCAAATACGAGATTGCCTATGTGAAAAACCTAAGAAAATCATCTGAAAACTTTTGAATCGAACAAGTATTTAATAAAGGGTCAGTTATAAAAACATACAAATACCTGTGGTTTATACACTAATATTGATAGCGACTAGAAAATATAATGGAAAAAATCTTACAGCAGCCCTGGAACCACAATAGCAGTGAAAACCTGCAGCGGATTGGGAGCGGGTAGGGTGGGTTCAGCGCTCCCCAAGAGCCCCGTCCCCAGAGAACTGCCACAGTTTGGCCCAGCTGGCTCCTGGGGAAACCATGTGGAAAACAATCAGTGGCAGTTGTTTAACACAGCAGGTCCCTGGGGTGGCGATACAAGTTGGGACAACAGGAGGCTGACCGAAAAATGTTAAAGGAAAACCTGGGAAATTGATGTCCAAAAGGGGCTTGGGAAAACTGGCATTCCTGGGGCTCTAGAAAGATGTGCACGTGCAGGGCTGTGCACGTGTCCAGGAAAGGCCCATGCGAGTGAGCCCAGACCTGTCACCTCCAGCTGGTGTTGAGGCACCGTGCAAGCAGGAGGTGAAGGCTGAGGCAGAGGTGTCAACCGCCTGACGGGATGTGAAAACAGACCCCCCCTCAATACACACACACACACACACACACACACACACCAGCCCTCAGCCACCCCCCCCCACACACACACACCAGCCCTCAGCCACCCCCACCCCCCCACCCCACACACACACCCCAGCCCTCAGCAGGTACTGGGAGACGAGTCCAAAGTACTAGAGAGACCTCTGCCCAGTCACTAGCTGACCAGGTTGGCTAACTGAGCAGAGACTTCAGAGGCAGCACAGAGCAAAGGATGTAGCTTTTAGGAGACTCACCCAAGGAGGTTACTAAGCGAAAAGTATCTAAGTCGGTGGGGAGGGCTCTTAGAGCGTTGCCATGGTATTATTTTAAATGTTCGGTTTTCAACAACGACAGAACATGAGATATTCACAGAAACAGGATAGTATGGGCCACACACGGGGAAAAAGCAGTCATGGAAAGTTCCCCCAGGAAGCCCAGATGTAAGTAGACGGAGACCTTAAATCAGCTATTACGTAAGTATGTTCAAAGAAAACCGTGTCCAAAGAATTCACGGAAAGTATGAGAATGATTCTCAGCAAAATAGAGAAGGCAGTAAAGACAGAAATCATCAAAAGGATGAAATAAAAATTCTGGAGTTTAAAATACAGTAAGTGAAATGTACATTTCACTGAAGTTCAACAATAGATTTGAGCGGACGGAAGAATCGGCAAACTTGAAGATGAGTCACTGAGACGATCTCATCTGAGGACAAAAAGAACAGAATGAAGAAGAATGAACAGGGCACCAACTTCACCAACAGTGAAGTCCCAGAGGGGAGGAGGGAGCAGGGCCAGAAATTACATTTAAGGAGATGATGGGCAAGCATGCTCGGATTTGATGGAAAACATTACACATTAGAGAAGCTCAACGGACTCCAGGTGGGATAAACTTAGGCCCACGCGAGGCACATTTCAGCCAAAGGGTGGAAAGTCAGACTTAGACCATCTCCCACGAGGATTCCTCGATGAGATACTGCTGACTGCTCACCTGAAACCACAGAGGCCAGGACGGGGGTGACGATGCAGTGTGGTGGAAGAGCCCCACCTCCAACAAGACTCCTACAGAATGAAGGAGGGTGTGGGTATCCCCAGATACTCTTTTTTTCCCTGTTGCTGCCCCACCTGCCTTGTAAGGACCACTAAAGGGACGGATGTCTCTGCATGCATACATCTCGTTAGATGTCCCCTTGTTTCTACCTGGAGTGGCCCAGGGGCTAAGAGCGAGGTTCCCAGTCAGACCACCCACGCTCAACCCGCACCCGCCCCACGTGACCTGGAGCAAGTGCATCGTACATGCCTGCAGGAGTGGGCACGCATATGTGTGTTGAGTGTGCATACATATGCCTAGTATTGTGTGTGTGCATGAACATGTGAATATGTGCTTGTGTGCATGTATGTACTCTGTGCATATGCATGTTGTGTGCCCGTGTGTATGTGTGAGTATGCACGTGTATGTTTAGCTCCTCCAAGACCATCTTCTCAAACCCAGGGTCTCAGCCTGGATCCCCCTGAAAGTAGAGCCTAAGGCGAGGCTCGGGTGCATGTGGTCATTCGGAATGTGGGCCTGTGAGGGAAACTTCTTCCTTTTGTTCTAGTCTCTGAAACAGTTTGCATAAGATAGTGATCATCTGTTTCTTAAAAATTTGGTGAAATTTGCCTATAAAAATTTCTGAGCCTGATGTCTTTTAAGAAGATTTTGATTACCCATTCATTTTAACATTTTGTATTAATTTATTTTCAATTTCTTATCAAATCAATTTTGAAGATTATCTACCTCATGCTTTCCAATTTATTGGAAAACTATTTCTTATGAATTTAATATCTCTGTTACATTTGTAGTTGCATCTCCTTTTAATTTCCTAACATTGTTTATGTGTACCTTCTACTTTTTTCTTGATTAGACTTGCTAGAAATCCATTTATCTTACTAGTTTCGTATAGACCTTGCTTGTTATTTTATTATATCAATTGTTTTTGTTTTTGTATTAAATTTTGCTCTTGCCTCCCTTTCTGTCTTCTTTGGTTTACAGAGTTGAACAAACTTGTTTTCCATCTTTCTTTTAAAACAATTAAATTCATTTAAGGCTAGAAATTTTACCCTACCTCCTGCTCCAGCCTCACCTCCCAAGCTTTGGTAAGTACACACTTTCATCTAGATGTAGGCATGTTCTAATTTCTATTGAGATTTACTCTATTCCTTGAGTTAACGTAGAACTCAAGGAATAAGTTTCAAAGCATGATGCCCCGCCCCCCCCTTTTTGGTGTTGGTTATGAATTTAATTGCACTGAGGTCAGAGAAGATGTCTACACGACATTGATTCTTTGGGGGGAGATTGAACTCATCCCCTTGCCCCTGTCTTTGCTCTCCTGACCCCTGGTCCAGAGCAAGTCTTAAAGGATGTTCTGAGACCCCACTCCGTGGGGAGAGTTGAGATTTTGAGATAGCAGTTCCTGCGACCAAATGAGAGAGGGACTTGACGTGGCTGCTGGCGGGAGCTGTGTCTGGGTCCGTGGCTCCTGTGCCAGAGGCACTGGGTTTTGAGCCTTTCTGCTTCTTTTCCTGGGCAGGTGGGTCTGCCTGGCCCTTGGCTGCAAGCAGAGAGCCCAGACCTGGTCTCGGTCCTCCGTGGGGCACGCCCAGCCCACTTGCCCGAGGAACCGCACTCGCTCTACCTGCCTGTCCATGGCCTGCACCCCCGTGGCCTCAGGACCTTGTTCTGCATTCCTGTTCCATTTATGCTGCATTGGCACAGAGACGCATTTTCGGCTTTCTCTGTTTGCATCCTATCTCCCATAGCTGCTAGGAGCAGGGGAAGTGAGCAGAAGCGTGCACTCACT
The DNA here is from genome assembly GCF_028021215.1 of Eschrichtius robustus. NCBI lineage: Eukaryota > Metazoa > Chordata > Mammalia > Artiodactyla > Eschrichtiidae > Eschrichtius > Eschrichtius robustus. The sequence goes on along the minus strand of NC_090831.1, from coordinate 130,193,041 downwards.
GCGCGTCGTAACCCACAGCACTCACGTCTGTGTCATCCTGCCAGAAAGGAGTCCTGACAGTCTTGGGCTGGTGACTGACGCCTCCTCTCCCTCAGGAGCCTTGGTCCCACCAGGTGGCGCTGCCACCACTGTGATACCTTGAGGCTTTTAAAGGTTCCGTAAGGAGCCATTTCCTTCATTTCTGCATGTATTTTAGAGCCAGAAGGAGCCGCTAGTTGTTACAGCTCTGCCTCCCATTTTCCAGGCGAGGAGCCAGGCTCTCAAAGAAAATGATTTGCCCAGGATCTCGTAGCTAATTGCCAGAGCCAGGTAAGCCCCACCAGCGTGTTTTACAGGCATCTCAGGATGACAAACTTGCCTAATACGGAGGCTTCTTCTAAACTAGAGGTACAGCCAAATCTAAATACAACAAAATACTTACAGTAAAATTATTCTTATAAGATTAAATGGGTCGATGGCCCATGACTTCAGTTATTATTTTACTAAACTATCTCAATATCACAAAAATATTTAGACCATCCCTTGAATTTAATTATTCAGTGGCAGCCAATAATTACAGTTTCTTTACTCTTTCACAAATGGACTTGTAGGAAAATATCCAATAGAAATAAGATAAACAGAGTATATGGTATAAAGTGATTTAACAAGATAGATAGTTAATGTTAATTTGGATAAGACAAGACTAACCTCTGAGCCGTTTACTATAGGTGCTCTTAACATGTGTATTCCTGGAGAAGGCTGTGAAAGGCAATCCTCACTTTCATGCAGGCAAAACGCTATGCAGAGGGCTCTGCTCCTGACTAAGGGGTCTGGGTCGAGTATTTCATAGAAATTGCTGGCAGATTTAGCTGAGTGTGAGTGACACATGGAGGAGCCCCCGCAGGAGCAGCAGTGCTCAGGGGCCCCTTTCCCACCTCCCGGGAACTGGGCACCCCGTGCATCTGCTGTGCAGTGAGAGAAGCAGACACAGAATGCCACATAGCATGTGATTCCTAGGAAATGTCCAGAACAGGCAGATCCACAGTGGCCTTGGGGCCAGCTCGTGTTCCTGCCTTCTCAACACTCTCCCCTGGGCCCCTGGGTACACGTGGGACCCGTCCCCACCTCCAGAGAGCCTGAGCGGGCTGGTCTGGGGAGGCCCAGGCTGGGTGTCAAGGACTCCGGGGTGATTGTGGTGTGACTCAGGGCTGAGAACTACTGTTGCCGGGTGCGGCTCCCTTCCGGAGGCTTCCTCAACGTCCTGCTGCCCGTGAGCACTGCCCAGGGGTGTGGGCCGTGCAGATATTCCCACACCAGCCCTGCTTTCCCACCCCAGTTAACTCGGATTCGAATTCCCAGCTTGGCACATCTGTGTTGGTACTCATGCTGGTGAAATTTGTTTATAACAGCTTTATTGAGATACAATTCGTATGCTATAAAATTTACCCTTTTAAAGTGTACAATTCACTGGTTTTTAGTATGTTCATGAGGTTGTGCGCAACCATCACCACTGTCTGATCTCAGTTCATTTTCATCACCCAGAAGAAACCCTGCACCCATTAGCAGTCACCCCCGTCTCTGTCAGCCCCTGGCAACCCCTAACCTACCTTCTGTCTGTGGATCTGCCTGTTCCGGACATTTTGTACGAATGGACTCACCCTGTATAGCCTTTTGTGTCTGCTTCTCTCACTGGGCATCGCGTCTTCAAGCTCATCCACGTTGTAGCCTGTGTCAGAACTTCGTTCCCTCTAAGGCTGAAGAATATTCCACTGTCTGGGCGGACCCATCTTGTTTGCCCGTTTGTTTGTTGGTGGACATTGGGTTGTGTCCAGTTTCGGTGGTGCTGGTGCTCTTTGAGGGGGCGGTGATCACGTCCTGTGTTGGACGCCTGGCTGGGAAGGATGCTGGCAGGGTGCCTTCCCCCAGCCAGGCCACACTCGCTCACTGTGGGCTCAGCACTATTGGTTCTGTGCTCGTGCCACTCAGGTTTCCTCTTTCTCCATCTTTTCTGCGATCGACTTCTAACCTGCACATTAGGATCACCTGGGGATCCTAATACTAGTTAAAAACACGAATGCTCGCTGTGTCCCCCAGTCGTCTGACCTAATTGGTCTGCACAGGTATAGGCTCATGGTCTCACAAGCAGTTCACTAAATTCCAAACTGCAGCTTGGCTGAGCACGCTTTGCTTGGGCCATCTATCTCGCTCTCCTCTGAGTTACCCATGCAGGAGACCCCACCCAGCTCTGCGGTGGTCTCCCCGGGAAGAGCTGCCCTGAGCCGGGAGGGAGCCGAAGGCGGACAGCTCCCCTTTCCCCTTGTCTTTCCGCTTGTCTTCCCAAGGTCATCACGGCAGGTGGGCGTGCAAATGGCGCCTACAGAGGGGCGCCGTCTTCACCCTTCCCCCCCTCGCCGGTGTTTCACTCGGGTCTCAGTCTGGAGCCCAGTCCCCAGGGTAGGGCAAGGGTGGGCATCGGGCTTCCAGTTGCTTCTGCTTTTCCTTTCACTGTTGTTCAAATACATCCACGTTTCCCAACCTCAAACTTTTACTGACAGAGACAGTACAGTATAAAATCACAGAAAGAAGGACGAGTTTCTGCACGTGCCTCCTCTTTAGCCCTGAGCCCGCCCCCTTTGGGCTGTGGCTTCAGAACCGCCTTGTTTTATCACTTTCTACCCAGGAGACAGGACCACGGAAGAGTGGACACGGGGATAGAAAGAGGGGGAAGGGGAGCAGGTTCGGCGCCCGGGAGGCCGTGAGCGCCCGCAGCCCGTCGGTGTGCAGGCAGCTGTGGGTTCCGAGGCGGGAGTGGACGCCCAGGACGGGGTGACCGGCTCCAGAGTGAAGAGGGGGGCCTGAGCTGGGGCGTGGCATTCGGGGACCGCAAGGGAGCCGGGGCTGCGCGGAAAGGCGGCGGGGCGGGGGGAGGCGGAGGGGCGCGCTAACCGCCCGGGGACACGGCCGGCCTCTCCACGCGCCCGGTGGGGCCCTCCGGCCTCACTGCCGCAAGCTTCCTGACAGACCAGGACCAGCCCCAAAGCCTCTGCTTTCATGCTGTTGAAATGACAGTATTTTTGATCTCATGGGTTTAATGAGGCACGTGGTTAAGTTCATTTCACCTGTTTGTTCTCATTTTTGCTAGTGAGGTCGCTGGGGTCACAGCTGCAGATGTGGCTCCCGTCATTTTGCCACCGGACAGCACTGTACCGGGCCGGCGGTGACCACCCTCCCCCTCCCCAGACCGCCGGTTAGTCCAGAGTCCCCTCTGGACGCTTCCAGCCTGAGGGAAGGCAGGTGCAGGGCTGCATCCTCACAGAGAGCGCCTGGGCGGGAGGGGACAGGGTTTTGCTGGCGAGGGCCTGGGGCTTCCAGGGCACAGCGGAAGGATTTCTGACGTTGGGGTGGGTGGGGAAGGGCTAGCACGGGGCCTCGTGGGGACCGGGGCGGGTAGGTGGGCTGCAGCTTTGCGTGGCGGCGGGCTTGAACCGGGCGGGGGCCCAGGGCACCTGCATCCCAGCCAGGCCCTCACAGCAAAGCCCAAAGCCTCAGGACACGGGGTGATGCGCTCACGCTGGACCCCTGGGGACAGTCTTCCTCCAGGCCCTAACTCCAGGTGGAGGATAGGCCTGGGGTGAGCCTGGGGCCTTTGTTCCTTGACCCTGGTGTCCGAGTGGGCCCGTGGCCCCCATCTTAGAGATGCATTCTTTATTCCTCAGCAGTTTATGAACAGTTCCCGAGGCTTTTCCAACACAGTTCATTCTGATTTGGCTGATTGGCTTAACGGTGAGGCCTGGATTTATGGATCGGATTGTTTCCATAAACTGAGTGAGTGCAATCTGCAGCTCTTCAAGGTGTGGGAGAAACATAAAGCAAGCAATAGAAGATTTTATTTAAAAAAAAAATTGCATTGGCAAAAGTGCCTTGAAATAAAAGAGTAACTGATATAATTAATAGTAATTCAGTGTATCTGGCTAAAGGTTTTTTGGAAACCGAGAAATGATTTTAAGTGACTGGATAAAAATTCTTTTTGAAATTCAGGTGGTTTCCAAGTCTTTGCTTTGAACAAAAATTGAAGGAAAGCCCAATCAAGTTATTAGCTGATACAAGTTAAATTAAAAGAAATTGATGATAGATCAGTATGTGATTTTTGGCATTTGATTAAAATACATTCAAGGAATAGGGTACATTGCTATTAATTTTTTTTTTCATTTCTGTCTGCTTTTTTTGGTGTGAACAAGTTTTCTCAGTATTTACATCTATAAACATAAAAAATCAGAATAGAATATTTATTCTTAGAAACATAAATTGATTGAAAAAATAGTCTTGACCATAGCATTAAGAGGTGTGTTTCAACAAAATTTTAGTTTTATATTTGATAAGTACATATCAAATTTATAATCAGTTGATACGGCTTTGATCTATTTGTATCCCTAATTAATAAAAGTGTGAATGTAGAGAATTTTGGGCATGAGATACTAAATATGTATCTGTATATACGTATATGTATTTATTTATATATATATTTGCTGGAGACATGGTCCATAGAAGCTGCGTAGCAAAAGTAGATACTACGTTAGTACAGAATTATGTGGGAAACGTGGAATTGACATATGCGTTCACGAACACTCGTCCAATTGCTAGAGAATTCAGACGTCACTTGATATATATAAAGGATGATGTCACAGTTTTATTTTGAGTCAGTCTTTATGTCAGAGATTGCATCTATTTTCAGTCATTTAAGGCAAGACAAATTTTGATGTCAGACTAAAAAATGTCAGGATCCGAGCTCGCGTGGAAGAGGCGGGGCCCGGGCCCGGGCACGGCCCCGGGCCCAGGAGTGGTGGGCCTTGGTGGAGGGCGGACTGGGAGGCGGGGCGTGCGCCCTCCGGAGGCCCCGCCCTGACGCTTCCAGTTATCGCGAGAGTGGCGCGTGGTGACGCGCGGGCGGGCGGAGCGCGTCGAGGGCGCCGGCGGGCGGGTTTGAATCTGGTCCGAGCGCGGGAATCTGCGGGTCCCGGGGACAAGGTGAGCGCCGCGGTGCCGGCCCGCGAAGGGCTGGGGGCAGGGACCCGGGAAACAGCGGGGTCGGGCAGGTCGGGCCCCTAGCACCGCAGCCTCCGCATGGGCCGTGATCTGAGCCCGCGGCCCGGCTGGCGGCTCTGAGGTGGCGGAGGAGGTGGGCACCGGGGCCGGGAGCGCGCCACACTCCGCGCCTTCCCTCCAGGGCTGAATTTAGAGGATATCCAGCCTGGACCCGGGACTGACACTGGACAGGACTCCCAGCCAGGGCTGGGAACTGACTCCGTATGGGACCCCCTGAGCCCTGGACCTGGGACTGACCCCAGACGGGACCCCCCCGAGCCCTGGACCGAGGGCTGACACCGGACAGGACCCCCCCCAGCCCTGGACCCGCGACTGACCCCAGACAGGACCCCCTGAGCCCTGGACCTGGGACTGACCCTGGACAGGACCCCCCGAGCCCTGGACCGAGGGCTGACACCGGACAGGACCCCCGGTCCTGGACCCGCGACTGACCCCAGACAGGACCCCCTGAGCCCTGGACCTGGGACTGACCCCAGACAGGAACCCCTGAGCCCTGGACCAAGGGCTGATCCCAGAGAGGACCCCCGGTTCTGGACCTGGGACTGACCCCAGACAGGACCCCCAGCCTGGACCTGGGACTGACCTTAGAGAGAACCTCTCCAGCCCTGGACCAGAGACTGACCTCAGAGATCAGTTCCCTGAGCCTCCGTGCTCTGGGAAACCTGTCCTCAAGTATCTCTCCTACGTCTGAGATGAATGGTTTGCTCCAGGTGACGAGGGTTTTCCATGGTGACAGTGTGACAGGGATCTCTTTTTAATGCTCATCTTAATTCAGTGCCGACCTCCTGTGTGAAGAGCACAGTGCCATGGGGACGGTAGCTGCATGGTGGGATGATCTCTCACCTAGCAGGTAGCTCTGGCTGGAAGGGTGAGGTCTTGTGCACATAGTAGTGGGTCACTTTGAGAGAGGGAGGTTGCGTGTAAGTTAAGAAATTAGTAACCCTTGAAGAACTACAGTCACTAGTGTCAGAGAGACAGTGGGGAGTGTGGCAATAAATCCGGTAGTCTAGTGGCAGAGGATTACTGTGGTTAAGACCAACATGCCAAGAATTACACTTGGAAATAGAGCAAACCAGAAAAGTTAGCCGAATCACGAAAAAGCAAGGAGGGTCCCAGTTTAAGGTATATGATTCCATGCAGTTGATTGCACCTTTTTGGAAAATTGTTTATTTAAACTCTTGAATTGGTACTAGCCATTGTCACTCATCAGGCTTGTTGCTGGTGGCCCTCCTGCCCGCTTAGCCAGTCGCAAGTTATGCTCACAGCTCAGGCATCTGAGTTGAGGGATGAGGTGGCCACACTTCAGTGGTGCTTATGTGGAGAAGTTATTTTCTATCCTTGTTGGTTTAATTTAAATGCTAAGATCTTGGGGTTCTGTATTTAAGATGACTCTATCCCCATAATTATTGCCGTTGGTACCAGTAATTTTCCATATTGCTCTCCTTATGACTGCAGGAGGTTTTCACTTATTTGTAAAGTGAGCGTCCTGTTACACGTACGGTCCGTCATTTTGCTATTACTTCATTGGGCTGATGTCTCTCAAACCGGGGACCGCTGGCACGAGGTGGTGTGAATGGCAGATGGGATTTGTTAGGGGAGACGCGGGCAGCGAGGGAGGCTGCACACAGTCCCTGAGCTCTCGTCCCGCAGGGGTGGGGAAGAGTGTGCTGTCGTTGGGAGCAGCTGGTGCGCCCTAACAAGCTCCCAGGTGACCCCAGGGCCACCCTCTGCATAACAGTGTGACCGTGACAGGGATTTTCTTGGTGGAGGAGTGGTGCTTTAGGAAGGGAGAGTCTTCAGGATTTGGCAGCTGGGCTTGGTCTGTTCTGAGCTGACGCAGACCTGAAGGAGCGTCTTGCGAAGGTGCTGAAAAGGGAGAGGAGGTGAGCCTCCTGGAGCTGCTGGGTTTCTCTTTCCTTAGTTGATAACCTCGTTCACATTCGGTAGAAACATGATGTTATGTTGATACTATTCTCAGTAAAGAAAATAGGGAAGTTATTTTTATTTATTTTTTTAAATTAATTTTTATTGCAGTATAATTGATTTACAATGTTGTGTTAGTTTCTGCTGTACAGCAAAGTGAATCAGCTATACGTATACACATGTCCACTCTTCTTTAGATTCTGTTCCCATATAGGTCATTACAGAGTACTGAGTAGAGTTCCCTGTGCTATACAGTAGGTTCTTATTAGTTATCTGTTTTATACATAGTAGTGTGTATATATCACTCCCAATCTCCCAGTTTACCCCTCCCTCCCCTTTCTCCCTTGGTAAGGAAGTTCTTTTTTAGATATTGTAACTTGTTTATGTCAGAATATTGTTAGAAACTGTCTATCATAGGTGGTACAGGGATTTTCTTGCAGTTTTGGATACTAACTAATGTACCAAATTACATCTTGTAGGAAAAGGTATATTTGCAAATGCAAGTTTCAATATGATTGTGTTTTTTACTAGGGTTACAGAATAAATGCCATATGAAAAACAGTTTGATCTGCCATGGAAAAACGTGAGACATTTGTACAAGCAGTGTCTAAGGAGCTGATTGGAGAATTTTTGCAATTCATTCAACTTGATGTAAGTTTTATGTTTAGCTTTATTGTGTTTGTGATCGTTAATGTAAGACATTTTCCTAAAATCATTATATCCACAAATGAAATATAGTCATCTCAGTGAATCCGTAGGGACCAAGGTTTATTTAAAAAAGTAACAGAAAACTGTACTCAGATAGACCGCTGATGGGCAACTACTCCCAAATGGTGTTCCCTCCTTTCTTTTAAGAGGGTTGCTGTAAGGATGGTAAGTGGTGTAATGCAGTGTGCTTCTAATTACTTAAGTCTTTACTGACCTCTTGCTACGTGCGTGGCACAGTGAGGAAGACATCCTTTTTGTCCTCAGTTATCTCCCGGGTTGTGGTGGATTCAGGCGTGAAACTACAGCAGGCTAAGGGCTAAGCTGGGGCAAGGGTGGGGAGGGACAGGGTAGTTTTATCAGGGATCTGAATGGGCTGCGTGGAGACTCCGGGAGAGAATTCTGGACAAAAGGGAAAGACAAAGACCCTTGAACAGCTTGGGTGAGCGTCCTGCGAGAGGAGGCTGGTAGGATTAGGATGGAGAAGTGGCCTTGGAGGGCCCTGGGGGGCTGCCCCGCCCCTTGCCTAGTGAGCCGCCCTGCCAGTTCCCGCCTGCCCCTCCTCTCCAGCGTTCTTAGTCTTCCCGTATTCTTTTTGCATCATTGGAGAGTCAGTTGCAGGCCATGTCTCATTATCCCTCAGTATTTCCCTGGGTGTTCCTAGAACATAGACACTCTCCTGTAGAGTCACAGTAAAACCTTCAAAGAGGGAGCTGGATGGTCACCTGCAGGGTGTTTGCGGATCTTTTTGCCCAGTCCCGTATCACGCTCTGTGCTCCGCTGTCTTGACTTGCTGGTCTCTTTAATCCAGAGAGTTTCACAGCATCCCTTTTCATGACTGACGGTCTTGAGAAGTGCGGGCAGCAGTTCCGTGGTCTGTCCTTCCTTTGCCCTTGTTTGCTGATGTGGTTAAGTTTATTTATGCGTTTTGGAGGAACTGCGTACGTAAGTGGTGTTATGACCTCCTCACTGGGTAGAAGTAGTTGACGATTCTTGCCTGAATCGATTATTACTATGATAGGTACAAAATTGTGATTTCCCAATCCCATATTGCTTCTGTATTTATTCATTGCTATTATCAGTATGGCCTCGTTGATTCTTATCTTGTTCAAAGGGTTATTATCCCTTACTGTCGCTATTTCGGTGCTCAGATTGTACCAGATTGGATTCAGGGACAAAGTCATGGCCCAAGTTAGGTTGGAGACCAGAAACTTAGCATGCAGTCCTTGGCGTGGATGTCTTATTATCGTTGTTGCTTTTGTTATTACTTTAGCTCTAGCATACTTTTGTAACCTAATTATAGACCTGGAGATGGTGGACATCTGGATGGATTGATTTCAGGGAGGGTTTTTGCTAGGTGGGTGAAGATTAGTTTAGCAAGACTGGCTAGGGGGAGGAGGGATCTGCTACTTTCTGTCTGATAACCCCTTTACTTTTCCCTTTTAAGAATGGACTTTGAAAACTACAGCCAAACTCTTGAGCTTCTAAGTTAGTGCATAAACTTTTCGCCAAGGATAGAACTAATCTTTTGTATTTGGAATGTAACAGTTGCTATTTATTTTGCAGAAAGATGCTTCTGACCCTTTCAACTTAAGTGAATTGCTAGATGAATTGTCAAGGAAACAGAAAGAAGAGCTATGGCAAAGACTCAAGAATTTATTAACGGATGTGTTGGTGGAGAGCCCGGTGGACGGCTGGCAGCCAGTGGAAGCCCCCGGTGAAGGCAATATGGAAACAGAGCAGGGGTCAAAAATGGTAGCACCGGTCTTGCAAAAATCAATTTCCTTTTTCTTTGTTAAAAAATAATTGTTTTTTGTGTATAATTGAATTTTAAGTTAAGGAAAAATTTAAAGGTAGAAGTCAAGAATATCAGAAGTCTGTTTAATGTAGTTATACCCTTTTCTGATCCTACCACCATTAATCTAGTATTCAATGTTGCTGTTTCAGACTGCTGACTTGTGTTCAGCTTTAATTCACTTTTTAGAATAAATGTCAAATGTGGCTTGATTTTCTTTTACATTTAAAAATTAAATTTTAAGTTGATTTTAATTTACTTGTACTCTGATTCTTTTTCATTTATAGAAAAAAAACATAGAAATAATTCATGCAATTACATCTGTGATTCTTGCTTCTGTGTCTGTTATAAATGAAAGTGAGAATTATGAAGCCTTACTGGAGTGTGCTGTTATATTAAATGGTAAGTTGACTCAGCTATAATGTGGGGTGTGTATGAGTGGTGTCTGAGTGACACTTGGTACAAGGGAGCCCTCAGCAGGGGAGAAGCAGAACTTTGCAGTCAAGCTCTTGTACTTCAGCTAAAAAAAAAATGAGCAAAAGAGCATTCTTTTAGGGGCTATCCTGAGTAATTATTTAATGTAAGCCACATATAAATGGTTCACATGGTGAAAATGTGCGTTACTGAGCAACTGACTGCTGTTTAGGGGCTTTTAGAGATGTCTTATTTGACCTTCAGGACCAAGGATAAGAGCTGATAAAGGGGAAGCAGTCTGATTATAAATTTCTCAGCTAGTGATTACTGCCAGACATTTCAAGTTAGCCCAGCATTTGTGACATTGCACTTTTTTCTTTAAGTATGTTATGAACATGACCTGAGGAATAATTGTTGACTCTTAGGGGAGTTTTACTATACTAATATTTATATCATGGTACTTTTCAAATTTTAACTAAACTGTAAAATTGTAGTTATTAATTTAGTGGGAACACTAGTCTGAATTAATGAGAAGATCTGATTATGTAATGTTATATGTGTAAAATTATAGATATAAAAGATGCAAAAGTAACTTTTAGTAATGTTCTTTAAGAAAAATATCCCAAGTACCCTCACCTCTACTGTGTGAATCTGATTAGTTCCATGTGACAGATTCTCAGCATCACTTGGTTTATGTATCTGTTTAGTATGCTGTTTTATTAAGAATTCTTGTGTTGAAATAATGTGTCTTATTAAGAAGTTACCCTAATCAGTATGAAAGTAGCTCCCAAATGCTTGTGGGTGTTACCACCAGTTTATCTTCAGTCTCCCTACATGCTTTATAAAATGAGGAGTGCTAATATTGTGCATCAGTCCCCACTAATTCAGGAATTTTACATCAGAGTAATGGCATTCGGATGTCTGTGGATTACAGTTATGAGCACATTATCAGTATTTTAAATTAGTTCTTGAGCTCTTCTGTTAATAACAGTACTATAGCTTTTGTATTCATTATAATAGTTGCTCTTACTATTTTTCACCAGTGAGCCAGAACTTGAGGCCCACGAACTGAGGGATGGTTGTAGTGTGTTGCTGGTCACTAGGCCGGGCCTTGCCCTGCTGCTGAGTGTTGCCCTGGGTGTCGCTACACTCGGATTTGGAGCCCAGTGTCTGCCTCTTGTAGATGAGGAGTTTGGACAATAGGCCCTCTCTGGGTCTTCCAGTTCTAAAATTCTCGGTTCTATTGGGTCTGCTTTTATAACAGTGGAAAACAATTTTTTAATTAACACCATTTGTATCCCATAAATAATGTGTACAAGTCTTTGGCAAGTTAAACATAAACTAGTATTTGCTTGGCAGACCTTTGAAGTCATCGTGCTCTACACGGTTGAATATGGACTAACTCTGGTTCACTTTACTCATCGCGCGATGACTGCTCCATTGTAGGTGTTTTGTACGCGCTACCTGACTCTGAACGAGAGCTCCAGGGCTCCATCCAGGATCTGTGTGTGATGTGGTGGGAGAGAGGCCTGCCCGCCAAGGAGGACATGGGGAAGACTGCTTTCGTCATGCTGCTGAGGAGAAGTCTCAAGACGAAAACAGTATGTTCGCTTTCTAAAGTACATGCTGCGTGTTACTTGAAAGTGCAGGTGTTTATACCAGTTAGTAATTGTGTTTGCTTGCGAGAGGCCTGGCCCAGTGGCTTTCAGTTAGGGTTTTGCACTGGAGGATATTCAGAGGTGGGCAGTCGAGGGTGGGCAGAGGCTCCACGCGTGGTCGTACGCAGGCTTTCTCCCCATCTTCCTCGGTATGTGGCCTTTGAGAGGCTGTCCCCATGGTGGGAATTGCTCAGGGAAGGACAGAAGGGGGTGGGATGGTCAGGGAGGGCCTGCAGACCCGAGGGGGCGCTGGGCAGGAGGGCAGCCAGGGTGAGGCTGTGGACTGCAGCCCAGGCCTGAGGAAGCTTCGGCGGGGCCAACAGAGGGCATGGTGAGGGTTGGGTGTAACTTGGGCTGTTTCTCATCCTTCAGTTTCAGTCTTTGGTATACAATTCAGAAATCCAGAAAAAGAGCAGTATTTTTCCCTGATCAAACAACGGCAGATACTTATGTTCATCTTAGAAAATTGGGCAAATGAAGAAGAGGGAAAATGAGGAAGAGAAAAATTGTCCATAATCCCACAGCCAAGGTGACCCTTGTGATTCTAGGGATCTTTGGGGATTTCTCTTTGACCGCCCCCCTCACATCTTTACTTACTTGTCACAGGTTCCTACAAAGGTACCTACAAAGTGAGATTTGTAGGTCAGTGGGTTTGAACTTGGAGCTCTTGGTACACATTGCCAACAGCTTTCTATAAAGCTCACAGCTGGTCACGTTCTTACCACCCGTGGGAGAGTCCGTCTCACTGTGGCCTCCCAGGAGCAGTCAGTTTTATGGCAGAAAAGAACCTTTTTGGCTATGTCCTCAGCTAGTGCTCTGACTTTCTCTGCTGGCCATAGGAGTGATTTGAAAAATCCTTGTTTGTGTCAGAACTTAGCTTTAAGCCATCACTGGTTTGCCTTTTTAAAATCCATTTTCACTGCCCTTTTTGTTCAGCTTTTAAATCAAGACCCTATTTAACGTCTTCCTTGTGTTCTACACCTGTGCCTTTACCACAGTAGCCGCTATCCACACAGGGCCATTTACATTTCAAGTTAAGAAAGTTAGAGGTTTGTTTCCTCGGTGGCACCGGTCCCGCGTCAGTTGCTCCGTAGCCCGACGTGGCTGATACTCCACACTGGTCGGCATAGACTCATGCTCGTCGCACAAAACTGGTGAACAGCTCTGTCTATCAACATCTCTGCTTGCTTTTGCCTAGGTTTTAAGAAAGTGTTCTCTAGAGCTCCATTTGCAAATTTTAAGATGTTTTCTCTTGGCATTATTTCTTTTTTTTGATGATATATATAAAATAGTATCATATTTTGAAATGTGACCTTACCCTTTATAAAAGAAAAACTCAGACGTTTTTCTTTTCATGTCATTCCCAGGGTGCCGACATCTGTCGGCTATGGCGTATCCATCGAGCTTTATATTGCTTCGATTATGATTTGGAGGAAAGTAGAGAAATTGAAGACATGCTGCTTGAGTGCTTCATAAATGTTAATTATATCAGAAAAGAAGAGGTAAATGGTTTTTCTTTTTTGGTGTGTTTGTGAACTGCTTTTTAATGGAAGTTTTTCTTAAGTTCATGTGTTTGCTGTTTGCATCTTGCTCAGTGTATTAATAAAAGAGTCAGCTTAACTATCAAGAGCTATTATATTTTTTGCAATTCATTTTTACTGCATGGCAGTGTTAAGCAAACGTTTTCCAAGTCCTTGCGTATTTCATCATTAAATCAGAAGGTAACAGGTGGCTGTGTGAATCCTGGGGGAACCATGATTGCATTTTAAATTAAAAATGAATAAAAATAAGGTTGAGCAAGCACTTCCCCGTGGATCTGACCCTCTGCCCTAATTCCAGGTTAATTGGCATATAACTCAAAACCATCATCACACAGTATTCTTGGTTTCATTTTCCTACCCATCCAATAAATCCAAAGAGAGGCTTCTGGCCCAGTGCTACATTGTCCACTGGTGGTCACTCCCACATGTGACTATTGAGCAAGCTCATTAAATATGGCCAGTCCAGTTGTGGCCTTGAGTGAAAACTACACACGGATTTGAAACTTAATACGCGAAAAGAATGTTAAATATCCCACTAATAATTTTTATATATTTATTACATATTTAAATGGTATTTTGGATATATTGGACTATACAAATATATTATTAAAGTTAATTTAATCTTTTTTGCTTTTATTAATGTGGCTACCAGAGGATTAAAAATTGCAGAGTGGCTTGTCTGGTTCTCTTGGACACGTTGGTCCGTTGTCTTAGGAGTTTTCTGTAGTTGTTGTAGATTGACTGTATCTCCATGCCGGGGATGCAAAGCACATTTCTTTTTATTATAGAATGTAGCCTTCTTCTGATTATTTGTGGCCTGGCAGACCTGATTGGAGGCAAAAGGAGGCAGTTGTCACCCCCCCCGAAGGATGTGTGGGGAAGGACCTCCCAGAGGAGGGGGGGACCCTAAATGAAGAGTTTGCTCAAGGTTTCACCCTTACAGCTGGCCAGGGGAGTGAAGGATTTGACTCCAGTTTGCCCACTCCCCACGCACAGTCTCTGCTGGCGAGGTTAAAGGGCTGTACCGGATGACTGGCCACACTGGCCAAGACCTTCAGCTCTCGGGGTCAGAAAGGCTGTGTTCAGACCCCTGTTTGTCCACTGAGTAGGTGGTGACCTTGATCACACTCCTTTCAATCTCAGTATTTCCTTCTGTAAAATAGGAACAGCAGGTGCCCTTTCCCAGGATTCCCCTGAGCGGCACACGAGGCCATTCATAGAGCTTTTAGTGCCTGCAGGGCAGGAAGTGCCCTGACTGTGTTCTTGCTACTCTCCCATCATCATTGTTGGGAAGACGCTGGATGCATGGCCTCTGCCCTGAGTATCCCAGGGTTGTTGTAAAATTTGGGAGAGTAAAGAAGTTAAGAGTGGATTCAGATAAATACACTTTATTTATATTGACTTATACATAGCAGTGGATGAAGCGTGCTTGTCTCACACATATGTATGTGCAGGTGTAGACATAAATATACACGTGTGTGTCTTAAAGCTCTCTCTTTTTTTAAATTGATGTGCTCTTTTGAATTTAAGATATCTAAACTTAGTTTCCTAGTCAGTCATTAATTTGGTCATGTCAGTTTCCAGTCATTCTTGGTAAACAGTAAATCTCTTCTATACTCTACTGGCAAGTTACTTCCAGTAAATACTTGTTTGTTTATTTTTTTAAATTTATTTGGCTGCACTGGGTCTTAGTTGCCGCAGGCGGGATCTTCATTGCCACATGTGGGCTCTTTAGTTGCGGCATGCATGTGGGATCTAGTTCCCCGACCGGGGATCGAACCTGTGCCCCCTGCATTGGGAGCGCAGAGTCCTAACCACTGGACTGCCAGGGAAGTCCCAGTAAATATTTTTTAAAAAACTTACCTGTTGCAAGCATGGTTACCCTGCCTTTTGTATCAAAGTGTGTTGCGTGTCTGTAGGACTCCAGACACTGGTGTGCTGGTAAGCAGTGAGGAGGTGATGGTGCCCTTCACAGGGAAACTCTGGGCAGATGTATTTTATGCCCCCTGTAGAGAGTAAATATAATCTTGCTGTTTAGGTTCACATGTGTAATCTAGTAGTATGCATAAAAATTAATATTACATGATATATGTATGACATTTATAATTACATATAATATATGGGGACTATATGTATTTGAAAATTCTACCTTGGCAAATACTTAGCCTCTTAACTTCACAAGCCCTCAGTTTTGTCTTTTATAAAAGATGAAATGAAGGGATGTTCAGTTCCATTCCCACCCCAAGATGCTAGATTTCAAGCATTCTTTGATTTTAGGTTGTGGAGACATCAGGACAGAGCCAGAGTGAAGTGCTGGTGCATCATTTAACTTGCCTGCTGGGCTGTGGGGTAGCTTTCTGGGTCACCGTGTGGTCGGACAGGAGTAGCTCAGAGGTGCCTGCTGCTCCGCCCTCCACGGGGAGCCTCCCACCTGCTGCTGCTGCCCAGCTCGGTCCCTCCGAGGCTCCCGCCGCCGTCCCCACACGGGGCTGCCGCCCGAAGCACTGTGCTCGAGTGCAGCTTCAGTGTGTAGATTCTAACTTAGAAGTATGGATGCTTCCTTGCTGGGTGTAGCAAACTTTAGTGTTACTACGCTTTCAAAGAATGTTTGTTTTTTAGTTCCTGGGAACTTTTTATTTGGTTGCAATTTTAACATTATATCCTACTTTTTCAATTTATAGGGAAGAAGATTTCTTAGTTCTCTCTTCAACTGGAATATAAATTTCATTAAAATGATCCATGGGACCATTAAAAACCAGTTACAAGGATTACAAAAGTAAGTATTAAGGGTAAGTAATATTTTGTGCTTAGTGTGGTTTTAAAAGTTTCTATGTGACCTGACTTTTAAATTATATTAATGTATTAGAAGCTGTGAAAATTATCTCTTCAACTGTTATTTATTATGTACTGTTGTATCACTGGATATTTTTTTCCCTTGCTATAGGAAACCATTTTTTTTCCGTAGTGACACTGAAATTAAGATTTTACTTTGTGGTAGTTCTTTAAATAGTCAAATTATTTACCAGTTAAATTTCAGCTTCAGTCATAGTAAAGCCCATGTCACTAGTACTTCTGATACCTTTGGATGTAATGTGCACGGTGCGATTTCCCGTGGACTAAGCTATGTGGTTGGTGGGAAGAGTCCTTGGGGAAGGGGCTTGGAAGCATGCTCTTGCCCGAGCTCCCAGCCTCTGGGCCCTGACAGCATTTGGAGCTATCTGCTGGATTCACGGCCAAGTACTTAATCTGCTCCGGGGCTGAAGGAGGCTGCATTTTATTAATTAATTAATTAATTAATTAATTAATTAATTAATGGCTGCGTTGGGTCTTCATTGCTGCGCATGGGCTTTCTCTAGTTGCGGCGAGCGGGGGCTACTCTTTGTTGTGGTGCACGGGCTTCTCATTGTGGTGGCTTTTCTTGTTGCGGAGCACGGGCTCTAGGCACATAGGCTTCAGTAGTTGCAGCACACGGGCTCAGTAGTTGTGGCTCTTGGGCTCTAGAGCGCAGGCTCAGTAGTTGTGGTGCACGGGCTTATTTGCTCCACGGCATGTGAGGTCTTCCCAGACTAGGGCTCAAACCCGTGTCCCCTGCACTGGCAGGCAGATTCTTAACCACTGCACCACCAGGGAAGCCCGAGGCTGCATTTTAAAACCGAATCCTTGGGCTTCCCTGGTGGCGCAGTGGTTGGGATTCCGCCTGCCAATGCAGGGGACACGGGTTCGTGCCCCGGTCCGGGAAGATCCCACATGCTGTGGAGCGGCTGGGCCTGTGAGCCACAACTGCTGAGCCTGCGCGTCTGGAGCCTGTGCTCCGCAACAAGAGAGGCCGCGACAGTGAGAGGCCCGCGCACCGCGATGAAGAGTGGCCCCCGCTTGCCGCAACTAGAGAAAGACCTCGCACAGAAACGAAGACCCAACACAGACTAAAATAAAAATAAATAAATTTATAAAACCGAATCCTTGTGTTTGCTTTGGCAGCACATATACTAAAATTGAAACGATACAGAGAAGATTAGCATGGCCCCTGTGCAAGGATGACACCCAAATTCGTGAAGCGTTCCATATTTTTTACAGATTGCCAACAAACACACGAAAGGATGCTCAACATCACTAATCATTAGAGAAATGCAAATCAAAACTACAGTGAGGTATCACCTCACACCAGTCAGAATGGCCATCATCAAAAAATCTACAAACGGACTTCCCTGGTGGCGCAGTGGTTAAGAATCCACCTGCCAGTGCAGGGGACACGGGTTCAAGCCCTGGTCCGGGAAGATCCCACATGTCGCGGAGCCACTAAGCCCGTGTGCCACAACTACTGAGCCTGCGCTCTAGAGCCCACGAGCCACAACTACTGAGCCCATGTGCCACAGCTACTGAAGCCCGTGCGCCTAGAGCCCGTGCTCCACAACAAGAGAAGCCACTGCAATGAGAAGCCCGCACACTGCAACAAAGAGTAGCCCCCGCTCGCCACAACTAGAGAAAGCCCGCGCACAGCAACAAAGACCCAATGCAGCCAAAAATAAATGAAGTAAAATAATTAAAAAAAAAAAAAATCTACAAACAATAAATGCTGGACAGGGTGTGGAGAAAAGGAAACCTTCTTGCACTGTTGGTGGGAATGTAAATTGATACAGCCACTATGGAGAACAGTACGGCGATTCCTTAAAAAACTAAAATTAGAACTACCCAACGACCCAGCAATCCCACTACTGGGCATATACCCTGAGAAAACCATAATTCAAAAAGAGTCATGTATCACAATGTGCATTGCAGCACTACTTACAATAGCCAGGACGTGGAAGCAACCTAAGTGTCCATTGACAGATGAATGGATAAAGAAGATGTGGCACATATATACAATGGAATATTACTCAGCCATAAAAAGAAACGAAATTGAGTTGTTTGTAGTGAGGTGGATGGACCTAGAGACTGTCATACAGAGTGAAGTGAAGTCAGAAAGAGAAAAACAAATACCGTATGCTAACACATATATATGGAATCTAAAAAAAAAAAAAAAAACAAATCCTCAAACTCTTGAGGTGGGCCTGGTTACGTCAGGCAGCTGTATAAGTACTGAGCTGGGATGTGATTCTGGATCTCTGATTGTTTACTAGAATACTTTCTCCTGTTCCCTCATTTGCAGAATATTTGGGTTGAACCAGCAGATTTTCCTAATTATGATTCTAAGTCAGCCCTGGTATTTTAGGGCTCCCTGTACCTGAGCGAATTAGTCTGGAAAGTCCAAGATGACTTCCAAGTCAAAAAGTGTACTTACATTTAAAGGTTTTTTACTTAAGAATTTGGTTCTGGGCTATGTGTCATAGTTTTATAGGAAATAGTAAAGTTCTGGGGAAGCCTGACTGAGAAGGAAGAAATGGTTTGACATTTCAGTCCTCCTTCTCCAGACTTTTGTTTTCTACTTTCTGCTGCAGGTGGATAACATATCTCTGCTTTGCAAAGCACTAGTCCAAAACAGTTTCTTCTTCCCTAGAAGAGGAGAGTTCCTGAAATGATACACATTAAAAATATAATTCTTCTGACTTGCATTAAAATTTTTTGATTTTTTCTTCTAGATCTTTGATGGTACACATTGCAGAAGTTTATTTCAGAGCTTGGAGAAAGGCTTCAGGGAAAATATTAGAGGTATTTCCTTTTCATTTTGTGAAATGTTAACACATTTTTATTGTGTTCTGGTTACTAAATAAGTAGCTACAGCAGGGCCATTTGAAACCTGTGCTGATGCTTGTCTGTGGCGCTGAAGCCCATGGTGAGCGCCCTCCACGTGCACTCAGGGTCACATCCGTGCCTGAGCACAGCCTCAAGATGCCCGTGACTCACTGTGCCGTGTAGTTTGAGTGGAATCAAGACTTTTGCCCCAGGCATTTTGGCAGCTCTAGACCTGTAGTGCCCAGCCGCAGGTGGCTGCCGGGCCTCTGAAACATGGCCAGTCCAAACTGAGATGGGCTGTAAATGTAAGAAACTCACCAGACTTGGAAGACAGTGTGGAAAAAGAAGAATGTAAAATATCTTGTGGTTTTTTAAAAAAGAATACTGATTGCATGTTGAAATGATAGTGTGTTGGATATATTGGGCTAAACAAAATATATTATTAAAATAAGTTTACCTTTTTCTGTTTTTAATGTGGCCTCTAGAAAGCTTAGAATTGTGTCTGTGGCTTGCGTTCTGTTTCTTCTGGCCAGTGCTCCTCGGGACCCTCAGGCCACCTCTTTAGCAACATCATTTGAGAATTTAAAGACTTGTGTTTGAATACAGCTAACCTTTAATGACTATAACACCTACATTCTGGCTGTGTAATTCACAGTCATAATTAAACATTCACAGGCTCTTTTGGAAAAAAATCAAAAGAAAGTGTCTTTGTCTGATATCCCTTATGTTTTTCTCATGCTAGGTTCTTAGATGTGTTTTTTTCCTTCTGAGGGTAAAATTTTTACTCTTAAGTCATAAAGGGGTCTTTCCTCCTGGGGGAGCAGGCCCTGGACTGGTGGGGGTGGGGAGAGGGGAGGTTAAGCACCGGATGTTTGGAGTTTATTTCTGCCCACTCTGCTCTCCTGCCCAGCTTAAGCTTTGGTTAACTATACTGGGGTCTATCACTGACATCTACTTCTAGAAAACTAAAACTTACCACTTCTACTCCCCTGCTGACAACTTGTAGAATAGTTTTACAGTGTATAATTTTGGGGGGAAATGGCAGAACCGGGACATTGTTATGCATTTTTTTGCATTGCTTTATTACTTCATGAAACTTGTTCACAGGAAGGAGTATTTGTTCCCCTTTTCTCCAATAGTGGTTTAAAAAATAGGAGTTTGTAATTTAAAATTTAATTTTGACTAGATCTGTACCAAATTAGTACTAGCAATTTGTACTTCTCAGTTTCACTCCCTTCCCTCTCTTCCCTCTGTCCCTTCAAGTTTTTAAAGCAAATTCCAGACGTGACGCCTTATTTCTGTGTACTTCAGTATGCATCTCTAAAAAGTATGGTTACACAGTGCCATTATCATACTTCACAAAATTAACAATAATTCCTGGGTATTTAAAAAATTAATTGGGTCATATTTAAATTTCTCTGCTTTGTTTAAAAAATGTCTTTTTATAGTTTTTTCTGGAGTCAGGATCCAACAAGTCTCCCAATGGCATTTGCTTGTTACAGCATTTAAATCTCTTAGAGCGTTCCTCCCTCTTTTCTTTAAAAAAAAAATGTCTGCCATTGATAATGTTGAAAAGCCTGGGTCAGTTGCAGGATGTCCATGTTCTGGTAGTTAGCTCTCAGGGGTCAACTTTTGTGGCCCAGACACTTGACTGGCAGTGCCGTGTGTCTCCTACGTCATCACAAGTCAGACAGTTCAAAGTTCATGGAGAAGAGGTAAAAATGTTAGTAGGAAGTTTTCCTTATATCCTTCCCTAAAGCCATGGAATCCTGGGTATGGAGGCAGAATGCAGGCTAACACACCAGGCCTTCACTGTCCTGGCGTGAACGAGGAGCTGCCCACATCCCCGCCCCTGCCCTGCCCCTCTCTGTGGCAGCCCTGAAAGGTGGTGTTTTAGTCAGTTTGGAATCCTGGCCCCCACCGTAGAGGTAGTTCATTGTCAGTTCTGGGGGGGCTCTTGGAACATATCCAGTCTTCTGAGATTATCAGGATGACTCAGGAGAGGGTGCTGCCCGGCCCCCCTCAGTCTCTGAGCCCTGTCTGGCTTGAACCAGGCTCCAGTGCCCTGCTATTTAGCACAAATGTGATATTTCATCAAATAAGACAAAGGAAACTAAAAGTTCTCTTTGGTATATGAAGATGAAAGGAATTCTAAGAGGTGTAGACTTAAAGTCGAAAAGCTCTGATGAAAGGCTCCAGGCTTTTTCCCTCATGAAATAGAAGATGAGCAGATCAGATGGTCCTTTTGTGCTCTAACCGCTGTACTGCCTGTCCTGCCATCTGTGGGAATGCGCTCACCCAAGTTCTCGCGTTGGGGTGTCGTTGCAGGCCATCGAAAACGGCTGCATCCAGGACTTCTTGTACCACGGGGTCCACCTTCCTCGGAAGTCTCCGGTGCACACCAGAGTGCGCGAGGTGAGCCACACTCTCACAGCACTTTTGAAAATCAGGTCTCATCTTTTCTGTTTTCAGATAGTTGTTTTTGTGAAATTTTGTTAAGCTTTCACAGGCATCCGTTAAAAGGATTTCTCAGAATCTTGATACTTGGAACCTGGGACTTTTACCCTGCCACCAAAGTTTTGATTAGGAAAACAAAGGTCTACTGTTAAGACATCAGAACTTTATTCAAACAACTTTAATTAAATTATTCCACATAAAAATGTATAGAATCATCACTTCCTTACTGCCACTACCACTGTTTTCAAAAAAAGAGGCTATTCAAGATTATTTTTTGTTATTTACTCTCATACACTACATTTCCACTTTGTATTCTGCAAACCAAATTGAATAAATGTTTTGATAGTTTCTCTTGATACAATTTTATTTTTAAAAGGTAGTCTCAGAATTTGGATATGGATTTTATCCTCATGTTGTACGTGATCTGACTAAACAAGGCTCTGCTGCCAGTGTGGTTATTACACTGATAGGAGTTGGCTAATCACAGCGATCCTGGAGAAGGAATTGGAAGGTCTGGTCTGTGGTGTTGAGCAGTGTCCTAATCCAGGGGCGACGCCTTCTTTGCTTTCTGTTAGTTTTGGCAACTGTGTGTCAAGCTAAGGGAAGAAAGACTACCTCTTTACTTTTTTGTATAGTGAAACTATTATTTGTAGGATGTAAATATACTAATTATATTAAGTTTGAATGGACAAAAAACATTTCTTTTACATTTTTGATGATTTACTTTGCATTATCCAAAGATAAAGAACCAGAGATAAATATATCCACATGCCCCTTCTACCCCCCCAGCACACACACAATCCCAGGTGCTTCATAAGCTGTAGGACAGTTGGCGCCACTTACTTCACGTGTATGATTTGGCATTTCAGATTCTATTTAATCGTAAGGAATAGCGTCATGTTAAACTGTGCAGATGTGTGATGTAGTTGTTTCACTCTTGGACCAAATAACTAAAGACTTTTTCATACCTGATTTTCTGCTGTGATAGTGTGAGTGATTAAGGTGTTATAAGTATAGGTATCATCATTTGTTAAATTTATGGAAAAAAGCACAGAAGGAATTGAAAGGCAGAATATTAGATTTCACTTTTCAAATGAAATGTATTCCTGGACTCCAAGTAATTGTTCCTACTGCTTATAACACATTATAGCTTCTTTCTCAAATCCTTTTTTTGATAAATATCAAATTTACCTGATAAGTCATTTTATTGCTCTATTGAAAGAAGCTTCAGGAAATACCTTAGGAGTCATTTGAAAGTAAGAAATCCTCATATCATTGATGAAAATCTTCTAAAATTAGGTAGTAGTAATGGTTGCACAACTCTGAATATACTAAAACCCACTGAACTATACACTTTAAAAGAGTGACTTTTATGGTATGTGAATTGTATCTCAGTACAGCTGTTTAAAACCTTTCTATGAAGTGAGTATACCATTGATAACAAATTAATATTGTACACAGAAAAACAAATGATAGACTAAAATCTCCTAAATGAAAAATTAACAATCAGAAAAAAATAATCCCCAGATTGTAGTTCTTTTAGGGCAAAACTGATTCAAGTCTGCTTAAAGTATAATCTGTAGTGTTATAGCCTAATTTAAAAATTTTTTCCATTTTTCATTAATATAATTTTAGCTCCAAGAGTTGTGAATTAAGGAAAAAGGCAACATTGATTGTTGTTGGGGACAGGAGTCTGTGAAGAGTTGCCGGAAGATTCTGGCTGGTTAAAAAGGGGGTAGAAGAGAACAAAGGGATGGAGCTAAAAGAGCAGTGTGTTTTCTGATTATCCATGAGTTTGGGGATGAACTTGACATCTAAGTTAAGTTTCTACTGGACAGGATCCCTAGGCAGTGACACCTGCTTGAGATAAAGTCACCCCTCGGGATCTGCGGGGGATTGAGTACCAAATGCACGGATGCTCCAGTGCCTTATACATCCTCGTACAGTTTACATCATCTCTAGATTACTTACAGTAACTAATACAGTGTAAATGCTGTGTAAATACTATGTAACTATTATGTAAATAGTTGCTAGTAAGCAGCAAATTCAAGTTTTGCTTTGAAACTTTCTGGAAGTTTTTTTTTTTCCAAATATTTTCTATCCAGGCTTGGTTGAATCCACAGATGCAGAATCTGTGGATATGAAGGGCTGACTGTATATCCTGTTTTTGAATGCCCAATATAAGTTCTTAAAACAAAAGACGGTTGTAGCCAGTGCATTGTAGAACCAGAATGGGTTGTAGAAACCACTTAGGCTGACTCCTTTTTCATTTGACCCTGAAGGTCAGAGGTGTAAGTGACTTTCTATGAGGTTTTGTGGCTACTGGTAGAAGAGTAGAAGCTGGAACCCAAACCTTTGTACAGCCCAAGGCCGTGGGTCTATCTCTCCACCATAGATGGCTTTTGCATGATTTCCATGTTCCCTGCTGTCAGCATGTCTTTCCACTGTGGTTCCTGTTAGAAAGAATTGTCAAGACTTATGAATAAGGTGCAGCCTATGCTCCCTGTTGTTTCCTCAAAGTAGGATCTTAAATGCTTTTTTGAAAACACCACTGTTACCATTCTTTTCTTCTTTTCTTGGCTCTTAGGTGCTGAGTTATTTTCATCGTCAAAAGGAAGTTCGGCAGGGAGTGGAAGAGATGCTTTACAGATTATATAAGCCCATCCTTTGGAGAGGATTAAAGGTACACCTCTTAAATAGTCTCTCTCTGTTTAGAATGCTAATTATGCTTTTGAGCTTAACATACTGTAATTCAGAATTGCAGTAAGGCACTAAAAGTAAGACTCGAGGCTGGGAATGCTGTGAGATTTTGGGTGAATATTTTATTCTTTTATTAAAAGCATTTCTTAAACTGGGAATCTGAATTGGTTTAGCGCGGACTGCACAGCTGGAAGGAGGGTAGTCATGCTAAGTAAACCGGCAGAGCTGGGCTGAACCGTCCTGGTCCTCAGGACCTCTTGCTGGTGACTGGGGGACAAGATGACAGCACTCTGAGGAGTGGTCAAACAAGCACACGGGTAATTTTCAACACAGGTGACTCTGGTGTTGGGAGCGGGACATGATGGTCACTGTTTCTTAATGACACAAGATGGGCTTTGAAGCAAGCTCCATCTGTCGACATGGAGCTGGGAGTTCAGCTTCACTTAAGGAAGGTCTCACAAGTTTGGTTAGTTTAAATGTTACAGTTGTCTTTAATTTGTAAATAAGTCTGTATTGAGACACTAGAAGCATTACTTTAGGAATTCTACGCTGAAGGCTTTGAATGTCAGCTCTTTCTTTGGATTCTGAAACTCTTCTTTCAACTATTCCAGGCCAGAAACTCGGAAGTCCGGTCCAATGCTGCACTGCTGTTTGTTGAAGCATTTCCTATTAGGGATCCAAACTTTAACGCCATTGAGATGGATAGCGAAATTCAGAAACAATTTGAAGAACTCTATGTATGTATTTCATGTGGTCGAGCTCCTTAAGCCTTCAGCTCTGTCTGGGCCTCGTGTGGGTCCTGGCCATCCCCCCGTAACTGCCCTGTGCTGACCCCAGATGGCAAGCTTTCCAGATCTTGACATTCTTCAAGGAAATCCGTTCTCTCCCTGGTACCTTCTTTGACAGTGTGCACTCATAGTCTGTTTCCTCTTCGTCTCAGTCTCCTTTAGAACATCTGATCGTTTATTGTGTGTAGTTTTAAGCGTCTTACGTGTATCCCTGTTGCCCCAGCAGAGAGACAGTGTAACAGTGGTTAGGACAGACCCCGGGTTTGGTTCCATCCCTCGTTTGATAGCTGTGAAACTTTGGGCAAGTTTGGGCACTGACTTTTCTGTCTTTATCTGTGAAGCGGGCATGGTGATAGTGCCTGCTGTAAAGTTGTGTGGCAGCGTTGTGAACAAACACACACTGGTTATGTTTTAAGGCAAGTAATGCCTGTTGCAATGGATTTTTTTCAGATGACTGATTTTTCGAATGAGACATTAGGACATCAGGATGCGACATTTATTTCCAAGGGGTATCTCGAATCTTTTCACCTGGTGGGAGAGTGTGAGCCTCTGCTTCTTTCTCTACCGCCCTTTACATTTGCAGGGTCTCCTGACACAAGCTAAGAAGTACTACTCATTGTCCTAGTTAGTAGAATAACATTTTAGGCAGTGATAGCAAAAATGCCATGGTAATGACGGTTACCCATAGCAGTCCTAAAAACTTCCTTTGGTTTGTTTGTTTCCTGATCTCCTATGAAAAATCTCAGACATGCAGAAAGTTGAAATAATAGTATTATGAGTATGTGTCTACTTACCTCTTCACATGCATTCACATACGTGCATTCACATATACATGCATAAACACCCAGCCACGCACACCCCTAAAATGAAGTCATTAGTATTTTGCCATGTGTGCCTCATCTACATGTATGTTTATTTACAAGTCCCTTTGAGGATCATGGTTAATTTTGTGGAAAGATGTTGTTGGGCAAACCAAAACTAGATTTTGGTAGCTTTTAGCCATTAAACGATGAAAAAAACTTTTGCTCTTTTTAACGCAGGTGTCCAATCTATGAACCACCTGTTTTTGCCTGAGTGTTTAAGTCTCTGCATTTGCCTGCAAAGATGGAGTGTGTGGCGGTGGCCCAGCTACCACCCCTCCTACGTTGGACCCGGTGTGTTACTTGCCCACAGTGATTGCTTGGCCCCAGCCGCTGACCTGACCGTATACGAGGAAGGCGTTGCAGGACTGGGGTCACCTGTCAGCCCGCAGATGGCAGTTTGCACAGTGATTTAGCCTGGGGTCAGGCATTTTGTTCTGAACGCCAGTTCCCACTTAATAAGTCTGATCTCTTTCAAATTACTTAACCTCTCTCTAGTCCTGGTTCTTCTTTAAAACTGGGAATAATATTTTATAGGATTGTGATGAGGTTTCAGTGAAAATTTGTGTATAAAGCATTTAGCTCAATCCCTAGCACTAAGATGACAGTGGTTATAACTGTACAAAAGGACATTAAAATATGTAAAGGGTTGTAACTGTCGCACAGAGTCCTCTGTAACGCAGAGCAGTCTATATTCGGATTAATCATTGTGAGTTTTGTATTTGTTTTATTAACTATTTAAAAAATAAAAATTATTGCATGCTATTTTGTTAGAGTTTAAGGAAAGAAAAACAGTAAAGGATTGTTGAAGTCACAAGTGTTTTTTTTTTTCCAGAACAAGAAATATTAAATTCTAAGTAATTCCTTTAAATTAAAAAAATGGTAGGTTGTAGAAAACATTGATGTTATGGTTATTTCTTAAAGTTGCATATGTCTTAGTGGAAATAGGGTTATGCTTTTCAAGTAGCAAAACTTAGTCAACAAACAGTCTCAGAAAAATGAGATGTCACTGTCAGATTTACAACAGCAATAACAGAGTTTCCACTCTAAGTCTTGTTTGGGATGAAAACTGACAGGGAGAGGCTCGTGTGTAAGCAGCAGGTCCTCTGGAAGCCTGGAATCGCCTTCGGGAGTGCAGTGAACGTGTTGAGGGGGTGATGGCAGCCAGTGAGTGTGAGAGCCGAGGGAGTCTCTGTGGGTCCTACCTTGCCGCAGGGCGTCCTTGGGGAGGCAGGTGCCTCTAACTGTTTGAGCCCTAAAATGTTCTTTATTTTTCTGTGACAGTTTACAGTTTGTCCAGGTCGAGAATTTTGTATTCAAAATCATTTTATTCCAGGACTGCCAAAATATTCTGTATTGTTTTCTAGTGTCGAGGGTATCTGAGACTTGAAGGATGTTTTTCTTTATCTTTTGATTTTTTTCTGCGGCTGTAGCATGAAATTCAGTCCATTGGTTTGAATCTTAGACAAAGGAAATCTTCTTAATCTTTTTCTTTTCTACTTTCCAGTGTCTGTTTGTTCCTAACTTCTTTTAGGAAGCAGGGCAATGCAGTAGTGAAGTTCGTAACAGTAGTAGGTAAGAGCAGTTGTTTCTGTAGAGGACCAGCCGGAAGTGATTTTAGGTCTGCGGGCCACGGGGCCACAGCTCTTCCATCTGCCGCTGTGGCACAAAGGCGGCCACACGTGTACGGGGAGGAGCAGGGGTGGCTTGTTCCAATGAAACCGATCCACAGACACCAAAGTGTGAATTCCATGTAATAGTCTCGTGTCACAGACTATTATTCCTTTTTCCAACCATTCAGAAGTGAAAAACCATGCTCACGCCCTGTGGACCACACAGGGATAGGCATGGGCCAGTCTGGCCTGTGGGTTGGCAGCGAGTTCATGACGCTGCTGGATCAGGGCCTGAGTAGGTGGCAGCGAGTCCTGTGGGGTGGACGGGCTGGGGGGAGTCCAGGAAGTGAGGGCAGCGTTGTCCCCGTGTCCTGCACGCTTTCTGCTCTGCTGTTTCTCCAGCTGGAGTGGAGGGAGGCCTGGTTGGAGGTGGCAGATCGAGGCCTGCATGCATGCCTGTGGTTTGGGAGGTGCAGTGATTCTCCTCATAGAAACCGCTTTACAAGTCAAGTGCCCTCATCTTGGTGACAGAGTGATTGACTGGAGACACAGATGAGGGCCCTGACTCCTGTGGGACTGTGTGTTGCAAGGTGATTATCCAGAGTTATTTTTGAGGAATAATGTTGGAAGTAATTCATAGAAAACAAAAGCCTTAAAACCTGTAAATTCCTAATGTTCTCTTCTATTTTTTATTTTATTTATTTTATCTTTTTTCCTTGCTGTTTGTTTTCTCAAGTGACCTGTCGTCTTCACTTTTCCATCCCTATTTTGAATAAAGGATTGGGTTGAGTTGGTGGCTGACATGGGTTTTTCTCTGGTTGTGCAGAGCTGAGTATTAGTAGCTTCTTCCTTGTCTGCTGAGTTGCCCGTGGTTTTGCATCCGTGCTCAGGGCTTGTCAGCAGACGGGGCTCCCCTGGGGCTCTGCGTGAGGAACAGGCCAGCTGGTGCGCACCGTCCCCGGGTGGGGAGGGAGGGGTCTTTCCTGCTGCGTGGCGTCCTCTCCTTTCTTCTTTCTCGTGGAGGTTTTGGAGTTATTGCTGGCTCTCCTGTGCACCTGGCCCCCAGCGTCCGTTTCGAGACCTTCCCGGCAGGTCGCTTACGCTGCCCTGTGTCCGCCGAGTCCTGGCCCTGAGCTGCGGCTGGCCTGAGCTCTGTGTGGGCTCAGCAGGGTCCGCCTGCAGCCCTCTGCCCTGCGGTACGTGGAGCGGCCCCTTGCTTGCTCTTTCCCGCGGGACCCCTGGGTGTTTGCAACACCGCCGGGGAGGAGAGGAAGGAAGTGCTTACTCATCCCCAGCTCAGCCTTCTTTTGGTCTAGTCGTGGAGTAAGGGTTATTTTTGTTTTTAAACTTTGAATTAGAAAGTTTCACACTTAGCAGTAGAGGGCCTTGTACAGTGAACCCCCTGTGCCTCCAGACAGTCCCGGTGATACTGACCTGGGCCCACTTGGTTTCTTCTCCCCTGTTTTGAAGCAGATCTGAGCAAGCATTTCAACTCTAATTACTTCAGTAGGTGTCCCTAAAAGACGGGGACCCTTTTTTAAAGCATAATCCTACCACTGGCACAACTAAAGTAAGATGAATCGTGATTCTTTGATGTCATCAAATATCCAGTCATTGTTTTTCAGTGACATTTCAGTGATGTTTTTTCCAGTTTTGTTTGAGTCTGTGTCCGGATGAGACCCATGTTGTGGTCGGCCAGTGTGTGTTCATCTCTTGGACGATCAGTTCCCACTTAGCAGTCACTCCCGCTCCCTCTCTCTTTTGTTCTTTCTATTTTGCTTGCTTTTGTTTTTGTTGAGGAAGCCCAATTATTCTCTCATTTCCCACAGAACCTAGCCTGCTTGTCACTGATACGTGCCTCTGCCCTTTGTATTTCCCGTAAGTTGGTTAAACCGAGAGTTGACTGGGGTCACGTCTGTTGTGTTGAGATGCTCCACGGCTGTCGTGTCCGTCCGTCGGGGCTGCGTGGTGTTGTCGCCACTCACGTTGTTGGCAACCCCGGACGCCCGCTGCCTGGATCGGTTCTTTACAAGCAGGGTCCCTTTATTCTGGGCTTAGTGCATTACAGCATTTTGGAAATTCATGAGAGTGGTTTAATACGTTGTGTCTCACAGGACTGACTGAGGTCCCTGAGTGTCCCTCTGCGTGGCGGGGCCCGTGGCGGGGGCCCTGCCGTCAGCAGAGTCCTGCAGACGGGGTTGGCAAGTAAGGCACCACTTGCGTCTGCGTCTGGATGTCCTCCTTAAACACTCGGCTGCAGAAACGACAAGGAACTGCAGATCCCCACGTCTGTGTGTGACTCTATGACTTGAAACGTCTGTTCGGTTGTGACTGCCCACTGTGCCCGCGTGTAAAGCCAATATTGATAAAAAGCAAACTCATTTAAGATAATTAAGGCTCTTTCCCTCTTGTACTTATAGAGCCTTTTAGAAGATCCTTATCCGATGGTCCGTTCCACAGGGATCCTTGGTGTTTGTAAAATAACTTCCAAATACTGGGAGATGTTGCCTCCGACCATTCTTATTGATCTTCTCAAGAAAGTGACTGAGGAACTGGCATTTGATACGAGCTCTGCTGACGTGCGCTGTTCTGTCTTTAAGGTAAGGTTTTAAATTATATAAGCAATGCCTGTTTATTGTAGAATAGTTCTCAAATACAGAGAAAGAATAATTTAAAAATCACCCATAGCCCTACTCCATAAATATAGCATTATTTACATTTTCGTTGTATATCCAAAGTAACCTTTTAAAAAAACAAAGGAAAAGTGTTTTCAAAAAAAATAGACTACTTGAAATAATACTAGTTTTTAGTGTATGTGTTGGGGGGAGGGCATAGCATTTTAGAGTAGTAGCTGCATGTATTTAAAATTTTTT
Organism: Eschrichtius robustus; assembly: GCF_028021215.1. NCBI lineage: Eukaryota > Metazoa > Chordata > Mammalia > Artiodactyla > Eschrichtiidae > Eschrichtius > Eschrichtius robustus. The sequence continues at coordinate 130,162,962 of NC_090831.1, read as the reverse complement.
AACATTATTATACATTAGAATGGGCTTTTTGTGTATACTGTATGTACTTTAAATAAGAGCCTACAAAAATATTCTTTGTCCATCATCCCGTTTCAGCAGTTCTCAGGGTACATCCACTCTTGTTTCACTGTAGCTGCATCCGTCGCCCCCCACACACCATTACTTTGAAGCAAATCCAGGACATTTATCAGCTCATCTGTAAATATTTCAGTGTGATCTTTAAAATATAAAGTCTCTTAAAAATGTATATCCTAACAGCTGGAAAGAGAAGGTGGTGGAGCGCGTCAGCTCTTCAGACGTGCGTGTCTGGTCTGAGCTTGGGCCGGTCTCTCGGACGCCCGTGTGAGGTGTGGGCACAGCCGTGCGGGAGCGCGTCTGACAGGCCTGCAGGCCCTGTGCCCCTCGTTTTCATGCAGCATCGAGTCAGGAAATACAGGGAATCTGTGGGATGTTAAGAGAACCTAAAAGGACTCTTGGACTCCAGCTTTGGGGCCTCTCCACCAGGGTCCTCTGGTTTCTTTCAACTCTAATAAAACCCTTTAAAGTGTAGTTCAGAGAAAGCACTGAAAAATTATTTCGTAACCGCTTCAATCTTGTTTGAATGAAGCAGGGGTGAGCTGATTATCAGGCACTGAAGCCACACTAATTCACTAAAATAGGCCTTTTATATGAAGAGGGTTAGAAAAGAGTTATTTTCTGTGGGTATGTATATTTCACTAGTAGTTTTAGTAAAGATGGAACTGAATTTTTCTTACCTGAACTTTTCGTGGTTTATGTTCTAATTTTGAACTGTTTATCTTTCTCCTTTCTTGTAGTGTCTGCCGATAATTTTGGATAATAAGTTAAGCCACCCGTTATTAGAGCAACTTTTGCCAGCGTTAAAGTTCTGTCTCCATGACAATTCGGAGAAAGTGAGAGTGGCTTTTGTTGATATGCTGCTAAAAGTTAAGGCTGTGAGGGCTGCTAAGGTAAGGTGAACAGAGGTTTTCTTACTTAAGACACGAAATAAATAAGTCCATTTATTTTCAACAACAAAAAGACAAAGCAGTTTTAATTCCAAGAGTTTCAGTGACTGCATTTTAAACCAGTTGGTGTCTGGTATATTCTGCTAGTTGTTTGTGTCATAAAGTTTTATTTGTTTTGTCAATGTATGTTTTCTTTTTGAAAGACATTAATGGAGGCAGCCCCCACCTTAAATTATATTTTTATCCTATACATGAAAGTTTTTGTTGAAATATTTAAATGCTTGGCACACAGTAAGCACTTAAAATATTACTTGAGAAAATGGTGAGTATGAGATCCCCATCCCCCCACATTTACAGAAGGAAGCAAGGAGGTATTTGTTGGTTTGTGTGCATTTTGGTGTAAACTACTGAGGGGAGAGTGTTTTCCCTTAACTCTAGTTCTGTTCAGCTTTTGACTAAAAATGTTAGTTATAAGGTTCTGCATTATTATTTGCTAACACTGAATTTTCTTCTCTGCACAGTAGCTCTCTGAAATTTACTTTAAAGTGCTGTTGTGTCGAGGCCCAGGATTTGGGAACAAGCTGACACATCTGTCAGTGTAGGGTCAGCGCCTGGCCCTGGGGTGCACTCGTGGCATGAAATGCTTCCATGCGGCCACAGAGAGGAGCGCACTTAGGAGGAAGGGCCACTCAGCGAGGCATGTGGGAGTGAGTGCAGACGAGCTGCAGGGTCTGCCGGCTCCGTAGGACGGGGAACATGTGTGTGCGTTTGCTCAGCTACGGCTCACGCATCCCTGGGAGAGAACAGGAAATCAGCCCCAGTCTCTGAGGCGAGGGGAGGGGACTGGGTGTCTAGAGACAGGGTGCTGGGGGGGCCTTACCGCTGCAGAGGATACGCATTGTTTTATGCTTTTCAAATTTTGAGCTGTGAACTTTTTTCATGAGAAAAATAGAATATTTTATGTGGCCCATGTGGTACAGATACCCAACGTCATGCCCAGTTGTACTGTCTCAGTACGTTTGTTGAAAACCAGTTGCTTGCGTGGGGTCTGTTTCTGGACTCTGCCTGTCCATCCTCAGGCCAGGCCGCACTTCCGAGCTCACTGCAGCTTTGCAGGAGGTCTCGCCGTGCGTGTCCTCCCGCTCTGCTCTTCTTTCACAGTTCTTGGTGGTTTGGGGCCTTTGTATTGCCATATAAAGCTTAGAATCGGCATGCCAATTTTGTTAACAAAAAGGCTGGCTGCAATTTTGGTTGGATTTGTTATAACAGCCTGTTGAAAGTGTAGTTCTGAATCTGAAACGGGAGTTTCCGCTTAGTGTTTTGTTTGAAGTGTGCATCCGTTTGCAGAGGATCACTGAGGTGATGGCTGGTGAGGCAGTGGGCAGAGCAGGTGTTCTGAGGTGTGTGGGTCTTCCCAGGAGAACAGGGAAGACCTGGACAGACGTCTGACTGGAGAGTTTGGGGTTTGGGGGAGTAGCAAGAGCAGAAAAGGAAGAGTAATGTTTTAATGAGGTGCTTCTTTCATGTTAATCCTTGGCTTGCACAAGCAAGGCAGAGCGTGATTGAGCTGTGAGATCTCTGGAAAGGTTTGTTATGGGCGCACTAGCTAATTCTCCTTGAAAATCAAGGTCAGAGTTTGACAGGCCTGTGGAGAGGCAGCTAACAGGAAGGGGGGTTGATCGTCCAGCAGGTTGGAGTGACAGGCAGTGTGCCACTGCACTGTCTGACACTGGCCACGCTGGCGTTATTAGTGCACGTTGGCGCAGTCGGGCCTCCTACATATTGCTTTGAAGGAGTGAGGGGTGTACCTCCTTACCTTCCTTGGTGAACCCTGGCAGGGCTGCACTCAGGATCTAGGAGCCACATCTTATTTGCGAAGGCCCTGGGCACGACGACATGGTAGAGAACTAAAGCTGATTAGATAAAATTATGTCCTGTGGCCAAGGAGCAGTTACCAACTTAGTTAATTAGGCTTCTGTTTATAATTTTCATTGTCAGTGCTAGCGGTTTCAAGTTGTTTACTGTTTGTTTTGAAATTCTACATTTTTAGTATTGTATACCTGAGATTTAGGCCAAATCAACAGTTACTAATATTGAAATGTCTTTATTAAAAAAAAAAAAAAGGGGGTTTCTTAATATGCAGTTATTATTTTTTAATTAATTTATTTTATTTATTTTATTTTTGGCTGCATTGGGTCTCCGTTGCTGCGCGCGGGCTTTCTCTAGTTGTGGCGAACGGGGGCTACTCTTCCTTGCGGTGCACGGGCTTCTCATTGCGGTGGCTTTTCTTGTTGTGGAGCACGGGCTCTAGGCGCACGGGCTTCAGTAGTTGCGGCTCACGGGCTCTAAAGCGTGCAGGCTCAGTTGTTGTGGCACACAGGCTTAGTTGCTCCCCGGCATGTGGGATCTTCCAGGACCAGGGCTTGAACCCGTGTCCCCTGCATCGGCAGGTGGATTCTTAACTGCTGTGCCACCAGGGAAGCCCCTATGCAATTATTTTTAACATTAGGAATGAAACACCAGTTAGCAATTTTGTTTATGGTCTTGTCTGAGGTTAATATCAACCTGTGGGTAATGTGTTTAGATAAAATTAAACCTCAGGTAATTGAAGAACCCTAAACTAATCAGAACTGTTCTTCATTTTATTTTAGAAAAAGTGAATCAAAGAAAAATAGGTTAATATGGGGAGTTTCTGGAAAGGCAGACTTGCGGGGAATGCTCACTGCAAGAAAAACCCGTGGAACCTTGGCATTTGGTGTAAGTGCCGATCGCTAGTTTCCGTTCAAGGTCGTCTGGTCTCCATGAGGGCTCAGGAGCCAACCTTTCCAATGTGAAAACCCTCTCTTTTAGGCACTGCCCCTCGGTCCAGTCTCAGTGCTGTGACCTACAGTGTTTCTTGGGTATATTGGTTTCAGCAGGTCTGAACTCTGCGAGGTCTTGAGGCCTGAGAAGCCCCTGCTCTCCTGAGTGCCTCCCTCGGTTTCCCTCTTGGGATCTGTCTGTCGCTGTGCCGGCCGCTCCGGGGTCGACACTCAGCTGGTGGCATGGCTGTTGGGCGGCACTTGTCTTTACTACAGTGACTATTTCAGAAACACCAAGTGTGCGCATGGAAGTGTTCCGGGAGCATCTGGGGGAACGGTCGTAGTGTCGGATGCTCAGGCATTTCCTCGGGAGAGGGGTAGTATGCTTGTCTGAACGTGCAAGGCCCTTCTGACCTGGAGGGCGGACTGAGGTATCGTGGGAGTGAGGAGGGGGCCGGGCGGGCAGCTGGCGGGGGCCGGTCCCTGGGTGGGGGGTGGGGGGGAGGAGACGGGGGAGCGTACTTAAGAGCTGATGAGAAAGGTCCACTGGGAGTCCTGGAGAGAGGCGACGGTCATGAGAACCAGAGTCCGTGTCAGTGGTGCTGTCCCCTGTACACAGATGAGCGTACGTGTTTGCACAAGTGACAGAGACAGGATTTGAACACTGCACCGTCAGAGTCTCTTTTATTTCCATTATTCTGTGGTGTTTCCCCTTGTTTTGAATTTCTTGCTGAGAAGTTTGGCCCTTTTCTGTGGGCAGTGGGCGACTTTGATGCTTTTACGCTGCGGGGCAGCATGACAGTCCTGCCGTGTGCAGGTGTGGCCAGTGGCTGTGAGGCGGCCGGAGGAGGCCTGTGGCCACCCGGGCAGCGCCCAGGAGAGGGCGGGAGGGGTGACCGGGAGGGGTGCCTCTGTGTCCGAGGTGGGAGACGGGGGACTCACTTTAGCTTTCTGTGCCACACCTGTTGTAGATGTTTAAATTCACTTTTCATATTAATGGGCCCAAAGTTGTGGTGTTCTAGGAAACTTTAAAGTTATTAGACTGATAATCATAACTGTCATTTGAGGGTCCCCTGATGGTCCTGATGGATTATAATTAATCCCAGCAGCCTTGTGCTTATCTGCCTCATATGTCAGTGCTTTTTAAAATACGGGTGTATTTTAATTTGTCTACAGAAGAGTCACAGATTCTGGTATAATCATTTGAGATGAATTTCCTTGAACGTAAAAATTAGTTCCTTTTTGATTATGCTCTGGAAATTTTGCTTGAAGTGTTTTCAGGGTTGCAGGAACGACTGATGGTTCCCTTCTGCACATGTGCTTTATCCACAGTTTTGGAAAATATGCCCCATGGAGCACATTCTGGTCCGTCTGGAGTTGGACTCTCTGCCCGTCACTCGGCGCCTGGTGGGCCTTATCTTCAACTCCTTCCTGCCCGTGAACCAGCCCGAGGAGGTGTGGTGCGAGCGCTGCGTGACGCTGCTGCAGATGAACCATGCGGCTGCGCGGAGGTTCTACCAGCACGCGCACGAGCACACGGCCTGCACCAACATAGGTACCCCCGCCCCGCCCGCGCCGTGAGCCTGGCGTGTCTGCTTCGTGCTCAGTGTGGTTCTTAATGAGTTCCCATAAAGTAACGCTTTAATTATTTGGGATTATATTTTCGCTGTTAGAAAATTTTGTTGAAGAAACACGTAAATTAATTATTGGTTGTCTTATACATTTTAGCAAAGCTGATTCATGTGATTCGCCACTGCTTGAACGCCTGCATCCGGAGGGCTCTGAGTGCGTGCGGGGAGGACGATGAGGAGCGGGGGAAGGAGAACGTGAGCGTGAGTTGAGCCGCCGCCGCCGCCCGGCGCCTCCTTGGGGCCACGGGGCTGGGGTCGGGACCGGGGTCTTGGGGCTGGGGCCGGGGCCACGGGAATAGGGTCAGGGCTGGGGTTGGGGCCACAGGGATGGGGACAGGGCCACGGGGTTGGGGACAAGGCTGGGGTTGGGGCCACGGGGTCAGGGAACGGTGACGGGGACCGGGACGGGTGCTTCTCCCGCAGGAGAAGGGCAGGGAAGCAAGGCAGAGGTGTCATTTCCACAAGCCGTTACCTTAGCAATATTTTTATTTTCCATTTATTCCTTTAGTGCTGATACTTCACCTGATTATTTTGGAGGATCATAAGTAATTTTCTAGAAAGAATTTCTGTGTATCCTTTGTAAGTTCACTGTGGAGTTTGAGTAGGATTTAATACAAAGGAAAAATTATTATTGGTGACACTCTTTTCCCAGTTTTCTTCACCTTAAGCTTCTGTATATTTTAATTCGACCTGGGGGTGGCACACGTGGATTGGGTCTGGACGTTACCGTATTTTACAACTAGATGGGTGGTGGCGCTCTGAAGGATTTATTCACCGCCACTGCCCTAAAATTCTACTAGAAACGTCGTGGGGTTGAATTTTTGGGAATGAGCTTTATTTAGAATTGTCTTTGAAAAAGTAATTTATCAAGGAGGCTATATAGCTGGTGTTTCTTCAGAATCCAAAGTGACCAATTATATCATTAAAAAAGGAACATTTAAGACTTAGACTCATATTACTTATGAGCAGTATCTTAGGCTTATAAACAAACTCTCATGCTTATATGTACCTCTAAAGTAACAATTTTGGGTAGTTTTGTGGTGCTATGTAGATTAGGAAACTGGCCTTTAAAAAAAAGTCACAAGATGTTGAATATACTTCAATTAAAAGCAAAAAAAATGAAAGTCACAGAAGATAGTTTTGGCCTTTTGATGAAACGTGGTGCGCGCTGGCTGCAGGGTGAGGCTCCTGTGCCGTCCGGCCGCCCCCGCCTCCGCGTCCCCGCCTCCGCGCCCCCCGCCTCCGCGCCCCCGCCTCCGCGCCCCCCGCCTCCGCGTCCCCGCCCTGGGTGCAGGCCCTTGGCCCTTGAGAGCCAGGAGCCGACAGGGTCGCCCCGCGCTGAGGCTGGGGCTGCGCACCGGCGGGCTGTTTGTGGGGCTCAGTCGGCCTGCCCGGGGGCTGGGTGGAGCACTCCCTGGACCCCACCCGCCCCCCGCCTCAGCCTCCCCTCTCCTCTCCGTCCACTGGGGCAGAAGGGGGAGGAGAGAGAAGAGCCTGATGTCATCTTAATGGCCGAGCCTGCCTGGCAGATCCATCAGTTCACAGGCCGGTTCAGCCGGGCGCGTCTGGAGCTGGTTCTGCTTTCTTGGTGGGATTTGAGTGCCTCTTTTCAGGGTGTTCCCCTCAGCATATGGGTTGGGTGGGCAGAATGTTTTAGGAAAGTGATTCTATAACTTTAGAAACCCTCACTGGGATGCCAGCTCCAGGCTCGCGGGGCCCTGCGCCTCTGGGCCACCCCTTCACACTCGTGCTGATGGATGGTGGAAGTGGTTTCGCCAAAAAGTGAAAACTCTTACAGTTTTTAAATACTGAAGGAACCCTCCACTCCCGTATTAAACCTAGACATTATTGAGAAAGCTTGCATTTTATCACATTTTAGGTCAGTTTCTGTACCGTTAGAAAACACAAGGGTTTAGAAATACGTAGCTCTATTGTAACCGGTAGTAGAAAAAAATACAATTTGCCGTCTGGATGTTGTCATTCTAAGAATATTTAATGGCTAAAGCATAATTTTTTGAATTGGTTCTTTTACCTTTTCACATTGCTATCTACTAAAAATCTCTGCTTTCTGTTTAATGAAATCTTACTTAGGAACTTAGCATATTTTTGTAAAGGAGAAGTGGTGGCTTTCTCAGGGGACTTTAATGATAAGAGTGCTATGCTAATCATTAGAATGTAAAAAGTAAAATTAAATACAGATTGAAGTTTTGTCAATTTGCTATCTATATCATTCTCATAGTAGTGTCTAAGCCTTTAGTAGTTTCATTGCTTTTTAAATTTAGCCATAAGTCATTCCAGGTATTAAGTGCCTATTGAAAAATCTAACTTTATATAGCAAATACTTTTGTTTTTGCTGTGTGCCCTCATTAATTAAGTTAATCTGTTCGCCGTATCTTTTCCCATTACATCCGAGTAGCACAAAAATACCAACCCCTGAAATGAATCCTGCTTTGCATCTCAAGGTAGCCCTTCCAGGAAGTGGCCCGTGTGGCAAGTTGTTGGAGTTTGTCACAGTCCCCGGACAGGGCTGGCGTCTGAAGTGGAGCGCGCGCAGGCGAGCGTGTGGTGCTGGGGAGGCGGCCCCTCCCCGCTGCGCAGACAAGGAGGGCTTCACTAGAAAACACTCAGACACGGGGTGCTGTCCCTCCCCGCCAGCCCACAAACCAGAGCAGCCCACGGTCACACCACAGTCTTAGGGGTTCTATCTGCCTCTCCCTCCATCTCTGCCTTAGGTCTGGAATTCTGAGATGTGCTTTTAGACACAGTGCTGTTCTCTTGAGCGTTATTATGATTAGATTCTTTCACAGTACAATTTTTTGTATCTTAGGCTCTGGACCAAACGCTGTCAATAAGCGATGCCGCGTCCATGGCGGGTTTGTTAGAGATCGTTGTGATTCTCTGGAGAAGCATTCACAGGAGTATGGAGAATAACAGAGAGGCCAAAGTGTACACCGTTAGCAAGTTCGCCTCTATGCTGCCAGAGTACATGAAGGTGTTTAAGGTAAGCCTGGCCCCCCTGCTAAAGCAGGCGCGCGAGGTCACGTCTGTGCAGAAGCAGCCTCTGGACCTGCTGCTCGTCTGCAGAGTCGGGGGCTGAGCCACCTCCCACCCTGCAGGCCGCTCGGCCTCTCTCCCTTCACAGGGTTGAGGCCACGTGTCCTCCAGCCTCCATACCGGCACCCAGAGACTTGTCTGGGGGAGCACTGGTTTTCTGTCTCTAATGGCCCGACACTATTTTAGAATCTGGTTTGATTTGCTGGGAGTTGAGAAAGAGGAGTTTGTGAACATCAAGATGTAGTAGCACCTTGGTTTTGGGGGCAATTTTAGGCATTTGACGGCATCCGGCAAGCACATGTTTCTGAAGTATCTGAGTTGTGTCTGTGTTATTGGGACAGACAGAACTGTGTGCATAACTTCTGTTTGGAGGAAGGAAACCTCCTCATTCCTTGACTTTCTATTTCTGAGCAAAGGCCATATTTCAAAACCAATGGAAATAAAACTGCTATGTAGAAATGCAAATTTATTCCTAATTATGAAGAAAGCGTGGCTTAAATATAGAAAGGTCATAGGTCTTATGAATCACCCTTCTCTTGGTAAATTTTACTTTTGGTTCTTCTACAACTGCTTATGTGACCTTGGCCCTCTTAGCTTTTCTGAGCCATATTTCTGTGACTGTTATGTCTCCGAGCTCCATCCTGCCTCTGAAATGCAAACGTGACCTGTCTGTGAAGGTAAATAATCAAGGCTGCCCAAGTCACTAGGGCATTTAAAAGCTCAGATAATCACATGGGGCTGAGAATTAGAAGATAAACACAGAGGCCATAGGATACCGGATGAGATGACAGGTGAACAGTGTGGCCTGGGTGTGTCCAGGAAAAGGGAGGTGGTGAATTAAGTCTTTAATCCCGAATTATTCTGGCCAGAGAGCTTCTCTGCCCTCAGTACCTCCGAGAACCTTGTGGTTGGCCCATAAGTGGGTAAGGCCTCTGTAAGCCACACATGGAGTGGAATCAGGAGTAGCTGCCAGCCGACTGTTGTAACATCAAGAAAACATTTTCTTTATTGGGAGTTGGGGGTGAGGGTGGGTTCACTCTGACTGAATGCAGATTAATTACAGGCCAGATTGTGACATTGCACCTGTTTCTGTTTCATGTATATGTTCAGGAAAATTGTTGTTTCTTTTCCTTTTAGGGCCCATCTTCTTTCATCCTCTCATCTAACCAAGGGTATTTCTTATTAAGTGATCTTGATGGAGTCTGGTCTGTCTGCTCTGTTACTGTGATAATACTAGTGGTGGTGATGTAGCTGCAGTGGGGCCCGAGGTGGCTTCCTCACTCGGTTCCTGCCAAAGCCCCGCCCTCAGAGACCAGCCCTTCTCCGTGTGTTGTGCCAGCTGGTTGGGGTGTGGGATCTCATGGGACTTGGGTTTGGCCAGGTAGCTCCATTGCACTGCACTGTCTTCCTAAGGTATTCTGATTATTTTACTTAGGAACTTTTCTGACTAGTTTCATTCCCTTGAATTTTATGCTCAGGACACACTGAGTGTATAGAGTTGGGTTTTTTTTTTTTCCTTTTATCAGTATTGTTTTTCAAATACCAGTCAGTGCCTTGACAGCAAGGACTGTTGTCTATTCTGGTTACTGCTGTATTCCAAGGATCTCCTGGTACACAGTAGGTGCTTAATAAATATTTGCTCAAATAATTCATCACAGAAAGCAGTAAAGCGACCTATAAAAGTTTGAGAAGACTTATCAAGCCTAGTGCTTCCCGAGGGGTTACGTCCTCCTGTGAAGACTTATCAACCTAGTGCTTCCCGAGGGGTTACGTCCTCCTGTGAAGACTTATCAACCTAGTGCTTCCCGAGGGGTTAGGTCCTCCTGTTGTGTGTTGAGAGCATCGCTCTAATGCCTACCAAGCAGCTTTGAAAATGGGTTCCTGGGAGTCATGGGGCCCTCGGGATCCCATTGTTTACGTTCCCTGTTGCTGTGTGTCTTTTCATGCTTTCAGGATGATCGCTGCAAGACCCCTCTGTCTGTGCTGGCCTCCCTGATGCCGGCCTCGGCTGTGCCCACCTTCAGGTGCCCGCCCTCTCCGTGCGCTCCTGGTCTCACTTGGCGACGCCTGCGTGACCTTCAAGCCCCCAGTGCTGTGCTCCCTGCCCCTGGCCTCCTCCCCTGTGGCAGGGAGAGCAGGGGATGTGGCTTCCAGGGCTCCGGGACTGCTGAGGGACACAGGAAGCCACCACGGGGAACTGAGAGTCTGGCGTTGTTCAAGTGCCAGATGGTGAGACGTGAGCCATCCCGCCGTCCACCACGGAGCCTTGGCCACACGTGACTCTGAGTGCTTAGAATGTGGAGTCTGGGTTGGGGCGAGCTGTGTGTGCATCCTGGGTTGATGCAGACTCGGGGACCTGGTGTGAAAGAGGGATGTAACATGTTTCATCAGTAGTTTTCTACAGTGACCACGTCTTAAAGGATGTCGCGGGTAGGCTGGGCTAAATAAGATACATTATTGAAATTAATCTTGCCTTTTTAGACGTGGCTACTAGAACCTTTATAATGACACACGTGGCCTGCTTTTGTGGCTCACATTGTGTTTTTTATTGGGCAGTGTTGCGCTAGGGTGTTGGTTATTAACTCAGTAAAAATTACTTATTTTTATTCATATTTATAAAAAAAAGAATGTTTTGATGCTGAACAAAAAGTATTGTCCCCAGATTACGGATCTTTACTCTAGAGTCTGACAGAGGCAACACAGAAACAAAAGGCCAGGATTTGTAAGTGCCTGATGTGTCCTCAGTGCCTCACATCTAGGGACCCCTGAAGCTGCTTTCAGGGTCAGCATTTTGTACTGGACCTTGTCCTGCGTAGTAACTGTGGGAAAACAGTGTATTCTTCCTGCGGTGGAGAACGTCTGAGAGTTCCCACGATAGGAAGGGCTTATGTACCCTCAGTTTTTAGCTTCTTCATTTTCCCCGCCTTTTAGAAAAGTGAGAAATTGCTACTGAGATATTAGATATGATTTTATATATGTGGCATTTTCAGCTGTGGTGTGATTTCCACACTAAGAAACCAAGAGGAAGGAACAGCCGACAAGAGCTACTGTATTCTGTTAGACTGTCTCTGCTCCTGGGGGCAAGTGGGACACATCCTGGAGCTCGTTTGTGACTCGCTGCCGGAGGAGCAGCCTCAGAGCAAGGTACACCTGTGTCATTTTTAAAGTTTGCTGAAGGAGGGTAGCTGTATGCTAGAACTCACGTGCTCTCCTGCTATGCGCCTCTCTCTCTCTGCGCTTTCAGGGTAACTCTGTGTCTAAGCGGAAAGTGCGGGTCCAGGACCCGCGCCCAGTCAAACCCGGGCTGGCGCTGGTCTACGTCGAGTACTTGCTGACCCACCCGAAGAATCGCGAGTGCCTGCTTTCCGCACCCCAGAAGAAACTGAACCGTCTTTTGAAAGCCCTTGAAACATCCAAGGTAACTTTGTAGAACAGATGCAGGTGCCGTGGAAGTTGAGTGATAGGGTAAGGTCTAAGTTTTCCACGTTTATAGTGTAAAATTTTCACCTGGGGGCGGGATGGGACTGGGTGAACACTTCCAGGCCCCGGTCTTTCTAGCAAGTCGTGTTCAGAGCCCAGTGTCCTGTTGAGTCCAACTCTGAGGGTGAGCCGGTCTGTCGGAACAGGCCCGACAGCGGGAAGACTGCCCGCCACCCCAGGTCCCCTTGCTTTGGCCCTGCTCATCGACGAGGGAATTCCAGCCCCTGAGTCCCGGGCAGGCTTTTCTAGGGCCCTTTGGAGAGCGAGTCCTGTGAATTTCCCATCTCCTCTCCCCGTCCTGGCTCTTCAGCCGTCTCCTCCAGGCCAGCCCTCGGAAGCAGCCTGTCACTGCCACTGCTGCCAGAGGCTCCCACCCATCAGCACCAGGCGTGGGACGTCGGCGGGATGGAGGGGGGAGCGGGGGCTGCAGGGGGCAAGGGCTGGACGAGCGTGACCCTGAGGGCTCCTTGAGCAGCACCTATGAAAAGCTGTCTTCCTGTCCCTTTACGGGAGGCTTGGAGGAGGGAGGACACTCGCCCTGCTGCTCTGGCAGCCCTCTCCCGGCGCAGCTGTGTCCTCACCTCATGCGCTGCCTGCTGAGCCGGAACCTGGCCTGCAGACGTCCTGTCCCACAGGTGGATCTGGAATCGATTTTGCAGTCGCCAGGTGGGAGCCCTCACCAGCTGAGCGAGGGCGCTGTCCTGCGAGCCTTCAGCCTCCACTGCCGGTTGAGTATCCATCTTCAGCACAAGGTGCGTCCACCAGCTTGGGTCAGAACACGGGGCGTATCGGCCCAGCGGCTCTGTGACTAACCTGTCTTCTGTTGTTTTTGGACAGTCCTGCTCAGAAGGCAAAGTTTACCTGTCCACTTTGGAAGACACTGGGTTTTGGTTAGAGAGCAAAGTTTTATCTTTTATCCAAGATCAAGAAGAAGAATATCTGAAGCTTCACAGGGTCGTTTATCAACAGATTATCCAGGTTAGAAGTCTTAAGACACAGAAACCCTTCTCCAAATTGTGATTTGGTTTTATTTCCTAATTTAAAGCTGTAACTTTAGTCAGTAGTGCTGCTCTTCTTAAATACTACAGTGGCATCTGAATATCTAGAGTTTATCTTTTTTTTTTTCGTATGTTTATTTATTTGTTTCTTAGTTGTCATCCATTTTATACACATCAGTGTACACAGGTTAATCCCAATCTCCCAATTCATCCCACCACCCACCCCCCGCCGCTTTCCCCCCTTTGTGTCCATACGTTTGTTCTCTGCATCTGTGTCTCAATTTCTGCCCTGCAAACCGGTTCATCTGTACCATTTTTCTAGGTTCCACATGTACGTGTTAATATACGACATTTGTTTTTCTCTTTCTGAGTTGCTTCACTCTGTATGACAGTATCTAGGTCCATCCACATCTCTACAAATGACCCAATTTCATTCCTTTTTATGGCTGAGTAATATTCCATTGTATATATGTACCACATCTTCTTTATCCATTTGTCTGTCGATGGGCGTTTAGGTTGCTTCCATGACCTGGCTATTGTAAATAGCACTGCAATGAACATTGGGGTGCATGTGTCTTTTTGAATTATGCTTTTCTCTGGGTATATGCCCAGTAGTGGGATTGCTGGGTCGTATGGTAGTTCTATTTTTAGTTTTTTAAGGAACCTCCATACTGTTCGCCATAGTGGCTGTATCAATTTACATTCCCACCAACAGTGCAAGAGGGTTCCCTTTTCTCCACACCCTCTCCAGCATTTGTTGTTTGTAGATTTTCTGATGATGCCCATTCTAACTGGTGTGAGGTGATACCTCATTGTAGTTTTGATTTGCATTTCTCTAATAACTAGTGATGTTGAGCAGCTTTTCATGTGCTTCTTGGCCATCTGTATGTCTTCTTTGGAGAAATGTCTATTTAGGTCTTCTGCCCATTTTTGGATTGGTTTGTTTGTTTTTTTAATATTGAGCTGCATGAGCTGTTTATATATTTTGGAGATTAATCCTTTGTCCGCTGATTCATTTGCAAATATTTTCTCCCATTCTGAGGGTTGTCTTTTCATCTTGTTTATGGTTTCCTTTGCTGTGCAAAAGCTTTTAAGTTTCATTAGGTCCCGTTTGTTTATTTTTGTTTTTATTTCCATTACTCTAGGAGGTGGATCAAAAAATATCTTGCTGTGATTAATGTCAAAGAGTGTTCTTCCTATGTTTTCCTCTAAGAGTTTTATAGTGCCCGGTCTTACATTTAGGTCTCTAATCCATTTTGAGTTTTATTTTTGTGTATGGTGTTAGGGAGTGTTCTAATTTCATTCTTTTACATGTAGCTGTCCAGTTTTCCCGTCACCACTTACTGAAGAGACTGTCTTTTCTCCATTGTATATCCTGGCCTCCTTTGTCATAGATTAGTTGACCATAGGTGTGTGGGTTTATCTCTGGGCTTTCTGTCCTGTTCCATTGATCTATATTTCTGTTTTTGTGCCAGTACCATATTGTCTTGATGACTGTAGCTTCGTAGTACAGTCTGACGTCAGGGAATCTGATTCCTCCAGCTCCTTTTTTTTCCCTCAAGACTGCTTTGGCTCTTCGGGGTCTTTTGTGTCTCTCTACAAATTTTAAGATTTTTTGTTCTAGTTCTGTAAAAAATGCCATTGGGAATTTGATAGGGATTGCATTGAATCTGTAGATTGCTTTGGGTAGTATAGCCATTTTCACAATATTGATTCTTCCAATCCAAGAACATGGTATATATCTCCATCTGTTGGTATCATCTTTAATTTCTTTCATCAGTGTCTTATAGTTTTCTGTGTACAGGTCTTTTGTCTCCATTGGTAGATTTATTCCTAGGTATTTTATTCTTTTTTGTTGCAATGGTAAATGGGAGTGTTTCCTTAGTTTCTCTTTCAGATTTTTCATCATTAGTGTATAGGAATGCAAGAGATTTCTGTGCATTAACTTTGTATCCTGCAACTTTACCAAATTCATTGATTAGCTCTAGTAGTTTTCTGGTAGCATCTTTGGGATTCTCTATGTATAGTATCATGTCATCTGCAAACAGTGACAGTTTTACTTCTTCTTTTCCAATTTGTATTCCTTTTATTTCTTTTTCTTCTGATTGCCATGGTTAGGACTTCCAAAACTATGTTGAATAATAGTGGTGAGAGTGGACATCCTTGTCTTGTTCCTGATCTTAGAGGAAATGCTTTCAGTTTTTCACCATTGAGAATGATGTTTCCTCTGGGTTTATCGTATATAGCCTTTATTGTGTTGAAGTAGGTTCCCTCTATGCCCACTTTCTGGAGAGTTTTTATCATAAATGGGTGTTGAATTTTGTCAAAAGCTTCTTCTGCATCTATTGAGATGATCATATGGTTTTTATTCTTCAGTTTGTTAATATGCTGTATCACATTGATTAATTTGCGTATATTGAAGAATCCTTGCATCCCTGGGATAAATCCCACTTGATCGTGGTGTATGATCCTTTTAATGTGTTGTTGGATTCTGTTTGCTAGTATTTTGTTGAGGATTTTTCCATCTATATTCATCAGTGACATTGGTCTGTAATTTTCTTTTTTTGTAGTGTCTTTGTCTGGTTTTGGTATCAGGGTGATGGTGACCTCATAGAATGAGTTTGGGAGTGTTCCTTCGTCTGCAATTTTTTTGGAAGAGTTTGAGAAGGATGGGTGTTAGCTCTTCTCTAAATGTTTGATAGAATTCACCTGTGAAGCCATCTGGTCCTGGACTTTTGTTTGTTGGAAGATTTTTAATCACAGTTTCCATTTCATTACTTGTGATTGGTCTGTTCATATTTTCTATTTCTTCCTGGTTCAGTCTTGGAAGGTTATACCTTTCTAAGAATTTGTCCATTTCTTCCAGGTTGTCAGTTTTGTTGGCATAGAGTTGCTTGTAGTAGTCTGTTAGGATGCTTTGTATTTCTGTGGTGTTTGTTGTAACTTCGCCTTTTTCATTTCTAATTTTATTGATTTGAGTCCTCTCCCTCTCTTTCTTGATGAGTCTGGCTAATGGTTTATCAATTTTGTTTATCTTGTCAAAGAACCAGGTTTTAGTTTTATTGATCTTTGCTTTGTTTTCTTTGTTTCTATTTCATTTACTTCTGGTCTGATCTTTATGATTTCTTTCCTTCTGCTAACTTTGGGTTTTGTTTGTTCTTCTTTCTCTAGTTCCTTTAGGTGTAAGGCTAGATTGTTTATTTGAGATTTTTCTTGTTTCTTGAGGTAGGCTTGTATAGCTATAAAATTCCCTCTTAGAACTGCTTTTGCCGCATCCCATAGGTTTTGGATCATCGTGTTTTCATTGTCATTTGTCTCTAGGTATTTTTTGATTTCCTCTTTGATTTCTTCCGTGATCTCTTGGTTATTTAGTAACGTACTGTTTAGCCTCCATGTGTCTGTGTTTTTTACGTTTTTTTCCCTGTAATTTATTTCTAATCTCATAGCGTTGTGGTCAGAAAAGATCCTTGATATGATTCCAATTTTCTTAGATTTACTGAGCCTTGATTTGTGACCCAAGATGTGATCTATCCTGGAGAATGTTCCGTGCGCACTTGAGAAGAAAGTGTGATCTGCTGTTTTTGGATGCAATGTCCTATAAATATCAATTAAATCTATCTGGTCTATTGTGTCATTTAAAGCTTGTGTTTCCTTATTAATTTTCTGTTTGGATGATCTGTCCGTTGGTGTAATTGAGGTGTTAAAGTCCCCCACTATTATTGTGTTACTGTCGATTTCCTTTTATAGCTGTTAGCAGTTGCCTTATGTATTGAGGTGCTCTTATGTTGGGTGCATATATATTTGTAATTGTTACATCTTCTTCTTGGATTGATCCCTTGATCATTACGTAGTGTCCTTCCTTGTCTCTTGTAACATTCTTTATTTTAAAGTCTATTTGATATGAGTATTGCTACTCCAGCTTTCTTTTGATTTCCATTTGCATGAAATATCTTTTTCCATCCCCCTCACTTTCAGTCTGTATGTGTGCCTAGGTCTGAGGTGGGTCTCTTGTAGACAGCATATATATGAGTCTTGTTTTTGTATCCATTCAGCAAACTTGTGTCTTTTGGTTGGAGCATTTAATCCATTCGCGTTTAAGGTAATTATCAATATGTATGTTCCTATGACCATTTTCTTAATTGTTTTGGGTTTGTTTTTGTAGGTCCTTTTCTTCTCTTGTGTTTCCCACTAGAGAAGTTCCTTTAGCATTTGTTGTAGAGCTGGTTTGGTGGTGCTGAATTCTGTTAGCTTTGCTTGTCTGTAAAGCTTTTGATTTCTCCATCGAATCTGAATGAGATCCTAGCAGGGTAGAGTAATCTTGGTTGTAGGTTCTTCCCTTTCATCACTTTAAGTATATCATGCCACTCTGTTCTGGCTTGTAGAGTTTCTGCTGAGAAATCAGCTGTTAACCTTATGGGAGTTCCCTTGTATGTTATTTGTCGTTTTTCTCTTGGGGCTTTCAATAAGTTTTCTTTATCTTTAATTTTTGTTAATTTGATTACTATGTGTCTCGGCGTGTTTCTCCTTGGGTTTATCCTGTATGGGATTCTCTCTGCTTCCTGGACTTGGGTGGCTATTTCCTTTCCCATGTTAGGGAAGTTTTCAACTATAATCTCTTCAAATATTTTCTCAGGTCCTTTCTCTCTCTCCTCCTTCTGGGACCCCTATAATGCGAATGTTGTTGCGTTTAATGTTGTCCCTGAGGTCTCTCAGGCTGTCTTCATGTCTTTTCATTCTTTTTTCTTTATTCTGTTCCGCAGCAGTGAATTCCACCATTCTGTCTTCCAGGTCACTTATCTGTCCTTCTGCCTTAGTTATTCTGCTATTGATTCCTTCTAATGTATTTTTCATTTCTGTTATTGTATTGTTTATCTCTGTTTGTTTGTTCTTTAATTCTTCTAGGTCTTTGTTAATCATTTCTTGCATCTTCTCAATCTTTGCCTCCATTCTTTTTCCGAGGTCCTGGATCATCTTCACTGTCATTATTCTGAATTCTTTTTCTGGAAGGTTGCCTATCTCCATTTCATTTAGTTGTTTTTCTGGGGGTTTTATCATGTTTCTTCATCTGGTACATAGCCCTCTGCCTTTTCAACTTGTCTGTCTTTCTGTGAATGTGGTTTTTGTTCCACAGGCTGCAGGATTGTAGTTCTTCTTGCTTCTGTTGTCTGCCCTCTGGTGGATGAGGCTGTCTTAGAGTTTATGTTTTTGCAAAGCATAAACTGCATAATTTTAATGTAATTTGACACATTGCACGTAACACGTGTTCAGTAATGTTTGTGGAATTACATAAAATGTGTTTCTAGATTTCTTATGGAAAGAGAAATGAGAATTAATGTATCTTTATGGAAATTCCTTTTTAAACATCTTGTAGACATCTGCTTTATGAGACCCCTAGTGGTACCCTTAGATATTAGGAGCTTTACCAGCTGGATGTCCCCTCTTGTCCCTTCTGTGGCCTTTGTTGGGAAATCACATCATCAAGTCTACCTCTCTTACAGACCTACCTGACTGTGTGCAAGGATGTCATTTTGGTCGGCCTTGGTGACTGTATGTTTCAGACACAGCTTTTACAGCGGAGCCTTGGAATCATGCAAACAGGTACTTCGTTTATTAAAGGACTAGTTTAGAGCAACTAGCCGTCAGAACCAGCCCCTCTCTCCCTCCTTCACTTCACTGGTCAGGACTCTCGTTTTTAAGTGACAGATGTGTAGCACAAACTAGCTTACACCAAAAGAGGAATTAACAGGCTGAGGCAGCCAGGAAGTTCAGAGGTGTTTCTGGCCTCGGGCATGACCAAGTACAGAGTTTCTGGCAAGGTCTTGGGATTCTCCTCCGGTGGTTTGTGTGATTGCGGCTGCTTTGCCGTGTGGTCACCAGCACGGCCCCAGCCTGTCTGCTGCTCCTGTCTGGTGTCTGTCATCGTCTGCGTGCAAGTCAGGAGCTGTTTAATGTCCCTCCCCCCACCCCCCTGAGACCACTGGGAAGTTGCTGTCACCCCAAGGACAGGATCCCTGGTAACTAATACCATGGCGTCCACACAAGTTAAATGTGTTCAGTGAGTGAGTGAGAAGTTGGCCTCCTTCCAGGCGGGCTGGGCTTAGGGATTATCTGGAGCATCACATCCAGGGGGGCCGGGCCAGATCCTTGCAGCCCCGTCTCATTGTGGTGGGGGGAGTGTGGGTGGACCCAGGATGCCTCCTCTGCCTCGAGTCATGGGCTGGCTGACAAGGGCACCGCTGGGCTGTGACCCCTGCCCGCCGCCTACCTGGGGCAGCCTAGTCGGCACAGAACACCCCAGTGCTACAGTTGGTTCTTCCTGAGATCGCTAGAAGCTTGGAAATGCATAATTTGAATTTCTTTAAGCCTAAATATTTGCTAAAAGAGATTGAAAATATTATCATTTACCAAATTCAACATTAAGTTTGCAATTAGCTCTCTGGGGTCTTTTGCTGTAGTCTTTTGAGTATCGTCGTGCAGACCCCGGGGAAGTCTTGGCCACAAACCCCACAGCTTCTTTCTTTCATGGTTCTGCCCCTGAGGTTGGCACTTGGCCTGCATGGGAGCTGGGGTGGCAGTCACTCTGCTCTGCTGTCTCGAGTGTACGTGTCCTTAATCTGTAATTACAAGCAAGATTTTACATTATTTGGTTACAATACCCACAAAGACTAAATATTAAATAGAACAAATGTTTTTTGTTTTAAAATAACTTTTTCCTTTGTTTAAGTCTTTATAACTCTCACTTTCTATTGTGAAAACAGCGTTTTAAACTTAAGCTTAATGATTGAAACATTAAAAATGATTTGCATTTTTAAACTCAATTTATCATTTAAGAATTATTTTCCCCTAAGGATTGAATCTATTTTTAGTATTTATAAAATTTTCCTAAGAGCTAATAAGAATTTTAGATCTCCAATGTAGCCAGTAAGCTACTGACCTTACCTTTGACCAAGCTGAAATGATCTTTCTATTTATACGTTCTAAGAATCGGGATTTCCCTGGAGAGACTCAACTGTGTGCTCATTCTTTGTAGTCCTGTTACAAATGAGATTATACTTTGCAGTCTACCTACGTAAGCCCAGAGTCTGTTCTCTGGACTTGCTCTACTTGAAAGAGTCCTAATAGAATATTTAAATTTAAAACTCAGTCACATTTATGTTGTTAACATTTGAGCGTGGCGTTCTCCATGCTAAAGTGCGTATTCTGGAAGAGATGTCCTTGAATACAGCTGAGTTCCCACACATAACCCAGATGTAAACAGCTCAGTTCATAGTTTACTTAACCACCACCTATATATATTTGGTTATAGCACACATATGGCTTGAATGTAATGAAATAACTTTCAATTAAAACTTTCAACATTTCAAATTTTTGTCAGTAGTAAAGACACTAGTTAGTGTGAGGTTCTCCCACTGCACCAGGACCTTGAGAGTGGATGCAAGGGGACAGGCCCCCTTGTCCTCAGAGCCCTGTCACCCTCAGCGTGTTGGCCTCTGCTGAGCTGCTGCCTCACTGCCTGCTTCACTGAAATGACTGATATGTGGAGAATGTATCTCTCTGCCTTCTTCTAGATAAAGAGATTTGTTTCTTGAAAGTTTCTGTTAAGTTTGCAAAGACTCTCCAAACTTGGTGTTGATTCTGGTAGTGCCGTACACCTTTTGAGGGGCAAACTCAAATGGAACATGACCATTTCTTACTTACTTTAGTAGATAAATTTGGATTCGGGGTTAGTTTCTTATTTCTGTCTCACGCAGAACTTATATGTCTATTAATCTCTTTCATAAATCAAGGAGCTTCCCTATTAGGGCCACATGATTCCTATGTAAGGTAGGAGAGGTCATAACGCTTTGTCCCCTAGATACTAATCTTTTAACGGGAACATTATTTCTGTGCTTTTCTATGTGACAGGTTTTTAAAAAATATACATGTATAGTTTATATAGTATATACTTTTAAATGTATATAAGGAAGAATCATGGTTCCGGCCCAGTCCACCAGGGATGCAGCCCTGCATACAGACCTGAAGGTTAGTCAGTGGTGGGCAGTGCGAGGTGCAGCATGGGTGCAGAGTGGGGCAGGGGCGTGGGAGGGCGCGGCCGCTGGCTCTGTTTGCAGCGCAGCTTACAGGCCAGTCTGGGTAGAAACAAAAAAGAAAATTGAAGGTCCTCAGGATGAATTGTAGAATTGAGTTCACACTCTGAAAACATTTTACCAAATCGTTGCCACACAGGAAAGGAGAGAAAGACACCAACAAACTACACAGCGCTGGGGATTTAACAGAGTTGGCCTCGGAGATTCTTAGGTCATAGTTTGAAAGCTCTAGGGTCTTTCCTCTCAGACCTGTCATCGATGTCACCATCGTGTGAGCAAGTAAGGCACACCCTCCACCCAGGTGTTCAGGGAACCGCACTGTCCACACACGCAGCGCTTCTTAGTGCCTGAGCCAGGTGGGCTGTTACCGTTACTGAAGGCATCGGCTTTGTATGTAATAAAAGGAGCAAGTCGCGTGCGTGTATGTCTGTTAGGCTTTATATTCATCTGACCGACCTGGTATTGGCTCGCCAGTAACACTCTCTTTTAAGTTACCGTAATATACATGTGTTAAGTGAAAAATGTAATAATTTCAACTAATTGTGTGATTAAATAACTGATTTTTTCAACTTTCTTTCCAGTGAAGGGATTCTTTTATGTTTCATTACTTCTTGGCATTCTGAAAGAGGTAACCAGAAGCTCCTTGACGCAGAAAGCAGATTCAGAGAAAGAAGTCTCAACACTGTTTGATTTGGTGCAGAAAGTATTTCAGCAGATGTTGGAATGTATGGCGCGGAGCTTCAGGAAGCAACCAGAAGAAGGCTTGCAGGTACTGGCGCCTCCCCAGGGCGGGACAGAGGGACTAAAGGGGCAGCGCCCACCTGGTGGACCAGGGTTTGCGGAGCCAGGCCTGCTCACACGCTGGGGCCGTCGGGCGGGGAGCTGTGCCACACCGGCAGGAAGTGGCTGCCAGGTGCCACCTGCAGCTGGGGCTGCCAGCCCTCTCCCTGGGGTGGCATGCTCTGGGGCAGGAGGCGAGGGAGGCCAGGGGCCCACCTCGGGCCACCGGTCTGGGGACGGTGTTGGCGTGTTCAGGTCCGTAGGCCAGCGGCCCGAGTGCTCCTCTGCCCAGCAGGACAGAAACAGAGAATGAATACAGTAGCTCGTGAGTGCCCAGCTGTTAGTAGTAAAGATTTAAAAAATGCTTAAATGGGAGGATGTTTATGAACTATTGAAACTTTCAATTTTATCCTGTTTTAGCTGGTAGAGGTGATTGAAGGTTATTGGCCATATTTTCTGTAGCCTAGCTCATATTTGAGTTAATTTGAAATAGTCCTGTTTTTGATGAGTTGGTTCAAGTGTCTGTGATCTATTTATGGAATTTGTGCCAAAATTTTTTTCTTTTCTCACCATTGTCTGCACAGCTTCGTTCAGAACACGTGGCCTCATAGTGGGTGTCTTCCCTTAACGTCAGTGATGTTTCCTCATCTTCCCTTTCGGAAACTTTATTAACGTTACTGACGCTCCTATTCTTGGGGATTTTCCCTTGCTCTGGGGAACGAGTGTCACAAAGGCCCTTCCTGGCGGGCTTCAGCCCTGTGTGTCGCCCTCTGGTCATGGTGCCCACCAGCTGCAGAGAGGACGGCGCGGCAGTGAGGCGGGGCGATGGGACGGGCCCCGGGCCCCCGGGGGACAGCAGGAGGAGGCCTCCTTCTTGAAAGTGGTTTTTTAAGCGCTAACAATGACTGATGTGTTTTTCGTAGCTCCTTTATTCTGTTCAGACTCCTCTTCATGAATTTATCAGCACCGTGCAGTCCTGGCACGTGGACACACCTGTCCACCGGGGCGTGCTCTCCACTCTGATTGCCGCGTCTGTGGTCGAGATAAGTCACCGGCTCCGAAAGGTGAAGTGTGTTGTCCTGAAACTGCTGTGTCTTGTTTTGACTATTCTAGAGGCTGTTTTCTGCTGGCAGCATATTTTTATGTTTTTCCAAGTATTTTTTCAGAGCTCAGGTGTAGCGGGAGGTCTGCTTCTCCCGCAGCTCCACCTCACAGTTCCGTGGCTGGTTTGTGTTTAGAATCACGTGACCATGGGGGGGAAACATGCTAAGGATGTTGTCGTTCTTCATTAAAACCAAGCTGCTCCTTGCATCGTGAATACTTCTTTTCGCCATATTTTAGAGGTTTAAGCGAGTTGATACATTTCTTAAGATTCCCCCCTCCTGGCAGGCAGAAGTGGCCTGGTCAGTGGAGAGCAGGATGCACGACTGCTCGTGGGCTGTGTTTCTGGAATAGTTCACACCTCTGACTGCCTGGCTATACGTGAGCCTTACTGGCCGTTTTCCTAGCAGTAGCCTATTTTATATGATTAGCCTACTTGGTTCAAGATTGACATAATCAGGCTGGTAATTCAGGTCACAACAAAAACCACTCTTTTCACGGCTTGGAATCCTGGTGGTAGCGAGTGAGGGCATGGAAGGATGCCTTAAGATAGTTAAATAATGAAGCGTTTTCTCAGTATGAAAAGCTGAAATCTGATAGGAAATAGCATTGAAATATACAAATGCAAACATAATGTGTATAAATTTTGTATTATAAAATCACAAATATAAAAAAAGTTGACAAAATTCTGAGACATTAACAGAATTTAAGGCCCTCCTGAAAGCTTGAAGGGAGGTCGTTTTGGTTTAGGAGCGAGATTCCTGGACTACACACAGCCCAAGAACTGGAAGTTGTTCGGGCCTGTGAGCTGCACAGCTGCTGACGACGAATCCGCCAGTGGCCTGTGGGCCATCGTGGCCCGTTTTCTGTTTTTGTAAATAAACTTATATTGGAACATGACCAAGCCCATTTATTTACCTTTTTTCTATGGCTGCTTTGTGCTGTAACAGCAGAATTGAGTAGTTTTCTTCTCTCCAGTTGATTGACACCACTGTGTATAGTAATAGGTTAATCATAATTATGGTAGGCATTGCAGCAATTGATAAAAATCATTGTTTTGAGTTTCTGGAAAGCCTTTCTCAAGTTTGGAAGAAAACCCTGGGAAGTGTAAAATGAGTGATTAGTGCAGTCTCAGTCTCAATTCATGTTACTGACTTGACTTTTTTTTTTTTTTTTTAGGTTTCTGATACCAAAGAGCTTACTCCCCCAGAGGGTCTTTCAGCCCTTCCACCATTTTCAAGGTGTTTAATAGGAATAATAATAAAATCTCCGAATGTAGTCAGGTAATCCCTTTTTCTTTGCTGTTCTCTTAATCCTGTCGTGGCTGTAAGCTCTCAGTAACTTTAGCTCTATTCCTTTTACTCTCACCATTTCTCAAAAGTGCATTTTTTTCCTAAGAGAAAACATTCCATACAATTTTCTCTCATTTTATCAGAGATTAAAAATATTAGCATTATACAAAGAGAAATTCTAACTTTCTGAAAGATATATTCATCCAAATAGTCTCTGGTTATGCTTTATCATAACTACAGTTCATTTAGAGGGAAACATTTAAAATTTTAATGTCACTGAAATACTTCCTACAATGGACACTTTCAAAACACTTGACTTGGGTAAATACCATGTGGGTTTCATTCGGCACACAGCTGTTACTCATTTCTCCATGCCGTGTGTCACCTGACCTGCTTCTAGGGTCTCTAGGGTGGCACGTGCAGGACTGCTGGGCTGCAGAAGGGAGAGTTTTGCAGATGTCTGATACCTGTGGGAGTTTAACAGTAGATATGTTCATTGAAAACTTCAGAAAGCACTGTTTTTAACAGCTATGAATTATCTTTCAGTAGCATATCAAATCTTTTTTGTGGGCATTTCGAGTATGCAGAGTGGCTTTCTTCACTAACCAGAACAACCCTGTTCTCTTTCTAGCAGCGCCCTCTGATTTTAGTGTCTCACCTGTAGGATTTGGCATGCTTACAGCGAAGAGTATGGGAAGAGCTTAGTCAACTTCCCATGTTACCTGAAAACTAGAATTCATGGTGGTTGATGAATCTTGGCTATATTTGTCTTTCTATAAAGTATTAAGATATACTATAGAGTAATTTCAGTTGTTTTTTACTTTTTTGCAGGTCATTTTTAGATGAATTGAAGGCATGTGTTATTTCTGAGGATATTGAAGGCATCGTGTGTCTCACAGCTGTTATGCACATTATCTTGGTTATTAATAAAGGTTGGTTAAATTTTCTGTGGTAGCGTCTGGGACATTGCTGGGTGCATCTTACACAGGACTGTTGTGGAATGTTTGGGAGTGAATCCCCTGCTAGTTAGGCTCTCACGGCACTCGCCCCCAGCTCTCCATGCGCTACATGTGTGCCGTCTGCTTGGGCACCTGCTGTGTGGCTGCCCTGTACCGGCTTGAATGATGGCAGCTTCTTAATGCAGCTGCTGTCCACTTCCCCACTGGACCCATCACGTCTCCCTCTCTGTGCCGTACACTGAATTTCTACTGATTTGTCATTTGTTACCTTTGTCATGTACATTTAAAAATCTGAATTCATTTTTGCTAATGATGGTGTGTTTTGGTATTAATATTTGATGTATCTGTGTTTTGCTTAGCTTTAACTGTGCCTATTCTGGGTATCCCAGCCAGTTGAAATAGTATTGGAAAAATAATTGGAGATACCTACGAAATGCTTACCTAAGTGTAAAATATGGTAATGTCACTGCAGATGGACTACTGTTAAGTTTCTGTATTTTTGGACCAGTTTTACTAATGTTGAAATTATTTTCTAAGATATTATTCATAGAGTGTTCCTCTCAAAACAAGCTCTCCCCATAAGCATGAATGCATAGTATGGCTGTAGATTCATGACAGGAATTTGTAACTAGTTTGACCCAGGCCAAGCATCAGGAAAGTCTTGCCTGAGGCAGTGTCTCCTGGGGAGACATCTGCAGGAAGAGGGACGTTCTCCATGTGGAGGGTGTGAGGATGGAGGTTGGGGTGCAGACGACCACCTTGTACTTAATACGTACTTAAATATTTGCCAAACAGATGATGACTCTGAAATGTGTTAGTTCCATTACTGTTGAAGGTGTTGGTGATCATCAAGTCTGATGGCGTGGACAGAACTCATGGGATCATGGCCTTGGGAACTACCTCAGAGCCAGTGAGGTGCTTTGTGATCACTCATTGGATCTTCTAACATCCCTTTAAAGGGATCATTACTGTTCCGCAGGTCAATACATGCACTGACTCAGAGGGGAGGGTAGGAGGCTCTGTCTTACTGAAATTGTACCTGCATTGATAGAGTGTATGTGCTTTTTTGTGTGGTTGTGTTCAATATTTTTCTGTCTTTAACAGGTAAACATAAGAGTTCAAAAATAAAGGGTGTTGCAGCTACTGTTCACAGAAAACTAAAGACATTCATGGAAATTACTTTGGAGGAGGATAGCTTGGAAAGGTAAAACACTAGATACCCACCAGGTGTGATTATCTGAACACTGCTAGTTATTCTTTAGGTATATTTTAGATCACGTTTTCACTGCTGCTAGTTACAGCCAGGTAGAAAACTGGGGATTGAAGGGATAGAAGTGTTTCTGTTGGCAAGACCCCTTGAGCATATGTTTTAATTACTTCCTCATTCTGTCTTTAAAAACAAAAACAAAACTGTCACTTGCAAGATTCTGCCCTAGGAAAGGAAGGGCATACAAACTCATTCTATATGGTTTTATTTTATTTTATTTTTTATTTTTTATTTATTTATTTTTGGCTGTGTCGGATCTTAGTTGCGGCACGTGGGATCTTTCCTCGCGGGCTTCTCTCTAGTTCTGGTGTGCGGGCTCCAGAGCGCGTGGGCTCAGTAGTTGTGGTGCGTGGGCTTAGTTGCCCCGTGGCATGTGGGGTCTTAGTTCCCTGACCAGGGATCGAACCCGCGGCCTCTGCATTGGAAGGTGGATTCTACCCACTGGACCACCAGGGAAGTCCCGTCATTCTATATGGTTTTAAACCTAGACAGATTATATTTGGTGGTTTGCTGTATTTTTGAAACCATCAACGTTCATTCCTGGGTTATAATTACCAGTTTACAAGTATCCATGTTGGGAATGGGAAAGGTCCCTCCAGAGACTGAAGAAATGTGCATTGTTTTCTACTTTCCAGGTAGCCTGTTGCTGCTGCAGGGACTGCTGTCTAAGAATGTGTTCATTGGGCTATTTTTCCAGCCAGGTGCTTTTGCTGCTGTATAATGTTTTTGACATGCTGTGCAATTTCCTGTAGACTCTTGTCTGAATTATGTTTGACTCTCAGATCAGCCACAGAAACAGTGTTTTTCCTGCTGTTTTCTGAACACCATACAGTTAAGTGTTACAGAGCTTTGAACTAGGTAATTAGTTTTATATATGCCTGGGAAATAAGCCACTTCCCATAGCTACTTTCTCCTTTGGAGAAAGGCTTTCAAAATCCTAAATTGCTAACTTATGAACAAAGACAGTTTTATCTCTTCCTTACCAATCTGTATACCTTTCTTTCCTTGTCTTTTTTTAAAAAAATTATTTATTTATTTATATTTATTTTTGGCTGTGTTGGGTCTTCGTTTCTGTGCGAGGGCTTTCTCCAGTTGCCGCGAGCAGGGGCCACTCCTCATCGTGGTGCGCGGGCCTCTCACTGTCGCGGCCTCTCCCGTTGCGGAGCACAGGCTCCAGACACGCAGGCTCAGTAGTTGTGGCTCACGGGCTTAGCTGCTCCACGGCATGTGGGATTCTCCCAGACCAGGGCTCGAACCCGTGTGCCCTGCATTGGCAGGCAGATTCCCAACCACTGCGCCACCAGGGAAGCCCTCCTTGTCTTATTACATTAGCTAGGGCTTCTGGTACAATATTGAAAAGGAGTGGTGAAAGGACATACTTGTCTTGTACATGATCTTAGTGGGAAAGCTTCCCATTTCTCACCATTAAGCACAATGTTAGCTGTAGATGTTCTTTATCAAGTTGAGGAAGTTCCCCTCTATTCCTAATTTACAGATAGTTCTTACCATAGTGGGTGTTGGATCTTGTCAAATGCTTTTTCTGCATCTACTGACAGGGTCATAGGATTTTTCTTCTTTAGCCTGTTGATGTGGTAGGTCACATTAGTTGATTTTTAGATGTTGAACCAGCCTTGCATACCTAGGATAAATCCCACTTGGTTATGGTGTATAATTTTTTAATACACTGTTGGGTTTAATTTGCTAATATTTTATTAAGTATTTTTTGCATCTATGCTCATGAGTGAGATTGTTCTGTAGTTATCTTTTCTTGTAATGTCTTTGTCTGGCTTTGCTACTAGGGAATTTCTGGCCTCATAGAATGACTTAGGAAGTATTCCTTCCCTTCTTCTGTCTTCTGAAAGAGACTGTAAAGAATTGGTATAGCTTCTTTCTCAAATATTTGGTTAGAATTCACCAGTGAATCCATCTGGGTCTGGTGCTTTCTACTTTGGAAGGTTATTAATTATTGACTCAATTTTTTTTAATAGATGCCTATTCAGATTGTCTATTTCTTCTTGAGTTAGTTTTGGCAGATTGTGCCTTTCAAGGATTTGGTCCATTTCATCTAGGTTGTCAACTTCGTGGGTATAGTATTCCTTAATTGTCTTTTTTTTAATGTCCATGGGATCTGTAGTGATGTCCTCTATTTCATTTCTGATATTAGTAATTTGTGTCCTCTTTTTTTTTTTTTTTCCAGCCTGGCTAGAGGCTTATTGGTTTTATTGATCTTTTAAAAGAACCAGCTTTTGGTTTCATTGATTTTCTCTATTGATTTCTGTTTTTCATTTTTTTTTTTTTTTTTTTTTTGCTTTCTGCTCTAATTTTTATTATTTCTTTTCTTTTGCCTGCTTCGGATTTAATTTGCTCTTTTTTTTTTTTTTTTTTCCTGGTTTCCAGAAGCCTAGATTACTGATTTTAGATGTTTCTTCTTTTCTAATAGTCAGTGCTATAAATTACCCTCTAAGCACTGCTTTTGCTGCATGGCACAAATTTTGATGTTATGTTTTCATTTTCATTTAGTTAAAAATATTTTAAAATTTCTCTTGAGATTTCTTCTCTGCCGCATGTGTTCTTTAGAAGTGTGTTATTTAATCTCTCAATTTTCCAGTTATTTTTCTGTTATTGATCTCTAGTTTAATGTCTGAGAGAAGACATTGTATGGGTTTCTATTCTTTTAAATTTATTAAGGTGTGTTTTATGGCCTAATATGTGATCTATCTTGGTGAATGTTCCATGGGAGCTTGAGAAGAATGTGCGTTGTGCTGTTGTAGGGTGAAGGAATCTGTAAATGTCAGTCGTGTCCTGTTGGTTGATGGTGTTGAGTTCAGCTTGTCCTTACTAATTTTCTGCCTGCTGGATCTGTCCATTTTTGACAGAGGGGTTTTCCTTTATATATTTTGTAATCCTGATATTAGGAGCATATGATTTTAGAACTATTATATCTTCTTGATGGATTGACCCTTTTATTTTCATGAGGGGTCCCGCTTCTTCTCCAGTAATGCTTTGCTCCGTAAAAGCCATTTTGTCAGGTATGAAGATGGCTCCCCAGCCTCCTTCAGTGAGCATTTCTGGAGCGTTCATGGTGTTTTAGTCAGGAGGCGGAAACCCCACAGTTACGGGACAGTGTAAGCTCCAGGTCAGGAGCTCCCATCAGGGCGCTGGTGCAGCAGACTGGGGGCTCGTGAGGGTCACAGCGAACTGTAAAGGGTGGGGGGAGTGGCAGAGGTGAGGAGCAGCACTACCCCTGGGGAGGACACCCCCTCCCCCCCGCCCCAGGCTGAGCCTCTCCCAGGATGGAGAAGTCCTGAGGCCTTCTGGGGGGACCGCTGGCCATCTACTCTCCGGGGGGCGGGGCCCATCCATAGGGAGGTGCTGGGGGAGCTGCTGAGCCCATGAGCCCTGCTGCGGGTCAGGCAGCCGCCCTGTGGGGCCTGGGTGCTGCCTCTGCTGCCCGCGCCCCCCGGAGAAGGCTGGACTTTGTGGGAAGCCCTCCGGCGCCCCTGCTGCCAGGGCTGGTGCCGTGCCTCGTGAGCCCCAGCGGGGCCCTGGAGCGGCGGCTTGCTCGTCCATGAACCAAGGACATGTGTTCAATTGCAGGCTTTACTGCAGAGACTGTTGACTATTTCCTGTGCAGTTTAGGAAGGGTTTTTGAGGGAGAAACCCAACAGACTCTAGGGTTATGAACTTGTTTAATTTCTAGGTATGTGAGGAAGAGGGAAGTGAGCTTCTGATTTGGAGGAAACTGAGGAGTGTTTGTATGTTTCTGAAAACACAGGGCAGTGCAAATACTAAATAAGGCTGTCAGAATTACAAACTAGGTAAATGATAGGCTATTGTCATGGGACATGGTCATAACCTCGGAAATGAACGCATTTTACGAGATTTCTCTGTTAGAAATACCATCTGTAAGGACAGTTTTTTGGAAAAGAATGGTATGAACTGCTCCGAGGGTGTAAGGAAAGAGGGACATTTGCACCTGTACAGAGGTTCAAGGCGAGTACTTGAATTGTGTTAGTTACGTTGACAGAAAAAAAGGCCTTAGAAGTTCTAGAACTTACTCCGTGGAAAAGAAAAGGATATTCATAGAAATTAAATGCAGGGCATGTAATATTTTGTTTCTTCATTGTTTCTACAACTCTGCAGTTTTCTGTGCTAAGCTGATACACAGATGGCAAGAAAGAGTTCTTGCCTTTAAGAAGGAAACATCCTAAAAAAGTAAATAGGTAGAGACTGAAATATTGGCTTCTTACTTAAATATGCAAGAAGCACACTGTACAAAAACCAGTGTCTGGAAAATAAAAGAAAAGAAGAACCTAAAAAAAAAATTGATGAAACAAAGAAATCAATCTAATGGAAGATAAGCAGTTAAGATTTAGGACTCTATTTTAGAATATTATTTATTTTTGTTGGCATAGAGACGTTAAGGCAAGTCTGCATCTTTAAGACTCTTGGGACCCTTTGGTCCAATGAATATTTTAGGAGATGGGGCATTAATTTAGAAGTGGATGTTTTCTTAACAAATACACTAGCTTTCTCTGCAGCAGGGTTAGTATTTTGTTGACTGTCTGTTGGGTGCTGTCTCATTGCACTTTCAGTGCCTCACCTGGCATAGCGCTCTGTAAATTCTGTAAATTGTGTAAACCAGACTGTTTTCTCAGGAGCAACAGCATGCATTCAGCAATGCACTCATGCATTTATTTAAGTGTCAAAGGATGTCACCTTTACTACTTTCATACATAGTGTACGAGTAGCACTATGATTAGAGATTATTTCTTAAGGTTTGTGTTATATCATGAATTTTTCCCTCTAAGTGAACTGGAATCATATTGTAAGCAAGTTAATTACCAGCGTTAACTGTGTTTTGGCAGCTTTGGTGGTGTGTGTGCGTCCCCAGCGTTAAACCTTGTGATTAGACTTGAAGCAAAGGAGTATTCCCTGAAACAGTGGCCTCTTTTTTATTATCAAGTATTGATACGTAATATCACCTTATTCCACTGTATGTAATTTTCATAGTCTTTTTTAAAAATTGAATTAGAGGCTGGATGCTTTTTGTAGCTCATTTAGAAGCATGCATCAAAACCTAGGGACCTTGATGTGGATAATTAAAAACTACGCGAAAATAAAACCCTTCTTTAATTAGAAAACATACGTTGCTTATCTTACCGATTGTTTTTCTCCGAAGGCTGATTTTGTGCCTCTCCTGTGTTGGCGTCTCCCGCCGTGAGCACGGCCGGCCTTGGGCCGTAGGAGCTGGAGGTGGGCGGGTCGTGGGGGAATCAGAGCTCAGTGGGCGACATGGGGGACCCTGGACCAGGGCTGCCACTGTTCCTTCCAGCTCTGAAATTGTATGCTCATTTATTTTGCCCCTTAATAATTCTGATTCCTCTGGTCTATACAGTGTACCCAACCCTCTCCCCAGGTAATAGGAGAATGACTGAATTCACAGGAGAGCAGAAGAGCTTGTTGGTATCCGAGCCCCGTGGGGTAGTCAGAGGCCTGGTTTGCACCCACTGTGCCTTTGCTGATGCTGGGGTCCCAGGCAGGTTGCTTTGCCTCTCAGCCTCGGTTTCTGGCCTTGGAAGGAGAAGTCAGGATGCCCGGCAGCCCGGGACTGGCCTGGTGCTCGGTTCGGAGGTGACCAGAGTCTCAGACTGGACTTAGGCCAGCATGAGAGGCTGATTACCCTATAGTTATTTAATAAGTCCTTTTGCCAAGGTAACCTAACGTTTTTCTTTAAGGGTTTTAAAATTCTTACATAAGGAGACAATATTTTCGAGTGATTAAAAATAAGTCTTAGATTCTGGGGCGTTGGTGACTTACCGTGTCCTGTGTCCCTCTGTCTTGTCTCCTGGGTGGGGCAGTGCTCCCTCCCTCTGGCCACCAGGGAGCTGGGGCCTGGCTGGCATGTCGGCCCTTGCAAGCGTCCTAGCCTATAGCTCTCGAAGAGCTGACGCAGGAGGGTGGTGCCGTCGGGCACACTGATGCTGGGAGACCGGAAGGGATGGGGAGCGTCCGAGTCTCCTGGTGTTTCTCTGGATGCAGACACCTGCTCGCTGCTGTGATGGGGCGGCTTCTGGAGGCTTGGTGCTTCCCACCATCTGCCGTCTCTGCTCAGCCTGAGGCGTCCGTGGGGCGCAGACAAAAATGACTGCACACGTGCAGCAGTGGAGCGGTGAGAGAGAAACAGGACAACCGATAGTAAAGCAGCAGTGCTGGGCCAGCCAGACACTTAATGACAAGAGTCTTCAAAGAAAAAAATCAGTCGTAGCCCAGAAGAATGATCTGGAACTAAAAACCCTTGCGTTGGAAACGTTGCTGAGGCACTGGAGCCTCAGCTCCCAGCTGGTCCAGAAGGTCGCCGTGGAGGGTGCCCCCGAGCAGGACAGACACCGATGAGGAGGGTCCTGGGGGGAGCAGACCAGGGAGAGGCCCAGGGAAGCAGCGATCCAGCCGCCGACGGGAGAGGATTTCCTGGGGCCAAAGAGATGTGCAGTTTTAAAGGTTCATGTTTTGTTGTTGTTCCTTTAACTAAAGTTTAGATGGGACCGCTGAAAAAAATCACCGTAAGTCTGAACAAAATTCCTGAATTTTGAGACAAAGAGAAAACTATGAAAGCTTTTCTAGATCTGCGTTGGCCCCTACGGGGCCCCTCGTGACGAGTGGAACAAGTGAGTGTGACTCGAGATGTGGCCCAGGTGTGAGGACCCACGGGCTCTGCGGCTGGTGTGCGGAAGGGCTGTGAGATACGTCGGTGATGTTTCTGTGTTGGTTACAGGTTGACTTATTTCGGTGTGTGGGGTTAAATAAAATACACTGTTGACTCTTGGGCAGCACAGGTCTGAACTGTGTGGGTCCACTTAAGTGCAGACATTTTCCATAGTAAATAGCCCAGGACTGCACAGTCGTAGTTGGGTGAATCTGTGGATGCGGAACCGCAGATATGGAGGAGCTGCGTTCTCAGAGGGCAGACTAAGTTATCCGCAGATTTTCGACCTTGCGGAGGGTCGCGGCGCCCCAAACCCCTGCGTCGTTCAAGGGCCAACTGTCTTGAGACGAATTTCACCCATTCTTCTCATCTCTTTGAACGTGGCTACTAGAAAATGTAAAGTTACCCCATGCCTGCGTTGATACTGGACCGGGCAGGACACGGGCAGACCCGAGTGCCCATAACAGCTCCAGGCTGAAGAGTGAATCAAGCTGAGAGGCCGTTCGGGATAAAGGTTGAGGTTTGTCTCGGCAGGAATTCAAAGTTGGCTGGCCCGCACGCCCTCTGAGGGGAGCTCGGGGGACGGAGAAGGAAGGGGAGTGGGTGACGGGCTGCCCAGCCAGTCTCGCCGGGGGACAGGTGTGCAGGGGGTGGGACGAGAAAGTGAGGTGTGTGTGTGCAGGAAGTGAGCGAGCATGGTCGCAGCAGTGCGTCATGGGGGTTAATAGTTGTCGTTTACCTTGTGCTCTCGCGAAGGAGGGAGACGAGCTAGCGATTGTGGGCGTGGGAAAAGGGGGCGCCCGGCCATACCCGTGAGCCTGCCGTGTGTCTGCGCAGCGGTCTAGATCCGCCTAGACCCGAGTCCTTGTGCGTGAAAGAGGAAGCACGGCCGGGTGAGCACCTTTCACTGAGAGGGTCTTCTGTTCGTGTTCCTTGGGGACAGAGGACGCCTCCTGTCACGGATGGCTCTGTGTGCCGTGTGTCGTGCTAAGGTTTCTGCTGATGGCGATTCCTATTACTCCATTTACCTTTGAGAAACAGCGATTACTTCGGTTTTCTCTTTAAGTGTATTCTGTTGCAAACCATTTTTAGATTTATTCTGTGAACATGTAAATTTGCATAATTCAGTCACATTTTTCTGTAGCTAATTCTCTCTCTGTGTTTCAGGTTTCTCTATGAATCATCATCAAGAACTTTGGGAGCACTTTTGAATTCATAACGAAGCCAACATCTTGGTCATGTAAAAACAGAGAAAAAGGACTTACAGAAAGCGAGATGAATGTGTATTTTCCTAGTGTTTTTAATGTTAATAACCCATATAGTAGAGAAGGGGTAGGATTTATTTTGGGGTGGGTATGAGTAGAAAACTCAAAGGTTCTTACATTTTTGCCCAGCGCCTGCATAAATGATACATTTAATGTAACAGGCTCCAGGTATGAATGGTGCAGAAACCCACAGTGCAAAGAAAAAAAAAAAGACACCTTTCTAGCAAACCCGGTTGTTTTAAAAATGACTTTTATATATAATATTGCTTGCAAGCTATGAGTAATAAAGCAATGACAACACCTGTTTGTCTACTTGATTTAAAAACATTAGTACAAGTTTTCCCCTGCAGGAACGAGGGCTGAGTTCTGGGCGGGCCTGCCTTTCTACCAGGGGCAGAGGTGTAAAGCGCGGGGCGCGGCTGGGTGGGCGCGGGGAGAGGGGCCACACGCGGGGGCCTGTGGCTGCGAGTGCCAGGACGCAGATCCGGTCACGCAGCCTGAAGCTGAACCACCTTTTCTTTCCGAGAGCTGTCCCGGCTGACGGAGGACTGGCCCCCGGCTCCCTGGCTGCATCGTCCTGCGTCACCACCCCTGTTGCCAGAGTGTCCACGTTCAGATTCCGACAGCCACGGCCCAGGTCGAGGCCGTCAGCATCCTGCCGCCTTGGGTGCTGCTTCAAACGCACGCGTGTTCTGTCTCAGCCCCCCAGCAGGAAGGAAAGAAGTGCCAGTGTCTCAGTGCCTCTGTTTCTCGAAGAAGGTACCTAAATGGACTGTGCACCGTGGTCGTGAGCATTTAGGGCAAGGTGTTGCTGAGGGATATCTGAGGACTGGGGGGTGGGGGTTGATTACTTTAGCTGGTTTCGAACATAAGACTATCTAAACATCTTTGCTAATTAACTAAGCCGTACTTTGTATTGGTGAATTTTTTTTTTTTTTCTTTTTTACCCTTTCCTTGTTTGATTTAGTTTCAAGAATAGGCAAGCCTCATAAAATGAACTGAGGAGTGTTCTGTCTTTTGGTATTCCTGGAAGAGTTTGTGCAAGATGAGAAGTGGTTCCTTGGATTTGTTGTAGCACTCTAAAATGGAGCTTGGTGTTTGTTTCCTTTGTGGGAAGAGGTTAATTGGCTTTTTAATTTACATGTACGTTTTTAGGATAGTCGGGTTCTCTTTTATCTTGTGTCAGACTTGATGGGTGAACTAATCCAATTTGTGAAAAAATATAATTCCATTTTTATTGGGTCAGAATAGTTCAGACACTCCTGCTGTAGGCATACACCCTAGAGAAGTCCCTACACGTGTGCACGGGCCCAGAGCGGGGTGCTCAGATGCGGAGGGCCGGGGCGCTGGGGCTTCACTAGGGGAGCAGGTTTAAAACACGCAAAGCTGAACGCTGTATTGCTTGTGCGCGCGTGTGTGACGACAGCGTGTGGATGAGCGAGGAAAGGATGAAGACACGCCTCCCGTCTAGTCCACCCATTCACGGAGCCCTCCTCTCTGTCATCACACACGGAATGAAAGCAGGGTCTCCTGGCTCACAGGCAAGGGTCCCTTCGTGGGGCGGAGAGGCCCTCCTTGAGATTTCCATCCTCCGGGTCTCCAGAATCCTCTCAGTGTCCTGCAATCGCATGCTCACCCTGATTCCTCCAAGCTTTGGGGTGCAGCTCTTCCCTCCCCACTCTGGGCTGTGCCCTGGAGTCAGGTGGCACTCGGTGTGGGACAGAGCTGCCACCCCGGGGAGGGGGAGGGAGGCACGGTGTACTCGGGAGTGGGGAGTGGCGGGCGATGTCCCTGGGCTGAGTGAGGGCAGCCACGTGGGGTCCTGGCCTCTGCAGCAGTGGCATGGGGATCGTTTGCTCCCCGCCCTCTAGAAGGGGCTCCGTGAACGCCACAGGCTAGCAGCCGAGGGCCCATTAGAGGCCCCTTTCCTTGGGGTCTGGCAGCCCACTTCCCCTCCTGGGTGGAACTGGGACCGTCAGATGTCCTGATCAAGTGGAAATCCAATGGGCATTCCAGCCTAGCACACTGGCCGTCCACCGACATGAGGGAGGACACAGTCGGTGCTGCTGACACGGTAAAAACCTTGGGATCCATGTCTGAGCCCATCTCCCGCCAGCTCCCACACCCACCATCTCAGTGAATCACCTGCGGCTGGGCCATTTTTTTCAGCACAGAGAGTGGGAGCCCAGCTCCCCCATTTTGAATACTTTCTGGTCCTAATGAGATGTCACAGATATTCTGGTCGGCTCCGAGGTAATCCAGAGCACTGACAATCAAAACCATCAGGTTGGCCAGCGGTTTGATCTGTCACCACTCAGCAGCATGAAGGCCGCAGAGCTGGTGCACTCAGGGCTGGGATGGGAGCCCCACCTGTGTCCTCGCTGGGAGTTTCACCTGCTCCCTCCTCAGGGGAACAGGAGGCCCCTGAAGGGACACATGGCTCAAGGGTCTTGAAAATCTCCTTGAAAGAGTCATTCCTTGACCTGTGACTGCAACTATGTTCTCGCTGTGAACCACAGGACGGCATCACATACAGACTCTGGCATGCTATGGCTGCCTGTCGTAAATATCAGCAAGTGTGACAGTAATGGACTGAATGATCTCATAAGGAGAAAGGCACAAAGCATCAATCCATGCAGGAGACACCCCCCCCCCCACCCAAAGGGCTCAGGGAGTAATAAGCATGTGTTTGGTTTTGAATGCTGTGCACACAGCGGACAGATCCATGTGTCTCCGTGCCTTGGACAGCATTCAGACATGTTCTCACACACACACGTGCAGTCACACACGCATACAGACACGCTCCCGTGTGCACACACGCACACCTGCTTGTCGAGGCCCAGCACTGGGGATTCCTACCGTGCCCACGTACCCGGCTGGCACTCCAGAAGGGGCCGTGCACAGCCCTCCCGCCCATCAGAAATCTGGGCTGCCTCTGGAACGGCCCTGTTCTTCCCACGCGAGATTTCCTTTCCTCCCTGCCTCACGCTCCACTTCTCCCCCCGTGAGCGTCCTCTGTCCCGTCAACGGAACTCGGCCGCGTGGCGGGCGAAGCAGAGGCCAGCACGGTCTGCTCTGCGCAGAGCAGGGCAGCCTCCTGCGCCTCCTCGTGGGTTGTGTGCTTCTCCCCAGGCCCTGTTGCCGCGATTTCCTTGCGGTCCCTCCTGTGCCTCTGGTTCCCCACTTTCCCTTTCTGGGGTGTTTCCCTCTAACTGTGCTGTGACTGCCAGAGTCCTGGAGCTGGGGCCCAGTGGTGACACAGGACCTGGTTCCGGAAGCCACCGTCAGCAGCAGCCAGGCAAACAAGGAAAGAACGAACCCCCCCCCCCCCCCCGGGCTCTTCCTGGAGCCCGTGTAACGACGCCCACGCCCGGGAAGGAGCACCACAGCCCCAGGCGGCAACAGTCCTGCAGGGCGCGGGCTCAGGAGGGACCTGGCTTCTCTGGGTCCTTCACCAAGGCCAACCTGTAAATGCCCTCGGATTTGCCTGTCAGGCAGGAACCTGACGACGACGGAGACCTGCATCTACAAGAGGTGGAGTTAGGCCCTTCGGTATCACACGGACCTTGCTGGGCGGTTTCACGCCCCGCCCTCGTGCTTCTGAATCGCTTAACAGCCTGTCACGAATGAGATCTACCTTCTAGCCCGCCCTGGTCTTATTCTTCTGAATCGCTTAACAGCCTGTCACGAATGAGATCTACCTTCTAGCCCGCCCTGGTCTTATTCTGTCTTTTCCTATTGTTTCCGTCAGCAAATGTATCACCAGTCAGCTCTCTGGACATCAGAGGACAGACGTCCTGGCAGCCTAAGGCCTTCACCGGGGTGGGTCTCATGCCCAGAGCCCACGTTTGGGGTCAGCCCCATGGGCTTCCATTGCGGCTGGCGGGGTGCTCAGCGTGGCTGAGGAATGAGCCTCTTGGAGCCTTTCTCGGACGAGTCTGGGGATGAATCATCTCAGCAGTGCGTCCACTCCAGGAGGCTCGCTCATATGCCTTGAGGGGAGAGCAGCATGGTGCTAACGCAGGTCTGGCTGCGGAGAATAACGCAATGAACAAGTCGTGCCCTGAAAAGCCCACTCGCCAGTGCTTTTCCCCAACCGGTGGGCCACCCTTTGTGGGGTGCAGCAGGAAGAGGAAAGGGCGCCGTGGGACCACGATGGATGGTGGCGGCTGCTGCATCCTGGGGAGGGACGGTGGCCCGCAGGGTGGACAGCGCTTTCTCTGGGGGGCGGTCCCCTGGGCCATTGGGCCAAAGAGAAGATAAAACTCCCCACCCACCTGCTTGCTAGGCCAGGAGACAGGAGGAGGAAGTGCTCTCTTGGGTGCTGCGGCCCGGAGGGTGCCGAGCAGGGTCGGGAGGCGGATGGGCCTGGGGTCTGTGGGACAGGCCCAGTGTTCGATTCCACATGCAGGTGGGCTGGCCGAGCTGTCACCCCCAACCCCAGAGTCTGGGCAGCCCAGCCTTGTCTGGGGTGGGGAGGCCGCAGGAAGCCTGCCTGGATGAGGGCCCGGCAGGGACCAGGGACGGGCTGGAGTAGGCACAGATGACCCTGGGGGCAGAGGAGGCTGGGGAGCCACACCAGCCAGCAGAGAGGGGTGACTGAGGGGATAAGCCGGGGTAGGGTGCGGGGGACACCCAGCTCAGCCCCGCACACGCACACGCACGCCCGCCCCCCCCTCCTCTCTCACACATACACAGCCCCCATCTGCTGAAGGACCCCGCGCCGTGCCCAGGTCTTTAGGGAGTGGAAGTCTCCTGGGGAGGAACGCAAGGGCCCCAGCGCCCCTTGCTGGACCCTCGGACGGTGGCCCGTGGAGGGCGGGCTACAGGGAGCAGGGAAGGACCCCCGGCTGGCCCCACCTCAGGGCAGGGTCCCCACTGTGGAATCCTGGCCCCGCTGGCTGGAGCTCAGGGCCACAGCCCCCGTCCCTGCTGACCCCGCAGGCTAGGCTCCCCCAGCCCCTCCTTCCCAGACTGAAGGAGGTGCTGAAGCCGCCAGCTCCTGCGCGGCTCCCTCTCCTCATGGCTCCAGCCCCTTCCTGGGGAGGCCCGCACTGCCCGCTTCAGGTGCGCTTCCCACTCTGGCCGTGGGCCGGCGTGGGGTACGGGGGTGGGCGGGGGCTGGGCGCCCGCAGGGGCGGAGGAGTCGAGGAAGCCATGGGACGCAGGCGGGCCGAGGAGGCTCGGCGGCCGCAGGGCAGCAGGAGGCCAGGGGCGGGGCACTCGGGGCTGGGCGCCCGCAGAGACGCGGCGGGTTTGGGGGCCAGGAAGGCCGGAGCACGTTTCGCGGACCGCTCCCCGAGGGGGGGCGGGGCGTGGGCGTGGCCGGCGGGCGGACGCGCGGCGTGTCGGGGCGGGGCCGGGCGTGTCGGGGCGGGGCCGGCGGCGCTGTCCGGTGCTGAAGCCGCGGCAGCGCCGGGAGCGCGGGGAGGGGCGGCCGCCATGGACTGAGCGCCGACGACATGGGGCCGCCGCTCGCGCTCCTGCTGCTTCTGTTGCTGCTGCTGCTGCCGCGCGCCCCGCCCGCCGCCCCCGCGCCCCGCGCCCGCCAGCTCCCGGGGCTGCTCGGTGAGTGGGGGTCGGGGTCTGGGTCGAGGTGGGGGAGGGGCTCCCGTGCGACTGAGGGGAGCGGCGGAGGGGCGCCCGAGTGGGGGCGGGGCGTTCTCGGTGCGAGAAGGCGGTGTGGGGGGCGCCTGGGAAATGAGGGGCGGGGGGGGAGGAGGTGAGGGCCGCGCGGGGGTCGCGGGTCCGCCCGTGCTCCCCCTCGGTTTGCGGCCCCCGGCGGGCGCGGGGCGGTGGGAGCGCGCTCTGCGTGGGCGCCCCCCGCGTGGTCGTGCCGCGTGCGCCGCGGGCCGCGCCGGGGGGCGGGCGGGGCGCCTGGGGGGGGGCGCGGGGCCTTCGCTCCCCCGGCCTCGGCCCCCTGCGGGGTCCTCCCCGCCGCGCGCGGCCTCCTCCCCCTGCCGGCGCTCGCAGTCGCACGGACATTTTCCTCCCGTGACGGGAGCGGGAGGGCGAGGGTGGGGAAGCGCCACGGGGAGCGCCCCGAGTCGCCTTCCTGCAGGCGTGGCCTTTGCCACTCCGCCCCGGGAGCAGTCGGGCGCCTCCCTCCCGCCGCGCTCATCTTTGTGTGGAGGAGGCCTTCCGACCGCCGGCGTGCCCGCGGCTTCGAGGCCGGAATAAACGGTGCTGCAAGACTGAGCGCAAATCCAGGTCCAGGGTGGTGGAGGGGGCCGCGCTCCGCCGCCCGCCGCCTCCTCCTGCCTCTGGTCTCCTTGGGCTTCGCTGTCCCAAGAAAGGGGAAACTGCAGCGAGCGGTGGACAGGCGGTCTCCCCAGACTCCTCGCTAATGCGGCCACTCGCCCTGAGCCCCTCCCTGCTTTCCGGGTCTCCACACGCACTCCCTGGCCTGGTGGGCAGCGTCCTGGCCTGGTGGGCAGCCTGGCACAGTTGGAGGCAGAGCTGGATCCAGGAGGAGGCCCTCGCCCGCTGGGGTGGAGTCCTGGGGTGGAAGGGTGTGTCTGGTTGGCCACATCCTGGGGTCCTGTTGTCAGAGTCACCTCGGGCCCTGGGGGCCGCTCCATGCACAGGTGAGCCTTGCCGGGTGAACCCTGCTTGGGAAGGCTTCGGGGCCTGGCTCACTCGGCCTTGAGCTCCAGGACCTTTCCCCAGATCAGCAACAAAAGCCGAGCTGCGCGCTGGTCTGCTTTTGCTGCGCTGTGTTCCCTCCTTCGTCCGGCCGGAACTGGCATATCACCTGCCGTGAGAGCTGTTTGCTCAGCTCGCCAGACGCCACCCTCCACGTACACACAAGGTCAGGGAGAGCCAGGGTCAGCTGACGCTGGCCACTCAGTGTTGCAGGGAAGGCAGCTTCTACGAGATGAGGGGGAGGCTGGTCCTCGACTACTCTCCTTCCATTGTAATTGCCAGTTCATAGCATTTTTCAGAAATCGTAGAGAAAGGAGGAAGTGGGGAGGGGGGTGGTGGCTCAGGGAGGGAGCAAGGAAAACCCAAGGCCGGACACATGTGAAGAGAAGAGAATCTCTAAGCTGCCCAGGACAGCACTGCCCGACACAGCAGTGGAGTTGCGGCTACAAGCAAAGTCGAGTCGTATCACTGAGAAGGGGTGACTTATTCCCCCTTTGTTCATGATGTGGCCCAACGGAGCCTCCTGGATGCAATCTTGATGTGGGACAACATTAGGGGCCCAGACATTGTTAGACTGGGCCCCAGACTGTCTCAGGGACTCCAGGTGATCCGTTTAACCTGCTGTATCCAGGGATGATTGGACACTGCCGTGACAGTGTGTACAGGTAGTGAGGTGGAAGTGTGGTCTTCCCATTTGGGGCCCCAACCTGGGGTTGCATGTAGCTGTGTCTACCTACGTACGCTCCCAATGTTCTGTTCACGCAGCCTTATGTCCGTGCGCCGTCCTCATCCAGAGGCTGCTGCCTTATCCTCAGGATTCACATACACAGTCTCCAGAAAGTGCACGGGAAGCCGTGGTCACCCATGAAAGGCATATGCTACTATTTTCTCTTTCTCAGCCATCTGGATCTTGTTTGTTAGTGGTCACACCAACTACAGTGTTCCAAATAATGATGGACAGGGAAAGATGCACCCAGAGACCTTAGATCTGGCCCCAACCATGTCACTTGTACCTTTTTTTAATTTAGCTCTTCACATTCAACTTCATGTTAAGGCCTATACAACACATGGTTCAAGGAGATAACACGTGTTTGCTCCTCACTTGCACCCTAAAGTTGTAGGTTAGAATGAAGGGTCAAATGTCACCAAGACCTAAGACCAGTTCTTTTTGCACCGGATGCCTTGCCTTGAGCGAGGGGCCTCTTCATATTTAGACAGTGAAGGAGCTCTTGTTGAAACCCTGGGTTGACAAAACTACCATGTCTGAGTTTAACTTCATTGCTCTGAGCCACATGCCACGGCGAGGCCTTATTTCCACGGCAGCTGATGGCAGCTTCCCACTGACAGTGGATGTCATACCTCTCCCTTTCTCTTCAAGTGCACCCTGTCCACCTTAATCACTTTAGCTTCCTGACCTTGCACCACCCATTCTGCCCATGTCTTTCTGGTGCAGAAGGCTCCGTTATGGCCCGTGGTGTCCCATTATTTGTGACACTATTATCAGAGCTGAATGGGGCTGGAATAAGGCACCCCTTCTCAATGACATGACTCAACTTTGTTTGTAGCTAGAACACCATTGCTGTGTCGGGCAGCTGCGTGATTCTCTTCGTATAAGTCCATCTTTGGGTTTTCCTTCTCCCTCCCTCTGCCTTTCCCTGTGATTTTACGACGTCCTTTTGTTCAGGTGCTCAGTACTTTTTCCATAAGGCTGATGCGAACGTGAGCCTTTTGTCTTTCAGCCATTCTTCAGTGACAGGGAGGCCAGTTTGTGAACCTGCTCTGGCAGGCTCCACGTTTAAGGACAGTCATGTTAAAGGTCCTCCTCTTTTGCTAAAGAAAAATGAATTTCCTTTGCCAAAGGACAGAGTCAACCTTTGCTGCAAATTTTGCTTGGAGAATCCAAAGTCAGAGCTACCCAGTGCACCTGGCTTTGAAGATGGGCGCCTGTTTCTTTTTTCTCCTTTGTTTTTGCCTCTCGATTTGCCCACATATATTTTTCATTCACTAGTGAGCCCACATGGAGCTGAGCAGAGAGCCGCCAGGAGCAGGAGTCGGCTTGCTTTGTCACCTAGATGGCATGATGTTTATTTTGAAATCAAAGCATCCTTCCTGCCACAGAAGCACAAATCCATCTTTGCTTCTCGGGGTCCGGAGCTGTTGATTTTGTTGGCTGGATGGTGTTGAGCAGCCTGCCCCTCCCCCCGCGAGAGCCCTGCTGCCTTCTCTCTGGCTGTGAGCCTTTCTCTGCCTGTTGTTTCCTCCTCCTCCTGCTCTGGCTGCTACAGCCTCAGGTGCTGGTTGACGTCCCCATGCAGAAGGACTGGGGCACAGGGAAAACCCCAGGCTTCCGGGAAAGGCAGGTACCAGACAGTGGGCTCACCCACGGATACAGAGGCGTTGGGTGGGACTGTGGTGCGACTGTCTCCTGGGTCCAGAGACGGCAGTTACATGTGTCAGACTCGGGAGGAATGTGTAGGGAGTTACAGAGGTTTTTAGATGGCTTCCTCTCTGCGCTGAGCTTAGCTGCGCATCTCAGCATCTTGCATCTCTTTTAAAAGCCCATCTCTTTTTGCACCTGGTTACCAAGATCAGCATCAGTGGTACCCAGCAAGGAGGTGCAGGGGGTGTGCTAAATTCGTAGTAGTCTGCTTTCTACTTTCCTCTCGGTGGTGGTGCTGGTCTCCGCTGATAATTTCTCTACGCCGTGAAATGTGCAGACTTGTTGGATTCCTGGCTTCCCGTGAAGAAGGGCAGGAGCAGCACAGTGAACCTGCAGCTCAGGCAGGATGGAACCCAGGGCTCATCACCCCAGGGCATATGTTTTGATGAACTCTGTGGCAGTCATTGGTTCTTTTATGTGATAATAATTTGCACGTTCTGAGTTTATTTTGTTCTGTTTTACATGCGGTATTACCTAACTTGAAAATGCAGTTATTCATCCACTTTTCTTAGGATTTTTGAAAGTTAGGAATATGGGGTGAGGAAGTGGAGTGAAGTATGGAGAGATGGGGTCAGCTGAGCTGTCTTTACACATGGTCTTATTAAGAAGGGTTTCCGTTACTACGACCTCTTGGAGCATTACCTTAGAATTTCAAAGATATTTTATGAAAGGATATTTGTAACTAAATGTGGTCCAAACTAAAAAGAACCCTCTGGCTTTGGGTGGTAGATATTTAAGATATGCCTGGTTATGTGCAAATGTCGCTAGTTTAAGGATTCTTTATGTGTGGAGAGGCGAAAAAAAGCTTAAGAAGTGGACAAAAAGGGTTTTCATCTAGATGTATCCCAGTAGACGCAGGCCCGGTGAGGCTCAGCTAACTAATAACCTATCTTATCTCTTCTGACAAGACGTTCCGTTTCCTGAGAAAGCAAACAGTTGAATTCATGGCAGATAACTCTCTGCGCCACATAAAAGCACCTGGCAGCTGTTTTCACATTAGTCTAAATTGACCTTCCTAAATGTAGACCCAGCTGGACTTATTTTTCAAATCTTGGTTGATAGGAGGCCAGAGAACTGGAGGAGCAGGAAACAGTCAATGCACTTTTCTGCTGGCTGGAAACAGAGTTTGTGGAAGGAAGAAGGAAATTTTTTCTTTTAACTCGTGCTCCAACAACTTGACCATGATCACTACTTAAGTATCTAGGGCAGGAAGTGAAAAGAGGTGTGGTTCTCCTGGAAACACTCATGGTCACATGTTAAGTGACATTTTCCTTTGTTAGTTGTGGTAAGTGGGTGACTCCCATGTTAGCCGGAGAAACTGAAC
This sequence comes from Eschrichtius robustus, assembly GCF_028021215.1. Classification (NCBI taxonomy): domain Eukaryota; kingdom Metazoa; phylum Chordata; class Mammalia; order Artiodactyla; family Eschrichtiidae; genus Eschrichtius; species Eschrichtius robustus. Next base: position 130,118,167 of record NC_090831.1, on the reverse strand, counting down.
TTTGGGCTAGAGGTGCTGATGTGTGAAACCTCAGGGCCTATAAAACGGCCTCCGTGTGTGATGTGCAGAAATAAGGAAGCTGTTGAGGGTTTTGTGATGATCACTTGGTGTTAACTCTCCTGTGTGGAGGTGGGTAAGAGGGCATTTGGTTTACTTGTTTTGTATTTATCTGTTCCCTCCAATCGTACTGACTGTGATTCAGAAAACCCAAACACACGCCCTCTCAGCCTGTGTGACTAGTAATGGTTTCCGTGGGGCAGTTGGAGGGTATGATGGGCTGGAGGGGATGAGCTAATAGTTATAAAACAGATTGGGGTGATTTCTGTTTTTAATTTAATTAAAAATGATCACACAGTGAAATGGAGTTTTCCTTTTGGTATATGGTTCTACGTATAGATTCCAGTGACAGGAGGTAGCACAGTTCCATAACCCCAACACTGCCCCGTGCCCTCTGTCTGTCCCTTGAACCCTGGCAACCCCTGGAGCACTCTACATGTGGTTACGTGTACGCCCCCGAATAGCTTTGATAGGTGAGCGTTTCTATCTCCATTTCACAGATGGAGGAACACTGAGACTTGGAGTGGCTAAGAAGCACGCTGTAGGACACCCAGTGCTGGGATTAGGTCCTGGGTCTCTGACCTTTTCCAGCAGATGATCCCAGGATGGGGCAGGGACACCTCTGTAGGATGCAGGTCCCAGCAGAAGGATTCTATGTGCTGTTAGAACTTGCCCCTCCAATTCCACAAGAACAAGGACGTCTGGGGCGGGGGACACTGATTTTCCAAGTTGGGATTTGTTCTGAGTGTCAGATTCAATTATTTGGTTAGCTGTTCTGGGGAATTTTGATGTTTGACTTGGAAATGGATGACTTGTTTTTGGACACCTTTAGCCTTCCCAAGATGGCAGGAGTGCAAGTGCCACTGTAGCATTCACAGATTGATGTGTCCATAAACTCTGTTCAGAATGCCTCTGGGTTTCCATCAGATTTTTAAAATGTAGTAATACAAACACCAAAGAAGCTAGCTCTCATTTGAGACTTGTTACACCAAACAGTGTACTTCGGAGTAAGGCATGAAGGAGGGATTACTTTCGTAAGAAAAACTTATGAGTAGGTTCCGTCTAAGCTTGACATTTAGGGTGGCAGACAGGCAAGGGATGGGGCATTCTGGTCACTCATTATTCTTTCCTGAGGTGTGCTGGCAGGTAAGAGAATGAAGCTTCCCTCATGTGACGTGAGCAGTCTGTGTCACCGCGTGGTCCTAAAAGCCCATTTTGCAATGTCCTACGTACAGTACAGAGGGTGTGTTTAGAAGTTTGTTTGGCGGAAGGAATTTTCAGAAGAAAGGCTGACCTGGCCGCCAAAGGGAAGAGGACTTTACATTAATGGTGCAAGTCAGTTCTGACTCTAGCAGTGAAATGTAGTCAACTTGCAAATGGACGGAGCAGCCACTAAAGTTGGCCCTGGGAGGCTGATGCCTTTTCCATCTGGGGCTGTGGCTTTAGTCCAGCTCAGAGCAGGAATTAACCTGAGGTACGGCTTGAAGCCAAGTCAGTGATAATGTGTGTTCTCTGAAAGAGCTGGTATTTTAATGGCACCAGACGAGGCAGACCAGTGAAAGAAAGCACAGTTTCTCCATGGTGGGTGGGAATGGGAATCTGGGGAAGAAGCAGCGCAAGTTGCCGTCCCCCAGCCTTCCCATCTCAAGCCGTCTTCTGTCCTGCAAAGGCACGTCGCTTTTACCAAAAAATACTTTGGGTCTTCTTGAATCTCCTCTTCTGCTTTTGCCTGAAAATAGGCCGAGGTTCAGATCACCAAACTTCCATCTGAGTTAAGTGTTGCCTAAGCAAAACACAGGGAAGTCCCAGGGTCAGTTCCGGGAGACCGGGGCCCAGCCTTGTGACTGAGCCTTCCCCAGCCTCATACCTGTCTCCCCAGGGTGTCCTGGTCCCTGATTCCATGACATGGTCCACGTTGAACCAAGAGAGGATTCTAGCAGTTTCCAAACACGTGGTGGGGATTGAGTGGATATGGGTCCAGGGCACAAATTACATGAGAAAAGATATCATTTCAGGGGGGCATGTGACTGACTGAGAGGCTGCCTCATCTTTCCATCTGGTGATCTTTACAGTTTACACGCACAATAGGAGTCAAGAGAAATGAAAGTATTTCACCTAAACCACTCTGAATTTATACCGCGAGAAAAATACCAAATTCTTTGTGTTTTTGAGAAGATTTTATGAGATGGTGGGAGAGCCCTTGGTAATGGCAGTCCTAGTTGTAACCCTACTTGTTTTTAGAAGCTCCAGGTTTCTCCAGCTTGGTTGGCCAGACAGGGTGGAATATTGTTATTATTGAAAACAGTGTGACTTTGCTGAGTCCAAGTCTCAGCTGAATTGACTACTGAGGTTTTTGTAAAAAGATTACAATTTAAAATAGTAATATCGGGAATTCCCTGGTGGCCCAGTGGTTAGGATTCCGTACTTTCGCTGCAGAGGGCCCGGGTTTGATCCTTGGTCAGGGAACTAAGATCCCACAAGCTGTGTGGCGCGGCCAAACCAAAAAAAAAAATCAAAAGTCATATGATTTATGTTTTTAATAAGCATATTTAAAAAACGTCACCAGCCCAACTAGAATGCAGTCCTCATTATGTTGTAACAGTGAGAACAAATAATGGTGATAACACGTCTGCAGGTACGTCATCCCTTCAAAGAGCTTAAGGCCCTTGAATAAAGGAAAGAGGGCTTAAATAATAGTCATACGAATTCTTACACGTTTGAGTGGAGAGTGTAATAAAAAGGGATGGTCCATACTCTTTTTCAAACACAGTAAACGCTTTCTTTTAAATAATATTTAACTATTTGATAAATGCAGAAATCAGAGCACTTTTGGGGGTATATTTGACGTGCCTAGTTGGCACTATTTTTAAGTGTCTGGATTTTTGTCTCGTCACCGAAGCATAAACATATTTGACGGTAGAGACTGAAGGCCTCATGTATCTTGTGGAAGCGTTGGGGGTCACACGCAGCATTCGGGACCCAACTTGCTGAGCATGTCTGCCTTGTGCGCCTGACACAGGATACGGCGGCCGCCCTGCGAGGGCACCGCACGCAGCGTCCACGGCAGCCCCGCAGTGCCCGGTTCTCGTGGAGAGCGGGCTCCCCCAGCGCAGGGCTCCCGAGTCCACCACCGCCTGCGCCGCTCACCTGGGGACGTTCTGTGCCGCGTGGTCTGTCGGAGAAGATGGCCGCGGCGGGGACGGTAGCCGCGGAGCGGGGGCGTCGCTGCCCCCGGGTCCGACTCTGCAGTGTCTCTACTGTGGGCCTTGGGCTCAGGCCTTCTGATTTGGGACCCGGGGTGCGTGGGCCTCGCACCACCAAGTCCCCTCTGGTGCGCGGCGGTCGCTGCAGGCTGTCCCTCTCTGCTTGCCTGTGTGGCTCTGCAGGCCGCCCCCATCCCCGCTCTCCCGAGGGGAGCCCGGTGACTCTGGCCGGTTGCCTGCCCTCTGAACTGCCGTTTGAGGGGGGAGTCTCGCCGCCCCGTGCTTGGCAGGCCTGTGGGAAGGCGGGGTCTTCCACCTGCGTGGGCTGTCGGAGTCCTGCTGCGAGGTATCTGCTGGGCGCCGGTCAGTGCCCCGTTCCTGTGGTTTGCTCCCCAGGTTCACCCGTGCTTCCCCGCAGCCTTTCTCTCGGAGGAAGGACTACGGGGCCAGGCGCTCCCCTCGCTCTGCTCCTGGTCTTCGTCAGGCTTCTCGGGTTCCGGGGACCCGGCCCGTCTGTGGGGCGGAGGGAGGTTAGGAGCTGAGCCGGCTGTCTTCCACCTTGCCTGACCGTTGCTGCCAGGGACAAGCCCTGGTGCCGTGCAGGTGAGCTCGTGTGGCCTGCGGCTCGCCGCCCCGCCGCCCTGCCCAGAAACCTACCCCCAGGAAGGTCCGACTTTCCCTCCGTCCGCGGTCCCTGGTCTCCACTCCGGGAGCTCACTCCCAGCCCTCTCCAGGCTGCACCCCATTCCTGTCCTCGCCGGGGGTCCGCCCTCCCCAGAGGCAACCCCAGCGCATGCCAGTGGGGAGGGGAGGCAGAGGCGCCAGTGGGATGTCCCGTGGGGAGCAGACGGCGAGGCTGGGGTCCTGGTGGAGCGGGGGCACGCTCTGCGCCTTGCCCAGCAAGGATTCCAAGATCTTCGCCCAACTTCCGTGTCACACCCAGGGCCTGGAATATGCTTTTAAAAAAGGCTTTTGGCAGAGTGTAGGCGGAATAGAGAAACTGTGGTATCAGAAGCCAAGGCTTCCATCTCCTGGAGAACCAGGTGTGGGCTGAATTTCTCTCTGACAGGAGCCAGGCAGGGTGGCCCAGCCCCCAGCTGTGCCAGCGTCTGTTTCCCCGGAAGTGGCCGTGCCAGGCCTTGGGTCTCCTGTTTGCTTTTGTTTGTTTGGGGCAGGCACTTCAAAGGGCACATCAAGTGCGGATGCTGAAAGCCCAGAGAATGCTCTTTCACGTGAGTTGTTCATCACCGGGCGTTTAAGCAGGAGGAAGCATTTTGATGACTTGAGTAAAAAAACCTTTTTTAAATGGAAACATTATTTTTCAGAATAAAGATTAGATTCTTAGTTTAGTCTACTTGGAAGCCGAATCACTTATTTTGAATGTGATAATTTTTTTTTTTTAATTTTTGCATTTTATTTATTTTTTTATACAGCAGGTTCTTAGTAGTCATCCATTTTATACACATCAGTGCATACATGTCAATCCCAATCTCCCAATGCATCCCACCACCACCACCACCCCCACCCCCCCCCCCACCGCTTTCCCCCCTTGGTGTCCATACGTTTGTTCTCTACATCTGTGTCTCAATTTCTGCCCTGCAAACCGGTTCATCTGTACCATTTTTCTAGGTTCCACATGTACGCGTTAATATACGATATTTGTTTTTCTCTTTCTGACTTACTTCACTCTGTATGACAGTCTCTAGATCCATCCACATCTCTACAAATGACCCAATTGCATTCCTTTTAATGGCTGAGTAATATTCCATTGTATATATGTACCACATCTTCTTTATCCATTCGTCTGTCTGTGGTCATTTAGGTTGCTTCCATGACCTGGCTATTGTAAATAGTGCTGCAGTGAACATTGGGGTACATGTGTCTTTTTGAATTATGGTTTTCTTTGGGTATATGCCCAGTAGTGGGATTGCTGGGTCATATGGTAGTTCTGTTTTTAGTTTTTTAAGGAACCTCCATACTGTTCTCCATAGTGGCTGTATCAATTTACATTGCCACCAACAGTGCAAGAGGGTTCCCTTTTCTCCACACCCTCTCCAGCATTTGTTGTTTGTAGATTTTCTGATGATGCCCATTCTAACTGGTGTGAGGTGATACCTCATTGTAGTTTTGATTTGCATTTCTCTAATAATTAGTGATGTTGAGCAGCTTTTCATGTGCTTCTTGGCCATCTGTATGTCTTCTTTGGAGAAATGTCTATTTAGGTCTTCTGCCCATTTTTGGATTGGGTTGTTTGTTCTTTTAATATTGAGCTGCATGAGCTGTTTATATATTTTGGAGATTAATCCTTTGTCCATTGATTCGTTCGCAAATATTTTCTCCCATGCTGAGGGCTGTCTTTTCGTCTTGTTTATGGTTTCCTTTGCTGTGCAAAAGCTTTTAAGTTTCATTAGGTCCCATTTGTTTATTTTTGTTTTTATTTCCTTTACTGTAGAAGGTGGATCAAAGAATATCTTGCTGTGATTTATGTGAAAGAGTGTCCTTCTGCTAACTTTGGGTTTTGTTTGTTCTTCTTTCTCTAGTTCCTTTAGGTGTAAGGTTAGATTGTTTATTTGAGATTTTTCTTGTTTCTTGAGGTAGGCTTGTATAGCTATAAACTTCCCTCTTAGAACTGCTTTTGCCGCATCCCATAGGTTTTGGATCATCGTGTTTTCATTGTCATTTGTCTCTAGGTATTTTTTGATTTCCTCTTTGATTTCTTCCGTGATCTCTTGGTTATTTAGTAACGTATTGTTTAGCCTCCATGTGTCTGTGTTTTTTACGTTTTTTTCCCTGTAATTGATTTCTGATCTCATAGCATTGTGGTCAGAAAAGATGCTTGATATGATTTCAATTTTCTTAAATTTACTGAGGCTTGATTTGTGACCCAAGATGTGATCTGTCCTGGAGAATGTTCTGTGTGCACTTGAGAAGAAAGTGTAATCTGCTGTTTTTGGATGGAATATCCTATAAATGTCAATTAAATCTATGTGGTCTATTGTGTCATTTAAAGCTTGTGTTTCCTTATTAATTTTGTTTGGATGATCTGTCCGTTGGTGTAAGTGAGGTGTTAAAGTCCCCCACTATTTTTGTGTTACTGTCGATTTCCTCTTTTATAGCTGTTAGCAGTTGCCTTATGTATTGAGGTGCTCCTATGTTGGGTGCATATATATTTATAATTGTTATATCTTCTTCTTGGATTGATCCCTTGAGCATTACGTACTGTCCTTCCTTGTCTCTTGTAACATTCTTTAAAGTCTATTTTATCTGATAGGAGTATTGCTACTCCAGCTTTCTTTTGATTTCCATTTGCATGGAATATCTTTTTCCATCCCCTCACTTTCAGTCTGTATGTGTCCCTAGGTCTGAGGTGGGTCTCTTGTAGACAGCGTATATATGGGTCTTGTTTTTGTATCCATTCAGCAAGCCTGTGTCTTTTGGTTGGAGCATTTAATCCATTCACGTTTAAGGTAATTATCGATATGTATGTTCCTATGACCATTTTCTTAATTGTTTTGGGTTTGTTTTGTAGGTCCTTTTCTTCTCTTGTGTTTCCCACTAGAGAAGTTCCTTTAGCATTTGTTGTAGAGCTGGTTTGGTGGTGCTGAAGTCTCTTAGCTTTTGCTTGTCTGTAAAACTTTTGATTTCTCCATCGAATATGAATGAGATCCTAGCTGGGTGGAGTAATCTTGGTTGTAGGTTCTTCCCTTTCATCACTTTAAGTATATCATGCCACTCTGTTCTGGCTTGTAGAGTTTCTGCTGAGAAATCAGCTGTTAACCTTATGGGAGTTCCCTTGTATGCTATTTGTCATTTTTCCCTTGCTGCTTTCAATAATTTTTCTTTGTCTTTAATTTTTTCCAATTTGATTACTATGTGACTTGGTGTGTTTCTCCTTGGGTTTATCCTGCCTGGGACTCTCTGCGCTTCCTGGACTTGGGTGGCTATTTCCTTTCCCATGTTAGGGAAGTTTTCAACTATAATCTCTTCAAATATCTTCTCAGGTCCTTTCTTTCTCTCTTCTCCTTCTGGGACCCCTATAATGCGAATGTTGTTGCATTTAATATTGTCCCAGAGGTCTCTTAGGCTGTCTTCATTTCTTTTCATTCTTTTTTCTTTATTCTGTTCCGCAGCAGTGAATTCCACCATTCTGTCTTCCAGGTCACTTATCTGTCCTTCTGCCTTGGTTATTCTGCTATTGATTCCTTCTAGTGTATTTTTCATTTCTGTTATTGTATTGTTTATCTGTTTGTTTGTTTGTTCTTTAATTCTTCTAGGTCTTTGTTAAACATTTCTTGCATCTTCTTGATCTTTGCCTCCATTCTTTATTGGTCCTGGGTCATCTTCACTACCATTATTCTGAATTCTTTTTCTGGAAGGTTGCCTATCTCCACTTCATTTAGTTGTTTTTCTGGGGTTTTATTATGTTCCTTCATCTGGTACATAGCCCTCTGCCTTTTCATCTTGTCTGTCTTTCTGTGAATGTGGTTTTTGTTCCACAGGCTGCAGGATTGTAGTTCTTCTTGCTTCTGCTGTCTGCCCTTTGGTGGATGAGGCTATTTAAGAGGCTTGTGCCAGTTTCCTGATGGGAGGGACTGGTGGTGGGTAGAGCTGGCTGTTGCTCTGGTGGGCAGAGCTCAGTAAAACTTTAATGGGCTTGTCTGCTGATGGGTGGGGCTGGGTCCCCTCCCTGTTGGTTGTTTGGCCTGAGGCGACCCAACACTGGAGCCTACCCGGGCTCTTTGGTGGGGCTAATGGCAGACTCTGGGAGGGCTCACGCCAAGGAGTACTTCCCAGAACTTCTGCTGCCAGTGTCCTTGTCCTCACAGTGAGACAGAGCCACCCCCCACCTCTGCAGGAGATCCTCCAACACTAGCAGGTTGGTCTGGTTCAGTCTCTATGGGGTCACTGCTCCTTCCCCTGGGTCCCAATGCGCACACTACTTTGTGTGTGCCATCCAAAAGTGGAGTCTCTGTTTCCCCCAGTCCTTTTGAAGTCCTGCAATCAAATCCCTTTAGCCTTCAAAGTCTGATTCTCTAGGAATTCCTCCTCCCGTTGCCGGACCCCCAGGTTCAGAAGCCTGACGTGGGGTTCAGAACCTTCACTCCAGTGGGTGGACTTCTGTGGTATAAGTGTTCTCCAGTCTGTGAGTCACCCACCCAGCAGTTACGGGATTTGATTTTATTGTGTTTGCGCCCTTCCTACCATCTCATTGTGGCTTCTCCTTTGTCTTTGGATTGTGGCTTCTCCTTTGTCTTTGGATGTGGGGTATCTTTTTTGGTGAGTTCCAGTGTCTTCCTGTCGATGGTTGTTCAGCTGTTAGTTGTGATTCCGGTGTTCTTGCAAGAGGAAGTGAGCGCATGTCCTTCTACTCCGCCATCTTGAACCAATCTCTGTGATAATTTCTAATGGCTGTTTATTCCTAACATATCATAATGAACTTAGATTTTAATTTACCCTCATCATAGAAGATGTGGATGCATACATACAGATGTATAACCAAGATGGTGTAAAGGATAATCCTGGTGTGCTGAAAACCATTGTACGAATTCATATGACAATTAAATGTCTAGGAGAATGGATCAATGCAATATCAAAGGAACAGTCGGGGAATGAAAACCTTGTTAGTAAAAAATATGGTAAGTGTGTACAGGATAAAGAGTATCAATACGTAGCAATGAAACTAGATTCTGCTTGGTTACATCTGTTTTGTCTCTGAGAAGAAGTAGTTCTCAAAGAATATCTTGATTTAATGCTATTCTGAGAAGATAAAAATGTGCAGTCAAGCTGAAAATTTGGATATTTATGTAAATACGCCTGTTATTATTCTCCAAAGGTTCTGAGGGAGTGAAATACAGATGTAAACCCATTTTAGGGCTTTAGAAGACTACATTATTGACATATTAGTACATTAATTAAGCAGTCTATTGGCGATGTTAAAAAGTGATATGTTTGGTCTAAATTGATATTGTTGAAGAATATTAGCATTTGTTTAATGATTAAATGTTTTCCTTAGGAACTCGGAAAGAACATCAGATATCCAGGGTACATTTAAAGTCAAACACTGGGAAAAAAAGAATGTTCCAGATTGTTAGAGGTGATCTTACATAAAATAAGATGTTTCACAAAGATTGTAGAAGATTAAATGGGTACTAACTCCAAAATCAAAGCCTTATTTTGAAAGATTCGATGTGAGTATGGGTGTACGTGTTCCAAATGGTGTAATAGTTCCTCCAGTATATCAAAAGCTGCTGCTTTACTGTGTAAAATGAATAAAGGGGGAAGAATATGTCCTTTGAAAAAAGGCGGAGGGTTGTTTTAACTTTCCCCTGGAGAAGGGGGTGTGCAGTTCCTTTATGTAACCCAGTGGTTCTCCACTGGGGTCTCAACTGTCTTGGGGACATTTTTGGTTGTCCCAGCTGGGGTGGGAGGTGTGCTGCTGGGACCTCCAGAGAGGGGGCTGGGATGCTGAATGAATGTCCTGCAGTGCACAGGATGCCCCCACCCCAGAGGACTGGCCAGAAGGTCAGCCGGGCTGGCTGAGGAGCCCCGATGCAGATGGGGGGGCTTGGGAGGAGCTGCTGGCTGTGTGCTCACCTGCAGGAGAGGGAGAGGAGGGCTGATGGGGGTGGCAGAACAAAGTGTAACGGAAAGAAGTCTCGTCTCCTCTGCATGCCCTCCAGTTCTGGTGCAGTGACCAGGGACCGCCCCGAGAATCTGCCCCTGTCACTGTTCTGCTGGAAACCTCACCTCATGGACGTGGCCCGCGCCATGTGTATGTGTACGTGTAGAGGTATACACGTATGTGTATATGTATTTGCAAATTATCTACATGCTCTACTGAACTAATGCTTATTATAAAACAAATTAAAACTAAATGTAAAAGAATGAGAGGTTAAACATTGCCAACGATTAATTATTATTGTCAAAGGTACAAAAACCTTTTGTACTCACTAAAATTATTAATATTGTTTCAGATGCTTATTTTTAAAATGTCTTTTCAACCTCAGTGGCTTCAGGGTATAACCGCTGTCTCAAGGCACACTATGCAGTTAGAACAGTGTCCACCGTTAATGATAACATGTGTAAACCCATATTTGAAAAAGTCTGGAGGGTGGTTTTTAATCTTTTTGACTGCTTTCTTGTTGGGTCTGATTAAATTGCCATTCCTTTGACCTCATTGTGTCTGAAGGGCTCCCGCTAGGAGAAGTATCAGCTCATCCCATTTTCTGAGTTAGTGTCATCATTAACAATCCATGATTTCTTTGCAAGAATCCCTTCAAATCTGATTCATATTGTGTTTAGTTAAAATAGATCATAAATCACGTCACCGGGCACACATGAGCGGCAGCACATTGAGAGGGCCCCTCGAGGGTGGTCCACCCTTCCTTCCCAAGAACTCACGGGCCTGTTTGCCACAGACCTCGTGCGGCTGCAGAGTGAGCCCATATATCAGAAACACTTAGTTTTAAGTCGGTGTAATGGTGGGCATATCTGAATATATACACTCAGTCATATTTGCTGAATAAATGAATGAGCCAATTATAGACTTTCAGAGCTGGAAAAGATTCCCTGGTCCAGTTTCATCAATTTATAAATAACTACTAAGTAAGGAGATTCAGACCTGGGGATGTGGTGATCACGAAGCCTCCCAGACTGACCCAGACAGAGCCTGAGGAGGGATACGGGGGGTTCTCTTGGTCTGAAAGTCTTCACGGGCAGAGTAAACATAGCCATGAAGTGTGGGCGAGCACTTGCTGGAAGTTGGGACACTGGCCCAGTTACTCTTCCAGACTCCCTTCCAGTTACTCTGTGATTGGACTCTTTATTTTCAAAAGTGATACTGGGGACTTCCCTGGTGGTGCGGTGGTTAAGAATCCACCTGCCAATGCAGGGGACACGGGTTCGATCCCTGGTTGGGGAAGATCCCACACGCTGTGGAGCAACTAAGCCCGTGCGCCACAACTACTGAGCCTGTGCACTAAAGCCCGCAAGCCACAACTGCTGATCCCATGTGCCACAACTACTGAAGCCCGCATGCCTAGAGCCCATGCTCTGCAACAAGAGAAGCCACTGCAATGAGAAGCCCACGCACCGCAGCGAAGAGTAGCCCCCGCTCTCCGCAGCTAGAGAGAAAGCCCGAGTGCAGTAACGAAGACCCAACGCAGCCAAAAAAAAAAGAATGACTATTTTTCACAAATATACATAATCTTATTTTGAAAATTTCTTGAGTATCTGAACATCTCTTCTGGCCTCATCAGCACCCAAAGTTGATGTTTTGTGCATTTCTAGGAAGCAGATTCCATTTCTTGTTCCCCACCCCATTTCTCTGGGTTGGCATAAAAAGCCAGTGAAATACAAAGGACTGTTGATTATCCGATGACTAATTCCTATCAACTATTTTTATAAAAGTGGGACGAGGGAAGGGAATACATTTCTACATTATAAGCATCAGATTTTCTTGCTACTATTCATTATGCGTCACTCTAACCTCCAGAATGACACTTTATAAAATTCAGATTCTCATTCTAAGAACATTTCAAAATGAGTGAATGACTAGTCTTCAGCTTAGAAAATGTCAGGAAGTGAGGTTTGCTTATTCAGTTGGAGTAAAATGTAAATCACTCAGAAAATATAAACTCACATGTGGGGGCTTCCTCTACTGGCACCAATCAGTGGGCTGAATGACCCATACCATGCTCTCATCTTCATTTAGAAACCACCATTTTCATGTCCGCTTAATTGCTTTCTACTGAAGACCAAGTCTAAAGCTATTTCAATGCCAAAGATTCCAGAGGGAGTTCTGTGTCCATTAGTGGTGGACTGAGGCGTTTGACTAACCCACTAGAACACAAGAGAATCTGGGCAAGGGGTAGGAGATAGAAAAAGAATCAGAGTGAAGAGTTAGGGGTGGAACTCTAGGAGAAGACGGATCAGAGCATCAGCCAGTTCTGGGGAGGGCTCCCTGCTTCCCAGGCAGGGGTCCTTGGAGTGTCTCTGAGGTGCCGTTTGGGGCTGGGGCCCCAGTGGGCTGTGGACAAGAAGCGGATCAATGGAGACAGGACAGGCCTCGCAGGGACAGAGGTCCAGCTGCGAACCATCTCATCCTGGCTAGATAAGGCTCTCGGGGCCCTCAGTCCTTAGTCACCAGACAGAAGCAAGAACCAGGCTTCTCTGGAGGAAGACGACATCCTTAGAGGTTAGAGGTAGCGCCACAGTTCACATCTGTGCCCAGGACTAAACAAAACGACAGTCCACCCTTGAATGGCATGGGTTTGAACTGTGTGAATCCACTTACGTGTGGGTTTTTTTCGATTAATACGTTACACTACAATCTGTGGTTGTTTGAATCGATGGATGAGGAACCACAGATACAGAGGCCCAAACTTGGGACTTGAGCATCCGTGGATTTTGGTATCCATGGTGGGTCTTGGAACCAATTCCCCATGGATACCAAGGGGCAGTGGTACATTTTGAGGAAAATTCAGATATTTATCCTTTGTCAGGTTTCTCTATTCTCATTATGAACAAAGAGTGTCGATTTTCCTCTGAACTATACTGTCAGCCATGTAGAAAAACGTCTTACCGCTGCAGTGAACTGAGCATGTACTGTGTGCCAGGCCCTATACTGGGCACTGGACGTGCAAAGACAAACAAGTCAGTGTATCCCTGCCCTCCAGAACCTTCCCTGCCTTCCCGAACTCTTAACCACACCAGGTTCAACCAAAATGCTGAGATGCTGAGCTTGGCAGCAAAGAGAGGGTTTATTTGCGAGGCAGGCCTCTCCGAAGGCAAGGGGCTCGGGGCTATCTATGGGATAAGAAATAAAGAAGGAGGGCGGTCCGAGGCCTGGGAAGCATGGAGAGGGTGGGGAAAGGTGCTTGGGAAAAGGTGCGGGAATCGTAGTTCGGCGCAGGGGTAACTGGGCTACAGGCCTCTGCACGTTCAAAAGGTCACTGAGCGGACACTCGTGCAGGCCCAGTTGGAGGGTTGGTGGTCCTATCCTGTCTCAACCAGCTCAGCTCAAACTAGGCGCAGCTGATTCCAAGTTACTGGAAAACAACTCAGGCAAACATCTTATTGTTTAGCCTACGTGCTGCTTGGAGGACACGCAGATCTTAAAACGACCTGGATTAGTGAAGGCGGGTGAAATGGATCTGACTAATTACCCATGGTTTCAGAGCTTTCCCTGTTGCCAGAACCTCTCCTGCCCTCCAGAACCTTCTCTGCCCTCCAGAATCTTCCCTGCCTCCAGAAGATCACCAGGGCCTCTTTCCTGTAAATTCCTAGTGCTTGTCGTATAACGGAATTTTATTAAGTTAATTCACTTAATAACTGGAGAATTTTCCATGCCGCATACACGTCGTTGGTTTGGGAAGTCCTTATCTGGAAAGGGCTTTCCACGTGAGAAGACCTTCATGTGTAAGTACTACATTTTTTTATTCCATGGATATTTATTTTGTTGTGTTTCCTAATTCTTGCCAGGAAAGGGAAGTAGCACTTGCGAAGTTGACGTTTACCTTTTGGGACCCTGAAGAAATAGATGTTTCCCATGTTTCTCATTAGCTGTGCTGACGAACGTGGGCCTTACTAAAAAACAACAACATGCCAAAACAAACAAAAATCCCAAACCCTGCAACAGGTAGAATAAAAGAAGTGAAAGAGGGACCCGTTTAGAACCTGAAGACTCTGCAGGCGGAGTGTCAGGTCCAGCTTGAAAACACACCTTGCAGAACGCTTTTGTACAAACGTGGTGGCCCCAGGGCGGGCGTTTGGAAAGGCAGGGCTCCTGTGTCCTGGCCTTCCTCCCCACCTCCTCGTCCTTCATGGCCTCTGTGATTTGTTGTCTGGGTCCTTTGGGGCTTTGCACGGGGTAGCTGCTGGGGTGAGAGAAGAAAACTCTTCTGTAAATCCTTAACGGAGGCGCCGTCCCTAAAAAGATACAAACGTCTCAGCTTCTGTGCTATGAATTGTCTCCTTAGCCACGAACTACCTGACCTCAGTCTAGCAGTTTATAAAGTGTTCCGTGTATCAGCACTGAGTGGCTAAAAGGTGACCCATCCTCTTTAGGTGCCTCTGCTGACCGGCGTTGAGTTCAGGGGCCTGTAAGGGTATTCTCTATTTCTCTGCTCTGTGCTCTGCGTGGCTTGTGTCGGGAATTGACCTTCGGCTTCTCTGGGCTGTGTCCTAAATTAACAGCGAGGAAAAACTGAAAGTGAAGTGTTTGTGGAAAGGAAACGAGAGTGAGAAGGAAGGGCTCTTGTCTAGATTTGCACGCTTGGTGGTGTCGGCAGGGGTGTGAGCGCTCAGTTGTCCTGTCCTGACCGCACAGACCCACGTGGGATGCTCGGCGAGTCGTGACCTTGTGGTCCCAGGCCCAGGCTGTGAGTGGACGGCGTCTGAACCTGCGGTAGAGGTGTGGCCCGGAGTTGCGAGCTTCCTCCCTTTGACGGCTCTGGTTTGGCTCAGAGGCTGCCCCTGTTTCTGGTATGTGGCGCTCCAGGTCTTGGGGCAGCACCCCTGTGATAAGACCTGGTGGAGCAGCCCGGGTCCTGAGACCTGAAGACAGTGAAGCCAGAGAGGGAGGCGCGGGGGTCAGGGCAGACCCGGGCCTCCTGCTTTATGAGTGAAATGCCCTGGAAATTGGGCTTATATCACACACTGCTTGCAGCTCTGGGGCAGGAAGGCAGCATTACTCTGAGCAGAGGCTTCCTGATCTTTTGAAGCGGGCTTTTCGCCTCGCTCTTGTCCTGGCCTTCCCCGTTTGCGGGCCTGGTGCTCTGTATTTTCTGGCAGGGGTGAGGTGCAAGGTGGCATTGGCGGGCTTAGAATTCAGACTGACCGTGTGTGCTTGCTGCTGGAAGGCAGGGGGACAGCAGCGTGGTTTTGGCCAGCGGGAAGGACGGCCAGCGCCCGAGGGGCTTCACAGACGGTGCGGCCACCACGGTACGGTCTCTTGGTCTCTTGAGAGGACACCTCGTCTGTAGCAAGGACGGTGGATGCATCCGCATCAAGCGGGCCTCTCCTAGTCCTCCTCCTGCCGGACAGGGTGATTCTGCTTCTTCTGTCATTGTGAACAGACAGGCACGTTCTCTGCGGGCAGCGAGCTTAGGTGGATGCACACACACACACCATTCAGTGTTCCCAGCCTTAGCAAACCGCCCTCGCCTGGCTCCCTGGCTTCTGCCCGGCTCCCTGGCTTCTGCCCCAACTCACAGTGATGAATGTCACGCCAGGTCCCTGAGTGTCAGGACGGCGGGGCTGGGTGCGCCCTCCGTTTTGTGAAGGCCCAAACTTGATTTCTTTCCAGGCTGCTCAGTGATGATCCAGGTCTTGGAAGTCAGTCCACACTCCGATACGAAGCCCGAGTGATAGCCCGAAACCTTGAGAGGACGGGGGACGTGCGCCCCGGGAGTGACTGGCGTGGATCATTTCCCCTGGGCCGCCCCGAGGACCGGGTCTGAGCCCCTGGTGAGGGCGGGGCAGACCTGACGTCCCTGGTGCCAAAGGGGCGACGAGTGACTCGTTTCCATCAGGTCAGATCTATTCACTGGGAGAGACTGAAAAAAGTGTATTATGTTCTCTCTCTTTTTGTTGTTAGTGATTTTTCTTTTAAGAAGTGATTGTGATAGCAGGTGGTAGGGTTTTTTTCTATACGCATTTAAAATTGGAACTGTAAAGATCTGGCAACTTTGTATCAGTTCCCCAAATTTGAAAAAAATGGTTACTAGTTTGCAGGATTAAAAGAATACACACGGCTATTTTAAGGAATGTTTATTTTTTTCCATTTCAGTTTTATTGAGATACAGCTGACACACAGCACTGTGTAGGTTTAAGGTGTGCAGCGTAATGACTTGACTTACGTGTACTGTGAAATGATTACAGCAAGTTTAGTTAACATCCATCATATAGATAACAAAAAGAAAAAAGAAAAAGATGTTTTTTTTTCCTGTGATGAGAACTTTTAAGATCTACTCTCTCAACAACTTTCAAATACACCACACAGCAGGGCTCCCTAAGGTCACTGCGTTGAGGCAGTATTTCTGTGAAGTGTGACAGGTGAATGATCTGCTCCAGAAGCATTTGTTTAGGTATTTGTGGTAAGTATCCCAAATTGTGCAGTGTAAGTCAGGCATATGACTGACACCAATATTTGGAGACCTCCCTTCCCTGCATATTCCCTCGGTATGTTGGAAAAAGGAAATCTAGACTAAAAGTTGTTTTTTCTCCCAGACCGAGGACCCCAGAAGGAGTTATTTAATGTCCCTATCATCATTAAATTATCTGTGAGTAACAGAAAAAAAGTAAGGGGTTTCATGATATTATGAGTGACCAAATTATCTACTTTCTCTGGACCTCAGTTTCCCTGTTCATATACATGTAATAAGGAAGTTGAACTAGATATATTTATAGGTATACAATTTATAAACACTAGTTTTTGATAAGTAAAGAGAGTCACCGCCCTCTGCACGTGTCTTAGTGGCAGTCGTGGGCATAGCTGGCAGCGTGCGGGTCAGCTCTGTGTCCAGGATGACCTGCATACCCACCCTGCACATCTGGGCTGGGGCGAGGCGCCTGGTCCTGGGCCGGGACCTTTCCCGAGCCTCCCCTTCCCCGAGAGCCCCCATGACTCTGCTCCTCCTCCTCGGAGCACTTTCAGCACGAAGCGCCCGCCCGCCTCTCGCCTCCATCCTGGAGGCTGTCCTTCCTCCAGAACTTTCATCGGTTAATCAACTTGGACGTTGGGTTGCCGGCTTTGCGGGAGCGGGCCAGGCCGCTCAGCACAGGGCAGGAACGTGTGCGTGTGTCAGATAATGAGCGAGCCTGGAGGTCTGGAGGGCACTCACGGAGCTTCAGCCCTGACATTTTACGTCGCCATAATGAAAAGCCTTCCTAAAATAAATGCTGCCTGGGTAATGTCTGATCTATTCTGTTTGGAGGGGGGAAATGCAATCGCAGGCACAGTGGCCTCAGCCAGCCCGTTTGTCACAGTGACAGGACAGCCTGGCGAGAGCTCAGGAATCTTCAGGCCTAGAAAAGATGGGAATAAACACCATAAATATCCAGGGAAGCACAGGGCAAGATACATTTTCATTCATTCAGTTGGATGAAGGCCATTTGGGTTCCGTTAATTTTTGATCGCTGCCATGGTTTTAGTGTTTGCTAACGGACCGGCCACGAACAGGACTGTCTGGTAACCGGCGAAGACCAGGGGAGCTCTGCCCTCCTCCCACCCGGAGAAAACCATGAGGATGCAAATCCTTTTCTCCTTTGGAGACGTTTGAAGGAAGGAAACCCAGAAGCTCAGAAAGGACCCCAGTTTCGCTAGTCCAGGGCCCCACACCTCTGAAGGTCACCAGCACAGGGATCAGGTGTCCTGGGGTTAAAGGTCGGGGCTGCGCGTGCCGGGCGACTGGCTGGGGCTCGAGAAAGGGAGGCAGGCCATGGGGCCACGCGCTGACCTGGAGAGGGCTCTGCAGCGTCACGGGTGACCCTCTGTCTGATGTTCTCGTCTTGAAGGCTTGAGGAGCTAGCAGGACCTTCTGACGGCTGTGGTTGATCTTCAGTGTCTTCAGAACGGTTTATGATCTCAGGGAGAGGTTTTCAAGAGGAGGAAATGGCTCAGACGAAGGAAACTTCTTAGGGGATGGTGCTGTGGTGGATGCCTGGGTTGCGGTCGCGTGAGGGGGAGGCCCTTAACACCTCCGTGCCTCAGTCCGCTGTCCTGTAAGCGGGACTTTGCGGTGAGGCAGGAGTCGGATTGTTCCTGTTTATTGTGTGGAGTCCTGACGTGACAGAGCGGCGTCGGGACCCCCAGCGCCAGGTGTCTGCTCCCAGGGGCTCCACTTGGACTCTCGGCCGAGGCCGGGGAAGTCTGGCGTCCAGTTAGGGGCCCTCCCCACGCTGGGCTTCCAAGGGAAGCTGCACTTCTGTGGACATGGCCACTTAGTGCCGGGCCCGGCGGAGCCCGATGGCCCGTGGGGTGGAGATGACCGGTTGGGTGGGGGGTGGCTCTCGGCCGTCTGCAAAGCTCCCCTTCCAGATGGCTGTATTTGAAAGTTGCTTATTTAGCTGTTTTGACAATCTATGTCATGTAGCCGCAAATGTTGCCTGTATGAACTGCGTATTTGCAGGTAAAAGTTAACCATCTAAAAGTTAACCCTCGCTACATGTACAGTCAGATCCCGTTCCTCAGACCGGATGCAGCGTGGGCCACCTTCTGTCCTGGGAACCTCATGGTTTTTAGAAAGGGGGAGCCTCAAGCCTGTTTGGTCAGGCCTTGCCTCTCTCCCCATGATACGGGGTTCCAAGCCCTGCACAGCCCCGGGGCTGCGGCATACAGGACGGGGCTTGGACCTGGGTCTCCCTGTGGTTTCTCCCGGATGCAGATCCCATGGAGAAGCAAGCACTCGCACACAGGCACGATGTGGGCCCCGCTTGCCCCATGGCGCAGTTCTTCTCGGGTTTGCACATGCTTCTTCTTGCTCCAGCAAGACCCTCGTTCTCCTTCATGTTCCTGGCTGATTTAGGTCATGGAGCCTTTCCTGGGGCTAAAGGATTGGCGGCCTGCTGGCTGAGCTGGTGCTCTCCGGGCCTTACCTGCCCTATAAATAAACATGTGCCAGGTGAAGCTAAAGCAAAAGGGTTCTAAACGGAGATGGGGGACACAGTGGGAGGTGAGGGGATCAGGGCAGGTGCCCCCAGGGGTGCTCAGCTGGGATGGGGCGGGGCAGGAGCCTGGCAGCCACACACAGCCTGGCTCCCTGCTGACGTGCCGCCCTGGGCTTGGGTGCTGCTCATGTTCTTGTTCGGTCTCCACGCCTCACACAGCACTGGGGTGACTGGCGGGGGCATGGGGTGCCCCGCCCTCATGCCCTCTTGGTGGGAGTAGAGTTGCTTCAGCTTTTGCAGTGATGTTTGTGCAAGGATCTTCACTGCTGCATTTTTCTGTTACAAAAGGATACTAGAGGGACTTCCCTGGTGGTACAGTGATTAAGAATCCGCCTGCCAATGCAGGAGACACGGGTTCGAGCCCTGGTCCCGGAAGATCTCACATGCCGCAGAGCAGCTAAGCCCGTGCGCCACAACTACTGAGCCTGCGCTCTAGAACCCACGAGCCACAACTACTGAGCCCTCCTGCCACAACTACTGAAGCCCACGCGCCTAGAGCCCGTGCTCCACAACGAAGAGGAGCCACCGCGATGAGAAGCCCACGCACTGCAAGGAAGAGTAGCCCCCGCTCGCCGCAACTAGAGAAAGCCCGCGTGCAGCAACAAAGACTCAACGCAGCCAAAAAAAAATAAATTAATTAAAAAAAGAAAAGGATACTAGAAACAACTTACTTTTTCTTAATAAGAGACTGGTTAAATGCATGCTGTATTCATACCACAGAATCTGCAGCTGTTGGAAAGAATGAGGTGGAAGAGTCTTTGGAGCTTTGGCGAATGATACTTGGAGTAACAATTAGCTCCCATGGAGAGCTTGCTGTGTGCCTGGCACTGCTCTGCCCTTTATCCTGGTCATCTTGTTTAGTCCTCGCAACGGCCCTGTGATGGAGGAGCTATTCTGATGCACGTTTCATAGACACACTCAGGCACTGTGGCTTCGGGCCCGAGTTCTTAACCATGATAGTAAATAGCCAGTGTAAAGCACGATCCCATTGGCAGGTTTTAAATATATATACATATGGCCTGTAAATAGAAAAGACTGTTCATTAAAAAATAGGAATCTTATGAAAGATGTCACCATCTTTTCAAAGCTTATTGGGGGATGAGATGAAGGGAGGTGAGACTGGGCCCGTAGAGTCCCCCAGGGCCTTGGGCCCCCCTCTCCTTTCCCTGCCACACTTGGGCCTGCTTCAGGCCATGGGGCTCACAGAAGGGGTGTGGCCCAAGCCGACAAGGATGCCCAAATGTTGGAGACAGGAACGCACGTCCGGTGCTCCTGTGCAAGCCGCCGGGAGCAGCTGAATGCTGTGTGTGATTAGCTCCATTTGGGAGAGGCGTTCGTTGTAATCAAGTTGTATTTCCAAGGGTTTGCAGCCCAGTTGTTTTTCCAGCTTGCACCAGCTGGGTGTTGGCACTGCCTCACCCAAACTTCAGATTATGAAACATCACGGCCAATTTGCAAACTGCTATAAGAGTAAGCCTTGCATTTCATTATGCTTTTGGTTCTTCCTGATGCACCCTGTGTCTGTTATGTTTGAATCCTTCCTGTGTTGAACTTCAAGAAAAGGGCATCAGTGAATAGTTAATGCTGGATGATCAGTGATTCTGCCTTTTCCAAGAGGCCACTTCAGGATACCGCCCCCTCCCCGCCGCCACCCCCAGGACTTTAGCTGTGAGTTTGCAGTTGTGCCTTGGTGGCAGGGATTTCAGCTCTTGGGTCACCTCATGCTGGGGGCGCCTTCTTCCTTGCCTGCATGAGGCAGAGGGGGCTCTCTCTGCGTGAGGGTTTGGCCATGGTGGGCAGTTCCTCTGCAGCCAGGAGGACCACTCCCTGCCCCAGGGAACAACTGCTATGGGAAATACCGAGCTACCAGTGTCTCCAAACCAAGCTTGGGTCCGCTCACCAGACGCGAAGCAAAGCCAGTCTACTGACGTGAGGTTGTAGTGAAGGGAAATACAGTGTTTACTGCAGGGCCAAGCATGGAGGACAGGCAGCTCATGCTCAGAAGACCCAAACTCCCTGATGGCTTTCAGGGAAGGGTTTTAAAGACAAGGTAAGAGAGAGGGTCTCAGGGTGTGTGATCAGCTCGTGCACAATGCTCTGATTGGTTGGTGTTTTGGGAATCTCAGTCATCAACCCTCTGGTTCTAACTGGTCTGGGGTCTATGGGCTGGTGGTCAGCAGTTAACTTCTTCCACCTGGTGGGAGTTTCCGTATCTGCAGAACAGCTCAAGGATATGGCTCAGGACATTATCTATAGCCCTTGGGAAGGAACTGAAGGTCCTTGACTTTGTTTTATGGCTGAACTCTTATTTTGTCTTGCTTGACTGTTTTTCTTTGTTTCTGCACTTTCTCATTTTTCTGATTAAATTTGCTCTTTGGAACTTGGGGAGGGCCTAGGTGGCTAAACCTTTTTTATAAACGAGGTGGGGGACACAAGGGGGGTGGTCTGTCCCCAGGAAGGCCCCTCAGGGTCCTGCTTGGTCTCACCAGCCTCTGCCATCCACTGATGCTGACACAGATCAGGGAGACATCCTGTGCTTTTGAAGGACATGGTACTCAGTATAAAGAAGGCTTTTTATGTCTTTGGTTTGGTATTTAGTTAATCTGCTCCATCCACATATGTGATTTTGAGCTGGGTCCCATCACGTTCTGGCACGGGCCCTCTGCAGCGTTCATCACGTCGTCGATCCTGAACTCCTGCTGCAGGCCTTCCAGCCCCGTGTAACCGGTGGGGTTGGCGGTACAACAGAAGACGCGCTTCATGAATTATTGAGCCGGTGGTAACTGAAGAGCTTCCCTCTCACGGTGTCTGTCAGCACACTGTCCTTCCTCAGGCCTCCTGCGCAAGTGCCAGCACGTGCGGGGAGGATCGGAGGTGCTGCTGTTAGCGCTAAACGACGGTTTATACGGGAAACTTTACCCCAGCGCTGGCTTTGTCTGTGGGAGGTGGAGGGGTGTCCTAATGCAGACAGGCCCTGGGTGCGGCTGTGTTGACTCGGATTTTGTTTGCTGCTGTTGTTGTCAATTTCACGATCACTTCTGGCGCGAAGGGAAGGTGGAGCCAGGCTCTGCGCCCCTCGCCCCACCTCAGAAGACGGGCACTGGAGGTCTCGCGAGCCCCGTAGAAGACTCGTGTCCGTTGGCCTCTCTGCTGACGCCCTCGGCACTAGATTTGTGGTCGCAGGTCTCACCCTGTGGAAACGTGTCTATGGAGACTTCTGTCTGTGGGCGTCCTTCAGGCTCCTTTCTCAGTGACCAGGCTTACCCAAACCGTGGAGTTCCAGCCGAGCATGGGCAGCGGGGAAACCAGTGTGATTTCAGGCGTGGCATGTTCGCCCCAGGGATATCTGCCTCTTAAGCAGCGTCTTGTCTCACACAGGTTCTCAAACTGAGATGTGATTGAGTCACGGGGGATGTGTTAGAATGCGGCTGCAGGTTTGGACCCTCTGGGGCCACACTTAGAAAGTGAGGTCTGAATCACCATTGAAGCAATGGGCTAAGCAAGGAACCCCATGTTGCTTGGGGATCAGGAGAAAGTTTGCTTTAAAAGAGAGAAATGAAAATAACACTAAAACTTGCTGGACCACTTGGTCTTTTCTTTAAAAAGTCTGGTGTGCTCAAATAAAACACACACATATTGGAGGTTGCCCACGGTCAGCAGAAGCAGATGTTTCCCCATCTCACAAAGGGCTGAGAGCCCCTCCCCAAACAGCTGTCAGGGGCTCATTATCTCTCAGACCTGAGGCGCTTTGCTTTTCTGTAGCAGTAGGTGTTGCAAATTGGTAATTTTGAAAAATACCCTGAAGTGTTAATCAGAACTGCTACATTGTTCCTTTTGGAACCATTGCAGTGTTCTGGCTTCAGGGAACTATGGCAAAGTTTGACACGTGCGTGCCCTGATCCTCATAATCTTTCTGAATTTTTGAGATGTATTGACTTGGTCAAGTTTACAAGGGGGGGAATTAGTAAAACTAAAACCCAGGGCTCCTGACCCCCAGACCTGAGCCTTTCACCATTCAGCTCCCGTTCATGGAACGCCTATGTGTGCGGGGATTTTACTGACAAGTGTCAGTGAGCCTTCTTGACGTGGATGAAGGGAAGCGTTGAGCGGAAGTTGGGCAGCTGCACATGAGTCCTTCAGGGCGGGGCGCTCCTGGGAGCGAGCGACGCCGTCACCAGTGGTCTCACTGCGATTGGGCAGCAGTGGTATGGCCAGGACCCATGGTTTTGTTCACTTGCTCCAAGGCCAGGTCTGTTGGGCTTCAAAGGTCCACTGTTTCATTTAGCACTTCCTTGACAACAGCGTCCGGGAACAAACCCCGGGGAAGTCACGGCACCTGCCAGAGGCCACGCAGGGCCCGAGAGGCAGGGCGGCACACTTGCTGGGGTGTGGCCTGGGACCTGGGGTCAGGGTCACCTGGTGCCACAGGGGCCTCTGTGGGGGACCCCGGGTGCAGAGGGGCAGGAGTGGGAGCAGCCCGTGTCTAGGGTAGAGCGAGGACGGCCTCCTTTTTAGTCACCACCATCGCCCATGTTCTCATGGGAATCCCCGTAGCCGGTGGGCTCCATGTGGACGTGGATGAGTAGTGGCGGGCCTTCCTCCTGGCCTGCACGGCGAGCGTCCAAGCAGGGCTGTGTCTGCGGGGCACTGGGCAGGGACGGGCTGCCCAGCCCCTCCCGGTCTTAAATTTGGCTCAGTGCTGTTGCCGTAACTGATACCAGGCCCGTGTTTTGTGCCCTCTGGGTTTCCTTCCCTTGGAGTCTATAGATCTGTTGGCCTTCGTGAATCTGCTGCCCTTGCATTATTTACGGAGGAACTGGATCCACAGAGAAAACTCCTGGGGGAGGAGCGACAAGTGTTGGTCGTGGGTCTCTCCCTTCCGAGAGCACACACGAGGTAAACGGACATTTTTATTCAGGGACCGTGGCTTTCCCAGGGGGTCGATTCGCCTTTACGTTTATTGCTGCAGACGGTGCGTGGAGCCAAGTACAGCCCTTGACAAGTGTCTGCAAAACACTGTGGACGGGGCAGGGCTGTGGGTAGACTTATGGTTGACGGCTCTGAAGGTGGACAGAGAACGTAGGGTGCAGCGTTGGGGTGAACTCGGTGCTCCCAGAACTCTGCATTAAGGGTCCTCCATTTCCAAGGTGAATCGGCTGTCTGACCCATTAGAAGACCGCTCTGAGGGGCTTGGGTCTTCCAGAAAAGGAAGCAAAAATAAACCAATAGGAAGAAAGTCAACTTTGCCTGCACAGAAGTGAATGCCGTGGGGTGGCTGCTGTGCGGTGAGCAGGACGGGGGACTCTGAGGCCCACGGAGGGGAGAGCAGGCGGTTCTGTGAATTTCCGGGCTGCTTAGCGGCCTGCCCGCCTGCACTGGCTTGGTGGCCTTGCCCTGGGGGAGGTGGGCTCTGGACACGCCTGGGCTGCTCTCCCGCTCAGCCAGTGACCACCCACTGCACATGCGTCCTGGGGAGTGATGGTGTGACCAAGTGGCCGCGACGGTGGGAGACCCACAGGAGCGCTTCTCAAGCCCACACCCTCCCGGCTGCTGGCACAGGGGGGCACTGGTGGGGGGGTGACAGGTGGGGCTTCCATGCAAGGTCGTTCTGGCCAGTCTCCTTCCTCCGCATTGGCCCTCTGAGCACCTCAGAGATAATTCATTTCTCCCGGGACAGAGGCTGCCTCTGTCCAATGAGCACGTGCTTTCAGAGAGTGACACTTGGAGGGCAGCCAGCTGGACTCCTCCAGGGGTATTTACATGTTGCTGGCGGCGATTTGTTAAAAGGTCCAAAGCTGTGCTCAAAGCTTGTGCTGCAGGAACCCCCATCTCCGATGCAGGTGGGAATCTCAAGATGCTGGAATGTTCTCTGTATGTGGAACTGAAGCCAAGTCCTCTGTGCCTCTCACCCAAGAGGGTGCAGTCAATGGCCGAGAGTCCTTTTTGCTTTCTCGCTCCAGGAGGACACACCCAGTCCCCAGATTCCTCATTTCTTGTCACTGTGCCCTGTTGGCATCTCAAGAGTCTCCCTAGAACATGACACAGGCTGGCCTGAGCCTCTGGCCGTGTTGCTGTCCAGTTTGTTGTGGGCTCTCCCTGGGTGATGGTGAGGCGCTCAGGCTTGGCTCTCCTGACCTACTGGACGTTACGGTAGGACCAGGAATTCCTACAAGAGTGAGTGGGTGACATGCGCCTTGGAAGTCTACATATCTGAGTCTCAGTTTCCTCAGATGTGAAACGGGCAGCGCAGCGCCTACCCCATAGGGCTGGGAGGAGTACATGAAATAACGTGGAGGACCTCGAGCACGGATGGCACTCAGTGGGCTCAATCTATCACCGTCCTCTCACTCCGCAAGCTGGTCGGCTGGAGCTCAGTTGCCAGCTGCTCGGGGTCAGACATTTTGGCAAAGGCCCAGAGTGCAGATGTTCCAATTAAAATGTAAATGCTTTGCTAACAGAGGTGACACAGTTATGTCTTAATTTTAAAGTAAGTGCTGAGTTTCCTGGCAGACAAAGCAAAAACAAAAACTCATCAGATCACGCGATTTATATTCGCTGATCAAAGGAAGCTTCGCAAAGAAATTGAATGTGCACCTTTGTTTTGGCAAAGGCCCCACCCCCGGCGTGGGAATCGCCTTTGAGCCTCTCTCGGGAAAGAGTTCACTGAAGTGACCTCAGGTCAGAGCTGGGCCCTGAGGGGGAGAAGTGCATCCAGCTGCACAGAGAAGGGCAGAGAGGGCGCCAGAGGGCCAGGTCCAGCATCACCGTCCCGCTCCTGCGTCTAGCGGAGCTTGCCTGGCTCAGGTGTGTGTGGGCGTCTGACCAGGCTTGGTCTCCAGCTGTAATTACTGCTGAATTATGTCTTGTAAAATCTGAGGGTCTTAAAGGAGAAGGGGGCATGATGAGATCCGGAGGGGACAGCGGTCGGGAGCAGCAGAGAATTCACTGGTCGCTTGCTCCGTGACTGCGGCTCCTTGCTTCGCCTCAAGGGGTCTTGTGTTGCGTCTGCACCACTCCAGTAGCTGGTGCAAAGGCTCAGGAAGCAGTCCCCTGGCGATGTTTCGAGATGGCACTAATTTGAGGCCCCACAGACGCCTCTCTGGGACGGAAGGTGACCGTGTCAGTCCTGGGAAGGGTGTAGGGAAGAGGAGGAAATGACACATGAATTTTACTTGGAAGGAGGGTTTACGTAGGAACGAGGGGTTTTCTGGGCTTTGCGTGTGTTCTGAGCAGTTATTTTGGAGGGTAGAGTTTGATGGAAGCACCGACATGGCCAGTGGCTGCACCCCACCCGCCCCCTCTTCGGACCTTCGTCGGCTCCACCTGGCGTTGCCTCGGTGTTGCCAGGAGCCCGGAAAGGCTGGCAGTGGAACGATGCGGGCACCACCTGCTCCTAGCACCTTCTGGAAGCATCCTCATGTGGGTCCCCGTGATGTGACAAAGGCCAGGCAGGAAACAGGATGGTGGTTCCCCAAAAAGCCAGATGTTTTTACGTGTCTAACTGCCCCTCGATGTTACTCAGCTGGGTAGAGGGTTAGGTACTGAGATTTGGGGAGGTAAACTATTCCTATTTGCTTTTCTAAAGGGGTGGTGGTGAGATAAGTTAAAAAAACATGTTAAGTAAAATCTTAGAAAAAGAGGGAACCATCAAATTCCCAGACAAAGCCGACTGGCTCCAGCAGTGACGGTTGACAGCCAAGTGTCTCTCGTGGAAACGGGCTTTCTGACCGTGACACACTGAGCGGCGCGGGAGGGCTCTGCACGCCTCGGACGGCGCTCGTCTGGGCTTGGTGATTGTTCTGGGTGGGTTAGTGGGGGAAGGCGGAGCCCCCTAGAGTCGCATCTCTGCACAGCCCCACCCTTTGTGTGCCAGGCTCACAGCAAGCCCCTCGGTCTATGACGACACAGCCACGGCCCTCACACACCTCCCCGAGTCTCGGGACCAGGCGTGCCGCGCCGCAAACGGGCGCAGAGCCCGACGGGCTGGGCTGTGGTGCCCGGTGAGGGGCACCCCTCAGGGAAGGAGAGGGTGCTCCCCCGACCTGTGGAGGTTGGAGGTGGGTGGGGCTCCAGGTGCATCAGCCGCAGTCCTGGCTGCACTTTTGGCAAAGGACCGGGACGCTGGTAGCTAGGAGCTGAAGTTGGCTCTTCAAGTTAAGGACTGGGTGAAGGACACTGAAGATCTACCCTGCAGGGCGTCCGAATGCTCTCCTCTGATGAACCCTCCGAGGTCACACACAGACAGCCTGGCAGGGGTTTGTCGCCTCCCCCTGTGGCAGTGCTCAACCCCACAGTCACAAGGCAAGGCAGGCTGGGGCTCAGGCCTGTGTGCAGGGCTCCGAATGTTGGTTTGTGTTAAGTATTTCCTGGCACTCACTGCGTTTGCAATCAGGCCTCACACACAAGTAAAGTGTGGTTTTGGATAATGCTGGATTAAATGTAAGATCATGTTTGTATCTGCACGTGCCAAAGTGCAAATATTATAATTTCAAATGTTCTGCCATCTTGGTAGGAGTTTTTTTTTTAAGATGATGCAGTTACCCTCAATCCTGTTTTTCCATCACATACCAGGGTGTTTTTAGTTATCATAAGAAGGGAAATAAAATACAAGAAAAGAAATCGAGCTATTAGTGGCATGCTGACCTTTCTGAGGGTTTTATGAAACCGAAACCGTGATGAGAGGGATAGAGTGAGCGGCTTTGCTCTGGCTCTGTGCGTTTCTTCGCCCACCTTCCCGAGCGGCCTCCGCGGGCTGTGAGGGTGCAGAGGGCTGTGCCCGGTGAGGCCGACGGCAAAGCTCCCACCTTCCCTGCTCAGGGCTCTGCTGTGACCGGTGGCTGACAGTGGCTATTCCCTCAGCTCCCTGGGTCTCAGTTTTCCTGTTTGAAAAGTGAATGGATTGAACAGACCAGTATTTTTAAAGTGGGAGAATCTTTTCTTCAAACGAAATTTGATAAAAGCGTTCACTAGGAAAGCACGCTCATTGTACTGGGGGCGTGCAGGGGCCGTGGAGGGGGCGTGCAGGGGCCGTGCAGGGGCTGTGCAGGGGCCGTGGAGGGGCCGTGCAGGGGCCGTGGAGGGGGCGTGCAGGGGCCGTGCAGGGGCAGTGGAGGGGGCGTGCAGGGGCCGTGGAGGGGGCGTGCAGGGGCAGTGGAGGGGGCGTGCAGGGGCCGTGGAGGGGGCGTGCAGGGGCTGTGGAGGGGCCCCCGCCCTTACCCACCGGGGGTCGCCTCCGGGCAGTGCCCGCCCGGTGGTGACCTTCAGAGCTCGGGGATCGGCGAGCTTGTATGTGCCGCGAGGGCCCGGCTCCCCTGTTCCTGGATGCCTCAGAGCAAAGCCTCGATAAATAAAGAAGGAGCCCTTCTCTACACACACAACCCAAAGGCACAGATCCGTCGTCAGCATGTATTAGCGTTGTATAAAACGTAACTTGAGAGATTTCCATCATTAATATCTGAAGAAGAAAAAGAAGGCTTGCAGGCTTTCTGACAGAGTGAGGTTGTGGGGTTTAGCGTGCAGCTGAAGGACGGCGTGGCTGGCGCTGCCGTTCCTCCCCGGCTGCGCCGGAAAGCGGCCATGGGCAGCTGGCTGCCCTGTGCTCTGGTCCGTCCTCGCCCAAGAGTGACACTCGCAGAGCCAGAGGACCACCCACCGACGAGCGTGTGTGTGGCTCTTTGATGCCCCAGAAAAATGCCCCAGAGAAGTCAGTATGAAGTAAGAAAAATAAGGGAGCTGGTTTCCTGGGACTGATGAAATATCTAGAAAACATGTCCAGTTTTATTTTTTTAAAGAATGTAGCTAAAGCCAGACAGACACATTTTTTTGGTCTCCTATTCTTCGTTAGGGATCTTACTTTTTATAAATAAATAAATAAATAAATAAATAAATAAATAAATAAATAAATAAATGTATGTATAACATGTATATAACATTTATATATATATATAAATGTTAGTAATTAGCATATTAATTGGTAGTTTGAAAGTGGATGCTTGTAATAAAGCAGTGTTTGTGGTCTCAAGTAGGTTAGACCTACTTTGCTTCATAAATCAATTTAACAAACCACACCTTAGCAACAGTCCTAAATTCTGTGCAAATGCTGTGTGGAAGTGAAGCCTTGCTCTTTCTTTGTGTTCTTCTGTCTTTCTTTTAGTTTCTCCAAGTTGGCCCCCTCCCACTTCCAACGCAGTCTCCTTTTGTAGCACTGCAGCCCTTTTTCATTCTCAGCTGTGGCAAGCTTTAGCAAGTATTTCGATTTTCTTCAATTCCCTTAGCTAAACCTTAAAAAGAATTAACTAGTGTTCACAACTTGGTAGAATTATAGCCAGATTTTGCAGAGCTTGTGAAATGGCAGCCAGATGGCCGTGGAGTCTGAGTCTTACTCTGGAAACCGTAGCAGGTTTTCTGTCTTGATGACGTTCTGTGTGTGAGCTCACCTGGCTTGGGGGCCCCGACACCCCGTTTGTGGCAGCGACGCGTGTGTCACAGCGGGACGGGAGGAGGGGGCACCCGACCCTGGGGTGCAGCATTGGGGCAGGACTGGGCAGGACTGAGTGAATAACTGCTGCTTTTCTGGTGTTTGGACTTGAATTTTAGAAAACAAGTTATGTTTGCAGTGCTTCTGGGCAGATCAAACCCGGTGGGTATTACCTGCTGTTGCAGTCCTGACTCTCAGGACGATGCTGCCCGCCAAGCACCAGCTAAGGCTGTAGGCACTTCAGGTGGCACATGGTGACGGAAAGCCCTACAGGAGCCCACGAATGTCACTTTGACATTTATAACAAAACTCTGCCCTCCATCTTCCAGAGGAGAGGCTGGCATATGAAGTACCATAGTGCCAGGCACTCTGACGGTATGATTTACTCGGGTATTTTGTGGCCATACAACCAGAATCAGACCTGGATTCCAATCCCAGCACCAATTATTGGCTGTGCAGCCTCAGACAGATCATTTAACCTCTCAGAGCCTCAGTTTCCCCATCTGCAAAATGGGGATTTCTATCTTGCTGGTTGTTGTGAGGATTAAACGAGGTCATTTATGGAAAGCACTCTGTGGTTGGAACTCAAGAAATACTTGATAGGGACTTCCCTGATGGCGCGGTGGTTAAGAATCCGCCTGCCAATGCAGCGGACACGGGTTCGAGCCCTGGTCCGGGAAGATGCCACATGCCGCAGAGCAACTAAGCCCGTGCGCCACAACTACTGAGCCTGCGCTCTAGAGCCCGCAAGCCACAGCTACTGAAGCCCGCGTGCCTTGCGCGACAAGAGAAGCCGCCGCAGTGAGAAGCCCCCGCACTGCAACGACGAGTAGCCCCTGCTCGCCGCAACTAGAGGAAGGCCGCGTGCAGCAACGAAGACCCAACGCAACCAAAAAAACGGGAAATACTTGATAAATGTGACATATTATCACTAGATGTCAGATGGCCATAACTGAAGGTGTAACCCTGTAGATAGATGCAGGCACATGATACTTGCTTGGTTGATCTGAACGGAAGGAAAAACTCCTGAGATTTTAAGGGTGGAAGAGGCACCAGTGGTGGGTAGGTGTCTGAGCGCCCCCAGGGTGCACAGGGAGGCCTGGGGCCACCACGTCACTGCCCCCGAAGTCCCAGGGTCTGTGCTGCCTCCATCCTGGAGAAGGGAGGGCGCTGTGCCAGATGTCCCCGAGCCCTGCGCTTGCCAGCACTCCTCAGGGCGCGGCGGGGAGGGGCGCCCTCCTTTAGAAATCCCACCGCACGCAAGCCCTGTTCCCCGGATGACGGAGGGGGCATGCTGCCCAGGCCCTCCTCGCCCACGAGGCTCCACCTGCCAACATGCCTTGTGTTGTGGACTCAGGCAGGGAGCCAAGCGCCTTCGCGGCCCCAGGGACACTTGGCTGGCAGCCTGAGCTCCAGGCCGAGTCTTCTGTTTGAGGGTGATGTCAGTGACTTAGGAGTCTGAGGCCCTCTGCAGGGAGACAGCAGGTGATACTGAAGTGGGCCCCGCAGTGTGAAGGACCAGCATGGAAACGCGGACCAGGGCAGGCCCCGGCCAGTGGACGAAGTGCAGCTGCAGCGGGGGCGGAGTGCCCGTGGGCACAGCTACACGCAGGCTGTGGTCCTGCCACACCAGGCTCCGTCAGATTTACCCCAGCCTGTGGCCCAGCGGCGGGCACTGCAGGTGCGGGCACAGGTGGTGCAGGCAGAGGGGCCCCGCCCACATGGAGAAGGCGCTGCCCTGACCCGGAGGCGCCGTTCTCTCCAGTCAGACATCACGGCTGTGCCCCCTCCTCCTCCTCAGGGGCGGCCCTTGGAGATGCCTTCTCTTCCCTGCCCCAGAGGTTGGGGCTGAGTGCACTCCTGGGTCCTCAGTCAGGGTGAGCTCTGTAGACTCACCCGGGAGTGTGCACTGAGACCGCGGGGAGGTGGGAGCCGTGTCGGCCAGGTTCAGGGCCCCCACGTGTGGTGCTGAGCCTCTCACACGTGCATCTCTGTGGAAATCAAACGCTTGCTTTTTTGTTTTGTTTTTAAAGCCTTTGAGTAATTAGCGTATGAGACTGAAATAGGACTTTTTTTCTTAAAGCCACGCACTTAAAAAAAAAAATTATTTATTTTTGGCTGCATTGGGTCTTCGTTGCTGCGCACAGGCTTTCTCTAGTTGCGGCGAGCGGGGGCTACTCTTTGTTGTGGTGCGCGGGCTTCTCACTGCGGTGTTTTCTCTTGTTGCGGAGCACGGGCTCTAGGCACGTGGGCTTCAGTAGTTGTGGCACGTGGGCTCAGTAGTTGTGGCACGTGGGCTCAGTAGTTGTGGCTCGTGGGCTCTAGAGCGCAGGCTCAGTAGTTGTGACGCACAGGCTTAGGTGCTCCGCGGCATGTGGGATCTTCCCGGACCAGGGCTCGAACCCGTGTCCCCTGCATTGGCAGGCGGATTCTTAACCACTGTGCCACCAGGGAAGCCCGAAACACTTGGTTTTAAAGGAGCAACTCCCAGGGTGTTTAAAGCAACCCCTTTGCCAGTTTTGGGGGTAAATCTATGTTAATTAAATGCGCACAACCAATATTACTATTAGTTGTGGCTAAAAGCACTGAAAATGTGAATAAGATAAATAGTAAGTCCACACCTTAGTGCATTTGAGTATAAATTTCAAAAGATTCTCAGGCTCATTTGAATTCATAGTCATATTTTTAGATGCAGTTTGGAGAAAGAGTTCATGGGAAAATGTGCCGGTTTACTAGCTCGTTACCAGTGTAGGTCTTTGCAGTGTCTAGCTATGGAGAACTACAGCTAACAGCCAGGAGCATTATTTTCCTTGGGACATTTCTGAATCTGTAATTTAGTTCCCTGCAGAGCTTTGGGAAGGAAAAGGGTGATCACCCCACTGGGTTTGGAAAGACTGGCCTGCAGGGGTGGGCCTAGGTTTGGGAGTGAGACCTAAGGATGCAGGGCACCCAGCCTGCTGCCCCCTCTGTTTGCTCACCTCTGAAATGGGAGTAGAATGCTCCCACTCAGTGCTCTACTCAGTGCTGAATTGAGTAGAAATTCATGTAATTGTTTGAATTACGAGATGATGAGGTAAAGCGCTGGACTCAGTGCCCACACGTGGTCAGTGTTCACAAGTGCCAGCAGCCATTCTTCCCAGGCCCAGCCTGGCCTTTCTGCCTGGTGTCCTCCTT
Source organism: Eschrichtius robustus (assembly GCF_028021215.1). Taxonomy (NCBI): domain Eukaryota; kingdom Metazoa; phylum Chordata; class Mammalia; order Artiodactyla; family Eschrichtiidae; genus Eschrichtius; species Eschrichtius robustus. Next base: position 130,085,587 of record NC_090831.1, on the reverse strand, counting down.
TTGAACCATGCAGTGGACACAGGCATGTCCAGAAGGTTCAGAGCAGCAGAGGGCCTGCTCTCGTCTTCACTGCTTAGGGAACGGCGAGATCCACCTATGGGATTCCAGGGAGCCCTGCAGAGCTTATGGAATCGATCACATCTATTCATTGAAGCAAATATGTGTGAGCCGTGCTGGACTCCTGGAGACACGCGCATCACGAGCATGGCATGTCGCTCTTGTCCTCCGGGAACTTGAAGTCATGCCCTGATTGGTGTGGAACACACAGGACAGTCAGACACGGATGCGAGGTGTCCATTAGTGGGATTCCGCAGGACGACTTCAGCAGAGGAATGGTGAGTGGCTAGGAGGGAAACCACTGAAAATAAACGTTTATAATTGCACTCATCACTTACGTGGTAAACAAAAGAAGACCCTTAAAAACAGTTTCAAAATGAGATGCGGTTCACAGTCCTGGCCTCGTGCTTTGTGAAGCATGACAAGAAAGCAACTTAATGCGGCTCCCTAAAAAATTGACACTGATGCAGAACTGCCTGCACTGTGGTGTTTAGTCTCTGTCCAAAACAGACTTTCTCCATTGCCCCAGGGGGAATACGAAATTCCCTGGTGTTTTACTCATTGCAGCTCTTGGAAAGCCAGAGTTTCGCTTCCAAAGCTAGAAGAAATAAATTACGAGCAAAACCAATTATTTTCTCTCACCAGCTCTAAAATGACGGCTTTTCAGCATTTTGAAAAGCGGTTCTGCTGCTAGAATTTGAAACAACAAATTAAATTTATGTGTCCAGGTGAAACTAGGAAATGTAACAAGGGAAAGAACATTCATAAATAAAAATGAAGAAGAGACCATCATTTATCAGAGCGCTAAATAAGGACTTAAGCTGAGAGTGCTGTCAGGCAAAACTCTTGGTGTAAGGGCCACGTCGCCCAATATTCAGAGTTTTATGCAAGAAATAGAGTTCGGCAGAGGAGCCCAGAGCAGGCTGGTCGCTCTGCTGGCAGGACGTGGCCTGGTGTTCTGTGTCTTTCCAGGGATGTTGTCTGCTCTTCCCAGCCTGCTCGAGCCGCAGGCTGGTCTGGCATCCTGGCAGCTCCCTGGCTAGTGGCCCCGGTCCACTGGCAATGGGAGCCCAGCAGGCACAGAGAAGGAGCAGGGGTGTCTGGGGTTTCTTCCTCGGACCCCCTCCCAGTTGGCACTGTCCTGGGGCTGCAGGTCACTGCCCCCCCAGCGTCTTCATCTTCTGGGGCCTTGGACGCTAACCGGGAGCCCCCGCGGAGCCCCAGGGGTTCCGTGCGTCCTCCACACACCCTTGTAAGTGGTCCCTCTTATTAAACCCTCTGCACGTGATCTTAACTTGGCTGAGCCATCTGTCTTAGTCCCTCTGGGCTTGTGTAACAAAATACCATGCACTGGGCCGCTTAAACAGCAGACGTTTGTTTCTCATAGTTCTGGAGGCTGGAAGCCCAAGGTCAGGGTGAAGGTGCTGCCGATCGTACCTGGTGAGAGGTCTCTTCCTGGCTTGCAGACAGCCGCCTTCTCGCTGTGTCCTCATGTGATGGAGAGGGGAGGAAGAAGCAAGCTGCCAAGTCTCTTCCTACAAGGGCAGCAGTCCCACCACGAGGCGCCATCCTCAGGACCCAGCCCCCACCTCCTGACGGCTATCACCTGGGGGACTAGGGTTTCAACATGAATCTGGGGGACACAGCCGTGCTGTCGGCAGCTCGGCTGTCTTATCTCCTCCCTGACCAGTAGACCTCCCTGAGGTCTGCTCAGTTCCAAGTTCCGGCTCAGTTGGCGGTGGAGCTGGAAGCCCACGACGAGTCGACTGCCCAGCTGGTCTCATACGTACCTGGTGCAGAAAATAGACGTCACCCAGGCAGGCTCGCTTATTTAGTTTCTTCTTATTGTTTGTTTGTTTTTCCTGACGGTGTCATCAACGTTATGAACCCATCAATGCCTCAAATCACTCGGCAAGCGTGTTTACCCATCCTTATCTGGACCCTGAGCCGGAGTGAAGCTTTCCAGCAAACCTTAAAGAGCACTTCAGACCTTCCTGTTTTAATTTTCATGTTGTCGAATTTATTATTTTAATTGATTGGATCAGTGAAACTTCGGGCACTGCATCACCACAACCACGACAAAAGTTGATTGGGGGCTGGGCTGGGTGTGTAGTTGCTTTAGAAGGTCCTAGCCTTGTGAGTGGCAACTAAAATCATATTTTCCCTGTTCATCTTACCTAGGGCTTGGCCTTTTAGATTATTCATTTTTGAAGTGTTTTTCTGAAATAAAAATAACAGGATCGTGGTGGAAAATTTAGACCTTCTGTAAAGAATGAAGAAGAGAAAAATGACACTACCAAGTATAGCCCCTGTACTGAGATTTGCTGTCCTTCTTCCCTGTGTGTCCCTGCCTGTCCCGTGTGTCCGGTGCCTGGTGTGGAGCCCTAACCGCCCCGGCCCCCGGGCTCCGGGCAGGGACAGCCGTGCTGTGGTGGACGTCCTGGCGCTGCCGCTGCACTTCTGAGAGAGGCCCTGCCCGTCCTTCGTCCTCACGGCCTGGCACGTCCGGGAGCCGCAGGGCCACTGCTCAGGCTGCCCGCCACAGCCCCTGCCAGGCAGCCGGTCGAAATGCATGGTTGAAAAAAACCACGGTCATGGACGTGCTTGACGTACAAGTTGTACCCCGTTTTTTTCACTTTGCGTTGTGTAAGCGAGTTACCAAGTAAGCGAAAACCTCTTTGTAACCTCATTTTTAATGTTTGCCTAATGAGGATTTTCATACGTTTTGAATAAACAACCACCTGAATGCTGTGAGAGGGAGCCACCTATGCCATGATCTGGTCCCCAGGGAAGCCCTAATCACCCCTCTGGCTTTCTCTCTTTTGTTAAATTTGCATTTGACAGCAGTTCAGTTGCTGAAGGCAAGGTTTCAAATGCAGTTATGTATGGGGAGAGAGGCAAAGCCAGGCTCCCAAGTCAACTGCTGTCCAGTTTCTCCCCGGCGCCCACAAGGTAGGCATCACCCAACCCCCATTTCACAGAAAGGAAAACTGAGGCACAGTCAGTGTAAATAACCTGCCCAGGTTCTCACAGCTGGAAGGGATGGCGTGGGGATTTCAATCAGGTCCATTTGGCCGAAGCCCACGGTTCCCCACTGTACTGTGTTGCCGAGAGTATCAGAGACCAAAGCTACTTTTTTTCTTTGACGAGACTGTGGAAGGAGCACGAACTGCCTTTTCTACAGGGTAACTTGGAACTTAGACCCTTCCTCAGATTATATGAGTACGAGCCACAGGAAAGAAGCCCCTGGAGACCTGATCTTTCCAGGTTGGGAATCGTTGGGGTGACAATGCAGGAGGAGCGGGGGCTCGAGCAGCCTGTGGGTGTCTCAGACCCCGAGTGTGTGGCGTGGGGCCTGAGCTCTGAGAGGGGCTTCTGTTCCGAGCCGACAAGTCCCGCTTCTAACACGGGCGCCTTCTGTGGCTCAGCCCTGTGGGTGGCCTCTTGACGCCCGTCTGCCCTGAGCGTGCAGAGTGGGAACCGGTGCACCGTCTCTGCTGACCCAGCAGCACGTCTCTGTGGATAAGCTGCCTGGAGCCACGAAGCGTGTGAAGAGTGTCTTGTCCCCAGAGCTGAGATCAGACGCTGCGCTGGGAAGGCGACCAGCGAGCCACACCCCTTAGCTCTGGCCAGGACGGTGAGGGCCAGCGTGGCAGAGCCGGCTGTCCCGGCAGGGGCTGTGGCGGGCAGCCTGAGCAGTGGCCCCGCAGCTCCCGGACGTGCCAGGCCGTGAGGACGAAGGACGGGCAGGGCCTCTCTCAGAAGTGCAGCGGCAGCGCCAGGACGTCCACCACAGCACGGCTGTCCCTGCCCGGAGCCCGGGGGCCGGGGCGGTTAGGGCTCCACACCAGGCACCGGACACGCGGGACAGGCAGGGACACAGCCTGCAGGCACGTCTGGGCGAGGCATCCCTCCAGCAAGGCCCGCCAGCTGGGGGAAGCCTGGGATGCAGGCAGCGGGAGGGTTAGTGTTGCCCTATTGCTCGTGTTCTGTTCGGTTCACTCGGCGTCCGTGTCTTGAGAGGAGATCCCTGGGACTCTCTGGAGAGCCCATCGGGGCACCTTGGAGAGCTTGGTAAAGGCTTCGTGGCGGGGAAAACAGCACCCATTGTAGCTGGGAGCTTTCGTCATCGATGGGCTGATTGACCTTGGCTTGTTCTCCGTTGCTCGAACCCCTGTGAGCCTCGGTGCTCCCGTGCATCTGCAGGCTGGAGACCAGCAGGGTTGGGGTGAACTTGTCCCTCTTTCCTTCCGGCTTTGTGGTTTGTGTGCAGTTTTAATGCAGCAAAAACCTATTTTAAGAACAAAATAAGCATGTTTTATTACTGGTGGAATGAGAGGACTCAGACTGCTGTGGCCTTTTGCCCCCATGTTCTGGAGAGCAACCAGCCGGGACACCGGGGCTGTCACACTTAGGCCTTCACACCTAGGCGCTCACACCTGGGCCCTCACACCTAGGGTCTCACACCTGGGCCCTCACACCTAGGGTCTCACACCTGGGCCCTCACACCTAGGCGCTCACACCTGGGCCCTCACACCTGGGCCCTCACACCTAGGGTCTCACACCTGGGCCCTCACACCTAGGCGCTCATACCTGGGCTCTCACACCTGGGCCCTCACACCTAGGGTCTCACACCTGGGCCCTCACACCTAGGGTCTCACACCTAGGCTCTCACACCTGGGCCCTCACACCTAGGCTCTCACACCTGGGCCCTCACACCTGGGCCCTCACACCTGGGCTCTCACACCTGGGCCCTCACACCTGGGGTCTCACACCTGGGCCCTCACACCTAGGGTCTCACACCTAGGCCCTCCCACCTGGGGTCTCACACCTGGGCCCTCACACCTAGGGTCTCACACCTAGGGTCTCACACCTGGGCCCTCACACCTAGGGTCTCACACCTGGGCCCTCACACCTGGGCTCTCACACCTGGGCCCTCACACCTGGGCTCTCACACCTGGGCCCTCACACCCAGGTAAATGTGTAGGCAGCAGCTTTGCACTGGGGAGCTCAAGCTTCCAGGTGATTCTGCAGGGGCAGGGATGGTGCTGTTTGTCTTACGGTGTTGCTTGGCAACACGTATGAGTGGGCGCATGTTTGTGTAAGAGTGATAGGAAGTGCACTCCTGCACAATTGTATTCCTTTACTCTCTACCCGAGGGTGGGGCGGCGGGTGGTGCAACTGAGGCTGGTGTTTGAACGTTGGTTTCATGGGATACACTTTTTTCTTAAGTTATTTCTCCGAAGGTGGTATTTTAATGGCTCATTGCTTTTATTTTTTTACCGAACTCTCTGAAGGCTGTGCACCTCTTGGCCAGGACAGTTTATTTTTATCTGCTGCTTTCCAGGAGGCTGTTTGTAAAGTGTAGCTTCCACTCCCCCAGAGTGTCTTTGTGGCAAGCCTTTGCCCACTGCTCCCCTGGGGCCTCTGTGAGTGTGGGGATGGGGGTGGGAGGCTGGGCCTGGGCCCTATGGGTGCCGTGGGGTGGGGCCGGGGGTGGGGCGACAGGTGGGCGGGGGCGTCCCTGGGCCCGCGGTTTGACCTTGGCTCACAGACCTGCATCAGGACTTTTTCCTGCCCCCGCGATCGTTCTCGGAGTGGCTGCTGCCCGAGGGGCGTCTCTGGTTTGGAGCAGAGTCTCGTCTTTTTTTTTTTAACATCTTTATTGGAGTATAATTGCTTTACAATGGTGTGTTAGTTTCTGCTGTATAACAAAGTGAATCAGCTATATGTATGCATATATCCCCATATCCCCTCCCTCTTGCGTCTCCCTCCCTCCCGTCCTCCCTATCCCACCCCTCTAGGTGGTCACAAAGTACCGACTTGATCTCTGTGTGCTATGCGGCTGCTTCCCTAGCTAGCTATTTTACATTTGGTAGTGTATACATGTCAGTGCCACTCTCTCACTTCGTCCCAGCTTCCCCTTCCCCCTCCCTGTGTCCTCAAGTCCATTCTCTACGTCTGCGTCTTTATTACTGTCCTGCACCTGGGTTCTTCACAACTCTTTTTTTTTTTTAGATTCCATATATAAGTGTTAGCATACGGTATTTGTTTTTCTCTTTCTGACTTACTTCACTCTGTATGACCGTCTCTAGGTCCATCCACCTCACTACAAACAACTCAATTTCGTTTCTTTTTATGGCTGAGTAATATTCCATTGTATATATGTGCCACATCTTCTTTATCCATTCATCTGTCGATGGATACTTAGGTTGCTTCCATGTCCTGGCTATTGTAAATAGAGCTGCAGTGAACATTGTGGTACATGACTCTTTTTGAATTATGGTTTTCTCAGGGTATATGCCCAGTAGTGGGATTGCTGGGTCATATGGTGGTTCTATTTTTAGTTTTTTAAGGAACCTCCATACTGTTCTCCAGAGTGGCTGTATCAATTTACATTCCCACCAACAGTGCAAGAGGGTTCCCTTTTCTCCACACCCTCTCCAGCATTTATTGCTTGTAGATTTTTTGATGATGGCCATTCTGATTGGTGTGAGGTGATACTTCATTGTAGTGTTGATTTGCATTTCTCTAATGATTAGTGATGTTGAGCATCCTTTCATGTGTTTGTTGGCAATCTGTATATCTTCTTTGGAGAAATGTCTATTCAGGTCTTCTGCCCATTTTTGGATTGGGTTGTTTGTTTTTTTGATATTGAGCTGCATGAGCTGCTTGTATGTTTTGGAGATTAATCCTTTGTCAGTTGCTTCGTTTGCAAATATTTTCTCCCATTCTGAGGGTTGTCTTTTCGTCTTGTTTATGGTTTCCTTTGCTGTGCAAAAGCTTTTAAGTTTCATTAGGTCCCATTTGTTTATTTTTGTTTTTATTTCCATTTCTCTAGGAGGTGGGTCAAAAAGGATCTTGCTGTGATTTATGTTATAGCATGTTCTGCCTATGTTTTCCTCAAAGAGTTTTATAGTGTCTGGCCTTACATTTAGATCTTTAATCCATTTTGAGTTTATTTTTGTGTATGGTGTTAGGGAGTGTTCTAATTTCATTCTTTTACATGTAGCTGTTCAGTTTTCCCAGCACTACTTATTGAAGAGGCTGTCTTTCTCCATTGTATATACTCTTGCCTCCTTTATCAAAGATAAAGTGACCATATGTTTGTGGGTTTATCTCTGGGCTTTCTATCCTGTTCCATTGATCTATATTTCTGTTTTTGTGCCAGTAACATACTGTCTTGATGACTGTAGCTTTGTAGTATAGTCTGAAGTCAGGGAGCCTGATTCCTCCAGCTCCATTTTTCTTTCTCAACATTGCTTTGGCTATTCAGGGTCTTTTGTGTTTCCATACAAATTGTGAAATTTTTTGTTCTGGTTCTGTGAAAAATGCCTTTGGTAGTTTGATAGGGATTGCATTGAATCTGTAGATTGCTTTGGGTAGTATAGTCATTTTAAAAATGTTGATTCTTCCAATCCAAGAATATGGTATATTTCTCCATCTGTTTGTATCGTCTTTAATTTCTTTAATCAGTGTCTTGTAGTTTTCTGCATACAGGTCTTTTGTCTCCTTAGGTAGGTTTATTCCTAGATATTTTATTCTTTTTGTTGCAATGGTAAATGGGAGTGTTTCCTTAATTTCTCTTTCAAAATTTTCATCATTAATGTATAGGAATGCAAGAGATTTCTGTGCATTAATTTTGTATCCTGCAACTTTACCAAATTCATTGATTAGCGCTAGTAGTTTTCTGGTAGCATCTTTAGGATTCTCTATGTATAGTATCATGCCATCTGCAAACAGTGACAGTTTTACTTCTTTTCCGATTGGATTCCTTTTATTTCTTTTTCTTCTCTGCTGTGGCTAAAACTTCCAAAACTGTGTTGAATAATAGCAGTGAGAGTGGGCAACCTTGTCTTGTCCCTGATCTTAGAGGAAATGGTTTCAGTTTTTCACCATTGAGAAGGATGTTTGCTGTGGGTTTTTCATATATGGCCTTTATTATCTTGAGGTAGGTTCCCTCTATGCGTACTTTCTGGAGAGTTTTTATCATAAATGGGTGTTGAATTTTGTCAAAAGCTTTTTTTGCATCTATTGAGATTATCATATGGTTTTTATCCTTCAGTTTGTTAATATGGTGTATCACATTGATTGATTTGCGTATATTGAGGAATCCTTGCATCCCTGGGATAAACCCCACTTGATCGTGGTGTATGATCCTTTTAATGTGCTGTTGGATTCTGTTTGCTAGTGTTTTGTTGAGGATTTTTGCATCTATGTCCATCAGTGATATTGGCCTGTAGTTTTCTTTTTTTGTGACATCTTTGTCTGGTTTTGGTATCAGGGTGATGGTGGCCTTGTAGAATGAGTTTGGGAGTGTTCCTCCCTCTGCTGTATTTTGGAAGAGTTTGAGAAGGATAGGTGTTAGCTTTTCTCTAAATGTTTGATAGAATTCGCCTGTGAAGCTATCTGGTCCTGGACTTTTGTTTGCTGGAAGATTTTCAATCACAGTTTCAATTTCAGTGTTTGTGATTAGTCTGTTTATATTTTCTATTTCTTCCTGGTTCAGTCTCAGAAGGTTGTGCTTTTCTAAGAATTTGTCCATTTCTTCCATTTTTTTTCATTTCTTCCATTTTTGTCCATTATTGTCCATTTTATTGGCATATAGTTGCTTGTAGTAGTCTCTCATGATCCTTTGTATTTCTGCAGTGTCAGTTGTTACTTCTTTTTCATTTCTTATTCTGTTGATTTGAGTCTTCTCCCTTTTTTTCTTGATGAGTCTGGCTAATGGTTTATCAATTTTGTTTATCTTCTCAAAGAACCAACTTTTAGTTTTATTGATCTTTGCGACTGTTTCCTTCATTTCTTTTTCATTTATTTCTGATCTGATCTTTAGATTTCTTTCCTTCTGCTAACTTTGGGGTTTCTTTGTTCTTCTTTCTCTAATTGCTTTAGGTGTAAGGTTAGGTTGTTTATTTGAGATTTTTCTTGTTTCTTGAGGTAGGATTGTATTGCTATAGACTTCCCTCTTAGAACTGCGTTTACTGCATCCCATAGGTTTTGGGTCATTGTGTTTTCATTGTCATTTGTTTCTAGGTATTTTTTGATTTCTTCTTTGATTTCTTCAGTGATCTCTTGGTTACTTAGTAGCGTATTGTTTAGCTTCCATGTGTTTGTATTTTTTACAGTTTTTTTTCCTGTAATTGATATCTAGTCTTACAGTGTTGTGGTCGGAAAAGATACTTGATATGATTTCAATTTTCTTAAGTTTACCGAGGCTTGATTTGTGACCTAAGATGTAATCTGTCCTGGAGGATGTTCCATGAGCACTTGAGAAGGAAGTGTATTCTGTTGTTTTTGGATGGAATGTCCTATAATTATCAATTAAGTCCATCTTGTTTAATGTATCATTTAGAACTTGTGTTTTCTTATATTTTTTCATTTTGGATGATCTGTCCATTGGTGAAAGTGGGCTGTTAAAGTCCCCTACTATTATTGTGTTACTGTCGATTCCCCCTTTTATGGCTGTTAGCATTTGCCTTATGTATTGAGGTGCTCCTATGTTGGGCGCATAAGTACTTACAATTGTTATATCTTCTTCTTGGATTGATCCCTTGATCATTATGTAGTGTCCTTCTTTGTCTCTTGTAATAGTCTTTATTTTAAAGTCTATTTTGTCTGATATGAGAATTGCTACTCCAGCTTTCTTTTGATTTCCATTTGCATGGAATATCTTTTTCCATCCCCTCACTTTCAGTCTGTATGTGTCCCTAGGTCTGAAGTGGGTCTCTTGTAGACAGCATATATATGGGTCTTGTTTTTGTATCCATTCAGCCAGTCTGTGTCTTTTGGTTGGAGCATTTAATCCATTTACATTTTTTAAAATAAATTTATTTATTTTATTTATTTTTGGCTGCGTTGGGTCTTCATTGCTGTGTGCGGGCTTTTTCTAGTTGCGACGAGCAGGGTCTACTCTTTGTTGCAGTGCATGGGCTTCTCATTGAGGTTGCTTCTCTTGGTGCAGAGCAGGGGCTCTAGGCACGCAGGCTTCAGTGGTTGTGGCTTGCAGGCTCAGTAGTTGTGGTGCATGGGCTTAGTTGCTCCTCAGCGTGTGGAATCTTCCTGGTCCAGGGCTCAAACCCGTGTCCCCTGCATTGGCAGGTGGATTCTTAACCACTGTGCCACAAGGGAAGTTCTAGTCCATTTACATTTAAGGTAATTACTGATATGTATGTTCCTATTACCATTTCCTAAATTGTTTTGGGTTTGTTTTTGTCGGTGTTTTACTTCTCTTGTGTTTCCTGCCTAGAGAAGTTCCTTTAGCATTTGTTGTAAAGCTGATTTGGTGGTGCTGAATTCTCTTAACTTTTGCTTGTCTGTAAAGGTTTTAATTTCTCTGCTGAATCTGGATGAGATCCTTGCTGGGTAGAGTAATCTTGGTTGTAGATTTTTCCCTTTCATCACTTTAAATATGTCCTGCCACTCCCTTCTGGCTTGCAGAGTTTCTCCTGAAAGATCAGCTGTTAACCTTAATGGGGATTCCCTTGTATGTTATTTGTTGTTTTTCCCTTGCTGCTTTTAATATTTTTTCTTTGTATTTAATTTTTGATAGTTTGATTAATATGTGTCTTGGCGTGTTTCTCTTGGATTTATCCTGGATGGGACTCTCTGCACTTCCTGGACTTGACTATTTCTTTTCCTATATTAGGGAAGTTTTCAACTATAATCTCTTCAAACATTTTCTCAGACCCTTTCTTTTTCTCTTCTTCTTCTGGGATCCGTATAATTCGAATGTTGGTGCATTTAGTGTTGTCCCAGAGGACTCTATGACTGTCCTCAATTCTTTTCATTCTTTTTTTCTTTATTCTGCTCTGCAGTAGTTATTTCCCCTATTATCTTCCAGGCCACTTATCCGTTCTTCTGCCTCAGTTATTCTGCTATTGATTCCTTCTAGAGAATTTTTAATTTCATTTATTGTGTTGTTCATCATTGTTTGTTTGCTCTTTACTTCTTCTGGGTCCTTGTTAAACGTTTCTTATATTTTCTCTATTCTCTTTCCAAGATTTTGGATCATCTTTACTATCATTACTCTGAATTCTTTTTCAGGTAGACTGCATATTTCCAATTCATTTATTTGCTCTGGTGGGGTTTTACCTTGCTCTTTCATCTGCTGCATATTTCTCTGTCTTCTCATTTTGCTTAATTTATTGTGTTTGGGGTCTCCTTTTCACAGGCTGCAGGTTCGTAATCCCCATTGTTTTTGGTATCTGCCCCCAGTGGGTGAGGTTGGTTCAGTGGCTTGTGTAGGCTTCCTGGTGGAGGGAACGGTGCCTGTGTTCTGGTTGGTGCAGCTGCATCTTGTCTTTCTGGTGGGCAGGGCTGTGTCTGGTGGTGTGTTTTGGGGTGTCTGTGAACTTAGTATGATTTTAGGCAGCCTCTCTGCAAACGGGTGGGTTTGTGTTCCTGTCTTGCTAGTTGTTTGGCATGGGGCATCCAGCGCTGGAGTCTGCTGGCCGTTGGGTGGAGGTCTCTGGGAGAGCTCTTAGCGTTGAGTCTTAGTGTTGAGATGGAGATCGCTGGGAGAGCTCTTGCTGATTGATATTACGTGGGGCCAGGAGGTCTCTGGTGGTCCAATGTCCTGGACTCCCCTCTCCCACCTCAGAGGCTCAGGCCTGACACCAGGCTGGAGCACCAAGACCCTGTCAGCCACATGGCTCAGAAGAAAAGGGAGGAAAAAAAGGAAAAAAAAATTTAAAAATAATATTAAAAAAATAAAAAAAATGAAAGAAGAGAGCAACCAAACCAGTAAACAAATCCACCAATGATAACAAGTGCTAAAAACTATACTAAGATAAACATAAAAATCAAAGAAAGCACATTGGGAGGTCAAGTGTGCTCCCTGCACATTACATGGAGTCTGAAGATCATGAGATCCATGGAGCCCAATGAGATGGTGCAGGCGATCAGTCAGATACTGCAAGAAAACAGCTGTGGGTGCATGGCCCATCCTCGAGAGGACTCTGTGCAGTGGAGGATGCAACCTGCCTGGCCTTCACTCACGGGGTTCAAATAAGAGGATATCCGGTGCCTCCATGGCCTTCGAAAGCATAGTCTCCAAGTTAACTGGCAGCTCAAAGGACTGCCATGGGGCCACTGGGGAGACAAGAGGAGAGGACCCTGGCCGGAGCCGCAGGCCGGCCCCTCCCCTGCACCTGGGTGAACTTCTGAGGCCAGACTGTTACCCCACCCCCAGCATTTCTCCTCTTCACTGCTCTTCTCCATCTTGTCTTCCATGTTTGTGGGGGAGGGGAAATGACTCAGTAGAAATAAACACAATCGGAAAAAAACCCATAAAAATCAGAAGTCAGTCACAGACAGCAAACCCCAAGTGTACAGTTGCTCCCAAAGTCCACCTCCTCAGTTTGGGATGATTCGTTGTCTGTTCAGGTATTCCACAGATGCAGGCATATCAAGTTGACTGTGGAGCTTTAATCTGCTGCTCCTGAGGCTGCTGGGAGAAATTTCCTTTCTCTTCTTTGTTCGCCCAGCTCCCGGGGTTCAGCTTTGGATTTGGACCCGCCTCTGCGTGTAGGTCGCCTGAGGGCGTCTGTTCTTTGCTCAGACAGGACGGGGTTAAAGGAGCAGCTGCTTCGGGGGCTCTGGCTCACTCAGGCGGGGGGAGGGAGGGGTACGGATGCGGGGCGAGCCTGCGGCGGCAGAGGCCGGCATGACGTTGCAGCAGCCCGAGGCGCGCCGTGCGTTCTCCCGGGGAAGTTGTCCCCGGATCACGGGACCCTGGCAGTGGCGGGCTGCACAGGTTCCCGGGAGGGGCGGTGTGGAGAGTGACCTGTGCTCGCACACAGGCTTCTTGGTGGCGGCAGCAGCAGCCTTAGTGTCTCATGCCCGTCTCTGGGGTCCGTGCTGATAGCCGCGGCTCGTGCCCGTCTCTGGAGCTCATTTAGGCGGCGCTCTGAATCCCCTCTCCTTGCGCGCCGCGAAACAAAGAGGTAAGAAAAAGTCTCTTGCCTGTTCGGCAGCTGCAGACTTTTCCCGGACTCCCTCCCGGCTCGCCGTGGCGCACTAGCCCCTTCAGGCTGTGTTCACGCCGCCAACCCCAGTCCTCTCCCTGCGATCCGATCGCAGCCCGAGCCTCAGCTCCCAGCCCCCGCCCGCCCCGGCGGGGGAGCAGACAAGCCTCTCGGGCTGGTGAGTGCTGCTCGGCCCCAAGCCTCCGTGCGGGAGTCTCTCCGCTTTGCCCTCCGCACCCCTGTGGCTGCGCTCTCCTCCATGGCTCCGAAGCTCCCCCCTCCGCCCCCCGCAGACCCCGCCTGCGAAGGGGCTCCTAGTGTGTGGAAACCTTTCCTCCTTCAGAGTTCCCTCCCACTGGTGCAGGTCCTGTCCCTATTCTTTGTCTCTGTTTTTACCTTTTTCTTTTGCCCTACCCAGGTACGTGGGGAGTTTCTTGCCTTTTGGGAGGTCTGACGTCTTCTGCCGCCGTTCAGTAGGTGTTCTGTAGGAGCTGTTCCACATGTAGATGTATTTCTGATGTATCTGTGGGGAGGAAGGCGATCTCCGCGTCTCACTCCTCCGCCATCTTGAAGGTCCTCCCACAGTCTTGTTTTTGATGTGTCTTTTAGTTTGTTGTCGGCCTTTTGGTGGCAACTAGAGTTCATGTGAATTCCATCGATGGACTTCCATCTGGCGGCAACGCCGACTTTTCTTTGAGGAAAAACGAGAGAGAAATGAGCTCTGTCTGCAACTCTGAAGTTCCTTATTGGTTTTTCCTTTATTTTTTCCCCTTTAAATTAAAACAACTGGAACACAGAACAACTGCAAGTTCTTTGACTTCTGGGTTCTGCTTTTGTCACTCAAGGAAATAGTGGTGCTTAAGCCACAGAGACTCGATTGTAAATATCTTGTGTGTGCACATAAAGTTGGTTGTTCCTTTGTGCATTTCCCCTCCCCCAAAACATGCCCTCACACGCACGTGCACACATGCATTTATGTTTCGAGGTGACTTGCCCACTCCATCACCCGCTACCACCGTAACACCCACACTGTTCTGAGTGAACAGAGGCTGCGTCAGGAACTGTAGGGGCTACACCACCCTCAGGAAGGGTGAAGAAATGGGGGTTTTGGTGGTAAAATACACCTCAGGAGTGTGATGTTCTTTTTCCTTTGCTGCCAACTCTTCACGGTGGGTAATTCCAACCCTGGCTCTGCTTTTCCATACATTTGCTTAAACCTGCACACACACCCTGCCCACACACATACACTCACACTCACCGCACGTGCACACACACACGCACGCCCTGTGGCTGTGTCCCTGTCTTTCTCTTCCGACTCTCGCTGTCAGCCCAGGAGAGCTCTCCTGCCCTCTCCTTGCGCCCCTTTCTCTTACCCGCCTCCTCATTTACACTGTGAGCTGCACAGCGTTCCTCACAGCCAGTAAATGTGAGAACAGCGCCATCGATTCCACCCATTTCAAGGAAAAGGAGTAAGACGACGAGAGGTGAAGTACAAGATGGAGTGAGCCATGTGCCAAGCGTCGGGGACTTGAGTTCGCCCGGAAGGCTCTGCAGAACCTGGTCCTCAGCCTGTTCTCACTGAACTGTCTTCCTCAGGTTCTTGAATCAGCACTCAGTATGAATAAACATTTATTGGGGGTTCCATTCAATTGTTTTTGCTTAATTATTGTTGCAAAGAGCTGGTTTTCCGTTACTTTAACATTACTTTTTTTGCAAATATGTAGTATTTAAAGTGTATTTTGGATTAAACAGTTTTCGTGGGCTGGCCAGGCCACCAAATCACTAGTTCTGAGCTCCGAATATCTGACTTAACTCTACTTCTTTGTTGGGGACAGTCTGTCCTAAGAGTGAATGTCAGTATCTCTCTGTGTTCTCTGTTTGCGTCTTGGCTGCAGCAGCAACCCTGAGGGGCGTGCTTGCATGTGTGTGCGCGTGTGTGTGAAGGGGGTGGGGAATGACAGGAGCTCATTCCATGTTTCTGCTCAGTTCCTTACCTGCCCCCTTGGCCCCCTTTTGCCAAATGGTCGGGACCCCCTTGGAGACCCCGCGTGGTGTAAGAGTGAGGGAGAGTCTCCAGGGGTGAGAGGCCCCCTCCCACGTTTGCAGCTCCGCATGTTCGTCGGAGCCGCTTGCTGTGCAGCTCCCCACTGCTCCCTCCTCCCGTTTGATTCTCCTTCATCCAGAACACACAGAATCCCTGACACAGAGAACGCAGGTTGTTCCAGAGGACTGTAGCCCCTTCAGGAGAAGAGAGTTTGCAGTCGTATCCCGGGCGGCCCTGTGAACACCGGCGTCCGTCCCAGCGCCCTCTCTCAGTCACCTGTCTGTGGGTTACCTGTGGTGGGGTCCATGTTCCCGCTGGGCTCCTCCTGGGCATTCCCACTTCGTTCCTGCTGGCCTGGTGGGCAGATCAACGTGTGGGCAGGGCTGGTTTCTCTGAGGCCTCTCTCCTTGGTGCGCAGTTGGATGTCTTCTCCCCGTGTCCTCACGTGGTCACCCCGTGTGTGTCTGTGTCCTGATCTCCTTTTTTTATAAGGGCGCCCGTCGTATGGGATCAGGCCCACTCATGACTCACGGTTTTAACTTAATCACCTCTTTACAGACGCGCATCTCCAAATGCAGCCACATCCTGAGGTCCTGGGGTCAGTACTTCAACGTACAAATTTTGGGGGACACAGCTCAGCCTGTCGCATCCATACATAGGAAACGAGGTCAGGAATGCAGGAGGACGGAGTCAGTTTTCCGAGCCCTGGTGAGGCCCCCCAGAAGTGGGGAAGCAGGAGACAGAGGAAGGGCGAGGCCACGGCCAGGTGGGTTCAGAGGCCTGTCAGTATCAGTAGCGGCAGGAGGGGAGCCACTTTCTCCCCCCGCGGTGGCCCTCTCCCCGCGGCGGCCTTCTCCCCCCGCGGCGGCCCTCTACCCCCGCGGTGGCCCTCTCTCCCCGCGGCGGCCCTCTCCCCACGGCGGCCCTCTCCCCCCACGGCGGCCCTCTCCCCCCACGGCGGCCCTCTCCCCGTGCTGACCCGCCCGCTGCCCCGGTGCTTGTGCGGCTGCTTTCACGCTTCCTGATCAGCGGCAGTGTTTTTAACGTTCACTGAAAGTTATCTGGACAAGAAACAGTACTGCGGGTATAAATTGAAGAGACACAGGTGGATGGTTTCCTTTACTTTGGGTGCTTTTGCTCTCACTGTCTCCTCAGGGGCTTTTGTGGTGAGAGCAGGCAGGCCCGGCTGGGTCACCAAACCAGACACACGCCCGCATGACGTAGGCGGGTAGGTGCTTGTCGCTCTGGGAGGGGTCAGCCACGTGGTCACATTTGTGACGTCGTTTTCTGTCCCTATTTTCTTTTTAAAAAATATTGTATCAACTTTGAAAGGTAAAGTTTCAGAGGGAAGTATCTTTTGACCTTGAAATTCCACAGAAACTGTTCCTGTTTTCTTTTTAATGAAACAGATTAGGGCAGATCTATCCTCTAATATTTTCTTTTCATAAATATTCTCCAAATCTTTCATTAGCTTTAGGTGAGGAAGAAGCAAACTCAAGCAGACAGCTGCTTGCACGTTGGTGGCTGCTGTGTTCAGGTGTCGGCGGTGTGTTTGCGTGTCGATGGGTGCTATGTTTGCAAAGTGCGTTTGGTTCTTACCTGTGTTTCCTTTGACCACCCGCTGGGCACAGGGGAGGAGGGGTGGCTGTCACACACCTGTGAGTTCTTGCCGATGAAATGATGACTCTTCCGTCAGTGGGAGCCATCATCTTGTCCTGGAGTGCGGCGGTATGCTATGTCCCTCGGGGACGCCCACAGCTGGACACAGCTGAGACTGTCTCCTCTGGGGCCACGTGGGCTTAATTACTTCACCAGCGCTAAACGTCACTCTGCCAGGCCACTCTTGTGGGGCTCGCAGCCCCGAAGGTCCCCCTGATTGGCTCCCACCCTTTATCCCCACCAGCTGTGTGTCCTCTGCGTGAGCCCTCCCCATTTACTGGGTTGTGTTCAAGAGAGCTCAGCCCAGAAGCCCCGACATTCCTGGGGTGGGGTAAGGAAACCCTTGGGGACAGGAGGAAAGGTTAGGGCCTGTCGAGTAACCCTTCTTGGAATCATTCTTAGACGGAGCTTCAGGAAGGTAATGTGGTCACAGCTTCTCTGTTCAGTATCTGCGTTGTTCAATTCAAGGTTTGTTGACACGGGGTTCTGGGCATTTTAAAGATGAGCCAGACCTTTTGGTTTTCTTGGGGTGATGGGCTGAGCGAGTGAGCAGTCAAAACCACTTTCAAACTGTGAAGAAATCAGGATCGTTTCCTCAACTTCTTTTATCCAATGACTTTTTGTAAATCCAGTAACTGATAACCTGTAGAATATTTCATACTACAAAGGCAGTAACATTTAAAAACACAGATTCACAAAAAAGGAGAAAATAAAATGGCAGCATATTCCCACTGCCCAACGTAGAAGACCACTGTAAATTTCAGTGCTGCTTTTTACACCCTTCGTATTTATAGCTAGCTTTTTAGAACTTAATTTAGCGTAAGTCTATTATTATGTTAAGAAATATTAACTTATAGAATGTTTGATGGTTTCGTATATTCCATTGTGTGGCCATACTATATATAAGTGTATGTGTGTGTGTGTGTGTGTGTGTGTGTGTATATATGTATATATATTTTTAAATTTATTTAAAAACAACTTTTTAAAAGAACAGTTTAAGATTTACAAAAAGACTGTGACGATAGTACAGAGAATTCCCATATACCCCACACCCAGTTTCTCCTTATTACCATCTTACATTAGTACATATATTTGTTATAATTAATGAACCAATATTGACATATTACTATTAGTTAAATTCCACACTTTATTCAAATTTCTTTAGTTTTTCTCAGCGTCCTTTTTCTGCTCCAGGAGCCCATCCAGGTACCATGTTACATTAGTCATCATGTCTCCTTAGGCTCCTCTTGGCCATGACGTTTCCTCAGACTCCCCTTGTTTTTGGTGACCTTGACCTTGAGGAGTGCTGGTCAGATATGTTGTAGAGTGTCCCTCAGTTTGGCTTTGTTGATATTTTTCTCATGATTACACTGGGGTTATGAATTTCTGGGAGGAAGACCACAGAGGTGAATGCTGTTCTCGTTACATTGCGTCAAGGGCACACACTATCAAGATGACTTATCCCTGTTGATGTTGACCTTGACCTCCTGGCTGAGGTGCGTCCATGTGAAGTAGCTCTTTCCCCCCTTCCACACTGTGCTCTCTGGAAGGAAGTCACTATGCACAGCCCACGTCTAAGGGGTGGGACTTGTGCTCCCCTCCTCGAGGTGGGAAGTCTACACACATTGTTTGGAATTTTCCTGCACAGGAGATTTGTCTCTTTTCCTCACTTATTTATTTGCTAATTTCTTTTATACTTTGGATAATAATCCACTACTACTTTATTTTTTTTGCTGAGATTTTTCCAGCTTTGGTCATTAGGAGCTATTTCAGTTGGCTCTCTTTGAATACTCCCATTTATATGGCTGTTTATTTGAGCACTTCCTTACTTTCTGGCACTACATGATGCTCTAGGCTCATCTGGTGTATTTCCTGCCCGAATCTTAGAATTAGCCATTTCTCTAAGGAATCTTAGTGCCTTTTATTTGTGAGTGGGATTAGAAGCCAGGATCTGAGCACTGGGTGTGCTCATTGCTACTGTGGTGTCATTGCTTGTGGACGCCTTAGCTAACAGAGCAAGGAGTCACATGTGTGTGCACTAATCATACTTACAAATATTTCTATCTGTGACCATCTGTATCTGTATCAGGCTAAACAGCAGCTCTTACTGGTGTCTCCAGCCCTAGTTCATCGCCACGGGGGTCCTTCTATCTCCTGCCTTTGCTTCTGTAGTCTCCAGCTCCAACAGTGAGAGATCTGGCCCCCACCAACTGCCATCTATTTACTTAATTGTTGGATTTCAGTGTCAGAACTGCTAGTCTGTGCTCCTGGTGAAACTTTATCAACCAGAATACAGGGCTTATGTACAGTCTCTTTTGCCAGTAGTTTTATAGGCTCTCCTCATTTCCATAGTTACTTAGGTCAGCGTCTTTCCCCCAGCCCCTGAGAGGTGGTGGTTTCTCACATTTGTAACACAGTTAGATTCTTTTGTTATAGTCTTCATTCCATCACGGGGTCCTCCTGCCTCACTGTTAATTTTTGGTTAAATTTGCATACATTTAGGTTCATCTTTGTGCCGTAAGTTCAATGGGCTTCGACAGGCGTGTAGAGTCATGTGTCCACAGTTACGGAGAAGTTTCACTGCTCGAAAAATGCTCTGCGCTTCACCCAGTCAGCCCTCTCTCCCTGGACCCCTGGAAACCACTGATCTTTTTCCTGTTTCTATAGTTTTGCCTTTTCCAGAATTTTCAGACTGGCTTCTTTCACTTAAGGATGACTTCTTTTTAAATACTGCGATAACAACCTGTTCTACCCAGGGGCCCAGTGAACAGGCTGCCACCCACACGCTTGAGCTGATCCCCTGGGGCCGCAGAGACGTGATGCTTGGGAAACGTGTGGGGCCTCTGCGTGTTATCTGTGGGGCAAGGCTGTGCGGCGAGACTTGCCTGTAGAAGTTTTCCTTTTTCTTCAGCAAGGCCGTGGATGTCTGTTGAGGTGTGTTCAGGGGACAAGGGCAGCACCCTGTTTGTATGGTCTTTCATGTGGCTACAAGACGTGCACGGTTTAGAAGAGTTGGAGGAACAAATCATTCTGTGATTTGTGGGTTCTCTTACCTTCTGAATTCTACGTAAATTGATGTAACCTCCACGTTCATATCTCAACGCGTAGCCTTTGTCCAGTCACTTAAGTGGAATCACGAAACCATGCTGCTGTCTGTGGGCCCCGGGACAGGATGAGGCTGGCGCTGCTAGTCCTGGAAATGGACCTTGAGGTGCTATTGCCGGTCCTGACACATCAGCTCGCTCAGCCGCCTCCTTGTTTTTTGAGGTGAGGGGGAAATGAAGAGAAGACGTGTGAGAGGGTAGGGAGGGAGGGGGTTCTGCAGTGATCTGCACCTAAGAAGAGGGTGTAGAGTCACAGACGTCAGAAGAAAAAGTAACCTGGCGTTTTCTGCTGTCCCCAAGTCCTAGGCAACTGTTTTCAACCTTTTGACTTGAGAAAAACAAATTGAAAATCGTGCATCACTGGCACTTGTTATGCTGGTGAGATTCTCTGCAAACTACATACGGTCTCACATGTGGGAGAGAGTAAGGCTTGTTGTGGGAGGGGTCATAAGACAGCAGAGCGCCTTGGTTCTCGTGGCTACTGCTGCCCTGTGCACAGAAACCAGGACCCATCACTTTCTCATTAGTTAATTGTCTCTGAAAGGAGTCCAGTCTCCTTCTAGCACAGTGTTCTTTGTACCCTTTCTGGTGGCTTTTCGCATTCCCATCTGATCTGCTCACGACTGTCTTTCTCCTGCTGTTCCTTCTCTTCCTCATTTTTCTGAGAATGTGGTTGCTTCTTCTACACGGAAGTGTTTTTCGTCAAATGGGAGAATTTCTGATGTCTCTGAACTGCTTTACTGTTACAATAGGAAAGAAAGAGCCTGGGCTAGAATAGAAGGGGAGTTACAGTGGATGCGAAGAAGGGTAGAATTTTCTTTTTGTAATGAAATCTTGGAAAACATAAAACAGCCTTATTCTGAACGTGTGAGAATGAGAAGGGGGGGAGTTTGAGGGTGTGAGGTTCTCACGGGGTGAGAGTTTGAGAAATCACTCATTTATTACTGAATAAATGCAGCAGAGCTTTTAGTTCCTCTCTACCAAGCACCTGCTCTGGGTTGAGTAAGCGAAGCAAATGTTCGTCAGCGCGCCGGGGACATCCGGGTTATTCTGTGTCATGGGGGCTGCGGGGGACCCCAGAGGGGGAAGCTAAGATACAGAGTCATCACATTGAAAACATCCAGTGTTCCCTCTGAGAACCAGGCCCAGAGGAATGTTCCCTAGCATGCACAGGACGGGGCACATTTTCTGGCATGCCCTCGGCACTTTGGGGATGGAGGCCCTGAAACGTTACTGGTGGGTCATCGTCACCGATGCGAGGTATGCAGATGCACTTCCCGTGGTGGCTTCTGGGGACGGGCCTCTGTATTTCACTTGTGTCTGTGGCCCATAAGGGACCTTGAATGGATGCTTGCTGAGTGCAGTTGCAATTTAAGATGCCCCTAGTTGCTCACAGCTAGGCACGGAGAAGGAGGTGGGCGCGCCACCCATCACTTCTCCTGGGCAAACCTGTAGGCAGCTCTGCTGGCGTGTCACCGTCAGGTCTCGCCATGTGTGGCCACCCAGGGCCTCAGGCCAACCTGCCAGCACCAGACAAAGACGGGGCTCATCACATTTTCCTCGCGGCACTCTGCCCATGAGCTCAGCCACGCCTGCCGGCTGCTGGCTGGCAGTTTGCCTTTTCCTATAGTGTGTTGTCAGCAGAACCCATAATATAGATGTACATGAGGCCGTGGGGACTGGAAAGAAGGAAAAGAAATCTTGAGAGCTGATTTCCCCACGCATGCAGTTGTGGTCCTGCTTTTTGAAACAGCACTCAACTTTGGTTCTGTGTCACCTTGACCTTTTAACTCTGCGTGACAGAAGGGGGAATGGGTTGGATGTTGGGCCCTTGAACTGAACCACAGAGGTGGCTCCGTGAGGTTCATGCACCTCCTACTGGGCGGGGGGCAGGATGGCACGTTGACCACAGTCCTGCTTCCTTCTCTGGAGGAAGAGTCCTGGGCCTGCCCCGCAGGGTCAAACAGCTGTGGCAAATGTGGAAAGAAGGCTCGTAGGGGCATTTGCTGCAAGCTTTTACCAACGATGTTGGTGGTTAGCCAGCCCTGGACGTGGCCCCAGGCCCAGTGCAGAACTCAGTTGGCCCTGCCTGCCCAAGACTTAGATATAGATGGGAAGGATGGACCGGTTTATTAAATCTGCACAGGACGCAGAGGGGAGGGCTGGAGAGAAGGTGGAATTGCACAGGTAGAGTCCAGAAGATTTAGGCTGAGGCTACGACGTGTGAATCCCCACGAGGATGACGACAGAGTCCCGTTCTGGGGTCGAGAGGTCAGTGGTGGGAATGGTCCAGGACGGTCCAGGCTGGGTGGCTCAGCAGTGAATGTGGGAAAAAACCAGCTTGTGTTCTGAGGTGAACTTGGAGTCCGTGGTGTCCTGGGACCCCGGAAAGGCCCCCGTGTGCTTGGGCACGTGCAGCCCAGGTTTGGGGGCGAGTGGCTGCCCCTGTGTGGACTGTGCTGGGGCCGCGAGGCCACCTGACATAGGCGAGGCCGGCCTTGCGCTCCCTGCCGGCTCTGAGCGTGCAGCGAGGAGGGACGCCCCGAGGAGCGTGCTGGGCCGGGCTGCTGCGGAGTCCCGTGGGCGCGGCTGCATCCCTCGTGGTGTGTTCTGGAGGGGTCCTGTCTTGGTTCCCGCCTATGTTTTCAAGCCCAGTTTCTAACCTCCTTTTGGTCCCATGAGCAATCTGCTTTCCTTCTAAGGGACCGGGGCCAGCTCAGTTTTCTGTAAATAACTGAGGCTTTTCAGGCCCATGGTGTCTGTCACAAGTATTGAGCTCAGCTGTTGTAGGAGAGAAGCAGCCATAGATGAGGCGTAAGCAGGGGCGTGGGCTGTGTCCCAATAGCACTTTACCTGCACAAGCGTGTGGCCGTGCTTTGCGTGCCCCGGGTACCCTGAAGCTTCTGGGTCTCCTCTCTCTGACCCCTGGGTGGCTTGATGGGCTCCAGCTCTGGTGAGGGGAGGGGAGAGGCGGAACCAGGGAGAGGAGTGTCCACCGCTGCAGGTGGCCTGTCGCTCCTGGTCTCTGTTCACTCCTGAACTGTGTGCCTCGCTGGAGACAGGGATAGACGAGAGCAGGGAAGGTCGACTGAAACCTTGTCAGCTCACAGTTTTCAAGTGTAGTGGCCCCAGCCCTTTCTGAGTAAAGCTTGTTAACGTACCGTGGCCTGTGTCCTACGGGACGTCATTGCCAACTGGATGCTGCTCGTTCATATCACTGTGACACAGTTTTCAGTCATTCTTCTTCCCTGTTCCGCTGGTAATCTGGACCTACTGTGGACAGCAGGATGCAGGAGAACAAGGATGCAGAAATACAACAAGTTAAAGAGGAGGAAAAAAACAGTTACTGCTCAGATTCACCCAGACACGCTTCCTAGCCCTTCAGCCCCGTCCTCTGTCGTGTGTCTGCGTGTCCCCAGTACTTCAGGTGTCAGTGTTAAAAGGGTGTGCAGTGACAGTTGTCTCATTTGGGTTTTCATGTTTGGCATGAAGACTACACTTACCACCATGCTTCTTTTGTGGACAAGTGCTCACAAATAGCAAACGTTCTTTCTTATCTCATCATTTAAAAACAAAACCAGAAAATTATCTGAAAAAGATGTGAGATGTTTCTGAGCTCGTGGTGTGAGAATTGTAAACATCAAGCCATAGGGGCAGTTCTTGCCTTTTAATCCTGATTAAAATATAAATATACACCTATCTTAAAATGAAACCTAAGATACTCATAAACGTTAGTTGATGTATGATTTTTTTCTTTCATAGCTAATACAAAATAATTTGAATAAGGCATGTCACTTGATGTTTGGAAAAATACAGAATTTGGATCCAAAAAATGAATCATAAAAGGTTTGTTAAATTTACTTTATAATACAATCTTTAATAATATGCTGATTCAAAATTTATTGATTTATGTTTTTGGGGGGATGCTGCTATTTATTTATTTATTTATCTGGCTGCGTTGGGTCTTCGTTGCTGCATGCAGGTTTTCTCTACTTGCAGTGAGCAGGGGCTACTCTTCGTTGTGGTGCGCAGGCTTCTTATTGCTATGGCTTCTCTTGTTGCGGAGCACGGGCTCTAGGCGCGTAGGCTTAGTAGTTGTGGCTTGTGGGCTGTAGAGCACAGGCTCAGTTGTTGTGGCGTGTGGGCTCAGTAGTTGTGGCTCACGGGCTCTAGAGCACAGGCTCAGTAGTTGTGGCGTGTGGGCTCAGTAGTTGTGGCACACGGGCTGTAGAGCGCAGGCTCAGTAGTTGTGGCGTATGGGCTCAGTAGTTGTGGCTCGCAGGCTCTAGAGCACAGGCTCAGTAGTTGTGGCGTGTGGGCTCAGTAGTTGTGGCTTGTGGGCTCTAGAGCGCAGGCTCAGTAGTTGTGGCACGTGGGCTCAGTAGTTGTGGCTCACGGGCTCTAGAGCTCAGGCTCAGTAGTTGTGGCGCACGGGCTTAGTTGCTCCGCGGCATGTGGGATCTTCCTGGACCAGGGATCGAACCCATGTCCCCTGCATTGGCAGGCGGATTCTTAACCACTGAGCCACTGGGGAAGTCCTAAAAATTTTAAATTAAAATTATTTCTACACGTTGTGCCCTTGCTTCTCGTTGGAAATGCGGAAGCTTGGGATCCACTCCGGCCTCAGGAATCAACATGGCATTTTATCAGGACCCCGGTTGATTCATGGGCAGTAAAGTTTGAGAACTGTGTGTTCTATCATGTGACAATGGCAAAATAAGATCGATTTCCTAAGGAGGGTCTTGAGATTTTATGTGACTATCCAGGGGCCCCATGCATCACGAATGGCTGAGAAACTGAACTAATCTTTCCCTGTTTCACCTGAGACCCGAGGCAGCCCAGCACTGCGACAGTCCCCAGGCCACGCATCCAGCACATCCGCGGAAGGCTGGGTCTGCAGCGCACGTGCACCACACCCGCAGCCCTACTTCTGTCTGGTCTCCGTCAGTTGTTCTCACTTCCACGCGGTTCTTTCACGGGGAGCTGCTGTGTTTGGCCTGGCTCATGACTGCGCCAGTCGGGGGGTCTCTGGGGTTCCATTTCTTTCTCCTAATGCAGTGGGTGTTTGCGCCCTCAGTATTTGACATTCAAGGCTCCTTGTTAAATATTTTTTTCAAAGCTTTTCTTTAACTTTGTATCTATGGAAACAAGGTTAGAAAGGCTTTCTAAATCCAAAAGAATAATTCAACAAATACCCTTTTTGGAGAAAATATTATTGCATTTCAGAAAACCTGTCTAAGAACGAAAAGCAAAGAGACAGTTAAAATGCCACTCAGAATACACCTAGTCCAGCTGGAGCGGGAATGCATGGGGCTGATGTTACTGAACCAGGTGCACTTTGCCCGCCGCGCAGCAAGCCGCCCAGGTGTGCAGCAGAGACAGGTTCACGTGGCCGTGGGGTGGGAGGTGTGGCCCTGGCAGAGCCCACACCTGACGACCTGGGAAGATGAAGGTGGACGTGCAGGACGTGAGGACGAGGGCTGCCACCCGCTGGCCGCGGGCTGGCTGCAGGGCTTTGTTCCTGTCTCCGCCCCTGCACCGTCCCCTTTGTGGACAGAGACCTGCTGGTGGGCGGCTGCACACAGCAGAGGGGTTGCCCGCCCCCCTCTCTCCAAGGGGAGAACGGGCCTGTGACGGGAGCTGCTTCTCCTTCTGGGGCGTCCTGGGGGGGCGGGCAGCCCCGCTCCTCCCTCTCCCCCTTTTCCTCCCCACTCTCTTTGAAATCTCCATCAGGGCTTCGATCTGAGATCTTGTTGCCCTTGTCTCAGGAGGTAAGCGCCAGTTTTGGATTGCGCAGCCCCTGGGCTGGTGCCCTTTAATCTCTTGCTTGCTTTTCAGAGTCTTGTTCCAAGAGAAGTGGGTTTTTAATGTGGAAGTGGTTTTCTGTTCCTGCCTGGACACCCTGCCCTGAAGCATTTTTGCCTTTGATCTGATGGAAGCATCCAGGCACAGCTCAGTGGGCGCAGGGGGCCTCGCTGTTTGTGTGGCCTGTGCCTGGGGCGCGGTGACGTTGAGAGCGGTGCCGGGGGCAGGGAACCCCCGCCTTCACCTCGGAGAAGTCCGCGCGGAGCCGGCCCCTCCGCTTCCCCTTCGGAATATTAGAGGTGAAGACGGCTTTAAAGAGAACCTCTGTTCACTCTTATGCCTTCGTTGCTAATGTAGTTCCTAGAAAAGGGTATAATGTGATCCCCAGAATTCAGGGTTGCAAGCCCTTCGTGCTTTCCGTGAGGGAGCCGATGAGAAGCTGATAAGGGGCGGCCGCTGCCGGTGGATGCCGCGGTCACGTGCCCCGGGTCCAGGGGCTCGCGGCCCCGCTTGCGCTTCCTGAGGCTCAGCAGAGCCAGGCAGACACGGCGCCGCTGCCGGGGAGCAGCAGCGGGCTCGGAACCATGTCGGCAGCAGTGCTCGCTGGGCCTGGGTGTCTGCTGGGGTCTCGAAGAGGTCAGGGGCAGGCAGGGTTTCTGTCCCGCGACTTTGCCTTAGATGTTTAAGTTGTGACGCCCGCCGTGTTCCCCGTGCCAGAGCCGGTATGGCTGTGGCGTAAAACACCCTCGCAGACGCCGTGGCCACGAGAGGTTGAGTGTCTGTCCTGAGAGGCTGCCTTCTGTGCTCGCACGACTCTGTCCGCCCCGTGTGTGTGGCGATGGGGGCAGAACGCGGGCTTCGCCGGGTACCGGCCTCAACGTGGGCGCGATGGAGAACCGCTCAGGGGCGAGGGTGAGGGAGTGCCTACAGGCACCCACCCGCGGGCCTTGAGGAAGATATGCACAAGCCTGGTGAAGAAGCAGGTGACGGCCTGGGCCCCGCGGTCCAGGTGACAACTGTCTGTGCTATTGCCCAGCACCAGCTGATGGCCCGGTGCCTGCTGTCAGATGCCAGCTCCATTCAGCCGGGCTTGACAGGCGTCTGTGAAATGGGCTTGATGCCGGACTCAGAGCTGCCTGTGCATCCCTGCGGCTGTCAGGGAGGGAGCCGGGCTGGGCCTTCCACCCCCGCCTTGGCAGGGCTTCTCTGCTCTTTTAGGAGGTGGGCCCCCCCCCCCCCGGCTGGAGAACCCGGCAGTCGTGGTGGGAGAGGGGACCTGTCGCCACCCGGTCCAGCAGCCGCCCCTGCCCTGGACCTCTGCCCCGTCAGGAGAGGCCCCTCCTGCTGCCTAGTGGGCCGGCCCGGCACTCGAGAGACGTCGGGCCCGGTGGTGGACGGTCACGGGATGAGGGTGGTACACGCTTTACCAGAGGCTTTTTGTCCCTGTCACCTGTGTTCTGACACCACTTTTCCCAGTAAAGGGAACGACTGAACCGGGCGAGCCACATGCTGAGTGTGGACGCCCACGTTTGCGAGCTGGAGGCCTTGAGAGCCCCCGTCCAGCTCCCTTTAGGAGCAGAGGAGCGGCCCCTCCCATGTGAGCTCGCCCGATCCACCACCACGCGCCGGCCCCGCTCCCGGGAGGGCCTGGCGGGGGACGAGCAGGGGGGTCCACGTGCGCGCGCGGGCGTTAAGAGGAGCCGGGGGCGTCTGTGCCCAGCTCCAGCTCTGAGGGCTTCCCGGGGACCCCGGGGACCACGGAGCTGTCCTGGCGCTTGCTGCGGGGAGGTGGCCCTCAGGACCCACACCCGCAGGGGCCCCCTGGCCTGCAGGCACTGCGCTGGGAGGGCCTGCACTGCTCCCACTCGGGTCCGGTGGCTCACAGCTTGGTTCAGGCACGAACCTTCGTGTTCCAAGGCCACACACACGCAGCTTCTAGGTTGCTGCTACTTAGACAGGTAGAGCCCAGAAGCAGCTCCCGGAAGAAGAGAAATGGTCCAAACGAGTGGAGAACAAGCTAAGTATATGACAAGTCAGTACCAAAAGCAAAGCCTAAAAAACAAACCAGCCCCAAATCGATGTCTGCCCATCTGCCGGGCTTTCCTGGGGTGCCACCAGGTGGGGCGCTGCTCCTGGGCTGGTTTCCCCTTGTTTCCTTTGGTTTCTTCAGCTTCTGCTTTGAGACTTGCCTCAGGCCGGTGCCTCTGGGCCGGGGCTCCTGGTGCTCAGCTCACGGGATGGGGTCTGCCACGACTTCGCGCGTCTGCAGGGGCTGAAGCCCTGCGTCCCGCCCGCTCTGAGTGGCCTCCCGTCCCTTCCTGCCGGGCTGGGGGCTGCTGCCGGGGCTGGGGCAGCATGTCGGGGCCGGGAGCAGAGCTGAGGCAGGGGTGTCGCCGTAGGGGAGGCGCATGCGGCTGCAGGGGCTCCCCGAGGCTGTCAGTGGCTCTCTCGCCCTCCCTCCAGACGGCAGGTCACTGAATAACACACAGGCTGTCCTCTCCTTCCCCCAGATCTGCTCTGCATGCACAGGAGAGAAGGGCTGCAGGTGAAGGGGAAGGAGTGGAGTGAAGGCTGAGGTCTGGGCATGCCACTCCGTCAGGTGCAAGTCCAGTGGCCTCACCCCTGCCTCTCTCTGCTCAGGTGACCTTGGTGAGCACACACCCTCTTAACCGGAACAGCGTGGAATAGTGGGGAAGAGCATCTTTGGGGCAGGGGCAAACCAGGCTTCTGGCTGTGGACATATTATTCACCTTTTTGGGTCCTGGTTTTCCTCATCTATAAAATGGGAATCGGTGCATTGCAGCGTTATCGTAGGCCTTGACACAATGTATGGAAGGCACAGGTCACAGTGTTCAACTGACAAGCTCAGGAGCACAAGTGTACAAGGTAGCGGGAAGGTCGCTACATTGTATTGTTTACTTGGGACAAGTGACAAAGTAACGGAAAATCCACGTATGAGAAGACATTTTGTGGAAAATTGCCACTGGGAAAAGGATGACGTACTTGTCATTAACACATGCCAGGTAGTCCTGTGCCGGCTGGATTTCGCTGTAGTTTTACTTGGCTGTGATACTAAACCATTCTTGGCTTAGCAGCATTATCAGCTCTCAGTTCTAACAAAACTGGGTGAGAATACTCTTGGTTTCTGAGAATCTTCCTCTTACCTTGTAGAAGATCCAGAACCACTGCTCTTGTTCCTGTGGTCCATCTGAGAGGGGAGCTATTTTATTTCTGGTGAGAGAATTCACTTTACATTCAGCTTTTTCTTACATTATTCAGTCACAAAACCTCTGTATTATGTTAGTGCATGTTTATGTCTGTCTCAGAACTTTTGCAGAAGCCCTGAGGGAGGGGAGGGAGTTCTTTTGATTCTGGTTTGTCAGGCGAGAAGACCAGCCCCAGGTGGGTGAACGGCTCCACTGTGGCTGGTTGGAATGGAGGTGATGGAGTTGGCGGGGCTGGGGCCTCTGGCCCCTGCAGCAGAGTCCCACCTGCGGGGACCCCCAGGAGTGGAGGGGACAGGTTGAGGGCAGGTGAGGGTGAGTCTCCAATCGACAGCGCGGTGGGGTCCAGCTCACATGGACTCTTTCCACCACAAAATACAAAACCCTTTCTGAATGCCTCTTGGGAGTGGTGGGGTATGAGAGGCAGAGCCAGCCTGGGTCCTCTCAGAAGAGCTGGATCTATTTTAATTGTGAATAGGATAAGAAAAAAGAGGCACCAAGATGGTGACACTGTCCCTCTCAGTATTCAGAGAACGTAAAGAAGAAGGAGATTTTGAACTAAAAAAGCTCAGGGGTGTGTGTGTGTGTGTGTGTATGCGCGTGCACGCGTGTGTGTGTGTGTGTGTGTGCGCATGCGCTCCTTGTCTTTATGGGCAGTGTGGACCACACCCTTAAGTGAGGAGTTCCAGTCTGAGCACTGGGCCCCAGGAGATGCAGGGTAGATGGCCGGCTGTGGCTTTCTTCATGGATTTAACTCTTGCCTTCAGAGCGACATCTGGACCCGAGAGCATCCATGCACTTGACCTGAGGCAGCAGCGTGAGCGGGGACCGCCCAGGGTGAGGGGGCAGTGCCAACCTGGGGACGGGACTCTGTCCAAACCAAGCGCTGTCAGGCAAATGTCTCTTCCTTTCTCTCTTGATGGTTTATGGCTGATATTTAAAATGAAAGATGGTCTTTCTTAATTTTAGTGCAAATAACAACACGAGTAAATCAGCAGTCAGATTAGCATGTTGCCTGGCTGGGTGAGATGTGCGCAGCGTTTGCAGCTCTGGCCGTAAATAACTTGACATGCTGCCGGTGGCGGTCTCTCTGACGCATTTTCTCCGGCTCCCTGGGGTAGACCAAGCCAGGTGGACACCGATGGCACACTGTTGTTCCCAGGTTGGGATTCGAGTGCCTCGTGATGCACACCCCATTCAGATCGCATCTGACTGTCAGCCGTGACTAGAGCAGGACGGGAAGCGAATAAAGCCTTTTCCTGAGCCTTTTCTAGCAGTGTCACCTGCCGCTTCCACGTGACAAGCACGGAGTTCTTACTGTGGGCGCGTCTCCGGCCCGAGCCGTGCGGCCGCCCTTGCCCCTCTGTCCTGCCTTCCTCCGAGGTCTTCTGCGATCGTCCCGGGCAGTAACGGAGAGCAGCCACCCCTGAGGGCCTGGGCCGTGGCAGAGGCGGCCTGAGCCCCGGGCTTCTCGCGAGACCCTTGGCAGTTGCTTCTGGTCACCCAGCCGAGCGGGTCTCCCTCTGGGTGGATGAGCAGAGCCTTAGAGGTCGGCTAACCTGGCCCTGATTGCAGTGCTCAGGATGCTGAGACCAGAGGAGCCAGGGGACCTCCTCGAGGTCACTGCTTTGGGGGGAGCCAGACTGGACTCAGTCTCCCTGTGCCAGGCTGTCTTGGGGGGGACATTCACGCAGCTTCCCTCTTAGGGTGTTTTCCTCCTATCCCGCACTTGGCCTGGCTCTGGAGGGAGGGAGGAGTGGGGCAGGAGGCAGCAGCTGCGAGAAGAGGGGAACTGGACCCTGGGGTCAGTTCACGGTAAAGGAGGCGGTAAAGGTGTGCGTTGAAACTAGACTAAAAAAGAAGTGCTGTTTCTCATGAGGCTATGAGGTTTCAGGAGGATGGAACCTCTGCTTAGAGCTGAGGCCCAGGGCAGTGTCCAGCTTGCTGCGGGTCTGCACCCTGGGCCTGCCTCTTAGGGCTTCTCCTCTGGACCGAAGGGATTGTAAGGTCCGGCTCTTAAGGTCGTCACAAGGGCAGGGTGAGACTCCTTATTCTCATGAATTTGGGCGGTTCCTTCCTCTGTGAGACTCTCTTCCTTGGTTCTGGGACCATATTTTGCATCCTCTGCGGATCCGGGTTCTGGGCCTTCCTCAGTCCTTACCTGTTTAAAGGAATGAGTGCTTCAGCTGTAGGACCTTAGAGCAGTTCCCTGATTGGAAACTTTACAGTGACCCTGGGGGTGAACCCCTTGTAATTAATGACTTTCTCTCTTTGTCATCCTCTTTCACTCATCTGTTTACTCTTGAGCACCTGCAGTTCACCAGACACACGGGTAGCCATTCAAGCAATGGTAGAGGGTAAAAACATGAATTTATGTGGTTCCTCACCTTGAGAATCTCATGTTCAGAGAAGTTATGCCCTTAAGTTGACATCACAATACAATGTGGAGAGTCCTACAGTGGATGCCTGGACAGAACTAATTGGCCAGCCTAGTCAAGGGAGTTTCCAGGGGGGACTGTTGACTTGGGTCTTAGTGGATAAATAGGAGTTTGTCAGTTGGAGGAACAGGAGTGCAGGCATTATGCTTTGAAGGTAACGTGTTCTCTGCACTGCTGAAAGGCACAGTGTGTTCAGAATACATCTGGCTTTTGTTGGCTCACGGCCCTCCGCTGGGGCAGGTGTGATTATAGCATGGGGGCCCTGAGGACCACTCTGAGTATTGTTCGCGTTGTTCACACCCTCACCTGACCGCATCACCCCACTGGGGATGGATTTTCTCTTGTCCTTTCCCTGCATCGCAGATGTACTTGAACGCAGGGCAGGAGGTCCACCTTCTGTGCCCTTCCCCCGCCCCCCGCTTGTGGGTAAACGTGTCTGGCGTCGCACTCGCTTCACATTCTGGTCTCTTTATGGAGCGCGTGCCTTTCTCCCTCCTCTTTCTCTACTCCTTGGCCACAAACGCAGGCTGCCTGTCCACTTAGGGCGTGCGTAGGGGGTGTCAGGATGCTTGAGAGAGGGACCCAGGGTGCTGCCCGAATGATGGTGCTCACAGAGCCCTGTGGGCCTGGCCCTGACGGGGAGCTCGCCGCGGAGGTGTCTGCCTGAAGGGGCCAGCCCGCGCGCCCCCTCCGCTGCTCACCGGGAAGGCCCCCTCGGGCGCACGGCCCCTCCTCGTTGCCAGAAGGGACAGGATGACTGTGGTTGTCCTCCTGGTGGAGAAGCCGGGCCTGCATTTATTCCCTCTCACTGACTCAAGCCAGGGGCGGCTTGTTCTGGCTTCCAGATGATGCAACGTCATCTCAAAAAGGCCAGACCCACAGAGTCCGTGCAGGTCTGCACTGTTTCTCTGGGACGCGGGAGTCAGCAGATGCCATGGCCCTGAGGGCTGCCTTGCTCGTCTTGAGGCTCTGACTCCTTCTCCTTTGTGTTTCCTCCCCAGGCTGCTTATTCGAGGATGGCCTGTGCGCACCCTCTGAGACCTGCGTGAACGGTAAGTGCTGGTGCCACCGGACACACGGCTGAGGGTCTGGGTTTGCCTCTGTCCCACTGACCCACCATGACTCCAAGAGTGGCTTCACTGTGCAGAGCGAAGGTTCTGGGTGAGGCTGGTTTTGTTCGATTCTTCCGAAGAGTGTCATTTTAAGGTGATTCATGAGAAGCTTTGAACAGTAAAGCTGTTTATTTGTATTTAAAAGTTACAGGTGGTTATGCTCAGACTAGTGTCAATGAAAGTAGCTAAGGCTCCATGAACCTAGAATTCCGGAGTAGGGCTGGTTGATTTGGGGACTCTCAGATTCTTCCCATCTCTCCTCTTCCGCAGCTGCATCCTTTCGGCCCCCTCTTTTCCTCTCTTATTAGGTGGAGAAGAAGACGTCTGGTGCTTTGTGTTTTCAGGTAGGGCTCGTAGCCCACAACGGGGGACCTAAAATATCAGAGCAGGGCGTCCTCCCAGGCCCGGGCTCTGGACCTTTGCTCAGAGGGGCTGCCCCTTAAAAGAAGACCCAGCATCTTGTTTGATGGGCAGCAGATCCGGGCAATGCACACGTTGATCATGGCCCAGCATGCGGCGGGCTCTCTTCTCCCTCACTGCCCGTCCCTGGCGTTAGATTATGGGTGTGTTTGGGGTGGATTTTGTCCCTGCCTGGATCCTGCCGGCAGCGCTCACTGCCTGACACAGGCACTCTGGTTCCACCTGGCTCTCTGTGCAACGCGGGGCTTGTGGGTGGACCCAACTTGGGAGGCCGTGCGGCCCTGGGACCCTTCTGTCCAGTGCAGTGAGGCCCTCGGGGTGAAGGGGCCTCTGCCTGACCTTTGCTGAGCTCACTGGTCTTTGCCAGGCCCACGGGGGACACTGTTGAGGGGCTGAAGGTCAAACACCAGGTGCACCAGGCATTCCGGGGTGAGAAAGTCCTGGGTTGGAGAGCGTGGATTTCAGGGCTGGGAACAACTTTGTGTCTGTGTCCCGGCAGCTCGCGTGCCCTGGGGACGAACTGCTGACCGGCTGGATGGTTCGGTTTCGTGTCTTTGCTTGGGGGGGTTCTGTTCACATCATGACAAGCGGTGGCCTGGGCTGGGGTGTGGCCTCTGTGACCAGAGGTGTCCTGGTTTGTGACGCTGCAGGGCTGTCCGGCCTGAGCACCTCGGGGCGCAACCTCGCGTGGCTGGCCCTCTCTCTGGGTCCCGCTGTGGCTTCTTGCGACGGTACCTCCTGAAGCTTTTATTTGGAGGCAGCTTTAAAAATAATTTTATTAAAAAAATATGTCATCTGCCCTGACTTGGTGAAGTTGGATTATAAAGGAAACAGGTGTGCCTGTTTAATTTAATTGGAGACTAGGGTGGCACCAGCGGGATAAAAGCTGTAGCTCTGTTCCCTCCCCTTTGTCCTCGACAAAAAGCAGGCCTGGAAGTCACAGCTGTTCTCGGAGGCTTTCCTTCCCTAACCCCGACTGGCCTCCCTGGCATGGAATTACATTAACATTATATAACATAATAGCTTTGAGTTCTTTGGAAAAGGAAAGCAATTTAAATGTAAGTATAAACACACAGGCCTTGATTTATGGAGACAGACAATATCTGATATGTTCTCTAGTACAGTCAAGAGCCGGCTGTGAAGTGGCAGAGTGGGGTGATAGGCAGCAACAAAAAGAGGTGCTGGCCTGGATCTGTGGTTCCCATGAGTGACTGCATGATTCAGCCTGGCAGCAGGTGGGTGTGGGCCAGAGAGGTGTGGCCCGGCAGCCAGGACACGACAGGGGGCCGGTGTGTGGAGTCCAGAATGTTCTGTGGTCAGACTCGGTTCCTCTCTCTCTCTCTCTCTCTCTCTCTCTCTCCCCCTCCCCCTCTGGCCATCTCTCCCTCTCTTCTCCCCTCCCTTTTCTTGGAATACAGGTAGAAATATATGATCCTACTAACCTTATATATATTTTCAAAAAGCCCAACAGGCCTTGTTAAGCACAATTAAAATGCTTGCGTGGAATAAGATACTTTGTAAAGAAAAGCCAAAAGAAACAGAGTCGCCACCTCACACCTACTGTGATGGCTACTGTAAAGAACCAAAACCCAGAAAATCACAGGTGTTGTCAAGCATGTGGAGAGATCGGATCCCTTGTACCCTGTGGGTGGGAATGTAAAATGGTGTAGCTGCTGTGGAAAATAGTATGGTGGTTCCTCAAAAAATTAAAAATAAAGTTACAGTGTGATCCAGCAATTCCACTTCTGGGTATATACTCAAAAGAAAGGAAAACAGGGACTCAGATATTTGTACCTCCAAGCTTACAGCAATGTTACTCACCGTGGCCCGGAAGCAACCCAACTGTCCACTGATGTGAATGGATTAACAAAATGTAGCTCATCCGCACACTGGAACGTTACCCAGCCTGCAAAAGCAGGGACGTTCTGACACGTTACAACATGGGTGACCCTGGAGAGCATGGTGCTGAGTGAAATAAACCAGTCACAAAGGACAGATACTTAATGATTCCACTCATTTGAGGTCCCAAGAGGAGTAGATTCATAGAGACAGAAGGTAGGATGGGTGGGGGGCACCAGGGGCTGGGAGGGGGGACGGGGAGTCGTGTTCAGCAGGGACAGAGCTTCAGTTTGGGAAGATGAGGAAGCTCTGAAGATGGGTGGTGGTGATGGTGCATAGCAGTGTGGATGTACTTAGTGCCAGTGAGCTGTATGTACACTTAAAAATGGTGAAGATGGCGCATATTATGTACACTTCGCCACACTTATAAAAAAGATAAGCAGATTGGGAAAACCATTAGCAACATGGCAGACCCCGGGTTTGGATTCTCAGCTACAAAGAACTCTTACACATTATAAGGAAAAGGCAAAGAATTCCGTAGGAAGGCGGGTGAAGATGTGAATAGCAATTTACAGAAGAGAAAATGAAAGAGGCCCACATACTATGCGAAAATATGTTAACCTTCAATAGTAATTAGGTTACTATTTACTAATAGTAATTAGTAAAAAACATAGTTATAAAGCACACCCATCAGATTGCCAAAAATTAAAAGGTGAATAACATCCAGTGCTGGTGAGAACACAGGGAAATGGGCGCTGATGTACTTTGCTGGTCAGTATGTTTGGTGACATTCTTTCAGAATGTAATCTGGCAATATTTACCAAATGAAAAATACACTGATAATTTGATTTATTTTTGAGATTCACACATATAAAAGCAAAGGCATCCACCAGTATTTATAGTGGCAAAAACCCATGACAGCTGTAAATCCAGTGATGTGGGAATGTTTTATGGTAATGGTTTCCTAAATTATGGTGGATCTATGGTATGGAATATTACAAAGATACTTAAAAATGAGTAAAATGTCTATTTTCTGACCAGGAAAATGTCCATTATATAGTAAGTAGGAAAAGTAAGTTGCAGAGCAGTGGTTATAATACGATGTAATTTTCTGGGAAAGCCCATCTATGTATCTGCATTTCCCCCTCCGTGTATGACCAGGAAGAAGGGTGTGAAAAGGACCACTGGTATCTTTTTGGGGAACTAGAGACAGTTTGGAGTGGGTGTGTATGGGGGGATCATTAACTTACGTTTAAGTACCTTTGCATTGCTTTATTTATTAAAGCAATCATGTGTTACTTTTGTAATAAAAGTAATCTTATAAAGACATTTCAGAGTCTGATTTAGAAAGGCAGATCTTGGACTTCCCTGGTGGCACAGTGGTTAAGAATCCGCCTGCCAATGCAGGGGACACGGGTTCGAGCCCTGGTCCAGGAAGATCCCACATGCCGCGGAGCAACTAAGCCCGTGCGCCGCAACTACTGAGCCTGCGCTCTAGAGCCCATGCTCAGCAACAAGAGAAGCCACTGCAGTGAGAAGCCTGCGCACTGCAACGAAGAGTGAGACCCCGCTCACTGAAACTAGAGAAAGCCCACGTGCAGCAACAAAGACCCAACGCAGACAAAAATAAATAAATAAATAAATAAGTTTGTGAAAAAAGAAAAGAAAGGCAGGTCTGGTTAAGGCCCGCTGCCTTGGGTGCTGACCTGTGCAGGCCAGGACTCTAGCCAAGCCCCCAGCTCCCATGCAGAGGGCAGCCCCGGGGGAGGCATTAAGACCCCATTCTGGCCTCAGATGGAAGCTTCTTGGTGGAAATGTCTTGGGTGTCTGAGGTGGGTGGGCAGGAGGACAGATGGTACCTGATGGTCTTCAGGTGGGGTTAACACTGGGTGGGCAACTGGACGAGAACCTGGGCACAGAACAGCCCCTGAAGTCCAGCGATGAACACTAGTGGGGCCGGCGTGGAGGAGCAAACGCTGGGGCTGGGGAGGGGACCTCTAGGACGGCCGCCTGGCTCCCCTAAACAGCATCCATCGCCACAGCAAGCGCCTCACTGGGCCCGGCTGGGCTGGCGGGCCTCCGAATCCGGAAGAGGCCTGGGGTCAGGTCCCCGGCCGCCCACTGCCTCTTTCTTGAGTTGTGGCCCTTCTAGGGTCTCAGAAATGTGGCTGCCGGTCCTCAGCCCCACGGGCCCCTGGGCCCCGAGCGTGTGAAGGAACCATCCTCCCTCCTCCCTCCCTTTTTTCTTCTTTTCCTTCTAAAGCTTTCTTGAGGTCTGAAAGAAGGAGACCAAATCAGTATTTTTGTTGGAAGCTCTCAGAACATTTTTCTTTTTTTTTCATTTTAGTGTTTAGCGACCACAAGCTGGGTCTGTCAGCTGCTGGTCGTGATCTACTGGTGTACCCAGCATGCCATGGCAAATTTGATAAACGGAGCTATTCTGTTTTATTGCACTGGAAAAAATAGAATAATAAGATGCTTTAATTTGACAACTTGGAGACCATGAAAAAGTACAGTCAGTTTGAAAAAGAGATCAGGTAACAGCAATAAAATCAACACGGCATGAATCATGGGCCACCCGGAGAGCCTGAAAAGGCCCACGTGATCTGGACATTCTGAGGCCGCTGGCTGAGGAGACTCGGCCCTTGGCCGCTGCTGGCTCTGTGCGGAGGGGCTGCCCGAGGGCGGGCTCAGCATTCTGGCTCTCTTATGGCCGATTTCGGGAGCTTAATGGGATTTCCATGGAATGGCTGTACAAAATCCACTTTGTGAGAACCCTTTTCACCATGTGTCAGGAAGATGATCCTCCTATAGTGGCTACTGCTGTTCAGGTAATAAAAGCAGCACCGAGGAATGATCAGATTACTGGTTCTTCACTTGCCAGTAATATCCTGATTGGGCTTCTAGACTCCAAGGAGGTAGAGTCCGATGATAGTTTTGTCTGGATAAGTCTCAAGTTCATGGCGCTATAAATCTTGGATAAAGATGTTGAGGACGTGGCCTTTTAAGGATCGTTTTATCAGCAAGATGTAGAGGCCAAGTCTTGGGTTTTGATCTTCACGAGTGGGCCGTTCTCGTGCTTCTCTTGGGCTGTTCCAGTTCCTGAAGCGTGCCCTTGGGAGTTAAGCTGCAGTGTTCGCGTGTCGGCCTCTGCTCAGGGCCCTGGGGGTGTCTCTGAGGACGTCCCCGTGCTGGGCAGTGAGGACCAGTGGCCCGTCGCCCCTCCTCTTGTCCACGTTCCCGCAGGAGCCCTCGCTGAGCTTGCTGTGGCGGAGACTACAAATGAGACCAATTGCATGGCTCCGAAGGATCAGGAAGAAAGTTAGGATTTGAATATTCTGAAGTCGTCAGTTTGGGGGCAGCCCTAGTACTTTCTGTGATCCACGTTGCTCTGGGCCCACTGAGCAGGATTTTCCTTGAAAAATTCCTGAATCCTGGGAGAGAAGTTGTGCCCATCTGTCTGTAGTTTGCCCAGATGGAGGGGCCGCCATTTGTAACCTGGGGGAGTTTTCAAGTATCCTGGGAGTCCATTTGTCTGCATCAGAGAAGCGATTCCTTTAAGGAGGCACGGTTCTCCTGCTGTGTCCTCGGCCATTCAGGCTTATACCCTCACTTCACTGTGTCCTCAGTGCTTGATGACGTCCTACCCTTTCCGTGGAGAAGGGGCTTGGGGAGGATGGCGTGTCCCGGCCGCAGGAGAGCTTTGTGCGTGGAGGAGCTCCCTCCTGGGGAGTGAACCCTGAGTGGTGTCGCGGCCACTTCGCAATGAGCGGCTGCTTTTGCCACGACCACCCGGGCCCAGAGGGAGGTCTCAGTCCCTGCAGCAGAGACACAGACTGCACGCACACCCCGAGCTGGCCCGGGTCACTGAGCTATGGGAACGTTGTCATCGCAGCGCGACTCAGCCTTGGCCAGCTGACCAGGGAGTGCACAGGTGGAGTGGTTTCCTGCCCTTGAGGTTTCCCCACCTTCCCCGAGCAGAAACGTGAACTTGCCCCTCTGGGTGTGCGCGCGTTCCCACGCCTCTCCTGGGAACTCATCCCACGCTCTGGTGCCTCTTCTGGATCCGGGCCCTCTTCCCCTTCCTGATTTATTTAGTCATTTCCTCCCACTTCTCTTCTTTTAATAGAGATGGGCTCATATTAAAAAGTTTGAAAAGCAGAAAATCTGAGGAAAGTAGAAGTCACTGCCCAGGGAAAACCTCTGTGTTAATAGTTTAATGGAATTTCTCCAGCCTTTTTTCCTGTGCAGATTTTTGCATAGTCACCAGCATATTAAACCTATAGTTTTGTATCCTGAGCAGTTAATAGTCTAAACCTGCATTTTCTGATGCTACGAATAACTGTTTGCAGACCTTCTCTTTTATATCTGCCTAATATTCAAATCATGTGGGTGTAACATAACTTTAAAAAGCATTTCCATGGTTTTTAATATTTAGGATACATCCACTGTTGTTTAAATTAATATAAGTATCATAGCAAAGAAGAGCTTTGTGCCTAAGGTTTTCAGTAGTATTTTGCATCGGTTTCCTAGAATATATTCTCACACCCAGAGTACTGGGTCGTGGTCTGTGGGGCTTTGGAGGCTCGTGGCGTGTGCTGGCAAACCGGTTTCCATCACGCGGTCTTGATTTGTGCTCCCATGGCAGGCGTGAAAGCAAACATCTCACTTCTCAGCCGAAGCACGATCTTTTAAAAATCTTTGCAAATTTGATTTCCTTTTTTCTTTGTATATGGAGTAGTTGATAATTAGACCTTCAGAATTTATTTTTAGGACATAGCATCTGTTTTTTGACTATTTCCCATTTCGAGTTATTGGCCATGGAATCAAATCTACTTTAAAAAAATTTGGAAACCTGCTTTCCTAATATTTAGTATACCTGTGGGATTGCACCTAAACTCTCTTTTCTGTAATCTGTTCCAGGATGACGTAATCTCTTTCTCTCAAGAGTCACTTTTGGAACACTTACATTTGTTCTCTAATGGCCAAAGTTATTTCAGTTTGCTCTTTAAAGCTGTCCTTTTCGTCTGTCGCCCTAGATCTGAGGGACCCCTCATGCACAGCGACCCCCGGTCCTGCCAGCTCTCCCTCTGCAGTATCTTCTGATTCTCTGGTTTTCATGCTCACAAGGACCCGTGCTGCTGCTTTGCTGCATTTCCCTCCTGACTGGTGGACCTGCCCCCCCCGTCCCCTCCCCCTCCATGCGTCCCACCCACTTCGGCTGTGGTCCTCAGTGCCTGTCTTCCCACAGAGTCGCGTCCAGACCCCTGCGGCCAGTGCGAGCCTTTGAGGTCACTCTCCACGTGGCTGCCACCGCCGGGTTGCCTTTAAGGTGACCTCCCTCCACCGGGTTGCCTTGCGCGTTGTCCTCGGGCTCCTTCCTTTCCCGGCCCTCTTCCCTCGTCCAGACGCCGCCCCCCCCCCCCCAGCACCTTCCTCCTGCGTTCCTGCACCCGCTGAGCTTTCCCTCCGGCTCTTCACCAAAACACCGACCTTGTCCTGCCACGGATCTCAGTGCCTGGAGTTTTCTTCAAGGGTTTGTGTTTTAACTTCCCTTCTGGGTTGAAGTTTTTCGAGGAGTCTTGAAGTACTACCTTTCCTCTGCTAGGGCTCTGCTATCATGGGCATGCAGAAAGTACTTACTGATTTCTGGACAGTTTGCATCCAGACACGGAGGCCTGTTGGAGATGAACGGTGGCAGTCCATTGAGTGAGGGGTCCTTTCCTGATCCATGCAGTTGCTGGGAGCACAGCACTTCCTCTTCAAGGACGTGCCCTGGACCAGCGGGGGCGCTGGTCAGATGGTACCGGTCGTGGGGTGAGCGCACAGAGCGCCCTTGCCCACCCACCCTCCTCCTTGCCTCTCATGGGTTCCTGCCCAGCAGTGCCCACCTGCCTTGGCCCCTGTTGGCCTGGCCTCCTCGCTTTCTGCCCCCAGGTGTGACCTCCATCCTGGCCACGGACGGGCACGGCACACGGGCTAAGTTGTTGTGCCGAGTCAGGGCCTCACTCGGACTCTCTGCTGGCTGGGGTGACCCACAGGACTTGCGCTCGTCCCAGAAAAGGCATTTCTGGAACCCGCTTGGGGGCCTGCCTGCCTCCCGGGACCAGACCCTAACCCGGGTGCGAGCATGAGTCCTGCTGGCTGCGGATGGGGAAGCAGAGGAGGAGGGGCTTGGAGAAGCTGGCCAAGTGCGGCTGGACGCAGCGGTTGGCGGGGGAGACGGGGGGGGGCTCTCCTCTCCCCCACCCTCGGCTGCAGGGTCCGTCTCTGCCTTCAACAGGCCTCCCGTACCCCCTGCTCCAGCGTTGGATTCCATTTTACGCATCTCTTGAGCTCTAAGGAGAGAAAGTAGGGCTCCCCATCCAAGCTCACTTTGTCCCGCTGGAGGGTTTTCATGTGACACGTGACCCCAAGGCGAGTCCTCTGCAAGCAGCATCTGAATGCAGCTGCATCTGCACCTGCTGCGTGGACCAGGCTGCTGCCTGCCTGTGATCGGAGGGGCAGCGCCAGGTGGGGCTAACCCGCCCTCCTTCTCGTACAGCCTCGAGGGTTCTGGGTGGAGAGCGTAGGGCCGTTTTGGCTGTCCACGGGCGTCCCTGGTGACGGGGAAGAAATGAGGGACGCCCACATCCAGGTCGGTGCATTTGAGAACCAGAGCTGTGGAATGAGGGGCTGTGCGCCTGTAAAAGTCTGTCCAGAGCCCTTGAAACTTACAGAAAGGGCGCATTACTGAGGGCACAGATGTTTGTCTGTTTTAGTTTTGCTTTAATGGAGAGTTTGGCACCTTCTCCTGAGTCAACATGCTTACTTATGTGTGTTGGTTTAAAGCTGAATAGCTGTTTGGAGGGTAGAAAATGGGAACCAAATATGTATTACCCATAAAATGTAAATGGCACTGGTTTCCGGAACTTTCTAGTGTACCAGTTTTTGCAGAGACATACTGTCAGGTAGTAAAGCACTCCCAGAGTCCTTAAGAAGGATACCATGCTGTGAAGCTTATTTAAAATAAAGCTTATGAGAAATAAAATTGTGTCTTTTGTTATTTTCTAGCGGACATACACCATTTAATTGAATGTTAGTGATGACGCCAAAAATCTCCTCTTCCAGGAAGTCTTCCTGGTTGATTTAGAACCCCCTCCTCCTCTGCCCTGAGCAAGGTGCATGTGCGCACCTCCCTCACCACAAGCTCCGAGGTCCGGGGCCAGCGTGTCACCTGACACACGGGCATCGTCTGTGGCAGTTGGCAGAATGAAGGAGGTTGTTGGAGATCAAGGAGGAAACGGCAAAGTCTAATTTTGCATTGAGTCACAGCGTGTAAATTCTCACTGTTTATATTCACATCTGTTAAGTGGATTTTTAAAAATAAAGACTTTGTTTCATTTCTCCTAATTATAACATATAAAATCTGGAAATAAAGAAAAGAATAAAGGACACAATAAAAATTCCCCCGAAGATAACACCACAGCTCATTCTGTTTCTTCCACTTAAGCAATTCTCTTTCCTCTTAAGTTTTCACACCGTGTGTGGCGTGTGCACACAGGACAGTGGGCAGCGGTCAGCACTCGGCTCCCATGAGAAGCAGAGCATCATGGTGAATCCTGAGCCCACTTCTGCAGTATTGTGATGATAGAAGATGGCAGCAAAGTCTTACTGTACAAAAAAGAAAAATGTTAGTTCCTGGAGTATTTACCTGCTTTTCTCTTTTTGGCTTATCATGTATTGATTCAAAGTGGATTATACTGATAATACTTGGATACATTCTCATTAAAAATGAGCAGTTTGGAAATACATAGAATAAAAAGTGAAGTGTTTTCTCCACACCCCCTCGTCCACCACATCTTAGCCCACTGAGAGGCAACGGCTTTTACCAGTTGCTGTGCGCCCTGCCAGACTGTTTCCCGTGTGCGGTGACGTGGAACGTGCCTGGTGTTGCCTCAGGAAAAAGATCTAGCAAAGAGCATGCCTGAGCGGTCTCACCGCCTTTGTCCTGTGCTGGGATGGAACCATCTGTGTCATCCGAGGCTGCTCTGTGGGCAGGACCACGGCCCCAGCTGCAGCCCCGGAGCCCAGAGGTGCGGGACTGCATCCCTCGGTGTGGCCGGGAGGCTTGTTCCGCTCCCAAATCCCAATTAATCAAAACTCAAAGGGAATGGGAATTAATTACTGAGTTAAATGGTGTGAAGCAGAGTTTAATTTGGCATGTTAACAGGAAAAGAAATGCAATTTTGAGCCTCACGTGAATGACTGGAGATGAGTTAAAATTGATTTGGCTCCATTTGAGTGCCCGCCACACACACACACACGCACACACACGCACACGCCTGCTCAGAGCACGGGCACGACCGTAGGCGCCCAGGGCTCCGAAGAGCCCTTTGCGCCTGTCCCCCAGGCTGGGCTCCTGCAGGGGAGGCGGGAGGGGCAGAACCGGGCTTCCCTCTCCTCTCACTTCCTTGCAGCTCGGGAAGCAGGAAGCTGCACCTGGAAGTGACCCGCTTTCCTTCCTCTCAGCTCCGGGGCAGCTGGCGGGTCACCAGGCAGCGGTCAGGCTCGCACTTCCCTGCCGCTTAGTGGCTCTGGGCCCTGAACTTCCAGGGAGGTACGGGCCGCTTCTTCCTGCACCCGGGCTGGCAGTTATCGGGGGATGAAAAGACATTCATACGTCGGAAGCTGAGGACTCTGCTTCTTCGTGTCTTCATGGGGCGCCACGTCAGCACCGTCGATGCGACCCTAATGTGTCGTATCTGCTGTGGCTTTGTAACTACAGTAATCAATACTGGGAAACGACGGGGGTGTTTAATTCTGAATAAACAGCGAGAGGATGCACGTGCCCGTGA
This sequence comes from Eschrichtius robustus, assembly GCF_028021215.1. NCBI lineage: Eukaryota > Metazoa > Chordata > Mammalia > Artiodactyla > Eschrichtiidae > Eschrichtius > Eschrichtius robustus. The sequence continues at coordinate 130,042,080 of NC_090831.1, read as the reverse complement.
GTGAAAGTGTAGTTTCAGGTCTTCCCTTGAGTCAGGGCATTAAGGAAGCAAAGTCCTGGGGGTTCATCCCTGCACAGCATGGTCCTGAGCATGCTGACGCCCGCACCTCTTCCCCAGCAGCCTGCCCGACGAGCCTCGCTTCGCCTGTCCCCGGGCGCCCACTGCCAGACTCGGTTAGGCTCTGCTGAGTGCACCCCACTCCCTGGAATTTCAGGCTGACGGTCCAAGGCCCTGTGCCCCATCCCCTGCTCCCAGGGCACAGAGGTGACCTGCTGCAGTTCCCAGTTGCCCGGTCATCGCGCGTCCCCAGGGAACAGTTAAACTGTCCCCCTGGGGGCCTTCGCCTCACCAGGCCTCTCTAGGACGTCCTCCGGCAGGACTCGTCCTCCAGCCAAGCAGCCCATCCTTCCGCCAGAGCCCCGCTGCCGCCTTGCCCACCCGTCCTCAGGTGTCGCCTGCCGGGGGTCTTTACCTCCACCTGGTGGACCCCCCCCCCCCCCACGGAGGAATGAACAGGAGTGTGAGGCGGTGTCTCCATTTCACAGGTGGACCACCGACTTGGAGGACGGTGCCCCAGCTTGGGATGTGTGCGTGGGTGAAGGTGCTCTTGAAATATTATTTTTTCCTTTTGTCCCTGTTTCTAGGTTGATTTACTAATGACTCGAATTAACCCTTCGAAATCTCTAATTGTGAAGACAGTAGAGGATAATGAATTATCTAGTAGATGAAGCCTATTTTCAGGTTTTCTGTTATATCCAAACCAGAGCTGTTTAGAGCTTTCTCTGGGGGAAAGTTAACTCGAAGGGCCAGTTATGGACAGTGTCTCCTACAGGGTCCAGGGTCCATGGATCCGCTGGTGATCTCGGCGTGTAATAGCTTCTTGATGAATGAGCAGATTCCGTGTGTGGAGTCCGGAGGCCCTGTGCCTCTTCCCCTGGGACCAGGGTTTGCTGTGATGAACGGCCCGCTGCCAGTGGGCAGCGCTGCCTGGCCCTGCAGGCGGGCGGGGGCTGAGGGGATGAGAAACTACATCCACACCCCGGCGCCCGCGCTCACCAGGGCTTCCTTTCTGGCCTGAGTCTCTGCTAATTTGTTTATGCTGCAGTTTGGGTTTGGGTCTTACAAGTACTAGATCTTGTGTCTGCCTAAGAATGTCACCAATGTAAAGAGGAGAGCTATTGTACAGGAGCATCTGGGGCCTGGGTGGAAAAAATTAAGCCAAGTAGATTATATCAGAGCCAAGAAGTGTCACTATTTGAGGTTTATATTGGACTGGTATTTGCTCTGCAGTTTTTTTCTTTTCCTTTCAAGTGCCTAAAACATTTGGTTTTTAAGATACTTATGGCAACCTGTTTTTTTCTGCATTAATATTTAAAACAACATTTTTTTTTTCAGTTTATCATTGTCAACTGTTAGATAGTTGGATGGTTTGAGTTGTCTTTGGAAGCCAAGATTGGAGTTTTAATTAGCTCATTTCAAACCACCCTAGATTTCCTGAGCCTACGGCTGTGCCCATCTCTGGAGCCCTGCATCTGGGGATGCATTTTTGCACTTTAGGAAGCATCCCTTTCTCAGAGTTGGGAACCCTTTCCTCTCCCCCACCCCATCCAGTTGCCACGGTGATTATAAACGTGTCGCCAGCGGGGGCAGGGCTGCAGCAGTGTGGTCCAGTCTGGAGGGTATGGTCTTCTCCCAGCTGCAGCAGCCCCTGCTGGGCACAGACCACGTGGCTGCATTCGCCCTCTCTGCTCTGGGGCGGGATCGGCCCACCTCCACGGAGCTGTCCCAGGAGTGGGATCATGCCTACCGGCCCTGGGGACGCCCACACCCTGAAACAGCTCCTTACGGACACAGTTTCTTCAGAGGATGGACATGGGTTTGTGGCAGGAAGGGTTTTAAAGTTTTAACGGGTTTCATGGCTGCTCCTTCTCTGTTAGTAGGACTCTGAGTCTGGAATTGCTGCAGTCTTGAGAGAAATATGCTACATCTTCATTCAGTTTTGGTTCATTTTGCTGGAGGCGTTGGAAGAGATTGGGAGACGGCCTTGGGGGTCACGAGCTGTTGATATTTTCAGCCACGACCAGAGATGAGATGAGGGGCGTGTGCCAGTGGTCACGCCACTGTGAAAAGCACAAGGCTATTTTTTTTTTTTTAAAGATTTTTATTGATTGATTGATTGATTGCTATGTTGGGTCTTCGTTTCTGTGCTAGGGCTTTCTCTAGCTGCGGCAAGTGGGGGCCACTCTTCATCGCGGTGCGCGGGCCTCTCACTATCGCGGCCTCTCTTGTTGCGGAGCACAGGCTCCAGACGCGCAGGCTCAGCAGTTGTGGTTCACGGGCCCAGTTGCTCCACGGCATGTGGGATCCTCCCAGACCAGGGCTCGAACCCGTGTCCCCTGCATTGGCAGGCAGATTCTCAACCACCGCGCCACCAGGGAAGCCCCCCACAAGGCTATTTTTAAAGCAAAATTTTATACTAAACTTGAGTTCTAGAGATGATATATTTTTAAAAAACTTTTGTTTTTCTTTTTTGATCTATAGGTAACCATGTTGGGATTTCAGTGGTTCAGCCAGTGGTATGTTGGTAAATGTTCAGCAACCAGCTCTGGCCGGGGGGGTGTTGATTTGCCGTCAGTTTCCACGGCCTAAATGTTGCCCCTGGGCTGATTTCCAGCCAGCCGGCTCCACCACAGGGGCGTTGGGCAGACACACGACGGTCAGCTGTCAGGAGCCGGGGCCATCCCAGGGTGAGCCTCTGTTTCAGAGGTGCCGTCTGCCCGTCCTGGTACCCTTGGGCACACAGGTTCCGCAGGGGCGGGTCTGTTGAGTGTCAGTTGACGGCTGGGTGACGGCAGGGGTCTCCGCTTCCCTCCAACTCGGGTGATTTTCACGAGGTCAAGCTTGGCGTGGGGTTGTTTTGAAACATGCCCTGGTCTGTTCCCCGGGCTCAGAGCTTGTGAGGGAGTCCGAGTGGGTTAACGCCCCGCATGTCTCTTCTGTAACTGAAACAGGGGTACACGATAACAGTGTGTTTGCATTGGGTTATGTACTTTTCCGAGTGTTTTCACACGTTATATTCTTGGATTTCTGCAACATTCCTGAGCGATTCTTTTCTCCTGAGATAATTTCGTTCTCATTTAACAGGTGGTAAACGTGGTCTCTTAGATGTTAAATTGGGTGAACGCGGCAGAATCTAGAACCAGGGGTGACCCACTGTGCCTCCAACTGAACTTATCATTTGCTTCCCACAGCTGCACAGAAGCACGGGGGGACCATCATGGGCCTTCAAGGGGCAAGTTCTCGATTTGCTACTTGTGAACCCTTCATGATGTTGGCAGAAGTGAGGAAATGGTCGTTTATGGTGAGATGGGTGTTGAAGCGAGAACGACCGTGTTGCGAGCACCTTTGCAGGAGCCGGGGCGGGGGCTGGTAGCACCAGCTGGGCAGGCTGGTGACTGGTGGTGTCTTTTTGCTCTGAAAACAGATTCCAGTGATAGAATGAGCCAGGAGTCTCACGCTCACCCAAACCCTGGAGAAATCCCGGGCCAGGGTACCCATCAACTGGGAGGCTCTTGGTTGCTTTCACTTTCATGAATAAGAGAAAACGATCTGTGGCGGGGCCTCCCCTTGATTCATGTGGCTCGAAATCAGTTTTGTTGATGGGGTTTTAAACTTGTTCTCAGAACTGGAAGAAATCCCAGAGACCGGAAACTGGTGGTGCTGCGTGTGGGTGAGACCCTGTGGAAATCAGGCTGTGGCCGGCCTGTGGGCTTTATTAGGAGGGCGGGGGCGGGAGAGGGAGAGGGAGGCTGGCCCTGTGGCCAAGGAGGTTCTTCTTTCATCTCCACGGAGAAGGTTCACCGGCTCAGTCATCTTCCGCCGTGGGGGAGTGCTCTTCCTCAGCGTCCTGCTGTGAGGTTTGACAGGAGGACCGTTCGCTTTCCTGTTTTCTTCCTCCATTTTGGAAAAAAAATAACAGCTGTGATTTTTGCTTAGAATAGAACTGATCCTCTGAGAGTGCTTGGAGAGAAAGAGGGGGAAAACGTGATAGCCTGAAGGGCTCTCAGTGGTGGGATTGTTCTGGACAGACCTCAGGCTCCCCAGACCTCCCACTGCTCTGGGTCTGTAGAAGTCAGGCCAGCTCAAGGTCAGGAGTCCAGTTTTTTGAACAGCGTAACGTGGTGAAGAGATTGGAAGTGGCACAAGATTAATGGATGCGTTAGAATAGTGATTACCCGGGCTGTGGTCCAGACGTGACTGGCCTTACCAGGATGACCAGGGTTTTAAGTCCTTGAGGGGCCAATCCGACAGAGTTGGGGTGGGGGGCGGGTCACCATGCAGGTCCTGGCCCCTCCCTGCAGTGTTGCCCTGTCCTCAAGAAGTCCCTGGCTGCCTGGTGGGCTCACCTGAGGATGGAGCAGACCCTCCCCACCCCCATGCCTTCTCTGCCCACCACCAACATGCAGCTCACCCCTTCCTTAAATTCTGTGTGATGCATGAAAATCCACCGAGATGCGCACTCAGGGTGTGTGTCTCCCTCTCTGTACGCTACACCCCAAGTAACATGGGGTCCTGAGCTTGCTCTCCACCTGGGCCGTCCGCACCGCCCTTCGCCTCGGCCCTCTCCGGCCCACACCTCCCGCCTCAGACGTTTGTTCCTCTGTTGCTGAGTCCTGTTCTGGCGATGAGTGGGCTGTGTTTGGGTTGTTTCCGGTGTTTGGCTGTCGTAGGAAGGCTGCTGTGAACACCCTGTGTGGGCCTTTGGGGGTGGAGGAGGAGGAGGTAGGGCTTGTCTTGGGGTGCCTACCTGGGAAGTTCCCCTGAGTCTGGTTACTTGAGATTTTGGTAAGATGCAGAAATGTAAGAAATAAAAATAAAGAAATAAAAGGCAGATTATCCCACATGCCACTAGGAAAACACACAGTTGGGAAAACACATAATAGGATTGCCTATTGGTCAGTCTTAGTTCTTCAGCAAAATGGAATAAATTTTATGTTCCCAGTTGTTGAAATGAAATACTATGACCTTATTTGATTATAACCTATGTCCAAATGGAATTCTCCCATCTCTACTTTATTATTTTCCAACATGTCAGACCTTGTTATGATGGTAGGAAAAATCCCCATTCCTTATGTTTTCCTTTGGCTAGAGTTTCTCTCTCACTTGCCAAGTGGCCTGAACAAATTCTGTATGGCTACTGACCTGGTAGGATTCTGTTGTTCTTATTTGTTTCAGTGAACAGAAATGTACTCGAGCATTATCAAGACCCCCGTGGGTCGTGGGGTAGGAGCGGGGGCCAGTTGTCAGTCTCACATGTCCAGAGCCCAAGTCATCAGAGCCCTATCTTTAGTCTGATGGGCTCTGGCCTCTGTGGACTTCAACCACCGAGTCACGTTTCTCCCTCTGGCCTGGTCAGGTTGGGGGTCGGGGAGTCTTGAGATGCTTACACCCATTGTCTCAGCAGGGGTGGTGGGCTCTTCTCTGCCACAAACAAAGGTGCATCAACAATTTGCATCTTGTTTCTTCACTCTTTAAAAGGAATCACAAACAAAACAACTAGACCCAAACTTTACACATTTTGGGTCTGCTCGCTGTGGATTAATGTTTTCATTTCCTTAATCTGAAAGCCTGATGCCATTGATTCATCTGGCATGTGTGCGTGTGCACCGTCATTGACACAGTGTGGTCATGATATCTGAAGCACGAGCATATTGGACTGAAAGTCAGGAAACTTAGGGCCAGTCTAGGCTCTACCAGCAGACATTTCCTTGACCTTCTATATAAGTGAATTCTCCATGGAAGGAGCCAGTTTGCTCACCTGTAAAATGAGGAGTTTGGCTACATCAGGGGTTACAAACCGTGGCTGCCCATTAGAAACACCTGGAAGCTTTTAAACAACTGATGGCCAGGCGTCGCCTGGCAGAGTTGGATCAGAATTGGGGAGGGGGCGGTCGGCATCCGCGTTCTTTCTTTTTCTTCTTTTCTTCTTTTTTTAAGCTCCCTGAAGTGATTCTGATGCACAGTCATAGTTGAGAACCGCTGGGCCAGATGATTTCTAAGAAAACTTCCAAACCTAAAAATTCCATGACATCTACACTAAAATGCCAGCTGTGCTTTGTGCAACAGAGCCAAAGGTATGGAGGGGGGGGGGGTTCAGTCTCCTCATTATTACTCGTATGGTTTGTTAGAAAGAACATCATTAGCATAGAAGATACTTCTCTGTGGACATGCAAATCAATGCAAATGACTAATCTGCCATTTAAGAAATTGCAGATTGCAGCACAAAACTGTCTTAGGTAAATAACCCTAGTCCAATTAGTTGACAGTATTCTTTACTTCGTTATTAAGGATATTTGCCAAAACACAGAAGACTGTAAAAATGCTACAAAATATTATTAATACCTGCACAGTGTTTTACAATTTATGGGAGATTTCATATACTTTATTTCACTTGAGCCACAAAATTCCAGTTGTACCCTAGACTGACTACTTGTATGGCTGTTTGGTCAGGTAGAAATAGGGTAGGGTTTCATGGAAAGCAGGGATGTAGACAGTTGGCAACAACGCAGTACAACCCAACCCAACAAGGCCAGATCTGGGAGGGGGCTACCAGGTCTTTGGCAGTAGAATTACCTAAGTCTTGGAGGCCAGTGACTTACACATATGCCATGTAAGGTGAGGGGGTGAATTCTGTGTTTGCTTTATGTGCATCCTTTTTGTTGCCGCACAGATGCAGATGCATCACGCAACAGAAAGACCACCGGGCGAGAGGGCAGGGGGTCTGGGTTCAAGGTCTGAAAGTAGGTCCCCAGGTGAGCAGCTGAGCACGTGTGACCCTGGGAGCTCTATGCTGTAGACTCCGGGGGTCAGAGACCATGTGCCCGAGGCCAGCAGGTGCCTGGCGTGCGACTGGGTCTTAGCAGGCGTCTATGGAGGCCATGTACTTAGGGCAGTGTCTGGCGTGTGGCATCTCTCACCAGTCTGGATGCTGGTTATGGGCATGGCTTGTGGTCTGTCTGCCCCTGGAATGGGAGCTGCATGGGCAGGGTCTTGACTGTCTCTGGCTAATTGATGTTTCTGGGCATCTACAACAGGGCCCACTGCAGGGCTGGCTGAAGTAGAGGTCAGTGTTTACTTTGTGTTTATGGGACATGGTGCTTTTAACTTTCCCTCAGTTAACTTTATCGAAGCAATGTATATACGTAGTTTCGAACAGTCAATTAACACGAGGTTCCAATAAAAGCAGAACACCCCGCCCCCCTCCCCAGGCTGCCTGTCCGGGGAGCATTTCCCACAGGAGCATCGCCTGGCCGTCCAGTCTGAGGTCTGGCGGTTGCCTCTGTGTATCCACGTTGTGCACTTCCACCCTCGGTCACCGTGGTCCCCTGGTCCTTCTCTTGTTCCTACTGTAACAGAGCAGGACCCTATGGGGCCTTCCCAGGACAGACCCCGCATGTCCTCTGCCTGCCTTTTGTCTGTGGGAAAACTTTAAAGAATAAATTTAATCAGAGAAGTCAGAAAATGCAGAAGCAAAGGAAAACAGTGAAACAAGCAAAATAATAATAGTTCAGCCGTTGAAGTCAAGGCCCTTCAGTTCCTCCTCAGGGCCGCAGATCATATTCTGAGCTGCTTTGTAGATCCTGAAGCGCCCCCACTAGGTTGACTACGTGACGACCAGACGTAGCCGTGACACAAGCTGCCACAGTTCCGAGAACTGGCCTCGAGGAAGCAGCAGCGAACTGCCCTGGAACTGAAGCCTAACTGTATTAAAACAATCGGGAGGACGCCGGTCGGACGTTGCACGAGCAGTTTCAAGGTGGCGGCGGGAGCTGCCGTGCGTCCCAGCAGCGGGGCGGGGCGGACAGGCCGCAGGCGTCCCGCGAGGTGGGGGATGGAGCCAGGAAATCGCCCCCCGCCCCGGAGGTGGGAGATTCCTCTTGTAACTCCTCCGCGACTCCTCGAGGGCCGCGCACGGGCTTCTTGGGATCAGGCCGAGCCCCTGTGGGGCGGCGGACGCGCGGGGGTCTCCGAGCGGCGCTGCCCCACCGAGGCCGCGGCTCTGGGCTCCCCGAAAGGGCGCCTGGCCGGGCGGGCAGGCGGGGCTCCTCGCTCCTTCCTCGGGCCGGTTCACGCAGCGCGCCGTGGGGAGCGTTTCGGGCCCGACCGCTCTCTCGCCCGATTCTCGGGATCCCAGCGGGGCGGGGGGCCTCACGCCCGCTGGGCCAGCTGCTGGGCGTGCCCGAGCCCTGGACGGCCCGGTGTCCTCCGGCCCCACTACCGGTCCCTCTCGCAGGTCTCAGAGCTGCTGCCCCGGGGAGCGGGAGCGAGTGCCGCCCTGCATGCAGCCCGTGGGCAAAGCCAGCTGCTGGGGCACCGCTCGTGGGGAGCCCTGCGTGCAGACAGGGTGACCCTCCCCCCCCCCGACCACGCCTGGCCGAGCGGGCACGAGGCGGTCCCCGCATGCCCTGCCTGAGCGTCCCAGAAAACGAAACGGAGCCGTCCGTTCTCACATGCACACAGCGGTGCCCTCAGATCCTGGCTATCCAGGGCGCGGAGAACCCCGAGTCATAACGCAGCGTTATCTCCTCACGTTTAAGTGTAAGTGCTTTATAGCACCTCATAAAATTTAAGTCAGTCTTCTAAACATCGTCATTGACAGTGAGGATGGCGTGGAAAAAGGCTGGATACTTGCGTAGAGATGGGACCCAATCAAACTCGATTAAAAATTTCCACAGATATTCCTCTGGGCAGAAGTAGGTTAAAAAAAGCATAATACAGACTAATAATTATTAAAAGTCATTCAAGAGTGACATTTTTTTCTACGCAATCCTGTTCTCAATTTTAACTGATTCCCTTAAGATCAAAGTTTTAAAAAATGTACTTTGGTTTTCTCCTTCATTTCCTTTATCCCACGACAGGGTCCCTCTCCAGTCGCGGGTAGAGGCGGTCAGTCTGCCCTGCAGGGTGAGGCCTTGCTCCCTGGGACCCCGTGCCTGCCGGGCGGGAGTCACAGTGAGTCCCTGAGGGCTTCGGTGTTGGCACAGTGGCCTGTAGGCATTGCTTATTTTAAGCAAAAGGTGCTGACTGGTAAGGCCCAAAGCGCAGAGTTTTATGGAGGTTTTATTTATTTTCCATTCTAAAAGCAGTATTCTTCATTAAAGAAAAATTGGGAAGAAGACGAGCCCGTGGTCCTGTCACCTGAGACAACTTAGTTTTGATCTCTTTTTTCCTGTGTTTTTCCTGCATTTGGACACGTTTTATGCATTTATAAACATGTTGTTACTATAATTCTCTCTTGAGTATATACAATACGTATTTTCCTATCTAAGTCACTCTCTTCCTAAATACAACCTTTAAAAGAGTAATAGTTTGGGGTCCTAACATTAATATCAAAATCACAATCCCTCTTTACTGCTTAGGTAATCCGTCTCTTCATTAGTTCACTCACTCACCGTTTTGTGAAGGGACTTTGATTTATGAGTGTCAGTGCCGGAAACTGACTGGAGCTGGAGTTTCACACCACCCCAAGCATGCAGGGATGTGGGAAGGCAGACATCTGAATAATGGTAACGGGAAAACACTCTCCCACCCCAAAGATGGAGCGTCTAATCCCACCTCATGGTGGGAGAAGAGGAAGGTCCAGGCTCACAGGTTTAGGGATGAGTAGCATTGTGGAGAGAGAGAGAAAATTCTAGGCAAGAGTTACTACTAAGTTTTTACAGCTGGTTTAAATGTCACCTTTTCTCTGAATCTTCCCTGATCTTTCATGGTGGTTGTTTGTATCCGTTTTCCTCCCCCCGCCCCCGGGGAAGGGAAGTTTTGTATCACCCGTGAGCCAGTGCTGGCACATGTGAAGCGTCAGTGTGTTTAGTCCATTTGGCGACGCTGACCATCTCCACTTAGGCAGCGTGAGGAGAAAGGAGGCTTTCCCGTGGACTCAGCTGCTGTCCAGACAGACCTGCATCTCCAGGAGGGCTGTGCGTGGTACCGCTGCCCGCCCATCCATATATGTGTGCATACGCATGGGGGGCTTTGCCTGAAGAAGTCTGTTTTAGAAGAAATGAACAGTAGAGAGCAAGTTATTACAGTGACATTGTTTATAAAAATACCACCTTTCTATCTAACTTCCAAAGCATTGATAAATCCAGTGGTAATTAAACAGCTTTGGAGCATAACACACAGAAAACCTTCAAATTCTCTATTACAAAACAGCATTGATACAAAAAGCTGTAAAAGATAGCCCACAGTCAAAAAAATCATAGTACAGTACCACTCAAACAGTCTTCTACATATCCTAAATAAAATATTACTAACATAATCTAGTAGCACATTAGAAGAATAGTATGTCAGAATCAGTTGGGGCTCATTCCAAGAATGAAGAATAATTCCATAGTAAGGAGTTAATATGACTTACCATATTAATAGGTTAAAGGGGGAAATACATGTATTTATTTGCAGAGTACCAAAATGAGATTTGAGAACATTTAGCATCTATTCCTTAACATGATAAGATTTATAGGTAGATAGATTGTCAAAACCCAGCTTAACTACGTAGATTTCAGCGTCCACATGTACGTGCATACCTGCTGTGCACGTGACTTTAGTCCTGTCACTGAGCACAGCGTCGACAGCACCAGCCCAGGGCTCTCAGCCTTGCCCCACATTAGGGTCACCTGGGAGCATTCAGGGGCTTCTGTTGTCTTCATTCTGCCCCAGATCAATGGAATCAGAATTTCTGTATTAGCTAATCAAATAAATGTGAAAAACATAAGAGGTATAAAACCAAAAGGAAGAGACAACCTGATCATTGTTTTCAAATGGTATGATTATGTACCTGGAAAACCTCAATGAACCCATGGGAGAACTACTGACAGTATTCAGTGGGTTGACTGGCTACATGATTAATGTAGAAATGAAGAATTTTCCTAAATACCAACAATCAACAGAAGACACAGTGGAAGAAAGCAACAGTGAAAAAAGTTAAACCATCTGGGAATAATCTGAAGAATGTGCAGGTCATTTATGAAAACCCCTCAAATTCTGCTGAGCAAGTTTCTGCTTCTGAGTGTGATGACCAGTTTGCAGCAGACCCATTTTACCTTAAAATGAATAGAAAAGCTGGATAAAGTAGAGAAAACTTCCAGTAGAAGACACCAGGGAGTTACAAAGACAGCCAGGACTTGAAGTGCCAGGGCCGCAGGAAGAGGAGCCAATTGAGGCCAGTCAATAATCGATGCTCTCAGAGGAATGGCAAGAGAGAGAGCAGCCGCTCAGAAGCAGTTATGTTGACTTCTGGGGGCTGGAGAGCTGTGGTTCAGGGCCTGCCAAGGTGCGGGGACCCTGGCGGGCAAGCTAGGCTTTCAGTCGGGGCCCCTGAAAGGCCGTGAGTACAACAGGAGAACCGCAGATGGGCAATAGCCCAGTCTCTCAGCCCAGCCCAGCCCACGATGCATCCAGGCCCTTTGCCCTGCACCGCTGGCTGCGGAAGCTGAAGAAAAGCCCTGTGTGGGGTAAGATACCAGCGAGAGCCTGTTCCACTGTTCACACGCTGGGTCAGCATTTGGTCAAAGCTGCCTCGCGCGTCAAGTGACAGGACTGAGAGAAGACAGGCAGACGGTACAGGAAGATGCGAAGTGGTGCAGGTATTGAAGTCATCAGCCTTTGACACTGAAATAACGATGATTCAGGTGTTTGAAACAATAGTTGATAAGTGGAGAATTTCAGAGAAGTACAATCAGCAGAAAAGAACCACGTGGAAATTCTAGCCCTGAAAAATGCACGTACTGAATTTAGGAACGTAATCGATGGGTTTAATAGCAGATCAGACATAGTGGAAGTGGGGCTGAGTGAAGGAGGTCAGAAGACCATATCCAGAGAGAAAAAAGGATGGAAAATGTATAGAGAGGGAGAGACCCATGAGCCTTGTAAGGAGGCAGCTTACTGTGAAGTATAGTCCACAAAGGGGAGGACACAGAGAACGGGCAGAAGCAGTGTTTGAAGAGGTGAAGACTAGCAGGTTTCCAAAACGTGGGAAAGACGTCGAACAAAAGCTCAAGAAGCACCACGAATCCCAGGAAGAATATGCCCGCGTGCCCACCTGCACACACACACGCGCGTGTGCACACACACACGCACTCTGGGAACAGTATAGTGAAATTGTTGAAAATACAAATTTTAAAAAGCTAGAAAGGCCAGAGAAAAGACGTATAACCTCAGAGGTTCTAAGAAGACTGCAGGGAAGATGGCAGTAAGTCCCAGGTCTTCCTCTTCTCCTGCACTCGTGCCCTCTGCCAAGCAGCTCTCTTTATAAGTGGCGCTCGTTCTCCACTGCCTTATTCTGGACCCAGCTGCTGGCTCACCTTGGTCAGCCAGACGAGGGTGGAATAATGAGGTCCTGACACGGGGGCCTCTCTTGCTTCTCCAGCGTTGTCATGAAGATATGACTGAGCCACCCCCTGGCCCCAAAGGAGGAGGAGGGTCACCGGGAACACAGCCACCCCTAGCTGACCCCTAGCTCATTCACAGACTGATGCGAAATTGCATGTGATTGTTGCTTTCAGCCCGTGGGTTTTGGGAGTGTTTCCTTATGCAGTTGACAGCAGCTTTGACAGAGTTGGGAGCGGCTAGAAGATAATGGAATGATATCTTTAAAGAACTGAAAGAAAATAACTGCCAAACTGAACTTCTATACCCAGAGGAAGTATCCTTCTAAAAGGAAAGGGAAATTATGACATTTTCAGGCCATCAAAAAAAAAAAAAAAAAAGAATTTATTGCTAGCTGCCCTGACTAGAGAACCACCACCAGGAGGTCTTCAGGCAGAAAGTCTGTGACCCTAGATGGCAGCAGAGGGAGAAGGGCATGGAGGGCAACGGGGAAGGCACGTACACAGCCAGTCTGGACTCCGCCAAACTCAGGCTACAAAGGGGCGAATTGCTGGGAAGACAGTGTTTCTGGGTAGGAAGGTTTAACGTGATAGCGTAGCAGTTCTCTCTGAATTAACCTTGATGTCTAAGTGAGCACAACAAAACATTAACAAAATTTCTTTTGAAACTTAGCAAACTAGTTCTAAAGTTCATGTTGAGAAATAACGGGAAGGTCGTGAAGCAGGGAAGTTGTGCGGGGGCCGTTGACCATCCCACGCCTGGTGCTCTGAGATGATGGAGTATTTACACCCGAGTGGCCGTGATCGTGAACAGACAGACGGATTGAAGGAAAAGGATAGAAAGCCTAGAAATAGACCCAGTGCATATGGGTATTTAGTATATGATAATGATGGCATTTAAAATCAGCGGGGAAAGATGTATTATTCAATGATGATTTGGGGACAACTGGCCAGACATTTGGAAAATACATAGCTGGATCGCTCCCAATTTTCTTACCCCAAAATAAAATCCAGATGGCTCAAAGACTTAAAAGTATAATGGGACTTTATAAGTACTGGAAGAAAACTCGGGGGAATTTTTAATAATTTTGACAGGGAATTAATTTTATAAAGCAAGACAGAAAACCCAATATCTAAGAAAATGTAAAATGCACATCCTTTTAACTCACCAGGTCTACTCCCATGAAAGTCCATGATGAATATGCTTAAGTATGTTTGTAAAGAATTAAATGTAAAATGATTCTTTGAAACATTGGAATAGAAAAAAAGCATGAGCACCCTAAATATCCTTCAAATTATGGTTTATCCTCAAGATGGAACTGTGTATGTGCAGATATAGAAAGATCTGAAGATATTTTGAATGAAAAAATGAAGATGCAGAACAGCCGGAATCCATACTAGAAAAAATGAAATTGGACCTAATTTCTTTCATATCGGTCAACTCCTATATACTTAAGTGAAAACTGTTTTTAGATGGGAACATAACATTTTCATGACCTCAGAGTAGATAAAGATTTTGAAATAGGACTTAAAAAACACCAACCACAGAGTAAAAGATTGATAATTTCAACTACCTTAAGATCAAGAACCTCTCTTGATAAAGACAGAGTTAAGACAAGCGACAGTCTTGGGAGAAGGTGAAGTACGTGCACCCAGGAAAGGCCTCACGGTCAGTAACATAAAGACTCCCAACAAATCTTTAAGGAAAAGGCAGACAACCAAGAAAAAATTGGAGGAACACTTGAGCAGGAACTTCTAAGGAGGAAACGCAGTGACACAAATGTATCGGATGGTGTTCAACCTGGTTGTTGAATCAGAGAAGTGAAAGGGAACCACGTGACACACAGCAGACCGCTGACTAGATGGGCAGGAGCTCCAAGTCCGCCAGTTCTGGGCGCTGCTGAGAACGCAGAGCGCGAGAACGCTGGCCTCGTGGTGGAATAAACTCCACCCGAGCTCCAGCAGGTCCCTGGATGGCAGTAGGCAGCGCCCTGGGGCCCCGAAGACGCCCACGCAACAACGTTCATAAGTAGGGTTGTTTGTTAGCTTCCCAGTCTGGAAATCCTCAAACGTACTTCAGGGGCAGAAGAGATGAAATAAATATTTCATACAATGAAATTTATGTATTTTGTATATTGTATGAATATTTTTCATATTCACGAATATAAGCTGAATATACTGTATATTCGTTACATTCATACAACAGGAACAAACAGTGATGACCTGGATCACATATAAAACTGAGTGAAAGAAGGAAGGCACGAGAGATTCCATGCCATGCACGTCCAGTTCTAAGAAGGGAAAGACCAGAGGACACGGCGGCCACCTGGGCAGGTGTGCTCGGCGAGGGGGTTATCTTTCTGGACCTGGGGAGTGATTCTATGAACATTCACTTAATAATTGTTTGTTATATATTTTTGTGCACATTTCTCTACGTTCATTACATTTCACAAGAAGACTGAAAAAAATGCAAGAATAAATCCCTGCTGTGTTTAACCAATGTGTGTGTGTCCTCATGTGTGGGAAGACAGTCTCTGAAGGATGCCAAGAATCAGCTGGCATCTGTAGGTTGGGGGACTGGAATAGGAAGAAAATTTATGTTCCATTGTTAATTCTTCTTTATTAATTTTTTAAATGAAAAAAGAAAAAACTCACCTTAGACTTCTACAGTGCATGTGAAAACCCTACAGTTTCAAAAAAATTCGCCAATATGCCCCTTTTCGGAGACCGTATCTAATTTGTTCAGATACAAGGGAAGGGGGGCAGGGCGAGGGCCGCTGCGCACGGTGGCGCTGCCCCCGGTGATGCTTCCGCTGCTGCCGGGGCGGAGCATGAAGATACAGTCTGCTTAAACCGCCTCTGGAGGCTTCTGGCAGAACTTTCGGCACGTGTCCTGACGGCCGTACTGTGCAGGTGTGATCGTTCTGACAGGGAGGCAGGTGTGCCCGATGTGGACGCGGGCCCCTCTCCGCCTCCACCCGGGCATCCACTGTGCTCAGTTCAGCGCCCAGCGCCTCCTAACTTCTGCGGTGTTCGGAGTGGTCTGTCTTCCCTCGTTTTCACCAAATGAAACAATTTATTTAAAAGCCCTCCTGTTTCAGCGTGTTCAGCAGACAGTAATGAATATTTTTCCAGTTAAGAGAGAGTTTGTACCTAAGTTTCCCTTCTTGAGAAAGAAAAAATCAAATTCAAGGATATGCTTGTGATTTCATTCTATAAAGTGGTAGAACTTAACAAATGAAGGTTAGATTCATCCTCAACATGAACGTTGCTTAAAGAGCTGCCTTCAGGTTGGCTGGGGGTCACTGACAAATGACAAGATTGCCATTTTAAGAATAACAAGTTCCGGCTCTGAGGCGGGAGCAGGACCGGGAGCCGGGGCGTCGGCGTCGGGCCCAGCGCTGGAGGCCAGACTCACCGCGCACGCCGCCTTCTTTTGAAAGGGTAAGAAAAAGAAGAGGAAGGGAGAGAAACTACAGGAATCTACGTCAGTCTGGAACTGAACCTGTAATGTCTCCAACATATGCCTGTTCATATTTTTAACTGATTAAAATTTCAAAAAAGGACCAGAAGGCAGAACAAACATAGAGTATAGGAATATTAGCCAGACAAAAGCACAGAAGAATGGAATGAAAGACAAAGAAACCACACTAAAGTGCAAAATTGGACAAGTGTTGCCATTAAAGACAACGTGAACAATCGTCTGCAGACTTGGGTATGGGAGTGCACAGGTTCAAGAGCCTCTCTACAGGCACATCAGGCCACAGCTCAGTGTGCTGGGTCCTTCCTTGCCGCTGTGTACCAAAGATAAAGTGGAAAGAAATACTAGATCTTGAAGAGAGTTGACTGAAATGATGAAATAGATGGGCAGTATAGCCTGTGGTGAAAGATAAAAAGATTTTAATTCTTTTGTTCCAAGGTGAATGTTTATAACTTGGACCTGAGGTTACAAAGCCATGAAACGGGCTACTAAATGAAAGGGTGGTTCTTTGATTCCTACAAATTTTCAAGGAGAATAGAGATTGTGATCTTTTAAAGGATTTGTGTACATTATATAGTTCTTCTAAAGTGGAAATTGGGACCTAATCTATTTATGCCCCTTGAAGAATTATGGTTCTGTGAAATTTGCTTAACTTTCTGCCATCACATTCTTTTTAACTTTTTGTTCTTCAGAATAATTTCATGACCTTAATTTGGCTTCGTAAATAGGTTTCTTCTAACGGGAAAGGAATACATTGATGGGAAACAAGAGGAGGGTTATCTAGGTAGTTACAATTCCCGTGGTAAATGAATGTATAGACCTTCTCTTTAACAAGTTAGTGTTCTGTGAATTTGGTAAGTCTATGGCAGGCTGTTAGGGCCTAATAAACCCTTCAGTCGTGGAAGAAAAGACTTGAAACTGAGGTAATTAACTCTAAGACTTTTAAGGACAAGGATATATGCCACCAAAGGAAGTCTGTGTATGCAGCTAATCTAGGATTTGCAAATATAAGCTATGTTATTCCCTATTACCTTACATTGGTTATTGGATACTGTTGAGGAGACGTGTTGACCTTGGCATATTAGCAATGCCCAAAATGCAACACAACTAACTTAACAAAGTGCAGTTAGCTAAATGGATTATTAATAGAATCATTGCTATGGGCACTAATTAAGATGAAAACTAATTTCATGACCTGGTATAAGAAAACATCTAATCACATAAATTATCACCATTACAGAAAACTGGTTGCCTTAAGAAGCCACATCTTTAAAAGGGTGGGAATAAACCACGTATAAAGATGGTGTATCACAGCCATCTAGTCATTGGGCTTGAACACATATTAAATGCTTATGATATTTCGTATGACATATGTTAGGGTTAACAGTGATATAAAGGTACTATTTAGAATTTTTTTTCAAGATCTTTATTTCAACTAAGTGGAAACCCAAGGAAATTATATACTGTATTATCACAATAAACGTTTTTGCACATGCAAAAAAAAAAGAAAGAGTAACAAGCTCCGAAAGCCCGCAGCATCGTGGGTGCAGGGCCGCCTTTGCTGATGGGGCAGCGGGAGGCAGGCGTGCCCCTGGCTGCCCGGCTCATTGCCGAGCACGCTCTGTCCTGTGACGGTGGCCGCGGGCCACTGTCACTCTGCGGTGCTGAGGACCAGTAACGCGTGCTCCTCCCTTTGCCGCCTGCCTGGCCGCCAGTCCTCGCCTGTGTCACTGCCCGACTCGGCATCCAGGTGACCCCAGGAGATGGCTGTGAGCACAGGAGAGCGTGGGGAGGAGACACACACGTCCTCCTTTCCTGCTCCTTGCTCTGGAGCGTACATCACGGCAGCAAGACACCGGAACACTGGTCACGTCAGAAATTCCGCCGCCCACGAAAGGCTGGGAAGAGGAAGTGCTCCGTAAACAGGTGCAACGTGGATGAATCGGCAGAGATCTTCCTCTCGCGTCACCAAAGGCTGTTGAAAGCAGAGTGGAGCCACGTGGCTGGCTTCGGGAGCCCCTCTCTCTTCAGACCCCCGGAGAGAATGTGCTCCTGTGTGAACTGCCTTTTTGCGGGTGATTATGTGGGCAGTGCACACGCCCACCAGCCTGACTGTTGACAGACGCATAGCCAGGAACGGTCCCCCCAGAGCCCAGCCCAGGGCTCTACCTGGGACACAGCTGCCCGAGGATGGCTCCCAGGTGGGCCACCTGGTGCCCTCTGTTGCCTCCCAGCCTCCCCTCTAGACGGTTGAGTTTGTTTGAGACCAGGCCGCGTAACAGGCAGCATGACTTCATCATATGGTGTCTTTGCCGTAAGCAAACGTGTGGGTCCAGTGCTGAACGGAGGGAGACGAGGTGAGACCAGGACTTGAGTGAAGAGGGGCCGCCTGTTGGCACCGGCCCGCAGGCCCACCGAGTGAGCTCCTTCTCTGCTCAGGCCAGAGCCTCCCTACTGCGAGTTTATTCAGAGTGGCGTGGATGAAGTTGGTGAGTCGATGTGCGGTGAGTGAGAGGAAGAAGGAAGACGGCAGGTGCTGGCTGCAGTCGCTGTGGAGCCGCAGGAGCAGAGTCTCCCTGCTTGTGTGTCTGGAGGGGGCACCGAGGGACGTAAGCACAGTGCTCTTGTCTGCGTTTCCGCCTCTGTTAGAGCAGCGTTTCAGGTTGGTCCTAGCTCCGCTGTCTTCATTTTAATACCAGTTATAACATGATTTTGAAAAGCAGATACTTCAGGGATAAAAGGGGGTTTCGTGTTCCTGTTTGCTGGGAAAATCACAAAAGGTTACTTGACTACAAAGATGGATGAAAGGCCACAACAAGTTATATGACTGCTGAAAACAGCATGACTTGTTAATAGTTTCATTAAGATGCTCCAGATGCAGTCATCACGCTGCTGAGATGCAGAGGACAGAGCTCTCAGCTTCATGCTGGTCTGCTTTGCCACGTTGGCGGTGATGTGGGTGAGTTCAGAAAGGACCAAGCAAAAGCCTAAGGCCTCAGCGCTTTCACTGCTACAACTTGAAACCTCTTAGCTCAGTCCCACTCAGCTGGCAGTGCCCTGCGTGTCTCTGTCCATGGGGACTGGCCCTGTGGGTTCATCCCTCCTTCATGACCTCGGGGATGCTCCTGTCCCTAGGGACGGTGAAGGTGGAATACGGTGATTCCCTTTCCCACGTCCCAGGCGGTGCGCTTCCCTTTGGACCCTTGCTGTTTCGGGATCAGGAGGTGAACGGCGTGAGTCGTGGTGGAGCTGGCATCGTCCCTTCCGAGCGGGGGTGAAGGCGGAGGACCGATCATCAGGTCACTGTGGTTCTTCTGTCTTTCCCCGTGGCTCTCCAGCCAGCGTGCTTTTGAAGTGGCACTCATTTGAGCAAACCAAGTGTATCATAAAAGTGTCTGTTGGAAGCTGTGGTCCTGCCAGCTCAGCCGGTGCTCACAGTTCTGGAAGATTCCTGTGAGTCGAGTGTGTGAGCACAGCTTTGGACTGGGGTAAGTTTCTCTTACTGGAGACGTGCCGCCCACCCCCATGACCTGGGCGACACGGGGTTCCTGCTTGTTCCCCTGCCTTGGTTAGTTGGGAGGAGAGAAGAGGGGGAGCTGGTTTATTTTCCCTTCCGCGTGAAGGTTCCTGGACCGTGAACTTGCCCGTGGGTTGCCAGGAGGTGTAGGGGAGGGTGCAGGGTCAGGCGACTCCGAAAGGTCACCTGGGTTTCAGTCCTGCGCACCACGTGACGGCGTGGACACCCAGAGCGTCCCCCCGGGTCCTAAAAACTAGTCCCCTCGTTCACGAGAGCTTGAAGCGCGGGCGAGTCCGGCCGTGTGTAGTGGTGGAACCAGCCCCAGGCTGACCGGGCGGGCCTGTGAGTCTGTGACCTTCTGCCCAGAGGCAGAGGCCAGAGCTCCTTCCCTGGGGGCTCCGCCCTGGACGCCCGCTGACAGCGGGAAGTGCGGCAGCTCAGGCCAGGGGCGGCACTGGCCTCCCGCTTCTTGGCACCAGGGTGAGGAAGGGGATGGGGGAGGGAGGGTCACCTGAGGGGGAGGGTCACGGGCGAGGCATTTCTGCCTGCGGCTCGGGAGGCAGCGGTCAGCAGGACGAGATGACGTCTGCCCAGGGCGTGCCGCTCACACGGATGTCAGATCAGCTTCAGGGGAGGTCACTGCAGCAGCTGAAGCTCCAGCTGGGCCGGGGCGAGGGGAGGGTGGGGGGTGACCGCAGCCTGGGTCTCTCTAGGGAGGGGACGGCCGAGCAAGAGGTGCCGGAGGGGCCCGGCCCCCAGGGCTTCCCACCGGAGGCCTAGCAGCAGGGCTGGTGTGGAGCTTGGCTGCAGGCCTGCCCTGGGCAGCTGTCCCCGGCCGTCGTCCCCAGGGCACCTCCCAGCAGACCCCTCTCTTCTTTAGCACCGGCCCGTGCGGCGGGTGGGAGGAGGGTGGTGCCCGATGGCGACGACGGGCACCTCAGAGTCCGGGGAGGCGCCGCGTGCGATGCTGGGAGACAGGGGCCCCCGGCAGGAGCGCTTCGTGCCCCGCCCTGAAGGCTGCCAGCTGCCCCACCTGGACGGGCCCCGCGGGGCCCCGCCGAGTGTTGGGGCCTCACACGGTACGGGGTGCTCTGCCGTGGGGACCGTCTCTGCTGAGTGTCACTTGTAGGAAGGGACCCTGTGGGTGCCCTCAAGGGGAGAGGGTGGCCCGCCCCTGAGGGGACACGTGGCTGCCATGCCCAGTGAGGAGGAATCCGCCCCAGTGCGGCTCTTGCAGGCCAGTCCCTCTGCCTTCCTCCCCTTCCCCCAGGGCCCTCCTGGCAGCTGGCAGCGACCCAGGTGCTCAGTGTAACGGGCTCCGCGGCATGATTAACCAGGTGGGCAGGGAGCAGGCCCACAGCTCTTAAAGACTAATTCTCCATTGACTCATTTTATCCTTTCGGAAGAAATATTTTGTGTATCGATTTGATCTAACCCACCCCCGCCCCCCGGATGCATGGGCAGCTCAGGCAGGAGGAGGTGACTCTGAGCGAAGCCTTAGGTGCCTTTGCTGGGAGTTCGCCCTTCAGGCTGTGGCTGCAGCCACAGGTGAGCATCTGGGAGGAGCTGCGGCGATGGACCACGTTCTGCGCGCAGCTGCTTCCCATCCCCACCCGTCCGGTGATGTGGCGCCGCTCAGGTGGGAAGAAGGAGTTTGCTCTGTGCTTGTTGACCGGGGTTCAGCAGAGCAGAAGGTACCAAAGAAAAGAGGCACAGCTGTGTCCTTGCAAGGGCTCCGTCCTGCTTTTTACTGATCTTTCTGGAAAGCCTTTGACATTTTATATTTTAAAATATTTCTTTTAACTGATGAATGTGGTCAGTTTGCTTTGGGCCCCTTTCCTCTTCTTATCGCCCATGATTTGGGAAAAATGGAAGTAGATGGAATCTGTTTTAATTTTTCCCAAAATTGAAATGTATTATTTAATTTTTTGGTGAAAAAGGAAATATATTTCCTTTCATACCTTTTTCATATGCATGTTTCCCATAATATTTCCCATAATTAAAGCATATATACAATAAAAAAAGAAATATGCTAAATGGTGGACATTTGGGTTGTACAGAAAGATGTAAGGAATAAAATAAAAAACACCCACTTATTATCCTAAAACCCCAAAGTAATCATCATGAAGGACACTTCAGTGAATAGCCTTTCAGATGCTTTTCTGGCACAAAAATGGAATCCTGTAGTTCTGCAGATTTTTCTTGTCACTTATCAAAATACAGACTCTCTTACCCCAGTTTGCTGAGTCATATTCCCCTGGTAGGTACTGACAGGCAGTGCCCATTGTAGGGAAGTGCTGTTATGTCTTTAACTAATTCTCTAGTGGTGAAAACTTAGGTTTCAGTGTTCTGTTTCAGCCCCTTTAACCCCTTCATAATCATATGAAGATATTCTCAGCTCAGGTTTGGGGAATCCATTAGTTTCAGGTTTTGTTTTTTTAAACCATGTCAGGTGCTCAGAGAATGGTCTTCTGATCACCACCACCACCACCACCATCATCATCATCCATGTTGAGTAAATCTGGCTGGGGCTGTGTTAACACCCTGAAAGTACCCGTATGAAATCTGTGACCCTTCACAGGCACCAAGGCCTCCAGTATAGGGCCTTTCTGGAGAGTTTTGAGCTCTTGGGGGCTGGACCTGGAGGTGTTGGGCATCTGAATATCAAGCCCATGGAGCATGTGTTTGAGGTGGTGTCTTTGCCTACAAGGAGACGGTTTCTAGTGTGGTTCTCCGCCTGTGTGGCTGTGGCCACCCAAGCTGTCCTGGTGGGATTAATGCATCGGTCTCTGTTCTTACAGCTGAGCTTGGCGGGAGTGTCTGATCAGAAGTGGTGACACATTAGAGTGAGAGGCCAGGAAGTTGGCAGGACCCAGTAGGACTCATGTGAGCACATAGAAATGAAGCTGTTTTCTAAGTGATTTAATTAGTTATGTCCAGGCAACGCAGGTGGTGTCTCAGCATGACATTATAGAACCTGAAACCAGCTTTCGCTTGGGGTTTCCCTCGATGGGTCTGGTCAATCCCAGTTACTCCCAGGACTCAGTATTTCCACTTTGCAAAATGAGTTCCGAAAGACCTAGCCTCCCTGTGAACATTGTGAGATGTACCACCTCAGATCAGCCCAGAGGGCTCTGCAGACCCTGTAGTTCTGTTATTGGTCTTTGAAAGACATGTCTTGCAATTAGAGCAAAATTATTTCTGTGTCCTACACTTTCCATAACTAATGTATTTAATATATAATTTCTATATTAATATACACTAAGAATTCACATTGAAAGAATGAGAGATGGGATAGAATAAGGGTTGGCAAACTGTAAATTATCAGATGATAAATATTTTGGCTTTGAAGGCCATGTAAGGTCACCGTCTCCTCCTTCTCCATTTCCTCCAACTCCTTTTTCTTCTTCCCTTTAAAAATGTAAAAATCATCCTTAGTCTAGAGGCCCTATAAGGAGAGGTCAAGGGCAGAGTTGGGTCTGAGGTCTCTAGCTTGCTGACCCTGGTCAGAGTCTCTCCCACGAAGTTACTGGTAGCCAAAGTTCTGCTGAGCCCTATGTTACTCCGCCGTACATCCAGCTCAACCAGAGTTTTAAAGGATGGTTTCACACAGCATGTATTCATATTTATCAATTTCCAAGAAAATTTACAAGAATCAGAACTGAACTACAGACTTCTCCTCTTGGCCATGATGAGCAAGTTTGCAGCAGATCAGATTTCCTGCAGAGAACAACTAGAAAACCTGGATAAAATACATAGGACGTCTGTTTGAAGGCATTGGGCAGCTTCTAAAGCAACCAGGACTTAAGAGGCCGAGATCCCACAGAGAAGGGGCCAGAGGAGGACTGATGCTGTGCTTCTGGGGAGAAGAGGCTGAGAAACTAGGCAGGGGTTGTGGGGAAGAGGCATGGAAGAGAGCAAGAAACCAGTAGGACATCCTGCCATGTCACACACTTGTGAAGTCCTCTAGCTCCCAAAGAGAGATAGGTACAGAGAAGAGAGGCCAGGGCCTGTGGCTCTCTCTTTCCAGGTGTTTGCCCAATTATTGGGTTGCAGGGCTAAAGCCTTATCAGAGAGGAACAGAGAAGCAGAGCAGAATTTTTGGCAGTCTCATATATCCAAAGAGACAAGACTGGAGTTCAAGGACTTCTAAGGAGGAGAGGCCATAGCCCACACCCAGGCCTCAGTTGAGACTCCTGATGAGTTGCACCCCAGGCGTGTGTGTGACCCCAAGATAGAATGGCCCTTGACAAGATGAGTCCTGTCTTGTTGGCTTAGTCCTTGACTGGATTAAGTGACCTGCCCCTGTTCTGGCTGCCTAACCAAGGAGGAAGGTAAGGAGATAAAATCACCCAGAGTGGCTGCAGTTTCATACATGATATCTGGCATTCAGTTGTCAAGAATGAATGACCAAAACCAATCACAAAAATAGGTGATGGAAGAATGTCCACACACAGTTACTGTACTTACCACACTCAAATTTTAACATAACTGTGACTGATAGGTCCAAGAAAATAGATGACAAAGATACAAACTTTTACTGAAGGAATGGATTCTAGAAGTAAAATAATCAAATGGAAATACTTGCACTGGATTTAGGAACTTAATGATGGTATAACAGAAGATTGGACACAGCAGAAGAGGGGATCAGTGAACTGGAAGTAGGTCAGAAGGAAATAACCAGGCAGAGCAAACTGATAAAAACTACAGGAAAGAGTGTATGCGACAAATGGGGTATGTGGAAAGGTTTGCTACACGTGTAACTGGAGTCACAGAATAGGAGAGAAAATGGTGCAGAAGCAATACTTGAGATAATGTCTCAGATTTTTTTCCAAAACTGAAGAAAGACACCAAAACTTGGATTTTAAAAGATTTACTAAATAGCCATTTTGCAGGTAAAAAAGGTTGAATAAAGGCAGTGTTTTATGGTTCAACCCCATAGAATGAATATAAAGAAAACCACACCTCTGAAGACCGTACTAAAATTAGTAAAAACTAAAGTTGAAGAGAAAATCTGGAAAGCAACATTACATTCTGTTAGTTTTACATTCCATTCCATAGTTTCTGTTCTGTTTGAACAGAAACTATGGAAACCAGAAGACAGTGTAAAGACAATTCTGATGTGGTGAGAGAAAGAGCTCTCAGCCTAGACATAGAATATTCTCTGAAATTATTGTTCAGATATAAAGGTGGCGTAATTATATGTCGAGACAAACAGAGCTTGAGAGACTCCATCAGGAGAAGACTCTCAGTAACATGTAAAGGGAGTTCTTCTGACAGCAGGATGTGAAAATGAGGAGGTGCAGGACGGAGTGGGGAGGGGCCGGTGGCAAATACACACAGACATGGGCCTCATGGGAGGTAAGGTGTCCTCAGGTTCTAGCACCACCTGGGACACAATGACCGTGCTACACTGTAGTGAGTCGGCGACCGTGTTGTGGTTTCTAAGGTGACCACAAAAAACAGCTAGCAAGCTGAGAAAGGGGAAAAAGGAATAATAGAAACACTCAATCTAAAAGCAGGCAATAAGACAGAGAGAAAAAAAGGACACATAGAGCAGGTGGGACAAATAAAAAACAATGATAGGTGGTAAGTGCAAACTCCAATACACCAATAATTGTGTTGAAAATAAATGGGCTAAATATTCCAATTGAAAGTTAAAGATTGTCATTGAAAAACAAAACCCTTTTTATATGTTGCTGATTACCACTTTAAATTCAGGGATATAAAAGATTGAAAATAAAAGAATGGAAGAGGATACCATGAAAATACTCACCTAAGGCGAGCTGACATAACTATACTAAAATACAAGTAGATTTTAAGGTAGGAAGCATTTTTAGAGATAAAAAGCTCATAATAAAACATGAGGGTCAGTCTACCAGGAACATGCAGTAATTATACATTTGATGCCCCTGATGATATAACTTCAAAATACATAAAGCAAAAATTGAGAGAACCAAAGGTAGAAAAAAATGCATAATTAACAGATTTTAGCATATTTCTGTAAATAACTGGTAGAACAAATGGAGCAAAAAATAATACACGAAGATAAGAAGATCTGAAGAACAGGATGAATGCATCTGACCTAACAGACTCATGTAGAACCCTGCACCCATCCAAATAGAATACACAGTCTTTTCAAATGTATGTGGAATATTATCAAAATTGATCAGATGTTGGGCAAAAAAAATGTCTAAAGATTGAAATCACTCTCAGTAGTTCTATGACTTAAGGAATTAAGCTAGAAATCAATAAAAATAGGTAGAAAATCCCTAAATGTTTGGAAATTAAGCAGTACTCTTCTAAATACCCTGTATATCGAAGAAGAAATATCAATAGAAATTAGAAAATATCTTGAGCTGAATGATAATGAAAACACAACATTGTAAGATTTGTGGGATACAGCTAAAGCTATGGTTGGAAGGAAATTATGATCTTAAATGCTTTATTAGAAAAGAAGAAAAGTTAAAAATAAATAATTCAAGTATACATCTCAAGAATTTAGAAAAAGCAGGAAATTTAACTAAAAAAAAAGAAAACAGAGGAAGGCAATAATAAAGAACAAAAAATACTGTAGTAGAAAACATGTACAGCAGAGAGAATGCAAAGCCAATAATTGGTTCTTTAAAAAGATTTTAATGTTTATTTCTGGCAAGACTAATCAGCAGGGCTTCCCTGGTGGTGCAGTGGTTAAGAATCCTCCTGCCAATGCAGGGGACACGGGTTTGAGCCCTGGTCTGGAAAGATCCCACATGCCGTGGAGCAACTAAGCCTGTGCGCCACAACTGCTGAGCTTGTGCTCTAGAGCCTGTGAGCCACAACTACTGAGGCTGTGCTCTAGAGCCTGTGAGCCACAACTACTGAGTCCACGCACCACAACTACTGAAGCCCGCATGCCTAGAGCCCATGCTCCGCAACAAGAGAAGCCACCGCAGTGAGAAGCCCGCTCACTGCAATGAAGAGTAGCCCCACTCGCCGCAGCTAGAGAAAGCCTGCGCACAGCAACGAAGACCCAATGCAGCCAGAAATAAATAAATTAAATAAATTTAAGAAAAGACTAATCAACAAAAGAGAGAAGGACCAAATTACCAATACCAGGAATAAAAAGTGGACATCGCTATAGATCCTACAGACCTTAATAAGACAATGAGGGAATATTGTGAACAACTTCTGCCTGTAAGTTCAGATAAAGTGGCAAAGCTAGGTATATAAACTCTTCCCCCATGATTCAGCAGTTTCACTCCTAGGTAAATATTCCCAACAGAAATGCATACTTAGTTGTACAAAGGACATGTACAAAGATGTTCCGTATCTGTGAAAGCTGAACATATTCATCTCTTATGGTCCAGTAATTCCTCTCCAATTATATAACCAGCAGATGGTGACCGAGCGGGGCAGGGCATGCTCTGGATTATGGGTCTGTTTCTGAGCGTGTGCGTTCATTCTGTGAAAGCCATCAGGCTGGGCGCTTCTCATTTGTGCACTCTTTGGAATGCATGTTATATTTTAATAAAAAGTGGTTTGTTTTCATACCACTTTAAACATATTCCAGGGGCCTTAAAATATATTGTCTCAGCTGAAACTCACAAAAACCTTCGTAGGAGGAGACTCCAAGCTTTAAGTGACCTTCATTCTCACCAGTTAGGGGGGCGTCTGAGCCAGGTCCAGCGTCCCAGCTCCAGCTCCGTCTGCATCCCTCCCACTCTTCAGCATGGCCTGGAAACACACAGACAGACTCATTTTTTATAAGCTACATGTTTGAATTCTGATATGTGTGCTGCCCTTATGAGGGACTGTTGTTTGTAGTCTTCCCCAGCTTGTTAAGTTTGGGTGCTCATTTAGGGAACGAATCCACTGTTGCTGAACACCTGTCCCGCGTCAGCCACTGTGCAGACACCTGCACACATCACTTCTGTTGGTCCTCTCCATATTACTGCAGGCATGGCCATCTTTCTTTTCTCCCTCACATTTCGTGAAAGGTACTCAGTCCTCTGGGTGGTCTGGAGAACATTCCGTGGTCCTGGCTGCAGTAATGGGTCAGGAGGGGTCATGTGACCCCCACTATCCAATCCAGGTGAATTGTAGGAGTTCCCGAGAATGCTGGGGGAAGAACCCTGTTTCTGCTCATGTGGACAGGACAGCAGATGTGAGAGCTGTGCAGCTGTCATCACCCAGAGGAGGGAGCCTGCAGGTGAACCCCGTGACACAGTGAGCGGATAAGAGAGGGAAAGAAAGCAGACTTGATAACACAGCGGAGCTATTGCATGCAGCTCCCCTAAAATCAGCCCTGTCTTCTGGACGCTTTAGTTACATGAACCAACACATTCCCTGATTTTAAGCCAGTTTCAGTCACATTTTCTCTGATTGGCAACTGAAAGTGTCTTAACTGACGCGGAGGTGGAAATTTTAATCGGTTCTGATTTGTTCAAAATTGCACAGCTAACAAATAGCGGAGCCCAGAACTGGAGCTTATGTTTTTCCCACTCCAAGGCCCCTTTCCACTGAGCCATGCCCGTCACTGAAGTGCGAGGAGCAGGCCCTCTAGCGCAGTGGCCTCAGCGCACGGCGCCCAGAGCTGCCCCCAGACAGCCAAGCCACCGCGAGCCCGGTTGCTAGAAGCTTTCTCGCCTGAACGAGTTCCACGTAAAACATAGGCCTAGACATCAGCCCTCTGGGTGGGAGACCGCGCTGCACCTTAGCAGGGGCTGAGGAGCCGCGTTCCTTGGGCAGTTACAGCTCAATTTGATTCTCTTGCCTGTTGGAGTCCTTACAAAATATTGTTGTTTGGTGAACCTCCACGTTGCGCAAGTAGGTGTTCTTAACCTCGTGTCGTCCGCCCGGTCTGGGGGGTGTCCGTGGTCTCTGTGCCCCGTGGAGCCTTCCTCTCATCCCCTCACCCACCTCCCTGTACGTAATCGCTTCTGCTTGGAGGTTGGACTTGACGCTCACAGTCTATGCCGTGTCACGGGAACTGCTCTCACGTCTGTTTGCGTTTCAGTGAGAAGCCTGTAAATTTAACGCAATACCAGGAAACGAGTCTGCCTGCATCTTTTCGGATATCTGCATGCTGATGGTTCTGCCCTGGAGCATTTTTTCTCGGGCAGGACTCTGCTGTCTGTGCACGTCTGAGCACTGGGTGACCCGAGCCCCACGGAGCCGGGACTCCAGGCCGGGAGTGGGTGAGCCTGTGGGGACCGCGTGCACCTCAGACACCTGTAGAAGCTGAGGAGCTGGATGGTGGGAAAACCACGGGAGCCGGCGAGCGCTGGGGGCTCCCGTCAGCCTCCAGCCCGCGCTCTCTGCCCACACGGCCTTCCCTGGGCTTTCTCGGTGCCCCATTTCTTCACGGGTCTGCTAGAATGTGCCATGGCTGTGATTTAAACATGCTCTTCCTGGAGACACTGGGGAGCCCGTGCTGTGGAGAGAAGTTTGAAACCCAGTTCTGGGTGCTCTTGGCGCTGACGACCCCCGACCCCCAGGTGCCCGGGACTCGGGGATGGCCACTCACTCAGGTGTCCATCACCCACGGACAGAGTATTCTCCAGGAGCAGAGCAGTTGTGAGAACGTTACGAGTTAATAACTAAAATAGGCAGAGCTAGGAGTCAAAGCCTTGAGTGCAAGCCCAGGCTTTGTTGTCGACCAGCTAGCTGTGTGCCCCAGAAGGATCCGTTGCCCGGCTAGAATTTGTTAAGCGCGCCCTCCCGCCTGCTGGCACCAGGGGGCCGAGCACACAGCGGCTGATGATTGCAGGTCAGCTTGTTTCACCGTAATAGTTCCTTTTTATTGCTGTAAATTCCCATTGCTGTAAAAAATAGCTGTCTCTATTGGAAAGAACTCTGAAAGAAGTGACTAAATAAAATATAAATACATGGGCGGAACTTTCTGAGCAAAATCAGGAATGATAGTTGTAATCGAATTGTAACTCCCTTCCTGTTGGATTTTGTTTGCTGCCCGGCCCTGCAAATCTGCCACAGTCCACTCAGAGGACATTTGCTAATTGGGAATGACCTTCCTATGCAAAAGAGAGGCATGGCAGAGTAACCATGAGCAGAGGGTGGGGGCTATGTGCCATTAAAATGATACTTATGAAGAGTTTTCTAAGGACAAAAGAAACTTCTTGTGGCATAATGCTAAATAAAAAAGGAAACTGTACAATTGTACAGATAACGTGACCTCAACTATGTGAAGAAAGCCTGAATGGAAAGAAAAGGAACTGTGCCAGTTGTTAACAGCAATTCCTCAGATTGGTGGGGTTGTGAATACTTTTACTTTTCTTCTTTACAGTTTTCTGTGTGTGAACAAGAATTCTTTAAAAGGACAACCTTTGACGGGACTTTTAGGAAAGGCTTCCTTAAGGCTCTCACCACCTCTCTCTGAGCCATAGGGAATGGACCCTTTTTCTCTCGGATGCTCTGTGAATTACACCGTATCTTGTGTGCACTCACCACCTTATGCTACCCTATTTGAAAAATGACTTTCTTTCACTTTGGCCTAAAATGAAGTGCTCCAGCTCCTGCGTCCCTCTCTTAGGAGCCAGTTTCATATGTGGCCCCAGGCTAGAGATGGGTTTGTTGGGTTCCATAACACCTTCTTTTTAACACTTGGTTATAGGTTAAGAGAACCACTGAAATTTGGAGACTAAGCAGAATTTAAGGTTTAGGCAGAATTAGATACTGAGGCATCAGCCTATCCCCTGATAGCAAATCAGACAGGACTTTTGCAGTGTATCATTCCAGGTTCTTAGCTGCAACCAGCAGGCAGGATCTGCTCTCCGAAGCCCTTTTCCCACGTACTTCTAGCAGCAGGCAGCACGGCCCCAGGGGGTGCCTGTCTGCCTCCCCCCAGCCTCCCTCCTGTGTGGCGTCTCTGGCCCGTACCCGCTCTGTGTGGATCTGGACCTCCCCCTTTTCCCCTGCTGTGTCCGCTTGGTCACCTAGTTTGTCCAGCCCACCTTCCCAAGATCATCTCTCTGATCCCAGGTTCACACTGACAAAGCCTAGTGCGTCTCCTCTGCACCCCGAGTGCTTGCACGTACCCCTAGGTCAATGCCTGTCTCGTGACATTTTGTTGTAATGACATATTTGCACCTCGCTCTCTCTCGGCTGCTGTATTGTGTGGTTTCCAGAGATGCAGAAAAAACTGTGTGTGTGTGTGTGTGTGTGTGTGCGCGCGCAGATATTTATCTTAAGGGACTGTCTCCGGTGGCTGTGGGACTGACAAGTCCACACTCCGAGCGGCAGGCCTGAGGCTGCAAAGCCCCGGCAGGAGGAGACGTTGCAGCCTGGAGGCAGAATTCCTGCTTCTCGGGAAACCTCAGTCCCTGCTCTCCAGGCCTATGAATGGACGAGGCCCAGCACGTTGTGGAGGGCCCTCTACTTACAGTCAGCGGATTGTGGATGGTAATCACATCCACAGAAACCTTCACAGCCACACCTAGATTAGGGTCTGTTTAAACAGCCCGTGCGACGGCCTGGACCGGCGCAGGACCGCGCGGGAGCCCCTCCGGTTGCCCGGCGCATACAGGGGTTGTGAAAAAGCACTGCGCCCACGCCCTGCTCTAAGGACTGCTCCTGCTGGAGGAGGTGTCCTGACAGTGGCGTCGCACTTGCAGACGTGTGTGCAGTCTGTTCTGTGTGCTCAACGTGTGCTTAAATTCGGCCAGAGACCCGTTGAGAAAGGAATCAGGAGGGTCGGTTCTTTAGTCATCGTTGTCTCCGGCGGTCCTGGACTCTGTCTGCTCCCATGCAGGATATGCCCTTGGGTGCCGAGCCAAGGTTCTAAGCACAGACTCAGGAGCAGCGAAGTGTTCGGGGCGCGTTCTGACAGCGTTCCCCCACTTTGCCCCTTGACTGAGTCCTTCACACCTGAGAGGCGTCAGTGCGACTTCCTGTTTTGCCCCTGCTTTCCTTCCGCTTCACAAAGCCGAGCGGAGGACAGAAGCCCAGTCGGGAGGAAGGGCGATGCCGCCCACCCTGCTGCCCGGGCCGTGGGCTCCGCGTGGGCGGGGACTGAGTGAGGGTCACGGGGCACCCCTGGGCCACGTGCGCGTGTGCGCCTGCGCTCAGGAGAACCGTTCGGCACCACGGGGTGGGAGAGCCGAGCAGGGCTCAGCGTCACCTTCCTCACTGACAAAGTGCAAGCGAGAGGCAAGTGTGAGGATGCAGTGAAGCAGTGCAGACCGCCGAGCACAGGCTCAGTGCTGCTTTCTGATGAAATTCCAGTGTGGCCCTAGTCCTCTGTCAGGTCTCTGCTTCCCCATTTCCTCATCTGGAAGGGGAGGAGTCAGACAGGCCCGTTTCTAAGACCCCCGGGACAGTCCTGGGGCTCAGTGCGGCCTCGGGGGTCCAGGGAGGTCCTCACGACCTCGCCACCCAGCGCTGGACATCCTGAGGGTTTGCTGAGGCCCCGCCGGCCCGCAGCCCGGGATGAGGGGTGGTCGTGGCTCCCCCCGCCCCTCCCCTCTGGGCCGCGCGTCTGAGTGTTTCCCAAAGGCTCACTTCATCCGGCTGACCCTGCTCGGCCTTTCCTTTGTTACCTTAAAAAGTGCCGGTTTTGCGACACATTTGCACTTGAGGGGCACTAGCCCCCGGTTTTCTTTCCCCACTGCTTCGGGCCCCTGAGCAGAGCGAGGGGCCTGTGGTCCAGTTCTGTCCGGGGAGCTGGCTTGTGCCATCGCCTCCTCTCTCGTTTTCTCTTTGGGGACAGTCAGGACCTGTCGTGTCTTCAGTGCTGCCACGCAGTGGGCGTGGGGCGGAGTGGTCTGGGCCGGCTGAGCTCGGGAGCTCAGTGACCAGCCCGAATCAGCGTCACCTGGAGCCTGAGTCGGCCACCGGCGCCGCAGGCGGGGCTGCAGGTCACGGCCTTGCAAGTGGCACCTGCTGCTTCCGGTGGAGAGGGGGGCACTTTTCTTCTTTTTTCTTATTTCCATCTTCCTTTGATTTTACTGTCTTTGAGACGTGCAAGAGTAAGCATGTGTCTGTGAAATGAGATCGGCAGCACGCAGAGTCCCGGCTCGCGCCCACGTCCAGGTCTGTGGCTCAGGCAATGAGAGGGCGCTTGGGAGCTGCCGCTGGCCGCTTGCTGGGCCCTCACGGCACGTGCTCCAAGTCTCCCCCAGCCGAGGGGGCCGCAGCGCAGGCCTGGCCCTCGTCTCTCCCACTGCGGGGCGCTGTCTGTGAAGCTCAGCAGCCCGCCTGGCACTGCGAGTCTGTGCGTTTTTAAATGTTGTGGGTTCTTCTTGGGTGCGGGTGGGTTTCCTTGGAGACCGGCTCCGTCACAGCTTCCATCTTGGAGGCAAGATTCAGTAACTTGTGAAATTAATGCATTCCTGTCAGTTTGCATGTTAATGACACGGTCCTGTAGGTGTTCTTTGAATGGCGGATTTTATTGAAGTATTTCTGGGATGAACCTTGATTGCTAATGACCAAACTTCCTCTTTAACAGTAATGTGGCCTCCCTCTCAGCCCCTCTCTGGAGATGACTTCACAGGTCTGACAATGAAGGAAAAGAAACCTAACTGTTTAGAGTTCAGACAAACTTTGTTTTTTTATCCCCAATAGTAATTCTCTATTTCCTCACAGCTATTGATGAATATGTGGCGTAAATGTTTGATCACTACTTCTAAATGTAAAAAGTTTCAATTTCAGTTATATCCCACGTATATCAAACAGAGCAGATGGCTCTCAAAGCAGCACAGAACATATTGGAGAGAAAACCAGCAACTTGCTCCACATTCAGCTTCATTTTTCTTTCACTTTCATGGAAACCATAGATTGTTTCCGTGTTTCAGATCAAACATGTTTTTGAGCAAAGAGTACATTACCCAGCTGTCCTAAAAGCCATTACTCGTCACTGTTCAAATTTAATCCAGGCCATCTGTTACATTTCTTTCTCTGCATTTATTTTTGAGGCACATCGCAGGAAAGCTGCTTCTTGACACATCTCACTTGGAGAAGTTACAAAAAGGAAAGTATGTCAGAAACTTTAGGTATCGTTTTGTCAATGCATTTTTGCATAAATAATTAGGTTATATTTCACTTAGGTTCAGAAACCCAGTGCTATTACCCCAACTTAGAAATAAATTTGAAGACTCCATGAAACAAAGCAAATCTTTTTATATTTCTTAACGGGGTGGGTCTCAATAATATGCAACAGGTTAAATTCTTCCTTTTAAGTGTGATTCTGTTGAAATTTCTATCTGAAGACTTGAGACTAAATGGTAATTAGTGTGTAATGTATATACTAGTGTATTCGTCATTGGTCGTGTACCTGGTAAATGGGTATAACTGGCCTATTTTTATTCTGAAGCCTGAAATAAAGATCTGAGCCACTGGGGCTGAAGGAGGTATGAGTCATCTCTCCAGAAATGAACTTGAGCCCAGCCGTGTCCTCAGATGACCTTGGCGGAGCTGGGCGCGTGGTTGCCTCCTGCATCGGCTTTGGAAACGACGGGAGGACGAAGGTGAGGGTCTCCGCACGGCTCTGCTGGAACCTGGGCTGTTCCCTTCCCCAGGGCTGCAGTCCCCGTGGTTTCCCGCTCTGTGACTCAGCCGCACTGGGGATGTGGACACGTCTCGTTTACAAGGACGGGGAGGACGTGAGTCAGTGGCCGCAGCAGCCCCAGTCACGACGGCTGCCATGGTATTACCCGCTTCAGGACGGGATGTGGGACGAGGGAGACGGAATCTGTTTTCCTGGAAGCCCGTGTGGTAGAGTGAAGACATTGTTTTCCTGATTCACGTCCGTGACAGCCCGTGTCTTCGGGAGGGAAGAACGGTACAGGAGCCACACCTCCGTGTGTAAATCGATTGCGTGACATCGGTTAAGTCTCCCCTTCCTGGAAATACCTCTCGAATCGAGAGCAAAAGCCAGCTTTGCAGGTGCGCTGCTCTCCTTTGCCTTCGAGGAGGAGGGGAAGCTTGTGCGGACCCTCTGCTGGGAGTGGTCTTGGGCTGAACCCTCAGGAGAGCAGGCCGAGGGCCCGAGCTCTGAAAGGAGCCCCTGGGCGCGCAGAGGGTGAGGAGGTCGCGGGACCCGCCACGGGTAGGCCGTGGTCCTGCTCCTCCGACGGCTGTGTCTGAGCCCCAGGCAAGGCCATCGCTGTGCCGTGGACTCCTTGCCTGCCTTGGGAAGGAAGGCAGACAGTAGCTGTGTTGGGAGAGAGATGGCTTTCGCTGTTCTTTGCCCCCTTACCCAGTGCTCCGACCCACCCTGGCAGAACCCACTACGATGTGGCTTATTCCCACGTAGGCTTGGAGATGAGACGGGTGAAGTCACGTGCAGAGAGCATGACCGTTGCTTGTGCTCAGCCGGTGTTTGCTAAGTGACAGAGGTGGTAAACGTCTGTACCGCCCGGCACATGCTCTGCTCCTGGTGGGCTCCGTCTCAACACTGGCCCGTCCAGGCCTCCCTCAGGAGTGCCTTTGAAACGGAGACCACCACCTGCCTCTGGACTCGGAGGTGGTGGAGGGAAGGAATGCTGAGCTTCTGGAGACATTAAAACGTTATTTCTAAGCAGCCTTAGAAGTCTCTTGGTGGGGAACATTGGTGCAGGAAGGAAACCGTGGGCTTGTTAATTGGGCCGTTTACCCTCACATATCATTTTAATTCCGGTCGGCAGTACACTGCCGACTGGCCTCTTGGCATGAAGCGGAAGAGGAAGGTCTGCACCAATCACTATCAGTCCCTGAGGAATAATGATTGGGAAGGAAAGAGCTGACGCTCCTCTGACTTTCCACTTTAACAGCGTTTTTGTGAAGCTGTGCATTTTAAGGGCTCCCTGATGCACTTGATAAAGACTTCCTAAGTCTGTGATTATTAATTAAAGCAGCGAATGGATCCTGGCTTATACTGTGGGTAATGTTCGCAAAACAGCCATTTCCTAAAGTGGGGCCTTCTTGGCCAAAAGGACTTCCTGTTAGAAAATAATTATCAGGCCTGTGCTGTCCTCCCCGTAATATTCTGGAAAGATGGATGTGCACGGAGGCGCTCGCGCTGGTCAGTCGTAGGAACCAGGCTGCCCGGGACACAGGCTTCCAGGCCGGACGTCCCTCTCCACGCCTGGCGGCGATACTGTGGCTGTGCTGAGCAACATGTCCGAACACAGAGGGCGCTCTCGAGACCAGAGCCCACGGTCCTGACTCTGCGCGGAGGCTCTCGAGACCGGAGCCCATGGTCCTGACTCTGCGCGGAGGCTCTCGAGACCGGAGCCCACGGTCCTGACTCTGCACGGAGACGCAGGACCCAGATGAGGCCCCGCCAGGCTAACCGGGACTCAGGACCATTAACCACCAGCGGGGAGAATTACCGTGGTTCCGGCGCCTTTACATTTTTTTGTAAAAAAATGAAGAAGTCTCTTAATGCTGGTTATGTGTGTATAAATGGAAACAGAAACATTGATATTGATTGAATGCATGTAACTTAAACCATCAGACACGTTGAGGGTCAGCTGTCTTAAGTCTGGCTCCAACAGTGCCTCCTTCTTGCGTTACAACCTGTGAGCAGGAGGGAGCAGGTGTTCTACGACTGGGTGACGCGTCCTGCACCTTTCTGGGTCTAGCTTGGCCTCCAGTGTTTTACCCTTTGAATGTTCGACGTCGTGAAATGTCTCCGAGGGTTCCTCACTTGAGTGTTCCTGCCGGCGTCACCTCCCCCACTTCGCCCTTTTCCTCGCAACCACGTCCCTCATTCATGTGGATGAATGGCCTTCCCCACCTTCCTGGGGCCCCGAGGCGAGTCTCCCAGACGGTGGCCGTGTCCCCATTCCCTGGTCAGCTGCCTGCTCCATGACTCAGGTTTCACTTCCAGCCTTACCTGCTTTTCATCTCTCTGCTGCACTTCTGTCTTCCTTGGTCAGTTTTCTGTCTTGATGACCCGTTTCTGTGAAATGTTATGTGGTTTGTCGCCGGGAGCCAGGGCGCCAGCACGCCTGCGTGCTTCGCTGACAGACTTTGGAAGAAGAGCCGTGAGTGGTGACCGGTCACGATGCAGATCTGTTGCGTACACGGTGATTTGTGCACTGAGGACCTGGCAGCAGACTTTGTCCTTTAGGCGACCGTCACAGTTACCGTACTGTGGGAACTGAAGTGTGAGCGTGTGCCTGGGGACGGCGCTGTGTAACGAAACGAGGGGGTGAAGCCAGCACGGCCATCAACCCATCACAGACAGCAGGGCCTCGGACCCGGTGATCACTGAGTGGAACCGAACTCTGGTTGCTGGGCCCCAAGGCAAACCTGCCAGGTCGTGTACACGCGTGGAAACGCTCTCAGGCGACTCTGACGTGCAGTCAGGTTTGGGGGACACTGACAGGCAGGATTCAGTGTCCACGAAGCCCCGCCACAGTCAGGCGTGGCAGAGAAGCAGGCCAGGCTCAGTACACGGTGTTGCTGCAGAGGGCGGCCTCGCCGAGATGGAGGCCAGGAGGCTGGCCCAGGGCGTGGCCCAGAGCGCAGCCAGGAGTCCCAGGTCTCACAGCTGCAGGGCCGCGGAGGGGACACCCAGCCCGCTGGTTAGCGCCCTCCCACTGAAGGTCCTTGCACATGCGATCGTAGGACCTGCTCTGAAGTCAACTCTTGGTGACTAAATCTAGGCTAAATCAACCTGATTCACTCAGTTTTCCTTAAGAAACTTTCTTGTTTATCACGCAACAAGGAGGAAGCACGCTTGGCCAGGGAGCCTTGGTGAGGGGTCTTTGATGAGGGGTCTCTTCCTCGTGTGTGTGATGAGTCACAGCAGGGTGGGAGGGCTGGGGTTGGGGGAGAGGAAGTCGTCAGAAATAATTCTAGGGTGGGCGCCGTGGCATCTAATTTGTATCCATGGGATCGGCCCAGGGTTCTAAACCCTTACTGCCCGTAGAGTCTCCTGGGGAATTTGTGCTGGAGCCAGTGTGGATGCCATCAGACCAGTCCCATCAGAGCCTCCAAGGCAGGGCCCAGGCACCTGCGCTCTCGAGGTCCCAGGTGGTCCCGCTGTGCAGCCAGGGCCCGGGAACTTGGTAGGGGCTTCGAGGAGCCAGCAGGCGCGGCCGAGGTGACCCCGGGCCCTGAAGGCAGAGGCGCTGGCCCTCTGCGCGGCTAGAGCAGGCGGGCTCCCGGGCGGCCTGCTGGGGCGTGGCTGGTTGGTGTACAGCTTCGCACCAGCGCGGATGAGGGGTCCCAGAGCGGTGACTGGAGAGGAGAAATGAATCTGGAGGTGTGAAGCAGATGGTACAGCGTGTGGCCCTGCCGTCAGCCAGGGAAGTAAACGGCCGGGCTCCTGTTAAAGGGCCTTGTGCCGGAGCAGCCCACTAATCTCCAGTCCGGCGGGGAGTCTCCTTCCCGCCCCTCGAATGTGGGTGACTAATAACAGCTTCCTTCCGACGACCCGGCCGTTCCGTTAGTGGGATGGACTTGGGGAGGATGGAGATCCTCCGCCCCGGTGTCCCCAGCCCTGGGTGCTGGTGGGAGCCTCGAAGCATTAACCACACTGGTGTGGACCCCACAGGGGAGCGGGGCAGTCGGACAGTTATACTGGCTGTGGGACCTTGGGGCGAGGCCCCGTGGGCCATGGAAGGGAACTGCGTCCCGGTATTCATAGCACAGGCAGCCAGCTCCTTAATGGGAATTCTCGGCGGGTGGTTCTGATACATCACTTACAGCTGAGTCCGGAGATGCCTAATTTCTTTGGCACTCCTCTTTCTCACAGATGCAATTACTGTAGTGAAGTGTGGTCCAGGAGGATGGGATGAGATTCTGTTTTAAGGTGATTTCTTTTCTCTGGAGGGAAGGCTCCAGCAGCCACTGTTAACACCCTGCTACCCTCCTGATCTGCCCTTTTGGGCTCCAGCCCATTCATTTGCTCTTCACTTTCTCCCAGGTGGGCTCTCCTGGTCAGCGCCTTTGTCTGAACCCCACGGTTAGGGCCGTCCTCCTTCCTCACGGTGGGCTGGGAAGCCCGCCTCCCTCTGGGGGCGGTGATGACGGGTCACTCCACACAAGCCCCATCATTTGAAAGCTCTCCGGTCCGAGGCTCCCACCTCCCTGACTGGACCCGCCGGGTGGGGCCCCGCCTCACCTTCAGGCTGTCCTCGTGCACCCGGTGCCCCTGGCTGTGCCATCCTGCGGCCTCCTGGGAGGGTGCTCGCCGCAGAGGAAGTCTCTCCCGAGCCGGCGGGGAGCCCGTAACTCAGGGCTCAGGGACCCCAGGTGGGTGCCCGGGGCCCTGGGCTAGGGAATCACCTCTGACCTGAGGTCTTCCCAGGGTGTTTGCTCTAGAAGAAACGACCAGCCGTCGCTGGGAGGCCATGGAGAGTGCCTGCTGTGTTTCCTCGTCTGGACTGTGCCCTGGGAGGGTGGCTGGATAGCCCAAGGCTGGGCCCCGCCGTCTGCCAGCGTCCAGTCCAGAAGACGGCGGAGGAGAGGGCGGCAAACCGACGCGTTAGGTCCGCACCTCGTGTCTGCTTGAGGGTAACGTCTTACTGTCTTTTACTTTTGTCTCCATTTGGGTTCAGATGCTAAGTGAACTGTGTAGGAAATTTAAACACACACTAGGAATTGACTTCTCCTTTTTTTTTCATAATGCCCTACAACTTGTTACAAATCAAACACAGAGGGTTATTTTCTCCTGAATTAAACTCTGGTTCAGAACTTGTCTTCCTTGCTGTAGATTTTGTCATGGGTCTTTAGCCAGCTCACCTCTGTTAGATTGGGACTGGAAAACTGACGTCTGCTCCGTGGAGAGAGGAGTGGAGTGTCCCAGAGGCGAGGCGTGCTGGGTGCTGGCCGGGCCGGCCCTCCACCAGGCCTGCACATGTGTGGTCTCCTGTCACCCTCACGAGGTGGGGATGTGGTCCTCCTGGGTCACACACAGAGCCTGCGGAGGCGGCTCACTGCTGCTCAAGTCACACAGCCCTCCGGCGGGCTGGGAGGCTCACCTGGGGGGAGGTCAGCTGACTTTGGGTGGGGGGCTGGAACTCCAGGGGGCCCCGACCTCCGTGGGCGACTCCTTGCCGAGGGCCCAAGGTGGGCAGCGTAAGCCTGGGTGGTGGTGTTCCCAGCCCCGTGGACTGTAGTGGATCCACAGGTGGCCGAGTGTCCCAGTTGGAAGTGAAGGTGCTGTGAACAGGATCAGGAGAGTCACTCAGTGCTGGTGTTCTCTGACGGCGGCCGTTGCTACCAGGGGACGCGCCTCTTAGGAACCAGAGGGGACGTATGGGGTGCCTTCCTCAGGCGCAGCTGGCCCCTGGGATAGACTGAGGGTGATGATGGCGGAGCTCCTGGTGCCCTGGCGGGAACAGTGGGGAGCCTGCCGGGCACCCGCGGGAGTTGGGGCTTTGAGCACAGTAGATGGGCCGAGCGGAGCCCCATCCAAGGTGTGAGGCCGACAGCGGCCTCTGCTGCCATCCTGCAAAGGGGACGCTGACATCCACCAGCCTGGTAGAGAAATAGACTCTGTAATTTAAAAAATAACGAGCTTTGTCACTCCGGACAGGAGAGTTTATTAACAGGCAGTGCACGAATGAGTGCCAGGCTCCAGACCTGAAGATGGCAGTCGATCTTAGAAGGTACTGAGTGGTGATTACAAGTGCAGGCTTCCCGGCAGCGGCTAACCCGGGATGCGTCGAGCCCAGAGTGACGGTCCTGGTTGCACCAGCACCGCGGCCAGTTCCTCCCTTGCAGCGCAGGCGAGCTTCAGAGATGGAAATGCGAGACCTCCTGGGTACAGATCCACCGGGAGGTGCCCGGCGACCACCCCGTGGCCCCTGGCTCCTCGCTCCTCGGCCTGGTCCTGAGATGGATATGCATGGATACGCATGGTTACACACGGGGCCGAGAACGTAGGGCGGGGGTTTCAAGGAGCAGTTTCCTTGGGGGCTGTTGCTGAGCTGCATCCCTCCCAACCCTGGGGAGACCAGGGAAGTGTGACCATCGAACCCAAGCCTGCAGGGGGCTTTGAGGGACCCCTTGGCGAGCTGAAGTAGTTCCTGCAGACACTGAAGGCTGGGCCTGTGGAGTGAGGTCTCCCCCCGACCCCCAGAGGGCAGGACAAGCTGCCGGGGCTGTGGCTTCCTGTGGCCCCATGTGCCGTGTGGAAGGGAGAGATGATGAGGGTCCGGAAGGGCCTGGGGACCTTGGTGGGATGCGGTCGGGTGGAAGAAGGAGCCAGGAGACCTGCGGCCGAGAGGAGCTGGGGGCTGACTGGCTTCAGGGCGGAGGCCCAGGGCTGCGCACGTCTCCCAGCGGGGTCGGAAGAGACAGGCCCCGTGGAAACGCTCACGAAACTCGGGAGCTTTGATCACGGTGACGCGCTGTGTTCCCTGGGTCCCCCAGCTCCCTGGGGTCCATCCAGTGTCCGCTCCGTGAGAGACTGAGCTGCATGTGAGAGACAGTTGTGTCCTCGTCTCGGGGAGCCGGCCTGTGAAGAGGAAGCTCTGCCCAGACCCCCGGCCTCCTCCCTGTGCTCTGTGTGCATCTCTTCTTTTGCAAGGACCCCAGGCACTGGGTTCTGGGCCCACCCTAAACCCAGGATGATCTCATCTTGAGGTCCCTAACTGATCGCATCTGCAGAGACCTTGTTTCCAAGTCCTGTCGAGTTCTGAATGGACACGAATTCTGTGGGGACTCTTTCTGCAGCCCATCACAGGACCCTGTTCCCGAAAGGGCGAAAAGCCACGGACGTTCTTGCTCTCACTTTCGGGCCGAGGAAACGGCTGCTCGGAGAGGATGGCCTCGCTCAAAGGCTCAGCTGATTTGGGATGCCCTGGGAGCCCGTGCCCCCTGGTGCCCACAGGGCCTCAGAATCCCGGAGCTTTGGCAGGAAGGAACCTTGGCTGGAGCTGGAGGTCAGCTTAGAGAGCATCCACTCCATCACCTTCCTCTGCAGAAGTTTGGGGTCGGCTGGGTAGCCCCGGCAGGACAGTGATGGACCCTGCTGCCGTGACCTTCGTCTGTCCTCCTCCCTCACCGCCCCCCCAAGAGGGGACCACGTGTGTGTCCTCATCGCTCTTGATGAGGCTGATGCTCTGGGCGTGGGGAAGGAGCTGCAGGAAGAGAGTGGGGCTCCCGGGTGGGCGTGTGCCTTGGCCTGTGCCTGGAGCTGGGAGCAGAGGGCATTGGTGCCGCAGAGGTGGGCTGCGTGTTTCCTTACCAGCGCTAGAGAGGGAGGGTGTCCACAGACCTCGGTGCATCAGCAAGTACTCTCGAGTTCTGCTTGCGGCCCCCGGAAGATTTCGAGGGCGAAGTCCAGACCCTGGGGTGAGTCAGGAAACTGCTCTGGCGGCGAGGTGAGCATCTGGGTGGGAACCACGCAGGTTCCCAGGGGACTTGGGAAAGCAGGTGCGTGGCATCTACTCAAAAAGGCACCAGCTTTCTTTTTAATACTGGGTTTTTGGACAGGTGATGTCAACACATTTTTCTTAGCTCTTTTACTTCAGTCTTAAAATACTCCTCAGATCCTGCAGGAAGTATTCTGAATGTCTGCACTTTTGTAAGACCCCCTGCTCCCCAAGCCTTGGGCGGGCGAGGTCTAAAACCAGCCAGAAGTTCCCTGCTCTTGGGACCTCCGGGGACCCCTCGGCCCTTCCGTCAGGCCCTCACAGGGTTAGCTCGCCAGTGCTTCCGCATCTGCGTGGACCGCTGTCTGCTCTGGGCATCTCCTGTGTGTGGGATGACGGTCTGTGGGCTTCCGCCCTTTGCAAGTGGACGAGCCTTGGTCCTGAGGATGAGGGCGTCCTGCCCAGCCCAGTGTGCTGGCAGCGGCCTTGGCACAGGGGCCAAGGGCAAGTGCTGCCTGACCCCGTCTAGTCCGGCCTCCGCCCGGCGTCTCTCTCCTCAGAAACAGAGAGTGGCTGCCTGGTCCAGCGGCTGAATCTTGGCGAATCCAGCTCAGAAGCAGAGCCCCCCACGTGGCGAGCAGCCACGCCAGCTCCTTCCAGACCTGCGACAGGGTTTATTACTGATGACTCCGTGAGGACCACGGCCTGAGCCTCCTTCTCAGGTGTCATGACTCATGTCGAGGTCGGTGGGTTTTCCCTTCTCAGCCGGTGTGGCCCTGCTCATTTCTTCAGAAGCCGCAGTAGCCCAAACATCCAGGGCCTGGCTGGAGCCGCAGGGGCGTTGACCCAGCGCGGGCCGGGTCAGGAGGAGGGCCCGCTGCGGGCGTGGGTGAGGGAAGGGGGGCTCCAGCTGCAAATGCCGACGGCTGGGTCTACAGGATCCCCCTTCTGACCACGCAAGATGCTGGGCGTGCTGGCTCCTCCCCAGCCGGTCACAGTGTGATCAGCCCTGCAGCCTGTGGTACCTGAGAGCCAGCCTTGCCTGCAGAGCAGGGGCCTGCACTCCTGCCTTGGTGAGATTCGCACCGGGCTCTGGGTTCCCCGCTGTTCCCATTGCCTTCCAGGTTCACAACCAGGAAGGGAGTGGAGGGGGTCAAGCCAGGGTTTAGAGGGCGGTAGGCACTTGCATCATTTCAGCACGAAATACAAATGTCCACAGTCACGTTAGGAGATGGTGGGGTGTCTGTCCAGTGTCAGGCGCCCTGCTGGCCTCTGGGGTGACCCGGCCATCGCTGTCCAGCGGAGCTGCTGAGGAACGTGGAGGGACAGTCCAGTGCTGACTGTGGACAGTGGGACTGGCCTCAGGTACTACAGTAGCCAGCGGGGAAGCAAGCCCTTCATGGCCTTGTGACGGCGAGGACGTGAGCCCTGGGAGCCACGGCGACATTAACGCAGGAGTGGGCGTCGCCCGGGAGGAGGAGTGGCGGCAGGGAGAGAGACACCTGGGCCGGGCCCTGGGGCCACCCCGCCCGTCCAGGGAACTGAAAATGTCCCCTGTGGCTGGAAAGGAAACCTGGGATGGACGGACGCTCTTCCACACCTGGAGATGCCGCTGGTTCATCTGTGAGACGGGAGTCACTCCTGGGTGCAGCAAAAAGTGGATTAGATGGTGCTTGGAGAGGGGGGCAGGCATGATGACCCTCTGATGCGTTTTACAAATTAAAGAGGGTAAAGTTATTACCAGAATGGGTGGCAAATATGGGGATTAACTGCGTTTCTTTTAGAGTTACATTTCCAGTAACAGAGTTTCAAACTGTGTTTGGAATCTGCAGGCACAGACAAGCAAACACATACAGATGTTACTGGGGAGGTCTCATGTTTGTGTTATCGGTATTTTATATAAACATATTTGACCTTTGACCAACTTTGAAATTTCGATTGGGCCTCCCATCTTCTCCGTGGGTTGCAGTCATCGCCGCAGTCAGATTGAAAGGGGTGGGTGCTCGTATGGTTGAGTGCATGTCCGCAAACTCAGGGGAAACACATATACCATGAAATCACCTTTTCGTATGATTTGGAGTTTTCTGAGCCCATTGGATTACCCGTTTTATTAATTTAATCTTGACACACACAGTAATAAATACCACTTTGCAGGAGTAAGTTATGAGTCTCCACTTCCTCCTGATTTCGCTCCTGATTCTCCTGAATTACTCCTGCGGGTGGCAGGAGCTTCCTGTGAGGTGCTCCTGAACGTCCAGCGTCTTTGTATTTTCTCCCCAGAGGAGAGAGTCTCCTGGTGGGTGCCCACTGGGCCTGACTTCTTGCCCCTCCTCTTCTAGTTAAATTCTGTTTGACAAGTTCCACTGTGCGCGGAGCTACTCCAGTCTGGCTGTTAAGAAGCTGTGGCCCAGGAACAGGAAAATCATGCTTTATTCTTTTGGTTTATTAAAATGAAAAAGGCATAAAGATGTGCTCTTAATAATTTCTTCATTATTTTATTACCATTTTCTACTGCCTCTGGTGGTGTTTGCTTTCAACCCCAAAGAAGAGGTGAAGACGTGTCTTGACTGTATGTGCGTTTAGATCACAGAGTGAGAGACCCCCAGGTGTCAGTGTAACTTAGGGTAGAATCTCAAGGCCGTGTTGCTCTGTCAGGGGATCTCTGCTGACCTGGAATCGGGAACCTTGGGGACCGTGCACACGGCGCTGCAAGGACTTGAGTCGTGAAGTGTTGCTGTCACCCCTGAAGAGTTGCTCGTCCATCTCCTGCGCTCTCAGCAGCATATGGTGTTCCAGGTCACGGGGGCGGCCCCTGGACCAGGGCCGAGGTGGTTCAGTCTGGGTCTCGGGGTCTTTGTCTGAACTTTGACCTCCTCAGAGATGCAACCCCCCCA
The DNA here is from genome assembly GCF_028021215.1 of Eschrichtius robustus. NCBI lineage: Eukaryota > Metazoa > Chordata > Mammalia > Artiodactyla > Eschrichtiidae > Eschrichtius > Eschrichtius robustus. The sequence goes on along the minus strand of NC_090831.1, from coordinate 129,997,555 downwards.
CCCGAATCAGTTTTCACTCCAGGGCCCTTGCTTACAGCCCGAGGGTGTACAGGCCTGTCGAGGGTGCGTGGGCTCCTTTTCTTTCCAGGGCTGTGGCTGAGTATTAACTCTGGGTGAACCCCTGTGCTGTGTATGCTTTGTCCAATTCATATTCATAAATTTCTCTCCACATTTCGTAGTTGAGGGAAGTGAAATAATTTGTCTCAAGTCACTGATCTGTCCAGTTCAGAACCTTGTTGTCTAGGCTCTGTTTGATGTCAGGTGAGAGAAACAAAACTAGCTGAAACACAAACCTCAAAGAGACCCCCCAGATCAGGAGCATTTGTTGAGTACAGAAGGTGTTCATGGAAACCGAGTGAGGAAGTAGCCAGCTGCTTGTTCCGCAGGACGGGGGGTGAGAAAGTGGCCTCCTGAAGGCCCACGGCAGGACAGGCGCTGGGAGAGGAGGCCAGGCTCATTCAGGAAGCCGTGGAGGCAGCGAGCGGGGTCCAGACGGGGGCCGGCGGCCGGGCCTCTGTGGGGGCTGCCGCCCTGGTCGCCGGGGAAGGGGTGGTAAAGGCCCTCAGGGTAAGCAGCCTGCCCCTGCAGGTCACGGGTGCCGTCTCGCCGATCCCCATTTCAGCCAGACGTCTCAGGAGCCTGGCCATCCTCGGCCTCAGTACACAGCCTCCCCGGTTCGCCATTGGAAAGGTTTTTCCAGGCTTTCTAGGGAGAGGCTTCACAGAGGAGTTGCACTTTTTCAAGCATGGAAAGAGCACAGATTTGGTTGAGTTCAGACAAGTAAGTTCTGAGTACGTTCAGGGAAATACTGGCTACCACATAACTGGATAAATCTTATTTTGCAAAAGGGAGAATTGTGTAGGTAAAACGCTGTTTATTACAAACTCTTGCAGTTTGTGGTTCGTCACCTGCCAATCAGGAGGACGGATCAGACACCTGCAGCTTGTTTTGTGTCCCTGTTCGGCGCAGCGCCAAGCAGGCGTTTCCTGCAGAGGCGTGTTCTGGAGAGGCGCGCTTCGCAGAGGGTTGGATCAGGAAGCCCTCAGGCCTTCCGGACCAAGCTCTGCTTTACAGCCAGAGTCTCCAAAACTTCCGTGGCCACATCCAGCCTTCGCTCCAGCGTCCGTTGTTAGACGCTAGCATCAGGCATCACATTTATAGTCAGGAAATTTGACATTTAAAATCTTGGGGGGACAGTGCACTCTGAGCAAGTGACTTTTATGAAATTACTGTTTCTTATTGACACGGCGATGCCTTTTCACCTAGAAAGCTCAGAGGATACAAAGGATCAATAAGAAGGAGGTCTAGGTCACCCCAGTATTCTATTACTGTTTTGTGTGTGTCCTGTCAGTATTTCTTTTCTTTGGTAGGTGCATGAGTATTCATAAAAAAGTGAAATCATCATGTACTTTGTGACTTTTAACCTGCATTTAAAATTTTATTACCTTGATTAGTTGAATTTTTATGTTAAGCTAAGAGGTAAAGCAAATATCCATCTCCTCCCTTTCAACAGTTGTTGATTTTTCCAAAGTGTGTTATCCTAGCATCAGCTTCAGAACTCCGGGGAATCCAAATGAGGTCTCGTTCAAAGGGACTTTGGTGGGTGTAGGGCTCCTCCAAGCGGGTGGTGGCCAGTGTGATTCTCAACCTGCCACGTTGCCCTCACCCCGGTTAGTCTATTCAAGTGAACCTCTCCGTGCTGAACGCATCCTCTGTCTGGAGTTTGGGCCTCACGTGCACTTACTATTGGGCCCTGGTTCTCAACCCGCTGCCCCGGAGAACTGCCTGGCAGCCTGACTCGTCGTCCGGGGCCTGGTCTAATCGACCTGCACGTCCCCATGAAAGCCCTCAGTGGACTCCCACGTCCAACCAGGATGGAGAAGGACTGCTCTAGCTCATACCCTGGGATGATTTTTAAAAATCGTACAAGAAAGGAACTTCCGTTTTTGTGTCACTGGCTGCTTTAGCTTAAGAGGTGGCTTCTTTGGACCTCTGTTAGCGGAGGCCCGCCGGCCCAGGCTCTGCGCTCGGCCCTTTGCTGCTGCAGGCCCGTCCCTGTCACGTGGCTGGATGTGCTTTGCCTCACACGCACAGATCGTGAAAGGCACCACGGCGCCTTCGTGGGGCTTTGACCGAAACTCCTGAGCTGCCTCCAAACCGTCTAACCAGGAAGGGGCGGAAGTCCGTCCTGGCTGCCTCGGGACATCCTGAGATGTGGGAGGTGTGCAGGGGACAGAGTGCCAGGAGGTCTCCAGGGCCCACACGCTTGGAGAGCAGCACGAGGTCAGGAGGCACTGAAGAACACAGTGGACCAGGAAGTAGCTGACCTCCGCGTCCTGTTACGGCTGAGCTGTGCCCCAAGGCCACATGTTGAAGCTCGACCCCCGGGCGCTGCAGAACTTGATGGTTACTTGCAACAGGGTTGTTGAAAATGTAATGCATTGAGATGAGTCATTAGGGTGGGCCCTACTCCCACATGACAGGTGTCCTTGTAAGAGGAGGGGTGGCCATGTGAGGACACGGAGGAGATAGCCATCTACACGCCAAGGAGAGAGGCCCCAGGAGAGACCAGCCTCCAGGAGTGAGGAAGTGCGCTTCCACTCTTCTAAGCTGTCTGGTCTGAGGGACTTGGCTATGGAAACTGAGACAGGTCCTATCTCCTTAGCTGGGACTCAACCGCTGCTCTATTTGGGGCTGTCGTCTGGCTTCTCCAAGGCTCAGAAGCTGCCGCAGCTGCCTTTGGATCTCTGACTCCAGACTTGCACCTTTTCTCACCCGCTAGCTCTCAGCTTCCCTGCCCCCGAAACCAAAAAACACAACTTTCCATTCGAGCACCAGATGGAAAAACATGCTCATTTGGTCTTTGCCCAAAAGTAGCCTCTTTTTTTCTCCTGAAAATCAGTCCAGTCTGTCTTGAGTGACAAGAACAGGGAGAGCCTGTGAACTTTTCTTGGGAATAAAAATAGTGTCTTGACAAGGTTGCCACATCCGTGCTGGTTTGACGGGAGCTAGTTTTCAGGGTCTAATCTCAGAGTATTTTTAAACATATGCATGCAGAGTCGTGTATTTTGGGAGGAAGGACAAGTAGCAGGTGAGGCAGCTGGGCCGGCCGTGGAGTCTCCCGCGGCGTGAGGTGCGCCTGCCTTGAGAAGACACGAGTGGGGAAGTCTGGCCTGAATCTCAAGTCACAAGCTGTGCCGAGACACCAGGAAGAGGCAGCAGCCGCCTGTGTCCTCACACATCCCTCGGGTCTGTCCGGTGAAGGACTGAGCCCCCATTATGGGAGCCCGAGCGGAGGACCAAGGATAATCCCTCCAAGGCTTTGCCTTGAGATGCCCTAGCTCGGCTGTGCCAGTTTCCTGTTTGGTGTAGGCTCCCAATTCTCTTTTCTGCTCAATTGCTACAAACCCTGAAATTAACCCAAAATGTGCAGCCATCAAGAGGCAACGCCAGTGGCCTACCATAATTCCATGGAAAGGAGCATTTCCCCTTGCCTGTGTCCAGCGGCCTGGGATGCACGTAGTGCTTGGAACGGAGTGTCGTGTGTGCTTGGTGGACAGAGACGTGGGGTGGAAGGCGTAAATTCCCTCTTTCCACCTGGAGTTGTTTCTCTGCTTCAGATGGCGCCTCGTGCCAGCTCTGCGCGTGCTGATGCATTCAGGGGGTTGAGGTGGACTGACGTGAATAGACGCCGTCACGATAACCTGCCGGACGGCCAGTGGGACGGAGGCCACAACTAGGTAATCGGGTGGAAGAGGAGCGTCTGGTTCCTGCTTGTCTGCAGTGACTGTGAAGGTGGTCAGATGGGAAAGGATTTTGGAGGTGGGTTAACCATCGGCACTCCTAATCGAAGACCTGCTCACATGACTTGGAAGTTGCAGGAGGGAGCGTGGGGACTCGGCACTCTGTACCTCACAGCCGGCAACCACCACGCTGGCTGCGCTGTCAGGCTGGAGGGCCAGGCCACCAGCCCGCTGTGCCACAGGGGCTCTGTGCTGCAGGGAAGCCTTTAGGAGGGAACTTCATCCTTTGTTTTGCACAGTTTATCAGCTAACCTGAATCTGGCCATGAGGGAGTAAGGTGTGTTGCAGGGGATGGCACTAACGATAGGCAGGCTTTTGTGAAGGACAATTACTTGTTATCTCAGGAAGGACCCGGTGCCTTAATTATATCTGCAGTTACGAGATGTGAAAATTCTGACTGATGTTCGTGGACCTGCTTGCCAAATGTCGGTGCAAAGACACAAGTGCCAGGGAAGCTCAGGCACATTGTTATTCCCCACCAGCCCCTCAGTTGTGCAGAGGGAGTGGTAGTTCACTCCCATTAAAGAGAGATTAGAGTCATTACAGGACTGATTAGAAATTACTAATGGGATGTCTATCCACAAAGGACTCAACTAGATTCTATTTAATCACATGCAAAAATTGTCCAGGGCTGTTCAGTAGTAACTCAAGTCTGAGGACGCTGGGAGGATTGCAAGTTCAATTGAGGGGTAAGTTTTATAAAAACAAACAGGGGGGTCGGGGATGGTGAAGCAGGAAGCACCCCAGTCTGTGTTCTGCCTGGGCAGCAGCTGCGCGGGCAGAGTCTCTTGGATGTAACTCTTTTGGAGCTCTGGAGTCTCTTGAAGGCTTGCAAATTCCAGGAGAAGCCTTGGACGGTCGTTGCGGTTAACTTTGGTCATTTTCAGCTCTTAGTGCAGCAGCAGCTGCCCGCCCCCCGCCCCCCGCCCCAGCCAAACGGCAGGTGTGTTCCTGGAGCAGCCTGCACACTGACTGTGGGAGGCAAGTGAGGCCTTGTCCTCCAAGTACTGGGAAGCTGTGCTCTGCTCGCGTCTGCTGCTTCTGGTCACAGAGGTGAGTACTAAGCCCATGGTGGCCTTTGCTGTCGCGCCTCCCCCATTGTCACATTACCCTCCCCCTCCGGCTGAAGTCACTTCCAGGGGATTTAAAAGGTCAGCATCCTTCTATTCACCCCTTCGTTTTTCACTTTTCCCCTTTTGGGAGCCAGATGTTAAAGACCAGGATATTAAAAACAACTGCATATGTGGGGAAAATTAGAAAGTGACTAGGTTTGCCCAAGGAAAGGCCCAAAGAAGACCTAAGAAGACATTAAGTTTAGACCTCAGGCTGATCCTCAGCATAGAGCCAGCCCAACAATCAAAATAACAATAACAAAACCCAGCAAACCCTGGGAAGGGGGAGAATTTGATTTCCAGACTCACCACATTATTAGATTCAAATGTCCAGTGTTCAACAACAACAAAAAATCACAAGGCATACAAAGAAGTGGGAAAGTTTGGCCCAGTTGAAGGAAAAAAAACCTAACAGAATCTGTCCTGAAAAAAAGCCTAATGGCAAAGGTCTTTAAAACAACTGTCTTAAAGATACTTACAGAACTAAAGAAAGATGTGGGGAAAGTAAAGAAAACAATATGTGAGCAACATGGAAATATTGGTAAAGAAAAAACCTAAAAAGAAATCAAAAAGAAATTCTAGAAAAAATATGATCTATTGCTATTTGCAACAACATGGATGGACCTTAACGGTGTTATGCTAAGTGAAGTAAGCCAGAAGGAGAAAGACTAGTGCTGTATGATCTCAGCAATATGTGGACTCTAAAAACAAACAAATAAATGAACAAATCAAACAAGAATGAACATGTAGATACAGAGAACAGAGTAGTGGTTACCAGAGGGGAAGGGACACGGGGTAGGAGGGCAAAATGGGGGAAGGGGGTCAACTGTATGGGGATGGTTGTATGGTGGTGAGCATGTAGGGTGTACCGAAATAGAAACAGAATGTTGTACACATGAAACCTGTATAATGTTATAAACCACTGTTACCTCAATTAAAAAAAAAAAAAGAAATTCTGGAGCTGAAAAGTACGGTAACTGAAATGAAAAATTAAGTAGAAGGATCCAAATGCAGATTTGAGTGGGCAGAAGAAAAGGTCAGTGAACTTGAAGGTAGGACAACGGAAATCAAATCTGAGGAACAAAAAGAAAAAAGATTGAAGAAAAGTGAACAGAGACTAAGTGGCTCAGATATGCCCTGTGGGATTCCCAGAAGGAGAAGAGAGAAAGGGGCAGAGAGAATATTTGAAGAAATGCTGGCTGAAAACTTCCCAAATTTGTTGAAAGGCATGAATATAAACATCCAAGAAGTTCAGTGGACTCCAGTAAGATGAACTCAAAGAGACTCACACCAGGACACATTATAATCAGACTTTCAGAAGCCAAAGACAAGGAGTAAATCTTGAAAGCAGCAAGAGAGAAGTGAATCATCACATACAATGACCTGAATAAGATTACCAGCAGATCTCTCATCAGAAATTTTGGAGGTCTGAAAGCAGTGGGCTGACATATTAAGTGCTAAAAGAAAAAAAATTAACCAAGAATCCTATATCCAGCAAAAACGTCCTTAAAAGTGAGGGATAAATCAAGACATTCCCAGATAAACAAAAGCTGAGGGAGCTCGTGACCACTAGACCTGCCCTTCAGGAAATGCCCAAGGGAGCCCTGCAGGTGAGATGAAAGGGCACCAAACAGTGCCTTCAAGCCAACGAGGAAATCTCAGTCAAGGTAAATACATGAGCTGTTATAAAAGCAAGTATTATTGTAACAGTGGGTTGTGGCCGCACTCTGTTTTCTCCATGATTTAAGAGACTAGTACATTTAAAGGAAAAAAAATTAGTGCAAAAGCCAGCATTACTGTAGCTTTGGTTTGTAACTCCAAATCTCATTTTCTACATAATTTAGTGGACTGATGTATTTAAAATAATTATTATTTGTGTTTTGGGGCACACAGTGTATAAGGATGTAATTTTGTGACATCAACAACTGAAAGGTGTGGCAATGGAGCTGTAAAGGAGCAGAATTTTTGTATGTTTATTGAAGTTAGGTGCTATGAGTTCAAATTAGAGTGTTATAACTGTAGGATGTTAAATGTAATCCACATAGTAAACACGAAAGACTTGCTATACAACACACAAGGAAATTAAGAAGGCATTTAAATATTTCACTCAAGAAATCAGCCAAGCATAAAAGAAGACAGAAGAGGGACAAAAAGCTATGGGGCATATAGAAAACAAAGAGCAAAATGATAGAAGTAAGTCCCTCCTTGTAGTAATTGCTTTAAATGTAAATGGGCTAAATGTTCCAATCAAAAGACAGAGATTGGCAGAATGGATAAAAGCACATGATCCCACTATGTGCTGTCTACAGGTGACTCACTTGAGATCCAGAGACACAGAGAGATGAAAGACTGAAGCGGTGAAAGACTGATGGCTGCTATAAAAAAGGAAACAGGTGTTGGTGAGGTTGTGAGGAAACTGGAGCCCTCGTGCACTGCTGGTGGGAATGTAAATTGGTGCAGCCACTGTGGAAAACAGCGTGGAGTTTCCTCAAAAAACTAAAAATAGAACTACCATATTTATTTGAAGAAAACAAAAACACAAATTCAAAAAGATATCTGCATTCCCATGTTCATTGCAGCATTACTTACAATCGCTAAAATGTGGAAGCAACCCAGGTGTCCATCAATAAATGAATGGATGAACAAAATGTGGTCCATCTATACAATGGCCTATTATTCAACCTTAAAGAGGAAGGAAATTCTACAATATGATACATGGATGAACCTTGAAGGCATCGTACTCAGTGAGATAAGCCAGTCACAAAAGGACAAATACCGTGAGGTCCCTGGGGGAGTCAAATTCACAGACACTGAAAGCAGATGGTGGGGGCTGGGGGCTGGGGAGGGGAATGGGGAGTGAGTGTTTAATGGGGACAGTTTCAGTTTATAAGATGAAGTTATGGAGGTGGACCTGGTGATGGCTGCACAACAATGTGAACGTGCTTAATGCCACTGAGCTGTGCACTTAAAGGTGGTTAAGATGGTAAATTTTTTATGTGTATTTTAACACAGTAGAAAAAAGAAAAACAACAACAGAATCAATGATGCCATTGTAAGGTGCTGAGATACTCAGGTTTTGAGGGCAGATTTCGATGAATTGTGAAGGTAACAAGCCGTTAGGGATGGAATGGGTTTATTCTGCTTGGTCTGATACAAGAATCATGACCAACAGGGCCTTAAATCTCAATAGTTTCGGGTATCTGGTCATTCATGGCAAAGATGTATGGACAGACGGAGGAGGGGAGAGCATGAGTGAGGCCGTCTAATCGGTCCTACCGACCACAGCGACCCAGCTGGACGTGGTGACGGGGAGTGGCCATCAGTGATCAGCCATGCACGCTGTCCTCCTTTCCTAGAGGGTAAAGCCTTGTGCGGAGGCCCTTGAGGATTCCGGCAGAGGTGGTGGAAAGCCTTAACCAGGGGCGCCAGTCTGCCGTGCCTCCTGCCTGTAAAATGGGGCAACAAGACGGGCCTTCAGTGACGGCCCGAGGCTGCCCTGGCCCCGATTCCAGTCTTCCCGGAGGCGAAAGGGAGCAAGCCGGCTGCACACAGGTGCTCGCTGTACCCGAGCACAGGCGACATCACACACGCGACACCGCAGACCCGTGGACATGGTCAGCCGCTCTGGGTGCCACTCAGCCCTGGAAGGTAGGGCCGGGCTTTCCTAACTCACCCTTCCTGAGCAAGCTAAACTGGGCCTCGCTTCTCTCCTTTGAGACGGACATGGCGCGTCTACCTCACTGGGACTTTTCTGACTGGGCTGAGCGTGTGTGAAGAACTGAGGCACAGAGATCCACCCAGAAGGGGAGCCGTGGGGTCGCACCCTTTGTTTAGGTCGAGGAGGTGGAGAGCCTGCCTCTGGCACAGCACGCGCCGCCCGCCGCTTCCCAGCTGCTTCTTGGTCAAACACGTTTGCTGTGGACGCCACACCCACCCATCCCTCCATCTCTGGCAGCGTCAGACCTTGAGCCCATGCACGGAGTCGTCACGTAGGATGTGGGGCTGCAGGGACAGTGGACCCTCCGCCAAGACTTCCCTATCCCGGGAGGGAGTAGCAGGGGCTGCCCAAGGCGAGTCAGCCTCAGGAGGAGTTGCACGACCGTAACCCTCTGCATCTGGGGGAGGGGTTTACTTTTATCAGAAAGTGTGGGCTGAGCCCCTACATACAGGATGTTGGGATGCAGTCATGCTGCAACATCGGTTTCTGGCGCTGTGGTGCATGGACTCCTGAAGGACACTTAGATTCTCACTGATTTACACTCACCAGAGTGGAGGGTGTGGGTGCATTAGCACAGACCCCACAGCACAGCGGCCCGCTCCTGACCTTCCGGCTGGGTGCGCCTTCCCGCCTGAGCAAACGTGCACGGGCCGCACTGAGGCCCAAGCCTCCCTGGCAGGGAAAACCCAAGATAGCCGTGGGCCTGCTGCCCGCCTGTCCTGACGTCAGTAAAGTCGTGGTGACCGCTCTCCGTGGTGGGCCTCTGGGCTTCTCCCAAGCTTCCTGGTCTCCTGGCCGTTTATGGAGTGAGGGCTGACTCCGCCGACGTCCCCAGCTCCTCTCTGTCCCCAGCGCTGTGCCTTTCCCAAGCCCTGCTGGACGCCGACCAGATCCTCCTTTCTCAAGTGTCGCTGACTTTACTGAAGGCGGGGACCAAGGCAGACATCCCGCAAGACCACTCGCACGTCCCAGTTCATAAGCTCCCACATCCATCCCTGTGCGGGGCGGGGTGTCTGCTGTCCCCCGGATTCCATCAGTGCAACCGCTTGACCTTCTCGTTGTCTGCCTCTCGGCCCCCTCAAGCCATGTCTTGGCTATTCTTTCCTCCTCTAAAATACATCAAGGTATTTTACTAACTATACTTTTTCCATAAGATTTTGCTGTTGGCTGTTAAGCCAACACTTCTCCCCCTACTCGTGACTTTCTAGTAGAATGCAGTCACAACTGTGACACGGGTACCAGGGACCCCCACCTTCACACACACCCCAGGGCCGAGCCCCTCCAGGTCACTGCCTTCACTCCTCGGCCCTGTGAGGGTCCAGCTGCTTCCGTTGTGGTAGCAGAACGGGAAATGAGCTCCCGGCTTATTTTCTCCTCTGTGGAGGGTTTAAAGACTTGTCATTGTAGAAGAATGGGAAGCAGCAGAGTGGAAACAACAAAGGAGGAATGAAGTCTCAGGTCTCACGCCCTCCTCTACCACACCGGGAAGGAGCCTGGCTCTGCCTTTCTTTGGTCCATGTTTCTGAACAGCTGTCAGAACCTCACGAGTCCCAAGAACCCTCAGGCCACTTAGGATCATTGCTGCATCACAGCCGCACACCCGTCCCCGTGGAAGGTTTCCTGCTTTCCCTTTTCATTCCCTGTCTCTCAGTGGATGCAGAGAGCACCCCTCATAATGATGCGCCTTTGGGTCAGCAGAGGCTGGAGCAGGACACAAGGGCAGTTTGGAGGAAATCCAGTTTGACTGCTTGCTCAGCTTTTACTCACAAAGGGAGAACATCCCAGATCCAGGGTATTTTTCACAGCATCTGGGGAGGGAAGGAGAGGGATGGGGGTTATTGGTTGGTGTTTGAGGAGCTCACCCAGAGCCAGACTGCCCCCAGGGACCTGTCCCGGCTGGCGTGGCCAGTGTGGCTGGTATGGCCGGCATGGCACAAGCAGTGCCTCTGTGTGTGTCCAGAACACTGTGGTGGGAAGCTCCATGGAACTTAAAGCCCGACTCTGATCAGGTGCTTCAGGGGTTATGAACAAACGCATCCCATCTGCATTTGTGGCTGGAGGGGTGGCCACCAAGTCTTCTGGCTCCTGAGGTGAGTCTCAGCTGCTGGAGAGATGCAGCCCGCAGTGCAGACTGGGAGCTCACAGGGACGGTGACTTCCGACCATTCTTCACTTTGGTCTTAATTGAAACCAGAGACCAGAGGTTGATGCAGTTCCTTTGTTTTTATCGGCTTTGCATCGACCTGACCCCTGCAACATTATGATGTCAAGATGGCTTTGAATACCAGAGAAACTGACTTGAGTGATTATAAAGTGATCCCATTGATTTTTTTTTTTTTTAATTTTATTTGTTTGGCTGTGTTGGGTCTTCGTTTCTGTGCGAGGGCTTTCTCTAGTTGCGGCGAGCGGGGGCCACTCTTCATCGTGGTGCGCCGGCCTCTCACTATCGTGGCCCCTCTCTTTGAGGATCACAGGCTCCAGACGCGCAGGCTCAGTACTTGTGGCTCACGGGCCTAGTTGCTCCGCGGCATGTGGGATCTTCCCAGACCAGGGCTCAAACCCGTGTCCCCTGCATTAACAGGCAGATTCTTAACCACTGCGCCACCAGGGAAGCCCTGATCCCATTGATTTTTATGGGTCTTATTTTGCTGTGGTGATGAAAGAGATTTTTCTGTCAGGTTTTTGAGGAGCTGTATGTCTGATAAAGCATACAGCAATACAGAAACAACGACAACAAAAATCTGCACAAGCCCCAAGTGCGAAGATAATAGGAAAGCATGAATTTTGGTTACAGTTGCCTGCTCCGTCCATGCAAGTAGTGCCTGGATTCTTGCTCCTATTAAAAATGTGATTGGGTGGATCCAGACGTAATCAAGACATTGCTTTCAAAAGAAATATTTATCAGTTAAGCTTTTCCTTTGGGCAAAATTCATGAAATTTATGGGGTCAACATTAAGTTTGGTTGTGTTAAGTAGAATGGCTAAGATTAAGTTTCGGTCTATCAGAAAGGGCAGTGGATACATTTTTAGAATTTCTTTCCTGTTTGGACTTTATTTCTTGGATTATTTACATAAAAGCGCCTATCATATATAAAAGGTATTTATTTACTCTAGTTAACCCCCAATATGAAAGGGAGTATAGGAGCCATGTAGATATAGTGGAAGTGTTTCAATCAGAGCAGATTTTTTATATCCAGGTAGTTTGACAAAAACCACCTAGAGACACTTGCCTGGCAGAGCTCATGCTCCGGCCCCAGCCCCTTCAAGGGCGTGACCCCATCTGCGATCCTTTGGGACTGAACATGCAGGGGACTAATAAGCCCTGCTCCCCGCCACTCTTGCTGTAGGAGCCCCAACCAATGGCCAACGGAGGGGGTACCCCAGCTACCCCCTCCTTGGGTGGGATGATTCTGAGGCGTGTGGTCACTTTAGTGCCCAGAGTTTCCCCGTGGGGTTAAGCTCCAGGCACCCACAGTGATAACTGGCTTGACAGTGCCTCTGTTGTTGGAAGCCTGCCTTTCCTTGTCTCGCTGTTGCAGTACCAGTATTTCTTATTTCGGAGTCTGCTTCTGGGGTAACAGAAACAAGGACAAAATTTGCCCAATGAAACAGCTCAGTGGGGTTGCTTGTACTGACACCACCGTCAGCAACTCCAGGTGCACACAGCTCCCAGTCAGCTGCCTATTGCCTCATTATTAAACATGAGCAGGCAGTCCGGGATCACCGGACACTTACAGAAAACCTGTAAGGAAGGACAGGAGTCCAAACAAACACATGGAAGAAGACAATGATAAATAAACAGAGGCTGAAAACTAAGCAAACACATGGGACATCTACAACTCCAGGAAAAATGAAAAGGAGTAATAGAAAGGGATACGAATCACGGTATATCACGTGGCCTAGCTGGGAATAGCATTTACAAAGTGATAATATTGCAATTATAATATAATACTGACCTAATGAAAATTACATGTAACTGAAGTGGGACAGTAGGGTGTGTGTGTGTGTTTGAGAGAGAGAGAGGGAGAGAGAATGTTGGAAGCAGTGCTGTGCGATAGAGAAGGCAGGCCCCGTCTCCCATAATAGCAAGTCAACAGGTAACCCTAAATCTGAAAAAATGAGAAAGGGGAATGTGAATGTGACATTCAGAGATACGGAGATGAAAACCAGAAGAGTCAATTAATTGCTGAAAGTGCTTGACTCTGAGGGGTAGGAGGAAGGTGAGGAGTAAGAGGATTGGAGAGTTGCTGGTTTTCCTAACAAGACTTAGACTTTTCAAACTACACTGTGTATGGTGTTAAAAAATAAATCCTCAGGTAAGAGACGAGAGTTAGCCTTTACAACCGCAGCAACAAAAACCCAAGTACAGTTTATATATTTCTTCTGCTCTTTGTTCCAGCAAAGGCATTGATCAACCTCTGCCATCACTAGGGATAGATGGGTGGACGTCATGGACCCGACCTTCCACCCGGGGCCGAGCAGTGTGGGCCGCAGAGCCAGCTGGCCCCTTGGAGATGGGCAGCCAGTCCTCGGCGCCCAGCCTTGGAAGGCTGTTTGGGGGAAGGACAGCGTAGTGACGGGACATTTCCTACTTCAGATGGGAGAATAATATCTAGCATTTATTGGGCACTGTCAGTTTTTCTGTCACACTAGTTCTGGAAACACGCAGTCAGTACACGGGGGACACTTTGAGCGGAATGCGCTGGCTTATGGACGATGAATGACGTTTTGTACTGTGGTCGGACATTTCCAGACAGGTTTGTGAGTTTGAACTGCTTCCCTCAGGACCACGGGAATATATAAAAGTGTCCTCACTGAAGCATCTCTGAAGCGTCTTGAGCCCCCTGACCTGAAAGTGAGGCCTCATTTCCCTTTGCAGTCCTCAGCCCAGGCTTCAGTGAGTGGCCGTCCTCTGCCCCACCCCCATCAGCACCACGTGCACTGGCCACTTCACGTTTGCAGGCCCTTTGCGCCATCCTGCCCTCCAGGCGGCACCATCCTGTTGCTGCATTTCCAAGGGCGCTTCGTTTGGTCTGCTTTGCACGTTTGTCTATATATTCAAGTAGTTGCTCTTATTCTGTGGTTATACTTTTATTCTGTGTTTGTTTCTTGTTCCTTTTTGGTTGAAATACCTCAAGAGGCCTTTCTTCTCTTGAGGGTGGAGGAATGCAGCCCGGATAGAGGCTCAGAGGTATGGCAGCTGGTTCATTGGTGGCAGGACTGAGGCCCTACCCCGAGCTCTGGGATTCTGAGACCAGCATCGTGATTTCATTCCGTCTTCCCCTGAAGTCTACTTCTGGGAGGCCCGGGTGCGAATTGCTGGAAGGATGTGAGGGGCTCAGATGGTGTGGCCCGTGGGCCCCCAGCTCTCTGGGGCAGCGCCCTGTTTCATCCCTCATTTGAAGCAGGGACACAACAACGAGCTGTTTCTCTGGGAAGGAGGGCAAGGGTGCTGGGACATAAGAGACGCCGGGGCTGCAGGACCAGCCTAGACCCGGGTGCCAGCCCTCAGCATCCAACCTCACTGCCCCAGGAGTGCTCCGAGGGCAGGTCCAAGGAGGGGTCCTGCCGCTGACCATCCTTACGTCATGGGGGCACTAGTGGGCGCCTGTCCAGTTCCAGGAGGTCTGGAGGGAGGATCCCGGCAGCCCCTGTTAGTAGGATCAGCTCAGAGCGGGGTTTTCTGCAGGGCCCAGGCCCAGTCCTGACCCCGCCTCTAGAAGTGGAGCCCATGTCTCTGGCCCAGGACTCAGGCAGTGAGTCTCTCTAAACCTCGTTGGGCTTGGGAATAATGCAGGAAAGGGAAAAAGCAGAAGTCTGAGTTTCAGAGTGCAGGCAGGGTGTGGGCCAGGGAGGGGAGCCCAGAGCAGGAGGCTTTTCGGGATCAGCCAGGAGACTGGAGCCCCTTCGGTGGAACGGGGTGTGTCCAGGGGAGGCGTGCTGGAATTCTTCCCAAAGCTGTCTCAGCTGCCTGTATGTCACCCTTTTCTCGGGGTTTCAGCTCTTTGGGGGCTGTTTCTGGGCTCCCGCCGTGTTGTTTTGGGCGCTGCTGCCGAGCTGGCTGGCTTTGGAGGCTGGGTGTTCTTTCCCGACGTCTGCGGCTGGAGGGCGAGGACAGGGGACGACCCGCGTGCAGGTCTCACCCTTTCGGTGCCCATTTCTGAAGGACTTTCGGTTTCAGGCCATGCTGCATGTTTGAAAGTAAAAATATACATAGTAGCCATTACCCCGCACAGTACTTTCATTCTGTGTTTCAGATAGCTTCTTTTTTTGGTGGAAATGCTCAAAAGGCCTTTGATACTGCCAGTAAGGGAAGCAGCCCCAGTGGGGTACAGCATCTCCCCTGGAAGAGGGGCCCTCAGCCCTGTGGGCCTGGTGACCTGCCCCATGGCCCTGAGCAGTGTCCCCAGAGCAGTGTCCCCAGGCTGTCCCCAGAGCGATCTAGCGGCAGCATTTAACTTCCTCTTCTGCCTGAGAACTCGGGTAGCCAGGTCACGGTGCGGGGAGGCCGAGGCCAGCCTGAGTGTGAAGAGCACCTGGGAGGGAACGGCCCCCCCCACCTGCCCACCCTGGACTCACTGGAACCACCTGGGTGGCTTGAAACTGTCCCCTCCTGGGCTCTTCGCCAGAGGGTCTGGGTGGTCTGGGTGGGCCCGTGACGGAGACCTGCCTTCACCCCTGCGCAAGCCCGGAGGGAGGAGCTGAATTCCCTTCTCCCTGCAGCCATGAGAAGTTGCTTTGAAAAACAAGAGGCTTTACCTGATGAAAATTACATTTGAAAAATTTCAATTCCAAGGTGCAAATTCGCCAAAGTAAGAAGTCCACAGCCGTGTCAAGTCCCTAGCAGGCTTCCAGGCAGGAGGCCCGCACGTTGTCTCACAGAAATGCTTCAGTCCCCGAACTGTGCCCTGACCATCGTCTTTCCGCCGCGTTGTCCCCGCGAGGCGGGGACGGGTGGTCCGGGTGGGCCCGTTGATGGGCATCTGCTGAGGGCAGATCTGCAGGCGTTGCTCGTGGCGTGGGTTCCCCCAGGTGCCCCCGGTGGGCGTGTCTGAGAAGCCAGGCTGCCCCGTGGTTTCCCAGGTGGGAGCTGGGGCGTGTGCTGAGTCCACGCGACCTTCTGAATTTAGAACCACACTAGGTGTCTTAGGTGTTTGCAGGGCTTTCAAAGGCAGGTGTTTGGGCTAAAAGAAGCCACGGGGTGGGGCAGGGGCCGTGGCTGCGGTCGAGCTCTCGTGAGGGGCGTCCGCCAGCTCCCTGTGCCCCTCCTGCCCCTGGCTGCTTTCTGGCCCAAGTCACAGTAGGACCACGGTCCCCTGTCGAGCGCAGGGGCCCTGTGAGGACTGGTCCCCGCCGCTTTTCCGGGGACCCTGGGGGTGGGGAGAGGGAGGCAGTACTGTGGAGGTTGCCCAGTGACCCTTTCCCTCCTGGCGGGCAGGGACCTCTGCACCACTTCAGGGGGGACAGGAAGGTCAGAAAGGTTGACAGGTTGCCCTCCGTGTCCTTATCACTCTTTCCCCTAACGGAAGACTTACGTCCCAAATTCCATCCAAGGGGCTGCATGGGGCGACACCCCCAGGTGCGAGGGGAGACCTGGGAACGTGACGCAAAGCCAGGGCGGAGGCCCAGTTTGCGGGTCCAGCTGGAGGGGAGTCTCGAGGCAGGCGGGGGGGTCGGTAAGGAGCGGGCGGCAGGGTCTCCAGCTCGGCCTCATGCCCTGGCAGCTCACGAGGCACCTGAGTCTCCTCCGTTTCGGCGTCGTTGCGACGTGATGGGGTCCCGGCGCCTGAGTCAGCCTGACCGCAGCATGGGTGCGCCTGGGCTGCCGGGTGGGTGCTGGGGCGGTCCCTCCCCACGCAGGCCGTGCCCTGGTTCCCTGATCAGCTGGGGGTGTCTGTCCCTGAGCCGACAGCCCTGACCTGGCCCTCCTCACATCAGGAGCAGTGTCCACTGGAGCTGTTGCCACCGGGACGGGGCTGAACACGTGGACGACCCCGCTTTCCACCCTCCTCCTGCCAGCTGAGCTGACGGGCTGACAGATTAGTTCTTTTTGCCCATTCTTTCAGCCACTCTTTCCAAGGTGAGCCTTGCCTCCTTTCTGCCTCAGCTTCCCGGGTTCACATCCCTTGGTGGTCCCACCAGAGTGCCCCCTGCGTGGCCCCCAGTGTCTGTCCCCCAGGCCTCTCCCCGTGGGTGCCCCAGCCAGGCTGGTGCCCTTGGTCGAAGGCCAGCCCTGTCCACACCAACCCCCTGTCCCTGGGGTGTGGCCCCCTCCCTGGCCCCTTACAACCCACCAACCCCGGTGGTGCACTGTCCCTGAGATGCCTTCCCGCACCCAACCCGGCTCTCGGAATGGCCCCCCACTAAAATCCCCCTAGCTGCCCAGGTGGGGTTTGCCATCTGTCTGTCCGGAGCCCGTCCAGGGCGGGTCTTAGCTCACCGGCAGGGCTCTGTCAGCCCCGGGAGCTAATGCCTGGGAACCCACTCTGGCAGGAGAGGTTGTCTGAAGATGTCCCTGGTTTATGGGGCTGGCTTTGCCTGGGGTGCGGCTCCTCGCCCCTTACTGACCGCTGGGGCTCCCGGTCCAGCGCTGGGAAGCCCACCCTCACGGAGAGGCCTCCCTTCCACCCGCACCCACCTGGCCTCCGCTCATTGCACCCCGGGACTCTCGCCCCTCATGGGGGGGTCTCAGGGGGCATCAGCACCCACCACGTGTATCAGAAGGTGCCTTTTCCTGTGGGGTGGTTCGATGTTTCTCATCATACAATGAGCTGTCTTATCCCCTAGCCTGGTGATTTTTGCTCCAGGAAGAGCAGGGGGCACCCTGCTGTGGGTGGAGGTCCTTCCCAGAGCTGGGCCACCTCCTGATGGGGCCCAACAGGCAGAGTCCCAGAGGAGGGGCTTTGGCTCAGAGACTGGAGCAGGACCTGGATTTCAGGAGTGGTAAGGACTGGCCAGGAGAGGGCGCTTCTTCCGAAATCGGAGGCTCTGCCGGAACAGCACCTGCCCAGAAAGCTTTGCAGAAGCAGACGCTGAAGCTTGGGTGTCCCTGTGTCCTTAAAGGAGGAGCAGCCATGGCTTAGGGCCTTTGGCTAAGAAGTGTTTGTTTTGGCTTGTAATTGGCAGTTTTACATTTGAGCTTTGCAGTGTAGCAGCTGCGTTCAACCCTTATAGGCGGGAGTAGCAAGCTAGCCTGTGGTTGGAGTACTGCAGCCCCACACACTTTGGCGATGTGCTCAGTGGTTTGCGGCACAAACATTGAGACCTGTGGGAAGCCTACGGTGTAGACAGCGAGGGGACACCGCGGTTTTCCAGCTGCCTTTCCTCCTGTCTTTTGCAGTCTCCTCTTCCTTTTGCTCAGACGTTAGTACAAGTACGCCGCACTTGGTGAGGCGGTGAGCAGAGCAGGTGTGGGCGTGGGGAGGCGGGACGGGCGCGCCGGGCGGAAGAGGCCCCAGGGCAGTGCCCGGCGGAGGGAGTGACACACAGCCCTGAGGACGCTCCGCTCAGCCCGGTTTCCCGCGTGAAACGAGGCTGTCAGTGCCCAGGCTCCGAGTGCTGGGTCTCTGTTGACTTAAGCCACATCTCGCAGGGATAGAGGGAGGAAGGCCCAGGCGTTCCGGGGTCCCCCGTCCCACGGAGGAGGAGTTCCTCTCCGCTGTCACCCTCCAGCCCGTCCAGCTGTTGGTTCCACTGGCACTTTCTTTGAAGGCGAGCCCATTTTCCACAAAGCCAATTAGTTTGCCCTAACTTTTCCGTGGTCCCTGCCTCCAAATAACTTCTTAGGAAGGACGTGTTCCCTGCTTCTCCAGGGCTGCGAGACGCGCTCAGCAGGCTGATCTGAGCTGAGCTGAGCTGAGCTGCAGGACCCGTCGGAGAAACAGGACGAGACCCAGGATGGGTGACGCCCTGGCGTCCGGGTGGAACCGCGTTGGCACACATTTCAGTGCATCTGGCAGCGGGGTGATGGAGGTGTGGGTAGGGGAGGAGGCCTGTGGGGACAGTGGGTTTGAGTGGACGTGGCTGAGAGTTGAACAGCTTTTAGAGACTTGACCCCTCTTAGGCCCCATCTGGTCTTGGGAAGGGATGTAAAGAGCATCGTTACCCAGCCCCCGGAAGGGGAAGCAGGAGCCCCGTGGCTGCAGGAGGGAGGCTGGTCTCCACGGTGCGCTGCCTCGACCAGAGCCCCGGCCCAGGTCTCCTGCGTTTGGGAGGTATCTATGAAGACTTCACAGCCTTGCCCGAAGACCTCTTGACTCCTACCTCTTTTCTGCCCAGTAGCCCCCACTTGTGAAAATGAAGAAGGCGTGGTGAGGAGGGAGGGAAGAAAGCGGGAAGGGAGGGTGGGTTATCACTCGGCTCTTTCTGTCCTGGGGGCTGTAAGGCACATAACAGATGGACAGACGGGTGTCGAATGCAAACCGTTACCACGCCTTCAGGACCACAGAGAGGCCAGGGCCCTGTTCTGGAGCCAGAAGCCAGGATTAGGTTTGTGAGTATGGCATCTTTTCATTTTAAGCTTTTCTTATGGATCCATCTCACAGATCCTATTATTTTCGATTTACTTAACGAGAGCAGTGTTTGTTTCATGGCCCAGAATCAGAGCTGTGATTGTTCACATTTACCTCCGTATCTGTGTGAGGGGCCACGGGTCCCCGTTCCCTATCCCTCAGTGGCAGACTTGGCGGAGGTGCCGCCACAGGAGAAGGAGCACCTCGTCTCTCTCCTAATGGCTTTGCACTTTGGAGCTTAAACCCAAAGGGACGGAATTCTGTAGCCGAGCGCGTTTTGCTTCGTGTGGTTAATGAATGCAGCCATGCGTCATCCACAAGTTTTCTAACGTGTGTACTGATTATATCAACAGGAACAACTTTGTGAAAAGTGGGTGTGCTGTGTTTCATTTGTTTAGGAATCACTAACTGAAACGTGGGCCAGGCCTGGGGTGCATCAGCAGGTCCCCCCCAGGTGTCGGCCTCCAGTTTCCCTGTGTTCCTGCCACTTCTGCCCCAAAACACCACGTCCCAGGGGCCTCCTGGGCCATGCCCGGGCGGCGTCACCGTCAGCCGTTTCTTCTCATGTTGGGTTAAGACCCTGCCCTTAGGTTCCAGTCACCCTCGGGGGAAACCCATCCCTTCGGACCTACCACGGCTGAGCCCAGCGCTGGGGATGGGAGTAAAATGAAGTTCAGTAGACGCTGTGTGTGCTGTAATAAAAAAATACTTTAGGTCTCTTTTTCTGAGCTAGCAGAATTGATTTCTTAGAGCAGTGTTAGGCTCACGGTAAAACTGAGTGGACCGTGCAGAGTTCCCACGTGTGGCAGCCCCGCTGGCATCGCCGTCTGTGTCAGCGTGGACACTCGGCATCGTGATTTGTCAAAACCATAATGAGGACCAGAGTGAGGCCGAATGTGAGCCCCAGGCTGCGCGGTGGCTGGTCTTTGTCCTGGTCCCCGACTCGCAGCCCCTGAAACACTGGAATCTCTGAGTGACAAATAAGAGTCTCCTGTACACTGATGCAGCAACTGGTGTCTGGGGCCCAGGATGGCTTCAGGATGCTGCTGGTCCCCAGAAAGATCAGGGCGTGATTAGAGGGGTGGAACTTTCAGCCCCACCCTGACCTCCAGGGGAGGAGAGGGGCCGAAGGTTGGATCAGTTGCCAACGGCCAGTGATTTAATCAGTCGTGCCTCTGTAATGGAACCACCGCAGAAGCCCCTAAAAGCCCTTAAACGACTGCGTTCAGGGAGCTTCGGGCCGGTGAAACGTGGAGGGCCGGGAGGCTGGGCACCCTGAGGGCATGGAAGTTCTACCCCACCCCCTCCATCTGGCGGTTCCTGAGTTGTGTCCTTTATAATAAACCAGTAACAACAGGGAGCAAAGTGTTTCCCTGAGTTCCACGGGTCACGCTGGCAAGTTACCAGACCTGCGGAGGGCTTGGTGGGGACCCCCGGTTTGTAGCTGGTCGGTCAGAAGAGTGGGTACCCGGGACACGGAGCTGGCGTTGGAAGCGGGGGTGGCCTCTGGGACTGCACCTGTGACCTGGGGGTCTGCACTAACTCCGGTGTGAGTGTCAGATTTGGGTTAAATTGTTGGACATCGAGTCGGTGTCGGGGAGTCGGGGGACTGGGCTTGGAAGAGACGCCACGTTTGGTGTTGGGGGAGCCTCAGGCTGTGCTTCCTGCAATAAAGGAAAACTTAGACATGATCATGTGTGTTTAAATGCAAGTTACTTATTCATGGATACAGTCCTCATCTACGCGTCTTGGTTTGGGGAGAGTTTTATGAACATGTGGAAAAACCACCTTCTAAACGTACCTGGGTCTACACGAACAACTCGGAAGGAGGGTAGGGCCAGGGTGTGGGCTGACCGTCCCAGAAGAATCCATTAGTTGGATTTTTGTGATCAATTTAGTAATAGATATTGTTGGGGGAAAATAAAAAGCACTCATAAAACCATAATGGAAAATGGAAAAATATGGACAAATATGAATTATGGGTGAGAGAGCGCCAAAGTAGCACGTTACGAGTGTTCTGGTCTCCAAATTGTTCTTTTGCTTATTTTTATTACATGAGTAATTAAATATAAACATTAGTTTATATTTATATTAACTAAAGTTTATATTTAATTACCCCTGTAATACGTCTTACTATAGAAACATGACAAACAGGGAAAAACAGTGATCATCTTTGTCCCAAACATGGCAGTAGCTGTAGGTGTGATTCTCACCACCTGAGATTTAGGACCCGGAGTGCTGGGATGGGTACCACCTCCTGCGATCGTTGGCAGGTCATAGATTTACACTGGGTGACGGGTTGTTTTTCTTACAGGCGAATACTGAGGCCTGAGGGAGTGTTTCAGCCTCAGGGCTGAGGCTGAATCGCATCTCAAAGTACACATCTTACCAGATTCTCGGAAGTGAACCCATTATGGTGTCTGAGGGTCCCCTGGGTGGTCATCCCATCAGATGGGAAAGAATAAGCTGGAAGGAAGGGCTGCCCTGGGGGAAGCAGAGCGGTCCGCGCCCAGACCCCTTGGAGCAGGACCCACTGCCCTGCCAAGCAAGTGCAGGCAAAGTACAGGGATGGAATTTGTCCGTCCAATCCGGGGACAGAAACCCGTGATATGGACAATTCAGAGCGCACTTCACTTTGGGAGCAGATTTTGATAAGAAATAGGTGATTTGAGTTTTCAGAAGAACGGCCTCAAGTTACTCTTCAGTTCAGAGGAGTTGTAACCCTGGCCCTGCCTGTCTTGGGCACAAGCCCGAGGAAAGGGGGGACAGGGCGTAGGACTTCCTGGGGAGCTGGGGGCTGCCCAGAGATGCCACCTCAGTATCTCAGTGTCACCCCAGCACGGCAGGGCCACTTGGTTTGGCCACTGTTACCTGCATGAAAGAGGATGTTTTCTGAAGCTTGAAAATTAAAGATGAAATGATTGGCATTCTAATCACTGAGAAAAATGATACTATGGTCTCGATTACCTGATCTTCAGTTAACTAGGATGTTGTATGTTTGCCCAGGCGAATGTGTGTCTTTGAATTTGATTACCTCCGAACAGCTCTCTCTGGTTGCAGTGCCGCGAGATATTTTTCACAGAAATAAAGACAAATGTCAAATTCTACTTTAGTTGTTTTGTGTTGACCTTTAAGTCCCTTCAAAGCTGAACTTCCATCAGAGCAAATTTTCATGGGTGCAATTAAAAAAATTTCTCTGTGGCGTCTTGCCTTAATTATAAAGAGACGAAACAGAACTGGCTGGGACTCTGGTCTCCGGAGCTGCCCCCAGGACTTTATGTCAAAGCAGCTTTTGTTATCGTGGGTCTGAAATAGTGGTGGCCTACGCAGAAGAAGTTTAGGTCCTTGTTTGTGTTACCAGAAGGAAGGGATTGTCTCCTCTTTACCATTCAGGGTACCCAGGGCACTCGTGGGGGGTGGGGCACAGACAACTCAGAGGACGGAAGCCGCATCCGGGACGCTGAGGTTCCATCCAGTCCAGCGAGCTCTGCTCCCGTCCCCGCACGGCCTGGTTGTCCTCCGGGAATTGTCACTTCAGTGCTTGTGCCTTTGGTGCCTTGTACATGAAGGCATATTCCAGAGTTAAATAGCATTGTTGTTTTTTTCTTTTGTAAATTGAACTTATTCTAAACATACAGATACAGAGTTTGAGGTGATGTTGGATGAGGTGAAGGTTCTCTCTGCTCACGAACGCCCTTCCGGCCTGACGGCCCCTCTGCGGTGGCCTCCGCGATCCAGAGCTCCCCTGGCCTCGGCCCTGGAGGCGCTTGTGTCCCCGGCTTCTGCTGCAGGGACCCCTGACCGCCAGTGACCCTCCGCCTCACCGCAGGCAGCAGCGTGGTGGGAAGAGCCTTTGGAAGTCGGGTCATGGCTTCCGCGGCCCTCAGGGTGGCTCTTCCTACCCGTGGTCCCTGCGGCCTGGCTGCTCGTTCTCCGTGTCGTCTCCCGGGCTTGTGCTGCCGAGAGCGCCTTCCTGGTCTCCGGGCTGCCACGCACCCTGGAGATCAGTGGACTCCTCTGCTTTGGAATGTGTGGGCGCAGACCCCTGGCGGCCTTCCTCCTTCACCTCCAAACACTGCTCTCTGGGGGCCGTCAGTGGACTCAGGCGTGTCCGGTGAGGTTGAATGAGAAGGCAGAAGGCGGGGCAGGCGGCACACGTGGGTCACCCGTGCAGGACGCGTGTGGACGATCAGTGACAGAGGCAGAGGGCACCGAGGGTGAGTCCTCAGAGTCTGCTCTTTGCCACGGTGTCTTATCTGTAAAAGCACTATGTTCGTAATTTAAAATGTTGTTTTTGTCTCCGAAAATGTTAGGAGTCAGAGTTCTCAGCAGAAAGTAACACTACGAAATAGGGAGCCTTTTCAAACCAGGGGTTCAAACAAAGCCAGATTCCTTCTATGTACTCAGACCTCCTGGATCGTAGTATTTCTCACACGTCAAAGGATTGAAAATATATTAATGACCACGCTTGTTAGTGTCTCTGCACGTTTCAAGGCAGAGGTGATTCGGCCTGAGCGTGTGCTGTGCCCACCTCACCCTGGTCCTGCTGCCCGGGTCTCTCGTTGTCGCTAAGCTCACGCTCTGGCACTTGACTGAGTCGATGCCCGTTTTCCCTGACCATGAAGAGGCCTTCCTTTGCCCCCCTGTTTTGATGACTCTATTTAGAGTGTTATCTTGACGTTTGAACTTCACATTAAATTTCTGACACTCTGGCGGGTTAGCTTTAAAATCATTTCTTGGAATCCCTGCAGGATATTTAGCGTCTTTGACTCCATTGTAATTAGTTAGAACTGAGAGCACGTGCAGTGGCCAAACTCTCCATCTCGCTCCAGTGGCGCCATCGGTTGGCGCGTAGTACTTACACAACAAACTCTCCGTGTTGCCCTGACAGGTCCAGAGGGCTGGGAGGGAGCTCTTCTTGAGACGCTTGTACTTTTTAAAAAAAATTTATTATTTATTTATTTTTGGCTTTGTTGGGTCTTCGTTTCTGTGTGAGGGCTTTCTCTATCTGCGGCGAGCGGGGGCCACTCTTCATCGTGGTGCGCGGGCCTCTCACTGTCGCGACCTCTCCCGTTGCAGAGCACAGGCTCCAGACGCGCAGGCTCAGTAGTTGTGGCGCACAGGCTTAGTAGCTCCGCGGCATGTGGGATCTTCCCAGACCAGGGCGCGAACCCGTGTCCCCTGCATTGGCAGGCAGATTCTCAACCACTGCACCACCAGGGGAGCCCAAGAGACGCTTGTACTTTAAGGTTTAAGTACGTGCAATTTTCTGTTTTGTTGATAGGAGTGATGTTATTAATGTCATTGTGTGCTCGGAAGCAAACACTGGTCCCTTGGATCATACCAAACAGATACACTCCGTATCGGAAGAGCAATGCCTGGATCCATCTGCCCCTTTTGCCTCTGATCACTTTTTTCAAGTGAGTTGTAAAAATAATTCTTCAAAGCAGTTTAATAAGAATTTTACATTAGGTCTGCCTTTTGAGCTCTTGTCAGATGTTCAATTCAGGAGGTATGTCTTCAAGGAAACCCTGGCATATTAACGTACACATTAATATTCTCTAGGTAGCATGCGATGATAAACAATAATAGACTATAAGGAGATGGAAGGGAGTGTGTGTCATTTATTAATGTACCACAGGAGAACAGAACGAGAGAAAACGTTCTTTCCTAAGGAGAAAGATTCTCTTCCGTGGTGTCTCCTGAGGAGGGGAGGGGGTCGGTGGGGAGCTAGCACTTCTTGAGGACTTGGCGATTCGGTGCAGTTTCGCCTATGTTGGGCTCACGGGGTCCTGACCCAGGGAGCCGTGGGGCTGCTTTTCGACCCCCGTGTCTGTGATCCCAGCCCGGGCTCGTCAGTCCTGGGGCTTGGCCCAGGTTCCTTGTCCTCCTTCCCGTCTCTGAGGGGCTTCCAGGCTGTCCCACCCCCGGGGCCGCCTCTGTCCTAGACTCTAGCCCTCCCGCCCCCGGCTGCGCAGGCTGGGGCCGCCTCAGGCCAGGTCTGCGCGCGGGGGGGGGCCCCGGCCTCACCCCGGTGGGCCTTGTCAGCTGTCTTCTTCGACGCGCTCCACGAGGGCAGGGGTTTAACCACGTGAACTCTCGGTAAATGTCTACTGGTAAATGAATTCACAGGCGAGAGGGCTTTGGAGCCGGAGTTCCCTCCGTTCTATTAAAGTCCCGCAAGTAGGTTAGCACCGGGCACCTTCATCATGATGGCCGCCATCACTGTTTTGGTGAGAAGCTCTCTAAGCATTTTGTGTGTATTATTTCAGCTATTCCTAACAACGCTGCTGTGAGGGTAGGTGGTACTATTATCCTAATTTACTGATTAAAAAACCTCTTTGATGAAGCACTCGTCCAAGCCCACACAACCAGAAGACCCTCAAGTCCACAGTTCTACCCTGGTGCGCCTGGCCCGAAAGCCCAGGGGTTTGCGTCCTTGCTTTGGAAGCGTGGAGGTGCCACGGCAGGTTACCTGCATGAGGGCTCTGGGGCCAGGAGACGGGGTGCTCAGCCCTTCAGCTCTGGGGGAGAGCGTGAGGTGCCGCGCTGGCCTGGCGCAGGTCCGTGGGATGGGGGGCTGCGTGCTGCACAGGCGCCTGCTGCCCACCCTTCAGAGCTTCCCGTTTCTGTGAAGAGCGCAGGCTTCCTGCAGCAGGCGGGCGTCCGATGTGGGGCGAGCGGGTGAGGGGTCACCACGAAGTGTACTGGGACGTGGAGCCCGACGGCTGGATTAAGTGGAAACACCGTAGTCAAGGTCTGTGGGGTTGCCAGCAGTAGCCTCCCAGAGCGGCCGGTGCGTCTCAGGTACTAAAGTCGGGCTTACTTGGGTAGTTATGTGTGTGACTTGCATGCAGTGAAGGTCATTCTTGTGGTGCCTGTCTCAGTGGCTCCTGTTTTCCACCGAGTGGCGCTCTGTCTACAGGTACACAGATTCTGTTTATGGATACAACGTCTGCTTTCCTGTTGACGGACATTTCCTTTTTCATTTTTGGTTATGAATGAAGCTCCTTTGAACATTCTCGTACAGTTATTTTTATGAACATGTTTTCATTCCTCCCGGACAGATACCTAGGAGTGGAATTGCTGGGTTATTGGGTAGGGGTGTGTTTATCTTATAAGAAACTGCATGTTGTTCCCCACAGTGGCTTTCTACCCCGTGTCACTAGGAACGTGGGAGCCGGTCACTCTGCCTCCTGGCCAGCATCTCGGTTTCCGTTTGCCACGTCCCTCTGGGGCGCAGCTCCCCGTCTCAATCAGAGCTTGGGGTCAGAGAGGTCAGCGTTTGGAACCCAGCTCTTCCCGGAACTGCTGCTGGGACCGTGGGCGAATCCCTCAGGCTCTGACCTGGTTTCCCCTCTGTGAGATGGGGGTGGTGACAGCGCCCGTCAGGGAAAGGGGTCAGTTGTGTGGAGCAGCGCACAAGCCCCCTGTCGTCACTGTTTGTCCCGGGTGCAGCCCACGGTCCTATTGCGCTGGTTCGGCCCGGCGCCACGTGAGGAAGCGTCTTGTCCCTCATCCCCTCATTCCGAGGTCCTCGGGGGCCACCTGGGGCAAGGCCGACCGTGGCCTTGGGCAGGAGGCAGGCCACACGGAGGGGGGACCTCTGCGTTCAGAGGGGCCCTGGCCTCTCCCATGCAAAGCACTTTGCGTTTCCTTCTTGCCAAGCTGGTCTCTACTCTTCAGGCGACCGTTATTGATTGGAATGTTCCCGAGTCCTGTTCCTTCTTCAAGTCTCGTTTGCTGGGAATTGGCTCCGCTGCAGTATAACCCTCCATTTCAAAGATGGATGGATCACATCAGCCCAACAGAAAACAGCAATCTCGAAACCAAAACAACCAAAGATCTGTGCCAGGAGAGACAGACTTTACTTGATTCTGCAGTAGCTGGTGTAGCGTTTCCTCCGAAGAGATGGAGTAAGAGAACTCTCGGTAAATATGTGTGTTACGGAAATGGCCTCGCCGCCTCTGAGCCCGCTAGTTTACTAAAAGGAAACATTTTCCTTTAAATCAATCTGACTTTACTTGCTGAAGATAAATGTACTTAAGGACACGCTGCGTGGTGCTGTGGAGGTCAGAGCGTTCATCCTCGGCCGGGACAGCAGTGCCTCCGAGCCTCCAGCAAACCCGAGATTCCAGCAGGAGTTTCACATCCGGGGTCGTCCAGAGCAGGCCGGCCGCGGCCCCGTCTTCAGTCTGGGGCTCCGTGTGCATCAGGCGATTCTGCAGTTCACGGGCCTTATGATGGGGCCACAGGGCTTCCGTTGCAGTTTCGTAAAAGCTGTGTTAATATTCCCTTCCAGACAGAGCCGCCTTGGTTCCTGTCTGCACAAGTTTCTTGTGTGTGAAAATCCTGGATTCCACACACCACCGGGTGAGCTCTCTGTGGCTCCACTTTGTCGAGTGCTGGCCCGTCGAGCGGTCGCCCTCATTTCCAGCGGGGCTGTTGGGAAAGGCGCTCGGAGGCGGCCCGTGCAGGGCCGGGGCTGCGGGGCTTGCCTGAGCTGAGGCTGCTGGGCACGCGGGGCGTCTAGAGGGCAGAGGAGCCCCGCTCTCCCTCACTGCATTTCCTTTGGGTTTGCTTGCTTAGTAATGTCACCTCCTGCACTTAAAAATAACACAAACTGTATAAAAACCAGAAGAAATAGCAGGTGGGCTTTCCCAGGAGGACGTTGAGAGGGCGCTCGCAGGGGGGCCCTGGCGGTGGGGGTGGGGCGGGCAGGTGGTCGCTCAGGCCAGCAGTGGCGGCTCAGCCTCGGGCAGGGGGCCGGGGGCCCTTCCGAGCTGGCCCGAGCGGGATGGACGGGTGGCCCCGGGACGCACTGCCCTGCGCACTGAGCTATCAGGTGCTCAGCACGGGCCTGGGCGCCCTCCACACGCTTGCCAAGGTGGATTCCTAGTGTTTCAGGCTTGTTCTAGTTTTCACTTCTTGTGCCGAGAAAGTGTGTTTTTCATTTTGTGAATTTTAGCGGTGAAGGTTGTTTCAGGTATTTTATCCTGGATGTCGATTATATTCTTTACATGGTTTAATAAAAAGGTAAATCTTTATGAGATTAAATTGATGCTCCCCTTTGCTTTCTTTTTTGCTTGGAAGACTTTCTCATTCTAAAATCTGATGACTATTCACCTAAATTTTTTCTAGTTTTTTGAAAGGTTTTACTTTATTCTATTTAATCTCTCTCTATTTTGCTGTCAGGGGTAAACTGAGAACTTATCCCGGTAACACACACCTCATTTCACGCCTCTGTTTCCTTCCTATGTAGCTGGTCACGTCAAGGTTATTCCTAGGTATTTAAATTTTTGATTTACTTTTGTGAATGAGATTATTTTTCTCCATTACATTTTTTTCTTTTTTAAGTCTTTTTTTTTTTTTTAATTTTATTTATTTATTTATTTATGGCTGCGTTGGGTCTTCGTTTCTGTGCGAGGGCCCTCTCCAGTTGCAGCAAGCGGGGGCCACTCTTCATCGCGGTGCGCAGGCCTCTCACTATTGCGGCCTCTCTTGTTGCGGAGCACAGGCTCTAGAGCGCAGGCTCAGTAGTTGTGGCTCACGGGCCCAGTTGCTCCGCGGCATGTGGGATCTTCCCAGACCAGGGCTCGAACCCGTGTCCCCTGCATTGGCAGGCAGATTCTCAACCACTGCGCCACCAGGGAAGCCCCTCCATTACATTTTCTAAATGGTAATTCCTTGTATATTTTTAACTTTCGTCTTACAATGGGCTGCTTTACCAAGACTCTGTAATTTTAATAGTTCATTTAATTCTTTGTAACTCAAAAAAGTTACATATAAGGACTTTAAAAACATTATTAATTTAATGTGGTATTTAGTAAACTCTTCGGTCCTCAGACTAGACCCTTTGGTCCTGAAAGGCTTCCTGACTTACGACCTTGATTTTGCTTCCTTTCCACTCACCTGGTTTCCTCTTCCACCTCTTCCTTCATCCCCTTCCCCTTCCCCTTCCCTTTCCTCTTCTTGGCATTTATCCTGAAGCTGGCTCTCATTCTCAGTCTTCTTTGTATGTCACCTTCCTCACCACAATTCCCAGCACTTTGTTTTGCACGTTAACGTAGTTTTTATTTTTCCATGTTTGGCTTCCACGTGACCGATTGGATTTTCCGTGGCGACAGTTCTGTCTTGTGAGTCTGTGATCCAGACTCTCCATTATTGCTTCTCTCCACATACTTTTTCTTATCGAACTTCGTTTTTTCTGTCTTTCATTGAATTCCCTTTACATCTGGCCTGCTGTGCTGTTATCTCCTTTTTTTTTTTTAATTTATTTACTTTATTTTTGGCCGCGTTGGGTCTTCGTTGCCGCGCACGGGCTTTCTCTCGTTGCGGCCAGCGGGGGCTACTCTTCGTTGCGGTGCGCGGGCTTCTCATTGCAGCGGCTTCTCTTGTTGTGGACCATGGGCTCTAGGCATACGGGCTTCATTAGTTGTGGCATGCGGGCTCAGAAGTTGTGGCTCACGGGCTCAGAAGTTGTGGCTCGCGGGTTCTAGAGGGCAGGCTTAGTAGTTGTGGCGCAGGGGCTTAGTTGCTCTGTGGCACGTGGGATCTTCCCGGACCAGGGCTCGAACCCATGTCCCCTGCATTGGCAGGCGGATTCTTAACCACTGCGCCACCAGGGATGTCCCTCTGGTAGTAATTTTTAAAAATATTTTTCTCGCACCATCCGTGCAGGTTTACCTTTTTTGTGTTACGGAATCATTTTTCAGCCCTCACGTGCTTGTTTTTGGTGTCTGATGTTGTTTGTGGCTGTTTACAACTATTTTTTATCCTTGCACGAGGAAGCGTATATTCGGGCTGATATTTGCCCAGAACAGGATGCGTGGGCCTCCTGGGTGCAGGTGGAGGGACGCGTCCTCGCGGCCGGGCAGTGGGGCTCCCTCTTCCCGGATGCCTGCGGTGGCCGGTTTCTGTCTCGGCCCCGCCGGGCAGGGGCGTCCTGCTGCTGCCCGCGGCTGCTGGCCGAGTGTGGAGGGCTTGGTCCTCGGATGCTGGGTCATAAGGCAGCTGTTCCCATGCACAAGCTCCCAGTACGCGTCCTCTTTCTTCAGCTTTGTCCTGAAACTGTGGTTCCCATGGGAACACAGGGGCGGAGAAACCAGACCTGCAGATTCCCCGTGGCCTAGGCACAGGCTCACCCCCTGCTTCTGGGTGAGCTTGCCTTTCCCGGAGGCTCCCAGGGACTCTTCTGAGCAGAGTCAGCTCCCCGGCCCTGCAGCGATCCTTTCCAGGTCCCAAGAAGAAGAAGACAGATCTTTGCGGCAATGGTGCGTTTGCGCTGCTGCGGCAGGAACACCCACCAGAAATCAGGAAAGGAACGGCTTCACTCTCGCTTTCCTTGGCACGTCCTCAGTTATTTGCAAGGTTTATTTCTATTTGCAAACCCTGGAAACAGAAAGCAGTTATGTGGCAGCAGCGTTTGGATCTCTGGTGACCAGAGGCAAAGAGAAAAATCCAGGGGCAGGACCCCCGGCTGTGAATGACGATTGATTTAACAGGAAAGTGTCCTTGAACCAGACCCACCAAACGTGGCGGGAGAACCGCCCGTGATAGCGTGGCCTCCTGTCCTTCAAACAGCGTGGGTGCCGGTCGCTGGAGGTGCCTCCCTGGCGCTGTGTGAGGGAAACAAGCAGTGTCGTGCTTGTTCAGGGTTGCCATGGCGATTCCTCATTATCGCCAGGCGGGGGGAGAGCCGTGCGCGGGGTACTGGCAGTCTACGTGTGTCCTGCTGCTTCTTCCGGTAGTGACTGAGCTCACGTGCGTGTGCCGTGCACCCGTTCAAGAAAGGATCCTTCCAGCTGCAGGAGCTCACGCCAGGACGCACGCCCGGGCCCTGGGTGGGCGCAGGCTCCTGGTGCCGAGGGCACACACCTCGACCTGCACCCCTACCCTGGAGAATAAATACAGAGGTGTTCCTCACCGCACCGTTTGTGGTATAGGAGGGAGGGAGAGACAGTCCACTGCTTTTTCATGCACACAAAGCTGTGTAGACCCGGGCTATGAAAATATATACCTCTCATTTCTGTAAACGTTCTTAAGCACAAAATGTTTATCATACACTTTGTGTAGAAAACTAGTATGGAAACCTGAAGCCCAAAACAAAACCAACACCTCACATTTGCAAATGGGTATTACTTTTCTATAGAATCAGAAGGAATTTTTCTTAAATAACTGAATATTTTCTACAAACTGAGGCCCATAAATATCTCATCAGTCTTAATATGATGATTTAAATGTAATAGTGACATTCTTTGAGACTTTAAGAATTTAGGACACTTTATTAGATCCGCCAGTCTCACCCTGTTGTCGCAGCTGTACTGTGGTGACAAGCAGAGGAGAAGCTGAGGCCGTGCTGGTCATGTAACAGCGGCCGATTAAGCGCGGAGCGTGGTGTGTGCGCCTGGCTGTCTTGGTGAGCAAGCAGTGGGCTCTCTGAGCTACGGCGGACATGCCGACGTCTGGCGAGGGCCGTGCTCTGAGCGCTCCAAGCGCTTTAGAGAAAGGTCTGAATATTTTAAAACTTTTGATCAGATTGCAAAATTGTCCTTTAGAAAGAGCGTGTCCCATTTACACGCTCCCCAACAGTAATTATTTAGTTTTAAAATGGATGAGCCTGAACGTTCAGCAAACAGCAGCGGCCAGAACCATCACCACACAAAACCTTTGCCAACCCTTTGGGCAAAACCACTGTGTTGCTGTCGTTTGCACCTCCTTCATTACAGGTGAAGAAAAAAATGTTTTTCTCCTGTGTGGGTGTGTGTGTGTGCACGCATGTGTGCGCGGGTATGTGTGTGCGCTTTGCACCAGCCTTGCTCTGGCCCATCCATCCCTGTTGCCTGATCCCATGGGGGGTCCTGATGTTTGGTGCCGGCTGGTTGCCTGTAGCCTGGCTCTGCATCCGTGTCCTTGGTGGGCAGAGGGACACCGCTGCCCCTGCAGTGGCCTTGGAAGAGCTTGGGCACGGGGGGCGGGGGCGTGAGGTGCCGCAACTTTCTCACCTCTCCGGTCTGGGACTGGGTTTTAAATTGCATAACAGAAAAGGTCTGGATCGGGTGGCGCGTGTAAAGGGTGACCTATACCCAGGGAGCGAGGAAAGAAACCGTGGGCGAGAGGGGAGCAGGGGCCTGAGCACCAGGCAGGGAAGTGAGGGTCACAGCGGGGATGGTCCGGAGGTCAGGGCCAGTGCAAGAGGCCAGGCATGGTTCTGCGTCGCCGCTGTCAACACGGCACTGCTTGCGCCGGCTCGAGACGCCCCGGAGGGCCCGAGTCTGTGCCAGAGCCCCGGGTGACTGAACGTGGGCAGGGAACACCCTGGGAAGCTCCTGCCCGAGGCCCTCGTGAGGTCAACTGTGGAGCCAGTGGGGACACTAGGGTCCAACCTCTCAGTGCCTTCGCATCCGTACCTGCTTCAGGATCCGCCTGTAAGGTCACCTGGTCTGACTTTCCCTGGACGGCTCCGGGCTGCCTGGGCAGTACCTGAGCTGAAGTCAGGTGGTGCCATGTTGTAAAGTCTTAAGAACCTGCTGTCTGTCTCCTGTGGCCACTGTGGTCTCAGAGTCTGAGAATTAGAGCCCAGACTTTATGAGGATTCTGTCAGCGGTGCCCGCAGTGTCCTGGGTGTGGGTGGACACTCGGCGTCCATGGCGTCCCGGGTGTGGGTGGACACTCGGGTCCACGCCCCCGTCTGAGGGGCCCTCTGTTGAGTGTGTTCTCGGTGAGGCCCCGCTAGATGTGGTGCCCTCGGCGCCCTACTTCTGCATGTGTCCCAGGTCTTGGGTTCCGAGAGGACACCGTGTCTATTAGCGCAGTTACTTCATATTAAAAACTGTCCGAGAAAGGAAAGCGATTTCATCAGGACCCAGCTAATGAGGGCTGGCCGCACATTCGTTTCCTTAGGCGTCTGCGCTCTTGCAGGGCTGCTGGCTGCACATTCCTTTCCTTAGGCGTCTGCGCTCTTGCAGGGCTGCCATTCTTAATCGTATTTTAATTTTCAAACAAGTTACTTTCGCTGTCCTTCCGTTTCCTATACCATGTGTGCGTCGCTGCTCATTAACGTGTGGCAGCTGCTCTCTGAGCTCGGTCTTTAAATAGCCGTGGCTGCAGTGCAGTAATCAAGGATGATCCGTGTTGGTTTATAGGAATTAGTCTTTTTCAGTCTTTGAGAAAACGACGTAGAGAGTTGCTGAAATGGGTCCTTTTGATGGAAACCTGTGAGGGCCACGTGAGGACGGGGACTGTCCCTGACCTTGTCTGGAGGAGGCTCCTGGGTCCAGCTGGCTCTTCATCAGGAGGCCCGTCTGGGGTCTGGCAGGGACCGGACTGGCTGTCAGCCTCGCCAGAGATCTCTTTGCCAACAGGAAACCAAATGAAGTTGTTTTTGTAAATCCACTGTTTAAGAAAACTCATCCAGGACTTCCCTGGCGGTCCAGTGGTTAAGACTTCACCTTCCAATGCAGGGGGTGTGGGTTCGATCCCTGGTCGGGTAGCTAAGACCCCACATGCCTCGCGGCCAAAAAACCAAGACATAAAACAGAAAGAATATTGTAACAGATTCAATAAAGACTTTAAAAGTGGTCCACATCAAAAAAAAAAAAAATCTTTAAAAAATGTAAATAAAAAAACTCATCCCCCCAGGAGCTGACCTCGTTCAAATCAAAACCGAGACACTTTCAAGTTAAATCATGGGCTCTTGCACTGGATGTGCTTGTCTCTAATGAGGTCTTGGGTTCTGAAGATGCGTTTTGACCCACACATGGACGGCTTTGGCCCATGAGGTTCTGGATTGCGGGCCTCGGGGAGTAGCGCTGCTTCTTCCTTATCTCTGGGCAGCTCTCTGACCATCACTTCACGCCGTCTCGAATTTACAGCCTGGTGAGTCTGCAGGCCTGTCTGCCATCCCCCTCCTCCAAGGGGGGAGCTTCTCTCTCCCATCCGGTTTCTCGTTCATTCGCCAAGCTTCTTATTGCTCTTTTAGAAATGTAGTAAAATATACATAACATAAAACTTACCATTTGTTTTAACCTTTTGGGTCCATAATTCTGTGGCATCCAGTACATTCACATTGTTGTGCAGCCATCACCACCATCATCTCCAGAAGTTTCTCGTCTTCCCAAACTAAAACTCTGTCCCCATTAAACACAGCTCCCCCTGCCCCCCTCCAGTCGCTGGGACCCACCGTCTACTTTCTGTTTGTATGAATTTGATCACTGTAGATGCTCATATAAGTGGAATCATACAGTATTTGTCCTTCTGTTGTAGCAGGTGTCAGGATTTCTTTCGTTTTTCAGGCTGAATCATGGATGGGACCACATTTTGTTTATCTGTTCATCCATCAGTGGACCCTTGAGTTGCTTCCTGGCTGCTGTGAACATGCAGGTACCAATATCTCTTCACGTCCCTGCTTTAGATTTTGGTACATTATTATTAAGTAATTTCCACGGGCCAAGCATTCTGGTAAGTGGGACCCACCTTCCCTACTGCAAGGGGAGAGGTGGGCAAATGATGGTTCCAGAATGCAGGGCTCACTGGACACCAGGGAGGGTGGGAGATGCCGGGGGTCGCAGGGGCCAGGAGATTGAGTCCTGGGGGAGTGGTGAGCCGATTCCCAGCTGCACGGACTGGACCCCGGCATGTGGAGAGCGTCCTGGGACTGTTGGGAGGGGTGAGGTGACACAGGAGCCTCCAGTACAGCAGGTCCCCACTGCTCCCCCGGTGAGCGCGCAGAACGCTGAGGGAGGGGAGACCAGGGCAGTGGAGCTCCCGACCCTGCACTCTCAACGTCGGGAGGGTGAGGGTGAGGTCGTCTCCAGGATGCACGCTAACACATTCCCTGAGCACGTGGCGCCTCGCTGGGTCTGGGGGAAAGGCACGCCCACACGTGCGTCGCCATCCCAGGAGAGCTGGGCTGCTGGCGGGCCAGAGGGTGGGACCCTGAGGCGAGGCTCTGGCCTGGGGTCTGCTCCCCCTGGACTCCGCTGAGGGGAAGGCTGGTGGCCACAGAGCCACCCTCGCCCAGGGCGCCTCCCCGGCCACTCGGTCCTCCTTCCACCAGCTTGAGGACAGAGCTGGGAGCAAGGCGGGGAGAGGGTCTCGGTGGGTTTGGCCTTGGCTGGGGCATCCTCCTGAGGCTCGAGCCAGGGGCAGGCCCTCTGGGCTTCCCAGACTCGGGGCTGTGAGTGGCTCGGCTGGGTGCCCCTGGGCTGGAGGGCATATATGTGGGTGACACAGCGTGCAGGACCTTCCATTCTGAGGAGCTGCCTCAGTCTGTGAGAGCGGAGGGGGCAGGGGAGTGGGGAGGGGAAGAGGAGGAGGGGGGAGAAAGAGGGGGAGGGGGGAGAGAGAGAGAGGGAGGGGGAGAGGTGAGGGATCCTTATGATAACCCTGGGTATGGACAAGTCCCCTCCTCCCCCTCCCTCCCTCTCCCCTCCCCTCCCTCCCCCTCCCTCCCCTCCCTATCCCCTCCCCCTCCCTTCCCCTCCCTCCCCCTCCCTCTCTCTGGAAGGTGGGTGAGACCCTCTTCAGTAGGTGGGACAGGAGTGGGTGCAGAGGCACGTGAAGGACGGCTGTTTTTGAGTAGCTGTCACCGTCCAGATAAGATGAGGGCTGACAGATTCCGTCCCCGTATCCCACATAACGTGCCGTTTTCGTTCAGCGCTGCTCACAGCCCTCAGCGCCAGGCCTTTCTGTTCTTCTCTGAATCGTCAATGGAACGTTCCAGGCTGATAAGAGAGGCGGCCTGGTTCCCTGGCAACGGGCTGGAGCAGAGGGCTGCTGGTGGGAGATTAGCTGCCTCAGATACACCACCTTGCTTCCTGCTGCTTGTCTGTGCGCCCAGGACAGACGGCAGCAAACCCGAGAGCCCGCAGAGGTTTGGGTGGGATCTGAGCTCCCGAAATGAAGTTTGCTGAGTGCCCTTGAGCCAGCCTTGGGCGGGTCTATCTGCCAGGAGGAGCCTGGCCTCCCAGGACCTGGAGGTGGGGCTGGCCGGCTGGTTAATCCTGTTGCCTCCAAGAAAAGAACGCGGAAGCTCCAAAGCCTGGCCGGTGTGTCAGCCCGGGCCAGGCCCTCGCCTGGGGGCAGGGACACCCCACCCAAGAGCTTGCAGCTGAGGCCTGCAAATCGGGCGTAGTCAGTGGTTTGGTGTTTGCTTCTTTATCTTTTGTCTTTCGTCCAGTAAATGCCCTTTAGTGTAGTTGAGACCCTGCCGGCGGCGTCTGGGAGCTGTCTTCCTGCACGCAAGCCCCGTGTCCACTCCACTCTCCTCTGCCCTTGAATCTTGGCTTTTATTTCCTGGTTGTTTGTAAAAGAATGTGGAATTCTAGAATTGGAAGAGAGGTTCAGATCATTTGGTTCCTCTCTGCTATTTTCAGAAAGAAACCAACAAAATTCAAACCCCAAACCCCTGACGACCAGAGAGGCTCAGGATAGGGCGGAAGTCACACAGTGTCTGGGCTCCTCCAGGCTGGGCCCCGAAGGTGCTTCCTGCTTCCCAGCAGCGATTTCGAGGGTGACCATGATGCGTTTTGGTTGGTCTACGTGAACATTCTCTCCCCAGGACAGTCCATCTAACTTCCCCATAGAAAATGCAGAGACAATTTGGCTATTAGAAATTGTACTTTAGCTTTTTTATTACGTTATCACTTGTCCACATATCTGACTCCTAGAGAAGACGTGAGGCTCCATCTCTATCTCTGCATTTTCTTCTCTGCGAGGCTGGTGCGCGTTGAGACAGGCCTCTTATTCACTTACTCGGAGGCATGCCTTGGGCCTGTGTTGCAGGCCAGCACTGGGTTTGTGCTAGAATTCTGGTCGCCTTTCAGTTGGGGGTTTACTAGCATGATTTTTAATTATGTTCTGCTTTCCTCTGACGGCAACAGCAACAAAAGTAAGGAAGCAGCAAAGAGCTGTAGCGTGAGTCGGATGAATTTGGAGCTGAAATGGGAAATCCCAGCCGAGGAGCAGAGGGAAGCAGACGTGCTGCCCTCGGCGGTCAGGCCGCTGCACCGAGTCTTCCATTTGCCTGGAGTCCCCAGCGTGTGGGAGGAAAGGGGAAAACAACAGGCTGGATGTGGTTTTCTAAAAAATATAAACCTTCACGTGTGAGGTGAAACAAAGAGGGGCGAGTGACTCAGAATCCAAGGAGGGTTTTATCAACAATTCAGCAGTCAAACCGGTTTTACTGTCCTTATGCGCAAAATGACCACCTTTTACGTTAGCTATCTTGTATCCCAACAGTGAGGATTTTAATAATTTATTGAACTGCCACAGAGACAGAGCCACGAAGACATTTGGCATGGGTGTATGTGTGTGAAAGAGTGTGAAAAAATTCTCCACCATAAAAAAAGATTGGACTTAAGGCTCAATGGCTGTGACCTCAGTCCTGAGAATGAGACGCCTGGAGGCTGGTCAGGGCTGGGTCCTGGGAGCTGGACAGCGGCCGAGGGGCCGGGCTTGCCCCCGTCGGGAGCCGGCTTCTTCTCCACGGTCTCTGGGGCCACAGGCGCGGCGCTCCTCTCCGCCTAGAGTCCTCTGGATTTCGTCCCCTGCAGCCGCCTGTGCGGATAGCAATCCCCGTGGCGTCCAGGTGGTGGACACCGGATCGTGGGCGTGGTTGAGCAGCTCTGCAAAGCCCGGTGTGCTTTGGGGACCGGGATGAACCTCTCGGGCCGAGGCCCCCCGGCTGCTAGAGGGCAGCACCGCGCGGGTCTCTGGCCGTGGCGGCCACCTCTGTTCAGTTGTCTGTTCGGCCACAAGTGGACAGACGGGCCCAGTGCAGGGGCGAGCAGGTGCTGGCGGGGGCTGGCTGCCACTCTCGGAAGGGGTGAAGGTGGGCAGTTCCTGCCCTCAGAACAGCTGCAGCGCAGAGGCTCCCGGTGCCCCACGGGCTTTCACGCAAGCCCAGAGCGTTCGAACCAGCGTGGAGCTTGGGAAATGTCTGATTCAGCTGCCGTGTTTTAGGAACTGAGGCACAGAGAAGGGAAGTCGCATGCCCGGGGTTGCACAGCAGGCTGGCGGCAAAGCTGGGGCTGGAGCCTGTTTCCTGCTGTTGTCTCCTCGCCCTTTAGTAGAACTCGGGTATGAGGCCCACGCAGCCCTTCAGGCCTGAAGCGAGCATGAAGTGCAGCTTCAACGCCGTACGCAGCAGTGTGGAAGCCGTCCGACCAGGATCTTCTTGGGACTTAGCCCAAAGCGGTGTGTTGTCTTTCCACCCAGACCTTAAATTTTACTCTGTTGTCACCTGCTGACGGAAAACCGCGGGCGCCGAAGCATCAGACCAGGGCCAAGGGTGAGGGTGGCTGCAGGCGGCGCGCGTCCTGGTGGTGAGCGGGGGGCAAGGACGGCGGCAACCCGGGCAGGTCGCCCAGCCCCTCAGGACTGCAGCCTTCCGGTCTGTAGGACGAAGGGGCCTGAATACAGTACGCGCTACTGCTCTCTTCAGCTCTGGTTAAAAACCCCTGTGTATTCCAGAACCCCGGGGTGCGGTCTGTGGGCTGAGGTGCGGAGACCCAGCGCCGTGGCCGAGCATTGCAGGCGGCCAGGCCGGGGTCCGGCCGTGGTGGGGAGCGAGCAGAGGCCAGGGCGAGGGAGGAAGCGGCTCAGAAAGCTTGGTGCCTCCGCCGGGAATCCGTTACTGCTCCCGCCTAGACGCTCCGGTTCCGGCAACTGGAAGCCATCCTTCATGATGCCGAGTTGGGTTTTCTTTGCAGGAAGGGCTACGCTTTGGAGGCTCAGGTGTGATTCGGCCTTGACGGTCAGTGCTGTGCTCAGGATCCCAGATGCCAGCTCCCACCGGCCGGCTCTGAGGCCCAGAACTTTTCTGTGCCGGCGCCCCAAACACTTCGGTCTTCAGGGGCCGGAAGTCCCTAAGGAGTTTAGCTGCAGCCAGGCGTGGGTGGTGGCCTTGCACAGACCCGGCCCCGCCTTGGTTCTCGTGATCACCGGGAGGCGGCGGCACCGCGCGGAGCCGGCGGCGGGGTCAGCGGAGGAGGCTCCCGGCGTTTGGGGGGCCTGTGCGCCCCCTCCTCGGCTCTCTGCGCGGCCGGAGCCTAGACCACCGC
This sequence comes from Eschrichtius robustus, assembly GCF_028021215.1. NCBI lineage: Eukaryota > Metazoa > Chordata > Mammalia > Artiodactyla > Eschrichtiidae > Eschrichtius > Eschrichtius robustus. The sequence goes on along the minus strand of NC_090831.1, from coordinate 129,958,350 downwards.
GGAGGAAGGCCTCCAGGTCACGCGGACAGCCTGCCACGTCGGGGTCCGGCTGTGCGGGGGCAGCGCCGGGGTGGGGGTGGGGCGGCAGGGCCCCCGCTGGCCTGTGGCGCCCACCAGGCTGCTGGCTCTGCCCTCTCCCACCTCCCCAGTGCGTTCCTGAGGCCGTTCCCCCCGGAAAAGTGCGATGCCCCCCGGGGTCCCCAAAAGGTAGCTTTGGTTTTGTTTAATGGGATCCACGTGGGTCCTGGAAGCTGGTTCTGATGGGATCTGGTTGCCTCAGCACGAGGTTGCACAGTTCACGCCTGGGGGCGGTTCGGTCAGCAGCCGACAGGCGTCTCTCATCCCAGGGTCTCGCTGGGAGGAGGGGCCAGGGCGCCAGCGCCCAAGCGAGGCCAGAGAAGCGTTGCCCGGCTGGCTGGGGGCTCTCCCAGGCCTCGCCTCCCCGTGTGTGTCCGGGAGCCCTCCAGAAGCGGGCCCGCTGAGCCGTGTAGTAATTCTACATTTAAGGTTTTGAGAGACTTCCGTACTTTCCGCCACGGCTGCACCTCTGTACAGTCCCAGCAACACTGCACAGGGACTAGTTGTGTAGATTGTTTGCTTTTTGAAGAAAAATCGTATTTGTCTTGATACTTTACCTAGGTGGTTAGTTTCTTAAGATCCGGGTTCCTTCGAGTTCTCCGTTCTGTCAGACGCTGAGCACGTGCATGAGTCACGGCGACTGTCGGATGCTTTGCCTTTGATTTTGTTTCCTTGGCAAGCATGGAAGCAGCTGAGCAGTGAGGACATCCCGGCCTCATCCAGCCCTCAGCCTGGAGCTGAGCTGGGAGCGCCGGCGTGGCAGGGCTGACCGCAGGTCTGGGGGCAGCACCGGTCTGTGGGTCCCTGTTCCAATCGGGGGAGCTCCAGCTGCCTCGGTAACCCCGCGTCTCGGCGGTCACCACGGTGGAGCTGCCCTCGCTCGCCTCAGCCCAATGGGTGGGAGGTGCCGCCTCCAGGATGGCCACGTGCAGGGGTGGGAAACGACCTCCAGAAGGCTGTGGACGCTTCCTGTGGCCGGGGGCGACTTGGCCGAGGTGCGGAGTCCACAGAGAGCTGTCGCTGGTGCCCACTGGCTACAGGAGCCACGTGCTGGCCAGCCTCTTCTCCTTCCGTCCTGGATGTGGGCTCGGGCAATCACAATGGCGAGGGTCCTTGAGCTGCCCGAATCTGAAGCAGCTGGCCCTGCTCCCCACGCCCTGGCTGGGGGCTTCTCGTCACAGCCACGCGAGAGAGCTGGTGTGACGGTAGTAAAGAGCACGGGCGCTGGAGGCAGCCTGTCACTTCCTGTGTGACCTGCAGCAAGTCGCTCAACCTCTCTGGGCCCTAGTTTTCCCGACAGAGAAAGGGGACCGTGATAGCTTAGACCACTGAGGACTGTCATAGGATTAACCGGGTCGAGTGTGTCAGAATGGGGCCTGGGACTCCGTAACCGTCTGTAAACGTTCACTCTTATTTTGAGAGTTGACATACACAGAACCACAGGGATTTTAGAGAACAAGACACTCCATCACTGCAGCGTAACTATGACGACCGCGTTTTCTATGTCAAAAACCGGGATCCCGTTCTGAAAGGAGGCTTGTGCTCTGCTGATGCCAGACAGCGCAGGGAGGGCATTTGGGGGATCCTGGCTGGACCCGCAGGCATTACGGTGGGAGCTGTGGCTGTAACTTTGGGTGACTCCCGACCCGCTGTGTGAAGTGGGCTGATGGGGCCCATGTGCAGCACGTTCCTGGGAGTATGGCTGGGACTCGACGAGTTACTACAAGTAAAATGCTCAGGAAAGCGCTTGGACGGCAGCGGGCTCTGTTCTTTGCCGTCTTCACACTCTCCCCACGTGGGCGGGCCTGACCTCTGCTTGGCTGTGCCCTGACCCCCAGCCCGGCCCCTTGGCCTGGGACTCAGTACCAAGTTTACGTTCCCGGACCTCATTCCACTTTGCGGGGTGGGGAAGTGGACCACTGACATTTACAGAAGGGGTGGTGGGGTGTCACCACCTCCTGAGCCCGGGGGCCTGAGGCCAGTGGGCAACTCAGGACAGCTCAGGCCTCTGTCGGTCCCCGGCCATGCCGTGCACACGCTGCCCCATCACAGGAGCCTGGAATTGTGTTCCCCGAGAATAGAAACAATTTTATAGCTTCGCTGCAGAAATGTATGTGGAGGATATTTTATCAATTCAAAGAAAAGTTTTTTCTCTTCTCTGGAGAATTCTTTTCAACGGGGTAGTGGTTCCGGGCTGCTGTTACTTTTCTCTTCTCCAAAAATATCTGGGGAGGGTTTTTTCTTGCTGCTGCACCCCGGGGCTCTGAGAGAGCAGTGGGTTCCTTCCTATGCGACGGTGGTGTAAGAGGTCCTGGGGGATCAAGGGAGCCCTGGGCAGCACGGCGGGGAGGGCCAGGCTTCCTTGCAGGGCAGCTTCTACCGGGAGGGGTGGGTGGGGAAAAGCCTGGGGTTCTGAGGGGTCCTACCTAGAAGGAAACAGGAAAGAATGAAAGGGTGCTCCAGCCTGGAACATCAGGGCACTGGAGCCCGGGGCTCCTCGGGCTGCCCTGCGAGCCTGGTGCAGGCGGCTGTCTGTAGCCGGGGAGACGACTCTGCCTGGCGGTGGACTCTGCAGACGGGGGCTGCAGACCTGGGCTTTGCTTCTCCAGGGGCGAGGGGTGTGTGCGCGCCTGAGGCCTGATTAACGGGCCGCGGGCTGGGTGCTGAGGGGGCAGAGATGCCTCTGCGGTGGGCCCCTTGCTGTGGCCTGTGCTTGGCACTTCCTCTGTGGTGACAGCTGTCCCGCCGGGCGTGAGGGGCGCCTCCGATCCAGAGGGGAGGCACAGGTGCCCTCGGCCTGTCTAGCTGAGCCTGCGCTCTGAGCGCCCACGGGGTCTCCCGCAGGGCCCTGCACAGGGAGGCGCGCATGCGTCCGTGTAGCCCGGGGGCCGAAGCCCCAGGCCGGCCGAGGTGGAGCCCGAGCTGGGGGAAGGTGAGGCTCCTGTGTGTGCGCCCCGCCCTGGGAGGGCTCCGCGGGGACGAGGCGGGGGACACGGCACAGGGTCGGCGTGGGAAGGCTCCCAGCTGCTCTTCCGCGCGTGTGCACAGCGAGAGCGCGCGAAGCTTGTGCGACTGTGTGCACACGTGTGGCGGTGTGTGAGTGGGCCTGTGTGCATTCAGTCGTGAGCGTGTCAGTTTGTGTGTGTGCACAGGCGTTTGTGTGTCTTGCTCGCCCGCCTCCCTAGTCCCAGTGGCTGGCGCGGGTCCGGCGGGGCGTCTCCGGCCTGAGCTGCGGCCGCGGCTGCCGAGGACCCGGCGCTGCGTGCGGGGCGGGGCGGTGAGGGTCACTGTTGCTGCTTTGTCCTTCCTGCCACCTTCCCGCTGGGAGAGGGGACAAGTAGGCCGTGTTACCAAGTGTGACGGGCAGCTCCGCGTGGGCGGAACGCGCAGCAGGCGTGGCCCGCGGGCCGGGCGTGGGCCGGGTCCCCTGCAGGCGCCGCCGGAGCCCCGCCATTTCTGAGCCAGGGTTAAATTCCAAAGGCCTGGGAGGCCCCGTGACCTCGCCTGCTGTGCCTGCCTGCCTTGCCCTGGGCTGCTGTAGACAGATTTCTGTTGTTCCTCTCATCCCACGGCGGGTCCCCTCACGAGGGGCATGAGGTCCCCTCAGTTTGGTGCCTACTGTATACAGTGTTTTGAGGACCTGCATGATGCCACAGCATGCGATCACCTGTGGTTGTAGAAAGGAGCAAGGCTGGTGCCCACGCAGGCCTCGTGGCCTTCCTTGCGAGGGGAGGACGCTGCCTGTTCTTCCCTCACAAGGAATTCTGACGCAGATGAATCATATGATGTCTCTCACCGGCCCCATAATTATTTTAAAGCCACCTCTGGTGCACCCTCATTTTCAAAGACTTTATAATTGTGGCACCTTTGCTGCCTAGCTCTGCTTGCTCCAAAATCAGGAACATGGATTTTGAGGTTTCCAGGGAACCAAGATAATACGTTTACACGTGTGTGTTATGTACGTGCATAAACTATTCACACAATTACTGAACAGCTGTGTACATTGCAATAATTTGTAAATGTGCCCTCAGCTGATTAGCCCACTTTGAGAGTCTAGGTTAGGTGACCACATCGTCTTTTTTAATCCCCAGTCCTATGATCTCTTCCGAAAGCGATAAAGAAATGTAAAAAAGACATATAACAAACAAAAACAGGCAAAGACCTTAGAAAAGAAGGAAAGAGGATGGAATATTATGGGAGCAAAGAAAATATTTACTTCACTGAAATGAACAGCACCAAAGCCTGCACAACTGAGAAAGGTTGGTAACCTGACAGGAGCTGCCTGGTGGGCCCAGGCAGAGAGGGTCCTGGAAGGTGGAAGGCAGTCCATCCCAGCGCTGGGGTCTTGGGGCGGGGGGGGTCCTCCCATGGTCTCAGGATAAAGATGGCAGTGAAACCGGGGGTGACTGTTCTCAGGTGCACGATTAGGTTCCATAGGCTTTTTTCTTAGAAGGTCCTTTAACGCAAGCCCGAGGCACATCACTGAAGGGACACGTAGCAAAAACAGTTGTCTCAGGGGGAGCTTAAACCGACTTGTTCCGGCCCGTGGCTGCCCGCTGGCCTGACCTGATGGCTCTGGGTCGTTCTCTGAGACACCCAGCACGCAGCAGTCCCTGAAAGCCACAGCATCTTGAGGGTGAAGGCTCAGCATCTCCAGGTGTCCCTCCCCCAAGCAGAGGTCCACTAGGACCGCCTTCTCCATGTGTGAGGCTGGGAAATGGATGTGCTCGGGGGGAGCCAGAACCTGAGCCTGAGAGCATGAGAGGGGAGGAGGCGTAGTGTTGGCTGAGAAAATATGCGGACACGTGCTCCTCGTTTGCTGTCCCCACCGTGACCTCCTCTGTTTTGCCTCAGTGATTCGGGTCCTTAATCCAGCCAGGTCATCTGCTGGGAGTTGAAGACTTCTAAATCTACGTGAGATTACAGCAAATTAAGGTTCTAGCTAGTGGTGTTATACATTTCTCTGGGCATCTCTGTTTTATTCCAGGCAAAGGGAAAAACACCAGTTAATCAGATACAGATATTTATTTAATCCACAGTGGCTGCAGTGTGCAGTGGCAGACGCTTGGGAGGTTTAAGAGGCAGGAGCTGTGACGCCTGCCTTCTAGGAGCTCGGGCACTCCTGGACCAGAGACGTATGTTGGTGCTCAAGGGTTGGGGGGTGAGGGGGGTCTTGTTGACATGGAGATGTGAGTGCATGTGTGTGCACACACATGTGGTGGTGAGGCTGGCGACACACGCAGTCCCACACTCTCAGGGGGAAGTGATCTGGAAAGCTGGTCCAGGAGGGAGGGCCTTGGGATGGGCCTGCACAGGTGTTGAGGAGACAGTGATGGTTATGAGTGAAAGTGACTTTTGCCCGTGGAAACAGTGCTCCGAGGAGGGCTGGTTAAAACAGATGAACAGACAAGATAAACAAGCAGTTTTTTCACACTCTTTCCAAAATCCAACCAAAAAATTGTTAATGTTTTCCCTTTCCAGTGGAAGAAATCAGCCTCCCAGTTCTAGGTGACTGATAATCAGAGCGTCTAAACAGAGCTTTTGCTCCCAGAACTTCTGGTCTGTGGTGCTTGGTTGGCTGGGAGATGGCCATCTGCTTTCTCAGGGCCTCAGACATCCCTCCCATTCCTATCTTTAGACCCATCCAGTCTCTGGTCCCCAGAGGCAGTGGCGATCAGTCTTATGCTCTGCAGAATAGATGGGGGATGTGGGGACAGCTTCGGAATTCCGCTGAGTTCCCCAAGTTTGGGAAGTTCAAGTCCATGCCTGCATCTGTGGTTGCTGTGGTCACCTCCCACAGAGGTCTGGGGGGTGACGTCCCCCTGGAAGGACGCAGCCTCGCTCCCCTGGAGGCCCGTGGGCTGTGCTTGGGGCCAGTGGCCGTCAGGAGGCAGCCGCTGTTTCCCCACCTCCGCCAGCCAGCCTCGAAGGGCTTTGTTACTGCTTTGGAGAAACACACGTTCTGTGAGCCGCCTCTCAGAATATCCCCTTGAGCCCAGAGCCTCTCTGGGACGCAGACGCGGGGGTGGGACCATCCTGTAGCTGGGCAGCACCGGTGTCCTGCGGGCTCACCTCCGAAAAGGCTACGGGTCTGTCTGGTTCTTCCATCTCCACCGCCCTCGCCGAGCCACCCCCTCTGCACGGGCAGCTCCCTTCAGCCCCGTGGCTCCTGGCAGAAAGCGGCCCCTGCCTGCAAGGCCCTGGCAGCCTCCTGCAGCTCCCGGAGGAAGGCCGAGCCCTCCCCACGCCCTCATGTCTGCCTTACCTGCCCGGCTTGCTCCAGCCTTGGAGCTCTGTCCCTCTTGGTCCCGGAGCCCCGGTGACCAGGCGCTTCCCTCCCTCTGCAGGTCCAGCTCCCCAGCCTGCAGGTCCTCTCCAACCCCGCGCGGGCCAGCCCGTTCCTTAGATGCCGCTTCTCTGGGGCCTCTGCCTGTGGCACGGGGCTGGTGTCCCTTGTTCGTGCTGTCCTCGTAGCCTGTCCACTGTGGCCCACATCACAGTTAGAGGTGAATAGTTTGCGTGTACTTAGTGCTGTGTGGCCATCTGCCCTGTGAGCTGCAAGCCCCTGAGAGCAGAGCCGTTTTGTCCATCTTTGCCCCGCGTGCACGTCCCACGGCTGTTCTGCCTGTTGGTCCAGCGGGACGTTAGGGCAGGGCCGTGGCCGGGGGTCAGGGGGTAGCACAGAGCAGTGTGCGTGGGGACGAGTCTGCTCATTGGAGAGGGTAGGGGCCTCACAAACTCGCTGTGGACACGGGACCGGACACGCTCAGAGGTGTGCCGATGAGAGTGTACGCCGTCCTCCAGCGGAAGCAGAGAAAAAAGTAGTGAAGTTGTTTGTTGAGGAATAAGTGAGGGAACCAGTTTTCTGGGACAGAGGTGTTAGAAACATCTGTTTCTGGGATGAGTTTAGAGGTTGGAAGACCAGCTTCCTTGTTCTTGTGGTGAGTTTGGCAGTTAAACAAATGTTAGAGGCTGTGTATCTATACACATATACATGTGGACACCAATGCACACACATTATACACATAAACATGTACGTACACAGTAGACACGTATACACCCATACACACATGGAGGTAGACACATATACATACACAATACATGTACACATACACACACATTCACATACATATACACAACACACATCTACATATGCCTACACACATTTGCAGGCATATACACATACGTGCATGAAAACACACACATACATGTAGACACACAGTACATAGCACACACATGCGCATATACTTATACCTTGGTGTCCTTTAAATATGGTGGTAAAGATGAACGACGTTGTTGAAAAATGCATTGGGTAAAACAATAATGAGCACAGTACACCTACTAGAACAGCCAAAATCCAGACGCTGACAGCACCAAATGCTGACGAGGATGTGGAGCAACAGGAACCCTCGCTTCTGGTGGGAACGCAAAGTGGGGCAGCCCCTGGGGACGGAAGTTTGGTGGTTAGTTACAGAACTAAACAGACTCTTACCATAGGGTCCAGCAACTGTGCTCCTTGGCATTTACCCAGAGGAGCTGAAAACATGTCCACACAAAAACCTGCACATGGATGTTTATAGCAGCTTTATTCATAACCGCCCAAACCTGGAAGTAACCAAGATGTCCTTTGGTAGGTGAATGGGTAAATAAACGGTGGTGCCTCCAGGCAATGGAATAGTATTCAGTGTTAATGAGAAATGGCTGTCGAGCCTCAAAAAGACATGGAGGAACCTTAAATGAATATGACTGAGTGAAGGAAGCCAGTCTGAGCAGGCTGTATTCTGTATGATTCCAACCATATGACATTCTGGACAAGGCAAATTTATGGAGACAGTGAAAAACATCACTGGTTGCTGGCGTCAGGGAGGAGGGAGGGAGGAACAGGTGGAGCACAGAAGAATTCTAGGGCAGTGAGAATACTCTGTATGACACTGTGATAGTGGACACATGTCATTATACATCTGTTCAAGCCCATAGAAGTACAGCACCAAGAGTGGACCCTAACATGAACTATGGGTTCCCTATGATGATGGCGTGTCGATGTAGGTTCGTCAACTGTAACAAATGTACCATCTGGTGGGAATGTTGATAATGGAGAGGCTGTGCATGCATGGGGGCAGGAGGTTTATGGGGAATCTGTGTACCTTCCTCTTAATTTTGCTGTGAACCCAACACTGCTTTGAAAAATAAAGTTTACGAATTAAAGAAAGCTACTGGGACAGTGTCTCTACCTCATCAGCCTGGCTAGAGTCTAGGGGCAAAGAGCGACCAGGGTTAGCTTTCAAACAATCCAAACAAATTATTAGCTAAAACGAATTCTGAAAACACAAACAATATTATGTATTATGTTATCTATAGTCTAAATATATGTTTAAAAGAAAGGTTTCAAGAAAATCTAATGAATATTTTTCTTAGAATATCTTTACAACGTTGTACACCACAAACCAAATTTAAAAGAGTGATGCCATTACACTTCAGAAGGGAAATAATTTACTTGGAATGCTCCAAAACAGAGAGGAAATGTCTTTGCCCCTTTTCCTCTGTGACCACCTGCGTGATGGGGTGTTTCCTGCGGGAGGTGCTTCTCAGACGCGCCCCGGAAGCGGGGTTACCCGCAGGCGTTTAGCTGGTCGCTGACACGGACCTGATGTCTCTGCCTGCCACTCAGCTCAGCTCCTGATGCCTCCCCGAGGCCGAGGTCCCTACACTCCAGCCTCGGTTTTCTCATCTTCAAAGCGTCGGGTTGGACCGTCTTAATGCTCCTTCCATTCCCTGGTTTCAAGATATTTCCATTTGAAGAGGGAAATGAATGTTCCGGGTGTATTCTGACGAGTTCTCACTTTTCTCTCCTTGCCCCACACCCCAAGCACACCACCCACTGGCATGGAGTTCTTTGCATGAAACAGAGTCAGAGAACAGGGACACTTATCGTCTGTGTTCCAGCCGAGCAGACCGTCCATCTTGCTGGGGGGTGGCAGTGGGGAGGAGACCCTCCCTCGGAGACAGCTGTCCCCGGATCACTGGTGGCAGTTGGGTTAATTTCAGCGGTGCTCACTGGGTGGTGGGGGGCAGAGGCTGAAGGTTGAACTCCTCACGTGGCCGTCGTCTGCCTGCTCCCAGCAGCCCAGCAGCCCGGCAGGTCGCCTCCCGGATTCCCTGGGCTTTGCAGAGGCCCACAGAAATCCAGGAGGTGCCTGCGAGAGGACACTTACGATGATTCTCTGCTGCTCACGCGGGGCTGTCCGTCTTAAGCACATGTGGAATATCCGAGCAGCAATTACCGATCAGCCTGGTGCTGGGCAAATGTGCTTCTGCTAATTAAACTGGTTGCATTTGAAAGGCAGTGAACAATGGAGGCGCTTTCCCCCTGCGCCCAGCCTGACGCTGTAGATGCCACCCTGGGTGAGGCCCTGGGTCCTGAATTAGCCTTTTGTACCCACGGCGGTGATTTGAATGTTTGAACCCCCATAGGAAGCTTGTCTCAAAGTGAACAATTCGCTGAATAAGGACTAATTAGGGTCTAAATTAATTAGAAGGTGCGGTTTGAAAAGATGTAGGTGAGCAGAGCCTGTCATTTCAGACAAGTAGGACAGAGCAGGATAATGGGTCCCCATGAAGATCTCACCGTCCCTGCAGCCCCCCTTCTTCACCGCGTTCTCGCGAGGCCCCCCGGAAGCCAGCCCTGCCGGGGCTCCGTGGCCCCCGCCACCAGCGCCTCCTGCAACCTGGCACTTATGTTCCTAGGCGTCCTGTTTCTCATCTGGAAGACCGGCCCTGAATACTATTGGCCCTTTGGTCACTGGACAGTCAGGAGCAAAGCTTCACATCAAAAGTGTGAAAGTCTCCGGTGGCAAATGGCAAAAAGGCGGGGGCTGGGCAGGGAGGGCTGGAAAGTAGACTGAAAACCCAGACTAGGCTGGACCCAGCCTTTGCACCTGTGGCTTCCACGATGCCCTGCTTTTCACTACAAACACTGTCACTTTGCAGGTGCTTCCGATCCTGGCAGCTCCTCGGAGCCTTGCCGCGGGGCGTGGCCAGGGCTTCCTGGCCGTCTGTCTGTCTCCTCTCTTACCTGACCTGCCTCCCTTTGTTGCAGACGGAGTGTTTGGACGGTGTCAGGAGTTCCCAGCCGTAGACGTGCACCACTACGAAGTGTCGCCAGGGGTCCTGCAGCACCTGACGGCCACCCTGCGGGCGCTCTCCCGCACAGGTACGCAGGCTGGGGCCCAATCCGCGTCCTGGTGCTGGGCCAGCGGCCGCCACGGCGCCAAGCGCTCAGCAGACATGTTGCCTCTTCTTAAAAACCCTCGGCCTCTTAGGTGGCGAGGAGTTAGGAAAGGGCCGAGCCAGCCAGCGTGTGATGGGCGGGGGGCAGGCGGCCTGGGGCCCTCCTGGGTTCGAGGTGGTCCCGGCAGCCGTGGCCGGCGCTGCCGGTCAGTGAGGGTGGAGGGGTGGCCGTGTGTGTCGCTACAAACGGCCGCGCCGCCGGAGCCCCTTCCTAGTGTCCCAGCCCAGCCGGCCGGCTGCTCGGTGGCCCACCGTCAAGCGTGCAGTCTTGAATGAGGCCCAGGAGCAGGCCAGGGGCAGCGTCTTCAGGGAGAGGCGTTTTCTGCAGAGGATGCACCCTGAGGGCCTCTGCCCTGTGATTCACCCGCCGCGGCCTTCCCGGGCGCCTGCGGCATCAGGTCTGCCGTGGACCCTCCGAGCGCAGGCGTCTCACCCGGGCACGTGGGACCGTGGCTGCCTCCTACCCACAATGTCCCCAGTGTCCCGGTGTCCCCTGCACGAGTCCCGTGAGAGGAAAGGCGGTCAGGGCCCCAGAGCCCCGGACGGCGCCGAGGGCTGCAGCGCTGACACATGGCGGTGTGGCTGGCCCGGCCCCTGAGAGCGGGCTTCCTCTGATGGCCGCTGCCGCGGGCGGGGGAGCAGGTGCCGTGGGCTGTGCCACTCGCTCCGGCAGAGAAGACACGTGGCGGCGGCAGCGGTTGGCCCTCTACGGGTCCCTTCGTGCAACCCACCGCCGTCCTCCAGGACACGCCGCTGTCCGCAGACGGGCGTGGGATTCCTCACCCTCCTTGGTGGCCGCACAAACCTCTGCAGTCCCTCCGGGGATGGGATGTTGCTTTTGGCCTATGATGTCGTAAGTGGAAACTGCGGCGTGTGGTGGTCCTAAGTGGAGGTACTTTGAGTGCCTTTCCCACGTGGTACCCTCACTCCGCAGGTCAGGGAACAGGGTGGGGATTCTGGCAGCCGCTGAGTGTGTGCATTCCAGAGCCGGGGAGTAACCACAGGACGGGTTTGCTCACCTGCCCCATAAGCCCCTCTGTGCCTGGAGGGCCTTGGTGATGTTTTGGGTCTTCCGGTGTTACTGTCAGTTGAGCCAGTGTCCAACGGTCACTGAAGCGTCTGCTGACGTCCTTTTCCTCAGTGCACAGCTGCCCCGGTAGAAGGCTGCAGGTCCCTTTTGGGGGCTGGGGGAGATGAACAGGATGAGCGTCTGGCTCGTGTAGCAGAGTCTTTCCTCCAGGGGGCCTGTTCCCACCCATCCTTCAAGGGGCTCTGGTCTGTGGCATGGAGTTTCCAAGTGAGGAAACTGGTGGAGGGGCTGTGACTGTTTTGGCGATTCAGCGGATGTAGAACTTTCCTGCTGTTGCAGGTCCCTGGACGCTGGTGGAAGGCCCATCTCGTTCAGCTCTGGGAACACTGCCAGCAACTAACCACTGCCCCAGGCCTCATGGGCACTTTCCTCTGATCAGTGCTCTGTGGTGACCACACCCCCTTCTCTTTGGCCCTTAAGTGCCCCCACTTGGCCCCTGCCTCCCCAAGGCCCCATCATCCTGGTGCACTCAGGGCTCCCAGATGAATGGAAGCAGCTCCCAGTGTATTCCTGACACATGCGGCCATCACCGTGAGCCCTTCGAGGATGCTGGGACCCATGAACTCATTTCTCGTGCCCTCTGGACCCTCCTGGGGTCACTGGCAGGTCGATTGTGCTGATCTCTCTAAGCCTTTGGGCACATGCCTCCGTCATGTAAAAAGGGAGTTCTGGTGTTTCCACTTCACTTCAGTAGGGACCTTGTGTCCCTATTTATGTCAACCAGCAGTGGAGACTGCTGGAGCCCTTGGCTGGAGAATCTGTGCTTAGGGGCCCATATCAATAAACTTCGCCTGGTCCAATTTCTGTTCATTCCACCTTGACCTTACATCCTGAAGATCCATCCCCACATGTGTTTCTGTTGCTACAAATTGGCAACATCATGCAATTCTTCCACGTGCTTTGCACTCTCTCTGTGGCCATGCCTCACCCTCTGGGCCTGCTGGGACTGCCATCCAGATGTGGGATGAGATGCACAGAGAGGTGGAGGGTCAGCAGGGCAGCAAGGCCACCACCTGGGGGGCATTCCAGGTTCCTCAGGAGAGGGAGGGGTGCTTCTCCTGGCAGAGCAGTTTTGAGGGTTCAGTGTCCCAGCGCCTGTTCCCAGCACTGTGACAAAAGGCCGTGAAGCTGGGGATCCAGTGTGTATCGCGGTTCAATCTCACGGGGTCAGACTGTGAGATCATTTCAAAGGGAGTTCGAGACATATGGAGAGCACTTCATGGAGGAGGCGAAACAGGAAAATAAGTTTTTAAATTAATAGATTTCATTGTTTTGAGCAGTTTTAGATTTACAGAAAGTTGAGCAGGACGAGTAGAGAGTTTGCACACACTACTCCCCCGCTTCAGAAGGTTTTCTCGATTATCAACATCTGGCTTTGGGGTGGTACATTGACTACAACTGATGGGTCAGTACTGATACATTATTATCAACTAACATCCATAGTTTACGTCAGGGTTAACTTTTTGTTTTGTACATTCTGCTGGTTTTGACCAACGTGTAATGTCATGCATCTACCATTATGGGATTGCACAGAGTAGTTTCACTGCCCTAAAAAGCTTCTGTGCCCCACCTGTTCGTCCCTCCCCTCCCGCCAATCCTTGGCAGCCACTCATCTTTTAACTGCCTTTTCCAGAATGTCATATAGTTGGGATCATACAGTATGTAACCTTTACAGATTGGCTTCTTTCACTTAGTAATATGCTTTGAAGTTTCTTCCATGACTTTTCATGTCTTGAAAAGCTTGTTTCTTTTTAGTGCCGAATAATATTCCATTGTCTGAGTGGACCAGTTTATTTATCAGTTGACCTACTGAAAGACATCTTTGTTGCTTCCAAGTGTTGGCAGTTATGAATAAGCTGCTATAAACGTCTGTGTGCAGGGTTGTGTGGACATGAGTTTTCAGCTCCTTTGGGTAAATACCAAGGAGTGTGATTGCTGGGTCGTTTGGTGAGAGCACGTTTAGTTTTTTGATTAACTGCCTGCCTGTCTCCTGGCAGCGGGTATGGAGGGGAGGGGAGTTACTAAACCTCTTTGAGGGGCCGTTTCTTCGTGTGGTAAATGTGAATGATCAAACAGGGCTGTTGTGAAGGTCAAATGCTGGCATCAAGTAAAATATTTTAAACCCTTTTATAAACGTATTTCCAAGTGTTAAATATTATTTATTTGATACTCTGTTTCCAATTTATGGAGCTATCACACAGATCATACCCACCTATTTTTTTTCCAGTGGAATTATTGTGAAGTTTCTGCTAAGTTGGTTAGCTCTGTGCGTCAGTTCAAATGCCGGAAAAACAGCCATTTTCCAAGGGATGAGGATAGGTTCTAGTTCTTTCCTTAGAACGCTGTGACGATGATGACGATAACACAGGTCGGCTCACTGACCGGCGAGCACGGCTGTGCCCTGTGGGAGCCGGTCTGGAGGCTCTGTGATCACGAGGCGAGCGGACAGGCGGGAAGGACAGTCGGGGCCTGGAGCCGCAGTCCTGTCCTTCCTGAGCCCAGCTCAGTCCCTCCCCGGACACCTGGTCCCTCCCGGGAACACCCTGTTTTTAAGCTGATTCCCCCCGGCCAGTCCTGAGCTGGTTGCACTCGGTGTCTTGCGAGCCCTGTGGCGCCTCGCACACAAGCTGGAGGAGTTCTTTGGGGCCTGGGGTCCTGGTTGGGGATGGTGTTTTGGCTTCTGCTGCTGGTGGCTCTTTGCTGCTGGGCCACTAGAGGGCACGTCCGAGTGACTGGACAGGCCCATGGCGTTGCGCTCTATTAGTTTGTACCTGGTGGCACGTTGCATTTCCTTCTGTCTTAGCGGCAGTGGAGGACTTGCCCTAGTAAGCCTGGAGGCGTAGGCGTGAAATAAGGTTTTATAAGCTAGGTTGAAAAGAAGCATCATGGGGACATTCGGGCTCTCCTAAACTGCTTGTTCTAGTACTTTCTGGACATGATTCTGTGTTTCTCCCTGGGCCCCTCCGCCGGCTAATGCTGCAGCTCTTCGTGCTCCCCTCCCCCCTCCCCGGGCGGCTGATGGCGGGACTCCTTCTCTGCCTCTCCCCCCGTGGCCAGCACGCTGGAGGTGGCGGCCCCAGGCCTTACGGGTAGACTCCCCTCCAAACTGCCCATCGTCCTTGGGTGTGAGGGTCAGTTTCTGGCGGTCAGGTCTGCAGATGTTATGGGGCGTAATGATGGATCTCGGGGAAAATCATCATCCAGCTGGAGAATCTGACGCCTGGGACTCATGTTTTCACCCTGTCGTGTGGAAAATCACAGGATCCAACCTCCCTGCCGTCTCGCGGCCTCGGCGGCCACGTCCACAGCAGAGTCGGCCACGTGTTCCTATTGCTATTGCTTGGCCTCATCACGGCCACTCCTCAGAGACGAGCGTCTGGTCTCAGTGACAGACGACAGCTTGCAGGGCCTTCCTCTTGACGAAGGAAGGGAAAATGGGGTTTAATTGTGCAACTTGCTTCTTCAACGTAAGTACATACATCAAGGAGCAGAATATGTTCACTTTTATTCACTATCCTTGTCTCCAGCAGGCAGCAGTGTTTCTTGGGTGGACACATTGTTCTCTCGTGTATTAAATTTTTTTTTTTTTACGATTTTTAGGAATTTCATGTAATGTCTGAAACATTTATATTAACATATTTCCATACAAATAACCCAAAGAAAGTTTAGTATTAGTTGGTTTTTTTTAATTTTTAAATTTTATTTTATTAATTCTTTTATACAGCAGGTTCTTATTAGTCATCAATTTTATACACATCAGTGTATATATGTCAATCCCAATCTCCCAGTTCATCACACCACCATCCCCACCCCCCTGCGGCTTTCCCACCGTGGTGTCCATACGTTTGTTCTCTACATCTGTGTCTCAACTTTTGCCCTGCAAACTGGTTCATCTGTACCATTTTTCTAGTTCCACGTACATGCGTTAATATATGATATTTGTTTTTCTCTTTCTGACTTGCTTCACTCTGTATGACAGTCTCTTGATCCATCCACGTCTCAACAAATGACTCAATTTCGTTCCTTTTTATGGCTGAGTAATATTCCATTGTATATATGTACCACAACTTCTTTATCCATTTGTCTGTCGATGGGCATTTAGGTTGCTTCCACCACCTGGCTATTGTAAATAGTGCTGCAATGAACATTGGGGTGCATGTGTCTTTTTGAATTATGGTTTTCTCTGGGTATATGCCCAGTAGTGGGATTGCTGGATCATATGGTAATTCTATTTTTAGTTTTTTAAGGCACCTCCATACTGTTCTCCATAGTGGCTGTATCAATTTACATTGCCACCAACAGTGCAAGAGGGTTCCCTTTTCTCCACACCCTCTCCAGCATTTGTTGTTTGTAGATTTTCTGATGATGCCCATTCTAACTGGTGTGAGGTGATACCTCACTGTAGTTTTGATTTGCATTTCTCTAATAATTAGTGATGTTGAGCAGCTTTTCATGTGCTTCTTGCCTATCTGTATGTCTTCTTTGGAGAAATGTCTATTTAGGTCTTCTGCCCATTTTTGGATTGGGTTGTTTGTTTCTTTAATATTGAGCTGCATGAGCTGTTTATATATTTTGGAGATTAATCCTTTGTCCGCTGATTCATTTGCAAATACTTTCTCCCATTCTGAGGGTTGTCTTTTCGTCTTGTTTATGGTTTCCTTTGCTGTGCAAAAGCTTTTACGTTTCATTAGGTCCCATTTGTTTGTTTTTGTTTTTATTTCCATTACTCTAGGAGGTGGATCAAAGAAGATCTTGCTGTGGTTTATGTCAAAGAGTGTTCTTCCTATGTTTTCCTCTAAGAGTTTTATAGTGTCCGGTCTTACGTTTAGGTCTCGAATCCATTTTGAGTTTATTTTTGTGTATGGTGTTAGGGAGTGTTCTAATTTCATTCTTTTACATGTAGCTCTCCAGTTTTCCCAGCACCACTTATTGAAGAGACTGTCTTTTCTCCATTGTATATCCTTGCCTCCTTTGTCATAGATTAGTTGACCATAGGTGCGTGGGTTTATCTCTGGGCTTTCTATCTTGTTCCATTGATCTATGTTTCTCTTTTTGTGCCAGTACCGTATTGTCCTGATGACTATAGCTTTGTACTATAGTCTGAAGTCAGGGAGTCCGATTCTTCCAGCTCCGTTTTTTTCCCTCAAGACTGCTTTGGCTCTTCGGGGTCTTTTGTGTCTCTATACAAATTTTAAGATTTTTTGTTCTAGTTCCGTTAAAAAATGCCATTGGTAATTTGATAGGGATTGCATTGAATCTGTAGATTGCTTTGGGTAGTATAGTCATTTTCACAATATTGATTCTTCCAGTTCAAGAACATGGTATATCTCTCCATCTGTTGGTATCATCTTTAATTTCTTTCATCAGTGTCTTCACGTTTTCTGCATACAGGTCTTTTGTCTCCCTAGGTAGGTTTATTCCTAGGTATTTTATTCTTTTTGTTGCAGTGGTAAATGGGAGTGTTTCCTTAATTTCTCTTTCAGATTTTTCATCATTAGTGTATAGGAATGCAAGAGATTTCTGTGCATTAATTTTGTATCCTGCACCTTTACCACATTCATTGATTAGCTCTAGTAGTATCCTGGTGGCATCTTTAGGATTCTCTATGTACAGTATCATGTCATCTGCAAACAGTGACAGTTTTACTTCTTCTTTTCCAATTTTTATTCCTTTTATTTCTTTTTCTTCTCTGATTGCCGTGGCTAAGACTTCCAAAACTATGTTGAATAATAGTGGTGAGAGTGGACATCCTTGTCTTGTTCCTGATCTTAGAGGAAATGCTTTCAGTTTTTCACCGTTGAGAATGATGTTTGCTGTGGGTTTGTCGTATATGGCCCTTATTATGTTGAGGTAGGTTCCCTCTATGCCCACTTTCTGGAGAGTTTTTTATCATAAATGGGTGTTGAATTTTGTCAAAAGCTTCTTCTGCATCTATTGAGATGATCATATGGTTTTTATTCAATTTGTTAATATGGTGTATCACATTGATTGATTTGCATATATTGAAGAATCCTTGCATCCCTGGGATAAATCCCACTTGATCATGGTGTATGATCCTGTTAATGTGTTGTTGGATTCTGTTTGCTAGAATTTTGTTGAGGATTTTTCCATCTATATTCATCAGTGATATTGGTCTGTAATTTTCTTTTTTTGTAGTATCTTTGTCTGGTTTTGGTATCAGGGTGACGGTGGCCTCATAGAATGAATTTGGGAGCGTTCCTTCCTCTGCAATTTTTTGGAAGAGTTTGAGAAGGATGGGTGTTAGCTCTTCTCTGAATGTTTGATAGAATTCGCCTATGAAGCCATCTGGTCCTGGACTTTTGTTTGTTGGAAGATTTTTAATCACAGTTTCCATTTCATTACTTGTGATTGGTCTGTTCATATTTTCTATTTCTTCCTGGTTCAGTCTTGGAAGGTTATACCTTTCTAAGAATTTGTCCATTTCTTCCAGGTTGTCCATTTTGTTGGCATAGACTTGCTTGTAGTAGTCTCTTAGGATACTTTGTATTTCTGTGGTGTCTGTTGTAACTTCTTTTTCATTTCTAACTTTATTGATTTGAGTCCTCTCCCTCTTTTTCTTGATGAGTCTGGCTAATGCTCTATCACTTTTGTTTATCTTCTCAAAGAACCAGCTTTTAGTTTTATTGATCTTTGCTATTGTTTTCTTTGTTTCTATTTCATTTATTCCTGCTCTGATCTTTATGATTTCTTTCCTTCTGCTAACTTTGGGTTTTGTTTGTTCTTCTTTCTGTAGTTCCTTTAGGTGCAAGGTTAGATTGTTTACTTGAGATTTTTCTTGTTTCTTGAGGTAGGCTTGTATAGCTATAAACTTCCCTCTTAGAACTGCTTTTGCTGCATCCCATAGGTTTTGGATCGTCGTGTTTTCATTGTCATTTGTCTCTAGGTATTTTTTGATTTCCTCTTTGATTTCTTCCATGATCTCTTGGTTATTTAGTAACGTATTGTTTAGCCTCCATGTGTCTGTGTTTTTTACATTTTTTTCCCTGTAATTGATTTCTAATCTCATAGCATTGTGGTCAGAAAAGATGCTTGATATGATTTCAGTTTTCTTAAATTTACTGAGGCTTGATTTGTGACCCAAGATGTGATCTGTCCTGGAGAATGTTCCATGCGCACTTGAGAAGAAAGTGTTAATCTGCTGTTTTTGGATGGAATGTCCTATAAACGTCAATTAAATCTATCTGGTCTACTGTGTCATTTAAAGCTTGTGTTTCCTTATTTATTTTCATTTTGGATGATCTGTCCATCGGTGTAAGTGAGGTGTTAAAGTCCCCCACTATTACTGTGTTACTGTCGATTTCCTCTTTTAGAGCTGTTAGCAGTTGCCTTATGTATTGAGGTGCTCCTATGTTGGGTGCATATATATTTACAATTGTTATATCTTCTTCTTGGATTGATCCCTTGAGCATTACGTACTGTCCTTCCTTGTCTCTTGTAACATTCTTTATTTTAAAGTCTATTTTATCTGATATGAGTATTGCTACTCCAGCTTTCTTTTGGCTTCCATTTGCATGGAATATCTTTTTCCATCCCCTCACTTTCAGTCTGTATGTGTCCCTAGATGTGAAGTGGGTCTCTTGTAGACAGCATATATATGGGTCTTGTTTTTGTATCCATTCAGCAAGCCTGTGTCTTTTGGTTGGAGCATTTAATCCATTCACGTTTAAGGTAATTATCGATATGTATGTTCCTATGACCATTTTCTTAACTGTTTTGGGTTTGTTTTTGTAGGTCCTTTTCTTCTCTTGTGTTTCCCACTTAGAGAAGTTCCTTTAGCATTTGTTGTAGAGCTGGTTTGGTGGTGCTGAATTCTCTTAGCTTTTGCTTGTCTGTAAAGCTTTTGACTTCTCCATCGAATCTGAATGAGATCCTAGCTGGGTAGAGTAATCTTGGTTGTAGGTTCTTCCCTTTCATCACTTTAAGTATATCATGCCGCTCCTTTCTGGCTTGTAGAGTTTCTGCTGAGAAATCAGCTGTTAACCTTTCGGGAGTTCCCTTGTATGTTATTTGTCGTTTTTCCCTCGCTGCTTTCAATAATTTTTCTTTGTCTTTAATTTTTGCCAGTTTGATTACTGTGTGTCTCGGAGTGTTTTTCCTTGGGTTTATCCTGTATGGGACTCTCTGTGCTTCCTGGACTTGGGTGGCTATTTCCTTTCCCATGTTAGGGAAGTTTTTGGCTATAATCTCTTCAAATATTTTCTCTGGTCCTTTCTCTCTCTCTTCTCCTTCTGGGACCCCTATAATGCGAATGTTGTTGTGTTTAATGTTGTCCCAGAGGTCTCTTAGGCTGTCTTCATTTCTTTTCATTCTTTTTTCTTTATTCTGTTCCGCAGCAGTGAGTTCCACCATTCTGTCTTCCAGGTCACTTATCCGTTCTTCTGCCTCAGTTATTCTGCTATTGTTTCCTTCTAGTGTATTTTTCCTTTCAGTTATTGTATTGTTCATCTCTGTTTGTTTGTTCTTTAATTCTTCCAGGTCTGTGTTAAACATTTCTGGCATCTTCTAGATCTTTGCCTCCATTCTTTTTCCGAGGTCCTGGATCATCTTCACTATCATCATTCTGAATTCTTTTTCTGGAAGGTTGCCTATCTCCACTTCATTTAGTTGTTTTTCTGGGGTTTTATCTTGTTCCTTCATCTGGTACATAGCCCTCTGCCTTTTCATCTTGTCTATCTTTCTGTGAATGTGGTTTTTGTTCCACAGGCTGCAGGATTGTAGTTCTTCTTGCTTCTGCTGTCTGCCCTCTGGTGGATGAGGCTCTCTAAGAGGGTTGTGTACGTTTCCTCTCGTGTATTAAATTTTTTAAAAATACATATCCCTTCTTCTGACAAGCCATTAAAATTCAGCGTATAAATGTCACTCGTTGGCACGTGATTTGCTGTCATAGAAACATCTATGGATTCATTTCCTGGCAAGAGTCCCCTGAGGTATTGAGCTGTATGTCAGAAGCAAAGAACAAAAAAAGCAAAAATTAGCAATCTAACGCAATGTCGCATTTCTGTAAAAGGGAATGAAAAGAAATCCCCTAATGATATGGAATGGAAGGTGGGAAACCAGCGTGGGCTGCAGAGGTGGTCACTTGGGCCGAGACTTGGCTCCCACGCGGCAGCTACCTCGGTTCCAGTGACGTGCACTCACTCACCCGTCGGCTGCTGTTGGAACACCTGCCCTGTGCCCTTGGAAACTGGATTCACCCCTTCTTGCTGGGGTCCAGCCGAGGCCACCAGCCCGAGCTCCAGGTGGGCTCACGCTGTGGGGTGGATGGGAGCATGTGAGGATGGGTCCTGGTCACGAAGTGACACTTGCCCTTCACAGGATTATGTGAAGTCCAGCTGGACGTTCACTCCTGGAAACACGGCCCAGGGACCAGCAAGGGTGGACGGCAAGTGGAGGGGAGACAGAGGTGGTGAAGGGTCCTCCGTTCTCACGGCCCCCTTGCCCACCCTGCACCCGGGGTGCTTCTAACTTCTCCATATCCCAGGCCGTTTCTGTGAAAGGAACTCCTGTTAAACCACCCGCTTCCCAAATAAGCAACATGAGCTTCAAAGCTCGGTTTTAAACAGGCCCACGTGGCGGGCAGGCAGCAGTTTGTGGGTTTAGGTGCCGTGTGGTAAGGGGGCAGCGAGGCCAGGGCCGGGTCCCGCCGACCCATCCCCTGGGTAGCGCTGCAGCCTCACACAGCCCGGCTTTGAGGAGCTGCAGTGACCACTAAGGGACATTGTTTCTGCACTTGAGTTTCTGTGAGACTTTTAAGGGCCCAGGGCTCAGCAGACTACCCGGCACAGGGCAGGATTCCTTTGGCGGCAGAGAAGAATACGGACTGTACCCCAGACAGAGGAAAGATAGTGGTTTCTGGAGGTGGGTCGTGAAGCATACCACGCAGGTCATGGCTGCTGGGGGCTGTCACCCCTCCAGTGTCAGAAGCCGCTCATTTCGGTGAGGGCCCTGAGGGTCACCTGTGTGCTGGGGCCTCCTGCAGCTTATCTCCAGCACGGCCTCCGCCTGGCTCCAGACCCGGTCAACTGGAAAGGAACACGCACTAGAAGGGGACCGTTCATTCCATTCACACCCCTCCCCAAACCTGCGCTTTCTCAGTCTTTGCTCGTTCCCATAAATGTCATCAGCATCCACCACCTCGCCTGTGACACCAGCTCTCTACCTCACCTGTCCTGGCCGCCTGCCTTCCCTCCTCACCCCACGTGCCTGCCCACAAGACTCCCTCCGCCTCTTTCTGGAGTGGGCTCTTATTCTGGAACTTTCCATTCCAGTGTCACTCATCACAGTCAAGTAAAGCGTCCATCTTGCTTTTGCTCTCCTCTGTGACACCATTACTTTTGGATGTTGTGTGTGAGGAGCTCCGAGGGCCTGGTTGTGGTTGTTCGCTGCTGCGCTGGCACTGCTGGCGCCTGGTGAGCAGTAGGTGTCTTGTTGGACAGGTGCACCCCGACTCCACAGTAAACCTGCACAGCGGGGAAGGCGTGGCCACACGGGGACAGGCCATTCCCTGACCGCGAGCCAGGACGTCTGAGGCTCATCTCCAACATAAGCTAGCTGTAGGATCCCATCACTAAGGCCTCTTTCCTTTTAAGACACTTTTTAATCATTTTATTGTAAAATGAAACACAGATACAGAAAATTGCACACAACCTGTACGTGTGTGTGTACACACACATATAAACACACATGCGTTTATATATATCCTCATGAATTCATACTGATATTTCTAATTCAAATTAGGACTACAAAGTTTATGTAACACTTTTAATATTATATTTAAATTTCCTTTCTTCCACAGTGAGAATGGTGGTTTTCCAGGGGACAGGGAATGTTGCCATAATATTGACTTAGTTTATGCTACTTTGCACAGGCAACAGTCTCAGAAACAATACAAAGACCATCTCTTCCAACTGCTATTGCTGAGAACAGTTACAGATTGCCTTTGCTTACGCCCTCTGCGTTTGTGCATTTGTCACCCCATTTGTTTTTACGGTTGTGCCTGTTTACCTTAGTGCCAGGTCTTGTGGTGAGCGTGTGCTGTAATTTTGCCGTGACCCGCCTCCGATCCCGAGTCCCCGAGGAGCCGTGTGTCAGTGCTCACGGTCCCTCCTTTCTGGCCTGCTGTCCCATCGTCTGCAGTGATGTTATTCTGTTTCTTCTTTTTTGTCTCCTCCTGGTAACTTTTTATGGGATTTGATGCCGGCAATTTTTCGTTGCTCTTTTTAAAAATGTGAACTTAGTTTCCCTGAACGCTTAGAAGGAGGCTGGGTTTCTAAAGCTTTTCTAACTCTGTGGAGCTCTCCCTTCTGTGGTTTGTTTTTTGTTTTTGTTTTTTTGGTGCAGTGTCAAAAAACATGTGGCAGGTTACTTCTTTTTATATATTATTGTGATAGAATTGACGTGCCACAGATGAACTCTTTGTAAGTGTACAGTTTAGTAGTTTTTAGTATGTTCATGAAGTTGTTCATCACCACTAGCCTATATCAGAAAAGAAACCTCAAAGATGACAGTACTCACTCCCTCTTCCCGTGCATGCCCCGCCCCCAACTCCTAGCTACCACTGATCTAGTTTCCCTCTTAATGGATTTGCCTGTTTTGGACATTTCATATAAATGAGTTCATACAAACGTGGACTTTTTGTGTTTAGCTTTCTTTTCCTTGGCATCATGTTTTCAAGTTGCATTCATTCTGCAGCATGTATCAGTACTATGTCCCTTTTTAAGGCTGAATAATATTCTATTGCCTGGATATACCATATTTTGTTTATCCATTCATCAGTTGGTGGACATTTGAATCATTCCATTTTTGGCCATTATGAACAATATTGTTATGAGTACTCAGTACAAGTTTTTGGGACAACATATGTTTTCAGTTCTTTTGGGTATACCTAGAGTGGAATTTCTGGGTCATATATAGTAACTTTATACTTGTTTTATGACCTAAAATATGGTTTCTCTCTAAGAATATTCCATGTGCATTTGAAAAGAATATGTGTTTTGCTGTGTTGTGTGGTGTGTTCTATAATGTCTGTTAGGTCTAGACGTTGGTTTGCAGTGTTGTCCAAGTCCTCTGTTTTCTTGCTGGTCTTTTCTTTAGTTGCTCTATCCA
The DNA here is from genome assembly GCF_028021215.1 of Eschrichtius robustus. Lineage (NCBI taxonomy): Eukaryota > Metazoa > Chordata > Mammalia > Artiodactyla > Eschrichtiidae > Eschrichtius > Eschrichtius robustus. The sequence continues at coordinate 129,934,769 of NC_090831.1, read as the reverse complement.
TTATTGAAAGTGTAGTATTGAAATCTCTGACTCTTATTGTCTATTTCTCCCTTCGATTCTGACAGTTTTTCTTTTCGTACATTGGAGCTCGGTTGTTAGGTGCCTACATATTTATAATTATTATACTTTCTTGGTAGATTGACCCTTTGTCTCTAGCAACACCTTTTGTCTTAAAGTTGATTGCATCTAATATTAGTATAGACACTCCTGTTCTTTTTTGGTTATTATTTTTTAAAATATTTATTTATTAATTTATTTGGTTGCACCGGGTCTCAGTTGCGGCAGGCGGGCTCCCTAGTTGTGGCATGCAAATGCTTCACTGCGGCATGCATGTGGGATCTAGTTCCCCCACCAGGTATTGAATCCAGGCCCCCTGCACTGGGAGTGCAGAGTCTCATCCACTGCACCACCAGGGATGTCCCTGGTTACTACGTAATGACATTTCTTTTTTCATCCTTTTAATTTCAACTATCTGTGTCTTTGAAAATAAAATGTGTTTCTCATAGCATATACTTGGATCATGCTTTCGAAATCTATTCTACCAATCTTTGACTTTTACTTGGAATATTTAACCCATTTACATTAATGCAATTACTGATTAGGTAGGATTTATGTCTTCTGTTTTGCTATTTGTTTTTCTGTTTTATGCTTTTTTTTTTTTGGTTTTTATATTCCTCCATTACTGTCTTCTTTTGTTTAATAGGTATCTTCTAGTGTATCATTTAAAATTCCTTGTCATTATATTAATTTTTTACAATTTTTTTAGTGCTTGCCCTGGGGATTACAATTAATATCTTAATTTATAACATCTAATTTATATTAATACAACTCGATTTCAATAGTATACAAAAACTTTATTCATGTATTGCTTCCGTCCCTCCTCCCCTCCTTTTTGCTGTTATTGTCACACAAGTTATATTTTTATACATTATATATCTATCAACACAGATTTATAATTATTGCCTTATGTAGCTGCTTTTAACTCAGGAGCAAATAAAAGGTTAGATACACAAAATACATTTATTCTGTTGTTTATGTTTACACACATAGTTACCTTTTCTTGTGCTCATTATTTCTTCATTTGGATGTGAGTTATTATCTAGTTTCCTTTTGTTTTTGTCTGAAGTACTTCCTTTGGTATTTCCTTTAGGGAAGGTTTGCTAACAATGGATTCTCTGTTTTTGTTTGTCTTCATTTTTGAAAGATAGTTTTGCTGGATATAGAATTCTTGGTTGACAGTCTTTCTTTTAGGATTTTGAATGTGTCATCTCACTGCCTGTGGCCACCGCAGTTTCTGATGAAAAGTTAGTTGTTAACATTGTTGGGGATCCATTGTATGGATTGAGTTGCTTCTCTCTTGCTGCTTTCAAGATTCTCACTCTGGCTTTAGTCAGTTTGATGCTGATGTGTCTACATGTGGATCTCTTTGAGTTTGTCCTACTTCAGATTTCCTAAGCTTATTGGATGTGCTGATTCATAGTTTTCATCAAATTCGGGGAGTTTGGGTCATTATGTCTTTAAATATTCTTTCTGGCCCATCTCTCTTTCTCCTCCATCTGAGACTTCTGTTATGTGTATGTTGGTGTGTCTGATGATGTCTCATAGGCTCTGTTCATTTTTCGTCATTCTTTTTTCTTTCTGTTCCTCAGACTGGATAATCTCAACTGATTATCCTCAAGATTGCTGATTCTTTCTCTGCCTGCTCAGATCTGCTGTTGAGCTCTTCTAGTGGACTTTTCATTTCAGTTATTATAACTTTTTTTAAAATTTATTTATTTATTTATTTATGGCTGTGCTGGGTCTTCGTTTCTGTGCGAGGGCTTTCTCTAGTTACGGCAAGTGGGGGCCACTCTTCATCGCGGTGTGCGGGCCTCTCACTATCGCGTCCTCTCTTGTTGCGGAGCACAGGCTCCAGACGCGCAGGCTTAGTAGTTGTGGCTCACGGGCTTAGTTGCTCCACGGCACGTGGGATCTTCCCAGACCAGGGCACGAACCCATGTCCCCTGCATTGGCAGGCAGATTCTCAACCACTGCGCCACCAGGGAAGCCCCCAGTTATTATAATTTTTAACTGAAGAATTTCTATTGTTTTTTTAATATTATTTTTACCTCTTTATTGGTATTTTCTATTTGATGACACGTTGTTCTCATTCTCTCCATGAGTTCTTTAGACGTGGTATCCTTTAGTTTTTTGAACATATTTAAAATAGCTCACGTAAACTCTCTGTCTAGTAAGTTCAACATCCAGTTTCTCAGGGACAGTTTTTGTTGTTTGCTTTCCCCCTCTATGTATGGAGCTTTCTTTCTTTCTTTCTTTTCTTTCTTTTCTTTCTTTTCTTTCTTTTCTTCCTTTTCTTTTCTTCCTTTCTTCCTTTCTTCCTTCCTTCCTTCCTTCCTTCCTTTCTTTTCTTTCTTTCTAGAAAATGTGTTCTTATTGATGATTACAGTCACTCACTAAGATTCAGGAGTAGAATACACTTTCATTTTTTAAGATCACTGGGGGACTTCCCTGGCAGTACAGTGGTTAAGACTCCATGCTTCCAGAGCAGGGGATGTGGGCTTGATCCCTGGTCAGGGGAATCAAGATCCCACATTCCTCATGGCGTGGACGAGCATACTCTCTTGTTTCTTTGCAGGTCCCAAAAATTTTCATTGAAAACTGGTTATTTTAAATGATATAGCATGGCAACTCTGGAAATCAGGTTCTTCCCCCTATGCAAGGTTTGTTGTTGTTGTTGTTACTATTTGTTATTGTCTATTTGTTTAGTGACTCTGGTAAACTAACGCTGTAAAGTCTGTACTCTCTGTTGTGTGTGGCCACTGAAGTCTTGGCTCAGCTAACTTAGTGGTCAGATCATGACTGGACTGGTTTCCTTAAACATCTGGAATCAGTAAGTCTCTAGGCTTTGCTGAAGGTTCTGTATGTGCACACCCTCAACACTCAGCCAGGTAGCTGAGAACTCTGCCTTGGGCTTTACTTCCCACTGGCTCAGAGCCTCAAGGTCATCCAGAGGTGAGCACTGAGGGTCTTCTCATGTCTTTCCTGAGCATATGCACAGCCCTGGGCATGTGGTCAGCCCTACACATGCTTGTGGCCATCCAGATTCCCAGGATTATGGGAGAGCTCTACAAAGCCCCTATGGATATCTTATTCCTGAGTTTTTCCTTACAGATTCTTGGTTCGTCTATTGTTTGCCCCAACTGTTACCCCCACCTTAGGCAGCTGAGACATTCAACATGCCTCTAAATGTTTTCAACAACTGCCCCTGGGGAAGAGGCTTTCACACATGATGAGCTGTGAGTCAGATTAAATAAAGACAAGTCAGGTCTTCTGGGGAACCACAGCCAGGTCAGATAGTGACAGTCTTCTGGCAATGAGGCTTTGAGGACCTCCAGCCCATCCTGCCCTTTCCCATGGCTGCCAGGCTTCTGTTTTCACTGTGATTGTGGCTGTTCATTTCCAGGTTGTGGCAGAGATGGACAAGGTGATGGAAATAGGGCAAGTTACCAAGCCAGGAAGTTCACTGTTCTTACTGAGAATCAGCCATTTTTCTTGAGTAAATGCTCCCCCCAGATTCCTGCCAGCCTTGATTTCCAGAGTTTTGAAAAAGTTGATTCTGACCATCTTTGACCTTTTTCTCACTGTTTTTATGAAGGACTGCCATTTTTACTGATGCCCAGAGCTGGCTTCTTGAGGTTTCTTGTCTCTAGTCCTCTTTCTGGATATTGTCTTGGGGTTACCTGTCCTTGGAGATAACTTCACTTAGATTTGATTTAAATGTGGTCCTGGGTTTTGCTCACCACCTGGTTGCTATGTCTACTTTTATATGGCAGTTGGGGATTATCTAAAGCATTGCAGCCATGGCCACGCCCATCTTCCCAGAATTAATTGATCACTCAACCAACTTCTATCCTCTCTCTCTCTGTATATATATGAGAGAATATATATATATATCCTCTCTCCTCTCTCTTCTGTCTGATATGGAAATGAATGCCTATTTAATCTGTTGCCCTTTCCTTGTTGAAAACGTCCACTGCATTACTCTGCACTGAAGGAAGTGAGCCGCTCTGCCTTCAGAACAGCAGTTTCAGCCCTGGCACCACACTAACATAACTTGGGAAGCCTCAAAAAAAGAGGATGTCTGAGCCTTACCCCCAAAAGATTCTAACTTGAATGGTTTCATATGGGGCCTGCCATCTGCACCTCTTAAAAATTCCCCAGGTGATTCCAGTGTCTTAATATCTCTTTTCCTATAAAATGGGACTAAGAGTCTCTGAATTACCTAAAACTTGTTTTATATACAAGCATACGAATCACTGTCTCCCTATGGGTGTCTTAAATTTTTTATCTGAATGTTTTAAGATTTTCAGATTGCACATTTGACATCATTTTAACCCTATACGGTAAGTTAATATGATATATTTTGTTGTAATTTTCATAGAATAACAGAGAATAGCAATACTCAGTATAGTATAGAAGAGTATAATTTTAAATAGTTATAATTTCAATATTCCACCCATGCTTTCTTTTTGATGTAAGAGGAATACACCTTTTTATTTAGTACATTAAAAAAAAAAACCCAGAGGCACAAAGGCTGTTCCCAGTGTCACTTAGTTGGTGCAGAGTTGGGGTTAGAACTCCCAACAGCAGAGTGTAGAACAGGAGTTCTCAAAATTCTGATCTCAGGAACCCTTCATACTATTAAAAATTATTGAAGACCCCAAAGAGCTTCTGCATTTTTGTGGGTTAGTGCTATCCGCATTTACTGCCTTAGAAACTTGAAGTTGAGAAAATTTTAAAAAGCTGTGTTTTAATTCCGTTTAAAATAAAAATAGTCATAATAAACTTGTTACATAATAACCATAGTGACTCTGTCTTCCAAAACATTTTTAAAAATGTGTTAAGTGTTATGTTTTTGTTTTGTCTTAAATTTTTGCATATTTCTTTAATGTTTGCCTTAAGAGAAAACAGTTGGGTATGCATATCTGCTTATGCACTCATTCTAGGCAATTTCCACCCACATATCCTCTGGAAAACTCCAGTGTAAGAGAAAATAAAATGAAAAGGACAAATAGTGCCTTAGTATTTTATGAAAATAATTTTGACCTAATGCCCACCTTAGAGCCTCAGGGACCCATGGAGGCCCTCAGGCCACACTCTGAGAACCGCTGTAGAGAGAAAAGGGGGTGGGTTTGGAGTCAGGAGGAAGCATCAGCTCCAGCTGTGCCCCGAGCGGGCCACGTCCGCTCGGCACACACGTTGTGACAGTACCTGAGCTCTCCTGGTTTCCATTTCCCTACCTGTGGCGTGCGGGCAGCACCACACGCCTTTGGTCGGGCGCCCTGGAACCAGACACTGAAACAGAGGTTTGCTGCGGTCAGGTCCTTGGAGAGCGCTCAGGGCATAACACCTGTGCAGGTGGTGGCAGCCTGGTTGGGCGGAGGGGGGACGCAAGGGCGATGCCGTGCAGGGGGTGCTGAGCGGAGCCCAGAGGAGCTCTGGGTCTGGAGCCGGGCTCCACCTGCGGAGGTGACCCCATGGGGGCACGGGGCTGGGCCTCTGTGCCCAAGGAGGGCCAGGGCCCTGGGATACGCTCTGCCCAGGAGGCGGCTCGGGGTGGTGACTGAGGGAGAGGCCGTTCCCCGTGGCTGCGGGAACGGAGCAGACAAGGCTCCAGCTGAGGGCTGCCGGCCTGCCGGTGTCAGAGGCCGAGCGCCGGTTAGGCGTGCGTGCGGCACGACTCCACCCCACAGCCCCTGCATGGCGTTCCATCGTTTCTCAGACGCACTTTGTGTTCACATCTTAACACCCCTGAAATCAGGGGTGCGTCTTACATCAATAGCACGCCGTCACTTAACCGGCAACATTTTGGCTTTTCCTTAGCAATACTGAAATGATGGTCTGTCTCAAGATCAAAATTTCTTAGCATGGATGAAATACAGTAATACCGTCTCATAGGATTGTTCCAATCCCCGGTGGTGCGGGCGGTGCCTTTCTCTGAACGCTCAGGAAATGTTGAAGCCCTTTGTCACCCACACTGAGCGGAGCGCCTTCCCTTCCACGTGGACTCTCGCAACTCAAGCCGGCGTGAGCTGGGCGGCCGGGGAGGGAGACTGAACGTCCTCAGCGGACGGACTGCTGGCTCGGTGTGGCCATCGTGTGGGTCAGTTATGACTCTAGAGCATTCTGTCTCAGGAGCTAAAATGATAAGTCAGAACTGGGTACTGTGGTTAACTGCTTGGGATTCTGAATATATACCTTTGTTCAGCTTTTACGGTTGGGCGCAAGTTAACACAAGCAGATGGGAAAAGGAAGGTGGGGCTGTAGAGCGTCTCAGCTGGGAGCCTGAAAGCAGCCCTGAGCGGGGAGCTGACGTCTGCGCATGCTCTACCTGTGCCGGCTCTGCAACCGCAGGCCCGGCGCCGGGAAAGAGCAGGAACTAAGGCATCGGACGTTCCCTCCACAGTGTCCCTCCGCCTGTTCTGGTGTTTTTATCTGCTGTTCCGCGTCATTCTAAGTCAAGAAAAATTAAGAAATTATTAGCACGGACTTTTACCATTTGTCTTTATATTGTGCAATTCTGGTTTTAAATGCAAGTATAAGAGCATTTAATGCCCACGCAAAATCACCAAGATTATCCAACTCCTATTTCATGGCTCGAACGTGCATACATGCTGTCCGTGTTACGACGGCGGAGACGCTGCTCTGTTTCACTTCTCGATGCGGACACATCCCACCAAGCCCGCCTTTGGCTCCCCGATGGATACGTAGGACCGAGGGAGAGGAACTCTGGCAGCCCTACCGTCCCCTCTCCTTCCCTGTCGTCATTCAGCATAGGTGGCTGGGAATTCGGGGAAGTGGCGGGAATCATAAAGGATGCGACGGGGTCCCCCTTGTCTGTGTTTCTCGGAACACCGCTGCTTGCTTTCTGTGTGTGAAGCGAGTCCTGGGTGGAGGCGAGCTTGTCTCTGGGAGCCCCCTGGGTTCTAAGATGAGGGCGTCTCCGAGTCGACGTGTGAGCGGGCCAGGAAGGGTGGCAGGCACGCGGACGGGGTGCCCCTCCGCCAGCACGCAACCCCGCCGTCTGATCCGACGTGCCTACAAAACGCAAGTTCAGAGATGAAGTTGACGGTTTCAGGACGGGCGGTAGAGGAGGAGAGCAAACGGAGCTCCTGCGCGCATAGACCTGTGTTCTGTCCGCAAGGCTGGGTGGGTACGAGAGGGACCTCGGTGTGTGGTTGACGGCCTCGCCTTGAGCGGGTCACGGCCGACGTCCCCGCTGTGCATCACCACCGGCGGCCCTGCCCGCCCCAGTCATCCACCCAAGCAGTCGCCGAGCGCGTGTCTCTATGAAAGTTAGCTTCTGCCTTGGCCCACCTCGTAATTGCAGAGGCAGTGTCTGTGGTTCAAAGTGACGTCAATTGCTTGCTGCCGAAACGTCCCAGGTTTCTACGTAGAACACAAATCCTTTTGACTGTCGGACGTTGGGAAAATGCATTTCTGGGAGGAATGGGAGCTTGTGCCGCCCACCCGACCCCATGAGCGCCTGGATGCTGACTCCGGGAAAGGCCTCTGCGGGACAGGCCTGCACTTTGGCCGAGGCTTTGGAAACCGGCCTGTGGAGCTGGGGCGGAGCCCGGGGAAGCCAGGCCTGGGGCATGGGCCTGGGCGGGGGGGGGGGGGGGGGGGGGGGAGGGGGGGGGAATGCACCCGAAGACCCGCCTGTGGAAGGCAGACGAGCGAAGGTGGGAGACCGGAGGGGGCCCCGTGGGGGTCGCGCTCACTGGGTTGGAAGGCGGGAGGGACTGAAAGCGGAGCAGCAGAGGACCAGGCGATGCCCCTGCCGGCGGGCTGCGGCGAGGCCGCCCTGAGGACGCACCTGCGCCTGTGCCCAGGAGGGCATGTGGGCGGCTTCCAGGCGTCCGAGCTTTGAGGCCGAGGAGCCGCCAGCGCCCAGCGCCCTCGCCTCCCCGAGGCGGCGGGGGGCTGCTCGCCCTGCTCCCGGGGGCTCCTTCCGAGGGCTGCAGGGGGAGGCCCGGGCTGCGGGACGGGTCCTCCCCCCGTGCAGAGAACGACGAGGCCCGCTCATGGCCGGGCGCGTCCCCCGAGCTCGGCCTGGCCGGAGCCCCTTTCCGGGCTCTTTCTGTCGCTGCGCTTTTCTCCGCACGTGTCACAGGCCCTGTTTACATGGGGCGGCTTTGTGCTCCTTGTCGTCCGCACGTCTGGACGGGGACGTTCACGTGGGCGGGGAGGGTTTGCTTCCTCGCCCTCCCCCCCGCCCCACCCTGCGCGTTGCCTGATACAGGAGGTCTCCGAATACAGGCATTAGGAGCGGGGACAGGGGAGTGGCTTCTCTCCTCCTCCGTGGCTTTTCCTTCCTTGTCTCTCTGGCTGGGAACGAGGCGCTGCACTTACAGTGTATTGATGCGTTATTTTAGTTAGAGCCCTTGATCATTTGGTTTCCACAGGAGAGGGTGAAATCGTGGTACTGCCGGGCAGTCTGAGGTACCTTTTGGTTTCAGATCCTATACTCACGCCCCTTCCCACTGAGGTGGGTAGACAGCAGCTGATGTCGCTTCAACGTGAGGACCGCGTGAAAAGGAGTTGACCTTTCCTTTGTTTTGTTCCTGAAAAACTAAAAGTTATTAAACAGACATCAGCAGCCAATTCAGAAGCTGGCCCTGGTCCCTGTGTCGCGTGTGGCTTGGACCACAAGGTGCGTGAGGCCCGCCGGGGCGGGCGGGAAGCAGCCTCCACACGCTGCCCCGAGCCAGCGGCACCTGAGGGCACGGCATCCGTGGAGCTTGTGTGTTCATCGCAGTCACTGATCCACGTGTTTGCTCACACGTTAAGGGGCGCCTCGAGTGTGAGAGGGAAGGAGCCCTGGCCGGACTGTTGGGGAACCGCTTTCACACCACAAAGGGGGCACGCAGTAAGGGGGGGAACTGGCATCCGGGCAAACAGGGGGTACAGGTGTCGACGCAGCTCGGAGGGGGCTTTGCCCACGCCGGTCACGCTTGACGGACTGGGGTTCTCACAGAGACGCCCGCCTGCAGTGCCGGGGCTCCTTCGCGTGGTGGCCGGGACGCTGCAGAGACCAAGGCAAGGGGGACGTCACGGCCACAGGGAGGTGTGCAGCCAGTCTCACCTGTACTCACGTGCTCATCCGATACACCTCCAAAGCGGAAACGTCGCCTAGTGGACCGCATCTGGCCACAGCCCTGGTCGGGATCCGCCCCTGCCTCTCCCTCTGAGCCCAGGCCTGGCCGGAGCGACCCCCATCCCTGCCTCTCCCTGGGAGCCGCTCTGGCAGCCTGGGAAAAGTGCCCCGGCTGCGACCTGTGCTCGGCGCCGGGTAGAATTGGCAGTTTCTGCTCCCCGCCCACCAAGTCCCCGTGCCTCCTGGTTTCCTGTCATCTCTGTCGTCTGTTCCCTTTTCATTAAATTCTTGGCAGGAGGGCCCGTGCTGGGGGTGTTGGCGAAGGGGGCTGTGGCCTGGCGGGAAGCTGGGGGGCCAGCCTGCGCTCCCTGCAGGGCCGAGCTCGCTCGGGTGCTCTTTCCAGGTGTGGCCCGACTGGGGTGCCCGGCAGGTGGCTGAGGACCCCCGGCCGCTGCTCCTCCGCGGTGAGCAGCGCGTCCGACTGCGTGTGGAGAGTAAGCACAGCCCTGGCTCCGGCCGCAGCCTGCGCGGCAGACTTAGCACCGGCGGCTCTAGGCCACGCGGAGGCGTGTCTGGTGCCGCCGCGCCTCACAGGCCGCCTCTGTCTGACCGCAGCCTCCCCCCGCAGCCTTCCCTGGTTTGCGGCCCCGAGCTCGCCTCCCTCCAAGCCCTCGTCCGCCCCCACGCCACGCCCTGACCGCCTCAGGAACAGTGCACGCGGGGTGGTTTTAATTCAGGCTTTAAACTGCAGGATGGAGGAGGGACTGCGACGGGAGAGGCTGGAGAGGATGCCGAGGGGAGGCTCATCCCCCGGCGGGTTAACCGCGAGTTCCGCGCGGGCGGGGGGAGCGGGGCAGCCCCCCGAGGGCCACGCAGCGCGGGAGGCATGGGTGGGGGGCCGGCCGCGGGGCCGGAAGGGCCTGCTTTTCAGGGCTTTGCCCCTTAGGCTTGTAAGAGCCCCCCGGCCTGAAGTGCGAAGGTCTGTGTGTGGGGAGGAGACGCCGTGAGGTCGGGGGACAAGACCGCTGCCTGAGCGCGGGTGTGGGCACAGGTCCTCTGAGCCCAAAAGAGGTCCCTGGCTTTCTGAGTTTTCACACATGTTGCCGGTGGGAGTGGGTAGCCGTGGGAGAAGGCCCAAATGTGGAGGTGATGTGGGCCCTGCTGATGGGACTGGCCCGGCCACCAGCCCCTGACGTGTTTGTGCTGCGCCCTCCTGCGTGGCCGCGAGCTCGGCCCAGGTCCGCCTTGCAGGGCTGACGTGCTCGGACTCAACGCACGGGGCAGCGTGGGAGCCAGGAAGCTTCAGAAGTCAGTTCCCCAGAAGCATTTCAAAACTTAGCCAGCAATCTACCAGATATCCTTAGGTGACATGGTTTGCTCCAGAGTAACGTGTGTTCTTTTGAAAAGTTAATTTTCTACTAAATGAGTTAAGATGGAGTACTGTGTTTCAGTCTGGTTTCTTCTGGAGGGGGTGGTGAGCCTTAGTTTCCTCTGTTAATGAGGCGTCTCACACTGCTTGCAAAACTAGTGTTGCCCTCGAACTGACCCAGGTGTTAAACATCCGAGAATGGTCATCTCCAGAGTAGGTGCCTCAGAGATTATATGCTCATTCTGACTAAGCTACCTCTGCTGATGGCACTGCGGGACTCCGCTGTGAAAATGTGGTCAGAGACAGATGTGTCTACTGGAATAGTCATTGAAAGCAGAACCCTTCATACGTGGAAGAATATGTGGGGAGTTTTAGAACATCTAAATGTGCTTTGGAGTTAAATACAACAGTCGGGAAGATTTCTGGTGAGAAACAACATTATACAACCAAAAAACTGGACTCTTTGCATGTAACTGTGAAGACAGTTCCTGAAAGAAAGCCTCCAAGTTATTCTGAAGGTCTAGGTGAGTGTTCGTGTGCCCCTTCTCGGAGGACTGTGTTTACCAGGACAGGCCTGCAGAACCGCTGACGTCCCAGAGGCAGACGGAAGCCACACTTTCCTGACTTCGGATCTGGGACAAGCTGGAAACCCTGACTCAAACGAGATCACAGGGAGAAATCACCCACTAGGATGAGCCAGAAGAAGCAACGGATAAAAGGATCAGACTCTCAGAATAGAAATAATGGAATAGGCTGAAAGAGGCTGTCTATTCACTGTTTGAAATAATTAAGGAAATAATGCAAGCAACAATAAAAATGCAAAAGAATGAAAAAGGGATGAGAGGTTAAAACAACATTACCAGAACGTATGGAAATAGAAAATATGGTCCCGCTAACTAGAAACTCTGTGGATGGATTACACAGCTGGTCAGACGCCCACCCATAAAGTGAGGGTTATTGAGCGGCTGCGTGGATCTGAAGAGATGACCCAAAGTGCAGCGTCAAGAGCGACAGGGATGGAAAACGTGCAGGGACAGGCGAGGGATGCAAGGTCCGCGTGGCATCGTGTGCACGTTCCTGGAGGGGAGGGGAGGGTGCAGGAGAGGCAGTACTTGAAGGAGTGGCCACGGAGCTCCCAGAAGTGCAAGGAGGCGCGAGGCTGCGTGTTGCCGGAGTACCTGGGTTCCCAGCAGGGTGTTGCAAACCGGAAAGTCAAGGTTGGACACGTCGCAGTGGGTCAGTGGGAGACCAGAGTCCAAGAGAAGAGACAAAATATGTGAGAAAGGACAATATTTAGATTGCACCTTTCTCAACAGCAAGGAAGGCGGGGAACAGTGGGGATTCTTCCAGATCCTGAGAAAAGATCATTGGCACCAGGAATCATATGTCCACTGAAGTATAATTAAAAGCAAAGGGATAAATAACAAATGGAAACTAAGTTTCCCACTAACAGCTAAAGGAACTTCTAAAGCATGGGCTTCAGGAGGGACACAGACCCCCGAAAAGATACAGAAGTACAAACTATAGGGGAGCGAGACCGGAAGAGATTGAAGCGTTGTGATGGACAGCGTTTGCGTGTGGGCACAGGGAAGTGCAGAGCGGAGCGCAGGCAGGATGGGGATTCTGTGACACGTGGTCAGGCAAACGTCAATGCCCAGCACGTAAAGAACACGCGTAAGTCAGGAATAAACAAAGGCCACCCAGGCTCACTAGACATCAGAGAAGTTGAAGCTAAAAATCACAAGATATTATTTCCTTAACTGTAAGATTGGAAAAAATGAAAGAATCTGGCCATCCCAAGTGTTGGCCAGAGTCTAGGGCAAGTTGGAAATTCTTAGACACAGCTGATGAAACCATTTTCGATGCTGTTTCGGCAACAACAACAAAAATGATTTCATGAAAGTCCTACATTGAAGCTCTTCCATTTGTAGTTATTCACTCCAGGTATTCTGGGCACTAGGAAGCCTGTGCCGAACAGTCCTGCCACCTCCGTCTTAACAGCAATCAAACGGGAGTTCCCCGAACACCCGTCGACCATAGGGCAATTCAGCACCACAGAGTAACCGCCATCGACCACCTGGTGGCACACGTGTCAGCATGTCTGCGTCTCACAAGCGAGGTGAGCAGGTAAAGCACAGAACACACAGAGGCGGAGAGCATGTGAAGTCAGAAGAGAAACCGTACCGTGTGCCGTTTAGGAGAACTCACACACGCAGTGAACATGTAATGGCGAGTGTGGGATGTCGGGTACGGCAGTGGGACAGTTGTCAGCTCCGGGCGAGGTGAAGAGAGAGGCGCGGTCAGAGAGGAATCGCTAACGGAATGTTCTGTATCTTCCGTAAATCAGTGGTGTGAACAGGTTCTTCGTTATGTTTCTTCATTCCTTTGTGACCCCCCCACCCCCCAGAACGTTTCATAATAAATTAAGTAATAAAAAGGCCAACGGAGCAAGCAAAAGACAGAAAGAAGGAAATAATGAAGACAAGAGCAGAAAATGAGAAACAGATGGAAAACGCAAGCATCAGGAAAACAAACAGAAACCCTAGTTCTTTGGAAAAACACATAAGACAGACCTCTGTTTAACCAACAACAGTAACAAAAGGGCATAAATACGCAATTATTGGGAAAAAAGGGAGCGTCACGATAGGTGAGCTGAGTTTAAAAATCACAAGAGAACACTATGAACAATTCTGAGAAATGTGAAAAGATGACATAAAAAACTATAAAACAGTAAAAGTGGCTCAAAAAAGGTCACTTTTGAATTAGCCCATAATCGTTAAAAAATCCGACACCTAAATTTTCAAAAGGTTGTTTTTGTAGATTCAGTGAGCATAGTCTACATTCATAGTGGAAAATCCATTCTGTCCCCAAACTACCCTATTGTGATGATGTCCCAAACCTGGGACCAGCCCCCAGAGGTGAGGGGGCACCTCCACCGGAAGTCGCTCTGGCCTGGCCAGCGGTGCGCGTGGAAATCTAAACTCGGCAAAAGCCTCTGTGAGTCTAAACACTGACCATCATCTCCTGTTTGGTAAGAACCCCCCTGAACTGTATTTTTTTCTAGGTCCATATTTACTTGTAACGTTTCCTTATTGGCTCTAAAGAACCCCTCCTTATTGGTGAGTTTTGCAATCAGAGAGAAATGAGGGCCTTAATTAAATGAAGACCCTTTCCAAGAGAAATGCCTTCTCTGTCTCTAAAAAAGTAGAAAGAATGGTCGAAGGAGCTCGTGGTGTCCTGGGCTGAGGGTTGCTGAACTGAAAGGAAAGACAGTGTCCCAAACGAATGCCGTAGCTACATCATCAGCATTGCAAAGGGGGCTTCTGGAAGCATTCTTGGCAGATTTCCTTTGAGCAAGAGCTCCCCTGATACATTTCAGAATTGGTTTCCAGATCCTGACACCAGGGCAGACATGGGAAAGCCAGAGAGTTCGCAGCTTAAATGCTGATCGGCCTGGAACGAAGAGAGAACGGCCCTGTGGTTAGAACAGAGAATACGATCTGTTTCTAAAGCTCGCTTGCCCGGACGCTGAGAGCTGTGATACCAGAGACTGCACGTCCCGCACCTGCTTCTCTGGGACGCGATTCTGAGAGAATCAGTCTTACTCTGCACGTTGCATTTTCGGCATTTCCTCTTCAGGATCAGAATAACCAAGAAGACATGTGTCTTTGGATGTGGAGAGCTCATATTTTCTGTGACATTTGAGGACTCCCAGCACGTTGCCGTCTGGCCAGCACTTGCCCGGCCCCCCGCCTGGCCTTCTGGGGTCTCTGCGGCACGAATGTGAGGAGGATCCCGCAGGGCAGGTGCACGGCCTCTGCGCCGCAGACCACACGCTCTGCCCCACGAGCTGCTGCAGGAAGATGGACAGCCGTCACGAGCGGATGGGCCGAGAGGGCTTAGACTAATCAACACAGGTTCACCCTCTGATTATTTAGCTGCCTAACCACCTCTGTCACGTATCTGAGGGTCGACAATATGATGATTTGTAACTGGCACCAGCTGTCCGTGAACAAGCTGGTTGTCGTGGAAATGCAGGAAGGGGCCGACAGGGCAGGTGTCGTGGACGCCCCACGTCTGGGTCTCAGCCGGGTAGGCAACCCAGCGGCGGTGCGGTGCAGCCAGCTTCTCTGCCCCTGGGGGTCCCCGCCGCCGTCTTCCTCCACGGCCCCTTCTTACCAGGTTCTCCCCGTCCCGTCACATCACAGGCCCCGGGTGGCTCCTCCAACCGTCAGAAGAGACGCGGACACGTTTCTGAGGCCACAGTTTGTCTTTCTGGAGCGGATGGCTGGTATCGCACGACCTCTTCTCACCGCAGAGGAGACGCAGACAAGGGAGCTCTGTCGCCCGAGCTGGGGTGCCATCAGCTGACACCAGGGCGACCCTTTACTTCTCACGGAAGACTTCGAGTATGGGAACCAGAAACGCAGACAGAATCCTCCCACGAAGTGTTACCGCTTTGCGGGCAAACCACAGACATTCTTATTGATGTGTATTTGAGAGGCAAATTTTTCTCTCTTAGGAGATGCCTAGGTATCCCTGTAGGTTCAAGGAATATTGACAGACTGTATACTACTCTTATAATTAAAACTAGATTTCTTAACTTTGAACACTCTTAAAGCTTACATTTTTTTCTGATGCAAACTAGAGATTTTTGCTTTTTAATTTTAAAGTTTGAGGTCAGGTCGATTTCATCTGCACTAAAATTTCATAAGCTGAAGGCTTGGTTCAGGGCACTGTTGAGCGTTAATGGAACAGCTGAATCGGAAGGCAGGCGGGCCTTTGAACGACCTGGAGGGGGGGCCTCGTGTCAGACCCGGCAGAGCCTTCACACTCAAGAGAATTGGATGTAGCAACAGAGGCGGAAATTGAGACCTCTGGAAACCTGGAAGCTTCCCAGATGCACTGAAAACCTGCATTTCTGAGAACAGCAGGAAGGTGGGGAAAGGATATCCATTTATGGGCTGTATGGGATGTAATTTTGTCTTAAACCTCACTAAGAGCTCTATGGGTCATGGAGACAATCAGGCTTTTATTCTTTGAAATAATTCACATTACAGGCTTGTGTCTTACTTGCCTTATCAAATAAAAGCCTTTAGCCTCGTGTGGGCAGATAATTACAGTTTGATTTCTGGACCTCATTTTGGAAATGGTTTTTGCCCTCCTACTCTTCTTTCTCTTCCTCTTACATCTCTCTCTTCCCTAGCTAGACTTTGTGGTTTTGTAGGGTTCCGGGGGTGTTAGCTGGCCATATGAGTAGATGCCAAAGCTACATGAAGAAGTCACTTTTATTTGAACTCAGGAATTGAATTACAAAGTGCAGGAACATTGGTGCCGAGAGAGAACTTCTTTTAATGCTGTCTTCAGCCGCTAAAGGACTATTACCAACCAGAAAGCAATAAACCAGACAGCCGGTGGTGCCGGCAGGGTCCAGCGTCCCTCACAGCTGCTCTGGGATGTGTTCTTGACATGAACTCTGTTTTACTCAACCCGGCGAATCTCCAGCTTCAGGACAAAAAGCAGATGGATAAACACCTTTTGTAAAACATTGGAAGCCAACCACAATCTAGTTTATTCACCAAAACGAAGTGGGGGAATTGGAGGGTCCCAGACCTTAGAGTGAAAAAACGAAATAAAACAAAACAAAAATAAACACACTCCAAAAAATGAAATCTCCATTATTTCCCAGATCTGCAAATATGTGCAGTTCTGTTCCGGACTCCGCCTAGAGCCCTCAGGCATGAGGACGCTCGGCCGTGGTCAATTGTGCAAAGTAACACGGCCGGACCCGCAGCAGAGAGTCGACAAGCCTGATGGCGGGTGTGGGGGGTGCGCTCAGAGGACCACAGAACAGGTGGGTGGGGCTGCTGCCAGCCTTGCCGGGGGAGGGGGGAGGGCAGTGGAGACGCCTCTCCTCCCCCCGCAGTTCTGACCCCCCTCCCCGTCCGGGAAGCACTTCCTGCTCAGCTGGTCACCGCCTCCGCCGCCGAGTCCCTGCTCCCTTAGGAATCAGACACCCTTTGAAGACTTTGCAGGTGCTCCCGTGTCCATCAGCCACCATTTCTGGAATGTTCCAGGGTTACTGGACACGGAGATGGGCCTCTCTAGACCCTTTCTCTGGAAGTTCGCCATCGAGCAGAGAAGGCTGGTGACAAGGGCGAGTTGCTCCGTGGGCACAGTGCGAGGTGCTCTCTGGACAGAGGACATGGGAGGGCGGTCTTCCTGGCCGTCACGGGCCAATTGCGCCGTCTCTCCCTGCACACCCGCCAGAAGCCGGTCTGGTTCACGCGTCCCGTGCAGTGGACAGTAGTGCACGCTGACCCCACGGCCGCAAGGGGGGCCTGGGCGTGCCCTTCCGCCCCTTCCGCGTGGACACGTTCCCCCAGCAGAGGACCCGAGCGCCCTCCTGCTCGGCCCCAGGGTCTCTGCCCCCTCCCCACACCGTCCCTGCAGGAGCGTGACCCTCACGGGGACGCCCACACTCAGCATGTCGGAACAGCTTATGTTTTCAGTGGAGCGCCAACAGGACAGGGTCCAAGTGTTCAAAACCAAAACCACAAACGAACAAAAATCAAAGCGGGATTACGGAGCCGGCTGGTGGTTCGTCGGAGGATGTCGTCACCCTGTGGATTGTTCCAGGGCGATAGCGTCGGCGTGGGCAGAGGAGGCCACGTGGCGCGGCGTGGGTGGAGGACGGGTGTGGGCGGAGGACAGGGCTGCGTGTTCACACCCTGTGTGGCACTGCTGTGTGGCACTCGTGCAGTAGCAGTGCTCACAGGTACTCGCGGCTGCACACGCAGAGCCCTCACCTGTTTGCTCAGGAACGTTCTGGCAGAGGAGCAGGGTGGGAGGACGCCCAGGGAGGTGGAGGGAGGGGCCGGCCAGGAGGAAGCGAACCCTGGGGGGTGG
The DNA here is from genome assembly GCF_028021215.1 of Eschrichtius robustus. Lineage (NCBI taxonomy): Eukaryota > Metazoa > Chordata > Mammalia > Artiodactyla > Eschrichtiidae > Eschrichtius > Eschrichtius robustus. The sequence continues at coordinate 129,917,331 of NC_090831.1, read as the reverse complement.
AGGGGGTGCAGAGAGAAGGGCCTGGTATTCTCGGAAGGGCCGCGATGAGTTGAGAGTCGTCCTAAGTGGTCACGAGGAAACGCACGGCCGGGTACTGAGCATCAGTACTGCGGCGGGTGGGGTCCCTGGGAGAGCGGCCCTTCCACCTGCTGCAGGCTGACTGGGCGGGAATGCGTGAGCCGTCTAGGCCTCCGTCTCCCCGTCAGTACTCGGGGACCGTGTGCGAGGGAATTTGAGAGTGTTGATAGTGGGAATGCAGTGGCCTCAAAATAGAGCTACGATCACCTCTCTAAAGCATGTTTTAAACATGTAATTGACTAACATATGATCTGCTTTGGATTTTCTTAAAGTCAAACATTTTTAAAAAGCAGGAGAATCATTTTGAAGAAACTGTGGTCCATTTTCGTGTTTGCTCCTCCGGGACACGGCAGTGAAGATGGAGGCAATTAGAGTGCATTTTGGTGGAGTGTCTCACCTTTTCTGCTGTTCTGGGTGCTCCGGGATCCTCTGGGGGGAGTGGGCTCTGTGGGAGGGGCCTGTGATTAGACAGCGGGCCCATGAGTGTGGCTCTGCCTCCGGGTGGGGGGGGGGGGGGCGGCGGGCGGGGCCCGGGGCAACCTCCCGTTCGCCCCTGAGCAGGACGCTGCTGGTTTCTTCTTGTGCCGAATGTAAAATCACAGTCGCAGGTGCCGGTACCCCTGCTGCCGGGCACACAGCCGACTGCGCCCTCCTTCTGGCCGCAGGCCCTTCTTTTCTGTGGTCCTTCCGTCAGGGTGTTTTCCTCCCCGAGTCTGGGGGTCGGGGAGGTGGGGGAAGCCCTCACTTCCGTTGTGTTGTTCCCTTTAACGTTCAACACGTCTCACAAGGTAAGTGCGGCTTCCCCAGGTTCACAGCTATGGCTGCAGCCTTAGGAAGGGTCAGGCCTGCCCCTGGGGCTTTGGGACTGTGAACCCTGGGTCTGCAGCCCACGCTCTGTGCTCACAGCCCAGTAATAACTGTGTCCGTGTTCACTCCGAAGCCGCCCACTGTGTTCCCAAGTCATCTGCTTCACCTTACGTTTCAAAACCAAAATGTACTTTCCCCTCCACTTTCGGTGAGTCATGTTCCCAAGACGACGGGAAAAGACAGGTGACTCAGCTGTAGTTTTTAGGGTTCTGTGCTGCTTATGCTGGGTGAGAATCTGTTGAGAAGTAGCGGAACAGGTATCCTGAAGCTTTATTGGGCAGATGCCTATTTCTTCTGTTTTGCTGCTTTAAAAGAGCAAAGAGCCGCCACTGAGGGTAGTTGGATTATGAACCACAGGCCCTGTGTCAACAGGCTTGGTCAGAGCATACAAAACCGTTCAGGGGAGACTCCTGAGCCTTACTAGTCTGAGGCCGGAGCCCCCTCTCAGAAGGCAGCAGCCCCTCAGACCAATCCAGAGGGAGTCCTCACCCCGGACAGGTGTGCACTTTCCATGAGGCCACAAAGTCTGGGAGACCATGGCTGGGCTTTGCATCCCTTGAAACCATAAATCCCCTTGTTCTGTTAGCAAAAACGAGCTGTGTGGGGTCAGGGCATCTGAGACCATGGAAGCCTGAAGAAAACGGTCAGGGTTTCTGTTGGTTTTACCTGTTACTGATTCACAAGCCTGCATGGAGAGCTGTCTTTGCCAGGAGCGTGGATTGGGGGCTGTGGCCCTGAAGGACTTTGGCTTCCAAGACAGGGTTCTTGTGTCCTTCAGGGGATGTGGTGGGAAGAAAAGCCAGTCCTCTCGTGTCAGGACCTGGGCTCCAGGTCCGCTCCCTCCCCCTGCCCCTCAAGTGTGTCAGGTTAGGGGTGTCGAGCACCAGAGTCTTGAGGTTGGCGGGATGGTGCTTTGAGGGTGACAATTCCTGTCCAACCTCGAGGTCGGCTGGTGACCCCGTTCTCCGTGAGAGGACAGCAAGCTTGCATGCGTGTTCTTAGAGAGGATCTGCGTGCCGCTCCGGCGTCCGCGGGCCACACGGGGTTCTAAGTGAAGGGCGCGAGGCCCACACGCAGTCAGCGGTTCTGAGGTTCGCTGTGTCCTCACACGGCCCCGCTGCTTCCCCCGTTGTCGTGCCCCACCCCCATTAGGCCTGGCTTTTCATTTCCTAAATGCTCTCCGCAAAAAATGCTTCCATTGTTCAACGTTCGGGAAAATTTAAAAATTGATAATATGGCCCTCGAAGGAAAGAGGTCTGTGATGTTCCCTCGTTGGGTTAATGAACCCACTCCAAGGATCTGGGGATGGAGGAGGCCGGAGTCCGTCCACGCGGCGTCCTCACGCGCCGCCTTTTGTCATCCGTTCGTCATTTCATCTCCTGCTTCTCATTTTATCTGCTCTTTTCTCTCTCAATAAACCTCTGCTCTTTCGAGCTTTATCTCAGTACCACAGTGAAAGGTCTTCAAAGAGCTAGTTTCAAAAGCATCCCGCGGAGAGAGCCAATTAAATACATGCAAATGGTTTGGGGGGGAGGCTGGAGTGATTGGGGTCACGAGAGCGCCTGGAACTTCCAAGTGGAGCGTGGAAGCCGGGGCACCGCAGCCCCGCCCCTACCTCCTCAACAGAGTGTCAGAGCCCCGGGGCCCGCGGGGGCCCCATCCTGTCCTGCGTGGGGCCTCCCCTCCCCAGCGGGCAGGGTGTCTCCAGCAGCCGCTTGGCACATTGGAAGACACAGCACCAGCTCTCTGAGTTCCAGCTTCTGCGCGGGCCCCTGATCGGGGAGGCTGCGGTCCAGGACCTGTGAATTCCAGTGCGGAGACCGGACTGGACGTTCCCTGGGGCAGGAGCTCCGCCAGCCCTGCCCGGCTTCGTGTGGCCGCACACGGGGAGGTCCTGTTCGCTGAGGTCTGGTCCAGTCAGGAGGAGGGCCTCACTGAGCACAGTGATTGATTCAGTGGTGGGATCTGACCTTGAGCCCCTCTTTTCTGGGGGAGGCGACCCAGCGGGAGGCAGGTAGTTCCCGCTACTTCATCCGAGAGAAGTTGCATCTGGGAGGGGTGTCCCGTCTTTTCTGGAAGCATCCTCGGTGAGGCTGGGGGAGCGGCCCTGGGCCCCCAGGGAGGCTCTGAATCCCACACACAGCTCCGTCTGGGGGGCCACACGTCCCTCTCTGGACAGCACCCTCCTCGAGGGCGGGGAGGCAGCGGCCCCGGCCCCTCCCGGCCACAGGCTGTCTTCTCTGTCCCGGGAGACCTGGCCTGGAGGCGGCTGCCCGCGGAGGTGCCCCGAGTAGGGGCCCAGCCCTGGCAAGGCAGCAGCATAATGCAGCACCTTGCCTCTCACCAAAGAACAAAAATTACTCATAATTACATGCAATTAGCTATTTTAAATTATTAATGGTGGTGAAATAATGTGTCTATTCAACAAGGAATCTGTCATAATTTTTAGTAATTGAAAGTAATTTCTAGCCATTAAATCCTAATTTAGTGCATTTTCTGGGTGATGCCTTTTTTCAGGAGGTGCCTCTGAGTTGTATTATTGGGTCTTTTTCCCAGGCACTTTGTTCAGTAAAATTTGCTGGGTAAGATATTTGGGGGAGCAAAATAACCATAGTCTTGGAAGTGAAGTAAGAATAAAGGGTTGATCTGGCTAACACGAGGCCGTGTTTGCCGAGGGTGTGAAAGATGTGTGCCCCCCCGTCTTCCCCACTGAGTCACCCCCTCTGGGTTTGTTCAGAGTCACAGGAGACTGGTCTGGTGAAGAGCCCCAGAACGGGGCCGGCCCTCGGACCAGTGTCCAGTGGGCGCATCCTACCCACCCGCTCGCTGGGTCCCAGGACACAGGCCAGGGCGGCCGCTGGCCCTCGCGACGGCCAGGCTGGAGCCAGGGCAGCGCAGGACACAGACGCTGCCGCACAGGCCCCAAGTCTTCTTGTTTACTCCTTCCTTTAGCTTCCCGAACTGAGCTCTCGCCTCAGCAGGCAGGGTGCTGGGGGAGAGCTGGGGCCAGCAAGGGCGGGAGACTCTGGCCGCACCAGGATAACTTCCTCATGGTGGGTTTGCCTGTGGACGGCAGGCAGGAGACCATTTTGTCCACCCGAGAGGGGATCTTATCCCTGATAAAATCTGCCACCTCCTTTGTCAAGTAGCAGATAAATATTCTGAGTAAATTCTTCAGAAATTAAATGACTTGGGTTCATCTGGGAACCTTGCAAATTAGTCATTTTAACTGGGCATGACTTCTATGTCCTGGCGGTAATTGAAACTTGAATGTGGTTCCTGCCCTCCTGTGTTTATTTTCTGTCGGGAACGGTGGGACCAGCAGCCAAAAACCAGAGATGAAAGGTGACCGTGGTGACACACGTTTCTCCAGAGCAAACCGGGACTGGGGTGACCCCCCCCCGCCCCTCCCGGACGGCAGCCCTGTTCGTACCGTACACGCAGTGCCGAGGGCTGCCCCTCCCCTCGCAGCGCTGCCGTCCACACCATCCCACGCGTGCACAGGCTTCCCACCCTCCTGTCGCTCGGATTCCTTTGCCAAATCTGCAAGCCCCTCCCTGCCTGGTGACCTGAACTCCTCAAGCCCAAGTCCACAGCCACCGCAGAAAGTCACGGGAGGGTCACGCCTGGCTCACGTGGTGGGGCTCTGCCTTCTCAGATCCAGGCCCTCTGTATGTGAAATATTTTGTCATGTTCCCTTTACTACCCTGAAATAATAGTAGCATCCCAGCACACTAGAATTTTGAAAAATGAAATGCTGTGATATGAAGGGCAGGCAGGAGAAAGATGAGTGATGATAAGGCAACACAGATTTTGATCTGTGCGCGCCCGTGCACGGCAGGGCCAAGGGTGGAACAAAGTGCCTGGTGCAGATCTCAGGGCCGGTGTGCTCCTCCGGGTGAGGGCGGGCCCAGCACTGAGTCTGAGTTATAACAAGGGCCCCGTAAATGACGAGCAGACGAATGAAAATGCATTCCAGCTTCTGGAAGCTGCAGTCCTGCCCCAAGTCTCCAAAGGTGACCAGGATCTGGAGGCCCATTCCGCGGCGGGTCCTTTCAGGTCCTCCCTCCTGCCGGCGGGGGGAACCTGAGAGCTGAGGCGGGCGGTGTCCCCGGAGGGACTGGGCGAGGCCGAGCTCCCGGTCACCTGTGCGGCCCAGCGGGGAGGAGGGCCGGGTACCCTGTCTTCTCCTGCCTGCCCTCTGCTCGCAGGCCTGATGCCGAGACCCAGCTCCCAGGCAGAGGCGGGCTGCTCCCCGAGGACCAGGCAGCAGCGGCGGGTTTCCTGAGTGAGTGTTTAGTACTCGCACCAGCAAGAGGGCCTCCAAGCTGTGGAGAAGCCGTGGCGCCCAATCCATTTCCTGGGTCGTTTGCTGGGGGAGCCCGGGGCACTGACCTTTTCAGCTTACCTGCCAGCATCTCTCAGGCAGAGCGGTCTGGGTGGAAGGAAGCAGGGGCGGTACGTTCCCTTTCTACAGACGTGACCGGAGGGAGCAAAGAGCCGCCTGTGCTCTACACACGAGCAAGGGGAAGAGAAGAGAGCAGGCAGGACTCACAGCCGCGCCATGACCCTGGCCTCGGACCCTAAGGGGCAGCAGAGGCCTTCATTTCCGGGCAGCACCTGCCAAGTGCCTGGCACACCGCGGGGCCTGGCCCTCCTGCTGCAGGCCCGTCCTGGCCCCAGGCTGAGGGAGAGTGCCTTCCTGAGGGCGCGTGTCCATTCGGTCCTAACTCAGGTCTGGGTTGACGCGTTTAACACCCCTGCTTCCTCTGCCGGGTGAGCGGCCTGGACCCAGAGTCTCCGCTGGGAGGGAGGCGTCCAGCTTTGTGTGTTAACTGCGAACGTGCTGAGGTCAGTTGTCACGGTAACATCACCAAAACCTAATACGGAGGAGATTCAGTCTAGAATCTAGAAACAACTCATAATGCTGCTGTGTGATGATTGGAACAAAAGCTTGGCGTTCATGGTGGATGTATACTAAGATTCTTGTGAATGCCAAAATTTATTAATTAACTCTGTAACAGCACATAATGTACTCCTTAAGATGGTAAAAATATAATTTAAGAAATTAAGGAAAATTTCAGAGCCTCAATGATTCTATATGAATAGGACTAAGGAAGTTAATAAAGATACAGAAATATTGCCGCTAAACTAAACCGTGTCACATTGTCACGTTACTCCGTGCAGGTAAGTGACTTGCCCCCTGCAGTGACGAGGCAGTAAGCGAGCTTTGTCGGGGGTTGGTTCCATGCGTGTGGGTGGGTGGAGGTGATGATGGTGATGGTGAGATGTACAGTGTGTCGAGGTGAAGTCACGACCAGGAGTTGGGGAAGAGCTCCTGACTTCCCAGATCAACCGGGTCACCAGGAAACGGCAAGGGCAGAGCAGGAGGAGGGGAGACCAGGGCAGCCAGCACAGGCGTCGGGGGCGGGGCGTCCTCCAGAGCGAGTTCTCTCCTCCCCACGCTGATTATTGCCTGATCTGGAGCAGTTTTAGGACTCGATGGACCAGTGCTGCTGGAGGAGTGAGCTGGGGCACCCTGGGCGGCGCGACCGGCGGGGGGTGACCGGCGGGGGGCGCCCTGGGGGGCGCGACCAGCGGGTGCAAGTGTTACATCCCCCATTCGTCGGCCTGACTCTGCTCTCCCCCTGGCCAGTCCTCCGCCCCCTCCGGTTAGCGCTCTCCGTCACGCTCATCCACGTCTAGGACACCCTCACCGGACACTTGTGAGCTTCACGTCCCCGCTCCACGAAGGAGGTCCAACAAAGTCAGGTGTCATTGCAAAGGGCTCCCTGGCCCACAGCAGCTATTTCAGATTTCCTGGCGCCCAGCACTCAGAGGTTTACGCCCTTGTAACGCTGGCTCGTGTCCAGACTCGAATTTCACCCCCGGTGCGCTGTGTGTAGAGTGTGGAGGTGGGGCCACGTGCTAGTGGAGAGCGAGGGGAGCACAGTGGGGACGGGGAAGGACGTCCTGACCTTCGGGTGCAGGGACTGGATCTTCCGGGCAAACCCGTTGAGTGTCTTTGGTAAGCAAGGCCTTCAGTGTATTTACCTAGAGAACAGTCAGACGGGAGATGTGAGGGCAGGGCGTGAGCAGGGACCACACCTGAGCCCTCCCGGGTCCACTGTAAAGACCTGGCAGCGGTCACCCTGCCCTTCCTGAAAACAAACCTGAGACGTGCAGCACACACTTTTGAACCACGGCAGTTTTCGGGCCTGGCCACTGCTTTCAGTGACAGTGCCACCGGGTGTCCCGATAACAGTGTCGCCAGGCGTTCCCTGCTTGGCTCTTGACTTGCCCACAGGCTGACCTGTGTCACTGGCCAGTGTGATTGCTGCTGACCCCCTGCCCCTACCTCAGGGTCTATTGTGTTGCCCTGAAGATCCCTCCGGCTGCAGCACTAATGGCCCCAAATGCAACTCAGTTGGGCCAGTGGTCTGTGTGTCACCAGCTCCCTAGGTGTTTAAGTGACAGGCGGGTGGCGTCCACTGCACCAGCTTTCATATGACTTTTGCAGCAGAGGAGGAGAGGAGATATTACAGAGCAGGAAATAATATTTCTGGCACCACGGGCACCACTAATGTAAAGAAGTGCCCAAAGCCCTGCCTTGGAGACGGGAAAAGCAAGAGCCAGGCACGGCTGGTCGCAGAGGCTGGATTTCGTTTGCTGCCCTTGGGTCATGCACAGCCCGGGCACTAAGAAGTGGGCATGCTTGAGGTCATCTACGCAGGGATTTAACTTTGACCTTAACTTATGGAAGGAGGCCCTTAACTTATGCAAGGAAAGGGAGAGAAAGGACCACAGGATTTTGGACGTCTTTGTCCAGAGAGGGCAGGTAGGGGCTCAGCTCCGACCGAAGCAGACCCCGCAGTCTGCTGTCATCAGTTCTCTGAGAGCTGGCCACACTGACAGCCCTGTGCTGCCCGCCAGGCTCTGGCTTCACCACCGTTAGCGTGAGGGGTCCCGATGGAGCCCCCTCCGCCTCCTCTCAGGGTCCCCGCGGCTCCAGGATGGAGGATTCCTGTGCCGAGGGGGCTCTGGCACCTGGTGCTTTGTGGCCGGGAGGGCGTTGCCCACGGTCACTGCTGACACACTTGCTCGGCTCCTGAAGACACTGAGACGGGGAGCGGGCCCTCCCGGGTGTGTCCTGTGTCCTGCGAGGTCGGCGTCCCGCCCGTGAGTGGCTCTGCGCCGGCAGGTGCTGACCGCCGGGGAGTGTGGCCCATGGCCTGGCGAGAAGCCGGCGCTGCTCTCCTGGGTCTTTGTGGTTCCTTCCTGATTAAGCACTTGGCGAGACCACAGCAAGGTGTCAACGTTTCTGAACCTCGTAAATGAAAGAGCTTCCTGAGTGTCGGGCGGAAGCTGCGGCAGGTGTAGCAGCTGTATAATGTATAAATCATTAGAAGGGGGCTTGGAAGTAGGCGAGGCATTTTTGCTGCAACTCCTCTGCCCTTTAGCAGCAAAGGAAATGGAAAAAAGCTGCGCGTGTCCGATGCAGAGGGAGCAGGCTGGGCGCGGCCGACCGGAGTCCGAAGGGTGGGTCCCCCGGCAGCGGCTCCCCATCAGGACCCTGAGTCACAGACGTTTAAAGAATGCCTCCGCTCGTCATGACAATTGGAGCCTATTGTCTTCCCTTTCGTTTGGCCAATGGATGAGAACTTTAAAAAATCTGGCATAATTGAACTCCATCTTTTTTTTTTTTTAATGATTTTTTTCTTTCTGGCCGCACCACGCAGCAGGTGGGATTTTAGCTCCCCGAGCAGGGATCGGACCCGCACCCCTTGCATTGGGAGCGTGGCATTCTAACCAGTGGACCGCCAGGGAAGTCCCTGAAGCCCGTCTTGTAATGGTGTCATTGACGATGGTACTTTGAGTGAGTGAACTGACTGTGAATTCAACCTTCGGCGATAACAGAGCTTCACCTGGGCTCTGACGGCAACTGTAATGTTGCTCCAGTGGCCAAGTCTGTGAGGTGTTTCCCCACACCTTCCCTCAACCGTGCAGAGTCACGCGCTGCCCGCAGCCCCTCTCACGCGTGGTTTCCTGTTGCCACACGTCACGGAGCCAGGAAGGTGCCCGCGGCCCCAGATGCACCAGCTCTGCACCCCGCCGTCCCCAGGGCGGCCTTGGACCTGACAGAATGTCCAGGCTCCTCCCTCTTCCTTGTCCCCTCTGTCTAATCCCAGCAGGCCCCGCAGCTGTCCCACTCACCTTTCCCCAGGAATGTTGGGGAGCCAGGCAGGAGGTGAGCGTGGCCTGCATGTGGCCCCTGCATCCGTCTGTGTGGAGCCCAGGCTCGGCCGCTGGCAGTGACCGTGGTGATGGGCGATGGGGTGAGCGTCCCACTCTGTCCTCCTTCAGGACTGTTCCCGGGTGAATAGTGCTGGGTTTGGGACACGTGTATCCCTCCCACCCCCCAAAGAGAGGAGGAGGGAACCCAGCTCGCTCAGGCTCTGAAGGCGCACCCCAGCTTGGGGAGGGCTTCGCTCCCCCGCTGGACTCTTCCTCCGGGAGGGAGCGCTGCCTCTGCCCTTCCTGCCCCGGGGCCACCCGGCAGCCAAGGAGACGTGTGACTCGGCGCAAAGGCCTTGGCAGGACCGCGGCTCGGGGGGGAGCTGGTGTCAGGCCAAGGCCCTTTGGAGAGGTGTCTGGACCACCGCCCAGCTTCTCATTCCTTCCGTCCACCAGTGTTCGTGGCGCCCGCTGTGAGCAGGTGCGGCTTTCCCGGGCCGTCTGTGCCGCCACCTGGCCAGGGCCACGTGTGCCGGGGTGACGGGAGCCCCCGGGTCCACCTTTCCCCGCCGTGCGGACAGCAGGCCGCCCAGAGGATGGGAAGCCTAAGCCAAAGCAAGAGAACCGTGCTCGGCGCCTGCCTTGGGGCCGCCTGGAGGGTCCCCCGCAGAGTAGCCAGTGCGGGTGTGGAGCCAAGGCCACTGGGGTCTCAGCTGAGACCACTGCCCACCAGCCTCTGCGGAGTCACCACAGAACAGCCCCTGTGGTCAGGAACAGCGCTCCATGGTGGAGGGCTACGCCCAGCAGATAGGAGAGTGACCCCCGGGCCGGGGCACGCGGAGCAGAGAGCCCGAGGTTGGCAAGGAGGCACGTAGAGGGAGACGGTGTCTTGTCTGCCCCGCGGGGGAGAGGGCGGAGGAGGGGCTCTCTACACACAGGGAGAAGCAGGAGGAAAGAAGCAAAGTTTGGGACCTGAAGCACCTCCCAAGAATTTGACGGAAGTGTCCAGAGTGGATGGGGCCCTGGCGTGGACATGACACTGGCTGGGTGGCGGTCACGCTGTGGAGAGGGTGTGCTGGGCACTGCTCCAGGGCTTTCTACCAGGAAGGCACATAGCATAAGCCCACCTTTAGAGTTCGGGAGTTTGCAGCACCCAGCTGAAAAATGGGTTGGAGCTCTGGTGAGGAAAGGGGTCCTGGGGAGAAGCCCCTGGCCCCCACCCCTCCTGTCCTCCCGTCCTGACAAGGGGATCTGGAACCGTGTCAGGTGTCCATCCAGAGGCGGCCTCTGTGGCCTGGACTGTTGCAGTAGCCCCTGAAATCACCCCTCCTGCTGCTCTTGCCTGCCGAAGCCTCTGCACAGGACCTGCTGGGCAGCCTTCCTGCTGTGAGCAGGGCCCAGAGAGGCTGTGGTGCCCTGAGAATTATGAGAGTCAAACGCCAGGCGGTGGAGACTTTGCAGGGCCCTGCATGCAGTAAGAGCCCAACAAATAAACACGCCTCTAGTCGGACGCGACTTCACACGTGAAGGTTAGCAGCGCCCACAGGTAACTGTGTGGATTTCCGTGCCCGTGCTTTATTTCCTCTGCTGAGTTGGGTGGTTTTATTCCCAGAATGGGAGGCAGCTGTCACCTCTGAGCAGATGAGCACTGACTCTACGCAGGATGCAGTTACGGACCAGGGGCAGGGATGTCAGGAGGGTCAGAAGGTAGGAGCGAGTCATGCCTGGACCATCCGACCTCCTTCCACATCGCCCTTCCCAGGGTGCAAAACGTGGATGTCGGAGGGTAAGTGGGGAGGCCAGACCTGGTCTGAGTCTAGGGAGGGAAGGTCAGCACCGGTCAGCTGGTCAGTGGGCTGCAGGTCACCGTCCGTCGGGTGAACAGGTGCAGGGTGTGCTGGGAAAACATTGCCGCTGGGTCAGCGGTCCTCGAGAACGTCTGTGGAATCGGTGTGACCGGACACGGTGCAGGGAGAGGCACCGCGCTGGACGGCAGGCTCCTGGCAAGAGGGTGTGTGCTGTGTGTACGCACCTGCTAACGTGTGTGAGTGTATGTATGTGCACACTTGAGTATGTGGCTGTGTGTGCAGAGGTGGGTGTGTGTGCCCACGCACACGAGTGTGTATGTAGGTCACGAGAGCAGGGCGGGGAGGCGGGAGAACCCAGGGCGGCGCTGGGGCAGTCATTTCAGCCGTCGGGCCTGAGGAGACAGCCCCTCCTCCGTCAGGCAGCAGGTCTCGGGCTCTGAGGCCCTGGGGCCCTCGGTGCTGCCGGCCTGGGAGCAGGGGCCAGGGACTCCTGGGCAGCACGTGAACTGCGGTGCGGTTTGGGGTTTGAGGCCGTGCGTGCCCCGGAAGTCCTGAGCGCTACGTGCAGAATTGGCTTGTCCTGAAATTGTGGGAAACCCACCGGGATATTCAAAATGCAGCAGACCCGTTTCCTGAGCACGTCTCCACAATCTGCAGGTCGCATCTGAAAGGCGTTCCGTGTGTCCTGGTCTGCCTGGGGTGCTGGCACCCCCATCTCCGGGGGATGGCCTGCATCTAGGGGCCCGTCTCGCTGCTTTGTCTTTCCCACCTCGGCATTCCGCTCAGGCCGGGCTGCTGGGGTCCTGAGCTCCCAGCCGAGAGCTGCTGCCCCTGCCTCACTGCCCCCGCACCCCATGCACCACGCCCCTCGGCCTTGGCCCAGCGCTCCTGGAATGTGCCCGGGCCTCCTGTAGGGGCCACGTGGTGGGCGTGGGGAACGAGCGTCTCTGAAGTCCACATGCTGTCACTCTTTTCTGGGCGACGTTTGCCTCAATCCTGGGGGCTCCCTTGTGCCCTGCGCCTTCCTGGGCCACCTCTTCTGCCCCGGCCTCGCCCACCCGGAGCTGGGATGAGGGAGCTGCCCGGCTGGCACAGCTTCCCCCTTGCGCTGCATCTTCTGGGCCGTCGGGGAAGAGCCTGCTCGTCCTTCTCTCCGGGCCACTGTCTCTGCCACTTAGAGAAACGTGAGCCGCCCAGGTTGGGCCGGCGGCTCCCCGGGTTAGACGCCCAGGTCCCCGTCGGAATGAAGCTGCTCGGAGGACCGACCGCTGCTCTCACACCGCGGGTGCTGGACCGCTGAGCTGAGCCCGGGGCTGCTGCCTCGGCCTGCCGTCTGCCCGTGGCTCACGCGAGGCTGAGCCGCGTCCTTGGCCTCGCTGTTCCTGGCCCGAGCTGCTGACAGGCCCCCTCTAACGTTTTAGCCTGTGTGTTTTCCCAGACTGCTGTTCCTTCTCAGAGTTTAGGAGAAAGAAACCACATCTGCACCTGCCGGTATCACTTTTCTGTGAAGGTGCTGAGTGCTGCTTCGCGGGCAGGGATTTTAACCTTATCCTAACAATTTGAACGTCGACAGGATACAGTGGTGCGGGTGTTTTGTTTTGGAGGTTGTGGGAGCATACACTTTGGATTTCATAGCCCTTCCGGGCTCTATCCAAATAGATGAGAAAAAGTCATATCCAGCTGGGCTCATGGCTTCTTAAACCATGATTTATGAATGTATGCATCACGATATATTACTGACAAATTATTTATAAAGGAAAGTTTTGTGTATAAAACCTTATTTCTCCACGGGATTATTTAATAAAGTTTGAGCAGTGCTGAGAAGGCAGCCTTGCAGGCACTGATATGAAACCTTCTGTCAAGCCTGCGGTGGATGCGGGCAGGCAGCCCATGGCAGCATCCTGGCTCCGGGGTCCTCACGTTGGTAATTTGCTCAGCTTTGCTGGGTTTAGAATGTCTGGTGGCTGCACAGATGTGAGCCTCCAAGCCCCACGGATGGACAGACAGGCGTCCTGTCCATCAGGCATATAGGCACTCTGTTCCCATTTGCAGACTCGAATGCCCCACACATGTGCACACATGCAAATGTGCACATGTACCCACACACGCATGCAAATGTGCACATGTACCCGCACGCAGACACAAGTGCACACGAGCACACCAGCACACACGGGTGCACACGTGCGCATGCATGCATACACCTGCACACACAGTTGTGTCCGCTCCCTGGCAGAGGCTGAAGGGGCGCATTACCCTCATCCCAGAGTGGGAGGGGTGGGGTCCACAGGCAGGAGTCACCCCGCCCCCCCCTGGGCTCGTCCGTGCCAGGCGTGGAAGTGTTCGTGCCGCGCAGCGGTCGGGGTGGTAGAAACACTCTTCTCCAGCTTCCGAGCGAGACGTTCCAGCCGTTGGTGAAGACATACTCAGGCAGCCGTCGCAGTGGTCCGTGTAGGTTCATCCCAGCGACCGAGGGGCGTTGGGACCTCACTGCCCTTTCCCGTAGTGCAGTGGGGGCTGCAGGAGCCCGTGAGGGACCAGAGGACACCCGTCTCCTGCGCTGCCTTCCCGCCTGCTCGCACGCACCTCAGCTGCCACCCTTGCTCTCCAGACGCCAGTTGTCACGTGTTTATGCTCTCACAGCCTCTGCCTGAGCACCTTCTACTCCCAGAAGTCTCTCCACAGGTTCTGCTCCTACCAGACGGGTTTGCGAGCGGGTTCTGACTTGATAGAATCTTCAGCATCAGAGCGGAGAGGCATCAAGGAGGCTTTCAGAGCAGCGTGTGCGCTTCAAGGCCTGGCCGTGCAGGTGGCTGCCTGGAGGCCCCCTGGGCCGCGTGCCCCCCCGGGTCTCCCGTCCCGCCCGTGCCTCCTTCACTCCACATGAGAGCTGTTTCGCTGGCGTCACCCCCTCCACAGCGTCTCCTTGTGGGAGCGGGACGTCCAACGGGGCGCTGTCCACCCCTCAGCCAGCACTGCGTCCACCCCCGTGCCCGCTCATGGGAGAACTCTCCTGGCCATGGCTTCTGGTTTAGGGGTCACGTGAAACCACATCTCCAGGTGTTTCCCCACAGCTTAACAATATGAACAAGCAGCAGAAACAGACAAATAAGAGTCAGAAAAACCACAGGTGTGGGCAGTCCTCGAGAAGCCCGGTGATCCCACAGAAGTGGGGCCGCTCAGGGTCACTCCTCATCCTCCCAGAAATGGGTGCAGGAGAGTCTTACCTGAGCTGCTACCCAGGGGGTCCCTTTGGGTGGAGATGCAGGGGTGCAGAGCAGAAGGATGGTGAACGCACAGATTCACGTTTCTGCCGCAGCCAATAGAAATCCAATCAGTGTCAACAACAGGAAAGGGAAAAGTCATCTGTGAAGACTGGAGCGGGAGGGAGGCCCACAGAGAAGAGGGTCCCCATGGGCAGCCTCCCTGCCGGATTCCTCACCGGTCTGCACGAAGAGGAGGGGCTGCAGGGGAGATGCTGGGCCACAGGTGGGGAAGCTGCTGGCCGGCATTTCTGGAAGAGTCTGAGGTTTGGGTGGGTTTGGGAAAAGGTGCTAAGGCAGAGAGAGTGGAGAAGATGCCAGGCAGGACATTCAGCAAAGCTGCACCAGGAACATCAAGTGAGAAAGAATCAAGTAGATTGATAAACCTACTTGAAGACAAATTGTACGCGGGGTCTCCCAACAAATGGCTGGTTTCCTGAAGTAGGGTTAGTGCGCCACCTGGAAAGGAAAAACTTCCCCATAAATGACTCTTAGATGGCAAAGAATAAAAAATGCATTACATTCAACACTGGTGGGGTATGGCTAAAGCAGCACTCAGAGGAAAAGCCATAGCCTTTACCACCCACATTACTTTACAGGCAGGAGAGCTTCTAGCCAAAAGGAAGGAAATCCAACGGTGGGTTGAGCAATACAGGTAGTTCTGATCTCTCCACACAAGGAAGCTGGAAGTAGACGTCATTGGCTCAGACCTAGATTCCTTGTCTGTGCTCCAGAGTTCTCAGCACGTTAGCTCTTCTTTCTCAAATGTCTCACCCCTGTCCTTGTTACCTAATGACCCCAAGTGTCTCCTGCATTCCAGGCACCATATTTGTAATGAAAGAGGGAGGACCAGAGACAAAAGGAATTTTCCTTGAGTGGTTCTTTCCTTTTACAGCAAATGAAATAATTTCCACCCCAGCCCAGCACACCCTCCCTGGGTGGACTCCCGTCTTTTTCAGTGGTCAGAACTGGTCACCACTGACCCCCAGGCATGTGGTCAGCTCTTCTAGCCTTGACAGGAGTAGTAAGGGATGGCCCTGGTTGGCCATGCATGGTGTCCCCACGATGTCTGAAACAGAAAGGGTGGGGTAAGTGAGTGAAGCATTTGGTCAAGAAGTTAGAAAAAGAACAAGACACACTCAGGAAAGCATAAGAAGTAAACAAAGAAGATGAAGCAGAAATTAATGGATTAAATATGGAAAGTCAGTAAAATCGACGAATAACGTTAAGTGCCAGCTATTTAGGAGAAAAGGAGAACAAGAAAATAAAGTGCCAGCTAATCAAGAAAAAAAGAGCGATAACACAAATACACAAAATTAGATGCAAAAAGATCATTAAAACAGAGAAAAAGTTAGTACTTTGTAAAAGCATACAAATACATTTAAAATCTGAACGAAATAAATTCTTTTAAAAGAAAAGAGTTATTAAATCTGATCTCAGAAGGTGAGGGCTACCTAAACAGAGTGCTGGTATTGGGAGAGAGATCAGTTCTACAACCAACCCCACCCACCACCCATGAAGTAACCGGCTAGTTGGTTTCAGAGGTAAATTATTTCAAATCCTCAAGAAATGGATAATTTCAGTGCTATGTGAGCTATTCCAGAATATAGATAAATATTGAGGGTTTTCAAGTTAAGCATCATGCTTCATAGCTTATTAGAAAAACAGAGTCCAGAAATAGACTAAAATACATATGGAATTTCAGTCTAATAAAGATAGATTTTTAAATCAATAGGAAGAAGACAAATTGTTCAATAAACTGTGTCCTAATTGTTTGGGGAGAAAAGTATATTTGAGTTCTTATTTCTTTTGGCAAAAATAAATTCCAAATGCATCAATATTAAATGAAAGTAATACAAAAAAGTTGTAGAAGAAAGCGTGGGTGAACTTGATTTATGTCGTGGGAGCCCTTTTTAATTGTGATGCAAATCTAAGAAGCCATAAATGGAAAGAGTGATAAATTTGACTATATAAAACTTAAAAAAGTTGAATGGAAAAAATATTATAAGAAAAGTTGCAAGACATGTGTGATTGGCAAGAGCTAAACTTTTACGTACTTTACATCTCCTACGAACGGGTATGAAGAGCATAGACAAGCGATTGAGAAATGGCCTAGGCCGTGAGCGGACGGCTCACAGAAACAGGTGATGTGAGTCATCTGCAGATACGTGAACACTCAGCCTCCCTCGTAATGAGAGAAACAGGCAAAAACAAAGGGATAGGATTCCTCACTCAATAGATTGACAAGAAATGAGACTTTCGGTGGTGCCCAGCGCCAGGGAGAGGTGTGGAAAAAGGAACTCTCATACATAGTTGATGGGGATTTAAATCGGTACAGCTTTCTGGGAGGAAAAGTCGTCATTCTCTTCAGTTACGAGTTCAGGTACCATGTGGACCGGCATCCTCACCGTGAGAAGCGACCTGCGCGCATACTTGCAGTCGGCCTGTGTGTGGGGGGGGGGGGGGGTTTCTCGGCACGGCTGTGGTACAGGAGCCCGAGACAAGCCAAGTGTCTGTGACAGCGGACGTTCCCGCGGGGGCGCTGCCCCCAGCCTGCCCGCCTGCTTCTTGTCCCTCCTGCTCCCGGCCTCACACTCAGGGCCTCAGCAGGCTGGCTAGGCCCCCCTTCCTTCCCGCTCCCCCCCCGAAGGCGGCAGGCAGCCCTGCGCTAGGTCCCCCTCTCCCCCGACTCGCCCCCTGACTGCCTAACCCACACACTTCCTTTAGGCTCATCTATCTCTCGTTCTGACCCCGCGTCCAGGCTAGACCCCAGGGAGCCTCCTTCCCCTGAAGGCTGGGCCGTGGGGGGCAGCCGCGTGTGGACCTGCTCGTGCCACTGTTCTCTGCTCTGGAAGGAGGGCCTGTCTTTTCCTGTTTACACCCGCCTCTGATCCGCCTTATCTCCTGCCCACAGAGTCCCGGGACTTAGGGTCTGATATGCCGTGACGGGGTCAGGGTCCAGGTCCCAGCCTGGGCTCTGCCAGGCGTTCCCGAAGGAGGTGTGGAGCCCGCGTTTCTCCGTGTGGATCGGATCCTCTAGGGCATCCTGAGCGGGAGGGGCTCAGCAGGGCTTATTCTAAAGGGTTAGGAGTGCCGCCCCTTCTAGCAAGGGGGCTCCCGGTACCCAGGTCCCCGGCTGGAGCTTGGCCATGTATGTAGCCAAGCAGCGCGGTGAACGTGCCGTCGGGGGGGAGGACGGAGCCTCGGTCAGTCGTGGCTGTCACGAGGGCAGGGAGGGCTCGCCGAGGCGGCGCCGGTTGGATCGGCGCCTGCTGAGCGGAAGGTCCTCGAAGGCTGGCTGTGGGGGCCGTGGCTGGGGCTCTGCGGCTGGGGCTCCGCGGCGCAGCCCCTCCTCTTCTCCTGCCGGGCGCCCCAGGCAGCCCCACCCCCCCCGCCAGCCCCCCGTCCGCTCCTCCCCGGGAGCGCCGGATGCCGCATCCCATGGGACCGGGGCCCTCGGGTGAGATGAAACATCACCGCCGACTTGCTGGGGGCCGTGGTTGCAGCGTCCGAAGTCGAGACCAGTCAGAACGGCGCCGCAGCGACCGTGCCAACACGCCGTGTTCCAGTGGGTGACGTGCGGCGGTGACGCTGAGAACTGTCCGATGGCAGCGGCGCGCAGCCGCACGGAGACCAGGTGCGGGGGCAGAGCAGGCCCGGGGCCGCTGGGACGTCCAGGCAGGGAGGGCACGCGCGCCCACACGCAGCCGCCCGGCGCCCGAGCCCCGGCACACGCTCTCCTCCGCTGCCCTGCGTGGTGCCGGGCGGATTCGCCTGTTTCCGGCTCCTCGTGGTGACGACTGACGTGCTCCCGATAAGGAAGAGGGCCTCCCTGCTCTGAGATCCTGGGGGCTCCTCTCGAGGCCGCCCCGGGCGTGAACCCTCTTTTGCTCCACGAGCTTGGCCCTTCGGGCTGAACACATTCAAGCAGGGCAGGTCTGTGTGTCTGTGTTTCTTTTGTGGTGTGACCCGCGGGACGCTTGTGGGAAGGGTCAGAGAGGCCCCAGTATTTCTCCCAAATACGCTTGGGTGAAACCCCATTATTGGTGTTCTTTTGGTGGGGAAATCGTAGCCTTGAGCGGGTTCTTTTAAAAAAGCATACACCTGCGTCTCTGTGTATGTGCACGTGTGCACGTATGTGTGTCTCAGCAGGCCTGCATGGGCTCCTGGTTGTGAGGGGCTTTAGCTTCTGGCACACTGGGTGTCAGGCATGGACGGGAGCCCCACAGAAGGAGAGGCTGGGAGGATGGTGTGGAGGGAATGCCGAGGAAACAGAGCCTGAGCCTTAATTTTACCCCCTTTACAGTTTTTTCCTGGGATGAGCCCACGTCTCCGATGTTTCCCTGTAACTCTACGATTCGTATTTCTTACTTGTTTTCAGGTCTGTTTTGCTAGACAAAGCAGGTTTGTCTACGAAATAAATTTCAGGGCTCAAGGAAGTTGAAGTACTTGGTTTTCCAGGAGCAAAGGTGACTGACGTCGCCCCCTGTCCCGTGGGGAGTTAAACCCATGCCCTCTCCGTCCTTAATGTGGGGTCAAAGGCCATCAGCGTCTCCGGGAAGCAGAGGGTCTGGGCTCCTCTGAAGGCAACTGTGGTGCTTAGTGTTCGGCTAGGTACTCGCCGGGGCTGTTCGTCTTCGCCTGGTATGTGTGTGAACCTTTGCAGTGTCGTCTCAAGAGTTGGTCCACCCTTCTTTGAGCCATTTTCTCAAGGTCTGCCTCTTTTTGGAGCATTTGTAACACTGGGCGCCTTTGTTCGGGGAAGTCCCAGCTCCCGGCTGCGGACCCAGCAGCCGCCGAGGGCAGCAGCGGAGTCAGCGGGCAGGCTGTCCTGTGCCGGCCGGGGCGGGGGGCACCGTGTCCTGGATCTGTGCGGGGTTCTTTGTAGAAGGAACACACGTGACCGGAACCACGGGGACCTGCCAAGAATGGGGCTAGGAGGCTTGCGTGCGGCGCATCCCTTTCTCCTTTCTAAAAGAAGGTCCTGTGACAGGAATGGGCTAACAGCTAACTAACTTAACTACTCACTGATGACTGATGACCAGGCCCCGCCCTGGTTGCTGGCTCGGCCTGGGCAGCTTCAGCTACGCACGCCCAGGTCCGGGTTGCCCAGACATTGAAACGGCCGAGGTGGGTCTGCACGATCTGGTCAGTTTAATGGGAGCAAAGACGCACGCGTTTATTTTAAAGTCTCCCAGTGTTAGCGCACAACACGTATTTAAAGCACTTGGAAATAAAAGGTAGAATAATTCTGGTTTGATTTGTTCTGCACAGGTAATTCCCACTCAAGGGAATCGTGCCTTCACCTTTGTCTCTGGTTCTTGGCTCGTGAGGGGGAGGTAAGGAATTCTGGATCAAACTGGCTCTTACCCGGCAGGCCTCAGTTCAGGGAAGAAGGAGCAGACCGCCCTGAATGAATGGTGTCCATCCGGGAAGCAGCTCTGTTTGCCCAGCGTCTAAGCCACCTCATCTCTGGCTGGCGCTGTGGGAGGGGTGGAGTCGAGGGCAGGCGGAGGCCCCGGACTGGGTCTGCCCGTCGCCCATGTCGTTTAGGGAGCCTGTGCTGTTTGCTGTCCCAACACTCGACCTCACTGGATTAACTGCCTAGCCCGTCTCGATTTCGGCGCTCAGCTGTGACCGCACCCCGATCCCCGTCCTGTTCCGTGCAGCCTCGGCTCCGCTGGCCGCCTCCCCGGAGCCCCTGCCTGGGGCTGGGGGCGGGGCTGGCGTCCCTCGCGGGGGTTGGTGGGGGGATGTGACGGTTGGGGGGCGCGAGTCCCCTTTGCCCGTTGTAACCAGGGCAGAGGTGAGGATGGGGAGCAGAGGCTTACTTTGCTTATTGAACACATTCTGTCTCATTCTGCTCTGGCTCTGGGTAGAAGCCCAGACTGGGCTGAAACAGCAGGCGTTTACTGCTCACCGTCTGCAGGCCGGAAGTCCAAGGTCAGGGTGCCGCAGATGCGTGTCTGGTGGTCAGGACACTGATTTTGTTTCGCAGGCGACCGCCTCCTCGCCGTCCTCTCAGGGCCGAGAGGGAGCGAGAGTCTTTTCCTCTTCTTCTAAGGGCACGGATCCCACCAGGGGGGCTCCACCCTCAAGACTACATCCAACCCTCACCTCCTCCCAGGAACATCCCCTGGGGGCTGGGCTTCGGCTCATGGATTCTGAGGGACACAAGCCCGCAGCCCACGCACCTTGTATTTCCCTTCATCGCTCACCTCAAGGAACCTGCCTCCAGGTCATCAGGAGACCCCCCACGGGTTCGCACTGTCGTTTCCACACGCTGGTGCCCTTTCCCCCTTACTTTAAGTGCTGACTTTAATTTTTGTGGGGTATTTATATTTTGCTACCTGTACCCAGAGGCTAGGAGAAATGTGTATTGTAAGTAAGTCTAATAAATAAATCCATCCATCTGTGGCTGCAGCCTAGCCCGGATTCTCCATTTTTAATGTGTCCTGATGTCACACAGCCTTGTGTCATCACCGGAGGTAGCATCATGCGGTATTTATGCTCACAGGCGGAGAAGGCGTCTCAGAAAATCTCGCTGCTGCCACCCTTGTCGGTTTGTGCCTCGATGTAGCTGGAAATCATGTTTCCTCGGAGAGGCTTTCCCCGGGGGCGGCGGGGTGGGGGTGGGGGGTCAGGCCGGCGCCTACCCCGAGGGTGCTCGGGGCGCAAGGTGGATGGTAACAAGGACTGAGCGTTAGGACCGCCATGCGTGCTGTGCCCACTACTTCCTGTGCCAGCTCGTGAGTCCTGCCAACAGCCGTGTGCATCCTGTCCAAGTCCCGGGAGAACAGCGCCGAGGGTTTGCGAGCCGGTCCCACTGCCGTGAGTGTGGACGTGCGGAGTTCCGTTCGTATCCGCCAGACTAGATCCAGCCCGAGAGGCTCCCTCATTCCGGTTCCTTCCGAGGAGACTCTGTTCTGCTTTGAGACATCTGCTCGGGTGAAGGCTCCTGCGGCGACGCAGGTGGGGGCGGGGCGCGGCTCTCTGGCCAGCTGATCAGTCAAGGCCACGGGCCACAGCACTCAGTCCGTTAACCGAGCTCATTCTGAAGCAGGGAGGCTTCCTGTGGGGCCGCGGCCGAGCTCCTCCTCGCGTGGGCCCCCAGGATGCGTGGGAATAGCTGGGATGTGGGGGGCTCTCCTGGCCTCTTTTGAAAGGTGACTTCCGGTCGCATGGATTCTGCCCTCCCACATTACCCGTTTCCATGGATACCCCGGTTACAGGACAGCAGCATTCCAGGTGTAAATGAAACACATTTTGTCTACTTGAACACTTGAGGCAAACTTGAGCTGGTCCTCTTACACATGAGGAACCCGGTCACCTGAATGGGTGATGTCACTGCCTGGAACACACAGACTGAGGGCGGTGGGGCTTCCTCCCCATCTTCCTCCCCCTCCCCCCTCCCCTCTTCCTCCCCCTCTCCTCCCCCTCCTCAGCACCCACTCCACATTTGTTACATCAGCCACACACAGGCTCAGAGAAAGTTCAGTTCCTGTTAAAACCCACACGCACACACATGCACGCACACACCCACACTCACACGCATGCACACACACACTCATACGCACATCAGACAACACAGTGTCTGTGAATGTTCCACGTCTCTTTCTGTCTCCTGTTTGGTACTTGTAAGCAAGACACGTTTGTGGGAAATTTTCAGCCTTCTGCTTCAGTTGAGTGCCTTGACTTTTTCACTTTTCATTTGTTTCTACTTTGAGGTACTTTTGTGCTACCCCCTGCCCTAAAGCATCATTTTGAAATTTAGTTTCATTTTCTGCACTTCTGAGTTAAGAAATAAAAGCCCTTATGGAAGTTATTCCAAGTCCCAGGGAGGATGCCACATCGGAAGGGACCAGGAATGTTTGTCTGAACTCGAGATGCCCTTTGTCTGGATGGGGCCTCGACTTTCCCTCCTGACTGAGCAGGAACCACCGTGCGAGTCCCTGGGAAGGAGGCCACTTGCTCTCTGCCCAGGGCCGGGTGCTGCAGCCATGGTCAGAGGGGAACGTGGGCCATGGTGGGAGAAGGGAAGGACGGAGGGAGGGCAGTGACAGGTGCCATCTGAGAGGCAGGGGTCAGGACTCAGTGGATGCTGTGGAGGAGGTACTTAGTCCCCAGCAGTACTTAGTCCTCTTGGCACTCAGTAGTACTTAGTCCTCAGTGGAGACGGCCGCTGAGCAGGTACTTAGCACCCAGTAGCGCTTAGTCCTCAGCGGAGATGGCCGCTGAGCAGGTACTTTTTCCCTCTTGCTTGGAATACGTAGCTCTGGCCGCAGGGACCCTGTCCTTCCCTGGTGACTGCAGATGGCCTGCTTGCCGGGTCAGACTCTCAAGCTCCACGTTGCCACTGCACCCTTTTCACACGAGCAGGTGCCCGTGGTTAGTGAGGCTGCATCACCAGGCGGCCGAGGGAGACTCGGGACCTGCTGTCATCTCGCTGGGTGGTGACGGCGCCTCATCTCTGCCCGCGTCCAGCGGTGGCAACATGAGTCTCACTTTGTGCACCCGCCCAGGCAGTTGCTAGGAGAGCTTGTGTGAAGTGACTCAGACATCATTTGACATGTCCTTACTCTGAAATGGAAGTCTGCGGTGAGATGAGGGTGGTGTCTGGGGACTGTGGAGCAGCCCCGGGGACAGTCAGGTCCCCGTGTTGACCCGGCAGTAGTGAAAATGGGCGAGAGTGCTCACCTGTGCCCAGTACATCCTGACGGGGTGATGGCCAGTGTGCAGGTGTTGCAAGGAGCGAAATAAAGCATCAGCCTTAGGAAGGGAGGGAGGAGGGGAGGAGGGGAGGAGGGAGGGGGAGGGAAGGGGAGGGGAGGGAGGGAGGCGGGGAGAGTGGAGAGGGAGGAGGGGAGGAGGGAGGGGGAGGGAAGGGGAGGGGAGGGGAGGGAGGCGGGGAGAGTGGAGAGGGAGGGAGGGGGAGGGAGGAGGGAGGAGGGAGGGGGAGAGAGGGGCAGGGAAGGAGGGGAGGGGATGGAAGGAGGGGAGGGGGATGGAGGGAGGAGGGGAGAGGGGGAGAGTGGGGAGGGAGAGGGGAGGGAGAAGGGGAGGGGGGAGAGGGGGAGGGGAGGGGAGGGAGGAGGGGAGAGGAGAGAGGGAGGAGGGCAAGGGAGGGGATGGGAGGGAAGGGGGGAGGGAGGGGGGGGAGGGGAGGGAGGAAGGAGGGGAGGGAAGAGGGGAAGGAGGGGGAGAACCAGGCTCCAGGGCTCATTGTGAGGGGTCGTGGCTGCAACAGTGTTTCTGTGTCGCTCCAGTAAAGCGGACTTGCTCACTCTTGTCTGGACGGTGGTTTGCAAGCCCCGTGGGGCCAACACACGCCCCCCCCTGTGAAGTTTCCGTACCGTCCTGATATCCGGGGAAGGCACGGAGGACCTACTGCTTTGTGACTGACGGCAGAGGAGCTGGTGGCCTCACGGGGGTCTCTGGGCCCACGAGCGCCTGCAGCCTCTTCCAGGAGGGATGCGAGGCGGCCCGGGCTCAGCATCAGGCGACCCGTGGACAGATGCTGCGTGGGGACTGCACCTGGTGTCACAGCACTGCCCCGCCTCTGTCCCACAATCCCATGTCACTGGGTCCCTGATTTTGTGGCCCCTTCCAGGGTCCTTTGTTACTCCAGGCCCGCGGTAGAGGCCCTCTCACAGCGAAACCACCCGTTGGAACGCTAAGGCTGCTGCCGGGCCAGTGGAGCTCATGTCCCGGGGGAAAGCCCCCAGCTGGCCCCGTCCCGGGGGACTTGCAGTGCCATAGGGGGTAAGTTCCATTAAAGAACGGGGGGAAAGGGAGTCACAGAGCGATGAATCAGAAGCCTGGACTCTAGAATAAGACAGTTTCCAGCAAACAGGACCCCTGCTCAGACGCACGTTGGATTGAGAGGGACGGTGACTCAGGCAAGGAAACACACATTTGCAGCGGGCAGGTGGGCCGAGCAGACCCGTGGGGTAACCCCTTGCCCTGCCTGAGTCCTGCCATGCTCTGCTTTTGCTGCCAGATAAACCCACTTTCTGTTCTCTAGTTGTCACGAGCGGGGGCTGCTCTTCGCTGCGGTGCGCGGACTTCTCACTGCGGTGGCTTCTCTTGCTGCGGAGCACGGGCTCTAGGTGCACGGGCTCAGTAGTTGTGGCGCATGGGCTCAGTAGTTATGGCACATGGGCTCAGTTGCTCTGCGGCATGTGGGATCTTCCCGGGGATCGATACCTTGTCCTCTGCATTGGCAGGTGGATTCTTAACCACTGAGCCACCAGGGAAACCCCCACTTTCTTTTAAATTGATGAATAGGATTTGCTTGGCCAGGGAAACGCAGGCAGCCTGCTTCCCTGACTCCTGGGAACTTTGAGGTGGAAAGTTATTTGCTACCGGGTGGGATGAACAAGTTATTTACAACCAAGTCAATAAATAAGTTGATTATCACCGTTTTCAATGTGAAAATGAAGTGTGAATATATAATAACAAGACTGATTTCTTGTATGGTTTCTAAACTGTCTCTGAAAACATTTTTCAAAGAGGCAGAGAAAATTATCTTGACCATATGGCACCATCTTTGAAAGTCCTGGATGTAGAGGTTCCAGGCTGACTTACTACTTACTGCAACGCCTTGATCTTCCACAACTATGAAAACCTGAGTTAAACTCGCTCAGGGACTTAACTGTGTTGCCTCTGACCCAGGGCGCCCTGGTCTCCAGGCCAGGCTCACACCCCCAGCCTCAGGGATTCACTGTGAGTCTGGACTCTCCTCACGAAGTACAACTGGCTGATGCCTGTGGTCTACCTTACGTGTCTTGTTGAGAAAACGCCCCTTTCTACCTGGGGTCGTCCTCCACGCCTCCATCCCATTCCCAGGTCACTCCAGGCTGCAGGTCAGGAGCGCTGAGCTTCTCTCCAAGGACAGTCAGCTCTGCCGAGGGAGGCCTCCAGGTGCCTATGGCCATGTCTGCCCCTGAGCCTGTATCCTGCCAGCGCTGCTGTCCCCCCAAACCCTGCTTGCCGCTGAGGGCCCCCCTCTGTGAGTTCACCCCTCCGCTGTGAGGTACCCCCTCCCCTGTGAGGTCCCCACTCTGTGAGGTCCCCTCAACCCTGTGAGGTCCCCTCTGTGAAGTCCCCTCTCCCCTGTGAGGTCCCCCCTCCCCTGGACGTCCCCACACTGTGAGGTCCCCCTCCCCTGTGAGGTACCCCCTCTGTGAGGTCACCTCTCCTCTGTGACGTCCCCTCTCCCATGTGATGTCCCCCCCTCCCCTGTGAGGTCCCCTCTCCCCTGTGAAGTCCCCCCTCTGTGAGGTGCCCCCTCTGTGAGGTCCCCCCTCCCCTGTGAGGTACCCCCTCTGTGAGGTCTCCTCTCCTCTGTGATGTCCCCTCTCCCATGTGAGGTCCCCTCCTCCCCTGTGATATCCTCTATCCTCTGTGAGGCCCCCCCTCTGTGAGGTCCGCCCTCTGTGAGGTCCCCTCTCCCTTGTGAGGTCCCCCATGTGTGAGGTCCACTCTCCCCTGTGATATCCCCTATCCTCTGTGAGGTCCCCCCTCTGTGAGGCCCCCCTCCCCTGTGAGGTCACCCCTTTGTGAGGTCCACTCTCCCCTGTGAGGTCCCCTTTCCTATGTGACGTCCCCCATCTCCTGTGAGGTCCATTCTCCTCCGTGAGGTCCCCCCTCTCCTGTGAGGTCACCTTTCTCCATGAGGTCCCCCCTCTTTGAGGTCCCCTCTCCCCTGTGAGTTCCCCCCTATGTGAGTTCCCCTGTCGCCTGTGAGGTCACCCCTCTGTGACGTCCCCTCTCCCCTGTGAGGTCCCCTCTCCTCTGTGAGGTCCCCTCTCCACTGTGAGGTAACCGCTCTGTGAGTTCCCCTGTCCCCTGTGAGGTCCCCCCTCTGTGAGGTCCACTCTCCCCTGTGAGGTCCCCTCTCCTCTGTGAGGTCCCCCCTCTATGAGGTCCGCCCTCCACTGTGAGATCCCCCCTCTGTGAGGTCCCCTCTTCCCTGTGAGGTCCGCTCTCCCCTGTGAGGTCCCCCCGATGTGAGGTCCCCCTCCCTTGTGAGGCCCCCCTTGTGTGAGGTCCCCTCTCCCCTGTGATATCCCCTATTCTCTGTGAGGTCCCCCCTCTGTGAGGTCCCCACTCCTCTGTGAGGTCCCCGCTCTGTGAGGTCCCCACTCCTCTGTGAGGTCCCCCCTCTGTGAACTCCACTCTCCCCTGTGAGGTTCTCTCTCCTCTGTGAGGTTCCCTCTCCCATGGAGATCCCCTATCCTCTGTGAGGTCACCTTTCTGTGAGGTCCCCCCTCCCCTGTGAGGTCCCTTCTCTGTGAGGTCCCCTCTCCCCTGTGAGGTCCCTTCTCTGTGAGGTCCCCTCTCCCCTGTGAGGTCCCTTCTCCCCTGTGAGGTCCCTTCTCCCCTGTGAGGTCCCTTCTCTGTGAGGTCCCCTCTCGCCTGTGAGGTCCCTCCCCTGTTAGGTCCCCTCTCCCCTGTGAAGTCCCTCCTCTGTGAGGTGCCCTCTCCCCTGTGAGGTCCCCGCTCTGTGAGGTCCCCCCTCCTCTGTGAGGTCCCCCCTCTGTGAGGTCCCCTCTCCCCTGTGAGGTTCCCCCTTTGTGAGGTCCCCTCTTCCTTGTGAGGTCCCCTTTTCTCTGTGAGGTCCCCCCTCCCCTGTGAGGTCACCTCTCCTCCGTGAGGTCCCCACTCTGTGAGGTCGCCCCTCTCCTGTGAGGTCCCCTTTCCTTTGTGAAGTCCCCCCTCCCCTGTGAGGTCTCCTCTCCCCTGTGAGGTCCCCCCTCTGTGAGGTCCCCTCTCCCCTGTGAGATCCCCTACCACTGTTCGATCCCCCCTCTGTGATGTCCCGTGGCCTCTGTGAGGTCTCCTCTCCTCCGTGAGGTCCCCCCTCTGTGAGATCCCCCTTTCCTCTGTGAGGTGCCCCCTCCCCTGTGAGTTCCCCCCTCTGTGAGGTTCCCTCTCTTCTGTGACGTCCCCTCTCCCATGTGAGGTCCCCCCCTCCCCTGTGAGGTCCCCTCTCCCCTGTGAAGTCCCCCCTCTGTGAGGTGCCCTCTCCCCTGTGAGGTCCCCCAATGTAATGTCCCCTCTCTTCTGTGAGGTCCCCCCTCTGTGAGGTCCCCTCTCTCCTGTGAGGTCCTCTCTCCCCTGTGAGTTCCCCTCTCCTCTGTGATGTCCCCTCTCCCCTCTGAGGTCCCCTCTCCCCTGTGAGGTCCCCCCTCCCCTGTGAGGTCCCCTCTCCTTTGTGAGGTAACCACCCCCCCCCCACCATGAGTTCTGTCCTCCTTCAAGATTCCCTTCCTAGTGGTGTAGCTGCCAGCCTTTGACCTCACCTGGCCCTTTACTCTGGTGTAGACCTGCAGCTCATACCGCGCCCACTATCAGTCCTTGAGAGCCCAACCTCATAGCCTCTTGAAATGGAGAATTTTTCTAACTCTTACCAAATGCTTTCTTCTTTCTCTCTACTATCTTTAACTTGTTGTTCACAAATCATAAGGATTAAAACAGAAAGTACTTAGAAGTGTGCCTGGCTCGTGGGTAGGTATTATTATTGTTTTAAAATTAAAAATTTTTGTCATATTGTTATTTTATCCTCTTTCTAAGACATAGTTGGATATTTTTGTCCTACTCAGAATGTCTTTATGGCTCCGCGCTGCATGCAGAAAATGCCAGCCCTTCCTTGTGTGGTGTCCAGGGCCTCCTGTGGCCTCACACCAGCCCTCCACCCCCCTCTGCCCCCTCGCTTGACTCGCACCCTCACCAACCGCGTCAAGCCCTGGCCTGGCACACCATATCCTTTTTGGATTGGCTTTTTTCACTCGGCAGAGTTTTCTAGAGATTCGTCCCGGTTGTGGCTGTGTCTGTAGTCCCTCCCTTTTACTCCCTGAGTCATTTTTACTGCTGAGTACTCGTCCATGGTGTGGATGCACCTGTTTGTTTAACCCTCCCTCGCTGGATGGCATCTGGGCTCTTTCTAGTTTGGGGGTATTATAAATAAAACCGCGATAAACATTTGTTTACGAGTTTTTGTGTGAACGTAAGTCTTCGTTTCTCTGGAATCAGTGGCCAGGGGTTCAATCGCTGGGTTGTATGATGTGCATGTTTAGTTTTTAAGAAACTGCCAGACTGTTTTCCAGAGTGGCTGCACCATTTTTCAATCCCACTAGAAATGTAACCGTTTCTCCAGATCCTCGGCAGAATTTGGTGTTGCCACGATTTTTAATTTTAGTCCTTCTGAGAGGTGTGTAGTGATATGTCATTGTGTGTTTAATTTCCATTGGCCTGTTGGCTGATGATGTGGAACAGCTTCTTGTGTGCTTATTTGCCATCTGTACATCCCCTTCGATGAAGTGTCTCCTCATGTCTTTTGCCCATTTGATAATTGGATTTTTTAATGTTTAGTTCTGAGAGCTCTGTATACTCCAGATACTAGTCACTTGTTGGATATGTAGTTTGAATTATTTTCTCCCACTCTGTCTTCTCCTCCTCTTAAAAGGACCTTTCACAGAGCAAAAGTTTTTAATTTTGATGAGATCTTGTTTATCAATTTTTCTTTTTATGGATGATGTTTGGTGTCAAGTCTGAGAACTTATTGCTTAGCCTTAGGTTCTAAAGATTTTCATTTTTCTAGTCCCCTAAAATTTTTATTGTTTTATATCTTACATTTACATCCATGACCCGTTTTGGCTACTTTTCGTGTAAGCCATGAAACCCGTGTCAAGGTTCCTGTTTTTGCCTCTGGATGCTCAATTGCTCCAGCACTATTTGTTGAAAAGGCAATTTTTCAACCATTAAGTTCCTTTTGCACTTTTGTCAAAAATCTGTTGGGCGTTTCTGTGTGGGTCTGTTCCTGGGTTCTCTGTTTTGTTCTGTTGATCTCTTTGCCTCTCCTTCCACCAGTACTACACAGCCTTGATTACTGTGCCTATTAATAAGACTGTAGGTATAGAATTATTAGGTAGAATTCTACCGAATCCTGCTTCATTCTTCTTTTTCCAAATTGTTTTAAGTTCTCTAGTTCCTTTGCTGTTCCACATAAATTTCTTGTCTGTACCTACAAAGAAGTTTTCTGGGATTCTGATAGGAATTGTGTGAAACTTGTATATCAATTTAGGGAGAGTTTACATCTTTATTATACTGTGATTTCCAGTCCGTGAACACATTATGTCCATCATTTATTTAGATCTTTGATTTCTTTCATCAGCATTGTGTAGTTTTCAGTGCACATGTTTTATTAGATTTACACCTAAATATTTTACTTCGTGAGTGACTGTAAATAATATTTTAGTTTCAGTGTCAATGTGTTCATAGCTAATATAGAAAAAATTTATTCTAGGAGTTTTTTGTAGATTCATTGGAATTTTCCATGTGGAAAATTATGTCATCTGGAAATAGGTACAGTTTTATTTCTTCCTTTTTCATCTGCATGACTTTTATTTCCTTATATTGCCCTATTGCACTGTTGAGAACTTTTGGCTCTGTTGAGTAAAAGTGGTGCAAGAGGACATCCTTGCCTTTTTCCTGATTGTAGTGGGAAAGCTTCTAGCCTCTCACCATTAAGTATGATGTTAGCTGTAGGGCTTGTGTAGATGTTCATTGCCAAGTCGATGAAGTTCCTCTCAATTTCTATATTTCTGAGAATATCCATCATGAAAAGGTGTTGAATTAATTGATTTATTTTGGATTAAACCAGTCTTGCATCCCTGGAATAAACCCCATGATGTATAATTATTTTTATATATTGCTGGATTTTATATGCTAATAATATTGTATGGATTTTTATGTCTGTATTCATAAGGGATATTGGTATGTAGGTTTCTTTTTTCTTTTTCTCTTTTTTGGTACTGTTTTTGTCTGCTTTTGGTATCAGGTTAATATTAGCTACATAAAATTAATTGGAAACTATTTCCTCCTTTTCTGTTTTCCAGAAGGAATTGTGTAGAATTCATATTAATTCTTCCTTATATGTTTGGTAGAATTATCCGGTGAAACTATCTGGGTCTAGAAATATCTTTTTGGGGAGGTTTTAAATTATGAATTCAATTTTCATAATGGTTATAGGGCTATCAAATTATCTATTTCATATTGGATCATTTGTAGTAGTTTGTGTTTTTCGAGGAATGGGTCCATTTCATCTAAGTTGCTATGTTTATGTGTGTAGACTTGTTTGTTCCCTTATGAGGTCTGCAGGGTCTGTACTGATGTCCCCTGTTTCGTTGCTGATATTGATAATGTGACTGCTCTCTCTTTTTCATTGTCAGTCTTGCTAGAGGTTTGCCAATTTTACTGATCTTTTCAGGGAAGCAGCTTTTGTCTTCACCGATTTCTCTATTTTTTTAATTTCAATTTTGTTGATTTCTGCTCTTTATTATTTCCTTCCTTCTACTTGCTTTGGGTTTATTTTGCTCTCCTTTTTCTGGCTTCTTCATGTGGGAATTGAGATGATTGATTTGAGACTTTTTCTAATGTAAGTATTTAGTGCTAAAAATTTCACTCAGTGCAGCTTTAACTGTGCCCCAGTTTTGATTTTGATATGTTGTATTTTCATTTTCACTCAGTTCAATGTATTTTTTTCCCTTGGATTCTCTTTGACCTGTGGCTTGCTTAGAAGTGTTGTTTAGTAAGTTCCAAGTGTTTGGAGACTTTTCTTGTTATATTTATGTTATTGATTTCTAGTTTGACTCCATTGTGATTGGAGAACGTACTCTGAATGATTTTGATTCTTTTCATGTTGCTGAGTTTTATTTATGTTCCAGGATATGGTCCACTTTAATTGGATGAAGATGCAAATATTTAGGAGGGTAATTGGGATGATGACAATGTAGAAACTTTTGTCAGTTTCTGCTTCTCATATTTGCAGCTCTGTTGCTTGATGTGTATACATTCAGGATTGCTGTATCTTCTTGGCAGATTTACCCTTTTATCATTATATTATGTCTCTGTCCCTGGTAATTTTGTTTGTTATGAAGACTAATTTATCTGCTATTACGATAGCCACTGCTACTTGTCTTTAATTAATGATACATCTTTTTTTTCCTTTTACTTCAACTTGAAAGCTGGAGTGAGTTTCTTATAAACAGCATATGGTTGGGTCATGCATTTTTAATCCACTCAGTCAATGTTTGTTTGTCTTCATTGGTATATTTAGCCCATTTATATGTAATGTAATTATTGATTTGTTAAGACTTAAGCTCCTATTATATATTTTTGTTCTATTCTATTTTTTCTATTTGTTCTATTTTTCTCTGTATTCTTTTTCCTGCATTCCTTGAGGTTATGTTAACAGTTTTTTACAAATCAATTTTGATTTATCTATATTATTTTTGAGTGTATCTCTTTATCGCCTTTTTAGTAGTTGGTATAGATAGTACATACATTATATATATATAAAACGATCTCAGTTTACTGGTGTCATCATTTTACCATTTTGAGTGGGGTATAGAAACCTTACCTCCTTTTATGGTTTTCCCCCTGTTTATTATAATTATTTTAAATATTTCCTCTACATATATTTAGAAGCACATCAGACAGTGTTATCATGTTTGCTTCAACTGTCAAACATAATTTAGAAAGCTCAGAAGAAGGAAAGCTTATCTTATTTACTCACACCTTTACTTTTCATGCCGTTTTTCTGTCTTGATGTTCCCAGTTTTTTCTGTCATCACCTTTCTACTTAGAGAAGTTCATATAGCAATTCTTTTGGGGTAGGTCTGCTGGCAAAATATGCTCGCATTTTCATTTATCTCAGAATGTCTTCATTTCCCTGTCATTCCTGAACAATGTTTTCACCAGGTATCTGGATTGGTAGACTTTCAGGATTCTGAATTGACAGCTTTTTCTTTCAGAAGTTTCATGTGGCCTCTGTGGTTTCTGATGAGAAATCCTCTGTCATTTGAATTATGTTCCCCTCATAGGTAAGGTGTCATTTCTCTGGCTACTGTTAATATTTTCTTCTTTGCATATAGTCTTAAGAAGTATAATTATCATGTGCTTTGGAGGAGATTTGGGTTTATCCCATTTGGGGTGCTCAGCTTCTGGAATCTTTAGGTTTATATCTCTTGCCAAAACTGAGAAATTTTCAACCATCATTTTTTTGAGTACCTTTTCAGCCCTGCCTTCTTTCTCCTCTCCTTCTGGGATTCTGATGACATGAAAATTAGATCTTTTGTTACTGCCCCAAAACCCAGAGGCTCTGTCCCTTTTTTTTTTTTTTCAGACTATCTTCTCTCTATTGTTGAAATTCGGTGATTTCTATTGTTCTGTCTTCCAGGTCACTGATTCTTCTCTCTGTCCCCTCCATCCTTCTATTAAGTGCGCGCAGTGAGCTGTTTATTTTGGTTATTGTATTTTTTAGTTATAACATTTTCACTTTTTTTTTTGTATTTGTGTCTTTACTGAGGCTTCCCATTTTTTCATTGTTTCCAGAGTGCTCATGATTGTTCACTGAAGTATTTTTATCATGGCTGCCTTATAGTCTTTGTCAGATAAGGCTGACATCTCAGTTTTGGTGTGTGCTGATTGTCTTTTTTCATTCAGTTTGAGGTTTTCTTGGTTTTGGTAAGAGTGGTTTTCTCTTGAAACCTGGGCATTTTTGTATTATGTTGTGAGTCTCCAGATCGCATTTAAACTTGTGTTTTAACTGGCTTTCTCTGGCACTGCTCTGCTGGGGTAGCGGCTCTGTTACTGGCAATGGAAGTTGAAGCCCAGGTTCCCCACCAGGTCTCTGCTGGCACCTGAGGGGAGGGTTCTCGTCCTCACTGCTGGGCAGCAGGTAGGTGGGAGTCTGAACTCCCCACACAGTCTCTCTCCACTGGCACACCAGGGGTGGTTACCACCCAGTGGGGAGGGAAGTCCCCTCCCCACTTGGCTGCTCTGATGACACTGGCAGAGTCACTCTGGCCTCACAAGGGAGGATGCCCAGGCTCCCTCTCGGCCTTTGTGGTGTTTGGTGAGAGTGAAGCTGTACTGTTTGCAATGTGCTAAGTCGCTTCTCTCCGGGCCCTCTGACTAGAGAGAGGTAACTTCAGCTGGGCCTCATCGGCACCAGCATTGGTGGCTGATTCAGTACCAAGTCTGAGATCACAGCCCAAGGGAACCCCAGGGGGCCCAGCACCTGTTTCTTGGGTCCCTGGGTCCCTGGCCAGTCTTCTTTCCACACTGCACGGCCTTCCACACGTATGGTTTCCAGGGATTGGCTGTACCTGGTGGGAAGGGTGTCTTCCCATCTTCCAGACGCGGACCCTCTCTTCCCAGGGTTTTACCTCCTCTGACTGGCCTTGGAGAGAACTTCAGGGAGGACGTCTAGGCCCCTGGACCTACACATTCCTTTGTTTCTCTCTCCGAGTGCCCAGTTCCTGCCTGCTCCCAGGAAAGCTGAGAGATCTGGGCTGGGGTTCAGGGTTCCCCTCACGGCCCGTATAGACCACCTCTGTCAGGTGGCCACCTGCTGCAACTGAGGCCTCCTCACAGACCTCAGAGTTGGCACAGCTTAGACTTCTGTGCTCTTTAGATAAAAATATTACTGAAGTTGTGTTATTTAAATTTTAAAAATGATTTTTTTTTTCACAGAAAGTTCTGTTTGTGCTCGTGATATTTTCTGTTTCCTGGTGGATATTGACATGAAGACCATCCTTTAGGGAATGATGTGGTTAAACCACGCCTGTTTTCTGAGTCTGCAGTGGTAGATGTTATGCTAATATTGCAGATGTGCTTCCAATTTGTGAATACTCCTGGGAGTGGACCGATAATAGCCACACAAACACATTTCACGTGGGGCGTTTTCTGGTTGCTTTTGGCAAATGGAACAGACTTGCTTATTATTAAGCACACTGAGTCCTAAAGTAAGGGTAACGGTGCCAGCGGGGCTGGGTCTCCCTGCAGGGACCTCTCTCGAAACATCACGTCGCAAACTGAGCTGCTTGCTGGTTGCTGTGGTTGCAGCCGGGGGGCGAACTTCCCCACAGCTCCCACTTTGGATAATGCCATCGGACCTTCTGAGATTCAGAACTATTCCAACTGCTTGAATCTTGCCACTTGTAAATTTTAAAAAAACGTTAGATTTGCATTTGAAAAAATATTCAAGTGTGTTCATGAAGGCTTATGTGTAAGAGCCGTTCTTTTAATTCCACCCAGAATATGTGTTCTCAGCGAGTTCTGGACCTTCTTGTACCACACTCACACACACACACAAACAAACACAGCGGTCCTGATTTGAAGGTTTTGGTAATGTGTTTTTGTACAGGGCATAAAAATATATCTCTGTAATTACATGATGTTTAGTGATTAGATAATTACGGATAATTGCATGGGGTAGTTCTAAGTGCTAAAGTGTTACCGTAAGATCTAAAATGTACAAATTGCATAATAATTATTCTTAGGGGTTATTTGGTAATTCTGAGCATAATTATCATGTGATCTCCAGTGCATGTAATTAATGCATAATCACATGGATTTTGCCTTCATAACTACTTCGCCCTTGTTATAAAGCTCTTTGTCATAACATTTGAGTATAAATATAATGTAATTGGCTCCCAGATACAGTACATTAAGCCCCGTGATAATTGCCTTCACAGTAACAATAGCCCTTATTTCACTTCAAACGTGTGGCTCTTAAGCTGGGCGGGGTTGCGAACGAACCCCAGGACGTGGAGGCGGCGAGCAGGCAGGGCGGCGCTGAGTGGTGGCCACTAGGCGCGCTTCTGGGTGAGGAATGGCTTTGCCGTGACCAGACCTTTCCAGGTAGAAGAGTTCGCACCTTTGACTTGGAGCCTGTCTTCTAACGGCGGCGCACGCCCCTGCCCTGCAGCAGCCGGCCCCTGCATACAGCAAAGCACCCACCGCATTTCGGGTGGAGGGGCCGCAGAGGGCTGGAATTTCTATAAGGAGGAGATCTTGTAATAAACTGCAGTGAGAGGGGCCTTGGCCGATGGATGACATTGTGGGAGAACACCTGGGACAGCAGCAGTTACTCAGAGACGGAAAACAGGAGCTCTGGCTCGACTTCCGTGTCGTTAACGCAGTTCCTGCAACTCTCCCCGCAGGTCTCACGTGGCAGGATGGCTACACCCAGCACGTGATGGCGCGGGAGCTCGCCGGCCTTCCCCAGGCCTCCCCGCGGCGCCCTGAGGCCTCCAGCCCAGCCAGGTAAAGTGGACTTGGTTTACGGCTCCTCGCTGGCGGCCACGCCAGCATCCACCAGCCCTTTTCCTTGTTTCACGTAGCACAGTACCCTGTCTTTCCGTGTAGACGTTCCAGGAAGTTGGAATGTGTGTAAGGAGCAGGAGGGGTCCTGGCCCCGGGGTAAGGGTGTATGGGAGTGACCCGCCCACAAGGGGCTGTTCTCACCAACAGACGTGCCCAAAGGTCCTCCCCGCCTTCCCGAGACCCTCGGAAGGTCTGCATCTTCAGAGCCTTGGTTGAAAGCAGAGAAGTCAATAATTCTCACTTCCCAGTAAGAATTTATGTTCACTTTAGTACAAGAAGCAAATTAAACCATGAAAGGCATGCCGTTCCCCAAGCACGGCAGCCCGTGTGAGCCGGATTCATTCCATCTCATCCTCTCTGCACACGTGCGGAGGTGCAGACGCCTTGCCCGCTCGTGCAGGGGGCACACAGACCCCGGCAGGTGAGGACTCCGTCCACAGACAGAGCTCCGGGCGCGGGCCGCCTCGACCGCGAGCCAGCGTTTATACAACAGGGAGACGACCTTCCCCCAAGGCTTCGCTTGGAAGTCCACTCTTCCCTCGGAGAGTGAGTTGTCTCTGTCCGTAGCCTCAGTGAAAATAATCTCAGTGACAGAAACATCAGCCGTCTGCCTTCCTGCCCAGGCTGCCGAGCCGAGGAAGCAGCTAAGCCGCCAGGTCCTGCAGGGTTAAATGCACCAAACGTGAAAACACGTTCACCGTGGCGGCTCTCTCACTGGCCAGACCGTGAGTCTCTTGAGGGTAGGAGCTGTCCTTTGTCTTTCTTGCTGGTATACTGAGCTTTAACAAGGAGACTGTGCCACTGTAGTCTGCTCTGTAAAAACAAGACACAAAATGCAAAGTCAGGCTATCCTGAATTTCCATTTTCATCTGGGTGAGTTCAGACTCTTCACGCTGGTCCTTCAATGACATTTGGGCCTTTCAGCACCGGCCGCTGCTCCGTCCCTCCCGGTGAAGATGTACCTGAGTGGGGTGCACTGTCCCAGACAACCTTGAACTCCACTGAGGAGGCCAAAGGGCAGAGGGATAGGGGAATTGGGAAGACCGAGCAGGAACAACTCTGTACGTAGTCTAGACAGTAAGTATGGTGGAAAGGCCACGGACAAACACCTAGGTCACCACGTTCTTAGCAGCATTAATATTGTCATTTAAAATAATTGCCCGTGACAGAGGAGAAGGCAACGTGACCGCACAGGCGGAGATTGGAGTGATGCAGCCACCAGCCGAGGCATGCCGACAGCCGCCAGAAGCTGCAAGAGGCAAAGAGCGGATTCTCCCCTAGGGCTCCGGAAGGGACCCGGCCTTGCAGACATCTTGATTTCAGCCCAGTGAAACTGGTTCTGGACTTCTGGCCTCTAGAACGAGCAGAAACTAAGGTCAGAGTGGTGTGTGGCTCTTCAGGTTCCAGAGCCAGTTTGCAGAAGGAGTGGGATTTGAACTGTCTCTACAACAGGCCGTCTTGGTCCACATGGGGCTGCATCCTGACCTCGGGCTGGAATGAACCTCCCCAAATGGCTGTGACATCTCTATCTTCACGAGAAGACTGGGCAGGTTCAACGCTTCTACTTATGGCAAGTGCTACTGGTGTTCCACTGACCCATTTAAAATGTACTGACGTTGTCTTGTGTTGTGGGAGAACACCCACCATGTGTAAGCTGCATGCTAAGTGCCTGGTGTACAGTGACGGGCACTACGGCCCAGGCCCTGCCCTTGTGGTGCTTCCAGTCTAGCAGGGAGACAGAGGATGGAAAGTAAACAGTCCAGCGATTTATAACAGAGACTCCAGAAGGAACCAGCAGTGCTGCAGTGGAGAATGCCAGGGGCGCGGATGTGTCCTTCAGTACCAGGATGGCCTCACTAAGGCGGGCATTGAAGCTGAGACCTGAAGGTGGAGAAGCAGCCAGACACGTGAACCGGGAAGCTAACTGGGAAGCGGGAACAGCATATGAAAAGGCCCTGGGGCAAGCACAAGTTGGGTACATTTGAAGAACAGGAAGGAGGCCAGTGGGGCTGTAGCCAGGTGAGGGACAGGGAAAGTGGCCCATGACGGGGTTGGAGAAGCAGATGGGGCTGTTGCCTGGTGAGGAGTTTGACTTTTTTTTTTTTAAGCATCTTT
Organism: Eschrichtius robustus; assembly: GCF_028021215.1. Taxonomy (NCBI): domain Eukaryota; kingdom Metazoa; phylum Chordata; class Mammalia; order Artiodactyla; family Eschrichtiidae; genus Eschrichtius; species Eschrichtius robustus. The sequence goes on along the minus strand of NC_090831.1, from coordinate 129,879,791 downwards.
ATTGGAGTATAATTGCTTTACAATGTTGTGTTAGTTTCTGCTGTATAACAAAGTGAATCAGCTATATGTATACATATATCCCCATATCCCCTCCTTCTTACGTCTCCCTCCCACCCTCCCTATCCCACCCCTCTAGGTGGTCACAAAGCACCGAGCTGATCTCCCTGTGCTATGCGGCTGCTTCCCACTAGCTATCTATTTTACGTTTGGTAGTATATATATGTCCATGTCACTCTCTTTGTCCCAGCTTACCCTTCCCCCTCCCCGTGTCCTCAAGTCCATTCTCTGTGTCTGCGTCTTTATTGCTGTTCTGCCCCTAGGTTCTTCAGAACCTTTTTTTTTTTTTTCAGATTCCATATATGTGTGTTAGCATATGGTATTTGTTTTTCTCTTTCTGACTTGCTTCGCTCTGTATGACAGACTCTGGGTCCATCCACCTCACTACAGATGGCTCGGTTTCGTTTCTTTTTATGGCTGAGTAATGTTCTATTGTATGTATGTGCCGCATCTTCTTTGTCCGTTCGTCTGTTGAGGGACAGTTAGGTTGCTTCCATGTCCTGACTATTGTAAATAGAGCTGCAATGAACGCTGTGGTACATGACTCTTTTTTTTTTTTAAGGGTTTTTTTTTTTAATTATGTGTAACACAGACAAAGTTATTTAAGTCAATAAATTTTTAAGGAATTTCAAAAAAAATAAATAAATAAATAAAATAAAATAATTGCCCGTTTGTTATGAAAAATGGTTACTTCGCTTTTTTAGATTACAAGTGAGATTAAAAGTTTAAAAATACACATATGTAGAGACTGGAATTCTCTACATGGATTTCCTATGCACGATCTTTGTTCATATACAAAGTATTTTTTGTATTTTTCTGCTTGGTTTCTTTCTGCATAGTCTTTATATTTAAGGCTAGTAACTCTTCACGTACCATATTTTATAGAAGTAGCTTTCCGGTCTGTTCCATAGATGGCATGAGGTACAGTTGCCAGCGGAAAGGGAACTCATAGCCCTCTCGCGGTGGGAGTTCTAATTTCTTCCTTGAGGGTGTTAATTCCCTCCCCCCTTGCCTGCTCTGCTCCAGAGAGATGGGCTTCCTGGGCGGCACCAGCAGGTCCTTGGCCTTGGGCTGGGTGGGTTTGGCCATGGTGCACCCCTGGGTGGGAGGGCGGGAAGGCATCACACCCTCGGCTCTGCCAAGGTCATGGCTGCTTGGACCCCCACTATGACCCTTTAACGCCTCCCTCCCATAGACCCAGCCCTTCTCCACCGTTAGCCTGTCGGTTCTCTTGGTCCTGCTCTGTCTTTGCAAACAGTTCCTTTGTTAAACTGCCGGACGTCCCGTTTGGAGATGCCATGTGTCCTATGGGGCCTCTGCCTGGTGACAGGAATCCTGGTCATCCACCCTCTTCTTCCTCAGCTTTTGTCAAGGTTATAGGGTCGTCATACACACGGAATAGTTTTCCTTCCTTTCAAAAACCTTCTCCAAAACTTTCTTTAGTGTTGACATTGTCTGCTGCCTGGTATATATTTTTTAAATGATCTTTCTTTGTAGGTAAATCTCATAACACTTTCATTGTCTTCTGAGATTATTGGTGAAATGTGCTCACAGGTTTTACATTTTTGCAGGGAACTATTATCCTTTTCATAGGGATTTCCAAATTTGTTAACTTAGTGTGATTCACAGTACTGTATTATAATTTAAAAAATCATTCACCATATGTGTAATTATCACACCTTAGCCATTGATTTTTCTCTTTACCCTTTTAACACAATTTTAAAAAATAATTATCTCTTGGACTTTTCTCTTCCTACCATTCTTAGATTTATTGTTTTTATGAAACTTCTTGAGCTGAAAGTTTTGTTCTTATTTTTATTTATTCATGGTTAAAAAGCAGTGAAATCACTTAAGGCTATGCATTCGCCTGTGAGCGTGGTTTTGGCATCATCCTGTAATGTTGATGGGCTCATTTGTTTTTGTTCTAAATTATCTGTAATTGTAATTTTATATCCTTTGGGAGCAGTAAGTGCAGGCTCTTTCCTTTGTTCATATTTATGTGCTCTTGTTTTTAGACTTTAAATCAGTGCCTAGTTTTATTGCATTTTAGTTAGAGAATGTGACATGTTCAGTTTTACTTTTTAGAAATTTGGGGTTCTCTTTGTGGCCTAGTTTATATCATACTTTTATTAATTTTCAATGGATACTTCAAAAAACTATTGTATCCACTATTTACAGAGTACAGATTTTTATATATAGTTTATAATCATATATAAAATTTATAATTACATGTAAATATAAATTATATTTCTCAAAATCAAATATCCTTATTTATATTTTTATTTATTGAAATTTCTCAGACAAAAACTATTTCCATAAATTTTCCTTCCATTTTTAAGATATTTTGCTTTACATACTTCGGTTTCTGACATTCAGCCCATACACGCTCACAGCATTTCTTCTTCACTGTGGCTCATCACACCTGCTGCCGTTTTTAAATGGAGACTTCATCATTTTTAGTGCTTTTTGTCTTGATCCCACTTTTCTAAAATTGGTATTACCATCCCTGTGATCTCTCTGTTTTGCTGTCTAATTAATCCTTTAAAATTCTGCCCTTTGGAATCTCTTATTTTGCATGCAGCATTTATAAACAATATCAGGTGGCATTTTTTACAGCCCCTCTGGCCAGAGACCCCTGATTTCTCTGCTTTCTTTCTTTCCCTCTCTGGCCTGTGACTGGTTTACTTTCATCATCTTTAGTGTTTGTAACTATGTATCTTACTTCAAATTCAGTCCGCGGCCATCACCTTTAGGCTTTCCAGGCAGTTTTTGAAGTGACAGATCTGAGTCACTATTAATGGAGGAATCCCACCTTCGGACCCCCCCACCCCCTTCCCAGCGCATCCCTGGTGCCTGGCACATGCCGTGTGCAGGTGGGTGTCCAGCCCAGAGCTGTTGACTAAAGAAGGAAGGAAGGAATGAAGGGTCTTGTGACACTTTTGTTTATTACGTGGGTAACCACACCGACCAAGAATCCTGCCTGACCTTCATTCCACAGGGTACTTCCAGAGCTTTCTGTACCCCGTAGTTGTGTGAATATCCACAGTCAGCAATCTTGGGACAGGACAGGTGACCTTAAAAGAGATTAAGGAACTGGCCCCAAACCAGTGACCCATTCAGGAGGTAGCAATGAGCTCCCGAGTGTGGTGTCAGGACGCCCAGCCCCAGTCTTGGGGGAAGCAGAGCAAGCACTGCCTGAGAGCCAGGAAGAGGCAAAGCCGTGTCGTGGACGCTGCGTGAGGGACAGACGCCGGGAGCCTGGGGACACCCTCTGCTGAGGCCCCTGATGGCCAGAACAGATGGGGGTGGGGTGGGCAGCAACGTTACGGAGGGCTTGACTGAGCCGTGAATTCTGTTTACATGAAAAATAAAATGGCACCGAAATGGTCATTAGACAAGGTTGGGATTATGGAGAAAGGAGTGAGAACCAGGTCACTGTGTGCTCTTTGCAAAGATTCTGTTTATAATTCGGATTTTTTTTTCCTGAGCACATTGGGTGACAACTGAAAGCATCCCATGTTATTGGAGCCTGAAGGTCAGTGCAAGGAAGTGGGAAAGGGACCAGTGGAGACCGACGTGTAGGCACTACATTCTTAGTCTTTTGAGGTAGAAAATGTACACTTAGAAAGTTTTGACCTACTTCAAGCCGAATGACAGGGCAAAAGTCAATCTGAGAGCTAACTGCTAAAGTGTCGTGCCCACAGAGAGGGACGCTCTCTTGGCTGCTGTAACGTATTACAGTGTCACAAACAATCCTCCAGCAGCGGACACGCAGGGAAGATGAATAAGACAATTTAAAGACACATTTATGAGGTGGTTCTATCTGCCTTGATTAGCAATTAGTGAGAAAAATAGATAAAGTACCAGAAAAGTAAATTGACTTCAGTTAAATTACACACAGAACATGAAATTTCATCCATTAAAAAATGGTCAAGGAAGCTGTAGCCATGACTTGAGATGCAAAGAACCGCGCAGCTCCTGATCATTTATACGCCTCTTAAGTCTGAGCCAGTGTAACTTGGAAAGGCGTCAGAAATAAAAACAGGACAGTTGGGGCTTCCCTGGTGGCGCAGTGGTTGAGAATCTGCCTGCCAATGCAGGGGACACGGGTTCGAGCCCTGGTCTGGGAAGATCCCACATGCCGCGGAGCAACTAGGCACGTGAGCCACAACTACTGAGCCTGCGCGTCTGGAGCCTGTGCTCCGCAACAAGAGAGGCCGCGACAGTGAGAGGCCCGCGCACCGCGATGAAGAGTGGCCCCCGCGCGCCGCAACTAGAGAAAGCCCTCGCACAGAAACGAAGACCCAACAGAGCCATAAATAAATAAATTAATTTAAAAAAAAGACAGTTTTATCAATCGCAATAATTAAACACGAATGTGAAGATTTTCTGTAAGTCCCAGATTTTATGAAATACATACAGATATCAAACCCCTAACATTAGTGATCTGTTCTTGAAAGTCAGACTTTCTACGTGGAAACACTAGCCGGGAGCCTGTTCTCCGTTACTCCAAGTGGGAGATCTACAAAGAGGTACACACACAACTAAAACCCCAGTACATTCCCTGAATCACAGTAAAGACCCACATACAAGGAACAAATTGTCATGTTTGGATATAAAATACTTAAAACATTGTTTCCTGGTCCCTGAAAGTGGATATGGTTGTTAGCACACAGGCACTTTATTTGTAGTAACACAGCCTCACCCAACATCTGCAAAACACACGGGCACACACAGATACACACGGACACACACACACAGATAAATACGTATACACACCCAGGCACATATAGACACACACAGATACATACACATACATGCAGACATGCACGGACACACACAGAGACGCACACAGACGTACCCTCAGAGACACGCATGCAGGCACGCACGCGTGGTGACCCCACCCTCGGTCACTGCAGACGCCTCGTTGCCATCAGGATGGAGGTCGCTTCCGTTACAGAGCACCGTTCTCACTGTTGGACTGCGGCAGAGTACCCAGATCAGCCTGGGAGACAGGACACTCTCCTGGACCTGAAGAGGCCACGGATGTCCTGTCCCCATGAGGAGTGAGCGTGGACGGGGCCGCTGACCCTAGATCCCCGACTGGGAAGGAAGCTCGGTTTTATTTGTCTGGTTTCCGGGCGCAACCAGAGCTGGCCTCGCCACGTGACCCAGTGATGCGCCGGGGCTCGGTCCCCTCAGCTGGGCGATGGGGCGATGATTCTTCTTCCTCAGGTTGTCGTCTGAGACGACACCAGGCCGGCGGGGCTGCAGACCCAAGCCCATCGGGGCCCTGCCCCGGGGCGCCCAGGGAGCTCGTCTCGCTTGGGTCCTGAGCTGCGTGGGACGCGGGCTCCGGTGTGCAGTGGAGTAGAGGCCGGGCACCCGCAGTAGCAGAGGTTCCGGAGCCCTGAGCCTCCCGGGCCCGGGGCTGGCGCACATCTTCTGAGGTGACCTGGGCAGGCCGGGTGGCCCCCTCCGGGCACGGGCCGTGGGCTGTCTTCTGGCTACAGCGAGAGGCAGCGGCCGAACAGGGAGCCAGCCCCGCCGTGCTGGACGCGGCCCTGCTCTCAGCTCCCAGGCTGCGGGTAGCCGGAGGCTGCACACGTCCTCTGTCCCTCCGCCCGCGCTTACGGCCTTTCCATCCCCACCCAGGCCGGGGAGCCGCAGCACGTCCACTTCTGCGCGTCAGAACACCTCCTTTTCTACAATTATCATGGCTTTTATCACATTCGGTACATTTGTAAATAAAAGTGGAGATCAAAAGCCATGGCTCTCCGAATACAAAATCAGAGAAAGGATGGGAATAAACGAAGAAAACAGCGAATGCGTCCTTGTCCTTCACACGTGCCGAAACCACACATCAACGGCGTGTCAGCTCTGCCTCTTCTGGTGGTCTGGGGTATTCTTGTTCACATCTAGGGCACTTCCGGCAGTTAATAAAAAATAAAACAAACTTAAAACCCCATATTTACTTACATGAAGATCAAATGAGTTTAGTAGGTGAGAAAACCCCACGCACCTTGTATGTAAACGTCAGGGAGCGCTTGTGTGCAGTTATTTATGATTCACAAATCACCGCACGTTTGTTGAGCGCCGGCACAGAGCACAACTTGAGGTCGTGTGTAGTCCAGCTCTTTCCGCACAGACGGCGCCTGTGGTTGTCAAAGAGTCTGACAGGGACTGCGTACTGTGTTTTATATAATTTAAAAAGTGCATTTTCTTAAAAGAAGAAGAAAACGTTTTTTCCAAGTAAGTCCATAATCTGCATCACTGCCGTTCACCACAATAATCAGTTTGTTTTCCTAAGTTCACTCCCAGTGATAAACGATTTTAGTCACAGAGACGCTTTTCCTAACGCTGGAAAAGTGCCATCTGCGAGGTCAGCGGTGGGAAAGGCTACAGTTGTAAAGCTGACTCTGTGTCACCCCAGAGCCTACCAGGTGTTTCCAAGCTGGTTCTTTCAGTGGACGCTGTTTTCAGTGCCGACGCTGACTTAGTCTCCGTGCAGATTCTGGGCAGAGCAATGAACAAGAGAAACCCACAAGAACAAGGTCCCTTCTTCCAAGCAGCCTCTCAGGATCGCTTCCTGCCTTTTGCGGTCCTCGGGCCCCATCCTTCAAAGCTGGAGGTCTTTCTCATGACATCACTCTGACACCAGCCCTCTACCCCCTCTTCCTCTTCTAAGGACCTCGTGGTCACACTGGGGTACCGGGAGGGCCCCCCACCTTAGGGTCAGCTGAGTAGCAAGCTGATGCCACCCTCTCTGCCCCCCACACCGCGCCGTGCCGCGGAACCCCATGCGGTCACAGCTTCTGGGGGTCGGGACGTGCCGTCGTGAGCATGACCCCCTCACGCAGTGCGTCCCTACCCCATTCCTCTGCACATGGGGGGCGCTGGCTGAGATGGTGGGGTCCCAGAGCAAGTGGGTGGTAGGACCAGGGCTCTCCAGTTGCCCCTCCCCACACTGGGGAAACCTCTCTGCCGCTCAGATTCTTGCTGGACTTGAGTAAGTGCCAGCTGTTTCCCACATTCTAGTTTGTCTCTTGTCCCCGGTGGTCGGGGGCGGTTCTTGAGAACGTACTTTAGGGCTGGCCCTCTTCTCAGGGTCACTCACCAAGTCCGCACGGTGTCCGGCCGCCAGGCTCAGGGGGTGCATGAGAGGTTTCAGCTGCAGTTGGTGAGAGCAGCGGGGGCCGGGCTGTCGCCGCCTGGCCTGACGCCCGGGTCCCCACGTGGTCCCTGCGGCCACTCTCCTTCGCCGTGGCAGCGTCTGGCCGCGGAATCAACGCCACGCCCGGTGGACTGGCTCACGCTTTCCTTTTGCTTTGCAGGAGCTCAAAGCAGAGTGTCCAGGACAAGCGGAGCCTCAGCCTGGAGGGCGACGTGCTGGCCGAGGCCCTTCAGCGCTACCTGCCCTACCTGGAGGCCCTGTCCCAGGCCGCCGGCCCTGACGTGCTCCCTGGGCTGAAGCCGGACAGGCCGCCGGCCCAGGTGACCCTTGGAGCCCCTCTCTGGTCTGGGGTGTGTCTGCCCCTGCTGGGGGCTTCCTCCGGGCACACACAGGGAACGTTTCCTATGGCTGTGGCATCGCTGGGCTTTTCTCCTGTGTCTCGGGCTAGCGGGGGGGCCGGGGAGAGACGGGGTGCATCTCCACCCTTTCGGGAGGACCTGCGCTTACTGCCTGGACCCGGGACGCGGGCTGCGGGGTCCACCGTGAGGCAGGACAGCAGGAAGTCGGTGGGCACGGGGTGAGCAGCCATCCTGGTTGCCCGAGACTGTCCTGGCGTCGGCACTGAGGTCCTGTGTCCCAGGTCGGCTCTCCTTACACAACCTGCCCTCGGGGACACCCTGTATGTGCCAGCTGTCAGGTCCTCAGTGCAGGTTCATTCTGTACCAAGGCCAGTCTGCCCTAGAGCCATCCAGGACTCGAAGCCCATTGAAAAGAACAGTTTATAGAAACGATGAGAAATCTCATAACTTCCTAGATGGGAAAGTATGCATGATTTTATGACAGCCGGTTAAACCAGAGTTGCCAGCTTTTGACTAGCCTAGAAGAGATGGGTCTAGCAGTGGTGTCCAGAGCCAGAGGCCCTCATGCATCTCGAGGGTGGACTTTGGGGAAAGCGTGGACGTCCCGGTGCTCTGGGCACGTTGGGTGTTCGGCAGCCACACTCACGCTTCCTTTCTGCGGAAGGTTAGTTCCGCCAATGGAATTTGACTCATTTTTCTTTCTAACCCTGATGCCGTGCTGGAAGACGGAGGAAAGGCCGGACGCTTTGCTCCTCTCACACCCCCCAGATTCATCCCAAGGCGGCGCGGCCCTGGGACACCGGGGGAGCAACTTGGGCCACGCCTTCACTCTCGTCACTTCAGCCAGCTCTGGGCTGGATGTTGGGCGGCGCACGTGGTGGCCGTGCGGGATGGCTGAGCTCGGTTAGCTCCCTGGACCAAGAGAGGCCTGAAATCACCTGGAGGGGCCTGAGCGGCCCCCTGACTCTCCGCCACGCTCGCCTGCTGTCCGCGCCCGCGAGACGCGGGAATTAGGAATAAGCTGCAGCAACTGCAGGGACTTGTTGACGGAGGGGTCTTTGAGCCTCTGGGAGGTGCTGCAGTGACGCGGGCGAGCAGCTGACACGGCTCCGGGGGCAGATGTGCTGCGCTTCCAGCTGATCCGGGGAACTTAGCACAGAGCCTTTCCAGCCCTGACTCGTGCACACGGTGGGCCCAGCCCCGGGCGTGTTCTCCAGGCGCCTTCCCCACTGTAGGAGAAGGGTGACTGCTGTCTTTGCCAGGACCGTTCATTCCTCCCGGAGCTGTACCCTCGGGCACTGGGCTGCCTCGGAGAGGAGTGATCACATCCCGACCTGCTCTCCCTTCCAGGAAACAGCGATGGGGAAACAGAATGGCTGTCCCTGCCCTTGTCCAGCGTTCCGTCAGCGACGGCCACCGTCCATCAAGTTTGCCCTCCGTAATCTTTAACACTCCCACCCAGGGGAATGACCACACCTCGTGGTCCTGCTGGACCGTTCCGGTTTGTGCCTGCTGCCCCGTCGTAATTACTAACAAGCCCCTTTTCCCTCTCAGAAATGTCCAGTTTGAATAATGAATTCTGTGGTCATCTCACCACACAGCTGTTTCAGCATGACAGTCACACGGATTATTCGCAAATGAGCACTTGGTGGCATTTTGGCTTAGGCATTTTTATCCTGTGTTAAGATAGATGCTTGTCAATATTTAAAAATGCATGAAAACCTAGAACTCATTATCTTCTCTGTCCAGGGTTTAAATGAGGAGAAAGCGCTTCATCATTCCTCTAATAAGCTGAGACAGGATAAGGTACAAGAAGCTCTTCGTGCAGACTTTTGCCAGGGATTTGGGCAGCGTTTTCTGATCCCCTCTGCTCTCGGTTGATCAAGTATTTCAGTTGGAAATGTAAGCTTTCTACACGGATGATCTTTCAAGGTGCCACCAATTTGCAATGAATTATTTTATGAATCATGTTTCTATGTATGTGCCATCAAAAATCTAGCTGTCATAGACAGAGGAATGCTGTGAACTTACCATCTTTAGAGGCTTAGTACTAATTACTTCCTGACAGAAGCCAGAGGGAGTAAGTCACACTCCTCTTGGACAGAAGCGCCCAGAGGCGCCCAGCCCCAAGCCCTGGCACACACCTGTGCCCGTAGCATCACCACATCGGTGCGGTTCCTGCTTCTGCATTGTTAGTGGTGGAAACCAGCTCCCGCTTTTATCAGCCACAGCAGGGCTGGTTCATCACAGACAACACTGTAGGTCCCAATTTATTCTATGCTTTGGAGGAGGTTTAAACCGAAATTCATCATTTGGAAGTACCATGAATTAACTGATTTATTTGGAATCCTTGTCTGACGCATTTTTAACGTGCAAGAAACTGTGCTAGGTGCTGGGATTTTACAATCCTGCCCTCTAGGATTTTACAATCTCACTGAATGAGGGAGACACAAAGATACATTTAAAAACAGAGCAGGTGCTGTAATGGAGGGAAGGCTGAACTTGAACCAGGTGGGCACGTGGGGTCAAGGGCTTCCCAGGGGCTGGGCGTTGGAAGAACAACCAGAAGTCAGCAGTTGAAGATGTTCAGATGAACTCAAAGTGCAGAACGTCAAGAGATCACCCCAGTCTACCCTGACAGCAGGAATAAGCCAAGTGAGCTACTAAACCATAGCCTTAAAAAACAAAAACAAAAACCCGGAAAGCTAGGTTACAAAGAAACCTGAATGAACTAAACTCAGAAAGTGATGAGCTCATTCTAGGGGAGAAGAGACCACAGCTGCTTGCCCACAGGCAGGAACCACAGTGGGGAGAGGAAGAAGGCAGCCTAGGTTTTAAGGACTGTTGGCAGTGGAGACTGATGTGAGGATCTAGTCTGGAGGCAGGCTCCACAGAGCACTGAGTACTGGAGATAGGACGCTGGAGGGTGGGAGAACGGGACAAGGACCGAGAGATGTCCTTCCAAGGAACTCCAGGCCTTTCTGAGCACACCTCAGCCCTCCGAAGGCTTAGGATGAGGCTGCATGGTGGAGAAGGATCTGTGAATAGCGTGCAGAAAGCCAGGAAAAGAAGTCTTCAGCAACTCACAGCGGTACTGGGCTGTGACTCAGAGAGAGCTCCCCTGGTTCAGAAAACCGGCAGCTGTCTGCAAAGCATGAAGCGATCCTCAGAGTTGCCCTGGGGCTTGGAGCTGAGCCCTGCCGAAGAAAAGGCCCCAGTCCTGCCCTCAACATTACTGTAGTCAGTAGTGACCGAATCCAACTGCCTCTGCAACAGAATCCACACCAACTTCACTGACAGACCTCATGGACTCAGCTGCCGCATCAGCAGACTGGGAAAAGAAGGGACACTCCGCTTTCTAGGGTTAAATATCATTTACTTCATTCTCCATTACTCTTTTAAACAAAATTTCCAGCGTACGATAAAAAATTGGGAGACGCATGAAGGAATAAGAAAATGTCACTCTTGGTCAAGAGAGTAAAGAGTCGATAGGAGAAGATCCAGGTATGACTCATTCCTTGGGATTATTGGAAAAGGATATCTTAATAATTAGGATAAATATGTTAAAGGATTGAGTGGGAAAGGTGAAAAAGCATAAACGAACAAGTGGAAAACTGTAGCAGAGAGATGGACACAGTAAAAAAGAACCAAATGGAAATGCTAGAAATTAAAGTAATAAGATCAGAAGTAAAGAATTCATTTGAGGAGCTTAATGATAGACTAGACACAGTAGAGGGAAGAATCAGTGAATTTCAAGTCAGCTCAATAGAAATGATCAACAGTGAAACAAAAAGAACATATTGTAGGGCTTCCCTGGTGGCGCAGTGGTTAAGAATCCGCCTGCCAATGCAGGGGACACGGGTTCAAGCCCTGGTCCGGGAAGATCCCACATGCTGTGGAGCAACTAAGCCCGTGTGCCACAACTACCGAGCCTGCGCTCTAGATCCCGTGAGCCACAACTACGAGCCCATGCGCCACAGCTACTGAAACCCGCGCACCTAGAGCCCGTGCTCCGCAACAAGAGAAGCCACCACAATGAGAAGCCTGCGAACCGCAACGAAGAGTAGCCCCCGCTCGCCGCAGCTAGAGAAAGCCTGCACGCAGCAATGGAGACCCAACGCAGTCAAAAATAAAATAAATAAATTTATTTAAAAAAAGAACATGTAAAAAAGAGTGCAAAATGGAACAAAACATCCAAGATACATGGTGCAATTTCAAATAACTCTAAAACAAGTATAATTGGAATCCTAGAAGGGAAAGAGAAAGAGAATTAGGCAGAAGAAATATTTAAAGAAATAATGGCTGGGGTTTTTCCAAAATTGACAAAACTTATCAAAACATAGATCCAAGAAGCTTAGTGAACCTCAAGCAAGATAAATACAAATCTAGGCATATCATAATCAAATTTTGGGGGAAAACCAAAGATAAAGAGGAAATCTTAAAGGTATCCTCAGGGGAAAAAAGACACCTTACATCCATGGGAATGATTATAAGAATGAAGTATTCCTCCTCATGAGGAGACCATAAAACAATGGAAGGACATCTTTCAAGTACTGAAAAGGAAAAAAAGACCAAACAAATCCTGTCAATTTAGACTTCTATATTGTTCAAAACTGTAGGTGAAACAGGAAGAATCTGTGTCTGGAAGACTCATACTCCAGAAATGCTAAAAAAAGTTCTTTAGCTTAAAGAAAAATGATATCATAGAGAAGCCAATATCTACAAAGGGGATGAAAAGAACCAGAAATGGTAAATTTGCAAGTAAATATAAAAGATACACACACATAACATATATAAATTTTTGGATAAAAGCTATTGGATAGTTAAAGCAAAATAATAAAAATTATTGTGGGGTTTTTAGCTTATGTGGAAGAAAAATACGTGACAACAGGACCACAAAGAGTAGGTAGGAATACTGTAATTACACTGTTGTAACTTTTTGTTGCTTTGTGAAGTTCTGTGATATTATTGAAGGTAGACTGTGATAAATTAGACACATTATAATTTTTACAGCAACCATTTTTAAAAATAGGCAAAAATAGGTATAACTGAAGGTCAATTCAGAGATAAAATGGAATGCTAAAAATGCTTCATTTATCCGTAGGAAGGAAAGAAAGGAGGAAGAGAGGAAGAAGGATCAGATGGGTTGAATGTAAAGCAAATATCAAGAAAGTAGAATTAAATCCATCCATATCAATAATTATATTAAATACAAATGGATTAAGCCCTTCAAATAAAAAGCAGAGATGTTCAATCTGAATAAAAATAAAAAACAAGCTTCAACTATATTCTACTAAAGCCAAAGCACATGAAATAGAAAGACATATATAGGTTGAAAGCAAAAGTATGGAAAATATACACAATGGAATCTCTAAATAAGAAAACTGGTGTGACTATATTGATATTAATCAAAGTACACTTCAAGACAAATAGTATTATTAGATATAGAGATGTTTTATAATGAGTAAATGGTCAATTCATTAAGATGACATAGAAATCTTTTTATGAACCTAATGTCAGAGCCTCAAATACATAAAGCAAAAATATGAAACTATTAAAGAGAAATGTACAAGTCCACAATCATTTTTAGAGATTTCAACTTTCCTCTCTCAGTAACTGATTATACAAACTGATTAAATATCAGTAAGGATATAGAAGATTTGAACGACACCATCAACCAACTTAACCTAATTGATATTTATAGAATGATACACCTAAAAACTGCTGAATACACATTATTTTCAAGTACACATTGAGTATTTCCTAAGATGGATCATATGCTGAGCCATAAAGTAAGTCTCAACAAATGTCAAAGGATCAAAATCATGCAGAGAAAGATATTAAAAGAAGAGAAAACTACAGATGATTATGTCAGAAATACAGAAACAAAATTTCTAGACAAATCAAATCCAACAATATAAAAAAATAATAATACATCATGATCAAGGGAGATTTATTCCCGAAATGCACGGCTGGTTACATCTGAAAATTAATCAGTACAACTTACCATATTAACAAGGAAGAGAAAAGCTATATGATAGTCTCAAAAGAGAAAGCACTTGACAAAAGCCAACATCCTGATAGAGACCCACAGCTAACACCATACTGAATGAGGAAGGACTGAATGCTTTCTACTTCAGGTCTGGAATTCCACAAGGATGTCTGCTTTTACCTCTTCTGTGCAACATTGCCCTGGAGGGCCTAGCTCGTGCGATAAAGCAAGAAAAAGGAATAAAAGGCATCCAGATTACGTGATCATCTTTGTAGAAAATTTGGCGGAATCTACAAAAAAGCTACTAAGACGAATAAGTGAGTGTGGAAATGCTGTGGAATGCAGAGTATATATACAAAAATCAATTGTATTTCTATATACCATCAACAATTAGGTATTGGAATTATAAAAATATCATTTGTAATAGCATCAAATATTATGAAACAACTAGACATAATCTAACAAAAATATGTGTAAGGCTTTAAACGTTGAAAATTTTAAAACAATGAGAGTAATTAAAGAAGACCTACATTCGTGGAGATACACTCCATGATCATGTGTGGGAAGACTCAGCAGTGCTAAGGTGGCAGTTTCCCCCAAACTGTTCTATAGACGTGACACCTCTGTTTACAGAGGGAAACCGAGGCTGAAAAAGACAGAGTGAAATGTTCACTTTCAGATGCTTAATTGGTGGTAGAGCTGAAATCAGGGCCCTGGAATTCTTGTTCAACTTTTTCATGTTTGTTTTTTAAGCCAAAAAGAAGGTCCCCAAGTTGCCTTCTTGGAACCCAGTTGAGCACAGTTCTGTATTCTCCGTCAGCCAGCCTGCAGAAAATGGGCCTGCTTCTCTGTGGCACTGCCTGAAGCCAGGCCTGGGGCCAGATCCAGCTCTGCTCCCACTCACCAGAGAGCCTGTCTCCTTATCCACAAAATGGGGAGTCTGCAGACACCAAAATGTCATGTCTGTTGAGAGGGTCAAAAAGAAGTAAAAACACATAAAGCCGAAGAACGGCCTGGCACTGGCGCTCAGAACACACCACCCACGTTGTGGTCTTTACCTGAGGCCCTCCAGGTGGACGTTGCAGGCCGCTGACCTGTAACCCCACGCCTCGTGCTCACCCAGGGCGGACAGAAGAGTGGCCTGCAACTCCACTTCAGTCCATTCCCTTTGCTCTCTGCCTGCGGGCGTGAGGGTGTGGGGTGCAGCTGCTGCAAAGCGCAAAATGCAAAGCGGGAGGAGCGCACGGCGAAGCAGAGGAGATGCAGCGAGAAGGCAGTGCCGAGGGGAGCCGAGGACCAACGTGTGCTTCCTGTCATCGGCCGTCTCTGTGCACTAGTTCCAAGCTACATAATGGGGCATCATTTGCACATATCCATAACTTAACATCCACGCTTCGTACTGCTGTCAACTTTCTGCAAAATTCATTGATCCTGTGGTCTAGAACTTAACGCCTCTTCAACCTCAGATTTTGTGGACTCTAGAAACTGGGGACTGATTTTTCTAACTGATAGCTCTGTATCTGAGCAGCAGGTAGCATAGCTGTCGTGGTCAAAGGAAGACCAGCGTGAGGCTCCTCTGAATGCAGATACGTTTGTGTCCCGGGGACAGTGCTGTCAGTAAGAATGACACCCCCAATCTGCTGCCCCTGAACGTGGGCGGGTAGCTTAGAGCCTGAACGGGACTGAGCACTGACCACCTTCCCACTGTGTGGAGAGAGAGAGAGAGAGACAGGACGGTGTGCCAGAATTACCCTCTACGGCCCGAGCCCAAAACGGCAGAGCAGGCTAACCCCAGCTCTCCGTTAATGAGCCGGAGGTGAGGGTTGCCGAGACCCACCCCAGCTCCCCAATCTTGCCGCCTGCAACGGCATCATGGGGCCGTCTCATTAGGAAGCCTGTGGACAGCCCCACCGCGGTGTGCTTTGTCACGCCGGCAGCAAGTGTGTCTTGATCAATGTGCCTGTCAACGCTGCCTTCGGGCTGTGAGACAGACCGGAGGAAATGTTTGTTATGTGGTCAAAAGATGGCTCAATTTGGGTTTCCTAATTTGTTCTGGATCCTTGGCACAAGAGAATATTTGATGAGCATGAGTGACCAGTGTATAGACAAAAGTCTCATCCACTCAGTGTTTGCTGGCAAGTGGGACTCTGAGGGCCTGCAGTCTGAACTCATAATTGTGCAGTCTGGGACCGGGCAGGTGTACTTCCATGAGAGGAAGGGGCCCTGCCTTCCGGCTCTAGTACCCAGGCCCTGGCACAGCTGGGAGCGAGGGGAGCCACGCAGGCAGGGGATGTGGTGCAGGTGTGGCTCCAGGAAGCTGCCCTGATTTCCCCAGCTGATGATGATCACTTCCTTCCAAACTCCGCATCACCAAACCTCTTTGATGTACTTTCCATTATAGCTACTAATGCCTATGACTTAACTCGCATTTCAGTCTGCAGGCTGTTTGAAGACAGGCCCACGTTTGAGGCATTCTTCCCCCGTAGGATGGAGAATGTGGTCCAGAGCTCAGGACACAGCAGCAGTAGTGGTTGTGATGCTTGATGGCAATGGCACTGATGCTGACTACCATTTATCCCGTGCCCTCCGCTGAGCCGCGTGCTGAACTAGGCACCTGTACGCTCCCTGATACAACTGCTTCAGGAAAAAAAAGGATCCCCCCCCCCCCCGCCTCAGTTTTGCAGGAGCAAAAGTGGAGCTCAAAGAGGTTAGAAAGTTATGAAGGTTACGCAGAGCTGTGCTGACAGGACTGGGCCAGTCTCCCAACCGAGCCTTCTGTCCGCTTGGTTTACTCAGCAGACCCTTGTGGGATGCGCAGGGAGCGGATCTGCGCCGTCTCGTGTGGAGCACGATGGGCTGAGGAGTATCGTCTCAGGGTTCATTCCAGGAAGGTCGGCAGCAGTTCTCAGCTGCTTCACACGCACGACGCAGACCACACCAGCGACACCCAAACTAGATTTGTATGACACACAGTATGAAGGGTTAACCTGCCAGGAGTGGCTGTACCACGTGCTGGAAATTGGCCAGTTCTCATGCTTTTCAAAGGTTGCTAATCTCCAGAGTTGGGCAACTGCAGTCGTAACAATTATTCAGCATTATCTTAGGAAATCTGACATCATAGGTTTGTTGAACTGAGGTTTAAAACATCTTCAGAATAGGGGTTTGAAAATGAGTTGCAGAATTTTAGACTCAGAGGGGCAAGTGGAGCAGAGCCCACTTGGATGGCTCTCTCAGGGCTGGTGCTCAGGTCCCCGCCGCTCTAAGGGAGATGCAGGTGTGAGACGGTCAAGTGAGTGACAGCCACTAGCTGTTCGCAGGCTAGCGGTAAGCCACTAGTAAGGAGGAGCTACTAGCGCTTCTGTGCCAGGTGCTACGACCATCATCCCCATTTCACAGGTGACTTAGAGGTTAAATAACTCGCCAAGGCAAAGGTCGCTAAGCAGCAGAGGTGAGATCCAAGCCCGGGCGGCCTTGCCCGGAGTCCGGCTCCCTCCACACGCTCACTCCGTCCCGATAGGAAGCCTCAAAGAGGAAGCGACCGAGAGGATACCCTCCTCGCTGCTCCCCCCCGACCCCAGGCTCTGGGTGACCTGGGCACCCTCACCAGGGGCCGCGGTAAGCTCTCCCACTCTCAGAGGACCTGGGGTCACCTGTGAAAACTGAAGTTTTTTTTAATTATTATTACTTTTACAGTCTGCCTACTGAAATATTCTTTTTCCCTCTTCACCTTAATTTGGTTCAGAGCATAAAAGACCCCACACAGATTGTTTACCCTGGTCCACTGCACGGATCACACTCGGCGCTGATTGTCTGCGCTGCGTGCAGCCTGCTGTGTCCGCCACCCGAGCTCTCCACTCGACTATAATGAAAGGCCCTTTGAGTAGAAGGTGCATTCGCAGCAAAGAGGGTCGGTGCTCATGGCACCGTAATGAGGCTCTGGGAGGCCGTCCCAGCCGCCAGCGCTGGGGCCCGACCAGGTGTTCAGAGACAGCCTTTCTCCACGGAAGTTCAGGCTGAACTTAAGATTGACATTTACACCCAATTTGTGCAAAACTGCTGGAGGGGCTATTTGTTGTGGAGGCATCCTCTCTCTCTTTCTCTCTCTCTCTCTCTCTCTCTCTCTCTCATGAATCTTACTTTTTCTCTTCTAAAGGAAAAGCAGTTGATTTCAGCCAGCACTTGAACAAAATTATACATTTGGATGACAACTAAAATCACATCATTTAGAAATAAAAACAATCTTAGAGATAATGGCCAATCTCCTTTGACAGTAGAAAACCGAGTGTCAAGAGGTCAGGTGACTTGCCCAAGCTCATATGTGAGAAAGGAAAGTAGCACGCCTGTCAACCCCAGTTTCCTGCTTCAGGCTTGCTACATGAAAATCTATCCTGCAAGGCTGAACCCAAAGATTTTTAAAAGTAGACAGATTTGGGAGTCTGAACCACTGTCTTAAATTCAGTGATGGCTGCACATCTTAACTAGATCCCCAAGTATATACCCACTGACTAAACACTGATTTGTGCCCCAAGGGAGGTGCATGTAGAAAATATGAACGGGCAAGATATTAAAAGTTTATGGTCCCTGCACCCAGAGAAAAACCATGAAAGCAGCCCTGAGTAATCTCCAAGTGGGAAATTAATGTTTGTCCCTGAAATTCTGATGGTGCCATCGTCAGAGGTAGAACACTGAGATTTCTAACGTTTTTACAGCTGTCCCAGACGTGAGGAAACTGGGCCTTGTTTTGTCTAGTGGGCAAAACAAAGTGTGATGAGATGACGTCCGGGGAACGTTTACTAAATGAGTGAGGAGGGAAAGTGGACGGAGGCTGAGGGAAAGGCCATGGATTCGACATCATCTGTAAAGCAGGAGGCCCTGGCAGCTCCACCGGCCAGAATATCGCGGTTAAAAGGATTGGATGGATGTAAAAGGGATTTAAGTGATCAGTAAAGACAGGAGCTGGAGTGAAATAAAAACCATCAGACAGAGGAGAGGGTCAGTCGCGGGGGAAGCTGCTCTGTGGAGTTACAGTACGCACCGGTGCAGGCACAGGGTTTGGGTAGACATTCCCCACAGAAGGCATGAGCACGTGAGAAGGGGCTCCGCATCCCTCACCAGCGGACCCACGGGAGCGCCCTCACCGCTGCATGCCTATGTCAGAGGAAGACAGCTATAACGTAAAATAAAAAATAGTAAGTGGAGAAGTGGAGCCCTCACGCTGCTGGGGCGCGGGTGACGGTGCTGCTGCCGCGTGGGAACACGTTTTGGCGGCTCCTGGGCAGTTCATGCAGAGCTGACCACTGCCCCGCACCCCACTCCCAGCCAGGCACGTGCCCGGGAGACATGAAAACATAGGTCCACACAGAGACTTGTACAGGAAGGTTCACAGCAGCGTTATTCACAATGGCCCCAAAATGGAAACAACCCAGATGTTCACCAGCTGAGGAACGAAGAAACCAAAATGTGCTCTGTCCTTAATCAGAACAATTTTCAGTCATCAAAAGGAATTTGGCACCAACACGGATGCACCTTGGAATAATCATGCTCATCGAAAGAAGCCAGACACAAAGGCCCCACTGTGATTCTGTTTACATGAAGTGTCCAAATTAGGCGAATTCATGGAGAAGGGAGGTAGATGAGCAGTTGCCTGGGGCGGGGGGGAGGAGGAACGGGAATGGGGTGATAAAGTGTTCTGCATCAGGCGATGTTTGCACCGCTCTGTGGATCTACTGAAAACACTGAATGGGGGGAATCTCATGGCGTATGAACTGTATGTCAATAAAGCTGTTATGAAAACAACTATGGGAGGAATGTGCACGCGGCACCCGGTCCATCGGTGAGTTAATCCGTGGCGCCTGTTTGGGGTGCGCGTTCCGGGTGCCTGGGGCTGCTTTAGCGCCTGGAGGTCCAGACCCGGTGCCACTTCAGGGCCTGCCCGTCGGTGGGCGCTCACCTGCTGTTTGTCCCCCGGCCCCTGCAGGGTGAGGACCCCCCGGCCGACAGCGCGCTGACCTTCGTGGCCCGGACGTCCGCCCTGACCTACGCCCCCGCGTCCCGGGCCGACTTCCCCGGGGACCGCCCGCTGCGCACGCTCCGCCGGCTCCAGCCCGACGAGCTCAGCCCCAAGGTGGCCGGCGGTGCGGACAGGCGGAGTCTGGTCGCCGCGCTGGGTGCCTTCGCGGCCCGGAAGCCCCCCGCGCCCCCCAGGGACGGCGACCCCGCACCCCGCAACCTCGTGCGCGCGCCCTGGCGAGAGCCCAGGGTCCTTTCGGCACCGGCGGCCCCCCAGAAATGGCCCTCGCCTCCGGACCCCAGGGACGCCCTGGGCACGGACGACGGTAAGTACCCTTCGCGTGCTTCTCGCCGGCTTGTTTCTGCCTCTCGGGCAGCTGCCCAGGCCGGGCCTCCGAGGGTCTCTCCACGCGCACCAGGCTCCCCCGTAGAGGAGAGGGGCCGAGGCGTGGGAGGGGCCGTCCGTGCTGGCCCTGCTCCTGGGTCGCGGGGACTCGGGCGGCCGATGACCGCGGCGGAGGGGCCTTCGGATCTCCTGGGGGAGGCGCCCTCCGCGTTTAGTTCTCGCTGCCCCGACAGTCTCGCTCTTTCATGACTTCATTGATGGAGATGATGAGGGAACACGACTCACAGGCCAAAGCTGGCCCCGCCCAGCGTTTGGCAGATTGAATATAAACGACTTACAAGTCCACTGCCCTTTCCTTTTGTCTCCGCCTCCCCACTCCTGTGGTCGGACTCATGCCCAGCTCCTTGGTTCATGGGTGTTTGCTGGTCCCCATGAGACCAGCCGGAAACGAACGCTGCCCCCAGTGCCGTGGGTGTACTTGGGCCCTTGAAGTGACCGGCCCTCGAGGCCGCAGCTTCGGCCCTTGATGTGAGTCACCCCTGCTGTGGTCGCCCCACGGGAGGAGGGCTGTTGGCCGGTCCTAGCCTCTGTAAGATGCCCAAGGGCCTCATCTGTTTTCTAACAGCCTTTCCCTAAGACCAGAAAATATAAAGTGCGATTTCGATAAAATATGACTTCTCCTTTGAAGGTATACAAATAATAACATCAAGCAGGTAACAGATTAAAAAAATACTGAGTGTCCGTTCCCATTAGCGCTCCCTGTCTGTAAGTGGAGGCTTGATCGGGGCTGCTCTGGTGGGGCTCTTCGGGGAACAGCCTCTGAAGATGCTCTCTCCGCTCTCCAGTGACCCTTACTAACGGCATCATTTGGTTGGCGTTTTCTCCTGTGCTACGTTGCAGTGTTGGTTATCTTTTTATATATTTTATATTATTATGTTAGTCTTCAGAGCAAACAGAGAGACTTGTAGGATGAACGCCCACACATGCATTGCTGGGCTCCTCTCGCTACTTCTCTCGCTACTTCTGTGACCCCCTCCTCCCCTACGCTGACAGATTCAATCTGACGCTGTCAGCTTTCACCTGGCACGCTTCAGTATTCCACTGCCAGAGATAACGACTCTTGAATAAACCTAACCAAACAGCTTTATCACATGTTAAACTTCATACTAATGTCTTCATATCACCAAATATCTAATCTGTGTTTAAATTTCTCACTTGTACATTTTCTTTACAGTCGGTTCTTTGAAGGCAGGATCCAAAGACGGTCCACTGAATTGGTGGACGTACCTGTTAAGCCCCTTTGAAACTACAAAAGCTTTCTCCTCCCTCTTTTATTCCCTTGCATCATTTTTTTAAAAAAATACTGTTTCAGGTGTACAACATTTTAGTTTGACATCTGTATACACTACAGAGTGATCACCATCAAAGGTCTAAATTACCATCCATCTCCATACAGCTGACCTCTTCACCCATTTTGCCCCCATCAACCCCGTCCTCTCTGGTAATCACTAATCTATTCCCTGTATCTATGAGGTTTTGCTTTATTTTGTTTCTTTATTTTAGATTCCACATACGAGTGAAATCATACGGTATTTGTCTTTCTCCTTCCAACTTATTTCACTAGCTTAATACCCTCTAGGTCCATCCATGTTGTAGCAAATGGCAGAATTTCATTCTTTTTCATGACTGAGTAATATTCCATTGTATATATGTATGTACTGCACCTTTTGTTTTGTTTTGTTTTTAAAGATTTTTTTTTTGATGTGGACTTTTTTTTTTTTTAAGTCTTTACTGAATTTGCTACAGTATTGCTTCTGTTTTATGTTTCAGTTCTTTGGCCCTGAGGCATGTGGGATCTTAGTTCCCCTACCAGGGATCGAACCTGCACCCCCTGCTTTGGAAGGTGAAGTCTTAACCACTGGACCACTAGGGAAGTCCCACCACATCTTCTTTATCCATTCATCTGTTGATGGATACTTAGGATGCTTCCATATCTTGTATTGCAATGAACATGGGGGTGCATATATCTTTTTGAATTAGTGTTTTTGTTTTCTTTGGATAAGTACCCAAGAGTGGAATTGCTGGATCATATGGTAGTTCTGTTTTTAATTTCTTGAGAAATCTCCATACTCTTTTCCAAAGTGGCTGCACCAATTTACATTCCCACCAATAGTGCACAAGGGTTCCCTTTTCTCCACATTCTGTCCAACGTTTGTTATTTCTTGTCTTTTCAATAATAGCTATTCTGATAGGTGATATCAATGAGGAGATATCTCATTGTGGTTTTGCTTTGCATTTCTCTGATGATGAGTGATGTTGAGCATCTTTTCATGTGCCTGTTGGTCATCTGTATGTTTTCCTTGAAAATGTTTATTCAGATCCTCAGCCCATTTTGTAATCAAGTTTTTGGCTTTTTGTCGTTGAGTTGTATGAGTTCTTTTTATATCTTGGATATTAACCCCTTATTATTATATGCTTTTCAGGTTTCTTCTCCCATTCAGTAGGGTGCCTTTTCATTTTTTTTTTTAAATTTTATTTATTTATTTATTTATGGCTGTGTTGGGTCGTTGTTTCTGTGCGAGGGCTTTCTCTAGTTGCGGCAAGTGGGGGCCACTCTTCATCGCGGTGCACCGGCCTCTCACCATCGCGGCCTCTCTTGTTGCAGAGCACAGGCTCCAGACGCGCAGGCTCAGCAATTGTGGCTCACGGGCCTAGTCGCTCCGCGGCATGTGGGATCTTCCCAGACCAGGGCTCGAACCCGTGTCCCCTGCATTGGCAGGCAGATTCTCAACCACTGTGCTGCTAGGGAAGCCCACCTTTTCATTTTGATGATGGTTTTCTTTGCTGTGCAGAAGCTTTTTAGTTTGATGTAGCCCCATTTGTTTATGTTTTGCATTTGCTTCCCTTGCTTTTGGTGTCAGATCCACAAAAACATCTCTAAGATCCATGTCAGTGAGGTTACTGCGTATGTTTTCTTCTAGGAATTTCATGGTTTCAGGTCTTACATTCAAGTCTTTAATTCACTTTAAGTTAATTTTTGTGTATGGTGTAAGATTGTAGTCTAGTTTCATTCTTTTACATGTGGCTGTTCAGTTTTCCCCACACTATTTATTGAAGAGACTGCCTTTTCTCCACTGTATATTCTTGCCTCCCCTATGGTAGATTAATTGACCATATAAGTGTGGGTTTATTGCTGCGTTCTCAGTTCTGTTCCATTGATCTATGTGTGTGTTTTTGCGCAGTACCATCCTGTTTTATAACTGAGGCTTTGTAATATAGTCTGAAGTCAGGGAGCTTGATGCCTTCAGCTTTGTTCTTCTTTCTCAATATTGTTTTGGATATTCAGGGTCTTCTGTGGTTTTACAGATTTTAGAATGATTTGTTGTAGTTCTGTGAAATATGACATTGGAATTTTGATAGAGATTGCAGTGAATCTGTAAATTGCTTGGAGTAGTATGGACATCTTCACAATATTAATTCTTCTAATCCATGAACAAGGAATGATGACCTTGCTGGGTAGAGAATTCTTGGTTGGAAGTTTTTTCCTTGCAGCACTTTGAATATGTCATGCCACTTCTTTCTGGCCTGCAAACTTTCTGCTAAAAAATCTGCTGATAGCCTCATGGGGGTTCCCTTGTATGTAACAAGTTGTTTTTCTCTTGCTGCTTTTAGGATTCTCTCTTTATCCTTAGCTTTTACCATTTTAATTATAATGTGTCTTGGTATGTGTCTCTTTGGGTTCATCTTCTTCAGAACCCTCTGGGCTTCCAGGACCTGGATGTCTGTTTCCTTCCCCAGATTAGGGAAGTTTTCAGCCACTATTTCTTCTAATAATTTTTCTGGCCCTTTCTCTCTCTCTCTTCTCCTTCTGGGGTCCCCATAAAGCAAATGTTATTTCGCTTGATGTTCTCCCAAAGGTCTTTTAAGGTAGCTTCACTTTTTAAGTTCTCTTTTGTTTTGCTGCTCTGAGTTCCACTGCTTTGTCTTCCAGCTACTGATTCGTCTTCTGCCTTATCCAGTCTGCTGTTGAACCCCTCTAGTGCATTCTTCTGTTCAGTTATAACTTCTGTTTGGTACTTTCTTATAATTTCTGTCCCTTTGTTAAGTTCCGGCTGTGTTCGTCCATTCTTCTTCTGGGTTCAGTGAGCATCTTTATGACCATTATTTTAAACTCTTTATCAGCTGAGTTGCTTTTCTCTATTTCATTTAGTTCTTTTTCAGAGGTTTATGTCTTGTTCTTTTGATTGGAACATGTTCCTTTGTCTCCTTATTTTGCCTAATTCTCTGTGTCTGTTTCTCTGTGTTAGGTGTGTCAGCTACCTCTCCCGGTCTTGAGGAGTGGCTTTTGTAGGAGACATCCTGTGGGGCTCAGAGGTGCAATCCCACTGGCCACCGGAGCCCGGGGCTCAAGGGGTGTGCCCGTGTGGGGCACCTGCCCTCCTGTCGTGGCGAGGTCAGGGTTGCGGAGGGGCGCTGGCGGGTGGGGTTATCGCTGACTGGTCGCGAGCCCTGCTGAGGTGCAGGGGTGGCAGCGCTCTTGGTAGGGTGCTAACAGGTTAGGTGGGGATTTCCACAATGGCGCCTGCAGTGTCTCGGTCCCTGGAGAGCATCCCAAGTGGTCCCTGTTTCTCCAGCAGGTACTTCAAGATTAGTAAGTGGGTCTCCTTCCTCTGTGATCCAGGTGCCTTGCAATCTGGCACGTTTGCGTCGGTTTTGAGTCAAGTGAGTCTGCACAAGGGCCCTTTAAGAGCGAATTTCCCATTCTCTGTAGTTCTGTAGTTTTCTTAGATGTATTTCCTGTTGGTTTTCAAAGCCAGCTGTTTTGGGGGCTCACCTCTCCTGTGCAGGGTCTGGGGGCTGGAGAGCCTCTTGGGGGGCTCGAATCCCTCGCTCCTCAGAGGGAAGATTCATCCCTTTGTGATCCTTCGCGGTTTGTGGATTGCCGTGGCTGTGGGTTTTCTCTTGGCGAGACCACCTCTCTGCTTTCGTACCTGTTGATGCTGTCCTTTTGCCCACGTCCTGTACTTTCCTGATTGCGCCCCAAAGAGGACGTGTACTTGTTCCTGTGTTCCACACGTCCTGTGAACCAGGAGCTCGGAGATGTGACTGTCGTGTTCACCGTTCGGCAAGGAGCCTTCCGGGGGCGGCGACCTCCTGTGAGGGGGACCTGCCTCCCTGTGGCTCGTTAGCGTCCAGCAGCCCCGGCCACGTAACCTTTCTGGCACATTTCACCTTGACTGTTTGGAAAGTGCTCGATCCCTCAACAAGAGGAGCTTACGTCACCCTGTCCCACCTCGAGGGAAGCCCTCGCAGGGCTGTACTTTTCTCTGGAGCATGTCTCACAGTCCGACTTGCGCGTTTGCATGTATTTGATAAACGTTTGTCTCCGCTTGTAGACCATCGGCTTAAGGAAGCCAGCAAACTGTGCTTCTTTTCTCACATTTGCACCCGGGACTCAGCATGTGCCTTGCAGGGTGTTTGCTGAGTGGATGAATGGTTTCATTTGCTCTTCACGTCAACCATGAAAGATGGTGTTATTGTCAAGCTCATTTTCCTGATGAGGAAACTGCAGCTTGAGATGGCAGGTGATAGCATTTGTCCCAAAGTCAGATCACTTAAGGCAAAGTGGATGGAAGCTTTTAAGAACCACCTGTCTAAAATGCAGATTTAAACACAATTTGCTTTGTTTCTTGGGCTAATTGGTCCTGGACTCTAATGTTTTAAGTGGCCATTCAGCTCCAAATTCTAGCTTTCTCTGACATTCATTGTGTGCAAAGTTGTGTGCTGCGCCTTTAGGGGGAGCAGAGGAGTAGAGAAGGGTCACCTGGGGGCAGGGGTGTCAGCCAGGGCTGGAAGGAGGAAGGGTTCTCTTCTTACATAGTGAAAAGGGACAAGGCAAGAAAAGACCAACCTTCTTCTAAAGCCCCAGAGCTTCCCGGGGTTACCTGTCCAGACCAGTCACAGGCAGGCCATTCCACACCACTCACCCCTGGAAAACTGCCCCTGCCATTCGGTCTAACATCCTTCAGAACCTCGGGGAGCGTTCAGGTAGACGCAGTGAGCCATGAGCACAGGATCCCTAGGAAGGCGCAAGGACACAGCAGCCCTGTCCTCGAAACCCAGTTTCACCTTGAAAGCACCAGCGAGAAGGTCAGAAGGGAGGCCCAGAGGGCCAGGGTGTGTGACCTCCCCGGGGGCGCAGCCCTGGAGAGCTGGCTGTGCCAGGCACCCAAAGGGTGTAGTGCAGAAGACAAGAGACGTGGGTGATTCAGATAGAGGCTGCCCTTCTGCAGGACGGTCGAGACCAATTTGTAGCCCTCAGGGCTCAGGAAAACCCACCCATCCCTGCTCCCGAATCAGTAAATCAGGCCACTGACTTCATGTGCATGGCAAATGTTCATTTGGTAAAAACTTAGAAAAGAGACCCTCTTCCTTCATTTATTCATTATTTACACCTTGTCGCCTTTGAAAAAGCTTTAATTCACATAAAATTAAAAGACCAATGTGCAGTAGGATAATGGCAAGGGCAAACGACAAAGTGTGGAGTGAAGTGTGGGATTCAGACGCGGCTGGTCCAGCTTCTCCTGTTTAGGACACGGTGTCTCGGGTTGTGGCCCAGCTGGGAACGCTCCTCATTAGAGAGTTGTTCTGTATTCCGTGATCAGTTCTCTACGGGAATCAGAATGTGTAAAGGATTATTTGTTGTGCTTTTTATCAGTGGTAGAAGTAGTAGATGGTTACCGTGCAAAACCAGAACAGTAGATGTGTAGAAAGAAGACAACACGTCGCCTTTGATCTCATCGCCACCAGGTGGGTGCGTTGAGCACCGGGCGTGCCTTTCGGTGCTCCGGGTGCGCCTTTCGGTGCTCCGGGTGCGTCCGTGAGGCCTCGCGCTGCACGCGGACCCGGGGTGTGGCCGTGCGCAGCTGCTGCTTCTCTCTGCGTCCCTTCAGTGCGTTCGCCAGGGCTCGTTCTTCCTCCGTCGCTGGGTTAAAGTTCAGGCAAGTCCCATGAACTCCAGTCACTCTTAGGTAATAAAAAGTGCGAGGCCACTTTTGTATTTAAATTTTTAAAAATTGTGGTAAATACACATTGGTTTGGCTCTGATCATAGACTGAGTTCCTGTCTGCAGAACTGCAGCACGAAGCGTGCACACCTGGCCATCTACCATCCAACCTTTGCTGCGGGGAGGGCGTTCGGCAGCTCTCACCTTCAGAGGGGGTTTCCATGAATGGGATCCAAATGCCTCGCTGATTCAGCCCATTTAGTGAATGTAGACAGATTCCAGGGGCTGCCCCGGTAGCCCTTCCTGGGAAGTTTGCTACTGTGGTCTGCATTTGCCACCCAGCACGTGTCTAGGCTGCTCCCCTGAGTGTGATAATGGTGACGATGAGGGTGACGAGAGTGGGAATGGTGATACTGGTGATGGTGGTGATGATGGTGGTGATGTGTGTGCTTGTAGGTGCCTGAACCGTGTACTTTCATGTACACGTGGTGATAAAGACACTTAGGAGCAAAAACTGTTGTGTATGATTCACATCCGCTTTGTGAAAGCAGATTTGTGTGAGCTTAACTGCACACCATTGCTTATTCTCTAAAGCTTGTAGCATTTGTCTGGGGGACCCTATTAAGACATATAATTTCTGTGGGTCAGGCCTGCAGCAGTTGTTCATGGGAGCTGATCTCCTACTCCAGGCCTTACATATTTGATGTCCTGACATTTCGTGTAATTGCTCTGCTAGAGCCCACTTGGCACATCGAAAGCTACTTAAAATGTCATTATAAGCCGGCCGGATCTCGGAATTACATGGTGCGGCGGCCGGAACAGAGCGTCTCACTTTGATGCATGTGGTATTTGATTGTGCTCTGCGCCACGGCCCCTCTTCAGTCCACCAGGGCTGGCTAGACTCTTTAAAGAGGATTTCCTCATTTCTGCTCATCTTCAGATGACTGACAGTGGGTGCCTCCGGGCTGACTCACCGTGGTCAACAGCACTTAGGCGGGAGATGATCGCTGACACGAGTTCATTGCTCTCCTCCTAAGTGGTCAGCCGCTAAGCATCTACCACTGTATACCTAAGGGTTTTTTAGTGATTTTTCACTAATGGTAATCTGAAAAGTTTCTTTTTTGGATGAGAGGAGACAATTTTAGGAATTATATTTTATTATACCATTTTGAAGATGGATGTTTCTTATTACAGTTAGAGAGGCCCACGGAAAGTCTCTCCTGTTCTCTGGTCTTTATCTTAAAGAACATGAGTGTTTTCACACTGCAGGTCTATTTCTGCTCTTCCCTCCAAATAAGGAGAATAGAGCTGAGGGAAGTTAAGGGAAAAGACATGAGGTAACCGTAGGGAGGGTTTCTCTGAGTTATTAAATGTCAGGACAGATTATTGGAGGAGGGGCACAATTTCTCCTTAGCTATTTGGTTATTAGACGTGGTAGACAGACTATACATTTGATTTCATTTTCTCAATAACCCCTTCAAGTGGGAGTTACTGACCCATCTACACAGACAGACCCTGAGACTGGAGCCTGGGTGTGGCTGGCTGCAGAGCACACTTTCTCCAGAAGATCGTGACCCCCTGTTGGGGTGGGTCTTTTAGGATTTCTGGTCTGACTTGCCCTGTGTTTGACCAGCATTCTTCCTGCCCTGGGTTGCATAAAACAAAACATCACCCGGTGGGATGCCTTGAGGGGCTGCCGAGAGCCCCCAGCCCTGCCCAGGCTCCCCCGACGTTGGGAGCTGACCTCACACAGCTCCTCCAGCTTTGCTGTCCGTTATCACCCACCTGGGCTCTGTTCCGTCCCCTGAACCTCACATCCGGTCCATCTGGACCTGCCATAGAAACAAACACAGGCTCCCGCCAGCTCTGCCTGCTGCACCGCCATCCCCAGCTGGGTTCCTGCAGGAGCCTCCTCCGGCCTCCCTGCTCTGACCTTGTCTCAAGCCTGCAGGCCTCTTAGAATTGTAAACCAGATGACGACTCACTGCTCAAAACCCAGCAAGGGCTTCTCATCTCACTCAGCAAAAATCCAGGTCCTTTTCAGGGTCTGAGACCCTGTAAAATGCCCCCAACTTCACACCCCCTTGCTGCTCCAGGTCACCCACTCTGGCCACCTTTCTGTCCTTCCAGTGCCTCTGCCCCAGGGCCTTTGCACTTGCTGTTTCCTCTGCCCACAGAGCGTTTCCTTAAGATCGTCCCTGGGCTCAGGACTTCCCTTCTTTGGGTCTCTGAGCTTTTCTCCGACAATCCTGTCTAACAAAGCATCTTCCCTCCCCACTGCCCCATCCTCCACGCTCTGGATTATTGTTCCCACAGCCCCATCACCACCAGACCTTGTATGCGTTTGTTTTTAATTGTTTATTTTCTGTTTCTTCTACTATAGATGAACGTTCCATGAAAGCAAGTGCTTTGCTAACTGCATTATTCCTGCGCCTTGACAGGCAGCTGAGCATAGACGATGTGCAGCGAACATCTGTGGAGGGAAGGAAAGAACGAAGGGCGGGAGGACAGTTCCTGCTCTTGAGCTCTGCTGTTTAGCTTTGAGACCCTCTGGGAGGCCTGAATCTCTCACTGATTATCCGCCTCCCTCATGACCTGGAACGTGTGTCTCCCACCCAGGCAGCCTGAGAGCAGCTGGGGGGAGGGACGTGTGCAGGCAAAAAGGTCACGGGGCGGTGACAGGCCCTGGCCCCCTGCACGAGGTCGGCACCAGGGAGTCAGGAGATGCGGATGTGGCCGCCCACAGGCCAGGCCGTGCCCAGGAGAGTCTGCCTGCTTCAGCCACAGTTCAGTCTGCGGCCGACTTGCTACCCAGGGTCTGAACTGTCACCCTGAGACCCGTGTGCCCCCATTCGCATTACGGTTCTAGCACAGTAATCCCACCGGTCCTGTTCCTAAGTCTGGAATCGGAGAGAAAGTGGACTCTTAGAAGGAAATGTTCTGGCCAACAGCGCGACTCAGGGGCTTCACTCGGTGGTGAAACATGCTCGCAGAGCACAGTCGGGGCAGGGAGCCCACCTCTTGGACCCTTGTTAGGAGGGACGCAGCTCTGCGCTGAGGGTGGTCCAGCGGAGGACAGTACCGGATCCTCGGGGAACCAGGGCCCTCGGGAAGGGAATGTTCTCCTCGGCCGAATGTCCTGGTTAAGTTTGCGTTCCGCAGAAACACATTTTGGATTCAACACTTGTTAAAAAACGTCTCGTAAGTGTACTGATCCATTTCCTGCCTTGGTCGGTGTCCTGGGACGCCAGGGTGGGTTCTGCCATGCTCTGGCCCCTGGCGGGGACCACGCCTGCAGGGGCCACGCCTCGGCCTCTACTTTCAGGGCATTGCGTTTCCTCACCTTTCACGCCATGGCTGCGACAGTACAGACCGCTGAAAGATGATGTGTTTATAACGCTAGAGGCTTAATAAACAGCTAGGTGGTGTTTTTCTTACTGTTTGCTCTACCTTAGTGTTTCTCTTTTCTACGAAGCAACGTGTGCCCTTTGTCAGCCCAGAAAGGCAGGAGTTCTGACACCGTGTGTGGTTGGGATCCCTCAAACCTTCAGCCTCTTGCGCTGTTCTGTGTCAGGCATGCTTCTCTGTGTTTTTACAGTGCTTCTGTTCATGAGGAAGTGAGAAATATTTTTCCAGGTTCGCTGCTGGAAGTTATTTTTAAGGCTAGCGTTTGGTCCCTAAACGTGTCTACGGGGCTGTGGGGGGGAGGGATGCAGGGGGAGGTGGCGATGCAGGAGGAGGGATACAGGGGGAGGTGGGGATGCAGGGGGAGGGATACGGGGGGAGGTGGGGATGCAGGGGGAGGGATACGGGGGGAGGTGGGGATGCAGGGCGAGGGATACGGGGGGAGGTGGGGATGCAGGGGGAGGGTTAGAGGGGGAGGTGGGGATGCAGGGGGAGGGATGCGGGGGGAGGTGGGGATGCAGGGGGAGGGATGCAGGGGGAGGTGGGGATGCAGGGCGAGGGATACAGGGGGAGGTGGGGATGCAGGGGGAGGTGGGGATGCAGGGGGAGGTATGCAGGAGGAGGTGGGGATGCAGGGCGAGGGATGCAGGGGGAGGTGGGGATGCAGGGGGGCAGTGCCCTCCCCAGGGGCTCAGGTCGGGGGCAAGGACCACGGAGGCAGCAGCCACGGGGAGGTCATCCATCTGCATTTCCTTCCACGGGAAGCTGTGTCAAAGTGCAGGTTTTATTACTGTTCAGGTGTGGTGAGACCAGCAGATCAGGAGAGGGTTATCATGAAAAAGATCGTGATAGGCCCAGAGGTCAGAGCATCAGGAGCTCCTGGTTGACACGGAATCAAGGCCGGAGCTGTCACCACCCTGCGGCAAACCTTGTGGGGGCCTCCCGGCCACCCCACTGCTCTCCAGCCTGCAGAGCTTTTCCTAGCATCTCCTGCACTGCAGGTCCAGGGTGAGGGACCATCGTAACTCTTTTTTTAAAAAATAATATGAAAATGTCTTTCTTCCACTCTCATGTTTGAAGGATATTTTCACTGTATAATCTAGACTTCTGAATTAGACACCTTTTCTTTTAGTGGTTCAAATGCATCCCTCGTCTGTAAATGATCCAGTGTGTAATTATGTATCATGTCACGTATGTCATGCTTACAGGGCGCGTCCTGGGGCCACCGCCCTCCTGGCCCCGCCTCTGGCCGATTTAACATCTTCTCTACCTTGGTTTTCTGTGCCGCCTGGTGAGCTTGGCTGTGAGAGGCCGCCGTGCGGTTCTCTTTAATTCTTCTTGAGGTTTACCGAGTGCCTCGAATCTCTGAGTTAATGCTCTTCACCAATTTTGGGGAATTTGTGGAGGTTTTTTTCTTTTCTTTGTCCCCTTGTCTCTCTCTCCTTTCCCTCTCAGATCCAGTCACACTTGTGATGCCTGATGCCGTGCCAGGTTGCCAAGGTCTGTCCAGTCCTTTCTCCTGGTTCCACGGATGATAATCGTTTCCGTTATTTGTCCTCAGGTTCACCAGCTCTTTGCTCTCCATCATCCAGTCTGCGGTTCAGCCCATCCAGTCTGCGGTTAAGCCCATCCAGTGAGCTTGTGAATCTCGAATACTGAAGTCTGCACTCGCAGAATTCCATTTGGCTCTTTTTTGCTCCCGGCCCTCTGCTGCGCTCGCCGGGGGCCGCCCGTCTGCCCCTGCGTGTAGCCACTCCTCTGCATCCTTGCGTCCTTGTTCTAACGCTGTCCCTTGTCTCGGTTTGTCTGTTTTGTGTGTGCCGTCTAGGGGCACGTGTTCAGGCTCTGCTGAAGGACCTGCGGAAGCACCCGGGCAGCGTGGAGGGTCTGAGCGCCCTGGACGTGGCCGAGGCAGCCCGTGCGATAGCGAGCGCGATGCCAGGCGGGGGCGTGGAAGGGGAGCAGGACGGCGCCGGGAGAGGCGGCGGAGGGCCGAGAGGGCAGGCGGGCCGCTCGGGGGCCGCGCGCCACAGAGACGGCGTGCCAGGTGAGCGCCTCCCGGCCGCTCGCCCGCGTGTGCACGTGGCGCGCTGTGCTGCCTCTTTCTGCTGCGAGGTGGGATTCGTGTTAATGATTTGTGTCTGTCGGAACTTTTGCCTCTGAAAGCCTCCTTCGCAGGCTGAGCCTTCCAGAGCACTTACGCTGAAGGGCGAATTGCTCCCTGGAGGAGGGGGCTGCGATGCCTCCGTGCGAGGCTCCGGGTGCAGAAACAGGAGTGGGAGAAGGAGGTTTTGCCCGGATTGTGTGAGTGATACTGGGGAGGCAAATATTTGCATAATAAAGTGAAAGAGGTTCATTCGAATGTCTGCTTGAGGCTCACACCAGCCTCTGAGGCTGCTACAGGGAGAGCGCAGAGATCCCCACACCCCGGCACACGCACACTGGTGCACACTGACACACACACTCAGACACAGAGACACGCTCACACGCCAGCACATGCACACTCACACACTCGAGACACGCCCACACCCCAGCACATGCACACACACACACACACACACAGAGACACGCCCACACCCCGGCACATGCACACTCACACACACAGAGACACGCCCACACCCCGGCACATGCACACTCACACACACAGAGACACGCCCACACCCCGGCACATGCACACTCACACACACAGAGACACGCCCACACCCCGGCACATGCACACTCACACACTCAGACACAGAGACACGCTCACACGCCAGCACATGCACACTCACACACACACAGGAGACACGCCCACACCCCGGCACATGCACACACACACACACACAGACACACCCACACCCCGGCACATGCACACTCACACACACACTCAGAGACACGCTCACACGCCAGCACATGCATACTCACACACTCACACACAGGAGACACGCCCACACCCCGGCACATGCACACTCACACACACACACACGAGACACGCTCACAGCCCAGCACATGCGCACTCACACACAGAGACACGCCCACACCCCGGCACATGCACACTCACACACACAGAGACACGCCCACACCCCGGCACATGCACACACACACACACACACGAGACACGCTCACAGCCCAGCACATGCACACACACACACAGAGACACACCCACACCCCAGCACACGCACACTGGTGCACACTCACACACACACAGGAGACACGCTCACAGCCCAGCACATGCACACTCACACACACACACAGAGACACGCCCACACCCCGGCACATGCACACTCACACACACACACAGAGACACGCCCACACCCCGGCACATGCACACTCACACACACAGAGACACGCCCACACCCCGGCACATGCACACTCACACACTCAGACACAGAGACACGCTCACACGCCAGCACATGCATACTCACTCACACACAGGAGACACGCCCACACCCCGGCACATGCACACTCACACACACACAGAGACACGCCCACACCCCGGCACATGCACACTCACACACACAGAGACACGCCCACACCCCGGCACATGCACACTCACACACACACAGAGACACGCCCACACCCCAGCACATGCACACACACACACACACACAAGACACGCTCACAGCCCCGGCACATGCACACTCACACACACAGAGACACGCCCACACCCCGGCACATGCACACTCACACACTCAGACACAGAGACACGCTCACACGCCAGCACATGCACACTCACACACTCACACACAGGAGACACGCTCACAGCCCAGCACATGCACACTCACACACACACACACACAGAGAGACACGCCCACAACCCGGCACATGCACACTCACACACACACACAGAGACACGCCCACACCCCGGCACATGCACACACACACAGAGACACGCCCACACCCCGGCACATGCACACTCACTCACACACTCAGAGACACGCTCACACGCCAGCACATGCATACTCACACACTCACACACAGGAGACACGCCCACACCCCGGCACATGCACACTCACACACACACACAGACACGCCCACACCCCGGCACATGCACACTCACACACACACAGACACGCCCACACCCCGGCACATGCACACTCACACACACAGAGACACGCTCACAGCCCGGCACATGCACACTCACACCCACACACACACAGACACGCCCACACCCCGGCACATGCACACTCACACAGAGACACGCCCACACCCCGGCACATGCACACTCACACACTCAGACACAGAGACACGCTCACACGCCAGCACATGCATACTCACACACACACAGGAGACACGCCGACACCCCGGCACATGCACACTCACACACACACAGAGACACGCCCACACCCCGGCACATGCACACTCACACACACAGAGACACGCCCACACCCCGGCACACGCACACTCACACACACACACACGAGACACGCTCACAGCCCAGCACATGCGCACTCACACACACACAGACACGCCCACACCCCGGCACATGCACACACACACACACACGAGACACGCTCACAGCCCAGCACATGCACACTCACACACACACAGAGACACACCCACACCCCGGCACACGCACACTGGTGCACACTCACACACTCACACACAGGAGACACGCTCACAGCCCAGCACATGCACACTCACACACACACACACAGAGACACGTCCACACCCCGGCCCATGCACACTCACACACAGAGACACGCCCACACCCCGGCACATGCACACTCACACACACACTCAGACACAGAGACACGCTCACACGCCAGCACATGCATACTCACACACTCACACACAGGAGACACGCTCACAGCCCAGCACATGCACACTCACACACACACACAGACACGCCCACACCCCGGCACATGCACACTCACACACAGAGACACACCCACACCCCGGCACACGCACACTGGTGCACACTCACACACTCACACACAGGAGACACGCTCACAGCCCAGCACATGCACACTCACACACACACACACAGAGACACGCCCACACCCCGGCACATGCACACTCACACACACAGAGACACGCCCACACCCCGGCACATGCACACTCACACACACACTCAGACACAGAGACACGCTCACACGCCAGCACATGCATACTCACACACTCACACACAGGAGACACGCTCACAGCCCAGCACATGCACACTCACACACACACACAGACACGCCCACACCCCGGCACATGCACACTCACACAAAGAGACACGCTCACAGTCCAGCACATGCACACTCACACACACACAGAGACAGGCCCACACCCCGGCACATGCACACTCACACACACAGAGACACGCCCACAGCCCGGCACACGCACACTGGTGCTCACTGACACACTCAGACACAGAAACACGCTCACACGCCGGCACATGCACACTCACACACACACAGGAGACACGCTCACAGCCCAGCACATGCACACTCACACACACACACAGAGACACGCCCACACCCCGGCACATGCACACTCACACACACACAGAGACACACCCACAACCCAGCACACGCACACTGGTGCACACTGACACACACAGACACAGAGACACGCTCACACGCCAGCACATGCACACTCACACACTCACACACAGGAGACAGGCCCACACCCCGGCACATGCACACACACACACACACACAGAGACACGCCCACACCCCGGCACATGCACACACACACACACTCACACACAAGAGACACGCTCACAGCCCAGCACATGCACACTCACACACACACAGAGACACACCCACACCCCAGCACACGCACACTGGTGCACACTGACACACACAGACACAGCGACACGCTCACACGCCAGCACATGCACACTCACACACTCACACACAGGAGACACGCTCACAGCCCAGCACTTGCACACTCACACACACACAGAGACACGCCCACACCCCGGCACATGCACACTCACACACACACACAGAGACACGCCCACACCCCGGCACATGCACACTCACACACACAGAGACACGCCCATACCCCGGCACATGTACACTCACACACACACTCAGACACAGAGACACGCTCACACGCCAGCACATGCATACTCACACACTCACACACAGGAGACACGCTCACAGCCCAGCACATGCACACTCACACACAGGAGACACGCCCACACCCCGGCACATGCACACTCACACACACAGAGACACGCTCACAGCCCGGCACATGCACACTCACACACACACAGAGACACGCCCACACCCCGGCACACGCACACTGGTGCACACTGACACACTCAGACACAGAGACACGCTCACACGCCAGCACATGCACACTCACACAGAGACACGCCCACACCCCGGCACATGCACACTCACACACACACAGAGACACGCTCACAGCCCAGCACATGCACACTCACACACACACAGAGACACGCCCACACCCCGGCACATGCACACTGACACACACACTCAGACACAGAGACACGCCCACACCCTGGCACATGCACACTCACACACAGAGACACACCCACACCCCGGCACACGCACACTGGTGCACACTGACACACTCAGACACAGAGACACGCTCACACGCCAGCACATGCACACTCACACACACACACAGGAGACACGCTCACAGCCCAGCACATGCACACTCACACACACACACACACAGAGACACGCCCACACCCCGGCACATGCACACTCACACACACACAGAGACACGCCCACACCCCGGCACATGCACACTCACACTCACACAAGAGACACGCTCACAGCCCAGCACATGCACACTCACACACACAGACACGCCCGCACCCCAGCACATGCACACACACACACAGAGACACGCTCACAGCCCAGCACATGCACATTCACACACACACACACAGAGACACGCCCACACCCTGGCACATGCACACTCACACACACGCCCACACCCCGGCACATGCACACTCACACACACAGAGACACACCCACACCCCGGCACACGCACACTGGTGCACACTGACACACTCAGACACAGAGACACGCTCACACGCCAGCACATGCACACTCACACACACACAGGAGACACGCTCACAGCCCAGCACATGCACACACACACACAGAGACACGCCCACACCCCGGCACATGCACACTCACACACACACAGAGGCACGCCCACAGCCCAGCACATGCACACTCACACACACACACACAGAGACACGCCCACACCCCGGCACATGCACACTCACACACAGAGACACGCTCACAGCCCAGCACATGCACACTCACACACAGAGACACGCCCACACCCCGGAACATGCACACTCACACACACAGAGACACGCTCACAGCCCAGCACATGCACACTCACACACAGAGACACGCCCACACCCCGGCACATGCACACTCACACACACAGAGACACGTTCATAGCCCAGCACATGCACACACACACACAGAGACACGCCCACACCCCGGCACATGCACACTCACACACACAAAGAGACACGCTCACAGCCCAGCACATGCACACTCACACACACACAGAGACACACCCACACCCCGGCACATGCACACTCACACACACACACACACAGAGACACGCCCACACCCCGGCACATGCACACTCACACACACAAAGAGACACGCTTACAGCCCAGCACATGCACACTCACACACATACACAAGAGACACGCTCACAGCCCAGCACATGCACACTCACACACACACACAGAGACACGCCCACACCCCGGCACATGCACACTCACACACACACACACACAGAGACACGCCCACACCCCGGCACATGCACACTCACACACACACAAGAGACACGCTCACAGCCCAGCACATGCACACTCACACACACAGACACGCCCGCACCCCAGCACATGCACACACACACACAGAGACACGCTCACAGCCCAGCACATGCACATTCACACACACACACACAGAGACACGCCCACACCCTGGCACATGCACACTCACACACACGCCCACACCCCGGCACATGCACACTCACACACACAGAGACACACCCACACCCCGGCACACGCACACTGGTGCACACTGACACACTCAGACACAGAGACACGCTCACACGCCAGCACATGCACACTCACACACACACAGG
This sequence comes from Eschrichtius robustus, assembly GCF_028021215.1. Lineage (NCBI taxonomy): Eukaryota > Metazoa > Chordata > Mammalia > Artiodactyla > Eschrichtiidae > Eschrichtius > Eschrichtius robustus. The sequence continues at coordinate 129,841,373 of NC_090831.1, read as the reverse complement.
AGACACGCTCACAGCCCAGCACATGCACACACACACACAGAGACACGCCCACACCCCGGCACATGCACACTCACACACACACAGAGACACGCCCACAGCCCAGCACATGCACACTCACACACACACACACAGAGACACGCCCACACCCCGGCACATGCACACTCACACACAGAGACACGCTCACAGCCCAGCACATGCACACTCACACACACAGAGACACGCCCACACCCCGGAACATGCACACTCACACACACAGAGACACGCTCACAGCCCAGCACATGCACACTCACACACAGAGACACGCCCACACCCCGGCACATGCACACTCACACACACAGAGACACGCTCATAGCCCAGCACATGCACACTCACACACACACAGAGACACGCCCACACCCCGGCACATGCACACTCACACACACAAAGAGACACGCTCACAGCCCAGCACATGCACACTCACACACACACAGAGACACACCCACACCCCGGCACATGCACACTCACACACACACACACACAGAGACACGCCCACACCCCGGCACATGCACACTCACACACACAAAGAGACACGCTTACAGCCCAGCACATGCACACTCACACACATACACAAGAGACACGCTCACAGCCCAGCACATGCACACTCACACACACACACAGAGACACGCCCACACCCCGGCACATGCACACTCACACACACACACACACAGAGACACGCCCACACCCCGGCACATGCACACTCACACACACACACACACACGAGACACGCTCACACCCCAGCACATGCACACTCACACACACACACAGAACCGCCCACACCCCAGCACACACACATGAGACACACTCACACCCCAGGATATGCACACTCACACACACACAGAGACACACCCACACCCTAGCACACACATACACACACCCCAACATTCACACTCACACACACGCTTACACACCCCAACCCACTCACACATACATACACCCACAAACAGCCGCCAGGGAACGTTGGGCGAGGGCCGAGCAGGGCAGGCCCCGTCTCCCCTGCCTGACCGCTTCTCAAAGTCGCGGAAGCTACATTAAAGCATGTAACGCAGTGCGCTGCACACAGTAGGCGCCCAGGAACGTGCCAGGTGAGAGGTGCATGTCTTTCCCTCCTCTGTGGGCTGGGACGAGGCTTGCCTGGAAGCTGGAGGCGTGGCCTGACTGATGCAGGGAAGGACACTGGGTTGCGACTCGGCCGAGGTGGTCCAGGGGGCGGTGGTCCCTGTCCCGGGGCTGGGAGGGTCTGCAGGGGCACAGGAGCCACACACTGACTCCTGCGTGTGTCCTCAGAGGAGTGGCCACCACAGCAAAGTAACCAGTCTGGAGGCATCTCAGCGTGAGATGTGTGGGTTCGACACTTCACTCTCCTTTTTTGTAACTGCCCACTGCTCCTGGCTCAGCGGCTCTTTCTTGCTCTGAGCTATCTGAAGGATAACACGTGGTTCCCTGGAACTGGCCTCGTGACTGACTGACTTCGCGTCTGAGCTGGTGGGTCACCCCTCCTCTGTCGTGGGCTTTATAGAGCGCCATCCCTGTACTGTAAGCGGAGGTTTTCGTGGTCGTGGGAATGAGGCCAGCGTCAGCGTGCCTGACCTACTCGGTGGTCGCCCCGTACGTGCCGTGACCTTTGTGCTGATGTTCTGGACCGGGATTTTGACGAGCTCGTGTCTTTCACAGGTAACAGAGCGCGAGACGGTGGTGCAGGAGTTTACCAGGAGGTAAGATGGGGCGTGTTCGGGGCCTGTGAAGCCCAGAGTCACGTTAGTTGTCTTGTCCATAGTTTGGGAACATACGTGAAATACAAAAAAAGTTTTTCCAGAAAAAGATAGAAAAACCCTCATAATCTCAAATGAATATTCCTCAGAACCCCCCCCTGCACCCAGGGAAACGGGAGGGTAACACCGCGTGATGAGACTGCACGCCCACTTTGTGTCGTTGCGGTCATCCCGTGTGTCCTGGCTTCCGGGGTTCATTTAAGGGACATTCACAGGCTCTGGATCATTTACACCCGCGGTGCTGTCCATGGTGGTCGCCACCAGCCATACGTGGCTGCTTGAACTTAAATCCCCAGCTGTGCCAGCCACACGTCCCGTGCTCCCTAGTAACTGGGGGGGGGTGGGGAGACCACTGCTCCTCCATCGTTGCCAAGGGTCCCCTCGACAGTACTGGTCCAGAGGGGTCTGGAAAAGGCTGGGACACGGGTGACGCCCACCCACGGAGCGGTTTGCTGGTTTTCCCTGTTGAAGAACCTCTGCTCATTTGTATTAGTCTTAAGGATGCAGAAAATCAATTCATAAGCAATGGCAGTGATGTGGTTCTACGAAACTCTATTTTGTGGGTGGAAAGGAATTTCTGGTTAGTACTTTTCTTGTCAGATTATGTTAGTGGTTCCTGGTTCAGTGCCTGTTAGCAAGTGGTGAAGAAAACACCAACAATTCTTTTAAATGTCCATCAGAAATTAAAAAATGGAGGGTTCGGCTATCCGAGTTGTGGAGGGAGCCATGGGGTCTAGGGACACGTTTCCTAATTCGGGACGCAGAGGGAGAGGCCAGCAGAGCTTGGGGTCTCCAGACGACACGCATTCGGCCAGACCCCGAAGTCGCCCTGCGCGGCCCACTCCCAGCCCCAGGCTCACATACGCCAATGCCCGCTCCCCCATGAGTCCAGCGCTGATGGCTTCTCTGTGACTTGGGGCACATTCTTAAGCTGGTTTCCTTTCTGCCAGGTCAGCCGTTTGGGCGTCAAACTCGAGGACCTCCTGCAGGGTCCTGGGTCTCCATTCCTGCCTGGAGCCCCCACTCTTGCTGGGTCCTTCAAGACGGAGATCAAGAAATCGGAGGACCCTGAGGCCTCCCCGTCTTCAGAGGAGGATCGCTTTGGGGTGGAGAACATAAAGAGTCAGACCTACTCCAAGGAGCTGCTGCAGAGGCCGCCGCACCCAGAGCCGGGGCCGAGCAGGCTCGGGGCGTCGCAGCTCCGGGCTCCGGTGGCCCCGCAGGAGGACCAGCGCCCCGGCGCCGGGGCCCGGAGACCCCCCAGCCAAGGCCTGCGGCTGGAAGTGCAGCCTCCCCAGGAGGAGTACGGCTACATTGTGACGGAAAACGAGTGAGTAGGAGCTTTTCATCTGTCCGTGGGTGAGATCCTGGCCCTGCGCAGGCTGGGGAAACGCTTTCATTTTTTCCCCATCTTCACCTGGAGGTGGAGGGTGGGCCTCCCTGGTCTTGCAGGTGTGGGAGGGCAGCCAGGAGCCAGCCTGTCCCCCCGACCCCGTGTTCTGGACCGGGAACCCGAGCTTGAGGGTGATTCTCCACAAAACAAACCCCAGACAAAGCCCTGCCCGGCTCCTTGGTCCTGGCCCCATCACCTGCAGCTCAGATCACAGGGTGCCTGTTGGAGCTGGAGCCGGGGTGTCTCAGGCAGGACGGGTGGTGAAGGGGGCGCCCCGGGCAGCCCACGTTGGCTAGAACTCCAGAAGCTTCAAGTCGTCCAAATACTAGGGTATGAGTCACTCTTCAGAGGGAAGAATGTGCTGCACGCCATGTAGTGTTCTGTCCTCCCCTTAATTTTGTGCTGAGCGTAACAAGGGACAGAATCAAATGCCACGTGCCCAGCAAGTGACAAGTGGGCGGCCCTGTTCTTCAGGTCGTCTCACTAACGAATCTGACGTTTGACGCTTTGTAACGGTGTGTTTTCTTCATGGAACGGAAGCGGGGATTCCAAGGGAAAACACGTCTGTCTGGCTGCAGGCACAGGCGTGTGTGCGTGTGCAGGTGTGTGCCGGTGCGTGTGCAGGTGTGCGCCGGTGCGTGTGCAGGTGTGCGCGCATGTCCACCCGCGATTTTGCTTCTGCGTCATCCCGTGCCTCTGGTCAGGCGTCGAGGGAGCTTCCGTGGTTACTCCCCGCGGGGAGGGGGCTACGCCAGAGCGGGAGCTGTCTATCCTGCTGACTCCGCGGCCTCTGCGCTCTCACCCGCGCGTGTTCGCCGTCGCTGCACCGCACACGGCAAACGCCGCCTGTACCACCGACACAGACCCTGTGTCAAGGCCGCGTGAAAGTGGAGATGGTGTTCTCGCCTGGGCTGGGAGACCTGCACAGCACTGGCGCCTCGTCTCTCCAGCCTTTTCATGAAGATGCGCCTGCCCGTTCCGGCCTCCTCGCCTCCGGGCCGTGCTCCCCGCGCTCTGTCTGCCTTGAGCCCCTTCGCTCAGAACTGGGACTCCCGCCGGGTGTGTCAGGATCACGCGTGACGCAGCGCGCACGGGGGCCTGGGTGGTGCTGTTGCGTTGGACCCGCCCGGCGGCCTGCTGCGCAGTGTGACCTGTGCTGTGGGTTTTCCCTTTCTCAGCAAACGTTGCTGTCGTGTGTGTGTGTGTGACGTGTATGTGTATTGTATGTTTATGTGTCTGTGTGTAGCCTGTATGTGTCTCTGTGTATCTGTGTTGTGTGCATATGTCTGTGTATATTTGTGTATGTGTGCGTGTATGTATACACGGGTGCACGTGTATGTGTGTGTTGTGTGTGTAGGATGTATGTGTCTGTGTATGTCTGTGTGTCGTGTGTGTATGCGCATGTGTGTATGTGTTTGTGCATACGCGTGTCTGTGTGCATGTGTGTGTAGTACGTACGTGTCCTTGTGTGTGTGTGTGTGGATGTGTCTGTGTGCATGTGTGTGTAGTATGTACGTGTCCCTGTGTGTGTGTGGATGTGTCTGTGTGCATCTCTGTGCTGTGTGTGTGCGTGGTCACTGGAGGGACCACTGAGCAGCTGCTCTGAGCACCTTTCCTCCCGCCAGGATGTCCTGATGCCCAAGGGCTGGTCCCCGGCGCAGGGCACGGGGCTGCTCCTGTCTGGGGCCTGGGGCTCAGCTGCGCACAGAGGAGACTGAGGCCCCGTGCAAGTGCTGGGAAAGGATTCTGATCGTTGGGAAGACTGAACAACGGAGAACAGAGGACGATGAACTTTAGAGCAGGACCATCCAGGCCTACCGTCCTCAGCGTCACAGGAAACCCAGCGTGAGTGGATGACGCCTGGATGGAGGGAGACCCATCTCATCGGGTGTCTCCTCTTGTTCTTGCTGACTTTCCTGTAACACAGAGCCACTTCTGAGGGTTTCTTCCCTGCGTCCAGAGTTCATTTTCCTGAGGGCTTTTCCTTGGCCTCACCTTTGGGGCCTGAACATTTACCTGCTACAAGCACGGGTTAAAGAAAAAGATCATTATCCTATCTTGGCTGACTTCCCGTTTTCTCTTTTGCTGTTTCCGTCGGATGGAAGATCTGTGGTGCAGCCGACAGCTTTACGTCCGGAACTCTCTGTGTATCACAGGGGAGACATGCTCCAGAAGCTTCTCCTACCCTCCCTCCACGGACAGACGGAGGTTTCTGCCTCTGTTGTCAGATAAACTGGTAATTTGGGATTCTCTGGGGCAAGATTTCACCAGATCTCAGTTTAAGCCTTAATGGACCAACTGTTTACTGACAAGAATCCGACACTATTCTTTTTCTTTTCTTTTTTTCAAAAAAGCACTTTTGTATGTTTGGTTCTTCCTAAAAGGAGAAGAGCATGACGGGCAGCTCAGCGTCCTCTCATCCCTGACATTGGCGGGGATGCCGCGCTGACCTCGCTCGTACATTTCCTGGTGGGCGGGGCTGTAGTTTCATCCTTTGCCACTTGCATTTTCATCCTCTTTACAAACCAAATGGATTATTCGAGACGCGTGAAGGGCAGGGCAGCCATCCCAGGTCCTCCAAGGACGATTTAAAAGTTATTTCAAGTTAGGCTGCCGGGAAGGGACCCCAGGATGGAGGGTGCATGTGAAGCAGAGGGACTGCTCACCAGTCAGCAGAGGCCACACCGCCTTTACAGCCGAAAGACTGGGAGTCACGAGGCACGCTGGGCAGGGATGCCCCCCCCCCCCGAGGAGACGGGCCCTCGTGTCCTACGGGGACCTGTTCCTGTACAAGGATCGTCCGAGCCGCGCAGACCGAGTTTGGAGAAGTAAACCCACGGCGTGAGCACGTGCAGCAGCCCCCGCGCCCTCACGGATCACCTGGAACGCCCAGCGTGGGGCGAAGCCCGGGTCCCACTGGGGGCTGCGCCCTGGGCCCCACGGCAGCAGGCGACCCGGGTAGTGGCGGCGGCGGCGCGGGAACGGATGGGGGGGCGCGCTCACCAGACGGGGCGTCAGCCGCAGCGCTCTCCGCGGGGAGGCCGCCCCCCCCTCCCCCGGGAGAAGCGGAGCGAAGGCCCGTGGGTGGGGGAGGCTGTCGGGAGGGCGCCGAGGGGCGTCGGGCCGCGCGCTGCTCCCTCCCTCCGCCGGGCAAGGGTAGGGCCTGCGCAGTGGAGTCCGGAAGAAGGGCCCCCGTTTGGCAAGGCCTCGGGAGCGTGTGCCGCCCCAGACCCGTGCACTAGGTTGCCCTGCCGGCCGCGCCGGGGCAGGTACCGTCCTCCTCCTCTCAGACACCTGCCGCTCGCAGCCCGGGGGGAAAGCCTGCCCGCCCTCCGCCATCCCTCACCGCCGTGGGAGAGCCGCGTGCTCTGGGCTCGCCAGCCGGCAGCCAGGGGGGCGGGACGGGGGACCCCTCCCCGCCCCGTCCGAGCAGCCCCTCAGGGCTCACGTGGCTGCTTCTGTGCCCGTGGGCAGCCGGGCGCGGGTCCTGCCCATCTCTGCGGGTTTTCCCTCCCTTGCTGGAGAAGGGAGACTCCGGAATGTCGGGGGGCGGTTCTGTGTGTGCGGTGGCAGCGCAGACTGTAGTTACTCAGCGCCACTCTCGGGCCATGTCTCGATGACGTGTTCAGAAGGTTCGGCCCCATCTCTGTGCGGAACCCTTCCTGGACAGCCCGCCCATGACACCATCCATCCTTTGGTTTGTTTGTCTTAAAAGACGGTCTTTGGTGTGATGGGTTTACTATCACTTAAGATTGGGGGGGGGGGAGGCAGAGATAGCCTTAAGGAGTAAAAATAATCATTTTTTGTGTATTAAAAAATGGTAAGAAAAATAAACAAAAAATATCCCAAATCTAAAATTCTTGACTGCTTAGTTGGTAGTTCTGGGGACTGTCAGTGAGAAGGACGGTGAACAGTGGTCTTCAAGCCCCAGAGGGTGGCCCAGTTCTGACTTGTCTGTTTCCTGCCGGCCTTTCTGGACTTGGCGCCCCAGCTGTGAAATGGGACGAGTGTTGAGGACCCACAATGACCAAGACACAGGAGGTGCTCACAAAAGGAAAGAGATCCAGACGTAACACACTGCCCTGAGGCAGTCAGACATATCTCCGTTCAGCTTGGTGGGTTGTTTTGAAATTCAGCCGAGGAAAGTACAAAAGTAGGCTGTGAGATTCAGAACCCCGGGGTGTCTGTGTTGTTAATGAAGGTGTAAGCAGTGTTAGCCGGGTGGGTCCCCAAGCGCACGAAGTAAAGAACCTCGCCATCCCGTGTCACAGCTCGAACCAGATCTCTACCTGTAAGCGTCTCACCCCTGACCCAGCTCTCTCCGCGTCGCTCTCCTCCTACTGGTTACAGGATCCCAGGGACTGAACTCGATGGTGCTCAGCCCACCCCCGCCCCGCCCCGCCCCGCCCCGCCCCCTTCCTCTGCCGTCACCTGGGGTGTGGTGCCTCCCTCGCCGCCCCCAGCTGCCCGGCTCCTCCTCGTCGTCCGGGAGACGCTGTCCACGCTGACGCTGACGCTGACGTTTCCACGCCAGCCCTGCCCCTGCAGGACCCCTCCCAGGTCTCCCCGCATCCCCTCCATCCTTCCTCCGCAGGAGAGCGCTCCGTAACCTAAACCTGACCGTGTCATCCTGTCCCCGACGACGACGGCCTTGCCCAGGCCTGGGCCCTGCGGCTCCATCTCCCTCCCCAGCCTGCTTCCTTTCTGCTCTGGAATGTGTGGGGTCCTGACAGGAGGCCTTGGGTTTGCTCCTCGCCCAGCACGCTCAGATGCCACCTCCTCCAGGCAGCTCTCCTTGGTCAGGGTTCCTCCTCCAGGGCGCCGCCCTCCCCTCAGAACCTTACCTGGGGGTGGAATGATACACCCTGTGGGGTTCTTCCGCTTCTAGCAGGGGCCGCGTCAGCGTTTGCTCTGCTGCGTCCCAGCCCCTGAGGCCCCTGGCTCCTCCGAAGGCGCTGGTGGTCTGCGGTGCTTTCCTTCCCTCTCGCACCCTTGACAGCCCCCCACCCGCTTTCCCTGCACGCGTCCCTCCCTTCCTGATGTAGCCCCAGTGCTGCCGTAAGATCATGCAAGCTCCCTGGCTTGATGCCCTCACTCGTCCACCCCACTGCTGTCACCGACCTCAGGACCCCGCCCTCCAGCCACGCCCGGGCTCTCACGTTCGTGGTTCTGAATCTCTCTGGGAAAACACTCACTCCTCGGGGCGGCTGGGATGGGCTTCTCTATGGAGAGCCCCCTCTGGATCTGTTGACTTAGTTGCACACCATGCCTTCACACAGACATCATGCTTCTTGTGGCGGCTGCTCTGTCCGTCTTGGACCCCCAGCACCAGACAGGCACTGGGGGTGCTGGGGGAGTAAGTGACAGGGTGAGAAGGGACTTCCGGAAGCTGAGGTCTCAGCTCAAGGGTCAGCCTGCTCGGGGAGGGCTTTGCGGAAATTCTAGGAGTATGGATGTAACTGATGTGAGAGTCCTTCCCGAGGCACTTTGAGGATCCGATGGTAACAGAAACCCAAAGTCACAGAATTGAGTCTTTAAAAGCACCAGTGACAAGGCTTTTGCCTCTAAACAGAGGTTCTACTTAGAGAGCCCTCCCAGGGTCAGTTCACAGCCCTACATCCATCTGCATCCTCAGTGCTGATTTAAGGGAGCCTGGGGGTCGCGAGGATAACGTGCCGGTGGCCGCGCTCCAGGGGCCTGGGCGGTGTCCCCATGGCCTCGGCTCGAGGGCCTGGGCATCCCGGGTGACGAGATGCAGCCACGGGGTCCCCTGTCCAACAGGCTTCCCTGGCTGTCAGTTTCGTATTTTTCACGGGGCAGCAGATTTGTGTTTGCTTTTCCCTATGCAGAATTTTGAACACACACAAGAGCAAGATACTGACCCAGGCCCGGCGACCCAGACAGCCCAGGCCGGTCACACCCCACCTACTTGCAGCTCTCCTCCTCTCGAAACAAATCCCAGTTATACTGTCTTAGAAGCATTTCATGAAATATCTTTAAAATAGAGGGATTCTTTCTTTTTAACGTAACGCCATATCACACCTACAAAGGACCCCAAATCCCTTAATATCATCAAATATGTAGTCTGTGTTCAAATTTCCAGTTGTCACATCAGTGTCAGAACTTTGTTTTTGTTTATTAGCTTGTTGACTCGGGATCCAAATAAGGCGACACCTTGCGGGTGGCTCTTTGGTCTGCGATGGCTTGGAATCTGCGGGCTCACGTTTGCTGAGGTTATAGAGCCGTGTTGGATTTTGATGTCTGCTATTGGCTGGAATTCTAGAACTGGAGGATATTTCACATTTGCCTGGCCTCTAACCATGGCGGTAGACGAAGTGAGAAAATGCCCTAAAAGTGCAAATATGATGGGTGTTGAAAACAATTTCAGTGCCTCTCTGGCCCAACGCCTTCCAGGTCAGCTTGGCCATGTCTAGCTGCCCAGAAGGTGCCAGAAGGAACGATGGTGCCAGGGGACCCTTATGGTCTCTGACTGTGAGCCCCCTTCCCGCATGGGATCCTTCTGCTGCAGCAAAGGGCGAGATGTGTTGTTGGTGGGCGGCGCCGGGAGGGGAAGGAAGCCCAGCCCACGCCGAGCAGGCCTGGAGCCTGGCCCTCCAGCCTCTCTCTGCCTCATGGTTGTCCTCAGAGGCCGACTCCTACCGGCTGGTTCTACAGCTCAGCCTGGGAGTGCGGAACGTAGGAGGGTCTGGGGACGTGGGGACTCTGCTCGTTTAGCCATGAAGACCTGTACCTGTATGTATGTGTCTGCACCTGCACCTGTGCGGATACCTACGTCTGTACACCTACATCTGTGTCGTCTGCTTAGGTCTTTGTCAGCTGTATCTGTGTACCTACATCTACACCTACACCTACATTTATCTGTGTCTACGTCCATATCTGTGTCTGCATGTCTACACCTACAGGTACACCTACACTCATACCTATACCTACGTCTGTACCTCTGTACATCTCACATCTGCGTCATCTATTTATGTCTGTATCTGTCTGTCTACATCTACAGCTACACCTAACCTATACCTACACCTATATATCTATACCTACATCTGTACATCTGTACATCTACATCTGTGTCATCTATTTATGTCTACATCTATCTGTCTACATCTACAGCTACACCTAACTTATACCTACACCTATATATCTATACCTACATCTGTATCATCTACATCTACATCCATACCTGTATCTACGCAGCCCACCAGCTGCTTTGCTGTTGGATTTCCATAATCATCGGGGAAGCTTAGCTTTTTGTCTTCAACGATGCCCTGAAATTCCACAGTAATCCCCACAGACCTTCATACCTTAACACCTGCAATTGATTTTTTGCAAAGTGTCATCTGTGTTATAAATGGGCCAAGACTTGAATCTGTCAAAAGTTAAGCAGTTTAAATTCCACTCCTACATATGAAGGAGTAGGAAAGAGGGAGAAAAATATGAAAAGATGGGATTTGCCCTGCTGTCAAAATAGTAGTAAGTCTGCAAGTGAATAGTGAAGCCAGAGGGAAAAGGAAAAATGGAAAAAAACACCAGTATCCAGAGGAGACTCAGTTGAGGCATATAGGCTTACGTAGAATGATGACTTTAAAAAGTTTTACTAGAAGCGCTAGCTGTGGATACTGGTTACGTCGGAGCTGGTTTCAGGCTTCAGATGAGCTTGCAGGGCCCCTGCCTGGAGCTCAGCAGGGGCAGGCGGGCAGAGCGGCACAAGCAAAGGCCCCGCCTGCGTCAGGAGGCTCGTGGGCACCTGAGGGGCTGAGATGAGGCTGGAGGATGGGCAGTGAGCGGTGAGGTCTTCCCCAGCAGATGTAGGATGGCCCTGCGGGCGCCAGCGGTGTGTGGCGAGGTCAGAGTCCGCTCTCCTGGGTTCTCTGCTGCCCGTGGAGGAGGGATAAGGGGACCTGCAGTGGACGGAGGGGACCGGCCAGTGGGCATGCTGGCCGTCAGCACCGTGCCCACCTCGCTCTCTGTGCCACGGGCGGCGTCTGTGCTGCAACCTGGGCTGGACTGAAATCTGAGTTCGGCAGTTGCACCTCGACTGCTGGGGTGAGGAGTCTGCCCTGGCGAGGTCTGGGGTCAGCCTCCGGGGCCCGGGCGTGGGACGGGGGAGCCAGCAGAGGGCCACCCGCTGCTTCTCGCTGCGGGGCTGAGCTGGCGGAGGCCGTGTGTCCCGAGGAGGCTCGGTGGAGGATCCCCACGTGTGGGTGCCGCTGGAGGTTAGGGCCGCCGGAGGGGCGGGGAGGAGAGTCAGGAGAGGGGCTCCCCGGGGGAGATGTTCCCTCCCTCCCCCCACTCCTCCCGGACCCTGATCCGCGCTCCGCCACATGGGGGACACAGCGTGTCTGGGTCGCATGGAGTGTCTTGGAAGCAGGTGAGAATGACCATCTCAAGAGATGTAGGAAAAGCCTTTGACAAAATTCAACTTCCTTTTATGATAAAAACTCTCAACAAGGCGGGCATAACGGGAACATACCTCAACGTAAAAAGGCCATGTATGACAAACCCACAGGTAACATCATACTCAGTGGTGAAAAGCTGAAAGCCTTTTCTCTTAGATTGTGCTACTATTGACTTTTGCTTTGTGGTTACCATGAGGCTTACATAAAACATATTTACAAGTCTCTTTTGAGTGGATAGCAACTTAACTTTGAATGCATACAAAAGCTTTACATTTTTATGTTTTTGGTGTCAATGCACTTTTTATAAAGGTGACGCTCGAAGACGTTGTATACTTCGATTTGTATTAAGCGGTTGGCAAATTTTTTTTTTCCTGGAGAATAAAATTGTTTTGGATAATATATTTATTCAAATATATTATGGAGAACATATTTGTTAAAATTTTGAATATATTTATGTTGAGAAGCACAGTCTCATCTTGATGGTAAAAAATGCCAAGTTGTTAGCAGACAACAGTTTTTTATCTATTTATGATTTACCTGTGAAGAGTAGATGGTTGTTAGCAGTTTTTAATAAGAGTAATTCAGGGTTGTCAGAGGCTCGAGGTGAATTTGCCTGTGCTCTGCCATGCCGGGGGGCTCCGCCCTCACGGGAGCTCAGTGTGTCTGCCCAGATTGTCATAGGCTCGCTCACTCACGCTCTGCAAAACGGGGCCTTCATTCGACTCCTGCGGGAAAACGGTGGTGCGAGGCCGGAGTTGGGACCTTGAATCACTGTGGTGCCTGCAGCATTGTCCTCGTCAGAAGCGTCACTTCTCTGCACCGGGGAGAATTCCTGTGGGTTAGCAAAAACTTTAACTACCTTACAGGATTATTTAAAAAGGTAAACATCGTTATTTGTTATAATGATGGGTACGGCTAACTAGAATAATTGGTGAATCCCGTGAAAATCTCATTTTATTGATTGATTTCAAGTATCATCTCATCAAAAAGATTTCTATCAAGGTTGACTCGTTTTCATTTTGTGATCCATCACTCATTTGGTTCCCAGCCTTTGGTGAATTTTCAAATAAATAGTTCACAGTGAGGCAGTGAAGCAGCAGAAGCCCAGTCGGCTCTTGGACGCAGAGTCCCAGGCGTGAACGTGGGGCTGGTGGGAGCATCCAGCCCCGTCGCCGCGTCCCGTTCTCAGCTTGCTTTCACGTGTCTCGTAAGTAAGAGACGATATAGCACTTGGAAAAATAAGACCTGGAGAGGTTATGGGTGCAGACGCTCTTCAGTCTGGTTGGGCTAAAATCCAAGCAGAGGTGCAGCAGTCGGGGGGCTCACTCCACAGTCGGGAAGCCGACATCCCAGCGTTAACTTGACATTTTCCGTTTCCATCTTTCTTTGGGGATTTACTAGCACGCTCTCGGGCAAGGGAGTTAATTTCCCGAGTCTCAGTTTGCATCTCTCTCAAGTGAGGTTAGTACGGGGCCTTCCTCCCAGGTCTGTTGTGAGCAGTGAGTGAGAGAATTTCCATGGAGTCACGCACGGCCGAGGGCGGAGGGACGCCTTCCAGAAGTTTGCACGGGTCCTAATCTTTCTGACCCTTACGCCGTTTTCACTAGTCTTTATTTTCGGGGTGGCCTCCGAAGCTCCCTCATCGCCTCCTCATTTTGGCCCCTTCCTCTGGTCCAGCAGTGACTGAGGACACCACGGCCATCGTGGGGCTGTGCGTGTGGCCATCAGGCTCTCCTGAGCATGGGGCGCGGCCGCCCCTCAGCGGGCTTCCATCGAGGTCAGGATGCGGACGCAGTCCATTGCCCCTGTTGGGCTGACTTAGTGGCTCCCAGCAGCAGCTTTGTTTAACTCGGTTAAACAGCAGGAACGTGTGGCTTCAGAAAGGAAGTGCCTTAGTGAGGAGGCCCGGCCCAGCTGTCGACGGGAAATCCTTCCTGCCGCTGACGACCAGGCGGGCAGAGGACCCCACGGCCGCTGCTGGCTCTGACCTCGGGCTGCTAAAAGCGCCCCCATCGCTCTCTTCCAGGCGGTGCTGGGCGTCCAGGTAATCAGGGTGGCAGCTGTCACAGGCGGGCCCATGAAATTGCACATGCTGTAACCGTCCATTGACTTTTGAAATGAACTCCAACTGCTTTCTAAGGAAGTTCAGACCATGAAGTGACAGCTGATGGCCACATAGTTTAAAAATAAAACAGAAATAACTGCGTGCTTGTTTTGAGTGCAATCAGCACCCTCTCGTGTGTCCGACTTGCACAAGAACGGAGCCGCTGTTGTCCTGAGCCATTTGCCCTGCCTGCCCGGAGCCGTGACAGCGAGATAGGAGGGGCTGACGGGGTCACCGCGCGGCTCTGGTCGTCGAGGCGTCTCCTTGGAGAGCGAGCCGGCCTCTGAAAACATTCTGGGCTGGCGAACTTCATCATTATCTTCAAGGCGGTTTTAGATAATCTTGTGATGGAGGAAAATGTTCAATTTCTGGGCTGTGAGGGTGGAAGAAGGTAGGGCCAGGAGGCTCACGGTGGGCCTGACATCCACGACGGAGGCTCCGCGTCTCCTTACAGTACCCCTTGTTGAAGACAAGCTAGGAAACGGGGTTCGTGGAATCTCGTAGCAACCTGGTTGGGAAGTTGGTTTGTGTCTGGCAGGGGCATAGGCTTTGGAGAGAAAAAACAAGATAAGAGCTGGTCACACCCTCAGCAAGCCTGCAGCTTGTGCACAGAGATAGTACCGAAACACGAGAAATCCTCAGAGACCTTTGAAAATAAGTGGCGTGCTGGGTGGTTTTGAGTCAACGTGCAGAGGGAGGTTCAGGGAAAGGAGGGAGCCTCGCGGCCTTAGGGGTGAGAGCTGGTGGGGCCTGCTCGGTGGCCAGGAGCCGGGGAGGGGGGGGACAGGGCCCTGTCTTCCTGACGCCGGGCTGTGGTACTCTTACCCCCTCTGATGGGGCGGGATTGCTCCTGCGCACTGAGCTGGCACTGTGGTCAGCACCGGATGGCTCCCTCGAGACCCGTCCCCGGCACCAGGGCGCAGGTGCCCGCGGGGCTGCCGTGAAGCCAGGCCTGTCCCTGCACGAGCTCGGGGTCCCAGCAGACTTCATGTAGATGCAGACGCGCTCGAGCACCAGGCTGGCTGAGGAACAGACGGACCTGACCTGCAGCTCCTGGCAGGGAGGGTTCCGAGTGGACTCCTTCCCCGGTTGGCAGCTGACCTCCTGGCAGGGCTGAGATGCCAGCTCTGAGAGGTGTGCCTGGGATTCCGTGAGTGAGGGGACGGGGTAAAAGGGCCCGTGTCTGCACCACATGCACACACGCCTCTTTAAAAACATTCTTATTTTAAAACCTCATAACGTGAAAGCCTCTGGAGAGCGTGTTTGGGAGGTTTGGGAGACGCGTCCACCCTTGATGGGAGGGTCCCCAGCCCTGAGGGCTACTTACTCAGGAAGCAGGATGGTGGGGGGCAGCCCCTCAGTTGCAGACCGGGACCGACCTCTCCTTCCTCACCTTACGAAGAACGGCTTGGAGGCTGGAGAGAGGGTTTGGAGTCCCCAGCAGGGGTGTGGTGAGCGGGCCTGGCACAGTCAGTAAAAGTGGCGCCACTGGCAGCAACCGGTGTCCCCACCCAAAAATCACATTCCAGCTCCTTCCTGGGCTGGCGGCCCCGTCTCCCCCCAGGGAAGAGGTGGGTGTAGCGTGAGGCGCCGCCGTGGGCGGCGTGGCTCCCAGCCCAGACCTGCCGCCAGCTCGCGGTGGGACTGGCTGATGGCAGCCCCCCGAGCGGTTCCTCCACTGGGTGACAGCGTCTTCCGAGGGACGCGGCGGTCAGCCTGGGAATCTCGGAGCAGTCGCCCCCAGTCCCGTCGCTGCGCCTGCTTCTCTGCCTCTCCTCGGGGCGCAGAGACGTCTGGAATCCTCCCCCGACGCCAGCCGACCTCACAGCCCGTGTCGACGTGTCTACGCGGGGATTCGGCCTCTGCCCTTCCCGAGGCGACCCCCTCGCCCCTGGTCTCGCTCACCTGCTAGTCGCTGCTGCCCGCACACCTGAACCATCTCAGCAGGCTGCAGGGCCTGCCCGGCACCCACCTCCACGGTCCCCGCCTCTGGGAGCCCCCTTGGTTCCTTCTCGTGCCCTGTGCCCCCGCTGGCTCTTAAGAGTCACGCGGTCCTGGGACAGCCCATCGGGCACCTCCTGCATGTTCACCGCCCTCCACTCACAGGGTGCGGCCGGGGCTCCTGCCGCCCTCTGCGGGGGGCGAGGGGGCTTGGCACCTGGGTCCTCGTGGTCGTCCCCCGGGCGTGTCTGTGTCCCGACCTCCTCTTGCCATGGGGACCCCAGTGCTGGTGGATGAGGAACCGCCTGATGACCTCACAGACCCTGTTTCCGCGTGAGACCACATTCTGAGGTTCCGGGTTTAGGACGTGAAGGTGTGAATTTTCGGTGACACAGTTCAACCCCCAACGACACGATCCCTTTCTCTTGTTGGTGACTTTGCTGCTTGTGTCCCCACTTGGATATAAACCCCAAGAAGCAGCTCAGTGTTTGTTGCTGAATTTCCCGGGCAGCGCCCGGCACCCAGTGGCTTTCTTGCACATTTGCTGAATGAATGAATGAATGATAGGCTGGGACGAGAACCCTGGCTGTCGACGGTGCTCACGTAACCGCAGGCAAGTTCTCCTCTGAAGGGCTCTGACGGGCTTTCATGGGCAGCGCCTGGGGTGCGAGACAGGCTGGGCTCAGGGACCTGAGTCACACGCGCTGCTGGAGGTGCCCCCCTGGGGGCGCTGGCCTTGCTGGGTGTCCGAGGCTCCATGCTGCAGCACGTGAGCCCCTTTGGGGAGTTGCTGCTGCTGGGCTGCCCTGCCATCCTTAAAAGTGTGACTTTTCAGTATCCTCACTGGCGCATAACTCATTTTAGAAGTGAATCCGGATCCATTTAAAGACATGCGTTTGCTCCGTACGTTTGACGCCCCTCCTGAACTTGGATTCCTGGCCTCCGCTCCTCCACCCCCCCCCATCTCCATCCC
This sequence comes from Eschrichtius robustus, assembly GCF_028021215.1. Taxonomy (NCBI): domain Eukaryota; kingdom Metazoa; phylum Chordata; class Mammalia; order Artiodactyla; family Eschrichtiidae; genus Eschrichtius; species Eschrichtius robustus. The sequence goes on along the minus strand of NC_090831.1, from coordinate 129,824,737 downwards.
TGTCCCCCGCCCCCCGGCTGAGATGAACCACTTGCCAGTTCCTGGGCCCATCACGCTCCCCTAACAACCCCATTCGCATTGTACTGTTGGTCTCTTGCTGGAAAATGCAGGTGATTCATCACGGCTGGGGAGGCCTCTGCCCCCCCGGTGCCTGCAGCCCAGCCCTGATGTGACAGGGGCACAGCCAGGGCAGTTCTCCGAGCAGGGTGGGAGGGCGAGCTGCGGGGGTCCCTGCTCCTCGGGTGTGACAAGCCCACCGCGTAACCCTGTGCTCTCCCCGCAGCCCGCTGAGCCCAGAGAAGGGGATGGAGGTGCTGGAGGACGTGGCGCGTCTCCTGGACATGCCGGCGGGTGTCTTCTCGGACATCGCGTGAGTGTGGGCGGGGCCCTGGGCGTCTTCTCCGTCTGGTGGGTCCACCGTGAGCTTGTGGGGTTTGCTAATTGTGTCACAGAGAAACTGGTGAGGGAAGAAGAGGAAGGAAGGGTCCAGTGGGGTTCAGGTTGGTTCTGTAAGCGCAGCTGAAACCCGAGCGTCCTCAGAAGGACTATAATCCCCTGAAAGAACCCCGCCCCAGGCTTCAGGTCTCCCCGCTGCACCAGGAACCACCCGGGAGGCTCTAGACCGTCGGGACGGCCTGGCGCCCGCAGGCGAGCCAGGGCCCCGGGGATGGTGCCCCAGCTAATGAGGCTCTTCTGGCAGCTCTGCGCACGTGGTGGCCCACGGGGACAGTTATGGCCACACAAGTGTTTACCGAGCGCTGAGTGCCCGGGTGGGGTGGAGAGCAGGCGGGGGTCCTGCTCTGGGGAGCTGGGCTTCCAGCAGAGGTGGACACGTAGACAGAGCCGGAGAAGGTCAGGCGCCTTCCGTCCTGTCCCCGCGAACAGAGGCATGAGGCCAAGAGGGAGGAACCTGGGGCAGGAGACCCCACCCACGGCGGGGGGGGGGACGTTTACATGGGAGGGTCATGCGGCCGTCGGAGCCCGGCCGGGAGCCCAGGTGGCCTTTGTCCCAGTGCTGGAGCCACCGCGGATGTTCTCCAGGAAAGTGTCTTTCCAGCCGCACGGAGAACGAACCACAGGGGACCCAAGCGGAGCCCAGGTGCCGTGGGGCCGCTGAGGTCTCCAGTGACGGGCCGTGGCCTCGGAGGAGGAGGGGCGGTGGGAGGGGCGGGTGTGAGACGAGTCACCCGCTGGTAGAGGGTCCATTTCTGTGTTCCGTTAAGCTGCACGCAGGCCCCCGAAGCCACTTGTATTCCCACCTGTAACGTCAAGGGTCCTTTACAGCTGTCCTTTGTCAAATCGCATTGATTGGCTGTGCGTCCGGCACCGCTCCTGTGTGCAGGACCTCCAGGAGGGTCTGGTCATCAGACTCAGGCCCTGGAGTGGGAGGGCCTCACGCAGCCCAGCGGGGAGCCGGTCCTGCTGACCGTGGCCGCTTCCACAGGCCCTTTGGCCCCATCACGGTCTCCGTGTGGCCCAGTAAGCAGGACAGACGGCCTGAGCCAGAGGTCCCGACTGTTCCCTTCAAAGAGGAGGAGGGGGTCCCTGGAGCTTCCTGCCCCGTGTCTGGCTCCCGTGGGCAACTCCCCGGGCCGCTCACACCACTGGGTCCCCACGGGCTTGGCCACTGAGGACCCAGCTCAGGTCCAGTGGTCCCTGCTGCATGTCTGCCAAGCACGCCTGGCACACTGACCGCACGGCGTGGGTGCGTGTTACACACACGCATGACGGAATGAGTGATGGACCCCAGTGACACTGCACCCCTTCCTCTGTAGAGGCGGCATTGAATGTGGCCCAGGGCTGAGGGAGGGAGGGAGGGAGGGAGGGCGTGGGCGCCTCCTTCATCAAAGGCAGGAACCTCGTGCGAGAACTCCAAGGCCTCACGTACCAGGCAGAGGGGTCCTGAGGCAGGAGCTTCCAGGAGCAGCTGGTGGCCTGCGGCACTAGGAGCCCGTCCTCGCGGCTCAGAAGTATCACCTGAATCAGCTCTAGAGTGGGGCTCCTCAGGCCCACGTGGGGCTGTGTTGATTGAACCTTCATTATCTTCCTTCAGCAAAACCCTCCGTGGTGACCAGGCAGCAGGCGGAAGGCAGAGGCCCCAGCCCCAGGCTGTTTCCTGGAGACGTGCCCTCTGCTGCCCCCCTGCCGCCCCTTGTTTCTTAGAAACCTTCCAGATGGGATGGAGGCCGGGGCTGCCCCCCCCACTGCTGCCACGGTGGGGTTTGAGGGAGGGTTGGAGAGGAAAGGGAGCTGTGGGAAGTGGCGTCAGTCCTGGGGGGCTCCAGTGGGAGGGCTCGGGCCTGGGGGGCTTCAGGAGACGCTGCCTAACCTGCCTGGCACCCCCTCTGGCCCCTCACCTGGGTCTGCTCCTCACTCCTCGGCTCTGTCCCTCCAGACACGCTACCTCCAGGTTTGGAGACTCTGGGGACACAGGGGTGTCCTGGGGGGCTTTCCAGGCTCGGAAGCTGGGCCGGTTCCCAGACCAGCTCTTTTGTAGATATCACCTGCCAGTCTCTTTCCTGCTCGGGGAACGGGGGCTTCCGACTTACCCCGGGGCCATGCTGGACCCCGCTCTTTCAGCCTTTGGGAGTCTGGTCCAGGGCTCTCACGTGACTAAACCCCTGAGGGGCCCTTTCCCCGCAGCCTCGCCTGGGCCTGGAGTTCCCCGTCTGCCCTCAAGTCTGCTTCTTGGTGCCCAAGCCTCGTGGGAGCCCCCGTCCTGCCCAGTTAACGCTTGTCTCGCACCTCTGGGTATTTAATGCTGTACGTGGTCTGTGGGGGGGGGGGTGTTGTGTCCCATGCCGCACACACATGTCCCGTGTGTCGCCCCCAGGACCCAGCACGTGAGGACGCACACCAGCTGCAGGGACTGACCTGGGGTGGGGGGCCTGGGGGGACGACCGCGTGGCCAGCACTGGGCTCTGCGTGCCGCGGACGCTCTCAGGGCTGGTCATCGTTGCAGGAGAGGAAAGGAGTCTGCCCCACAAAGCGGCACTTCCAGGACCGTCTGCGTTTTTATGGAAGTACTAGTTATGCTTAATATGTTTTGTTAATGGTTATGTAGCTGTCAAGCAAATTTCATTATTTCTTATTACATCATTAGGAGCCATTAAAACGGCATCAGCACACTGGTGTAATTACGCCGGCAGACGCATGCCGACCACAGCTGTGGTTTATAATCTCATCGTGGCTGTCCGGGGCGGTGCTGATTGATGCCGCTGCTCTGGGCGCTTAGTCGGGTGGGCGGCGCTGCAGGGCCTCGCGGACTCCCAGCCACTGGGGGCCTCGGCCGAGCCTGCAGACCAGCTCAGGCAGCGCAGGCGCCAGCCGCATCCCGGGTCCCCCTTCGGATCCCCCTTCGTGAGCCCTCATGGGGCAAGAAGCGGCGTGATTTCCCTTCCGTGTGGTCGACTGCGCTGGCGAAGGGCGGTTCCTGAAGACGCAGCGGGAATTCACAGCCTGACACGGTCGCGAGGTCCTGTGCACAGGCCAGGTCAGCTGGACCCTGCCGGAGCCCGGCGAGGACGCGGCGCCCCCGTCCCGTGCCCACCGCCGACCCTCCACACCTCCCTCCCCATGTGAGGACCCCTGCAGGCTTGGAGGATTCTGGAAGACGTGTTTCAGTTTCCTGGAGCAGAGTTTGTACTTATTTGCCTCCTGTCTTGTTTCCCTGGCGACTTGCCAGAATTGCCCCTGTTTTACAGCTGGGCAAACCCAGGCCTCGGAGGTTAAAAGGCTCAGCAGGGTGACAGATGGTGACACAGGATGTGGCTGTGCAGTGGACACTCTGCAGAGGCTTTCACATCCCCGCTCATTAGAGCAGGTGCTGGGGAGGGGGCACCTGAGCTCACGTCGTGTTCGGCCATAAGGGGTTGGACATACCCCGTGCAGCGGGGTGACCCTTCCCTCGCTGGTGCCAGGGTCAGGGCTCGGCTGCGCAGGGGCTGGGCCGTCACAGACCAGGTGTCAGGTAGGGAGCTGGTGACGACAACACGGACCCTCCATTCAGGGCGTGCTTTCCACGCTAGGCGGTCCCAGGGTCACGGGTGTGCGTCCCGGGGTCTCATGTGTGCATCCCAGGGACATGTGTGTGGCGTCCTGGAAGGAAGGAAGGCCCTGGTGCCCCGTCGGCCTCTCCCGCTGGTCCCGCAAGTGTTGGGGCAGGTGAACAACCCCTGTGCGCTCCGTCTTTGGGAAACCAGGGACGTCCGTGTGATCTTTAGAGAAAACCGTCGGCACCTGAGGGAAGATTAGATTTGGGGGATCCCGTGTGCCTGGAACTCTGCAGACGTAGTTTAGATTAGAAACGTCCAGAAACCACACGTGAACCCAGAGTCGTGCCGTGTGGATCTGTCATTAGTGCTCTCTGATGGTGGGTGCAGACTGCTCGTGTGAGGAAGGACTTTCTCTTAGTTTTGGAAGCAGTTGCACTCAGATGTCGTGACTCAGTCCCAGACGTAGCCCCATCGTCCACACGCGTGTAAGGCGCCGGCGGGAAGTGTCATCACACGAGTGATCTGTAAAATAATTAACGTTCAGTTCAAGCACAAACCGGGGGTGGGCAGTGGAACCGAACATGGAGCCTGTCGTGGGGAGCCTCACTGATCACCAAGAAGAGCAGCTGCCTTGCCAGGGGCATCCTGACGGCCAGGGGCCCCTGGAAACCACGCGTCTGATGGGAAGGGCCGAGCGCACGCAGCCGCCCCCGAGCCGCCCGTGCCGTTCCGGCTCCCTCGACGCCAGCTCCTGGGGGTTGTCCGGGAGATGACGGGCCAGGAGATGCAGAGCTGGGACAGTCCTGACGAAGGTGGCCTCCCTGCCCCCCTTCAGACGAATCAGTTGTTAAAAGAGGGATGCACTTTTCAAAGTCATGTGCAACACAGTATTTAAAAAGCTTTGAAAAATTGTGACAACTCCTGTCTAGCAATCCCCTGCCAGTTATTTTTTTACTGAGTAGTTCTAAAGATTTCAATAAGTTTTTTAAACAGTTCCTTTCAAGAGAATTTTAAAAATACCCATCTCTTTCCTTTCTGCTTTTGGTTCCTGCGGCTCCCTTGGGAACAAAATACTGAAAACAGTTTCCATAACAATTTTTCTTTTTCCCTTGCAAGAATATCTGCTTGTTATTGTTGGATATTGGGGTTGATTTGAATTTTTTGTAAGAGCCCTGCCGTGTGTGTGTGTTAGAAAAGTGAAGCCTGTGGATGGACTTGCTGGAATCTGGGAACAGAGTCACAGTGACCCCGCAAAGCCACCCCCGCGGAGGTCGCGTGTGGAGGAGCAGCTCCTGGGGTGCGTGTAGCGTTCAGGGAAGGGGCCCGTGTGCTGAGTGGTTCTCACGCCTGTGAAACGCTCTCTTCCAGGGTCTCGGGACCAGCGGTGACCTTCAGGGTGCGCGCCAACGTCCAGAACATGACGGCGGCGGACGCTGCGAAGGCGGCAGGTGAGGCTGCTTCCGCGCAAGCGCACGCGCCCACCCGGTCAGGGGAGGGGGGCCAGCTGCTCGGAGGACAGCCGTCTCCCCAGAACCCCGACGCTCATCGGGTGGGGCCTGGAGGGGAGTGGCTGGCCTCCGGGGTGGGGAACGGCGACCGCACTGCTCGCTCGGATAGAAGGCGGTGTAGGGGCGGGGCTCCGGCCTCTGCGATGACCCCACGTGGACAAAACGGTGCCCTTGTGCTTTGAGGCTTTCCGTCCCGTCCCAGCCCAGCAGCTCACACGGGCTTCACCGTGTCCACCTGGCGCACGAGAGCACGGGACGAAGGTCTGAGTAGCCCCGTGCTTGGCCTCGGCGTCCCTCTTAGAGCCTAGCCCGTCACTCGCTCACGCATTTTGAGATCTTCTGGGGGGTCCCAGCGTGTGGTTGGTGTTTGCTACTGAATGAAAAACGCAAAGCGCAGAATGTGGGGTGTGTACGAAGCCTGCTTTCCCCTGCACCCCACGTTTGTTTTCAGCTACTGAAAGCTTGTGTAAAATGTACAGTCCTTCCGCCCAGTGAGAAAAATATAGGAAACATAACAGAACCTGAGCCTGATGGTTTCCAGTAACTCAGTGGGAAGGACTCTCGTGCTTTATGGTCGTTTGTAAGCGCCGTGGCTGAATGCACCGACCCAGACGCAGCAGAAAATGACTCTTTGTTTCAGCCAGTCCTGTATGTGGCTAAATATATGAACTGTTTTTAATGAAACTTACATCTTCACCTCAGTGTACAGTGCAGCACGCACGGTATTTTGGCTGATTTAGAGATCTGGACGTTTAGTTCTCGTCAATTGAGGTGTCATCTTATGGCGTCTATTAACTTAAAGTTTCTTTATCCAGTGACGGTAAACAGGGCATAAAAATAGCTGTAACACCCTATTTGGTGGAACAAACTATAGGTCTTCTCTATTTTGGTTGCTGTTGGCTTTTCCTTGTAGGATATTTTGGTGCCCTTAGGAACTCTGATTTGCTGAAAGGAATGATTTGGGGAACAGAATTTTTGGTTAAAGAAGAATTCCTTGCGGAGTTGTACTACTTCCCAGAAACCTGGCAGCTCTAAGCCTGTGGAGAGCTGACGCGCACGCCCCCAGCCCACGTGCCTCCCAGGCTTCATTTCACTGTAAGGGGTGGAGCTCGGGGTCCAGCTGAGCGGAGCAGCCTAGTGGGTCCCGGAGAAAGGAAGTCAGCAGATTCCATTCTAAACACTCTGCGGGCTGAAAAGGAGCGGAATTCCGTGTTAATGGCTTCGCTCTGTGTGACCACGGGCTCTCTTTCCCTGCACAGCACCCGTTTTATGGTCCTCGTCCCTCAGCATAAGAGATTATTGAATATATTTAAGACCAAATCAGTTACCAGTTTTTTACCCAGAAATGCATTAACAATTGTTCCATAATTGGCAATTCATCCCAGTACTGGGAAGTAATACTTTCAAAATTGGATTTGCTGGAACTTAAGGATGCTCTCAATGGAATAAAAAGGAATGAAGTCTTTTTATCTTTTAGAATTGTGACAATATATTCATGACAATGGCATTTCATTTATTTTATTGCTTTCTGTGGGAAATAAGGTTGATTATTTGAAGTCTGGTTCCTTGGTCATTTTAAATGTGTTCATGTCAGGTACCGAGGGGGAAATTGCACATGCAGTTTGAGTGTCGTATCAACAACCCTCTAAATACTCAAATTTCTGAATTACATTTTCGTGATCCAGCGTAGCTGTGCCAGCCAGGGTGTTTCTTGCTTGTGCAAAATGGATAACATACGTGCATAGTTTAAAAACTTCGTTTCTTTTGTATTTTAAATAATTTCATGATGTTATGGATGTACCTGACGCTATACAGGGAAAGGATTACGGAGAAGAGTCTGTGACCGTAGGATCTGAGCGTTTGGCGGCAGAAATACCAAACTGTAGTGGCACCTCGACCCCGGCCACCTTGAGGGCGTGTTTGCTGCCACCAGGAGAAGCAGCCTCCTCCAACGCGGGGTCCACGTAGAGGTGGACGTGACCCTGTGTTATCAGGAAGAGTTTGAACTTAGAAGGACGTTTTGTGGCTCCAGTTTTAGAAGATGACATGGAATCTTACTAGCGTTGTTGCGGCAGTGTGGGCGGGGCCGGCAGGATGGGCCGCGTGCAGACCGCACAGCCTTCCGCCCGCGTGTCGGCGCCCCTGCAGATCCCGGGACCGTTTGCCCTTGGTTCTCGCCATGGGGCTTCCTGGTGCTGCGCTGTGCGCCCCTCTTGTTACCAACGAGGGGAGACGTGACCCTGTGATGGAGTTCAGAGGGCATTTCCTTTGCCTATTCTGCACAGCATGGTACAGAACTTAATGAAGAGTCGTGTAGCTGATGACACGTCTGTCCCCACCAGACATGGTCCGTGTTTGTCCTGAAAGGTGGATGCAGTGGGTTTCCTTATATGGGTGGTTCTTTCCTGGCATTAATTAGTGAACTTGGGCGTGGACGTCAGGCGTGAGTGAACAGTGGTTCCCAGGAGACACTTCCTGCGTTCAGAGCACACAGAGAAAACTGGTGGTTACGTTCAGTCTTCGTGGCCACGTCATCTAGTCAAATTGAGCAGGACAGAAAAATCCTTTTTTCACTCTTCATTTTCTCGGTCGCTTATCCTTAAGTAGCGTATTTCTAACCCGTGTGTGCGTCTCCCTTCAGGGAGGATGTGCTTGATCGCCTTTAGAGGAAGCAGGCACTTTGCTCCCCATGCCCCACAGAGACGCCTGCCCCGTGGCCTCCGGGTCCATGGCCTCCTGCGTGTGCTGCGCGGCCCCTCCTGCCCTGAGATCGGCCGTGTCTGCCACCCTCCCGGGGGCCTTCTCAGCCTCGGCTCCTCTTTGCTGGGGTGTCTGACTCATGCCTGTCTGGCAGGTGATGGGCCTGGCTCAGCGGTTTGTCTCCCTTGGATCTTAGCACCACCAGCTGCGTCCTGTCTAATCCAAGCTCTGGCCTCAGCACTCGGCTTCCATTCTTCCTCTGGGCTCATTTCAAGTAACACACGTGATTTTAAATCCCAGCATCTCCCGTTCAGAGAACGATGCGTTTAAACCCTGTCGGCTGCGGGCCCAGGGCTGGGAACCGGGACAGCGGGACGCCAAGACCCACCATGGACCGTGAGCTCTGCCCAGCCTCCGGGTGAAGGGGGCAGGCATGTCCTTCTGCAGAGTGCGGTGCCGTCGCTCCTGGGAGAACGGAGTGACCCCTGCTGTGATGCCCATGCAGCGCAGCCGTCTGGACGGCCGACCAGGCTTCTCCCTGACGGGAGCACCGCGCGAGGCCCAGGCCACAGGGGCATCTGCAGAGCCCGGCCTTCGGAGGAGGGGACGCCTCACCTGGGTGCTGGTCGGGGGGCTCTGAGGACCAGCGTGGGTGCCAGGTGGGCTGGAAGCGAGAAGGGGGCCGTGCAAGGGCAGCCACGGGGTCGGGTGGGGCCGGCAGCTTGACTCTCACCCGACTCAACTCGGGGCGGGGCCTTTGTGTCCGTGAGAAGGGCTCAGCCAGTTCATGGCGGCTTGTGGGGCCAGCGCTGCCTTCCTGACACCCAAGGGGCTTGGCCAGTGGCCCAGGTGCCCGCACCTGCACGAGGAATCCCGGAGCGAGGAGGCTGCTGGCCCGGGGGGGGGGGGGGGGGGGAGGGGCTCCTCGCTGCAGCGCCAGCCGCGCACACAGGTCCCCCCGACGGCGCGGCCTGCTTGCCGTGGGCACCCCCTCTGTTCTCGCCTGGGACACAGCGCCTGGACCTGTGAGGGTGGGCAGGCAGCTGTGCGTGTAGGTGCCCGAAACCGGGTTTGCGCCCAGTGTGCTTTCATTGTGATTGAGAGACCAGAATAAATGCTAGAGGGACTGGTGAGCCCTGGAGCTGGAAAGAAGGCTGTGCTTTTTCAGCCAGACCGAGGAGGAAGCCTGGGAAATGCTTGCTCAGTGCAGCCGCTAGGCAACCGTGCTCTTCTGCTGGGGAGTGGGATGCCCGTCAAAAGCTGGTGGAAGCCCAGGCCTGCAGGGACTCTCATCTTCTCCAAGGCGTAACGTGAGAGAATCGGAGCAGTTTTTAGGTAAAAGCGACGTCGGGGTTCCTCCTGATCCGTGCCTTGTGACACAGATGAGAAACACAGGCCGAAGCGGCAGTGGCCTCGTGGTGGGACGCGGGGAGCCCGTGGGGCCCGCTGAGCTGCCCGTGGCAGCAGGCGGTGAGCGGCCTGGTCTCAGCTCTCCAGGCAGTTCTGGCGCGGTCGCCTCGCAGCCTCGGGCAGGTTCCAGGTCCAGGGCCCATGAGGCCTGGCTGAACCTCGGGGGGTCACCGGCGACGGGCAGGGGGCCCTGCAGGGTCAGCTCACCTGCCCCTCCCAGTTCAGCAGGCGGGTTGGCGGACGCGGCGCCCGAGGATTGAAGCGGGAAGACGGGCAGCAGAGGGAACCAGCCGGGGGTCCGGGGACTCGGCAAGGGTCTCGGACTCCAACAGGGCGATTCCAGAGAAGAAACTGAATAATTTTCCAGCTCTGTCTGTCATGTATCCTGTGTTGTTACCTGGAAGGGATGAGCTTGCTTTATTTCGTTGAATGGATAGACCGTGTGTTTCCAAAGCGAAGCGCGCGACAGAGGCCCGTCCTCCCGCTGTCCGTTGAATGCACCCTCCATGTCTGCCGTCCAGGAACGAGGCTCATCTGGGCCGGGGGTCACCATGGCCGAGTGAACGTTCCCCCCCCCCTCAGAGGGAGTGTGGCCTGGAGCCCCTGCTTTAGCGGGTGCTTGTGCTTTTCCTGAGGATGAGAAAGGAGTCTAAAGACAGAGCCGCGGTCCTCATGCCTGTTCGGAAGGAAGCAGGGGTGGTGACGGCTTCATCCTGGATGGATTCGCGACCAGCTGCAGAACACACGTCGGGTGGAAAGATGCTACTGGAAAAAATGAATCTATTAACAGTCAAAACACTTTGTCATTTGGGGGATATTTCAGTTTTTGGAGAACTCAGCTCAAGAAGTTCCTGTGATAACGGTTGGGGCTGCTCCCTCTTCATACTTACGTGAAGACAGAATCTGCTTCTGTTCAGATAGACTTGGAGACCTGTCTGCAGACGAATCTCTTGTTTCATCCTCGGTCCCAGAAAGGTATTTTCTGGCTTCTTTTGGGCACCCCCTCCCACTGCTACAGCCCCCAGCAGAGTGGATGGGAGGCTGAGACCAGGCGTTTTCAGGGCACAGGCCTCACTTTCCTCCTGGGATCTGGCTGGCTGCCCTGGAGTTGGATGCAGTCCAGAGCCGAGGGCTGTTCATGGGCACCTGTCAATGTCAGAACCAAATGCCGACACGATGCGATCCTGCAAAGGCAGAGTCGGGGTCGAACCAGAGTCGGGACAGGAGTGGAGTCCAGAGCTTGGGGGTCCTGGGGGGCCAGACCCACACGGGTTCTGGAAGCTGTCAGCATTGGCCAGGGCTGGGTGTGCGAGGGTGGAAATGTGGACCCGGGCTGGCCTGCTTACTCCCTGGCCAAACACGAGTGCAGAACCGGGGAGTGGGAAGGGGCCGGCTTAGCTTCGAGGTGTCCACGCCGAGGACTTCTGCGTTCTGTTGTCTCTGGGGTCGAGGTGTCTCATGGAGCTGCTTTTAGTCGAGGCCAGTTTCCCACTTACCAGTCGTTGGTTGGTACCAATGCAGGGCGGCCAAGTGCCAGGCCCCGTGCCGGCAGTGGGGATGCTGAGGTGACGGAACAGAGGCTGGGCTCTGGTGAAGGTGCGGCCCAGCGGGGGAGACGGAGGAGGAGGACGTAAATATGCAGCGCGATGTAGTATGGCGCGGCATGGGGCAATGTGACGTACTCTATAGTGTAGTCCAGTAAGATGCCAGGTAATGCAGTGCCACATCGCATGCACTATCACATGATATAATTTTGTCATTACGTAATTATCTGATATTACCTGACATTGTATAGTACATGATATAGCATGACGTGGTGTGTGGTATGTTATAGCATAGCGTTATATGTAGCAGTACAATGTAACATGCTGTAAGACAGTACACCGTACCATAGTGTACTGTACCTCACATCACCTCGGGGAACGTGGAGTGGTCTGAAGGGAAACCAGGCAGGGCGTGGGCGCTGGACGGGTCGGGACGGGAGCTGGTTTAGATGGTGGCCAGACAAGGCCCCGAGCGGCCGTGGAGACAGAAGCCGAGGCTGCCGGCAGCTAGGCCTCCGCGTACGAGCAGTGGGGTGTCTGCGTCTCTGGGTTGGGGCCCTGGATCTGGGAGTTGGAGACACGATGCCCAGCACATCCTTGGAGTCTGTTTGTGGTTGTCAAGGTGGGTTTTGTAGTCTCATGCTTATAAGCCCCGTTTCCTTCCTTCCTTCTCCTTCCCTCTTCCCTCTCTGTGCTGGTGCCAGGAGTCACAGAGAACCAGACAGAACAGGTCTTGTCCTCTCCAAGCCTGGTGTCTGCTGGAAAGAGAGACATTGTGGCCCAGACAGCCTGAGGAGGCAGGGAGGGCTTCCTGGAGGAGGCGTCTCCGGGAGCACTGGGGTTCACGAGGGGGAGTGATGAGCTCAGACCTGCAGTTTTAATTGTGATACATGACACTTCTGAAAGCTCCCGGCTTCAGCTCGAGGGATGTATGGGGAGACGAGGTGCGCTAGAGGTGTTTGTGTGGTCCAGAGGGACACGCGTCATGGATGGGGACACGGCGACGTCATGGGTGAGGTCACAGGGGCCCTGGGGACATGTCTACTGGACCTGGTGTATGATGACGGTGCTGGGTGTGCGAGAAGCGTCCAGGCTGAGGGCACCAGGTTTTCTGGCTGGGTCACCCGGGCAGAGGGGCGTTTGCCGGGCGGTGGGGGAGACAGGAAGTACTCAGGACAGGACGACGTGTTATGGGGAAGCGATAAGTGTGGTTTGGCCCATGTGCGTCTGGGGCCCCGAGTCTCCAAGAGTGACACGTGCAGGTGCAGCTGGAGAGAAGCGGCCCCGGTGGCCCCAAGCTGACCCGAGCTGGGCAGGTGCCACCTGAGCAGCTGCTGTCTGCGGAGGGCAGACTTCTCGGTCACATGGGCCCCACCCAGTCCTGTGACCTATGACCCAGCCCTCTGGGGCCCTCTGACCTCAGACAGCCTGCTCCACGCTAAGTCCCAGTTGGCTCGTGTGAAAATGACGCAGGAACCCTGATCCGCAGTACAGTCGAGTGCTGGGTAAGGGGGTGTTCAGGAGCAGGCCCGGCATGCGGGCACCCGGTGGGCAGTGTCCTGTGAGCTGCCCCTGGGAGTGGTTGCCAGGCTCCTTCCCTACACGTGGGCCTCCCCCTCCACTGCCGCAGCCCTCGGCCCCGCGGGGTCAGTGCTGATCTCAGTGGTCAGGGCGTAGCCGGCCGCCCTTGGAGGAGGTGACCCGCCATGTATGTGCAGGGCTCAGGTGGACGCTGTGTCCAGTGACGGGGCTCCAGCCCCCCGGCGACATGCAGAGGACACGCCTGCTGTCCCCTTGCCCTTCTGCTTAGTGAGTGTCCAAAACCCCAGTCCTTCCAAGTCACGCAACTGTTCCCACAGTTGATCGTCGTGACGCTTCGTCGGCACGTGAATGCTGTTCCCTCCTCATCTCAGCACAAACCTGAGCGTCCTTGTGCCTAAGTGGAAGGTGGCTGGTTTCAAAAATAGGGCTGTGGCCGCAGCGCAAGACAGGCACCCGCGGGAGGAGACGCGGTGACAGCACGGGCGGGCCACCCGGCAGCGTGCAGGGAGGGACGGTGTGACCCGTGGCCGGGGCCTCCTTCAGCAGTTTCCAGCAGCCCCCCTGCCCCTGGCTGCACAGCTGGGTGAGCGCAGTGTGTCCGAGCCACCTCCCCGGGGCTCTCTGGCTGCACCAGTCCCCATGGCAACAGCGGAGGGCGCGGAACAGCGGAGCAGCCGTGAACGTGTTTCCCTGTTTCTGCGGGCTGGCTGCTCCAGGTGGGGTCTGAGTGGAAGCTCCCAGCCCAGCCCCTCCCTGGCCCCCATGATGCTGGGTCGGTAAGCCTGGAGCCCCGCGCAGACCTGGGGGCCTCCTTCCTCCTGGGTGGCTGTCGGACCAGCTCTACGGCCAAGCTCAGGCCTTTGACACCTGAGGTGTCCTGATGCTATCATTTCAGAGGCCCTGTGACGCCTAACTGTTTAACAAATTCTTCCCACGAGCCCTTCGGTGTCTGAGCCCCTCACCATTTCTCCTAGATGCACCTGCAGCGTGTAGCCCCTCCGCAGACCTGGCAGCCGCGGGCGGTCACCTGCCTGGCCCAGGGCAGGTCCCGCAGATGCTGGGATCAGGAGAGGCACCTCCCGCTGCGGGACAGAGGAGGGTCAGGAGCCACGAGCTCCCTGCAGTGGGGTGGGCCGGGGCCCTGGCTTTGTCTGTCGGCACTTGGGCAGGAAGCCCTTGGAAACTGGTGGGGACGTTTGTCACAGGCAGGTCTCGCTGTCAGCAGGCTGCTGAGGCCAGCGTTGCCTTCCTGGGCTTGTTTCCCACCCACTTGCCCGTTTTCCTCCTGCACAGGGACACTGAGGCCCCAATGGCCCATTCCTGAAAATGAGCCCCTAATTACAGGGCACGCTGGTACCCCAAGTCTATGTGGTTCCCAGGGCACGCTGGTACCCCGAGTCCGTCTAGTTACAGGGCACGCCGGTGTCTGAAGTCCATGTAGTTTACAGGGCATGCCGGTACCTGAGGTCCATCTAATTTACAAGCGACGTTGGTACCCCAAGTCCATCTAATTCACAGGGGATGTTGGTACCCTGAGTCCATCTGGCCCTGAGACACAAGTCTGAAAAGGCACCGTGTGCATCGGGGAGCTGCGGTAACTCCATGGGTGGCTGTGTTACGGGACAGCAGCCCTTGGGGTGATGCTGAATGTGTGACATGCAAATCAGCCAGCAAACAAAAGGCTCCACGGGATGGCGTGTGAGCCCAGCTGGAGCAGCTCCCACGGCCCTCTCTGTGGGAAGAGGGGTATGCACCACACGGTGGGCACCGACTTCCAGGCTAGCTGGCTGCAGGATCGCCCGCAAGCTGAGAGCCAGTCGGCACGGGCTCCAGTCCCAGCCTGGCCCGGCGTCCCCTCTGCTCTTTCTTGACAGCCAAAGTTGGGGACACAGACCCGCAAGAGTGGGGACCAGGGTTCAGAGCTGAGTCCCAGCCCCCGTCCTGCTGTTTCGTCCTGTGACGGCTCCTTTGTCGGGCTCCCAGCTCCTTCTCTGTGGGACGGGACTGGTAATTATGCCCCTGGGGTCGCAGTGGGGTCAGGCAACGGAGGAGGAGTTTGGTGTGAGTGAAACTTCACTTCACTGTCACCGCCCGCCTTGGATTTCTGTCAGTTTTGCTTGCCCGGAGGGCGTGGTGTTCTCCGCGTGGCCGGAGCTGCATTGGTGCATCGTGGGGTTGGACGAAGGGGAACCGACCGTGTGTGAGGGTTGCGGGAGGATCGCAGGCTGATGGGACCATGGCGTGGTCATTAAACGTGGACCCAGGTCTTCCTGGAGGGGGAGGGAGGTGTGTGGCCACCGTCTACCCCTGGCCTCCCTTCTGCTCGAGGACCGAGGCCCGCAACGTGAGGGCAAAGCCTCGGTGTGGATGGTCGCCCAGGGGAAGGCAGCTCACGAAGGACGCCCGCGGGGCCGATGCCCTCGTGCTGATTAAGGTGGTTGTACAATTCCTCCTTTTCCATTTAAAGGCGGTTTGCTCTCTGTCAACACCTTGTCTTATTACAATTGCAAAGCATGAAAAAGCAAATTCAAAATGAAAAGTCTTCAGCAAAAGCAATGATAGGATTCCCTCCCACAGGATAAAATGGTACAAATAAAGTCTTGCCAATGTCACAACCAAATCGACATCCCCAAACTGCCCCTCGAGGAGGTAACCCAAGCTGCCACTTGTTGGAGAAAACTTGGTCATGATGAGCGAATAGAGACGTCCCGGCTGGACGACGGCGAGCCGCGTCCTTTAGGTGGTCGCCCAGGGGCAGTGCTTTATTTAACCCTGTGACTTTAAAGAATGAGAACAGTGACACCGTCCGCGGGGCCTTCCTGCAGGGGTTGCTGTTTCACCTCTCTTGGCTGCAGAGCCTGGAGCAGGGATGCCCTGTGCTGGGCCCTGCGTGATTTTAGGGACCTTGGCGGAGACAAGCAAACCACGGGGCAGCGAGGGCAGCACCCCTGGCGTTTCCCCGGCTTCCTCGTTTCCTCCTCCTGCACGGTGAGGAAGTGAAAGGAAAGGGCAGGCCGGGCCCGGAGCCCCTGCAGAGGGGCCGCCTGCTTGCCAGGCTCTGCCCGGGCTGCTGCCGGGACCCCGCAGGCCACTCCCCCTGCGGACACAGCCCAGCCGTTCACGTACCTCCACCGGCTCCTCCAGCCCCCGTGCTACCCTTCCTGCACCTCCCAGCCCTGCCTCTTCCCCAGACCCCAGACCCCGGACCCCGGATCCGCACCAGCTCAGCAGGAAGCCTCCCTGTCCGCCCGTCGCTGCCCACGAGACCCACTAGGCCTCCCCCTCCTCCCCCAGGGGCGGCCCTCGGCCAGGCTGGCTTCCTGCGGCTCCTGGGCAAACCACAGTTGGCGCCCAGCCAGGCTCCCGCGTCTGCGTCTGGCTGGCAGCTCTCACTTCCACGCAGGGGAGCGGTGTGGCGGAATGACCGTGTGGCCCCAAAGGCTGCACTCTTTACTCCGTGGCCCTTTGCAGAGTCCTAGGACGGTGGTTCTCAGCGTGTGGTTCCCCAGAGCGACCACGTCAGTATCGACTGAGAACTTGTTAAAATTCAAATTCCTGGGCCCCCAGGTGTCCTGAAGCCCATACTCTGGGGAGGGGGCACAATCCGTGCTGGAACCAGCCCCACAGGAGCTGCTGTGATGCAGGCGCCTGAGAACCTCTGGCTGTTGTAGACAGACATCCCCAGACACCCGCCTGAATCCGCAGAGGTCTCCAGACCCGCCACCCGCTGGGGCTTTGCCCATGCAGGGGCACAGACGGTGTCTGTGGTCGGCGGGAATGGTGATGTGGACGAAAGGAAAATGTGGGCACTTGAAATGTGCGTGCCCTGTTTCAAGAGCCGCCCTAAGTGGAGGAGTCCTGATTGAAAAGTGCATTTATGGCAGTTTCATTTATACGGAAGTAGAAACTTCATCCTAACGCTCCCTCCCCTCCCTCCGCCCATCTGGACACACCTCTGACTGTCCAGGCCGTCCCGGCGCTTCTCTGTTGGCTTTGCTGCTGGTGGAGGAGATGGGAACAAGCCTGCTCTCTCCCCAGCTCTGAGGTTGTCATCTGTGGCGATGACTGCTCCCCTGTGACGCTTCCCAGGACGAGGGGAAAGGCCGGAGGGTCTGCTGGCTGCTTCCCGCTGGTCAGCCTTAGGGACCTGCTACGGGGTCCGGTTGCCAGTGTGACCCGGGCCCGCTCGGCTCCCGTCACCGGCTCTTTCTTGTGGCAGCCCGAAGTCCCAACAGGGCAGGCGCCTCCAGAAGGCGGCCCATTGGGTGAGAGCTGGGACCACTCAGAGTCCTAGAAGTATCCTTAACCTTAACATCTTCCTGTGGAAAATCATTTTTTGTGCTTCACAATGTTTTGGAACGTCTCCACCGCATTTGTAAATGCCTCACGTGTCCACCTGAAAGTCGGGACCCCTTTTAGTGCTCAGAGGGTCTTTCTAGGTTGAAGAACTTGGGAGACATTCGAAGATGCCTGCAGAAGAAAGCGCAGCCCCAGGTGCCTGAGCCCAGCCCCCTTGGGACGCACGCCTAGTTAAGGCTCTTTCCCACCTGGAGCCAGAAAGGCGGACCCCTCGGGAAGGAGGGAGGAAACACCTGGCTCAGAACTCAGCGACCTGGGTCGCGCTGGAACCTGAGGGTGGAGCGTACCCTCATACGAGTCCTCCTTATTCCCGACTTTAAAGAAACATTTTCAAGAACGAAATGATCATGTAACTTTCTTCTTCTAAAATAATACAGAGAGACACTGACGTTCTCATGCTCTGGGGTAATTTCCATTCTAAATATGAAATGTCTCATCGTTGAAGAAAAGTCAGATTTCGTTTATCTGTAATTAAACCCAGAATGTGTTATTATTTGAAGGCCCTCGTGGATTTTCAACTTTGTTGTTCTAAAAATGAATTGGGTGAGGGACTGACTCCCCTGGCGGTCCAGTGGGTAAGACTCTGCCCTTCCACTGCAGGGGGCGCGGGTTCCATCCCTGGTCGGGGACCTAGATCCCGCATGCCCCATGGCGCGGCCAAAAAAAAATGAACGAGTGAAACGGTTCCCAGCACCAGTTTTAATGAATGGTTCCACTTGCTGTACTGTCCACCCATCGTGGAAACAAGAGTGCTGAAGCGTCTGTGGACTTGACCTGCAGCTGTGCTGTTGCCGTGACCCCGTCCACCCCGCGCACAGCACCACTGGCGGACACCATCCTCATAAGGCACAGCTGGTGGCCTCTGTGCCTCTCAGACACTTACCTGAGACTTACCTTCACGCGGCCAGAGCACCACTGGAGAACAGCTGGCGCTGGAGGCCTGAGTGCCGAGGGTGGTTCACCAGCCGCTCCTGGAGGTTCCCCAAGACGTGTCCACGCCGGCCTCTTGAGCACCTTTCCTGGACCGACCACTGGAAGGATCCCTCGTGGGGACAGCACACCTGCGGCCGGTTAGGGAGCTTCTCTGCGGCTCTCCGCCAGGAAGCTCCACGATACACCTCGGAGCTCGCGGCCAGGGTAAAGGCTGTGTTCCGGGGAGCTCTCAGGATTCCTACCAGGAGGCGCTGAGAGTTGCTGAACCCATTGTTTCTCTTCGCCCCGACCGCCCGGAGCCTCATGCTTGGACTCCGTGCCCACGCGTTTACCATTTCCCACCTGGGAGCATGTCGTATACTGTTTCCTGTCACGTGTCACGTCTGCTGTATCCTGTCTTGCTGTGTCCCATCCTGTTATTGCTGTTTCACACCGTGTCCGACTGCGTCGTGTCACTGCCCCGAGCTCCTCGGGAACTGCTTTCCATCCCCTCGGAAGCAGGCGGAGCCTCGGCCATCGCTGCCGTTAGCTGCTCGTGCCCCACGTGGACCGTCTGTCCCGACTTTCTAGGGGACACCAGGCAACCTGCAGTTCTGTGGACGGTCACGCGTACAGGGTCACGAGCACCCCATCCAGCCGCGCTTGGAGGACAGTGCGATGGACCGGCGGTCAGTCCCGCTCACGGGAGGGGACCTTCCACCTCCCTGCCTACAACCAGCGGGTGTCCCCAGCAGATGGCCTTCAAGAAGCCACTGCAGTGGGTGGGATCAAGGTTATGTGGAGGAAGACGGTGTCAATGAGAAGAGGGTTGTTCTGAGAAAGATGGAGCCATTGGCATCCTTCAGATACAGTGAGTAGGCAGCTCTGTGTAGATGGCTCTCTGGGTAGACAGTTCTGTGTGGACGGCTCTCTGTGTGGACGGCTCTCTGGGTACGTGGCTCTCTTTGTAGACAGCTCTCTGTGTAGGCAGCTCTGTGTGGATGGCTCTCTGGGTACACGGCTCTCTGTGTAGACAGCTCTCTGTGTAGACAGCTCTCTGGGTGGACGGCTCTCTGCGTAGACGGCTCTCTCTGTAGATGGCTGTCTGTGTAGATGGCTCTCTGTGTAGGCAGCTCTGTATAGACGGCTCTCTGTGTGGACGGCTAAGCAGTGATTCTGAGCAGAAGCAAATGAGGCCCCGGCACAGAGCCGCCCACGGCAGCACAGTCAGTGCTGGGCCTCCTATCACCTGGGCCCCTTAGGTTGCCCGCACAGACCACATGCAAGTGAGAGCGTGGCGCAGGCATCCGTGTTATTTCCCTCTCACACCTGGACCCGGATGCTGTGGCTGCAGGGCCAGGAAGCGGGCCTGGCCGAGCATCGCACAGAGTGACGCCGGCCTCCGCAGATCAGTGGTAGTGGCGGACGTACGCCTTGCTTCATGGACTTCCAAACGCTTGTCGTAAAAGAGAAGGCTCGTCTCAAATCACACTTCCCCAAAGTTGCGCGATTCTGGCTGGAGAAATGGGTGTGGTGGGATGGGGGCCTTGACCGAGGCCCCTGCAGGTGGGACTAGAGCAGGGGCGTCTCCGGCTCGTTCTGGAATTGCCAGCGGGGGAGCCAAGCGGGTGAGGGGATGGAAAAGGGAAAGAGGAAACGTGGGTCCCGG
Source organism: Eschrichtius robustus (assembly GCF_028021215.1). Lineage (NCBI taxonomy): Eukaryota > Metazoa > Chordata > Mammalia > Artiodactyla > Eschrichtiidae > Eschrichtius > Eschrichtius robustus. The sequence goes on along the minus strand of NC_090831.1, from coordinate 129,805,098 downwards.
TCGCGGACGGAGGGGCGGCAATGCGGCTCCCCGCCTTGCACGTGGCGGGTGTGAGGCCGGGCGGGCTGTGTGGTCCGCCGGCTGCCGTGGGGCGGCGCGTGCGGGCATCACCCCCGGACATCGCCCCCGGACCCCAGTCCCACCTTCGGTCAGAGGAGCTCTGAGGGCTGCCGAGCAGAGCCTGCAGCCCCGACACCTGACCAACGGCCCCGTCTCACCTGGCTTGATAGACATCAGGCAGTTCCCACCTTCCCTGGTGAGAACATTGACTTGTGAACCATCGGGAGACGATTCGAAGGGTGTTGATGAGGTGACACCTGTCAGCCAACCTGTCGGGTTGACCGTAGTCACTGGAAAAGGGTTCTTCGAACCGGAAATAAAGTGGGCCTTGGGGGCGTTAAGTGCCTGACCCAACCTGGGGCACAGGGCAGGAATTTGTGCTGAAAACAAATCCCAGAGAGACTTCTATGAAGTGGTTTTCCCCACACTTTCCCAGGACTGACGGGGGCTGTGAGAGCAGCGCGGCCCCTTGGGCGCTGCCCGCAAGGCCAGCCCGCCCCGTCCTTGAGCGTCTGTCTGTAGGAGACGCACATCTCACCGCCGAGGGGCTGTGATTTACGGAGCATCTGTGAGGAGACCTACCGAGTCCGCAGGAGGAGGGCCTCCCTTTGCCTCGAGATGAGTGGGGTGTGAAGGTGTTGACAGAGCCAGTGAAGGAGGGTGGCCATTCCAGGCAGAGAGCGGGCAGAAGAGGGCAGGACCCCGTGCAGAGATGGGCCCCGGGCCACAGGGGCCTGAGGAGGCCGGGGGGCTGGATCGAGGCTGCAAGGACGGCAGGGCTGGGCGGAGCCGGATAGAAGCACCCCTCTGGCGGCCGACCACCACGGGGCCTGCCGGGCAGGCAGCGGCGTGGAAACCAGGGCCCCTCCTGGACTCGTCGGCCCTCGGGGCACGGGCGCAGGCAGCAGGTGACTCCAGTGGGATTTGATGGACCGGACGGAGGGACGGAACCGTCAGGGGTGAACGGCTCGCAGGATCCCGGCTCTGTCACCTGGCCGCGTCCAGGTGGAGGTGTGCGTCGGGGGTGCAGAGTCCGTCCCCACTGCCCCCCGTGGGGCCTCCTGTGGCCACTGGACGCTGGAGAGCTGCGCTGCCGGCAGGCCTCTCCCACCAGCCACGGGAAGGTGTTCGGAAATGCTTGCAGGATAAATACTGCGTGTCGGAGGGTAATTTAATGTTTGTAAGACCCCGGACTCGGGCAGCTTCGTGGACGTGAGCCCCGCACGGTCCCCGTGGGAAGGTCCGCTTTCCCCCCGACCTGCCCTTCTTTCTGTGGCCGCCCCGGCATGGGGCGCACGCCCCTCCGGAGGGGGCCTCTTCCCGATGTTCCTGTGCGTGAGGCTGCACACCCCCATCCCCGCTGGGGCGCCGGGCTTCCTCTTGCTTCTCAGGGCTGGAGCTCGGCCGAGTCGGCGCCGTGTGGGCCAGGTCCTGTGGAGCAGTGGTTCCTCCCCACCAGGGCACCTCTGCCTCCAGGGACCCCAGATCTGAGCCCCCTTCCGTCCAGTGTCTCTGGAAAGGCGCCTCCTCCCCACAGGACCCCACTCTCTCTCTGGAGTTTCCTTAAATCTTCCACAGTTGGTTTAAACACTATGTAAATGAAGAGAAACTTTATTACATGCAGCCTCCAGAACACGCCTGTTACGTTTAAATGTTTTTCTTTTACCACACTAAACAAATTTAATCCCTTTAACAGTTTGTAATAAAACACACAGGAGAGTTTGTTTCCCATTTGGTCGCGATCTTCCTTGCTCTTTGGAGCGCCGCACGTTGGGTGTAAGATGCTGCGGTGGGTCCTGAATGTGTTTTCTTTTTCTCTTTTTCGAATAACCTGTTTTCTTCTATTCCACACTAAGTGGTGGCCTTCCCCCAGGAGCCACCCCGGTGTCACAGGCCTAATGAGGAGATGCAGAGCCCCCGCCCCGCTTTTCCTGCTCCTCTGGGAAGCCGCCGACGTCGCTGCAGCGGCGGCTCTGACCCCGCGGGCGCTCCTCCGTCGGGTCCTGCGGCGCGTCTGCCCCGTCGTGAGCTTTTCCACGGTCTGAGCTCTTCTGACGCCCACTCTCTGCTCCCTGAGATTCTGTCCCAGGCAGACCTTCTGGGTGAGGTTATGGGAACCGCCTCTACTGACGTGATCCGAGGTTGAAAGGACGGCCCCCCCAGACGACGTGGTGGTGAAAAAGCAGAACTTCTGTGTTGCCGTGTGGCCACGGTCAGGGTTCCGAGGCGGGTGCCGTTTGGCAGAGCCCCTGCCGCGAGGCTGAGCGGGGCAGGAGCCGGGCGGGCACTCACAGCCCCACGCCCTCCGTCCCCGGCCGGCAGCAGCCTGGGGACCCGGGCCTCGGAGGGAACAGCTGGGCCGCCAGCCAGCCTCCCTGGCCGAGATCAGCCTCCCTGGCCGAGATCGGGGCCCCCAGGGCCCCCGCGTGTGGCAGGGAGGCGAGGACCAGACCGGGCGCTCCCCTGGGTCCCGATGTTTCTGGTGGGGAACGGCTGAACCATTTCATTATTTTAAGAATTTCCCCCAATCACCCACAGACTCCATAGTCATTGCTTTTGGAGGAATCCAGGGAGGGCCCTCAGTCTTTCCTTAACTTTCAAAGCCCAACTTCCAGACAGTTTTTGCTCCCTTCTGAAGAGAAAGTCAGAAGCCAAGGAACAGGTGACGGGGCCGTCAGGGGAGGTCACGTATCAGAAGAAGATGCTGCACGTAATAAACGTGAGCACGTGCTCGACAAAAAGTCTCCTCGTAGGAGTCGCTCCGTGTTAATTTAATCCTGCTGTTGAAGAGAATGCCATCTGTTTGAACAGCCTCTCGACTTCGCCGCCCAGGACCCTCTCTGCATCAGGGGCCGAGTGTCCATCACCCGATGAGCTCATCCGAGGTGACAGCCTCCGATGCAGACGGGGACCCTCCCGTCAAGGGCCTCCTCGTCAGAGACAGAGGCCCACGTGTGTACTCACCCCCTCCCCTCGTGCGTGCGTGACGAGCTAGTAGCTGTCCTCCCATGGTGCCAGGTCCTCATCGCAGATTGAAACTCAGCCTTTGTGCTTCGAGCTGCCGGTGCCTGCAAAGCTGTTTACAGGCCTGGCAGCGTTGTCTGTGTACGTTCAGTGTGTGTGTTGACATGTAAATTTACATGAGGCATATTTAATCAGCCACAGTGATATGCTAATTGGATTCATCTGTGAACTGAATAAGAAACACATTTGAAGAAAAATGAAGTGAACTTATTACCAGCTGAGACACTTTGTAATCAGTGCTGTGCGTCGTCAAAATGCGGAAAGGTCAAGCGCCAGGCATTTGTGGGGACTGGGCCGTCCCAGTTCAGGTCGGCTGTTTTCCTCCTTCCGCAAAACGCAGCGTGACTTGTGAACACTCAGCAGGGCCGTGTCGCTGTCCTGGGTGCTGATTTGCAGGAGCCCTGGGGGCACCCGACACCAGGGCAACCCGTGAATCCATTGTGGATGTGTGGGTGTGTGACCATGAGTGTGAGCGTGCAAAACACAAGGTGAGTGTGCAAACACGAGTGGGCAAGCGTGTAAGCGCACGTGTTGGGCGTGTGCGAGTATGCAAGGATCAGCGTGCAATGTGAGAGCACCGTGCAAAGCATGGGCGTGAGCATTCAAACACGAGTGTGCAAGCATGCAAACGTGTGCAGGTGTGAGGGAGTGTGCCAGCACAAGCACGCAGGCACGTAGAAGTGGAGAGGAGGGGTGCATCCCCGGCCTGCCCCCAGCGTCACAGCGGACCCCAGGCGCTGAGCTTTGCCCAGAGCAGCAGGCGGGGCTCCCGCCCTCCGTGTGCACAGCAGTGTCAGAGCCTAGGGCCCCCCGTGGGGAAGCCGCGCACAGGCCGCTGGTGCTCCGTGGTGACGGCACGCTACCCCTCCCTCCCCCAAACACCCTCTGAGGCGCTGCCAGCCATGGTCACCCTGCTCACCGTCACCTCTGCTTCTCATCCTTTAGCTGGAACCGGCGGAGGGAGGCTGGAGCTCTCAGGCGTGAGGACCTCTGGGCCTGGGCGCCCCGCTGGGAGGCAGCATCTCTGGGTTCCGCCCTCTCTGTCCTCATAAGTCTGCTCACCAGCACCCTGCACGTGGTCGCTGGGGGCGGGGTGCTTCCCGGACTGTTCCCTGCGGGAATGGCTTTTGTAAACGCAACAGCGGCTGGAGCGAAACTTACCCAGTGAAGCAGTGGTGGACGGAGACGGTCAGTGCAGCTGGACGGAGACGCGGTTGGTGGGGCCTCTGATGTGTCGAGTGTCTTTTTGTAGGAGCAGAGGTGCGAGAGTGATGAATGGGCTTTTCCTTTTCAGTGGGCAGGTACTTGAGGAGCCGGGAACAGGCAGGCAAGACGGCGGGAGAGACAGAGTGGGATGGGGTCCGCCCCCCTTCCCCAGCCAGGGATAGCCTCTGAACCCTGCGGAGAAAGGAGCCCAGCGGGGCTGCAGAGACCAGGCCGGGACGGGACCGTCGGCCCCGGAGGGTGTGCGCCTGGGGAAGCGGGAGGCCGCGGATGCAGGCGCGTGGCCTCTGGGTGGTGAGGAAGCCCCAGGAGAAAGCCTCGGAGCCTGTTCGTGAGCCCCCGGAGGACCCAGAACAGCAGGGGCTTCCTGAGGTGGTCGGCTTCAGGCCTGCAGGTGTGAATCGTAAAATCGGGTCCAAGTTGAGTTCAGCTTACTTTTGCTGGTTAAGCGAGAGGGCGCTGAGCTGAGGAGACGTGACGCGCAGCGGTGCCCGCGGGCAGTAAGGACGGGGCATGGAGTAGAGGCTCCACTCTGTGACGTATGGGTTTTCTTTGATTCGAAGGGAAGGCAGAAGAATAATCCATGAAAACCTGCGTTCAGCGAGGGGTTCTGCTCTTCAAAGTGATTCCATCAACAGTTTTAACTGTAACTTTTCTTCGGCGACTTAAGCAGCGGTTTGGTCGGACACATCTTTCTGGGCACGTGTTCTTGGTCAGGGCGCCCACTGTTCGCAGTGGCTTAGTGTCCTCTGTTCTTTAACTTCTGGGGCCCCGAAGGTGGCCGGGCACCGAGCGTCTGCCAGGCAGCGAGGGGCAGCCCTGGGCTGGTGTGTGGGAACTCGAGCCCCAGAACTTGGGGATCAGCTGCGGGTCTGAGCGCCAGGCCTGGCCTCCGGCCTCAGTGTTTACACAGCCATTCGAGGGTCTCGGTGAGCAGGTGAGGAGACAGGGCAGCGTCCACCGGGAGAGCGAAAGCCACGGGAGCTGAGATGGGGCAGCCAGGAGGTGGCGGGGACGGCCAGCCGAGGACGGGGGAGCCGGGCGGGCAGAGGCCAGTCCCCAGAGCAGCCGAGGCCCCGGGCGGGGCCGCTCGGGAAGGGGCCTGGTGGTGGGACGGGCAGGACGTGGCGGGCCTGGGGCACTGCAAAGGGGGGTTGGCGGGGGCCTGCCTTCCCTGTTTCGTCCGCCCGGGGCCCTGACCCCGGCACAGCCACCCTCTGTCCCCCTGCAGTGCTGGTGCCAGGATGCCCAGGTGGCCCCTTGGGTCTGGCGAAGAGTCCAGCTGTCCACGCGTGGCCCCTTGTCCCAGCTCTGGCTCCCTCTCAGACCCGCCCCCCGCCCCCAGCACCACCTCCATCCTCCCGGGCGCCCGCCCCGGTGCCGCGCGCGTTGCGGGGCTGCGTGTCCCTGCCTGGACGCTGGCAGGCTGGACGCTCCGGCCCTTCTTTTCCTGGGGCTACGACGACTTAACTGGTCATCGTGCACGTCCCTCGTCTTCCTCTCGGACCAAAGGCCTCTGGAGGGGGGAGGAAGCCCCTCGTCGGCCCTCGGCCCACTGAGCTGTTCGTGGTGCTTGGCCCCCACACGGTCCTTCCGACCCTGCCTGTTACTCCGCCACTGCTGAGCCCGCCCCGGAGAGAGCAGCTGGTGCCGCAGAGGTGCCGCGTGCAGAGCAGGTGCCGAGACGGTGTCCGGGAGCACGGGAGTCGGTGTGGGTCAGCCACGTGTCTGCAGGTTCCACCCCAGCTGGGGGCCACGCGCCCTCTCCTGCTTGGTTGTAGCCTGATGGGCTGTCCCTTTGCTGATCCAGGTGGATTGAGGTTAAATTGGAAATAAGCCTCGGTAGGTTGGGACGGCCTTCTCGCAAGTCGGTGGGACGGACGCCCAGCGCAGGTGCGCAGAGGTCAGGGCTCAGTCTGTAGGTGGCGGGTGAGGGATTATGGCTGAGAAACTCATCCCCAGTTAAGGAGGCGCAGGAGCCCCTCGAGGTGGGTGCGCCCCTGCTCTGCCGCCTCGTCCAGGCTGCCCTCACCTCTGACAGGCACCAGGTGCCCACCTCCCACAGTGTCGGTGGGGTGTACGCCGTTACCGCGGGGACAGTGTCGAGAATGTGCTCGCAGGTAAGTCCAGGACGGACTTAGTTACCTGAAGGGTGGCTCTTGGAAAGGCAGTGTCAGGACCCCGGGGTTTAGGTTTTGCCCCTGGGTCTGTCGCTAACCGGTTGTGTTAGTTGTCACTAACTAGTTGTGCAATGATTACTAGTTGCTTGCTCTCTCAATTCCTCAGGCCCCTAGTTATAAAACAGGAGGTGTTTGCTAAGTAATCTCTGGAATCTCTGCCGACGGAAAGATGCTCTGAATCCAGGGCGTGTCCGCACCCTGCACTCACCTCCCCGCTTTCCCTCCAGCATCCACTCTGCCTCTGCGTCTCCTCTCGACGTGAATATTCACAGTGCCGACCCAGGCCAGCACCACCAGGGCATTCGGGATGCAAAGCCAGCATTTACCTGCGCAGCCAGGATCTTTACCACTGGAAAGTGGAAAAGTGGAAATCTGATGAATGTAAACATCTTCCCAGTTTGCTTTTTTTAAACAAAAAAATTATTTTTCCAGCCACTTGGAGCCGCCTGACACGGAGGCTGGCTTAGCTCTACTTGTTCACTACTGTCTTCTGCAGAAACAGATGCCGGTGCTGCACGTAATGTGCCTGTTTTCCAAAAAGCCCTTGACTCTTTTAGCTGAATCGGATCCCCGTCCCCAGCTGTACCTTTGGATGGTTTCAGCATAAATTCCCATTGATTTCGGGGTCGATGCACATGTGTAGGTTCAGCACAGGGAGGTTTAACAGAGGGCCCCTTTTTGTTTTTAATGTGGGAAGTTTGCTTAAAAACCATCCAGCAGGGATCACCTCTCCTGCGATCCTGTTTCTCCCCTCGGCTTCCAGCTGCTCCTGCTGAGAATGAAAGACCGCCCTGCGTCCCCTCCTCCGTGTTTCGTGTGATTAAGCTGAACCTCTGGAGGCTTGTGTGCAGGAGGGACATCTTTCCCGGGCGCCCAGCAGCACCCGGCCTACACCGCGCAGGCCGGTCCCATCGTGGTCATCCGGGGCCGCCGTTAGCTCAGCTGCTCCTGTGCCCCTTGCCCTCCGCTGCCGAGTTTGATTTTACAATGACTCGGGGTCCCGAGCCCCTGCTCCCCCAGGCCTCCTCCCCACCGGGTCTTCCACGACACCGGCTGTGCTTCCCTCCCAGGCCCCTGACCGCTGGTCTCCCTTTGGGGCTGCAAGTAATTTAGACCCGGCTCCCCGTTAAGTAGGAACTGGAAAGACACACGTGTTGGAAAGCTGCTTTGCTTTGTTATTTTCCAGTTTCTGCAGAGGTGAGGCATCTGCAGGGGGAGGATGAGGGCCAGACACTGATGAAATGGATAATAAGAGTGCCCCCAGCCCCTCCCCCTCTCTTTCCGGTTCTTCACTCTTCATCTCGTCAAGTGCTCCCTAGATAAGCCAGCTTAATAATTTCTCTCCTGTTTTCTGTGCCACTCCATCATTTTTTATTTAACCAAAGACTGCTTTGGACATTTCATGGGCTGTTGGTTTATAAAATCCTGTAGCTCAGATAAAGTGTTTTAAAATTTTCTGATCTTAAGCATCCTGCAGGGTTGCTTTGGGGGTTAATTAATTTCATGAACATTGCATGTGCCGTGGTGTGGGACAGGAGTGCGAGACGCAGTGTTGGTGGCGGGTCTGTCCTCGCCCGGGGAGTCCTCACCATTCCCTCCGTCCCCTGCACACGTAGGTGCTTGGCGCACCTTTCAGTGAGTGAAGTAAGTTAACCTTGCACATTCCACGAAGGCTGTGTGGCCTGTGTGTGAGCCCTGCAATGCAGCAGGCATGTCTTCCCGGGTCGCGTGTCCAGCTTCAGAATCTCTTGGCGTGTTTAATTGCATCTTCCTTTAACACAGACATCTTTCTCTTGACATTGACCTTCCAGAAGGCTTCTAACAGGTAATATCTATACAGGAAGACCCCCAAACCATGTGATTAATAAGAGCTGTGCAAGGTAGAAGCATTAATAAAGGAGCTAGACGTGGCTTGAAGGCAATCTGTCTTTTCAAACACCAGCTTAGTCATCGGTAGGAAAGGATGTTATTGAGAAGAGTCTCGTGACAAAGGGTTAGGAAAAGCTGAGAGCTGACCTTAAACGAACCAAATCCACGTAAACTTAATTCCTTTTTCTGGACCTAAGTACTCAGGTCTCTGGCCAGAGGTTTTCCAAGACAATAAATATTGACTGTTTGTAGCTTTCGATTGTTTCTTTACAGTAATGGTATTAAGAACTACTTGGGAAAAAGGAGTCAACGATTTTTATACGGATAATGTTATTTTTATTCTTGTTTTCGACGTCCCTTAATAATGAGTAGGTCCATTTCAACTTCCCCGGCTTTCTTGCTGCTCCTCACACATTCCAGGCAAGTTCCCCCGCGGGCCTCTGCATGTGCCTCCCGGAAGCCTGCAGTGATTTCCCTCGATATTTGCATTGTTTCTTTACATAGATTCTCATTCCTTACCTACGTCACTTTCCTTCTCTCTAAGGAACTTCTTTTAACATTTCTTTCAAGGCAGATCAGCTGTTGACAAACTCGCTCATTTTTCTTCTATCAGAAAAAGTCTCTATTTCTCCTTCACTTTTGAAGGATCCAGAATTGCTAGGTTGGTGTGTGTGCTTTTTCTTTCGCACATTAAATGTCTAATTCCATTCCCTTCTTGCTCACGTGGTTTCTGAAACAAAGTCGGTGTAAGTCTGTCCTTGCTCCTCTGCAGCTGCTTTTCCCTGTGGCTCATTCACGATCTTCTCTGTCTGTGGTGTTGTGTAGTTTGAATATGATGTCGTAGGTACAGACTTTGTGGGAATTTCTCCTGCTCGGCGCTCTCCGAGCTCCCTGGACACGTGGTTTAGTGTGCGTCACTCATTTTGAACTTTTTCAGCCATCATGCCTTCAGTTGTTTCTTCTCCTTTTGGTTTTCCCATCACACAAGGTGCACCTTTTTTAGCCGCCTCACATTCCGGGGTAACCTCCCCTGTCTTTTTCACTCTCTCTCCACAGAGCAGTTTTGGGGCCTCTTCCTCAGCCCTGACCAGCCTAGGCCTTCACCGTTTCTGCTACAGTGTTCCAATTTCTAGCATTTCTTTCTGATTCCTTCTGAGCGTTTCCATTTCTCTACTTATACTACCCATCTGTTGTTACATGCTGTCCATTTTCTCTGTTAGCAATCTTAGCATATTGATCATAATTATTTAATATCCCTGGTCTGATAATCCACAATCTATGTTTTGTCTGAGTCTGAGTCTGACTCTGATTTCACTTTGCCTCTTGAGGCAGTGATTTTTGTTTCTGTTTTGTTTTGTTTGCCTTTGAATATGCTTTGTGATTTATTTGTTGCTGAAAGCCAGGCACGATGTATGGGGCAAAAGGAACCGGGGTAGATGGGCCTTCTGTGCGAGGTTCTGCATCTCTCTGGCTGTGAGTCAGGCGGTATTTACTGTTTACGTGACCATGGGAGTCAGAGGCTAGTAGTTTTTCTGTTTGTTTCGTCTCCTCTGTCCTCTTTGGGTTTCCCTAGAGACTTCTTCTTAAATGAATTCTGAGAGGCTCGGTTCTTCACCTGTTACTGCACAGAAGCCCTGCGATGCAGTGGTGAGGCATGGAAGGAGGGGCCCAGCCCCTGGTCTGCGGTCGGGTCTCAGTCCTCAGCGAGCCTGGGCCGTGCCCGTCGCACACGCTTCTCAGCGTTTCTCTCCCTTAAGTGAGCGTGAAGTCTAGAGGGGCCTGGAATTGGGACCACGTACATATCGTTTATGTCTTACAAATGGTGCATGCATAGTATTTGCAGTGTATTATATGTACTACATTATACATGCATTATAAATGCTATATGCGTTTTACATATTACATAAATGTACACAGTTGACCCTTGAACGATGTGAGAATTAGGGTGCCAACCCTCCACACAGGCACGAAAATCTGAGTGTAACTTTACGGTCAGTCCATCATATCTGCGGTTCCACATCCGTGATTAAACCAACCACAGTCCTGTAGTATTTACTACTGAAAAAACCCATGCAGTTCAAACCAGTGTTGTTCAAGGGTCAACTGTATTACCTTAAAATATATAAACATAATTATTTACATACAAATGTGATATATTTTTATATATGGTATAATATTTGGTTATATAATCTTGTAATATCGTATTTGAATACTAATACTTTTTCAGTTCATTATATATGTTACAAAGATAAAGATATAGCTTATCTTTTATCTTTTTGTATGGTATCTTTTTATTGCATAGAATTTAAAAATTAATCTCATCAAGTTTATCAATGTTTTTCTTTATAATGTTTTACTTTATGTACATGCATGGAATATTACTCAGCCATAAAAAGAAGGAAACCCTGCCATATGCAACAATATAATCAGGTTTGAGGATATTGTGCTAAGTGAAATAAGTCAGACAGAGAAAGACAATTACTGTATAATCTCTCCTCCATGTGGAATTTTAAAAAACCAAACCCATGGAAACGGAGAGTCGATTGGTGTTTCCCAGGGCAGGGGTGGGGAAGCCACGAGATGGTCAAAGGGCACAGATTTTCACTTGGAAGATGAGTAGGTGCTGGAAACCTGGTGCCAGCCTGGTGACTGTGGTCAGTAACATGACAGTTGCTGAGAGGAGATCTTAAACGTTCCCACCACACACACACAAAGTGACAGTGTGAGGTGATGGACGTGTTAACTAACCTCATGTGGTCATCATTTCACAGTATATCCGCATAGCAAATCATCACATTTTACACATTAACTTACACAGTGTTACATGCCATTTGTATCTCAATAAAGCTAGAAACATAATAAACATTAGTTCAACTGCAAACAAGGTAAAATTATTTTATAGTTGGTTGCTGCTGGTATGTAGGCACACGGTTTTGTATTTTGACCTTGTGTCTTTCATCCTTAAAAAAAAATCTCGTATTAGTTATACTTGTTTGATTATAGCTTCTCTTAGCATTTTCGTAGATGTATCATCTACAGTGAATATTTGCTGTCTTCCTTTCTAATCCTACGTATCTTGTAATTTTTCTTATTTTGTTAAGTTATCTAGGATCCTCTGTATAGTGTTAAATAAAAGGAGTGATGTGAGACCCATCAATTTTTCAGTATTTCATTTTGCCAAGGATGATGTTTGCTGAATGATTTTACTAGAAAACCTTTATTGAACTAAGGAAGTTGTATGCCTAGTTTTTAAAATTTTTTAAATTTTGAATGGATGAAATGCTTATTCTTGATCTCTGAGATGTTATTGGGTCTTTTCTCTCTTTAGCTCTTAGCAAAGCAAATGACATTGACAGACTTCCTGCTGTAGAAGCACTTTTGCCATTAGGTTAGACCCTTTTGGGTTATGAAGTTTTGTTGATTTCCTTTGTTGGATTCAGTTGCTAATATTTTTTGAGAAGTGAAATTCACTTATTTTTCTTTCTCATATTTTTGTTGTCCAGTTTCAGCATCAAGGTGGCTCTTGACCACAGGAGAATCTTTGTAAGGCAGGGAATACCTGATGCTCTGGGTGCGGGGAGTCTTCTGGGAGCCGAATTCCGATGCAGCCGTTTAACGTCGTGAGAATAGTCAGGTTCTGTTCTCCTCAGTTCAGTTTTGGAACTTTGTATTTTTTCCTGAAAATGATTCATTTCATTTATGTGTTCCAATTATGTTTATATTGTTCATGATTTTCTCCTGTGGTTTTGTGAATCTCTGCTGTGTATATTGTCACAACCCTTTTCCATTCCTAACATTATTTATTTTTGCTTTCTTTTCTTTTTTTTTCTTTTTTAAGATTTATTTTATTGATTGATTGATTGCTATGTTGGGTCTTCGTTTCTGTGCGAGGGCTTTCTCTAGTTGCGGCAAGCGGGGGCCACTCTTCATCGCGGTGCGCGGGCCTCTCACCATCGCGGCCTCTCCTGTTGCGGAGCACCGGCTCCAGACGCGCAGGCTCAGTAGTTGTGGCTCACGGGCCTAGTTGCTCCGCGGCATGTGGGCTCTTCCCAGACCAGGGCCGGAACCCGTGTCCCCTGCACTAGCAGGCAGATTCTCAACCACTGCGCCACCAAGGAAGCCCTTTGCTTTCTTTTCTTTCCTGATAATCTTGATGAGATGTCTTCCGAGTTTACTAGACTTTTCAATTGACCAGCTTCTGGGTTTTTGTCAATGTTCTCTATTGTTTTCCTTTTCATTAATTTCTGCTGTTATGGTGTCTTTCAGATGATTACATTGTCTCAATTTCTTATGGCATTAATTCTCTTGTTTGCCTTTTCTTTTAAATGTTGCCAACATTGCCTCATTATGGATCATTTTCTACGTGGTTTATAATTTTCATTGTAAACTTATCTTCGACGTCTCCCTTCCTCTTGGGAGAACCATATGGAAGACCCAAGAACCCTAAGTGTGGGAAATGTTCCTCCAAAGTGGTTTTAAGGAGACTGATCCCAGTTGGCGTGTTAAGTACACAAGAGTTTTACTGTATTAGGGTGTGACACCCTGTATGATGCAGACTCTTGGTCTCTCTTGCCCATGAGAGATAGTTTTGTTTCCATCCAGGGTCTGAAGACAAGGCATCCTGCCCCCCGCCCCGGCGAGGGCAGGTTGTTCTGACCCACTTGCACGCCAAGGCAGCAGTTCCGTCCTTCATGTGGGTGTCAGGACCCGTGTCTGCACGCCCCGCCTCTCAGAAGCTACCCCACCCGTTGCCGTTCTTGCTTGTGGCTTGAGCTTTGGGTTTCTCTGTTCGGGGGCATCTAGGGTTTCCCTCTGCTTCTTCCCAGTTTAGTAGTGGATCAAAATCTTTGTCCCATTTTATTTAACATGCTTATGCATCAGACAGGGAGCAGTGTCCATGTTGTTTTTACAATGTTGGCTTCAGCCTAAAGTGCCTCTTGACTCTTTTTAAAGTTCTGTGATAAGATGCTTGTTGATTATGAAATTAAGAGTATTTGAAAGTGCACGTTTTTGCCACATGGCTGCTTATAAAGACAACCGCATGTCAGATTTCCTAGACAATCAGACCTCAGATTTTCAGTCCTCCTGAGCGCAGACGTACTGGACAGGCCACGTGTTCTGAATTGGAGTTCCAAAAAAATGGTGACTGTGTAGTTATGAGAAGAATTACTAAATCGATCCCAGTTTTCAGTGAGAGCGTTTTGTCCATCGTGGGTGTGAGGAAGGTTCCGTGTGGAACGGTGGCTGGTAGGCAGGTGTCCGTGTGCACCTCATACCGCAGCTCTCGGAGACCGGAGTCCACTCTGCCAAGCACTGGCACCGTCCTGTCATCTGGGCTCCACGTCAACGGGCCAGGCCTCTGCTGGGACCCAGACGGTGTCGTCGTTTCTGGAGTGGGGAGGGGGAAGGAGCTGGGGCAGGTGAGGGGTCCAGGGCCCCCCCATTTCTGGTTCCGGGTCTGGTGGGGCCTCCTGTCGGTCCCTCTGTGTGTCCCTCTCCTGCTGGGGTGCGGAGGACGGCTGAGCCGCAGACGTCACAGACTGGATGCCGTGCGCGGCTGCCGTGGATCTGGCCCTGCTACCCGGGGTGAACCCCACTTCTTGGGTGGAGGGCACAGCCCCCAAGGCTGCCCTTGCTCAGACCCCAGCTGCGGCTTGAGAGTCCCCAGGCCGCCCACACTTCTGACCACCGACTATAAATTTGGGGTTCCCACAACTCCCTCAGGGTCTGTAACTCCCTAGAGCGACTCGGAGAGCTCAGGAAAGCACTAGCCTTACAGCCAAAAGGGGTACAAACCAGGACCACTGAAAGAAGGGACCCAGAGGACGAGGTCTGGTGGGCCCTGAACGTGGCTTCTGTGCCCCCTCCCCTGGGAGCTGGGACACGCCGCTCTCCCCCATGTCCACTTGTCAGGACAGCAGGGCGGCCAGCCACGATGGCTCCCGAGCCTGATGCCAGGGATTTTATGGGGCTTCACTGTGTGGGCAAGATTGCTGAGTCATTGGCCACGAGGCGGGCACCGGTGGCCAGCACCCCAGCTTCCTCTCCTGCAGGGTCTCTCTGGGGGGCAGCCCTATCCGGAGCCCTCGTTGGCATCAACCACCGGGTATGGTCCAAGGACTCGCCCGTCACAGGGAAATTCCGAGGATTTAGTGGCTCCTCCTAGGAACCGGGACAAAGCAGCCAAATTCTAAACCAGCCACCTAGCTAAACCAGGCGTCTCCCAGCCAGTCACTGCTTCCTGGCCCTCGCCCTCCCCGACCCGGAGGTGAGCTGGGTCCCCAGCCTCATGCCTGGCCTCACCGAGCCTCACGCCTCCCAGATCCTGCCTCTGGCCCAGAACCGTCTGGCCTCCAGCCCCGGCTCTTGTTCTGCTCTCAGCCCAGCGCTGGGCCTACAGCTTGGCCAGCTGCCTCCGTGAATCCTTCCCAGGAGAAGCGCTGAACAGGCGCGTCCCGAGAAGCAGCTCACAGAGGCTTCTCACGAGGAGACCGGCCCCTTCCTCTGCGGAGCCTAGAAGTCAGAGACGGCCCGCCTCTGCTGTGCGGGAACCAGCTCCCCAGCCCGTCCTTGAAGAGTTCGGGCTGGGGGTGTGAAGAGGTCGCTGCCCCCCAGGCCACGTTGGACACGTGGCCTCCCAGGTCCAGAGTTCTGCTCGGCCCTGTCTTTAGCACTGTCGGCCCTCCGGGTGTCGCCCCGGGTGACCAGCGGGAGACAGATGCCTGCTTCTCCGTGAATGTACATGCGAGCATACGTAGGACCTCTTTGTGCTGACAGTCGTACAAACTCACCACCCAGCATTACATGCCCTTTATCCTAAATTCCCCTAGTCTGAGCCTCACAGGATCCAATCCAATTCTAATGCGTGAAAAACTGCCAAGTGTGCCCTTAGGTACGCTGCATGTGATTCAAAACTTTGTAACCTGTCTTTTCTACTCTGGCATTCATCTTTTCAGACTAAACATTTATTAATTACAGACTTTCTCCCTTTAATTTGCTTTACCTTTGCCTTCCTCTGGACTTTATTTTAATTCTGAGACACACACACACATACACACACACAATTAACACACAAATACAACTCACACACATGTACACACACATGCACATGCTACTGCACTGATTTGGTTACTTGATTTGCTACCATTCCATAATATCTCCCCAATATTGAAACTTTTTGCTGTTTTCCTCTGGAAATAATTATGGCTCAAATTAAGTTTGAGGTGATCCCAGCGCCTGGAGACCCAGAATATGACGTGACGTGTCAGTTACTTCAGCAGCATTTCTGCTGCTTCAGGGAAACACACAGCTGCAGCGTTTCTGCCGTCTTCGGGGACGGGACAGGCCCTACTTGTCCGAGATCCTCGTGTCTTGCTCTGTGTCCAAATGAGTCTTAGAAGGACTATTTTGGCAAATATTTAAACCACAGACACTCGTAAGGCCTTCTTTAAAAGATGTAATATATGCTTTTAGTTGATTGATTCATGGAGCTACATTTTAAGCGGATCGTAAGTGGATTGTCAATTTATGCATCTGCCTGGGATTATGTCCTCTTGGGGGCCGAGAACAGTCACCTGTTACGTGGCCCCATGGTTTAATTGTACGTACGATGGGATTTCCTGCCTGAGTTTGGGGTGTGTCCGGTGGGGTCACTTTTCCCTGCAGATGTACCGAGGCAGGTGGCACGGAGTGGGGTGGTGGCCGCACACCGTCCTGGGCTCCCTCTGGGTCCCTCTCGCCCGAGGAGGACCTGCTCTCTCAGGCGTCACACATGCTCACGGGGCGGGGGCACAGGAGGGGCCTGGAGACGGGGCCAGACCCGCCTCAGAGCCCGCCCCGCCCCGCCCTCCCTGACCAGAAGCATCTCGAGCTCCAGGAGAGGCAGTACTTACAGAAGGCGGTGAGAACAGCCAGCTCAGTTGCCCCAGCGCGAGAAGCAGAGGAACCGAGCAACTTGAACGGTTTCGGTGGGGTCGACGCCCCAGCTTCCCAGGGGCGTCTGTCTTGCAGTTTCCCTGCAGCAGTGTTAGCGGGGTCCCGCGTCGCTGCTGTAAAGACCGCCACCCAGGTGCCGGCCCTCTTCTCCGGCACGGTCGACCTTGTCTTCCCCACTTCGTCTCTCATGTTATCTAGCGGCTCCTGACCTCTCTTCCCGTTCCTTTTTTTAAAAACAAATGAATAGTAACATCCGTTGCAGACTCAAGCACCTTTTGAAGGTGTGTGAGGACGCCATTCCTACAAAATATACTCTGCCTGCCCTTATTTTTTCTAAAGTCAGAAGAAGCATTAATTTCCCAGTTCCTGAATATGCATTGGTATTATAATTTTTCATTTAAAAAATAAACATAAAGCAGCTTAAAGGGCTTTTTTTCACACTCTCATTTGTGGACCATATTTTATCACAAAGTGATGGCATTTGGTGCAAACACACTGGTTATAAATGAATATCTTATTATAATTAAGGGCATTTCTGCGACTTTACTGTTTGTTGCTCTACCCTTGGCGAGACCTGTCCTCCACTGAAAACAAAATAGACCCCAAACGTCAAACGTGGGAACCTCAGAGTGCAGGGATGCAAGAAAATTCGGAAAGGTGTAATGTTGGTCCCTCGGCTGCCGAAGCAGCACCACAAGCTGGTGGCCGAAAACTACAGAAACGATGGCCTCACCGCCCGCAGGCGCCGGCAGGGCCAGGCTCTCTGCGGCTCCTCTTCCTCCAGAGAGTCTGGGGCTGCCGCGTCCCTTGGGTCCCCCGGGTGTAGACGCATCACCCCGTCCGCCTCTTCTTCCCGTGGTGTCTTCCCTGTCTGCGTCCAGATTCCCCACTTTCACGAGGACGCCGTCATACTGGGTGGGCTAGGCCCACCCTGTGACCCTGTCTTAACTTGCTCACCCCCGTGAAGGCCCTGTTTCCACACGAGGTCCCGCCACAGGGCCTGGCGCTCAAGCCCAGCGCGTCTCCTGGGGGCCACGAGCACACGGTGTCGGCTGCGCCCTTTCCCGGAGCCGGGGCGTGGGTCGTGGGTTCACCTCACGGGCCTCTCGGGTCTGCCCCGTCTATGCGACTTGCCTCTTCGGGGGGATTCACGTCTGTACTGTTTCACCTTTAAAAGGAACCAGTCTTGACTGGCAGGTGCAGTTCCAGCGTGGCGGTGCCGCCTCGGACAAGTCATCGTGGCTGCTTTCTGCTCGTCCTTCAACTGTTACCCTGGTTGGGTGTTGTTTCTGCTCAGGAAGATGTTTCTTTTGCTCTAACGCAATATTATGATCGTTCTTACTTGTGTGTATGTTTCCTCTCTGCGTGTCTGGCTGTCTTTGGAATTGGTACGCTCATGGTTCACACATCACGTCCTCCAGGTTTTGTCGGGTGTCTGACTGCTTTGTGGTGGGGGGAGAGGTTCGGGGGTCGTGCCGGGAGGGCACAGAGCCCCCAGCCCGACGGGGCGCATGCAGCCCCGTGCTGCACCTCCTCCTCTTCTCGGGGTCAACGTGCCTCCTCCCCACACCCCTGCTCCGGTCACATGTTACATTATGAAGGACGCGGCTCAGGGGCAGGCAGAGAGGAGGGGCTCCAGCTCGGAAGCTCCCCGGCCCCGTGGTTTCGGGGTGTCATGGAGGCTTTGGGGAGGGTCCTACTGGACTGGCTGTGTGGAACCCTTGGCTGTTGCTGACGAGCTCAGCGTCCAGCCTCTCCCCCCGGAGGTTGGGGGTTGAGGCTGAAAGTTCTAGGTCTCTAATCAAGGTTGGGTCTCTCTGGTGACCAGCCCCGTCCTGAAGCCCAAGAGTCACCGCATTAGAACAGAGATGCCCCGTCATCCTTGTCCCTCCAGAGACGTGGGGCTTTTAGGAGCTTGTGCCCAGAAGTGGGGTGCAGGACCAAGGCGGCCTCGGGGTTCAGGAGGCCTGGTGCTGAGAAGCGTGGCTGCCTCCCTCGGGGTCGGTGGGGCAGTGCAGGAGGAAGAAGGTGGCGGACGGGCCTCACCATCGAGGGAGGCTCAGGGGAGACAGGACGGGGTACCGGGGGCCTGCTGTCCCGGGAGGTAGGGCGAGGGCCGTGGGCAGGACAGGCAGATGTCTGCGGTCGGCCTGGAGCAGCCTGGCTTGTCCACCGGCTCGCTGGGGCATCCGAGCGCTCCGAATGGGTGACTGGCTTGAGTGGACAGCCCGATGTTCTGCTTCGGGTGTTGGGACGGCCGCTTTCACGGGCTTGAGGTATTTTCTACCAGGTGGTCTTTGCAGCGTGGGCAGGGCCATGGTCCTCACCCCCTTCAGGGGTCCTGGTCTCCTGCGCAGGAAGGGGGTCTGGCTTCCCCTCATCCTGCTCTGTGCTGCTCCCCTTCTGTGGATTTTGATTCTTCCCTGACGGTGCTGATTTAGTCCTTGTTGCCCGCCCAGTTTTCACGGGGCTGGCCCCTCTGTCCCTCACGTGGTGACCCTGGGGCAGGACGCCCAGCTCCGGTGGGAGAACAGCCCATGAATCAGTGTTTCAGAAAACGCAGGGCCTTCTTCCTAAGGTTGCTGTTCAAAACTATTTTTTTCTTCCAGAACTTTAGTCTTCCCCCCACCCTCCAGTTAACATCAATTAATTTAGTTCACTTCTTCTTCCGTTGTTCCTAATTTTCATTTGATTCCACCATCATCTCTTTTTGGTTTAGGCTGGTTGGTATTCTGGTTATGGTTTCCTTGCCTGTTTTTTCTCCTTCTCTCTCTTATCTAAATGGCTTTCTCCCGACATCTGGGAGAGACAGGCCGGTCGGTCCTTGATGCTGCTTTATGGAGTGCCTCCTCTGTACTTTTTCTCTTCGTTTTCAGTGTTTTAGCTCCTTCTTTGTTTTTCTCCTCAAGCAGATTTTTCACCCGTCTTGTCCATGTAGGTTTTGCAAGTTGACTGGCATTCAAAACAGTGTCGACATAATCTGAGCCCCAGAGATTTCAGGAAAAAATTGTGTGAACGCCGGGCCGTGGGTGGGGCTGCTTGTTACGTGGTGCAGCCCTGCCTTGGGCACCCAGGACCACCTGGTAGAATCGCTGTCTATGGGCTCCTCGTCCACCACGTGGCCCCTGGAGGAGAGGGCGGGTGTGTCGTCAGGCCTCTTTTTATGGAAAACACCACGAGGTCACCCTGGAGTTGAGTGTGTGGAACCACCTGTGTGGCTGGGCAGAGCACTCAGGGGATGCAGGTGCTGCGCTGCAGGGTCTCAGCGGGGCAGGTCCAGAAGCAAAGGCAGCTGTGGTCCCGGGGCCTCTGGTTGGGAGTTTCCGCTGCTTCTGCGTCAGGAGCCCTTGGGGTACAGCCAAAAGGGGTACAAACCAGGACCACTGAAAGAAGGGACCCAGAGGACGAGGTCTGGGGGGCGGCCCTGAACGTGGCTTCTGTGCCCCCTCCCCTGGGAGCTGGGACACGCCGCTCTCCCCCATGTCCACTTGTCAGGACAGCAGGGCACGGCCAGCCACGATGGCTGGAGTTAATGGGCTCTTTGCCTCTAACTGGTAGGTTCCTTTAGCTTATGATCACATAGGAACTGCAAAAGTAAGGCCTTTATACGTGTTTGAGTAAGAGAAGAACAGAAGGAACTTGAGCCAGTGCTGAGACGGATGAGTCTTGCCTCTGAACGGGGTCTGCCCGGCTCAGTTCCGCAAAGGCGCTGCCCCGAGGGGTCCTGCCCGCGTCGGCACAGAGCCCAGCCCCGCCACCCTGACCTGACTGCCGGCCAGAAACCACTACACGTTCTTCAAAAGAGCCCGGGTCACCGGACCAGGACACCTTCTTTGGAACTTTGTGCACGTGTCAGTTCCTTAGTCCCTGGCGTTTTACCTGCAAATTAATATTCTGGGAAACGTATCAGTAGCAGCGCCGTGGGTTCTGTGCTTTTCCCCAAATGAGCACGTGCTCTGGATGAAACCACGACATCTAAATGTCGCGTCAGCCGCTCAGCCCTCCTGCACGCGGCCCCCGGTTTCCATCCGTGCCCAGCCCTGTGCTGCTGTGATGGGCAGGCGTGCGCGGAGCTGGGCGGCAGCGGGAGCGGCTTACAGGACGCTGCTTCCCATGGAGCGCGGCCGCCTCGGGAGGTCCACGGTCACGGTGGGTAACACCGCCTGCCTGTTACAAAGGGAACCAAAGGCAAAGGTATAGACCCAGACCAGGGAAGGAAGCGCCGGAGCAGATCCACCCTGGCTCCGTGTCGGCCGCCTGGCCCAAGGGCCTGCTTTCTGCTCTGTGTCCGTTGCTGCCCGCACACCTCATGGCAAAGCCTTTGTGGAAGAGCTTTAGTTTTTGCTCTGTGTTTTGCTTCTGCTTCTGAATCTCACCTGCCGATACCCCGCGGATCAGCTGAGTAGGGAGATGCGAGCACAGGAGCCGAGGCCGTCCCAGCGGGTCCCCTGTGCATCTCAGCCCCAGTGGGGTTTTTTGCTACCTATACCTGCTCTGTGCGTTGGGCTCGGCCGGGTGTGGACGGCAGGCTACAGCTCAGTGTCTGAAATCTGACCCTGTTTCCGGGGTGCACTGGCCGCAGGAGGGAGAGCCCCAGGCACCACTGGTGTGCCCTCAGGGGAGGGAGATCAGAAACCAGGCCACGCGTGTACCTTGGGGACCTCGGCCTGCAGTTCTTAAGTGTTAAGAATGCTTTTTAGCTAACGGGGCAGGCGAGGTGTGGTCGGTTGCATTGTGCCTGCGCGGCGGTCTCCCTCCACACGGGCAGCGGGCGGGCGGGGGCCGCCCCACCTTTTCTGGAATCAGGCCTTCCACCCCCTCCCCAGACAGTGACGCTCGCCTGCGTCCCTCGGGGGCACAGTCACTCTGACCCTGGTGCCCTGACCACCTTGGAAGAGAAATCTAATCTAACAGCCACAGAGCCACACAACCACCACCGACTAAGCAAGCCGGTACCCTGCAGCCTCCAAGCCCACCAAGCTTTCTGTTTTTAGGTAAAATCTGTTGTTTATTGAGAACCTACTGTGTGATGGCCTTTGTCCAGATACAGGGAAGACACAGGGAGACCGTGGGAAGGCACCGGGTGACGCTCGGCGCCGAGGGCAGGGACACCTTAGTGCGGGGGGCCTTCCCCAGCCCAGCCACGGGCCGGCGGGCTCGAGCCCCCGCGGTCCAAAGGGGACCTCCTCTTCTTCATCCACTTGTCCCCAGAGCCCTCGCTTCTGCCCCACAGCCGGGCACGGGCGGGTCCAGAGCCTGTCCTGGTCATCCTGTTAGCACAGGCCTGGAGGTGCACCTTGGGCACGGCTGGGCTCACAGGTGCAGGATGCGTGTCCGCGGGAAGGCCGGGGTTAGGTCATGTTGTTGTGCCCTTTTCAGTGGCCACAGGCGATCTTCTGGCAGTTTTTTTTCTTTTAAAAATTTAAATGCACACGTTTCCCTAGATCTTTAAACTCCAGAGCCACCGCCTGATGATTTCAGTTGAGGGGAGTGTTCAGGGCAGCTAGCTGCGCTTGTGATTGATCTGCTTCTTGGAATGAGCTGACTGTGGTTTGCCCAGACCAACCAGTCAATTAGGTCAGGCCCTCCATCCAGGTTCCAAGGGCCTGGGTGCATCGCGCCGCTGGCAGCGAGGATCCTGAGCTCCATGGTCCTCCGCTTCTCGGGCATGCACGGGGGCATTTGGACAGAACACGAAAATGGCCCTCACGCTTCAGGGGGGATTGACACGCTGCTGGACACAAGCACTTAGTTCTGTTTACAGCCTCAGCCGGCAGCTGCCAAGGAAAAAACCCCAGCGCCGCGCTCTTTGCGAGCGTGTGTGCATGTGCACGCCTAAGTGTTTGTGAGTGTACGTGTGTGCACGTGTGTCGGGGAGCGAGAGGGAGTGACTCGAGGGGCAAGGGTGATCTGGTGAACACCCGGGACGTGAAGGCTTGCATCGTGATGCCGAGATATGCTGCGGTAATAATTTCACGTTAAAGACATGGGTATCCACAGGACGCAAGGTCAGGGAGCCTCACGTCCACGGTCGTCTTTGCCGTGGTAAACACGGATCCACTGGTGCAGATCACCGGGCGGAGGATGGGCCGGCCAGGATCAAACCGCTCTCTGTCCTCTGCTCCCCACGGTGAGTGGGCACACGCTTGAGGTCTGTGCCTTTGCAAATTTCTGTGAGTTATTTAAGAGCCCAGAAATAGAAAAAAAAAATTAAGTGTTACTTACTAGAAAGAAAAGTATGCACGTCCAAGGCCTGGGGCGGAAACTCTGCTCCGAGGGTTAAGATTCTGGCTCAGCCCTCTGGGGCTGCCGTAACAGAACCCAGCCTGCGTGCAGACAGCAGGAGTTTGTTCTCACCTGTCCTCTCTGGGGTCCCTTCTGAGGGCACTGATCCCATCACCAAGGCTCCCCCCTCGTGAAGGCCCCTCCTCCTTCTATCTCAGCCTCTGGGAGGGAGGATTCAGCATGGATTTGGGGAGACCCAAGCAGACCACTGGACGGTGTCCTGCCCCGGGGGGCGCTCGGGGGGCAGCTGCGCTCCTGCCTGAAGCCTCCATGGGATTCGGGCCTTGTGATTCGGTCACACGCAGAGCCGGCCGCCCCCAGACACGACGCTGGGCATCTCCTCCTCAGAGAGAGGTGCATTGCGGGTTCGGCTGGTGTTCCATCAGCGGACCCCTTTTAGGACAGGACTGGGTGGAAGGGGGACGGGCCCCCGGAGGCCCCGTGATGGGAGACCGTTGGGAGGAGGGGCTGCGCTCCGAGATGGGGAGCTTCTGAGCCACTCGAGCCGGGAGGGGCCGTCACGCCCGGGTGAATCTTCGCCAGGCACCCCCCCCCCCACCCCGGCCCGCTCCCCAGCACTGGCTCCCGAGGGGCCGCATCCTCTCCCTGCTCCTCCAGACGTGGCTTCCCTCCCGGCGCACACCCAAGGCTGACGGGTTCGGGAGCCCGTCGCCTGTCGGGTGCCCCGGAGTAGAGGCCACGCGGAGTGTGTGTTCAGTCCCCTGTGGTGCCCGCAGCCGGGGGGCGAGGCCGGACCACGGAGACCAACGGCCCCCTCCCCCGCTCCCTCCCTTCCCCGGGGCACCTTGCGAGACCACTCGCTCGGTTTGGGTTTAACTCCAGAACAGATGTTGGCAAACTCTGGCCCGTGAACTGGCCACCAGTTTTTATAAATACAGCTTTTGTTGGAACTGGTTTTGTTATTAGACATATCAGTCTCCAGGGCTGCTGTAACCACCACAGACGGGGCGGCTTAAACAACAGAGATTTATTTTTTCAGAGTCCTGGAGGCCGGAAGCCGGGGGTCAAGGTGTCAGCAGGGTTGGTTCCTCCTGAGGCCTCTCTCCTCAGGTGACCTCCTTCCCGCTGTGTCCCACAGGTCATCCCTCTGTGTGTGCACGTTGCTGTCTCTTCCTGTGTCCAAATCTCCTCTTCTTACAAGGACA
This sequence comes from Eschrichtius robustus, assembly GCF_028021215.1. NCBI lineage: Eukaryota > Metazoa > Chordata > Mammalia > Artiodactyla > Eschrichtiidae > Eschrichtius > Eschrichtius robustus. The sequence goes on along the minus strand of NC_090831.1, from coordinate 129,781,355 downwards.
CCAGTCATACCGCGTTAGGGCCCATCCTAACAGCCTCATTTTAACTTAGTCACCCCTCTAAAGGCCCTGTCTCCAAATCAGTCACAGTCTGATGTACTGGGGGCAGGAACTTCAGCATCTGAATTTGGGGGGACACAATTCAGCCCATGATATCAGAGTTAGCAGTTAAAAATACAGGACAACAGTTAAGTTTCAGATAAATAGCAAGTTGTGCATAGGAAATACTTATTTTTAAAAATTCCTATTTATATGAAATTCTAGTTTAACTGGAAAGCTTACCTGACAGCCCTAATTTGAAGCTAGTCATACCCATTCGTGTATATTTTGCCTGTGACTGTTTTCACGTTACAGTGGCTTGAATGAGTTGAAGCCAACCCCAATTCCTTTCAAAGTTCACTTGAAAAATTAGCCACTGCCCTGGGAGAAGGATGTGGAATTTGTAATTACTTCCCAGGACCAGGGCTTTGAGCACAGTACAGAAGCTAAAACAGCACATGAGAGTTAAAAGTCTGCTCCCCTAGACGTTCAGTATTGAGTCTGTATTGACTTAAAACCTCCAAAGACCCGAGACTGTATAATTGGGAGCGGGATCTATATTCTGTATCAATTACCTATATATCCTTCTATCTGTTTTCCTTAAGGACTTCCTAATATTCTCTTTATTAATATGTAGTTGTTTTTGGCCATCATCATTGATTGAGTTTCTCATTGTCTCGTCCTGAATTAGAAAAGTGTTGTCTGTTGGTCGTTATTGTGATTTTTTTCTTTCTTTCCCTTATTACTTGCTGTTTTCATTCAAGGCTTTTGAACTTGTTTTCCTGTAATTACGGTGGCTTGAATCTCATCCAACTCCTTCCTAATACCTGCTGTGTCCTAACAAAGTAAACACAGGCGTTTAAAACTTGAGAAGGCAAAGGATGTCAACAAATTGGAGGGAATTCAGAGAAAGGCACAGAAATGGTTAAGAGCCTGGAAGATTTACTTGTGAGAAAAGTGCAAAGGAGTTAAGTGTGTTTGCCTTGGAAAAGCAGTGACCAAGACGGGCAGAAGCACAGCCGAGAATTTTGAGTGTAACGATCCCAGGAGAGAGGATTATTTTAGGGCTGCAGAAGGAATTTAATGACCAAGAGAGAAAGGGGCCTTTTGACCGGAGGTCAATGGAGGAAGGTCTTCGGTGAAGTTGGGTCCGGCGGAGGGGAAGGAGGAGGTGGGGGGAGACCAGATGCGGCGGGAAGTGAGGTGGCGGGCGGGTAACGGCCACGTTGAGCGAGGCCCCATCCACCATCGGCTCCTAAAGGCCGTAGGGGACCTTCTGCCCTTTGTGCCTAGCAAAGTGCAGCTTCTTGGTGGCCTCTGCCTGGACTTGGCTTCTCCCTGTCTCCATCCCTCATTCCATTGGAGAATCTATTTCTGCCGTGGTCCTGGGAGCGTCAGTGAGGCGGGGTTTGGGGACCTCACCAGCCTCATCAGACGTCACCACGCCGTGCCGATTTCACCTCGGGGATGACCCTGGAGTCTGTTCCAGCCGCTCGGCTGCCGACTGCATCCCCAGTGCAGGCCCATCACGTCCCCCCAACCCAGTCCTGACCCGTCTCTCGCCAGGTCGGAGCCCCCAGTGGCCGCTGGACGCAGGCAGAGCCCGCGGTCCTTCCGGCTGTTCCCTGCCTCGCCCCACAGGCTCCCGGCAGCTCCACACGCTGCTTCTCACCCCCAGGCTCTGCCACTGGAGGTCTCCTGCCTGGAATGGCCCCCCACCCCTCCCCAAGTGAGACCCTGAGAGACGCAGCGAGGGGGCCGCCCTGCGCCCCGCGTCCTCGCCATGTCTCTAGCGTTGCACCCAAGAAGGGATTAAGATGCAGGAACGGAGTTGCATTGAACCGTGGTGATAACAGTACGATGTTCTAGGTAGGAGAGGGCAGCGCTGGACCCTCAGGGATGCCCCTCGGTCCAAACCACACTGAACGAGGGTGGGGCTCAGCCCCGGGCCCTCCGGGAGGAGGAGGGTGACGCAGAAGTCCAGGGTCAGCGCGGTGTCGGAATTCCTGGTGACCCTGGGCAGTAGCCAGGACGGGAGGCGTGGAGCCCAACCTGCAGGGGATGGTCTGGAGAGGCTGGGGGGACAGTGTGATAAGTAGATCTCCCGTGCCTGGCCAGTCTGAGGCTGGCGCTTAAGGCAGCAGGGCTGACCCCCGGGGACACTTTGTGCTGGGCAGGGCTCCTCCTGCATGGTCAGGCTCCGCCGCTTGGTTCAGAGCTGACCGGGCCTGCAGAAGTGTTTAGTGGGCCTGTGAAGGGAGCAGATAAGACCCGCAGCCGCCTTCCCATCAGATGCTTGTCACTAACTCCTGAGGTTGTTTGCTAAACGCACGTCTTCTGTACAAGGGGCTCGCAAGAAATTCTGGTTTCCCTATTTGATGATATTTAAGCTCCCTCTGTCATCCTTGGAATTCTTTAGAGGAAAGAGACTAAGGAAGAAAAAGGAGTCATTGTGTAAACAAGCTGAATCTGTCAGTAGGTCCTGAAGGCAGAGTGTTTTGCTGCATCCTGCCCTCCAGCCAGGGGTCTGTCGTCCGTGACCCTCCGACCCCCATTACATCTTCACCCCCTCTCCTGTGTCCACACCTAGAGGAGAGGGGGCTTACAGACACTCACCCTCTCCTTGCTTCCCTCATGTATCCTGTGACCGATCCATATGCTATTTATTTACAGTGCTCATTATTTTATATTTGTACACTGAAAATACTCGATACAAGATAAATATTATTTGGTGACAAACACATTGTTATGACAACAGAGAGCCCTAGAATCAGGAAAGCCTCCCTTGAGTCTGGGACCCATGTGGCATCTTGTCTGCGGGTCAGGATGACCCTTGGCCCTTGAGGTTGTTCCTGGGAGCTGCACGGTGGGTGGGACACTGGCACCAGACCCTCCTGGTGTTTCTACCCACAGCTCAGACGGATCCAGAGCTGCTTCCCTCATTCTGTGTTACATGCGATCATGCTCATGTTGTAATGTATTCTACTTCCTAATTTTAGTGAATTAATTTCATTTGATTTTTACATTTCTTATAGTCTTTAAAATTTTTTTATTTTTTTATATAATTTTATGAATTGAGGTATAGTTGATGTACAATATTATATGTTTCAGGTGTATAACATAGTGATTCACAATTTTTAAAGTTACTAAATATATCTTTCCATTTATAGTTATTATAAAATATAGGCTATATTCCCTGTGCTGTACAATATATTCTTGTAGCTTATTTATTTTATACATAGTAGTTTGTACCTTTTAATTTCCTACCCCTGTCTTGCCCCTCCCCAATTCCCTCCCCCCACTGGTAACCACTAGTTTGTTCTCTATATCTGTGAGTCTGCTTCTGCTTTGTTATATTCACTAGTTTGTTTTATTTTTTATATTCCACGTATAAGTGATACCATACAGTAGTGGTCTTTCTCTGTCTGACTTATTTCACTTAGCATAATAGTGTCCAGGCCCATCCATGTTGCTGTAAGTGGCAAAATTTTATTCTTTTTATAGCTGCATAATATTCCATTGTTTATACATACCCCACATCTTTATCCATCCATCTGTTCTTGGACACTTAGGTTGCCTCCATGTCTTGGCTGTTGTAGGTAGTGCTGTTGTGAACATTGGGGTGCATGTGCCTTTTCAAATTAGTGTTTTCATTTTCTTCAGACAAATACCCAGGAGTGGAATTGCTGGATCATATATTAACTCTATTTTTATTTGTTTGAGGAACCTCCATACTGTTCTCCATAGTGGCTGCACCAATTTACATTCCCACCGACAGTGCAAGAGGGTTCCCTTTTCTCCGCGCCCTCTCCAGCATTTGTTATTTGTAGACTTTTTTGATGATGGCCACTCTGACAGGGATGAGGTGATATCTCACTGTGGTTTTGAATTGCATTTCTCTGATGATTAGTGATGTATAGCATCTTTTCATGTGCTTGTTGGCCATCTGTATGTCTTCTTTGGAAAAATGTCTATTCAGCTCTTCTGCCCATTTTTTAATTGGGTTGTTTGTTTTTTTGAGTTAGTAAGTTATATGAGTTGTTTATGTATTTGGGATATTAACCCCTTATTGGTCATACCATTTGGAAATATTTTCTCCCATTCAGTAGATTGTCTTTTCATTTTGTTGATGGTTTCCTTTGCTGTACAAAAGCTTTTAAGTTTAACTAGGTCCTATTTGTTTATTTTTGCTTTTATTTCCTTTGCCTTAGGAGACAGATCCAAAACATATTGCCATCATTTATGTCAAAGGGTGTTCTGCCTATTTTCTTCTGGGAGTTTTATGGTTTCTAGTCTTACATTTAGGTATTTAATCCATTTTGAGTTTCTTCTATGTATGGTATTAGAAAAAGTTCTAATTTCATTCTTTTACGTGTAGCTGTCCAGTTTTCCCAGCACCACTTGCTGAAGAGACTGTCTTTTCTCCACTGTGTATTCTTGCCTCCTTTATCGTAGATTAATTGACCATAAGTGTCTGAGTTTATTTCTGGGCTTTCTATCCTGTTCCATTGATCTATGTGTCTGTTTTCGTGCCAGTACCATACTGTTTTGATTACTGTAGTTTTGTAGTATAGTCTGAAGTCAGGGAGCATGATACCACCAGCTCAGTTCTTCCTTCTCAAGGTTGTTTTGGCTATTCAGGGTCTTTTGTGTTTCCATATAAATTTAAAAAATTTTTTGTTCTAGTTCTGTGAAAAAATACCACTGGTATTTTGCTAGGGATTTCCTTGAATCTGTAGATTGTCTTGGGTATTATGGTCATTTTAACAATATTAATTCTTCCAATCCATGAACACAGTATATCTTTCCATCTGTCTGTGTTGTCTTCAGCTTCTTTCATCAGTGTCTTATAGTTTTCTGAGTACAGGTCTTTTACATCCTTAGATACGTTTTCCCCCAGGTATTTTATTTTTTGGATGTGGTTGTAAATAGGATTGTTTCCTTAATTTCTTATTCTGATAGTTCATTGTTAGTGTACAGAAATGGAGCAGATTTCTGTGTATTAATTTTGTATCCTGAAAATTTACCAAATTCATTGATGAGATCTAGTAGTTTTTTTTGGTGGCATCTTTAGAATATTCTATGTATAATATCATGTCATCTACAAACACTGACAGTTTTACTTCTTCCATTCCAATTTGGATTCCTTTTATTTGTTAGTCTTGTCTGATTGCTGTGGCTAGGACTTCCAAAACTATGTTGAATAAAAGTGGTGAGAGTGGGCATCCTTTTCTCGTTCCTGATCTTAGAGGGAATGCTTTCAGTTTTTCATTGTTGAGTATGATATTAGCTGTGGGATTATCCTAAATGGCCTTGATTTTGTGAGGTATGTCCCCTCTATACCCACATTCTGGAGAGTTTTTAATCATAAATAGATGTAAATAGATGTTGAATCTTGTTACAAGCTTTCCCTGCATCTATTGAGATTATCGTATGGTTTTTATTCTTCAGTTTATTAATGTGGTATATCACATGGATTGATTTACAGATATTGAAAAATCCTTGCATTCCTGAGATAAATCCCACTTGACCATGGTGAATGATCCTTTAAATGTATTGTTGGATTCGGTTTGCTAAGATTTTGTTGACGATTTTTTCATGTACATTCATCAGTGATGTTGGCCTGTAATTTTCTTTCTTTTTTTTTTTTTTGTGATACCTTTGACTGGTTTTGATATCAGGGTGATGCTGGCCCCAGAAGGAGTTTGAAAGCATTCCTTCCTCTGTAATTTTTTGGAATAATTTGAGAAGGAGAGGCGTTAACTCTTCTCTAAATGTTTGGTAGAATTCACCTGTGAAACTATCTGGTTTGTTTCTTGGGAGTTTGTAAAATTACTAATTCAATTTCATTACTGGTAATTGGTCTGTTCATATTTTCTATTTCTTCCTGATTCAGTTTTGGGAGATTGTACAATCTAGGAATTTGTCCATTTCTTCTAGGTTGTCTACTTTCTTGGCATATCATTGTTTGTAATAGTCTCTTATGATCCTGTGTATTTCTATGGTGTAGGTTGTAACTTCTCCTTTCCCATTTCTGATTTTATTGATTGGGGCCCTCTCTCTTTTTTTTTTTTTGATGAGTCTGGCTAAAGTTTTTTCAATTTTGTTTATTTTTTCAAAGAACAAGCTCTTATTTTCATTGATCTTTTTATTGTTTTTTGGTTTTTGGTTTTTTTTTTAAAGTTTCTATTACATTTACTTCTGCTCTGATTTTATGAGTTCTTTCCTTCTACTAACTTTGAGTTTTTTTGTTCTTATTTTTCTAATTCCTTTAGGTATAATGTTATGTTGTTTATTTGAGATTTTTCTTGTTTTCTGAGATCAGCTTTATCACTATAAACTTCCCTCTTAGAACTGCTTTTGCTGTGTCCCATTGATTTTGGATCATTGTGTTTGTGTTTTCATTTGTCTCCAGGTATTTTTTTATTTTCTCTTTGATTTCTTCAGTGGTACATTGGTGTTTTGTAGCATATTGTTTAGCCTCCATGTGTCTGAGATTTTTTGTAGTTTTTTCTCTTGTAGTTGATTTCTAGTCTCACAGCATTGTGATCAGAAAAGATGGATATGATTTTAATCTTTTAAAATTTACTGGCGCTGACATGCTGACAGTGGGGCCGGTCCTGGTGCTAATGAGCTGGAGGGAGGACTGCACAGTGGCTCTTGCCTGCACCAGTGTCCACGTGGCAGAGCGAGCTCCCAAGGTGGCTGTGCGGCGTCTCTTCCCCAGGGGGAGCTGCGGTCGCCTCCCGCCTCTTGCGGACTTGCCCAGATCGGCGGGTGTGTCTAACCCAGGCTCCTTTCAAATTAGTGCTCCTGCCCTGGGTCCCTGAGCTGTGAGATTCTGTGTGCGCCCTTTAAGAGTGAAGCCCCTATTTCTCACAGCCCTCTGGTTCTCCCGAAAGTAAGACCCGCTGGCCTTCAAAGCCAAACATTCTTGGGGCTCGTCTTCCCAGTGCAGGACCCCAGGCTGGGGAGCCCGATGTGGGGCTCAGTCCCCTCTTGCCTTCGGAAGAATCTCTGCAATTGTAATTATTCTCCCATTTGTGGGTCACCCTCCCAGGGGTATGGGATTTGACTATATCATGACTCCGCCCATCCTACCCTTCTCATTGTGGTTCCTTCTTTATATCTTTAGTTGTAGAGGATCTTTACCGGTAGGTTTCAGTCTTTTTCGTCATTAGGTGTTCTGTAAATAGTTGTAATTTTGATCTGAGAGGAGGTGAGCTCAGGGTCTTTCTCTTCCTCCATCTTGGCCGACTTTCTCTACGTTTCTTATGTTCTCAAAGAGAAACCAACTGAATCTTTGAGTAGAGATGGTTTCTACCAAACACGGTGATGTTACAACACGTGGGACAAAGCTCCCACAGAGATCTTCCACAGAGACAGACATTTTCTGAAGAAAATTTCAAGTCCAAGGCACACTGTATGTCACAGACTACGAAATCTTTGAGCCTTACAGATTTATGTAAAAACAGTGAAGTGTCTCCTTACCCAGGAGTCAGTTCCACGTAGGTGCCATCAGAGCACACGCGGCCCTCGGTGCTGCCGTGCCGTGTGAGAGTGACACCTGACAGCCGCAGGGCCCTGTCTGATGGTCAGGTGGCCGCCCGTTGTGGGTGTTCTTCAGCCTCAGTGCCCGTGGTGGGCGTGCACGCCTCCCAGTCCCCCTGCAGTCCCAGTGTCCCTCGAAGAGGAATTGGGCTGGTCCTCCTCTTCGCCTTCACCACCTGTTGTGAACGTCTGCAAAGCCTTCTCCATCTTGGCCAGATAATCAGAATGTCGCAGGAACCCTCCCAAGGGCTCTGGGCTGGTGACGGCCACACCTGGCAAGAGCCCACGTCTTAGGGACACTGGGGAGGGTGTGCTGTCCCTCGGGGCCAGTCCCACCAAAGGGATGGTCTTGGAGCAGAGACTCAAGTCCACTTAACTCGGGTGTCCGCATGTTGCTGCAGTCCGATGTTGCTGCAGTGAGGAAAAGGAAGACAGGAACGGACTCTCTGAGAGGCAGTTTGTTGGCACAGACGAGTCATGTCTGCATCCCGCCGTGCGTGGCAGGTCGGCTGGCCAGTCAGGTGCTGGCGTGTACTTAGAAAAGACAGTGGGCTCAGGCATGGGCCAGACCTGGTGTGGGTGGGCCCTGGGGGCTTCTGCGTGAGGGTAGGATTGCCGTCACTCAAGTTGGAGGGACCGTGGGGCTGTGTCCCTCCCACCTTCCTTCCCCGTCCACCTCCATGGCCTTCTTTTTTCTCGGATTTATTGAGGAATCGTTGACAAGTAACATTACAACGTATGACGATTTGCTACACGTATACATTGTGAAACTGTTCCCCAAACCAAGTTAACTAGCACATCCGTGCTAGTTAGTTAGTTACCTTTTTTCCCCTCTTCTCGGTGAGAATGCTTGAGTCTGCCCTCTTACTAGCCCATTTCAGGGGCACGACACGGCGTTACTAGCCACAGTCTCCGCACGGCATATGGCATCCTCAGGACGCGCTGCGGCTCGCTCTCAGGGAGGGGCCTCCCACGAGGGCCTGTCGCCCGGCTGCTGGGAGGAGGGTGCTCCCCTCACCCAGCCCTTTTCTTGGCTGCTGGCTTGTTCCTCGATTACTGCCCATGCATTTTAACGTGAACTTAGGCAGAATCGGGGCAGTTAATTTCGAGAAATGAGAAAAAGAGCATAAATTCTTCTGAGGCACTTTAAAACCAAACCTAACGCAAACGTGACCACCCCTTCCAGCACTGCTTCTTCTCAGAGCCCTGGGGTGGCACCAGCGCAGTCAGGAGACCTGGGGGAGAGAGCCCTCTGTGCCCTGGGCCTGGGTCCTTACCCCCACGGAGGTCCCCACGGCGTCCCCAGCCTGGCTGCCGGGTGCTGACTCAACCGGGTTCTCAGGACGTTCCTTCTCCCCGACTTGAGGACGGCCTCTCTGTTTGACGTTCCCTGTTGGGAAAATCAACAGTGGATAATTATCACGACCTTTCTTCTCTAACAAGTTTAAGCCACACTTGTCAGGAGGTGCTGGCGTTCATTTGCAAATGCACCTCTCTATAATCTTCAGGCAGAAAATTCATTTCAAGAAGCACCATCCTGCCCTTTGCCATAGTGTTTATTAACGTTATTAATCTGATTTAAGTAAAAATTATCCTTTATATTGCTTCCCACATATGCACATTTTTCCCTTTAAAGTTGGGAGGTTATACCAAATGCTGTGTTTTCCTTTCCTGCAAAGATGTACAGGGCTGTTTTAACACGGATTAGTCCAAGTGCAATAGGGAAGCACTGTGGGTGGTGAAACGCACTGATCATTTGTATGATTAGTTTCACCTTGTAGCTGTGTCTCCGAAAATGCAATTAACAGTTTCATATTCAGCTTCGCCAGCTTTTATTTCTGCTGCGTGCTGTGCAGCATTTGCATCATAAAAAAAAAACTAATTGGTAAACACAGTCTTGCCAGCTTCTCTGCAATCCACCCCGTTCTCTTCACGTTAATTGGCTCAGCTTCAACACACACTGGAAGGAATTTCAAAGGCTGCTGCAGATGAGAGAGCTTGCGAGCACTTGTGTTTCACAGGACCGGCTCCAAGGAGACTGGGGGAAAGTATTTTAAATTAATGCCGAATACAGGCAACTCTCTTGTCCAGTAGTTGCCATGGAAACCATTTTGTCTGCTAATCTGACGGGGGTGTGTGTGTTTACTGGGATTCCTCCCTAATGACCTTCAGAGAGGAAGTGGGCTCTGAGGGCCCAGTGCCCTCGGCCGCTGAGGGAGGACCCCCTGGACCACTTCTGTGCCTCTCAGCCACATCCTTTCTCTGCCCCAGCTCAGCCCGGGAGCGCACTACCCTTCTGCACGCGCGTGACCCCAGGTGGCAGCGCTGCGGGCAGAGACGCACACGTCCCACACGGAGACGCGGTTCCCTGTGCAGGAGCGTCACCCGCTGTCCCCTCCTTTCCACTTCCCTACTCGTGAGCCTTTCACAGCATAGATGGCGCCTTAGAGATAAGCTTGGTTTTTCTTTCTCTCAGAGAAATGCTGGTTGTTGGCTTGAATGGACAGGGTCTTGGAAGCAGTTCTTGTTCCTCAAGTAGGGGGCCATCCCGTGCGACCCGCGTGCCACATGTTTTCCATGGAAGCTCACAGAGCCTGAGCGGCTGGGGCGACAGTCCACTCAGGGTCATTCCCTGCAGCCTGTGAGGCGCTCAGAACTTGCCCAGTGACAGGAGGTTCCCCTAGCCTTAAAATTAGACCCTTGTTTTCTCTGCTCTCCTCCTCCTGCCCTCCCCTCCCCCTTCTCCTTCCCATCTCTCCTCTCCTTTCCTCTCCTCCCCTCCCCCTCCTCCTAGATCCTAGACTCTGGCTGCTCCATGTTAATTACCAGGCCCTAAGGAATAGATGTTTCCCCTTACTGTTTACCCTGAGGACTGTCAGACAATTGTAATGGAGGTATTTGTTATTTGTTTTGAATTCCTATAAATAGCTATTTGCTTGATCACAGAAAAAAGGAAGAAAGACCCCATATGTTCAGCTTCCTTTGAAAGTGGATTCTAAATATGTAGATGGAGAGCAAGGGAGGGGGATGGGTGCGGGAAGCAGGTGTTCCTCCCTGTCGTGGGCAGGTAAGAGTGAAAGGAATTGTGAGACAGGGTCATAGTGCAAGGACGCAGAACCAGGCTGAATCCAAACTGAGCAAACAGGGGTCTCCAGCACCCCTGCTTCCCCATCAGACACTGAAGGTAGTGCCCCCCACCCCAGCCCTCCTAGAGACACAGTTCATGCTTCAGTCCTGTCCTCTCTCTCACTTGTCACAAATTTTCTAAAAGTACCTTGAATACTTCTTTATCAATAGACTGGGAATTCACTAATTTTAGTATTTAGGTTAGAAATAAAATGAACAAATGAGGACAAATGGAGAAAAGGTAACAAGATATTATGGTTTAGAGAAACTCAAAGATAGGCAATCAAGTCATTGGATCCAACATGGAACACAGATGGGGTGTGGATTGGCGCTCGGCCGTGCTTGTGAAGACAGGTCAGCTAAGTGCTTGAGCTTCCTGGGCATTTGGAGCTACAATCTTTTTCTTCTGCTCTGTCCAAGCCTCCAATTTCAGCTATCTACTTTTCCCTGTGGGATTTTCAAGATAAAAGGGAAGAAAAAGAGAAACAAATGAGAGAGTAGAAGAGGAAGAAAGACTCTGAAAAGTTTATATTATGTTAAAAATTAGGAACTGAACGTAAGTTTTTGAATTTAAAAAAGAGATTTCAGGGAAAACAATAGCCTTAACTCTTTTTTTGTTTTGGAACAAAGGGAAAGATAGATGAATAGAGGTAGATAATGGATGGATGGATGGTGGATGGATGATGATGATGGATGGTGATTCATGGACATATGATGGATGGGTGATTGATGGATAGATTGGATGGATGGTGGATGGATGGATGGACAGATGATGGATGGATGGAGGATGGATGTCTAGATGGATGGATGGTGGATGATGGATTGAGGGATGGATGGTGGATGGTGGATGGATGAATGGATGGTGCATGAATGTATGGATGGATGGATGGATGATGGCTGGATGGACAGGTGAATGGATGGATGGATGAATGATGGATTAATGGTGATGGACAGATGATGGATGATTGATGGATGGATAATGGATGAATGGATGGATGGTGGATGGGTGGATAGATGAATGGATGGAAGATAGTGGATATGAAAGGAACATGTTCAGCAGTGGCCAACACCCCTACAAATCCTGCCTAATGGAATGTTAGCTTGGAAACTTGACCAATCTGCTTGGGAGCTGACTGGCTGAAAGAGAAGGCACTGGGCTATGATTCTGAAGTGGAATTCAGGGAAGAGTTTTCCTTCAAGAAGCATGCCATTCAGCTGATGGGAGCCTTGGTGAGCTGGAGCATGAGTGGTAACATTAATTTTTCTCGTCTGGCTAAGTTTTTGGCAACCCCAGTCATTTCCTCCTGTCAGTGGAGCAGCTCTCCAGGGCCCAAGGACAGATCCTGATCTCCATCATGAGCATCATGGGTTGAAAATGCAGGCGGTTATGAACAATGAGCCCTGCAGATGGGCATTTCCCTCCGAGCACTGCAGGTGTACATGCTCCTCTGAAGCACATGTGAGGACAAATGTAAAAGGGGCTGGCCCACTGTCTGTTGGGGGGGAAGATGGGTACAGAATCTGTTCTAAGTCTCTGATCGCTGTGACTGAATGTTGGTGCACCACCAAATCCCGGATGCTGAAATCTTAACCCCTGGTGAGACGTTAGGAGGTGAGGCCTTTGGGGGTGATGAGGTCATGAGGGTGGAGCCCTATTGATGGGATTAGTGCCCTTATAAAAGAGAAAGGTCCATGAGATCATTCTTTCCCCATAATGAGAGAGTGTACAGTGAGAGGACAACCATCTGTAAGCCAGGAGGAGGGCCTTCACTATAAACCTGACAATGCTGGCACCAGACCACAGACGTCCCGACTCCAGAACCATGAGAAGTAATCATCTGTGGTTTAAGCCGCCCTGCCTGCGGTCCTGTTAGAGCAGCCGAGCTGACAAACTCTGATCCCGGGTTTATTTATCTCCCCTCGCCACCATGTCACATCCAGAATGCTGTGCTCTGACGCCGAGCACATTTAAACTGCCCCACCCCCCCCACACGGGTGCTCTGAGCCCAACATCTATCGTCTTCTTCCTTAGTCGTAGAACCGTAGTTGAGTTTGGGCTCCCCTTCATCTAGGGGAGGCCACTTGACTAAGTCCTGGCCAGTTGGCATCAGCCAGAGTGTTCTGCACACATTCTTTGTTCCTCCCTCATTTCTGTGTCTTCCCATTTCTAGAGTGTAGATGTGATGGCTGGAACTGATGCCACACCACGTTCCATGAGGTGATTTGGGAACTGAGGCCATAAAACAAGAGCAGCAAGAGAGGGAAAGGAGGGCTCACAAACCCAAGCCCACATATTAGCCCTGAACTGCCAACTTCCAAGTTTTATGTGAGAGACAATCTGCTATGTTGTTACTTGGGTCTCTCCTGTCACTTGCAGCCAAAGTCAGTGCTAGCAGAGACCAGAGACAGCATGTGACTTTAGCTGATGTGGGTGTAAATGGAATCCCACTCACCCCACCCCAAGCTGATTACTTGATACACCTTAAAAAAATCCCCCTTCTACATTTTGTGAATTTTGGTAGTTCTTCCATGGGGATTTATTATCCCTTACTTTATAATTTTCTACTCTGGTTAACTAAACACCATAGTATTTTTTTGAAACATTGCTGCCTAAGTTCTGCAGGCTTTCTTGCATCTGCCTCACTGTGACTTACTGGGTATGACATTATCATTACGTCCTCTGCGTATCACACGTGGTCACAGGTGTTTCTTCCTTCTTCCTCCATTTATCCACTCACACACCCAGCAGATGTTTTTAAACATCCTCTCTGTAAAAAGTGTATATCAAACTCTATGAAAAATACACAGCTCTGGGCCCTGCCCTCTATGCTCCTACAATCTGTTAAGGAAGGTTCTAGAAAGGGAAAAATTATCTCATGATTACACAATAAATGACTGTATACAAAGCAGAAATTTGAGTGACTTTCTTAATAACCTTGAATTCAACCACATGAGTAAAGGGCTTCTGTTCATTGTGCCCTGTTGAGTCTGAAATCCTTGGTAAGTTATGAAATGGCTATTTTTGCTCTCTTATTGTTACAGTTTTCTAAAAAGGAAGGGAGGGAGGAAGGGAGGGAGAAAGGAAGGAAGGAAGGAAGGAAGAAGGGAGAGAAAATGAAAGAAAAAAAGAATTCTACACTATGATTAGACTGAGGAAGAGCTGGAAAAGGCACCTTACTGTAAAATAATTACCTATGACCAACTAAACCAGTCTTTAAGCCATTTTGAGTTTATTTTTGTGTATGGTGTGAGGGAGTGTTCTAACTTCATTGATTTACATGCGGCTGTCCAGCTTTCCCAGCATCACTTGCTGAAGGGACTGTCTTTTCTCCATCGTATATTCTTGCCTCCTTTTTCGAAGATTAATTGACCATAGGTGGGTGGGTTTATTTCTGGGCTCTCTATTCTGTTCCACTGATCCATATGTCCACTTTTGTGCCAATACCACGCTGTTTTTTTAAATTTATTTATCTAATTTATTTATTTTTGGCTGCGTTGGGTCTTTGTTGCTGTGCGTGGGCTTTCTCTAGTTGTGGTGAGCAGAGGCTACTCTTTGTTGTGGTGCGCAGGCTTCTCATTGCAGTGGCTTCTCTTGTTGTGGAACATGGGCTCTAGGCGCACAGGCTTCAGTAGTTGTTGCACGTGGGCTCAGTAGTTGTGGCTCACGGGCTCTAGAGTGCAGGCTCACGAGTTGTGGTGCACAGGCTTAGTTGCTCCGGGGCATGTGGGATCTTCCTGGACCAGGGCTCAAACCCATGTCCCCTGCATTGGCAGGCAGATTCTTAACCACTGCGCCACCAGGAAAGTCCTACCACGCTGTTTTGATTACTGTAGCTTTGTAGTATTGTCTGAAGTCTGGGAGGGTTATGCTTCCAGACTTGTCCTTTTTCCTCAAGATTGCTTTGGCAATTCTGAGTCTTTTGTGTTTCCATATCAATTTTAGCAATATTTGTTCTATCTGTGAAAAATGTCATGGGTAATTTGATAGGGGTCACATTAAACCTGTAGATTGCTTTGGGTAGTATGGCCATTTTAACAATATTAATTCTTCTGATCCAAGAGCATGGGATATCTTTCCATTTCTTTGAATCATTTTCAGTTTCCTTTATCAATGTTTTATAGTTCTCAGCATATAAGTCTTTCACCTCCTTGATCAGGTTTATTCCTAATTATTTTATTTATTTTTTGATGCAATTTTAAAAGGGATTTTTTTTTAACTTTCCCTTTCTGATATTTCATTGTTAGTATAAAGAAGTGCAACCAATTTCTGTATGTTAATCTTGTATCCTGCTACCTTGCCGAATTTGTTTTTCAGTTTTAGTAGTTTTTGTGTGAAGTCTTTAGGGTTTCCTATATATATTATCATGTTGTCTGCATATAATGACAATTTTACCTCTTCTCTTCCAATTTGGATACCTTTTATTTCTTCTTGTCTGATTGCTGTGGCTAGGACTTCCAATACTATGTTGAATAGAAATGGTGAGAGTGGGCAACTTTGTTTTGTTCCAGATTTTAGCAGGAAGGCTTTGAGCTTTTCACCAATGAGTATTATGTTGGCTGTGGGTTTGTCATAAATAGCTTTTATTATGTTGAGATATGTTCCTTCTATACCCACTTTGGTAAGAGTTTTTGTCATGAATGGATGATGAATTTTGTCAAATGCTTTTTCTGCATTTATTGAGATGATCGTGTGGATTTTGTCTTTCTTTTGTTGATGTGGTGTATCACATTGATTGATTTGCTTATGTTGAACCATCCGTGTGACCCTGGAATGAATCCAGTCTGATTGTGGTGTATGATCTTTTTTTATTTATTGTTGGATTCGGTTTGCTAATATTTTGTTGAGGATTTTTGCATGTATGTTCATCAAAGATATTGGCCTGTAATTTTCTTTATTGGTAGTGTCTTTGTTTCGTTTTGGTATCGGGGTGATGGTGGCTTCATAGAATGACTTTGGAAGTGTTCCCTCCTCTTCAGCCTTTTGGAAGAGTTTGCGAAGGATTGGTATAAGTTCTTCTTTGTATGTTTGGTAGAATTCCCCAGTGAGGCCATCTGGTCCTGGACTTTTGTTTTCAGGGAGGGTTTTGTTTTGTTTTTTTATTACAGATTGTTTTTCACTTCTAGTGATCAGTCTGTTCAAATTATTTCTTCTTGATTCAGTTTTGGTGGGCTATATATTTCTAGAGACTTGTCCATTTCTTCTAGGTTGTCCAATTTGTTGACATATAATTATTCATAGCATTCTCTTATGGGTTTTTATATTTCTGTGGTACCAGTTGTGATTTCTCCTCTTTCATTTCTTATTTTAATTATTTGGGTTCTCTCTCTTTCCTTCTTAGGGAGCCTGCCCAGGGGTTTGTCAATTTTGTTTCCCTTTTCAGAGAACCAGCTCTTGGTTTTATTGATTTTTTCTATTGTTTCTTAATGTCTATTTTATTTATTTCCTCTCTCATCTTTATTATTTCCTTCCTTCTGCTGACTTTAGGTTTTGTTTGTTCTTCTTTTTCTAATTCTTTTAGGTGGTGGGTTAGGTTGTTTATTTGAGATTTTTCTTGTTTTTTGAGGAAGGCCTGTATTGCTATGAACTTTCCTCTAAGAATTGCTTTTGCTGCATCCTGTAGATTTTGTAAGGTTGTGTTTGTTTTGTATTCTTTAACTTTATTTCTCTTGGCCCACATCTTCTTATGAACCAAAGCATCATAATATGTCCTTAGCCTACTCTGTAGTTTTCTATTACCGGATGCTGTTATTCTGGTCGTGATGATGATCTGATTGTTCAGGGTTCTTTTAAACATGTGCTCCCTCATCTGGTTGGAAGATGCTTTGAACTGGAATGGAACCAAACACATGTGCGCCTGTGATTGAGGGTATTAATACTTTAAAAAACCATTCCAATAAAGGATTTCAGAAACAAAGATAACAGAGAAGAGCTTCTATCAGCTCTTAATGATAATTGGGAGATAGAGACTATGGTGCTGTTCTTTTATAAAACTCCCCATGTTTAAGCATCATGGGGAAGCAGAGGCCACTGTGAGAGTCATTTTCAATGTCACAGAGAGGCCCATTCTGTTTTCTTTAGCAGTGACATGCAGACGGGATCTTGTGTTGGTAAAGACACCATGGAAATCCCATAATGAACATCTTTGATCATTTTCAAGGACACCTTTCACTGTCACATTCCATGATCCCATTTGTGTTCGTAAATTGGTGAACTTCTAAAACCTTCTGTGTGCAGAAGTGGGTTTTATTCAAAGCAGAAAGATGCTATTAAAGTAGGGATGTCCCTTCCCTTGCACAGCCAGATGGAACCATTTGGAACAGGGGCAGCAGCCTCCTTGTCGCACAGCGTCTCAGGCCTTGGGTTTGACACCAAAAGCACCGTGCTAATATATGCAATGAGGACTCTTGAGTCATCAAGAATAAATTAGTCTCTGTTCATTCTACCAGGCTTAAGGCATCAGAGAAATAAGCAATGCTTTTACAAAATAGACTTCCATTTTAAACCTCTCAAATGGGCGCTTATGTAGGTATGTTTTAAGTTATCCTGGAAATATCTTTTTTTGGAATAACTTTTACCTAATTAATGCTAAATAAATGAGGTGCTACCGTATCTTCTCTGAAACCTGAGTTTTTCTATGGTTTTCAATATTTGCAAGACTCTTCCATTGCCTGTTACCTGCACACATGGGGGTCACTGTGAAATGGAATTGGCACCAACCTCTGTCCCCCACTTTAACCACTGATCTTGGGATTCTTACTTTTTCAAGTATAGAAAAGATGTTGTGTGTGTAACCGACAGGGAAAACACCCAATGCTGTGAATTCAACTTTAAAAATCGAGGGTTTGTGTATCTGTGGGTCCATTTTAGGCATCTGTGGACCAGGGGGTGAGTGCTGAGCCAGTGGGTACACCTGTGTGTGAGCAAAGGCTTTTCACCCCCAGGACCCTCTGCTCTTGGGGAGCAGACAGACGCCCCCACGAGCCCTGTTGAGACTTCGCCCTGAGGACCAGTGGGGATGCCCATGCCCAGGGCAGTCCTCCCACAGTGCCTGGATGGGAGACGACAGTGTAGACGGGAGGAAGTCTCTACCAGAGGCACAGGCATGCAGGGAACGGGGAGGACGGGGAGGTGGGGAAGCGGCCCCGCTGGGGCTGGGGGACGGCGTCTCCCCAGCAGGATGAGCTGGTGCAGAAGGGCGGGATTGGACAAGGGCATGGGATTCCGGAAATGGCACCACGTAGCTCATATGTGAAGCATCAGGGAAGTGTCCCGTTCGTGGGGAGAGTGTCAGCGGCGGTGCTCATGATTCCAGACTGGAGACTCACACGCCTGCCACTGCCTTGGGGGTCTTCCCTGGGAGAGACACCCCCTCCACTGCTCTTCTCAGCCCAGGCAGAGCTGAGCCCGGCAGACACTGGAGAAGGGGGGCTGGGGCTCCAGGTTGCATGGTGGGCGCTTGGGGGTGCCAAGCTTGTGGACAGAATTGCTTTTGGTCAGAATTTAAATGTGTCCTGATACTCAGTACAACGCCAGGGTTTTCACATAAGTGGGAAAATTTGGCTTGTCTAAGATTTTTGGTTAAGAATACCCAATGATCGTTAAGACTCATGGCCTCATCGTTGGAAACTTTTTAATCTTGTATATTTTACTGTGCTGTTGCTTCAAATCACATCGTCACCATTTCCCTCCTGTGTGGGTTCCACTCTCCATGCAGAATTGACTTTATCTGCATTTAAAATAAAATGGTAACTTTTCCACGGACAGAGCAAGTAACTGTGTAAGGTGGAGGCTCGTTGGCACAGAACTTAGACCAGCAGCGTGGTTAACGGAATGAATTCTGTGGGTGTGACGTGCCTCAGAACTGCTGGCCCACACTGGGTGGATACAGATTTGGTGATTCATGAAGGTGTTTTCAAGTCCAGCCTGGAGAGAGTGGTTGTAAAACGACTGAAACACTGCGCAGGGCGTGAGTGCGCGGGGCTCAGGGCACCTGGGCCAGGACCGTCGCTCCGCATGAGTGAGGGGAATTCCTAATGCTCCGCGAGGACCAGTCCTGCAGGGAGGCCTGTCATGCTGGGCTCCCAGGTCCTCGGAGCCCCGAGAGGGGAGGGTCTGTGCCTGTAACTTCAGAAGAAGGTCACGGGTCAGTGTTTGTGGTATAATTCCCTGAACATCAAACATTTACTTATCACATTTACTACATATGTACTTAAGAGTGAAAACACTTACAGCGACTAGACCATGAGAACAATGTACCCGTGAGACAGGAGAGTACAGAAGCAGGAGTGTTGTGGAAGCTTTATTTAAATTCCGGACAGTTGGTGAGTGCCTGCAGTGCCCCAGGCGTTGTGCAAAGGTGGCAAGAAAGAGGCTCTGGCTCTGAAGGCTCACGGCCCGGAGTAAGGCATCTCCTCGGCTACAGGCTTCGCCGTCAGGAGGCAGTCTGTAGGATACATGAAAGTCAGCGGAAGACAGAACAAGTCGTAAACTTTCCTTTGATGATTGGGCAGCCTGTAGGATATTCCGAAGGCATCACAGTGAAAGGTGGAACATTTCAGACCCGGGTTGAAGGAGAGGCAGAGCTGGACGTGCGCAGGCCGGGTGGCCGGCCCCCTGCTCGGGGCTCCCAGCCCCTCTTTGTCTCGAGGATGAAACTGGGAAGAGCCAGGACCCCATGTCTCCCCTCTGTGCTCTCAGCAGGAGTTCTGGTTGGTGTCATCCCTGACTGTCTGGTCCGTTCGTTCCTCAGAGCTCACCAAGCACCCTGTGTGCGTGACGATCACTCACCACACACACATCGCGCGCCTTCATATTTTTCTGCCTTGTATCTTGCCCGGCTGTCCCTCTTCCTCACAAATCCACGACTGTTCCTTTCAGTTCCTTTAAGGACTACGTCAGGCCCCTCTTGATCGGGATCACCACGCTGACTCACTGCGATTTCAGGTCCGCTTACTTCGGGGAGCCCCTCCCGAGGCCTCTGACTCTCCCGTCCATCAGGTCGTCCTCTCTGACCTCCGCCCTCAGCGTGGCCGCCAGTGGCAAGTGGGCTTACGTGAGGCTGGAGAGGAGCCAGAGAGCATTAGCACAGGACCCCTGCCCCTACATGCAGGCCAGCACCGCTTCCTCGACTCCCCTGATCTTTCTGGTTAGGGCTGAACTGTGTGTCCCTGAAATCTGTATGTTGAGGTCCCCAAGCCCAGTGTCCCGGGATGTGACTGTATTTGGGGTTGGGGTCTTTAAAGAAGTGATTGAGATGAGCTCATATGGCTGGGCCCTGATCCAGTCTGACTGGCGTCTTTCTGAGAAGAGGAAATGCGGACACACAGACACCAGGGATGCACACAGAGGGCCAGCCACGTGAGGAGGACACGGGGAGAAGACGGTGTCCACACACCAAGGAGAGGCCTCAGGAGGAAGCAGCCTGCCCACACCCTGATCTCGGCTTCCAGCCGCCAGGATGTGAGGCAATGTTTCTGTCGTTTGAATGTCAGCCTGTGAGCGGGTGACGAGGGACCCACACACACGGCACAGATCGCACCTGGGGGCCATCCCAGCCGAGACCGCGGGGCAGCCTTGGATTCTCAGGCTCGTGTCTCTGATACCTGCGACCTTCAGTGTCTCTTCTTGGAGAAGCAGTGACAGTCGGGAAGGCCGACGGTCGGCATCCCTCTCTACAGTGACCCAAACAAGACGGTCTGACCGCGCCTCCCGTCCCAATGAGGACGCGCAGGTCTCACGGGACAGGCGACCGCCCGGCGCTGCAGCTTGGCCTCTGCACCAGTTGCGGGAACCACTTTAAAAGAGAAGTGAGACCCTTAGAGAAGCAAGGGGCACAGAGAAGGGAAGAATGTTCTAGAAAGGGAACGTGAATGATGAAAACAGTCGCACCGGGGACTTCCCTGATGGTCCAGCAGGTAAGACTTCGCGCTCCCAATGCAGGGGCTCCGAGCTGGATCCCAGGTCCCTGGTCAGGGAACTGAGATCCCACATACCGCAACTAAGCCCGCGGGCCGTGGCGAAGACCCAGCGCAGCCAAAATAAATGCATAATAAATTAAAATAAATTTTTTACAAAAACAGCCTCATGCTGTTTTCCTTCCTTATGCTTTGCCCGGGACCACCCCTCGCTGGGGCTTGGGCAGCGGGTGAACCCCGAGAGGCTGGCACGACGGGAGGAAGCCGCGCTCCGGGAACGTGGGGCTCCAGCCCCGGATACCCGAGGGAGCCTCCAAGTCTGACTCCAGACCCCTCAGTGCTGGAGCCACGCCGAGCACGGGGCAAGCAGAGACCTGGATTTTCTCTTTCAAAAGGAAAAGGGCGCTGAACGCAGTCACTGCCCAGAAAACGTAGTGCTGTCGTTTTCTTAGGTGCGCGGCCGCCTGCGGGCCGGGCACCCCCACGCCGGAGAAGGACGCGCCCCGCGGGAACCCAGGTGGGAGCACCTGCCGCCTGCGGGGCCTGGAGGGTGCGACCTTGGGTGCTCCTCAGGGCGGTCAGGGCCAGGCTTTCCGTCCAGAGGGTGGGACGTGAGTGTTCTGGAACCGCAGTCAGGCCCGCGGGAGCCCCCACTCAGCCTCTAGCGGTTGCTTCCGTGACGGGCTCCAGCTGCGGGTACCTGGGCGGAGGAGCATTTGAACCGGGTGCGCCCCAGCCCGAGGTTCCCGGCCCAGACGCGCCCCCGGGGCGCAGGGTGTGTGCGCGGCTGCTCGGGGCGCCGCTCTGAACTCCGTCTGTGCGTCCCTGCCCGCGCGCCCGTCTCTGATTCCCTGAAGGCGGCGTGAGGACCCAGCGGCCTCCCATCCTGTTTCCACGTCTGAAGGGGCCCCAGTAGCAGCTCTGTGTTTCCGTCAGTGTGGGATCACTGGATTCCAGACGTGACTTACTGACCTTTCTCCCCGCATTTGCTAGAAGAAATCAACAGAGACAACAACAGTGACCTGTCTGCGTTCGTTACCATAAGCTGCAGTGACCTTAAGAAGAGGCCTGGCAGCCTAGGGTCCGGCACTCACGGCGGCCTGGACACCAGACGCCTCTCCTCCCCTTTCCATCTGGAGATCGGGCTGCTTCCAAGGAAACGGGAAATTGATCGTTTCTCACATTTTGTTTATGAGACGATTCGCATTTCTGCAGCACATCTTATGCTCCTAGAGGCTCTAAAACCATCATCATGAGTATCTCTGTTGTGAGAAAAACGGAAATAAGCATTTTAAAGGTAAAATTTGGTGGAGTGGAGGTAACGCTTCTCAAACCATTCTTTGAAAATGAACTCAGAGGCGGTGAAATTTACATTTATTTGCTTGAAGGACATGGTTTAATAAAGCCTCCAGGAGTAATAGATTGTCACGAATTTTTTAAAAACGGAAACAAATTTAGGGAGAGCGGGAAGCCGCGGTCCTGAAATTAAACTGTCGGCAAAGTGATACAAACCATAGTGAAAACCAAGCTTGATGTTTAATCCCTTTGCGTGTGTGTTAGGTAGGGCATCAATCATAGCAAAGGACTGCATACAACCCTTTAATAAGAGACCCTTGGTTGACTTTACCTTTGCTGCTGAGAGCAGCGGCCCCCCCAGAGGAGGCAGAGGCCGGCGGTGAGGTGTAGGTGGGGACCCCGGGTGCGGTCGGAGCCCAACTCACCTGGCGCGAAGGTTCTCCCGGGGCCAGATGCGGCGAGCGGACCTTTCCAGAAGACGCACAGAAATGGCGCAAGCCCGCCGAAACCCCGCATACTTAGGCAGAAACATCACTACCGGTCTCTTTTTCGGGTGATAACATCCAACATCCATTCTTCACCCCCAGATTGGGCACTGGAAGCATTAATAGAGCAATTTGTGCCTTTTCCACGGCTCCAGGCCCAAGGCATTTTAAATGAGGAACTAAAACCCTGCTTCCATTCGGACCCACTTTATTCTGGCTCAGTATAGATTTTCCCGAACTGGGGGAAATGAGAAACATCGTCTGGGGATCGAGGTGCTGACGAGTTTGCTGTAATATATGACAGTGAGTAGCAAATGAGTTCCGCAGTTTATAGAATTGTAAATGAAGTTTCTGATTAAGTCGGCAGCATGAAATTAATAGATACTCTCAAAGTAATCAGACAAGCAAGCTATTCTTTAAAGAGGAGAGAGATGGAAAACTGTACTGCGTTTTGTCAGTGACCTCGGACGTCTGGGAAGGGAAGGGCCGATACGCCCAGAGGGGGCTCCGAGCCACGCTCGGCTGGGGAGACGAAGGGGTCCGTCCTGCGTTGGTCAGCTGCCCTGACAGAGCCCACGACGCCGGGAGGGCGGCCCAGCTGGCCACACCGGGCACCTCCAGGGCCGCTGACCAGCATCGGTGACCAGTGAGGGGAGGGCGCCCAGGCCTGGCTCCGCGCTCAGGTGGGAGTGTCTCTGAGGCCCAAGGGCTGGCGGAGGCCTTCCAGGGCCTGACCCAGTTGGCCCTCTCCCTCCCCCGTCCCTTCCTCTCGCTCCCCGCGGCCCCTGCGCAGACCCCGAGGCACAACCGCAGGACCTCGCGCACACGGCCCGAATCCCTGTCCTCCTCTTCGCTCTTCAGCAGGCTGTGAGCTCCCGGAAGGGGGTGGGCAGGAGACCCCTTTTCCTACGCCCTCCGTGTCTGTATGTGTTTGGTCTGGGCCTCTCGTGCTGCATGGAGATTTCAGGGGTTTCTTCATCCACGTTGTCTGTGCATCTGTTTGGCATCTTTAAGCTGCCTGAGCGCCGCCTGCTGTGTGAAGCATCGCCCACCGAGAGGCTGCAGGGTGCAGCGTTCTCGTCGCCACCATCTAACACAAGCCTTTTAACCGGTCACCCTGATGCCAGTACCCTTTCCACTCTCCAGGCACTGGTTCCTGCGCCTTCTGTCCCCAGCTGAGTCATTGCTTAAGACAGTTGCTCGTGAGTGAGTGAGTGAGTGAATGAGTGAGTTTGTGAGTGAGTGGGTGAGTGAGTGAATGAGTGAGTTTGTGAGTGAGTGGGTGAGTGAGTGAATGAGTTTGTGAGTGAGTGGGTGAGTGAATGAGTGAGTTTGTGAGCAAGTGGATGAGGGAGTGAACGAATGAGTGAGTGGATGAATGAGTTTGTGAGTGAGTGGGTGAGTGAGTGAATGAGTGAGTGAATGAATGAGTGAGTTTGTGAGTGAGTGGGTGAGTGAGTGAATGAATGAGTGAATGAATGAGTGAATGAGTGAGTGGATGAATGAGTGAGTTTGTGAGCGAGTGGATGAGGGAGTGAATGAATGAGTGAGTGGATGAATGAGTGAGTTTGTGAGTGAGTGGGTGAGTGAGCGAATGAATGAGTTAATGAGTGAATGAAGGAGTGAGTGGATGAATGAGTGAGTTTGTGAGCGAGTGGATGAGGGAGTGAATGAATGAGTGGATGAATGAGTGAGTTTGTGAGTGGGTGAGTGAGTGAACGAGTGAGTGACGCAGCAGCACAGAGCTCGCGTGGGCCGGACGCCGCCTCCGTGATTTGGGCTCTCCCCGTGGCGCGTGGTCTCAGCTCAGTCCTGGACGTGAGCGCTCCTGCTCGGGTGGCTGGGCAGCCTGGCCCCTGAGTGCCAGTTCCTGCCTCGTTTCCCGGAAGGGGGTGTGAGCGAGGACGAGACTCCCACCTCGCCGCGTGTTTACAGTGGGCGTGCCCCGTGGCTCCTGATCTTATGCAGAGGGAGATGGCACCGAATGTTTCCTGGCAGGAAGCTCACAGCCCGTGTCTTTATTCACAAGCCCCCGTCCTGGTAGGTGGAGACCATTTACCTAGTTCGTGGTGTTTATCTGGTTTCTGAATCCGCGGTGCCAGGACGTTTGCGTTCAGCCTGTCTGAGATGTGATACAACCCATGGTGTCTTTCATACAGGTCTGGTTCTGGGTGAGATACGGCAGCAAATAAGACCGAATCTCTAGAAGGCCTGCCGCCTAAACACATGAACAATTTTACAGATCTTTTACGGCGGTAGTGCACGTTTAGGATAGATTGAGAATTACGTCACGGAAGTGGTTGAACTCTCATCAGTGCTTGAAACAGCTCGTATCCCACCAGTTACAGCACTGCCTACATCTGTTTGCAAGGTCGAAGCACCCAGCAAGGACGGGAGTCAGCCTGCAGCCGTCCGTCCCCAAGGAAATGGCCTTGGCTTCGGCTGCCCCTGTTTCCAAATTCTGGCTCTGGTTTTAGTAGTTGTGTGAGCTGAGAAAAATCATGTAGGTCTCTGAGCTTCAGATCCCATACTCGTCAAGCAGACTCTAAATTCTGCATCTCAGGGTCGACCGTGTAAGGTGCGCAGAGCACAGTCTAAATACCAGGCTGCTCCTTGTGGAACAGAGGGGGGGACAAGGGACAGGAGGAAGATCAGGGCCCCGACAGGGGCTCTCTGCACGTCGGCCGGCGCCTCTCACGGGGCCCTTGCTTCCCGGCGTCTCTGGGCTCCGCACCCACCTGCCTGCCTGGTTATGACTGTGAACTGATGACTCACCTTCCTCTTTAATTCTAGTTGTTCCCCAGTTGTAGCCTGAGGTTACCCTATGGCTTAGAAAACAGTTTATCAGTGAGGCAGGTACTTAGTTGTCAAAAAGTAGGAAACAGAGGCCAAAGTTCATCAGGTAAACGCTGAGCTCAGATACGGGCACCCCTCACCCCCAGGTCACAGCCCGCGAGCCTTACCAATGCGCCGACTCACGGGGTAACCGTGTCCCCCACGTGGGCTCCTTCCCCGCCGCCCAGCACAGGTGAGCCCAGACCCCTCCCAGGCCACCCGCCCCGCCCTGCCCGGCCTCGCGGAGGCCCCGGGACGTGGGGAGGGAGAGAGGAATCGCCGCGGCAGCCTGTGGAGTTGGCGGGGGCCAGCCGCTCAGCCAGCGAGAACCGGCTTCCTTTGGGAGGCAGGTGGTGAAGACGGTGCTGTTCCTCTGAAGGGAAGACGAGGGAGGACAAGCCCACTCGACCCCCGAGGCCTGAGCGGGAGGACGAGTGAGCAGGCAGCTGTGGCTCTGGGGCGCGAGGCGGGTGTCGGGCAGGGACGCGGAGTGGCGAGGGGCAGCGGTGCCAGGCGTGGTGCCGCCGCGGCCCGTCGCCCTCGGGGGCCCGGGTCGTCCCACAGAACCCGACCGGACAGTGGGGAGACGGCCTGTGCACGGAACACGCCTCGTGGGTGGGACGGATCCTGGGAATCGGGGCTGGAGCCCTCGCTCGCTGAGCTCCACATGCGAGGCTGGGCCCTGCGTCTCCGTCCGGCCGCGCACGTGCCCTCTCAGTGAGCCGCGCTCAGCTCCACTTCCCAGGGCGCCGGCTGCTTCCGCCCAGACCTCTGCCCCCGCCTGAGCCTGGGGGACCCGACCCCGCAGAGCCTGTGCTGTAATTCTGGGAGGATTCCGTGGCCCCTTTCCTATCCTGCAGACGGACACAGATGGATCACTGGGTCCAACAGTTAAAAAGGCAGAGAAGAGGTGGGCGGCATGCCCGGCGTCCACAGCTTACGTGCTTTCAGCACTAAGTATATCATTCATTTTATTCTCATCTTTTCCACTTTTCCCCCCAAAACATCTAAACGTACCTGCGTCTCATCGCCCCGACCTCCTTAAAAGCCGAGCTCCCCACTGGTCAGTGGTGCCCGCGTGTGGCTGTCCACAGCGCCGTTCAGGAGAACTTCTGCCCCACGGTCCCACTGCCCAGCAGAAAGCCTCTCGCCACAGGTGGCTGCTAGGCACCGGCCACGTGGCTGGTCGGGTGGAGGGACTGAATTTTTACTTTACTTTAGCCGCATGTGGGTTGTGGCTCCCCGAATGAATAGGACAGGCCCTGCGGTTCGGTTTGATACAGTGAAGCGTTTGAAGCTAAGATTGTGGACGGAAAGCGTTAGAGCTTCACCAGCCAGCTGCCTGCACTGGTGGACCCACTGGACTTCGCTGTCTCCTCTCTCTCCCTCACCCCTCTCCCTCCTCAGGAAGGGAAGGGTAGGAAGGGGGAGGGGGAGGGAGAGGGGGAGGAGGGGCCTGCACAGGACTCTGGGGAGGGTGAACAGGTCGTGTCAGGCACCTTGCGCTTTGTCTACACCGGGGGGAAGTGAGTGGCCTGCAGAGCCACGGACGTGTAGGGCCCAAGTTCTCACCCAGGACCTCCTGGTATCCAGTATTGTTGTCATTGTTTTGACGTTTGATGGTAAAGCCTGGGTGACTTCCAGGGTCCAGGGGAAAAACTCTCAGCTCAGACCTGGAAACAGATACCCCAGCTCCTAAAAGGCCATTTTATAGGGGGTTTTACCCATGAAGAAAATGGGTTTTCTGAATGTTGGGATCCTTTTAGGTAGCTTCGTCGCCCAGCTCCTGATCAGATGAACAAATAATGAATCAAAACGTTAAGTAAGCCAAAGTAGCCGCTTCTCAGCTGCCACAGGTAGTTCATCACCCTGAACGGCGTAGACACAAAAACGGTTTTCATCATCATCTCGCAGCCCACTCGTGGGAGAGAAAGCCTCAAAGATGCTGGGTTCTCAGGGTCGGGGCAAATTGTTAAAGCAGGTCAGTAACTTTGGAGACAAAAAGATTTAATCAGTTTTCTTTCCCAATAGCTCGTATTTTCATAGGGTTTTTGGGCCAGCCCCTGTCGGGTACCCAGAGTACCCCCTACCTCGCCAGCCCTCAGCTTCGCCTAAAAGATAGAGCAACTGGTGGAAACGCTGGCCTGCCTTTTGCTTTGGGATAAAGGTTGAGCTCTCCTGCTTTCCCACTGGGAAGGCAGGGGACTGAGCTGGGTCACAGCTTTGCGAGTCCCACCCAGCGGACCGCTTCGGGCTCCCTTGTGTAATGGGCCAAAGACGTGCTGCTCTAATTCAGAGCAGAAACGGCCGTGAGTCCTGTATGATCTTTCTTTCTTTTTTTTTTAACATCTTTATTGGAGTATAATTGCTTTACGATGGTGTGTTAGTTTCTGCTGTATAACAAAGTGAATCAGCTATACGTATACATATATCCCCATATCTCCTCCCTCTTGCGTCTCCCTCCCACCCTCCCTATCCCACCCCTCTAGGTGGTCACAAAGCACGGAGCTGATCTCCCTGTGCTATGCGGCTGCTTCCCACTAGCTATCTATTTTACATTTGGTAGTGTATATATGTCAGTGCCACTCTCTCACTTCGTCCCAGCTTACCCTTCCCCCTCCCTGAGTCCTCAAGTCCATTCTCTACATCTGCGTCTTTATTCCGGTCCGGCCCCTAGGTTCTTCAGAACCTATTTTTTTTTTTTTTAAGATTCCATATATATGTGTTAGCATACGGTATTTATTTTTCTCTTTCTGACTTACTTCACTCTGTATGACAGTCTCTAGGTCCATCCACCTCACTACAAATAACTCAGTTTCGTTTCTTTTTATGGCTGAGTAATACTCCATTGTATATATGTGCCTCATCTTCTTTATCCATTCATCTGTCGATGGACACTTAGGTTGCCTCCATGTCCTGGCTATTGTAAATAGAGCTGCAGTGAACATTGTGGTGCATGACTCTTTTTGAATTATGGTTTTCTCAGGGTATATGCCCAGTAGTGGGATTGCTGGGTCGTATGGTAGTTCTATTTTTAGTTTTTTAAGGGACCTCCATACTGTTCTCCATAGTGGCTGTATCAATTTACATTCCCACCAACAGTGCAAGAAGGTTCCCTTTTCTCCACACTCTCTCCAGCATTTATTGTTTGTAGATTTTCTGATGATGCCCATTCTGACTGGTGTGAGGTGATACCTCATTGTGGTTGTGATTTGCATTTCTCTAATGACTAGTGATGTTGTGCATCCTTTCATGTGTTTGTTGGCAATCTGCTCTATGATGTTTCTAATGCCTCCATTTCATCAGAACATCTGCTCAGGCTGGGGGAGCTGGCTGGAATTCATGACAAGCTCTCCAGGGCTGAGCCCGGGGTCACAACAGGGTTCAAGGCTGGGCTTCTGGAAGCCAGGAGTCGTTGAAGGGGAGGTGAGGGGCAGCCAGTCCTGACCCCACGGCCGGGGTGGCTCTTCCCGGGGCCTCTCACACCCCCTCGGCCCCGCCCCCTGCACTCCCGCCAACCTTCCTTTCAGCCCTGGCGTTACTGCCCCTTCCTCGAGGGAGCCCCCAGCCCCAGACGGCTCCCGACCTCCCCATCACTCTCCTTCCTGGGACCTCCCACGGGGACTCTAAGGTCAGCTGTTTCTTGTCTCCCCTCTAAATGGAAGCTGCCTGAGGCCAAGGCTCCTTCCACTAGTTCACCAGTTATTGGGGCAGAACAGTCAGGGGGCAAGGGGGCCACAAGTGGATGCCTCCCAGGGCCCCCGGCCGGTCCTCGTAATCAGGACAAAAGCTGCGGCTGCCCAGGCGCGTGCCCGGGACACTGGGGGCCGAGAGGCCACGGACGGGGCTCCTCCCGCAGACGGCGGCGTCCCGGCGAGAGGCCGAGGTTCTCGTTTGGGGCTGGGCGCTTCCCCAGCAGCCCTTCCCCTTGAATCTGACGGAGCTGACTCTGCAGCCAGCAGCCAGGCAGAGCCACTGGCCCGAGAAAAGGGGCTGGAAGGCGCGGAGGCTCAGACACCCCTGCTCCCGCCCCACCGTAACACAGGGTTCTGTGAGGAACGTGCGTGGTCTGGACCCCAGAGGTCCCTCCTCCCAGGGGAGGATGTCATTGCCACCCAGGAACGCTGGCTGCTGTGGTCCGAGAGGTGTCACCTGCCCCGAAGCTGTGGTCACTTTCCCTCTAGAAGCAGAAGACCATTGGAGGCCCGGGCAGTGTTGCCACCAATAAAATATTTAAAGAGGATGAAGCCAACATTGGAATATGAGGTCTGTTCTACTGGTTTCAAAGAAACACCTAACATGCTGTTTGACAATATTACGGCCCTAACAGTAAATATTCAGGTCACATTTGTTGTGTAAATTGTAGCCATGCACGTGAACTTGGGGCAGTGAAACAACAGCTGCGCGTGTGACATGCGACCCGGGGACTGTCACCGAGACCACCTTATTTTCGTCTCCCACCGGCCCTGGGCACTTTGGGGGAGAGTCCTCTGGCTCTAGACAGCTCTGCTCACTCCCATATCCTCCCATCCCCTTAGTGGACAACACTGGTCCGCAGCTGGAAATATGGATTTCTGGTCTGGAATGACCCAGTCCCCTGGTGCTGGGCCAGCCGTGGGTCCATCCTCCAGGGCTCCCTGGCGGCCCTGGAGCCTCCCCAGGCCTCCCACCCCCTCTGCATGCAGGAGTGGTAGGGTTGGGGAGGAGACGGCTCTTCTTGGCGGGGGGCTGTGATTCTTTAGGCAGGCAGGTGATTAAAATGGCATCTTTCCTATCTTTCCTGAGCAGTTAGGCGAGCCTTGGAGGTTTCCTGCTGTGCTTTCTCTTTCGCAGTCCCAGGTCCTGGGTGGGTACATCATGGAAATTACTTTTCTGAAAGGAAAAGAAAATTGACACCCACAGTGAGCGTGTCAGCTCTGCCGCAGCTCGGGGATGGGCTCGTAGGTCTTTTCCTCTGCAGACGCTGGTGGCTGCTCAGATACTAGTGTTATTTAACGTCAAGTCGTACCACCTAGAAAAAATATCTGTTTCCCTCTACGTCCTTGGACTTAATCTTAAGCTGAACTGGTACAGTGATGTGGGAAGCCTGCTCTACAGAGAAATCTGAGTCTATTTATGTGTGATGGAAAATCTTTCGAATAGCACATACATTGTGGGAAAATGAGTCTGGGCCGGCCATCAGAAAGCGGACGCTGCGGTACACGGCCTGTTGGGGGCACATCGGGTTGCTCGTTGTGAGAGCCGGGTGCTGGCAGGAGGGGGGGCCGCGATCAAGCCCTGCGGCCCCCGTAAGGGAGCCCCGCCTCCCTGGGCCAGGCGGCTCCTCCGTGGGGAACTGCCGACTCCTGGTCTGTTTACTCTCCTTCAGGGGTGCCCGTGTGGAAGATTCAGAAAGTACTTGCCAACGCTTTCTACATGAAGACGTTGAGGGGTCATTTTATTCAGTGTTCGTTCTTAACGCTTAGCTGTTTGCAGTGATTAAGCCTAGACACTGGAGACACCTGAACAATTACCTGGAAACCACACGACACTGATGGGCCGTGATCCCGGGGTCCTCAGGCTCCTGGTCTAGCTTGGCCTCCGTCTCCGGCCTCTGCTCTCGGCCCACCCTCAGCTGAGAGCTGAGCCTCCCTCGACAGGTGTCCTCCAGGGAAAGTCGGGTCTGGCTTTTATTTTAGTTTCTGTGCGTTATGTAATGTGAGAACACCTCGCGATGTGAACTGCCGTTTCACCAGGACTGTGTGGAATGAAGGGCTGCAGGGTCTTCCTGACGGACCCCGTGTCCTGCTTCCCTCGGGCAGCTCAGCCTCCCACCCAAACTGTTCAGACGTGGCGGCCCCCGACTCCGCACCCTCACGTGGGCCGGCGATCGGGATCAGCTCCAGACCCTTCTTACTCGTTAGCACGGCGCACCCTCTTCTTGTTGAAGGACGGGTCCTCTTGCGGTATTTTACTGTTGTTTTATTTTTAATTTAACATAACACTATGTTTTATTTTCATTGTTCTCATCTTCAGGATCACCTTCTTGTAGCAACGATGCTGGTTTTCATTTACAACAGTGATATACACTTTTCCTAGAATACTAATTTATTCCATTAAAAAGTGAGACCTTAGGGACTTCCCTGGTGGTCCAGTGGTAAAGAATCTGCCTTACAATGCAGGGGACGCGGGTTCGATCCCTGGTCAGGGAACTAAGATCCCACGTGCCGCAGGGCAACTAAGCCCGCCTGCCACACTACTGAGCTCGCGCACCTCAACTAGAGCCCGCGTGCCACAAACTACAGAGCCCACGCGCCCTGGAGTCTGAGCGCCACAACTAGAGAAGGGAAAAAACCCCCACGCCACAACTAGAGAGAAGCCCTCGCACTACAGCAAAGAGCCCACTCCACAATGAGAGATCGACACGCCTCAACAAAGATCCCGCACGTCACAACTAAGACCCGACGCAGCCAAAAATAAATTAAATAAATAAGTAAATAAATCTTTAAATAAGTAAATAAAAAGCGAGACTTTAAGGGAATTCGCTGGCGGTCCAGTGGTTAGGACTCTGCTTCTACTGTAGGGGGCACGGGTTCGATCCCTGGTTGGGGAAATGGTACCCTGTGTGCCATGTGGCATGACACCCCCCAAAAAGTGAGACTTTCAAAGACCTCCCGTACATAATAGCTCAGGTGGCTGGGGATAGGCCTGGGGAACAACGTCCACTCGTTTATTGTAAACACCCATCCAAATCTCCTGAGTGCCCGTCAATGCGCCGTGACCACGGGCATCTCTGTGGGCCTCAGCCTCTGTGTCTCTAGAATGAAGAAATTGGACGAGCTGACCCCTCTGGCCTTTATCTGCTCCGAAGTTCCATGATTTTAAAGCCGTCCAAAGCTAACCATCACCACTTGGCGG
The DNA here is from genome assembly GCF_028021215.1 of Eschrichtius robustus. Taxonomy (NCBI): domain Eukaryota; kingdom Metazoa; phylum Chordata; class Mammalia; order Artiodactyla; family Eschrichtiidae; genus Eschrichtius; species Eschrichtius robustus. The sequence goes on along the minus strand of NC_090831.1, from coordinate 129,749,214 downwards.
TTTTGCCTGAGGCCTCGTGGTAGAAACTGCAAGCTGCTTACCAGGTGGTAACTTATCGAATGGTTCTCGGCTCTGCGGTGCCTCCTGCACAACGTCCCTGCCCCCCACCATGTGCTGGCGCAGGGCTGTGGGTTAGAGCATCTCATAGCTCCTCAAGCTGAGAACCCGAGATGTGTGGTCAAAGCCCCACCCCCGCCCCACCGCCTGTGTGGGGCCGGTGTATGAGGATCCTCGCCTTTCTCTTGTCAGTACTGGAGTCAGTTGTCACGTTTCAGCTCCAAATGCCCCAGGGAGGGCCTCATCCAAGGGTGATTTCCGAGGAGCTTGGAGGAGGCTGGTCAGGAATCATCCTCGCTGATGGACCAGGTCGGGTGTCTGGCTTGCTTTTCTTGCTCTCAGTTTTTGAGCTGATGGCTTCCTACCTACACCTCTCCCAGCACTTTTCTGGCTTTGCAATATGCAGAAGACACACTTGCTGTGTCCCACACCGAAGAAAAAATTTAAAATAATAGAAGAAGGATAGAGCCTTCAAGACCACAGTGATGGATCTGAGGGTGATTGAATCTTCAACACTATACATATTCCTTTCCAGCCAAGGGCTTCTACAGCATAACTGCATTTCTCATCTCTAATCACTAGTGCTACATGTCAGTATCTTTTATTTCTTTCCCATTCTGAGTGACACAGTGTGATATGTCTAATGACAACTAGAACAAATTCTGGTAATGAGGTCACCTTGGGCCTGTATTACTGTCTGACTGCTGTTTTCCATAGAAATTATTTATAAAAGCACCCCACGTGCTCAGAATAACTTCCTCTACATAAGTGTGGGGTGTCGACAGGCAGATATGTTAAAACTTGCAAGATACAAATGGCTTGCTTTGGCCTCTCTAGTTTAGAGCTGTAAATTGGTCTGTAATGAGACAGCTTCTGCTTTCATCGCAAGGAAAGAGTGATTGGTTGTGATTAAGTTATTTAGTTTCCTTTAGACGCAGGCTTCTTATGCAGAATGTACTAAGTGGTTTAAACGTAAATCGGGCCCAGGACATCTTATTAATTTTTTAAAAGGGAGTTTTTAGTGAACATATACCACGTTTCCAGAATTGTAGAAAGCACTGTCGTCGAGGTGGGTGTCCGGGAAGAGATAGAGGGAGGCCGTGGGGACCTGTGGAGATGGGCAGGACTTGGGACGGAGAGGCGTGGGCCTTTCAGCAAGGAGTGCGTCTCGGGCACGGGAGGGGCTGTGGACCAGGAACGAGCCTGGAGAACGTGGGACAGGGGAGGCTGTGAGGGGCTGTGACAGAGACCCCGAGGGCTCGAGCCGGGGAGTGGTGGAGCGTGGCTGGGGGGCTGAGTGCAGCCCAGGCTTGAGAGTCACGATGGCGGACGGGAGCGCTGGACCTGCCACGTTGTACCGCTGGGAGCCATCCTGGGCAGGTAGAAGGGTATGCATGACACCGCTCTCGAGTCAGGGGAGACGGGTTGCGGATAGACTTGGGGGAGGCCAGAGCCATGGAGAAGGGGTCAGGAGGACCCTGCTGCTTCCAAGCGGGTCACATAGCGTGGGTGCTAATGCTGATGAGGACAGCCCACCTCCAGGGACCTGGGCTGCAGGCCGGAAACCCTGAGGGCCCAGCCCCTCCCTGCCGGGTCTGGGGGCTATATCCAGGGCCCCACATGTGCACCCCGGGTTCTCAGACTCCCTGCCAGAGCGGGTGGTCTCTGTCACATGGAGCTTAGGCTTGGGGGCAGTACCCAGAGGCAGGTGATGCTCTTTTAGAGGAAGTCATCCTCACCTGGACACCACCTTCCGAATAATGAGGGAGCACGAGCTGTAATACAGAAATGCGGTGCTGACGGCTGAATCCACGCGTTACCTTTCTTTGTACTCGGCTACACACGTGCCTGTAAATCAGCCCTGTGTTCTGATCTCAAGGGCCACGCTGGCACCTGCTGAGCTAGTGACCTTTGCCATGACCTGTAACATTCCCAGTCCTCACAGGCACACAGGCCATCCCGGTGCAGCAGTCACATGGAGATGATCAGGGCAGTGCTCAGCCCGTGTCCGTGTGCAGACACTCACGTGTGTGGGCACCTCAGACACACACACACACACACACACACACACACACAAGCTCGCAGGCTGGCTGCCTCTTGCTGGGAAGCAGGCCCCCTGGGGACCGTGTGGATGTGTGGCTGGAGGCCCTTTGCTCTTGGGAAGGTAGTGAATGGGTGAAGAGGCACATCCTTCAAAACCGTGTTTCAGCCTCTGGCTGCGTCAGAGTCACCTGGAGGGTTTGTGAGAACAGTGATTACTCCTGTCTCCTCCATCATGATTCCTTAGGTTCGGGTGCGCCTGTAATTTGCACTTCTAACAATTCCCAGGTGACGCCTGGTCTAGGGGCTACACTTGGAGGACCTTTGCTTTAAGAAACCTGTGGAGAATTGCTTCATTTGATAGGGGAGCTACAGTTACATCAACTTGAGGGCTTCAGTTCATAACTGTGCCATTCTGAAAGTATTGTCAACTAATTAACTTGGACACAGATCACACGTAATACCCAAAGGCAATTCTAGAGCAAGCCTTGCTTCTGCAATGGATATAGGTCCTGATAAGTTATGCACCAATAGAATTTTAGAACATTGGATCATTAAGTCATTTGGTGTACTGATTTTTTTTAATTTGGTAAAACTGGATTATTAAAAAGTAAAGAAAGAAATGGAAGAACTCCCTAGTTAAATAAAGTCAAAGGGAAAATTTTCTTTAAAAAAAAGAAAATTATTATTTTTTAGAAAGAAGTTGTCGTTTTTTAAAAATCTCCTCTTTTATCTGTGACTGGAGTCAGATTTTTTTGTTTTAAAGTTTATGAGCTGGTTTTATCCCAGTGAGCTCCATCTGTACTGGAGTAGACGTCTGTCCACCACAGGAAGTTTCCCCATTTTCCACCAGCACACCGCTGTCTCAGTGGCGCTCCCGGTACACCACTGTCTGCAGGTCCTCCTCTGAATCTGTGTGAAGACCAAGGAAAGGAGGGGCTCTTGCAGGGTCCGAGGTCACTCCTGGGGTAAAGCCGGTTTGTCCAGTGGACATTGGTGCATATCTTATGCATGTTCCTGATCTAAACTTCTTGCCAGAGGACAGAAGGGGAGGATGGCGGTCGGGTCCGTGCATCCCGGGCATGCATGGGGGGCTGGGCTCAAGTGGCCCTCCCTGACCCCACCGACCTCAGCATGTCTCTTCCTGCTTCTCAGGTCAGCTCCAGTTGTGGGAAGATCTTCGTCTGTGTTATTTGTACAGACTCAGAAATGACACCTCCTGCAGGTGAAGTCCTTGCAGAAGAGAATCTCTTCATTTTCCTTTCAACCCAAAAAGCCCAATGTAAAAATTACTGTTTTTAAAACATCTCCTATTTTATCTATGATTGGAGTCAGATTTTTGTATGTTTTAAAAATGTTTTAGCTGGGCCCCAGGGAATATTAATCAGTGTGAGCTCTCCCAGAGGTCCTCATCTTGGCACCAAGACCCGGCTCCACCCAACTGCCTGCAAGCTCCGGTGCTGGATGTCTCAGGCCAAACAACCAGCAAGACAGGAACACAGCCCCACCCATCAACTAAAATGAGATGACAGAGGAATATGTTACAGAAAAGGACCAAGGTAAAAACCTACAGGACCAAATAAATGAAGAGGAAATAGGCAATTTACCTGAAAAAGAATTCAGAGTAATGATAGTAAAGATGATCCAAAATCTCAGAAATAGGACAGAGGCATGGATCGAGAAAATACACAAAATGTTTAACAAGGACCTAGAAGAACTAAAGAACAAACAGTGATGAACAACATGATAACTGAAATGAAAAATACACTAAAAGGAATCAATAGCAGAATAACTGAGGCAAAGAACGGATAAGTGAGCTGGAAGATAAAATGGTGGAAATAACTGCCGAGGAGCAGAATAAAGAAAAAAGAATGAAAAGAAGTGAGGACAGTCTCAGAGACCTCTGGGGCTACATTAAACAGCATTTGATTATAGGGGTCCCAGATGAAGAAGAGAAAGAGAAAGGGTCTGAGAAAATATTTGAAGAGATTATAGTGGAAAACGTCCCTAACATGGGAAAGGAAATAGCCACCCAAATCCAGGAAACACACAAAGTCCCATACAGGATAAACCCAAGGAGAAACATGGTGAGGCAAATATTAATCAAACTAACAAAAATTAAATTCAAAGAAAATATATTAAAAGCGGCAAGGGAAAAGCAACAAATAACATACAAGGGAATCCCCATAAGGTTATCAGCTGATTTGTCAGCAGAAACTGCAGGCAAGAAGGGAGTGGCAGGATATATTTAAAGTGATGAAAGGGAAAAATCTACAACCAAGATTACTCTAGTCAGCAAGGATATCATTCAGATTGAACAGAGAAGTCAAAAGCTTTACAGACAAGCAAAAGCTAAGAGAATTCAGCACAACCAAACCAGCTTTACAGCAAATCTAAAGGAACTCCTCTGGGCAGGCAACATAGGAGAAGAAAAAGACCTACAAAAACAAACCCAAAACAATTAAGAAAATGGTAATAGGAACATACATATTGATAATTACCTTAAACGTCAATGGATTAAATGCTCCAACCAAAAGACACAGACTGGCTGAATGGATACAAAAATAAGACCCATATATATGCTGTCTACAAGAGACCCACTTCAGACCTAGAGACACATACAGACTGAAAGTGAGGATGTGGAAAAAGATATTCCATGCAAATGGAAATCAAAAGAAAGCTGGAGTAGCAGTTCTCATATCAGACAAAATAGACTTAAAAATAAAGACTATTACAAAAGACAAAAAAGGACACTACGTAATGATCAAGGGATCAATCCAAGAAGAAGATATGACAATTGTAAATATTTATGCACCCAACATAAGAGCACCTCAATACATAAGGCAAATGCTAACAGCCATAAAAGGGGAAATCAACAGTAACACAATAATAGTGGGGGACTTTAACACCCCACTTGCATCAATGGACAGAGCATCCAGACAGAAAACTAATAAGGAAACAAACTTTAACTGACACATTAGACCAGATAAACTTAATTGATATCTATAGGACATTCCATACGAAAGCAGCAGAATACACTTTCTTCTCAAGTGCACACAAAACATTCTCCTGGATAGATCACATCTGGGGTCACAAATCAAGCCTTGGTAAATTTAAGAAAATTGAAATTGTATCAAGCATCTTTTCTGACCACAAATGCTAAGAGATTAGAAATCAATTACAGGGGGAAAAAAACTAAAGAACACAACACATGGATGCTAAACAATATGCTACTAAATAACCAAGAGATCACTGAAGAAATCAAAGAGAAAATCAAAAAATACCTAGAAACAAATGACAATGAAAACACGACGACCCAAAACCTATGGGATGCAGCAAAAGCAGTTCTGAGAGGGAAGTTTATAGCAATACAATCCTACCTCAAGAAACAAGAAAAATCTCAAATAAACAACCTAACCTTACACCTAAAGCAACTAGAGAAAGAATACCAAACAAAACCCAAATCTAGTAGAAGGAAAGAAATAATAAAAATCAGAGTGGAAATAAATGAAATAGAAATGAAGATAATACGAGCAAAGATCAATGAAACTCAAAGTTGGTTCTTTGAGAAGATAAGCAAAATCGATAAACCTTTAGCCAGACTCACCAAGAAAAAAAAGGAGAGGACTCAAATCAATAAAACTAGAAATGAAAAAGGGGAAATTAAAACTGACACTGCAGAAATACAAAGGATCATAAAAGAAATAAAAGGAATCCAAATTGGAAAAGAAGTAAAACTGTCACTGTTTGCAGATGACATGATACTATACATATAAAATCCTAAAGATGCCACCAGAAAACTACTGGTACTAATCAATGAATTTGGTAAGGTTGCAGAATACAAAATTAATGCACAGAAATCTCTTGCATTGCTATACACTAGCAACAAAAGATCAGAAAGAGAAATTAAGGAAACAATCCCATTTACCACTGCAACAAAAAGAATAAAATACCTAGGAATAAACCTACTTTAGGAGGCAAAAGACCTGTACTCAGAAAACTATAAGATATGATGAAATTAATCAAAGATGACACAAACAGATGGAGAGATATACCATGTTCTTGGATTGGAAGAATCATTTGTGAAAATGACTGTATTACCCAAGGCAATCTACAGATTCAATGCAATCCCTATCAAACTACCAATGGCATTTTTCAAAGAAGTAGAACAAAAAATTTTACACTTTTATGGAAACACAAAAGACCCTGAATAGCCAAAGCAATATTAAGAAAGAAAAACAGAGCTGGAGGAATCAGGCTCGCTGACTTCAGTATATACTACAAAGCTACAGTAATCAAGACAGTATGGTACTGGCACAAAAACAGAAATATAGATCAGTGGAGCAGGATAGAAAGCCCAGAGATAAACCCACACACCTATGGTCAACTAATCTATGACAAAGGAGGCAAAGACATACAGTGGAGTAAAGACAATCTCTGCAATAAGTGGTGCTGGGAAGACTGGACAGGTACATGTAAAAGAATGAAATTAGAACACTCCCTAACACCATACACAAAAATAAACTCAAAATGGATTAAAGACCTAAATGTAAGCCCAGACACTATAAAACTCTTAGAGGAAAACTCTTTGCCATAAATCACAGCAAGATCTTTTTGACCCAGCTCCTAGAGTAATGAAAGTAAAAACAAAAATAAACAAATGGGACCTACTGAAACTTAGAAACTTTTGCCCAACAAAGGAAACCATAAACAAGATGAAACGACAACCCTCAGAATGGGAGAAAATATTTGCAAATGAAGCAACTGACAAGGGATTAATCTCCAAAATATACAAACAGCTCATACAACTCAATATCAAAAAAACAAACAACCCAATCAAAAAATGGGTGGAAGACCTAAATAGACATTTCTCCAAAGAAGACATACAGATGGCCAAGAGGCACATGAAAAGATGCTCAACATCACTAATCATTAGAGAAACGCAAATCAAAACTACAATGGGGTATCACCTTACACCAGTCAGAATGGCCATCATCAAAAAATCTACAAACAGTAAATGCCAGAGAGGGTGTGGAGGAAAGGGAACCCTTTTGCACTGCTGGTGGGAATGTAAACTGGTACAGCCACTATGGAGAACAGTATGGAGGTTCCTTAAAAAACCAAAAATAGAATTACCGTCTGACCCAGCAATCCCACTCCTGGGCATATACCCAGAGAAAATCATAATTCAAAAAGATACATGCACCCCAATGTTCACTGCAGCACTATATACAATAGCCAGGACATGGAAGCAACCTAAATGTCCATCAACAGAGGAATGGATAAAGAATATCCATATATTCTTTGTGGTACATATATACAATGGAATACTACTCAGCTATAAAAAGGAACGAAGGTGGGTCATTTGTAGAGACCTGGATGGACCTAGAGAGTGTCATACAGAGTGAAGTAAGTCAGAAAGAGAAAAACAAATATCGTATGTTAACGCATACATGTGGAATCTAGAAAAATGGTACAGATGAACCTATTTGCAAAGCAGAAATAGACACAAACGTAGAGAACAAATGTATGGACACCAAGGAGGGGAAGAGGGGGTGGGATGATTTGGGAGATTGGTATCGACATGTGTACACTACTGTGTATAAAATAGATAACTAATGAGAACCTACTGTATAGCACAGGGAACTCTACCCAATGCTCTGTGGTGACCTAAATGGGAAGGAAATCCAAAAAGGAGGGGATATATTATACGTATAGCTGATTCACTTTGCTGTACAGCAGACACTAACACAACACTGTAAAGCAACTATACTCCAATAAAAAAATTTTTTTTTTAATGTATTAGCTGGTTTGTTAACCTCAGAAAAGTGGATGCTGGTCAGTTGTGTCACTGCCTTGCTCTCAGCTCCCCGGGTGGAGGGGAGGCCGCCTGTCTCTCGGGGTCACTATAGGCTCAGTGCTGACCCTCACACACAACAAAAGAGCTGCCCAGGCCTAGGAGTCTCCCTTCCCACTCTGCAAAGAGCTGGGGTAGTTTAATTTGGCCTCTGAGAAAACTTGACTGCATTTCTAAGATTTTTGAAGAATATTCTTCCCTGGAATAAAAAGAGTGTATGGTTTAAGAACTTTCCTACCCAGAGGCAGAGATACTGGATAACTGTCAGTGTCCAGCTTCGCCCACTGGTCTAAGAGTCACAGACTGCAGAAAAGGAATACCCTGATGACTGTGTTACCAAGTCCCATCTTTTGCAGGAAAATCTCAGTGATGTGCTAATACACTCATCATTTTCAACACTGCTGAATTTTTACCAGGTTATCAAAGTGTGATGGCCATTGAACTTTAATGAGAGTAGGGTACAATACAAAGGCTAAGGAATGTTCAATAGTGACCTTTACAACCCTTTCTAGAAGATTTTTTTCATTCATTAAGGAATATACTGTATTCGTTATCTGGTGCTGTATAATGAGTTATCCCATACTTGCCAGCTTAAAACAACAAGCATTTATTATCTCACAGAGATAATTTCTGTGGGCCAGAAATCCAGGAACTGCTAAGCCAGATGATTCTGGCTCAGAGCCTCTTAGGAGACTGTCATCAAGCTGTGGGCCTAGGCTGGAGTCTCACCTGAGGGCTTGACCAGGGCTGAGGATCTGCTTCCGAAACAGCACCTTCACACACCTGCTGACCGAAGGCCATGGTTCCTCACTGCACAAACCTCTCCAGAGGGATGCCCATGGCAGGGCAGCCAGCTGCCCCAGGGGCAAGTGATCCAAGAGAGAAACAGAGCTACAGGAAGCCCAGCACCTTTTACGACCTAATCTCTTCCGTTTTATTCTATTCATTGGACATGAGGTTTTAAGTCCAGGTCACACTCCAGAGGAGGGGAATTTGGCTCCACCTCTTGAAGGGAACAGCATCGAGCAATTTGTGGACATCGTAAAAACTCCACACATACTGATAATAAAGAAAGGAACTAAGAAGGTAATATTTCACTGCAGTCAGGCTGCCTGGGTTAAGATGCTGGCTTTTCTACACATTGACCAAGTAACCTTAGACAAGTTACCTCGGTTTCTCCATCTATAAAACGTGGGTTAGGATACTACCTCCTTCATAGGATTTTGATGAGTTAAATATGATGTAAGAACTTAGAATAATGACTAGTACATAGCGAACACTCAGCAAGACAGTGTTGCTGCTAACATCTTCATCATTATCATTATCACCACCATCATCGCCATCATCACCATCATCACCACCGTCATCACCATCATCACCACCACATCGTTATCACCATCATCACCACCATCATCGCCATCATCACCATCATCACCGCCGTCATCACCATCATCACCACCACATCGTTATCACCATCATCACCACCATTATCATCACCACCATCATCATCACCACCATCATCACCACCATCATCACCATCATCACCACCACATCATCACCATCATCACCACCATCACCACCACCACCATCACCGTCATCACCACCACCATCACCATCATCACCACCACCATCACCACCATCATCACCATCATCATCATCACCACATCATTATCACCATCATCAGCACCATCATCATCACCACCACCACCACCACCACCACCATCACCACCACCACCATCACCACCACCACCATCATCACCACCACCATCACCACCATCATCACCATCATCATCATCACCACATCATTATCACCATCATCAGCACCATCATCATCACCACCACCACCACCACCACCACCATCATCATCACCATCATCATCACCACCACATCATTATCACCATCATCACCACCATCACCAGCATCAGCACCACCATTCCGTCATCACCAGTCTCACCATCATCATTACCACCATTTCTGTTGTTATTGCTGCTTCAGCCACAGCTACGCAAAGAGTGTTTTCTCAGATGTTTGAAGTTTTAAAGAGTGGTGGTTTTTCCAGAGAAAACCAAGGATGATATTTTTTAAACTATACTTTATGGTTAACATGTCTTTCTGTTGGGAATTTCTTTCTCTGCTTACTTAAGTAATGTCCCTCCATCTCCTTTGAGTATTTCGAATATTTGAAATTTTTTTCCTTTTTTATCCATTCAGCAGTCATTCATTGACCACCTACTGTGTACCGGGTCCTGTGGGAGATTCTTAGTGTACACAGAAAAAGAAATGGTCTCTTCTGCCCAGGCACTCACAGGGCCATGGGGGTGGTAAACGCATAGGCCCAACGGTGGGGGTGCACTGGGGACTCGGGAAGGAATAACCCCAAGCGCATGTGGTCCATTTTCTGGCTGCCGGGCGCTCGTGAAGATCAGAGTGGCTCAGAGCGCGGAGCCAGGCCCACCCCGAGGCTCTGTCCCTAGTGGCCGTGCTGCAGGGACATGGAGAAAGCACGACGGTCATTCCGCAGAGCAGGCACTGACCTCATCAAGTATGAAACACTGCTTTGCGCCCCGAGAGGAGTGGGAGGGAAGGCCAGGAGGGCATGTTTGAAGAAGGAGTAAAAAAGCGTGTGGTTCCGGAGGGAATCCGGGAAGGCTGAAGAATTCTCTCCTGTTTCATAAAGCGTCAGTCCTTGAAAATGTATGAGGTGTGATCAACTCTCAGCTTTGAGAGAAGTTTAGCTCCAGTTTCTTGTTTTTCTGGGTTTGTGACTTTGAGGGGTTTGTTCAAGTTGCCAAAATTAATGCCTTCCTATTATTCTCACAAACGTTATAGCTGTGGGCCTGAAGGAACAGCTGCCTTGCTGGGAACTAAGACATGCTGGAGCTCAAAGCCTTCTCAGGAGTGAAGGACTCGGAGGGCCAACCGGCATTTTCCCCGATGGGCCGTGATTTCTCTTTGTTGGGGAAGGATTTTGATCTATATTATCTAGGAGGAGAGGCTTGGCCCCTGAAAAGGAAGGTCAAGAAAAATGTGATGAATATAACAAGTTACTGTGCTGTGCACACCCGACGTGGACCGACTCCGCGAGCCTCTCCCAGCCGAGCTGTTTGAGGAGCAGGCAGGGCAAGTGTGGGGCCTCATCGGGGAAGACGTGACGAGACAGAAGCAGGAAACCCCGGGGCTGCCTGCAGCCTCCCACGGGCATCCCGTCCGCCCCTTTGACCCCAAACAGTGGTAACAATGAAAACCCACCGGAAGCACCATTCACCTCTTTTTGAAAACCTGTCTGGAATTGAATCTGTAAGTGACACGCCGGTCTCCGCTCCCCCGGGTCCACCCGCGGGCCACCTCTTCCTCAGAGCTTCCGGGCGTGGTCGTTTTCGCTTTCCCCCCACGGCCGCCACGGGGATCTCTGGAGCACAAGCAACTCACGTGCTGTCCTCCTGAGATGCAGCCGGGACCCCACACCACGATGCCCACACCTGCCTCCCCCTCCCCCTCTGCCCTCCCGTCCCCACCGAGGGCCCTGAGCCCCGTCACTGATGCGTCAGCCCCAGAGCTCCTCGGCAGGCCTTTCCTGGCTGCTGTGTCTCAAACAGGCCCCCGGCCCCGCTCATCAACCCCCGTACTCGGTTCAGAGCCGTGTCAGGATCCAAAATTATCTTGTTCAGTTATTGATCTGCTCTCTGACGATCAGAGGTGCTGTTGACGGGGAGTCCGGTGCCTCCTGCCCACGGGGTCCACCTGCCCTCGTAGCTGTGCTTGATCAATGCACCTTCGTTAATTAGTCCACTGATTAATTAGGTGCCAGGACTGTTGCCTCTGGTTCATGTCCTTGAATCTGTTTCATTTTCCGTAACTGCTAACAGTTTTTGATTGAAACTATTACTGTTAGTAATTATATATGCCTTTGAAATTTGGTGAAATCTGTAACAGTTCATAACATGTCAGTGACCTTTGTTAATGACCTCTGATTTGATTCAACTCACTTTTCTTACCCTGAATCTGGCTTTGGTGACTCTGGAGCTTAAGCAAAAACATTTATATTATCTAATGACTTTGTAAAATGCTCCCCACCACCATGCAATTTAATATAAAGTAGGTAAAATGGGATTAGATGCCTTTAAAAACAAAAGATTAGAGTTATTATTAATTACATCTTAACATTTTATCTTAATTATCTGATGTAAGAATATTTAGCTCAACTCAGTACACATTTATCAAGTGATTGAGTCGTATTCGGGGCATCACTTAGATGGTCTGGAAGACACGGGGCGGAGGAAACAGGTCCCGGGTGCTGTGACAGGAAGTGACAGTACGTGCACGACGGACCCAGGGGAAGGCAGGGTTTGTAGCACCTGTGGAGGTGCCACCGGCACTGGACCCTGACTCCCGGCCGGGGCTCTCCGGAGACCTGGGAGGAGAAGGTGGCCACTGGGGAGACCGTGAGGGCGGAGACGCGGGACGAAGGGATGAGACAGCATGGCGCTTGGTGACTGGAAGCCGCCCGCTTGCGGTGGGGTGCGTGCGGGGACATCGAGGAGAGGCTGGAAGGGGAGGCCGTGGCTCCCGGGCTGTGCAGTTCATACCTAAGTGGTAGGGGCACCTTTGATCAGGAAGGTGTGTGGATCGGAGCTGCGTTTTAGGGCGACGGCTCCCCAGTGGAGCGAGGGAGCAGGAGGGGAGCTGAGAAGGCCGCCTTTCGTCAGGAGGTGAGGCTTCATCCCCCCACCGCCCCGCCAGCCTCAAATGGCCAGGATGAGGGAGGCTCGGCCCATGCAGGGCCCCCCGCCACCGAGCCCCACGTCTGGGCCTCTCTGCCTGTGCCCCCTTGATGTCTCACATCAGCCCAGGAGCACCTCACCGGAGCCTTTCCCTGCTTCCCCGCCCTCTGTCGTGTGCGTCTGCTCTGCCGCGGCTCTGATGCCCTGCGTCGTGCTCTCAGGCCTCTGGCGTCTTTGTCTCCGTCTTGTCTGTGAACCCCTCTGGACAGGAGCCATCTCCACATTGCTGGTACCCAGGCACACACCAGGCACCGGGACGTTTGAAAGAAGGGCAGTGGAAATGGGTGAATTCAGATGAAAAAGGCACAGAGAGTTTCTGTTCTGAGGCCTTGGAGCTGCATGTGACCCTCAGAGGGGAGATCTGGGCCTGCACTGCCGAGTGGTCACTCAGAGAGGGCTGGGGGCTCGGGAGTGGACAGGGGAGTAGGTGCTTGGAAGTGGTGGTGGACACAGCGGGCAGGACGGGGTCAGGGGAGCGCAGAAGCGCTGGGGACAAGACACCGAGTCAAGGACCCGGGAGGAGGGGCAGCGCAGAGCCGGTGAGGAGCCCCAGGATGGAGAGCGTCTGGCTGGTGGAGGGTGGAGGGAGTGTCCCGGCTGCATCTGCCCGCATGCGGCCCCCGGCCCCCTGCTCGCCCGCCAGCCCCGTGGAGGCCGCGTGTTTCCGGAGCCTTTCAGGCCGTTGCAGGGCCGTGTGCCCTGGGTTTCCTCTGTCAGATGCGCCTGTTTCTTCTTCTTTCTCCCCAGGGCCCGCCTCCCAGCAGGTGGGAACAGGGAACGAATGAAACGGGCTCTCACACTCAGGGCGTCTAGGCACCCGCAGGCCCGCCCCTGCCGGTCAGGTGCCCCCTGTTCCCCAGTCCAGGGGCCCCGCCCGCCTGGGCACCGATTCTCCCCAGGACGCCCCTCCCTCCGCCCAGGACCTTCTCCGTCATCAGACAGCCGGGTCCTCCCGCAAGCTCTGCCGGCCCTGCCCAATCCCCTGGGATCGAGGTCCCGCCCAAAGGAGCCAGATCTCTGGCGGCTGAAACCAAATGTCCCTCTCACGTCGCGGCGTCTGAGGGCAGTGCCGACTGGGAGGCGCCCCGACTCTCTGCTCACGAAGGGCTTCGTCCTCGGACCGTCGCTCCGTCTCCAAAGCAGACGCCCCGGGTCCTGCCGCCGCACGCAGGTCGGCCGCGCAGGCCCAGAGCCCACTCCCCAGGGCGGCCTCGGGGAGCTGCCCGCAGATCGGGGCCCGAGGTTGGCCGCACTGGGCTTGTCCCCGGGGCATGCCCATCGGAAGACCCGAGGGTGGCCGAGGCTTCCTGCGAAGCCGGCGCGCTGGGCTCCAACGTAAAGAGCGGCCACGGGGGCGATCTCGTTATACGTGTGTCGTTCAGTAATTATCCCACAGAAAAGCTCGCCAGAGGCTCTTAGTGCAGCTGGCAAGTGAACCCTCCGAAATATATTTCCGGTTTCTGTTCTTCATCATCTTTTCAAAACAAATTGTTTTATTTTTGTTCTCTTTTTTTATTTTCCATTGGCATTAAAAATAAATACACATTTGAAAAACCTTACAAAGCTTTTTATCGTCTTACACACTTGCACCTGCCCATGACCTGGAAGCTGGGCATTCGATATTTAAGGAAACCGTTGTAGCTTTGAGCGAGACGCAGGGGCGGCCTCCCAGCATCCTCGGCTGTTGCAAACGGGTTGCTCGTTATGGAATAAGTGGTGCCTAACGGTTATTAAATCTCTCACGTGGACCTCAGCCCCATGCAAGTCTTCTCTGTAAAGCCTATGGTTATTTTGTAAAGTTTCTAAGTGATGTGCAGCCTCCTGCCTTATCTGCAGGGAAATGGTTTCTAGAGCCCCTGTGGATGCCTGAGATGGATGGTGGTACCTACCCCACATATACTATGTTTCTCCTGTGTGCACACCTGTGACCGTTTAATTTGTAAAATAGGCACAGCAAGCGTTTAACAGCAATAACTAGATACGTGTGTCCATCCTATCGGCCCATCGGCCAAAGGAGGCCAGGCAGGGCTGTCCTGTTGGAAGCCTGCTACCCACTCCTTGACCCCAAAGCAGGTTCGGGGCTCGGGCGTCCATCCCGCTCTGCTGCCCGGGGTGCAGCTCTGCGGGGCCCCCGTTCTCATGCTGTGACATCCCAGGGGTTTCCCCGGAGGGACCACAGCCTCCCTCTGCTGTCTGGACGGTGTCGGCCTACTCTCGTCCTGGGTGTCTGTCAGGCGGCTCTGGGTTCGCCCTCTAAGATCTGGGGCATGACTCGCTCATTTCCGGTGCCTCTGAGTGTCTGTCCTCCCTAAAAAGACACGCATATGAAAGACGCTCATAGAGCCAGCAGAAAAAAGAAATGGGATGATTGACGTGGCTTCTGACACGGCTTTTGTGAGGGCTGTGGCATGCCATTTGCTGGGGACCCTCTTGTAATGACGCCTCTGCACTGCAGCTGTGGGGCCCCGTGATACGCTCCTCTCTCCACCTCGACAGCCAAACGCCAGTCATTGGGGAAAATTGTGCTCCTGAATGAGGTGGCATGCAATTTATCCTCTGGAAATTGAACACTTACCTTAAGTGGTAAAAAAGGTGTTTTCTGTACCTTGATACAAGTTTGCATATAAATCTCTGCCTTCGTGTATATCATTCACGTACACCGAGCGTGTGTCTTTGTGAATCATACTCTTTTATTTCACTGGAGTGTTTACTACACATTTTTAAACTGCTTCTGTACGTAAGAAGTTAACAAATTAAAGTCCAGGAAAAGGTGTTTTCGGTCTACACCTCCCTTGGGGAGTTCAGTCCCAGCAGCCAGTGTGACCGCAGGTGGTGGAGCCTGGGCCACCTTGCCGAGGCTTTCCTCACTGGACACCAATAGGGCGTGTGTTTCTTTCCTCTCTGATTTTCTTCTTTATCGGCTTGGGATTTGTGTCTTAATCAAAGTGTACAAGAAGCACGCTTAATCGTAAGGCATGGTGACACTTTTACAAGATACTGCAGTTAATTAATGCGGGATTGCTGTGGAATGTTGCAGGAGTGCCTGCGATTTTCCATTTACACCAAATGAGTTTGCTGTGATTAATGTTATCATAGGAAATACCAGAGGAATTAATAATGATTAGGCCATTACTTCCAAGTGGTGCTGAAAACTCAGAGATCTTTACTCATTACGGCAAGAGCTTTCGAAAAATCCACCAACTTGAGTGTCTCTGTTCTGAGGGTACAATTTGAACTCGGCGAACTTGAGTGAAACAAGTCCCCAGACTTACCAGCTGGTGTTTGGTTTTCGATTCCTTTTTCTCCCAGAAGTATTCAAATTTGGGATCATGATGGGTCAGAAAAAAATAAGTTTTTTGAGGGGTTGATGTTTTAAAATTCATTTATTCATTTCACAAAATATTAAATGCAAATTCAAGTGTTTATTGTGCACGAGGCCCTGCGTTAGGTATTCAGGGGACGCAGAGTTGAACATGATGTGGTCCCTTTTTTTGGGGACCCAAGGAGGAAGCACCACACACAAGATAAGTGAGGACCATGTGGCACAGAAGCTGAGATGGAGACGCCCGGGGTCGGGGGGGAGGGCCAGGGGTGACCCCCCAGGATTGTCTCGGGGCCTATAGGACAGAAGAAACTTCTCCCGCTTCCAGCGATGGCGGGGAGTTTGCCAGGCGGATGAGCTAGAAGGCGGCCTGGAGTTTGATGTCTTCAGGGCAGGACGACTTGGATGTGGCCTGGGAAGGACCCTGCACAGCGGGTGGAGCCGGGAACGGCCAGGGGGTGCTCTGCAGAGGCAGTGTGTCTGCCACGGGCACTGAGCTGCAGCCCCTCTGAATGGGGCAGAAACCACGTGGACGAGCCCTAAAGGGGGCATGCCCGCCGTGCAGCTGCCCCGTGCGGCTGAGAGCAGACGCCACGGCGGCTGTGCCGGGACCTCCGAGCTGCCGTCCTGGGCGCCCGCCTGGGGTGCGAGCAGCGTCTGAACTCGGTGGGTGGGGGTGGGAGGGGGGCAGCGTGTGGGCAGGGGCGGCCACCCAGACATCGGGTGAACGGGGCTCTGCCCTCGGGCCTGGTGGGACCGGCTCGCCGGCCTAAGGTGATCTCCGCCCGCTCTCCGTGCAAGCCCACCTGTGCTTGGTTCTCCTCGTAACATCGTGTCCTTGCTCGGGAGTGGAGACGGGGACTCCCTGCCTGCGGCGACCTTCACCTCCTGGCAGTCAGGGTGAGGACCCTGGGCAGAGGGCCTGGAGCTCGGCCTGCGTCTCCCCGGCTCTGCTCTCTCTGGGCACGTGCGTTGAGCTCTGGGAGCCCCTGTGGCAGAGGTGGCGAATTCGCTGAAACTGTCCCCAGATTATGACTTCCTCTGCTTTGCGCCCTCGTCTGAAGAGCTGAGTGGGTCGGGCCGTGACCGCACAGAATGTTAATTCAGGTTGTGTGCTTCCGGGCCCAGCCCTGCCTCTGCAGTCGCCCCTGCAGCTGTTTCCATGGACCGCCCCCCATTCACGTCCTCCCGTCCTGGCTGCTCCTTGTGTCCTTCCCTGGCCCTCTCCCTTCAGCCCTGCGGGGACCCCTCACTGCTCTCCAGACCTGCGCCCCCAGCCCTTTCGGCACCTACAAGCTCCAGGACGTTTATGGACATTTCCACTGGCTGCCTCCCTGCCGTCTGTGCGATCCGCCTGAAACCTGACCCGCCAAGGTTCCGGGGCTGCTCCAGGAACCCTTTCCACTGGCGACTGGAGCCCCAGGGCTGCCCCCTCCGGTCCCCACATTCAGGCCACATTCTCAAACCTTCCTTCCAGGCCTCTCTCCTCTCTCTCTGTTCGTGCTTCCTCGACTCCATGGTTACCACCTGGTCCCTAGAGATCTCCTCAGGCGGTCTGATGAAATGCGGGCAGTCCCGGCCCCAGGGCTGGCCGGTCAGCGCCCACCCACCCAGGGCAGACCTTCCCTGCTGTGATTCCACTTCAGCCCGAAGCAGCCCAGGGCTGGACAGTGGGGGCCCGACGGGGACGGGGGACGGGGGGCAGCCCTGATGCGCCTCTTCTTGGCGGGGGGGTGGGGTGGGTGTAGACTCATCATTTAGCCTGGATTAAAAGATTAAACAAGAACAGCTTTAAAAGGGAGATGAGTATGTGGCTTGTGGGACAGGACGCTCTGTCGCTTGTTCTCGGCAGCCTCCTCCGAGCTCGGGAAGGAGTCGTCTCCCCAGGGCAGCCTCGAGGGCCGGGCAGGGACTCGGCTGCCGCTGGCTTGAACTCCCCGGGACCTGACAGCAGCTCCTGCCTGAGCATCTGCTCGACGTCCTCCTGGCACTTTGTGTCTTCTTCTTTCTTTCTTTCTTCACTATATGCATGGAAATAAAATAAGTGAAATGACATCAGGGATTCACTCGGAAAAACAAAACAACACAACTGCCAGGCTACATCCTGGGGCCTAGATCCTCCGTCTCTGCTGATGGCCCTGGACACGCAGAGCTGGAGGGTCGGGTGACGGCCCGGGAGGGCCTGGCCCAGCCTCCAGCCTCCGGGAAAGAGGAGAAATGGAGGCCGAGAAAGTCACCTGCTTTTCTGAGAACTCGAAACCTCCATGGGCTCTGATCGCCCTGACCCCGCATCACAGTCACCTTGGACAAGCCCTGACTTCTGAGGCCTGGTTAGCGCCTCTGGAAACGGGAACGAGCTGGCCCCCTGCCCCTGCCCTCACGCGCAACCCTGCCTTCCTGATTATCTGCTCAAGAAGCCCCTGGAAGCCAAGCATCTTCTCAGGGCCCACCGCGCAGCAAACGCCCTCAACTGTCGTGAGCTCCGTGCTGACCACGGCCCACAGCCTGACCTGTTCTGCTGCAGGAAAGTCGGTGCCAGCGTCTGGGGTGCAGCCCAGACCCCCGCCCACGGAGCATGCTGAGGGTGGGTGGAACCGTGCCTCTCAGGACCTTCTGCGTCCCCGACGGTGTCCGGGCCTTGGAGATGAGGGCTGGGCCTGTAATGCCGACTTCTCACGGTTAATTTGAGTTCAGTGGTATAAGGTGGGCAGAGGTGCTTTGTAAACCATGGAAGGTCAGGCAGCTGTTTTTAATCTGCCTTTGAGGGCACCCGCACAGGCCGGGAGGGCGCCCCTGCCCGAGAGTTCGCTGCCCCTGGTCCTGGGTGTCCGAGGCGTTAAAGACGAATGCTCTGCATGATGTGGCGTTAAAACTCTTGGAGCTGACCGTCCTGTGAAAGAGCCGACCCAGCAAGCCCCGGCACCACCCCCCCCCACCGCCTTATATCTCATTTACGCAGCTTAGAATCATACGTTGCCTCGGTTGCTGCTGGTTTTGGACCTTGAAAACCAGAGGGCGCGTCTGAAATTCGGTGCTTCGGTGGAGGAGGCTATGTGCGTCTTTTATTATTTGTGTTTAGCTTTATTTTTCCCGATAATTCAGCCCAAGGCAAGTTTGTCTTCACCACAGGAGGCAGACTGCTGCTGCTGCTTTCCGTTTCCATCCCCTTCCTCGTTCCTTCTTCCCGCTTCCTCTCTGCGTCCAGCAGCTGCAGGGGCGTAACTGACACAGTAAAGGCGGGTCTCCTCCTAAACAGCCGGGTCGGTTGGGAGCAGCGGGCGCCCTGCCCCTCCGTCCACCTGCAGGCGCCTCAGCCCACAGCCCCGCTGCCCAGCGTCCAGTCCCAGCCAATCCTCTGCCTTTTAAAGGTCTAACAGACGGGAGCAGCTCACGTTGTCACCACGGTTCCCGCTACACGAGTGGGGCTCAGCTCCGCACAGAGGTTTCACGTCCCTTCCCCAGCCGGTCTGCGATCGACGTGTCCCCGAGGCCCTGGAGGCGTGAAGCTCGGTCGGTGATCGAGGGGGCTGAGAGAGGGCAGGCCACCTGGCGCTCATCACCTCCCAGGGGCTGTGTGTACTTGACCCCCAGGCTCTGTCTCACGCCTGGAGGCACGACTGTCCACTGAATAACAAGCCCCCGCTGCCGTGAGCGGATGGGCAGGAGGGTGCCGCGTGGCTGCCCATCTCCTCTTCAGGGGGCCAGGACCCTGCGCTCAGGAACCCGCAGCGCATCTGCTTTGTCCACGAAACGCCCTCTCGCTCTGGGTGGGAGAAGCACCTCGCCGGCGCCCTCATCCTGAGCGCCGGGAGCCGAGTGCGGGTGCCCGCACGTGGCACGTGGCATTCCGCAGGTGTGATTCGGGCGGGGCCCCGTGATCGGGGTCATGCCCACAGGCCAGCATGAGCGCCCGGCTCCTTGCAGGTGAGGGGGCAGGCCGCGGGAGGAAGGCCCCGAGAGATGCGGCCTCGCCGGCTTTGGCGGTGGAGTGACGGGCCAGGAGCCCCCGAACGCGGGAACCCGGGGAAGACGGAAAAGGCTGGATGTGGATTCTCGCCTGGCGCCTCCGAGGGACCCAGCCCCGCCGCACCTGCAGACCAAGACGTTTCTGCTGCTGTGGGTTTGTGGTAATTTGTTAGGGTGTGGACACACGTTCAAACCCGGGACTTTTCGAATTCAGGCCTTTTTGGGAAGGATGCTGAGGAGGACGGTAAGAAGCAGGGGAGGAGGAGGGGAGATGTTATCAGGGACCAGGCCGCAGACCTCTTCTTTCCAGGAAAGCCGGCGGGCCGCGGCCACGCAGAGCTGCCCCGTGAGTAACAGACAGAACGTGCTTGCAGACTAATCCCAGGAGATTTTACAGGCACCGAGGGACTCTTCTCAGGAGCGGCGAGTTGCTGTGGCTCTCGTGTTGGCAGCAGGCCTCCAGGTGGACTGGCTCTCCTGTCACCTGCCTGTGAATTATCCCAACCTCCCTGTCTCCATGGTGGTGAAACCACAAGGCTGACACCCTCACACGTGGCCCAGTGGAGGCCGTTCCCCAGGGTTTGCCAAGGTCCCAGCGCACGGGAGGGATTCAGGGCTGGTGGAGGTGCTGGGGTGTGGATTTTCTGTGGTCTTCCTTAGGAGATGTTTTGGGAGGTGTGGTTTAAGTTCCTGGTAATTAGGGGCCTCCTGTTTTTAAAGTTCGGAATTCTTCAGAAAGACATCAAGTCAGACTGTGTTATTTGAGCATCAGAGGGGTGTGGTGTGGAGCACCGCAGCGACGTACGTACGGAAGAGAATGGAGAAAACGAAGACGATAAACCATGACTCCACCCCCCGAGAACTGCAAACCTCCCTGGGCCCTGATCGCCCCTAACTCTGAATCACAGGGGCCCGCCAGCCTGAAGAGCAAGGCGGGGGGGTGAGTTGAGTGGGACCCAGAGTCATCATGGGTGTGGGGGGAAAACACCCCAACTTTCCAGGCAGGGCTGACTTTGATCTGAACGCTGGCCTCGCCACTTTTAACTGTGTGAACCTGGGGAAGTTACCTGACCTTCGCTGTGAGATGTTCGTCCATGTCGTCGTAGCTCCTCCAATCCCAGCTCGGCCATCTGTGAGACACACCTGCACTTCATGTGCCCTCAGGAGAAGGGCTCCGGGCTTCCCTGGTGGCGCAGTGGTTGAGAATCTGCCTGCCAGTGCAGGGGACATGGGTTCGAGCCCTAGTCTGGGAAGATCCCACATGCCGCGGAGCAACTAGGCCCGTGAGCCACAATTGCTGAGCCTGCGCGTCTGGAGCCTGTGCTCCGCAACAAGAGAGGCCACGACAGTGAAAGGCCCGCGCACCGCGATGAAGAGTGGCCCCCGCTCGCCGCAACTAGAGAAAGCCCTCACACAGAAACGAAGACCCAACACAGCCATAAATAAATAAATAAATAAATAATTTTTAAAAAATAGAAGGGCTCCCATTCCCAAACTGTCTTGCCATTGACAGTAAGACGCATCTTGAGTGCAGAAACGTTAAAATGTGAAAAGCTGCAAGCGGAAGTGATGAGGGGTGACGGTGCTTGTCTCCCATGTGAGCGCTAAATAAGCATGTAGCGCAAAGGGGCGCTTGCAGGATACCAGCTCCTGTTCCACGTTCCCCCCCCCCCAGGTCCACCTCCTTACTCTAAAATTCCTCCATGGAGCTCACTTTCCGGGTTTTAGCAGGTGACTCCTGAACTTCCTGTTGAGTGAAGACGTGTCGCCTACGGACGGGGTGACCGCATGTCCTGTTTCGGAGGGACAGTCCTAGCTCATCCCTGGGCAGCACCCACTCTCAAAGGTCCCCTCTTTGCAAGATGCATTGTATTGTGACCTGACTTGCAGAGAACAAAGGGCCAGCAAAACCAATCCCAGACCCACACGTGTTGTTAAGAAACGGGCAAGAGGAGGACGGTCACAGAGTGCAGGTGGTGACAGGCTGCCAGGGCTGGTGGAGGTGGGGCAGCCGAAGGGGGGCGGGACAGTCATGCTGGGACTGAGGTAGCTGCATCCCAGTCTGGTGTGGGTGGAAGCAGCTCCCGGTGGGGAAGACGGCCGGCTCTGGACTTTGAGGGGGTCGGGGGGAGACATACCCAAGGCCACTCTGTCCTGCCCAGGGTCGCTGACTGGACCGTTTGACCAAGCTAACTGATCGCCAGCGTGGAAAGCTTCAAATGCAATCAGTTTAACTCCAAATTGATTAAGTCCTCTCAGGGCCAAGCTGTCCTCAGCTTTTACCGTCTTGACTAATTCAAGCGACCCTTTCACTTTTGTAGTGGTCAGAACCGCAAGTCACAGCCAGCAAGCATCTTAATGTCGTGATGACCATCCTCTTGCTGCTCTTAGGGATCATCTAGGAAGATTTTTAAATTTATTTTACTTTATTTATTTTTATTTATTTATTTGTAGTATAGTTGATTTACAGTGTTGTGTTAGTTTCTGCTGTACAGCAAAGTGATTCAGGTACACATACGTATATATACTCTTTTTCATGTTGTTTTCCATTATAGGTTATTACAGGGTATTAAATATAGTTCTTTGTGCTATAGAGTAGGACCTTGTTGGTTATCTGTTTTACATATAGCAGTGTGTATATCTTAGTCCCAGACTCCTAATTTATTCCTCCACCCTTCCCCTTTGGTAACCATAAGTTGTTTTCTATGTCTGTGAGTCTGTTTCCGTTTTGTATGTAAGTTCACTTATGTCACATTTTAGATTCCACATGTAAGTGATATCATATGGTATTTGTCTTTCTCTGTCTGACTTCCTTCACTCAGCCTGATAATCTCTAGGTCCATCCATGTTGCTACAAACGGCACTTTTTCATTCTTTTTTTATGGCTGAGTAAGTATTCTATTGTATATATGTACCACATCTTCTTTATCCATTCATCTGTCGATGGACACGTAGGTTGCTTCCATGTCTTGGCTATTGTAAATAGTGCTGCAATGAACATTGGGGTGCATGTATTTTTTCGAATTAGAGCTTTCTCTGGATATATGCCCAGGAGTGGGATTGCAAGATCATATGGCAACTCTATTTATAGTATTTTAAGGAACCTCCATACTGTTTTCCACAGTGGTTGCACAAATTTGCATTCCCACCAACAGTGTAGGAGGGTTCCCTTTTCTCCACACCCTCTCAAGCATTTATTATTTGTTGACTTTTTTTAATGATGGCCGTTCTGACTGGTGTGAGGTGATACCTCGTGGTTTTGATTTGCATTTCTCTAATAATTAGAGATGTTGAGCATCTTCTCATGTGCCTATTGACCATCTGTGTATCTTCTTTGGAGAAATGTCTATTTAGGTCATCTGCCCATTTTTTTGATTGGGTTGTTTGGTTTTTGAGTTTTGTTTTTGTTTTTGAGTTGTAAGAGCTGTTTGTATATTTTGAAAATTAAACCCTTGTCAGGCACATCATTTGCAAATATTTTCTCCCAGTCCATGTGTTGTCTTTGGTTTTGCTTATGGTTTCCTTTGCTGTGCAAAATCTTAAAAGTTTGATTAGGTCCCATGTGTTTATTTTTGCTTTTATTTCTATTGCTTTGGGACACTGACCTAAGAAAACATTGGTATGATTTATGTCACAGAATGTTTTGCCTATGTTTCCTTCCAGGAGTTTTACAATATCTTATATTTAAGTCTTTAAGCCATTTTGAGTTTATTTTTTGTGTACGGTGTCAGGGACTGTTCTAACTTCATTGATTTACATGCGGCTGTCCAGGTAGGGAAGATTTTTTAAATGCTGATATCCAGACCCCAAACTCATGAATCAGGCTGCAGGCGGTGGAGTTCAGCTTCTGCATCCCAAAACTCTCAAGTGATCCCGCTGTGCCCACAAGCTGGAGCCCGGGCTAGTCTGGCGTCCTCACAGAACGAGGATGTTGAGGACCCTGGCGTGGGGGCCCAGGGAGTGGGCGGGGAGCCAGCACAGCACTCAGCACTCCACCCCCCAGTGCTGTGGGGAACTGGTGAGGCACGGCCGAGGGAAGACCAGGAGAGGATGAGTTTCTCCCAAATGATAGTTCCCTTAACTGCCTCTTACAGATGTGGAATAAGATCTGTTAAGAATAGTCTTCACTTAAAAATATATATTGTTCAAACTTAACCAGGACAAATAACGTATAAATAGGATTTAATCATAGAAATTACATTTCATCAACATGGCAATCACTGCTGTCAAATTGGAAAGGTACATGGAAACCACTTAGTGACTAGAATTAATACTGATTTGGCCTCTTCATCGTGGACTTTCTCTCCTGGTGCTAAATGAAGTGGTCTTGGCTGTAAAAGGCGTCATGCACTTTGGTTGTGAGCGTGAGGCCCTGACCAAAGGTCAGGTGTCAGGACTTGTGCCCCAAGACAGAACTGTTCTCAGGCAAGGTTGTGAGCGGATTCTTTATGTTTGTGGAACACATTCCCGGAGAAAATGTGAAGTAATTAAATCTAAGCTAATGGGCTATTTAGCAACTGAACTGATGTCTTTAACGTGTATCCCATATAATTCTTTTTAAGAACTGAGTCTTAACCACAGCCATAGTGCTTAAAGAGAAATAATACAACTGAATCGATTCTTAATTATTTCAGTCCTAGAGCACAAGGATGCCTGCAGTAAGTGAAATCCACATATGGCTCCAAAGCCTTGTATCTGAGGTTCCAATAACTCGTCTCCCCTTTCCCGGGGACAGACTTGCCTGTTTCTCGTCCGCTCCCCGCTGGACTCAGCAGTGGTGCCTGTGCGCCCGTCTGTGCTACAGTGCCGCCCGTGGGGCCACACTTACACTCACGTGGCCTGGGAGGTGCGGGTGGGTATTAACTGAAGATGCCCGCATCCACATGCCGTCCTGAGGAGGGCACATCACGCCCACTTTGCAGACAGAGCCTGGGACCTGTCTGCCCGTCCACTTCACACGCTGCCAGGTGGTTTGTCACCACCACACGTGGTTCATCCGATCCCATGGTCCACACAACAGATGGTCCCCAGACTGGATGGTAATAGCTGTCCTGAAACGGGGCCCCTCACATTAACCTCCGTAAATCCCTTCGGGCCATGGCTGAGATCATTCCTGATGGCTCAGTCGTGAACTTTCCCCACAGCGTCTATAGCAAGAGATCGGTCAGGAACCTTGCTCTTCCATGGGCTGCCATCCAGATTGCTTCCTGGAGATCCCTCCTCTCCCATCACAGGTGTTTATCGAGTTCCCAGCCTGGGCTGGACTCCAGAAAGGCTTTCAGTTCTTTTGGGTAAATTCTCAGAAGTGTAAGCGCTGGGTCATATGGTAATTCAATAATTTCAACGATTTCAATACTTTTTGAGGAACTGCCATACTGTTTTACAGAGTGGCTGCGTGGTTTTACATTCCCACAAGCGAGGGTTTTAATTTCTCCACACCTTTGCTAACACGTATTATTTTCTGGGCTTTTTGGGTAATAGTCATCCAAAGGGGTATGAGGTGGTATCTCATTGTGGTTTTGATTTGCATTTTCCTAATGATTGGTGATGTTGAGTTTCATTTCATGTGTTAATGACCACTTACATATCTTCTTTGGAGAAATATCTATTCAAATCTTTTGCCCATTTTTAAATTATTTTTTTTTTATTGATCCTGAGAGTTCTTGATATATTCCATATACTAATCCCTTACAAGATACGTGATTTGAAAGTATTTCTCCCATTCTTTGGTTACCTTTTTACTTTCCTGATGATGTCCTTTAATGTGCAAAAGGTTTTAATTTTGATGAAGTCTAATTTACTCTTTTATTGTTTTGTTACCTCTGCTTTTGATGTCATATCCAAGAAATCATTGCTAAATCAAATGTCATGAAGATTTCCTCCTATGTTTTCTTCTGAGAGTTTTACAGTTTTACCTCTTACAGTTAGGTCTTTGACCAATCTTGATTTCATTTTTGTATATTATGTAAGGTACATGTTCAACTTTATCCTTTTGCATGTGGATATCAAGTTGTCCCAGCACCATTTGTTGAAAAGATTGTTCTTTCCCCAATGAATGGTCTTGGCACACTTGTCAAAATTTATTTGATCATACATGTGAGAGTTTAATTCTGGGCTCTCTGTTCTATTCCATTGTTCTGTATTTCTGTCTTTACTCCAATATCACGTTGCTTTAATTACTGCTGCTTTATTATAAGTTTTGAAACCAGGAAGTCTGAGTCCTCCAATTTTGTTATTCTTTTCCAAGTTTGTTTTGGCTATTCAGGGTCTTTTGAGATTCCATATAAATTTTAGGATGGATTTTTTTCATAAATGGAGCGCTGCAAAAAGTGGGGGCACTGCAAAGAATGTATTGAGATTTTGATAGGGATTGCATTGAATCTGTACATTGCTTTGGGTAGTATTAACATATTAACGCTATTAAATATCACAGTCCATGAACATGGGATGTCTTTCCATTTATTTGTGTCTTTTAAAATTTCTTTCAGCAACATTTTGTAGTTTTCACCGTACAATCTTTCACCTCCTTGGTTAAGTTTATTCTTAAGTATTTTATTTTTTGATGCTGTTGTAATTGGAATTTTTTTTTAATTTCCTTTTCAGATTTTTCATTGTTAGTGTATAGGAACACAGCTGATTTTTGCATGTTGATTTTGTATCCTGCAACTTTGTTGAATTCGTGTTATTAGTTCTAACAATTTTTTGTGGAATTTTAAGGTTTTTTTACATATAGGATCATGTCACCTGCAAACACAGCTAATCTTACTTCTTCCTTTCCAATTTAGATGCCTTTTACTTCTTTTTCTTACCTGATTGCTCTGGCTAGAATGTTCAATACTGTGTTGAATAGAAGTGGTAAAAACAAGGATTCTTGTCTTTTGCTTGGTCTTGGAGAAAAGCTTTCAGTCTTTTACCATCGAGTATGAGGTTTCCTGTGGGTTTTCATATTTGGCCTTTTTGTTGAAGTAGTTTACTTCTACTCCTAGTTTGTTGAGTGTTGTTCTTTTTTTTTTTTTATCATGAAAGGGTGTTGGATTTTGTCAAATGCTTCTTTTGCATCAATTGAGATGATCTTGTAATTTTTTTTCCCTCTTCGTTTTCTTAAAGTGTTTTATTACATTGATCAATTTTTGTATGTAGAACCATCCTTAAATTCCAGGAATAAATCCCACTTGGTCATAGTGTATAATTCTTTTAATACCCCACTGAGTTATGTTTGCTAACATGTTGTTGAGGATTTATACATCAATATTTTTAAGGGATATTGATTTATATTTTTCTTTTCTTGCAGTGTCTTTATTTCGCTTTGGTATCAGGATAATGTTGACCTCATAGAATGAGTTAGAGAGTGTTCCTTACTTTTTATTTTTTTGGAAGAATTTGGTGTTAATTCTTCTTTGAATGTTTAAATCTGATCCAGGGCTTTTATTTGTTGAGAGGTTTTTGATGAATGATTCAGTATTTTTACTAGTTGTATGTCTGTTCATATTTTCTATCTCTTCATGATTTAGTCTTGGTAGGTTGTCTGTCTAGGAATTTATTTGTAGTACTCTGTTGTAATACTTTTTATTTCTTAGCATACTTTGAAAGTGTCAAATATTACTATTTTAAAGCATTGCTTAATTTGATTTTTTTCATCTTTTATCCAAATGTATTATAAATATTTACCTGTAGATATTATTTCACCGTACTCTGATGCTTATTTCATTCTATAAATATACTCCCTTTTAAGTCTCTTATCCACTCACTGCCTAGTATGTAGTTTGCGGGCTTCCCCCGTGTGGATTAATACTCCAGCTGCCATGTGGCACGCAAGCACATTACAGGGGCACAGTTGCAATGCTGGTTATGCTGTATGGGGGGAGCTGGCACTGTGTGTGGGTGCCACCATTCTGGGATGGGAGCACCAAGAGCGTCTGCAGAGACCTAAAGCCCCCTCGTGCTGTCCTCGTGTCCCCTACTAGTGCTGTCCCCTGTGTCCCCTACTAATGCTGTGATGGGATCAAAAGTGCAGAACCCCCAGAGCAGTTTACAGACTCCGCCCACCTCTCTGCTTGCTCCCTGGATGTCAGTGTCAGACACTTGTGTTCTTGGAGTGGCCGCTTGCCCTGCTCTCACCCCATGGAGGACATTCCCTGTTGTCTTCCAACCCGTTCCTCTTTAGGGGACCTTCACAAAAAACAGAACCCGCTCAGACACAGGGTTTTACAATGGTGTGGATAAGGTGTTCCAGCCAGGATGCACATTTAAATGATCCCTTTGCTCTGTGGCAATAAACAAATTCTTTTTGTGAATTTCTGATGTGAGTCAGTCACGCAGATTAATTCCAACTCTCAGGCCCAGGAGCCAAAAGACAGCAGGCCCTGTATATGAAAATGTATCCTCTGGGAAAGTAAGATTTTTATTAAAAACTGAAGCAGTGACCCAGGACACTTGGCCACCTCTGTGGGCCTTTCATGCTCATGGCGTCTCAGCGCCTTGCGGTCATTCCTCCCCCGGGGGCTCGGAGCTGCGGCCTCTCTTACCTTATTCCTTTGTTTACGAAACACACATCACGGCTAAAGGCTGAAATTAGGCTGACGCCCGAGACAGGCAGAGCACAGAGGGCCCGGCGTTCACCCGTGTGCTCGTCACACACCTCTCGTGTTTGTTATTGCCCGAGGACTGTGTGGTGTTTCTCAAACCAGGGGCCCCGCCTGTCACAGGCTCACTAGCCGAGACTGAGGAGCAGTGTGTTTACAGCGGTTCGCCCAGACTCTGTCGATCGATGTCCTGCTGACCTGCACAGGGAATCCGGCTGTGGGCAGGAGCCACCGCTGCCCCAACAGGAGCCCGGCCCGCCGCCCACAGGCTCTGCCGCATCTCTTACTGGTC
The DNA here is from genome assembly GCF_028021215.1 of Eschrichtius robustus. Taxonomy (NCBI): domain Eukaryota; kingdom Metazoa; phylum Chordata; class Mammalia; order Artiodactyla; family Eschrichtiidae; genus Eschrichtius; species Eschrichtius robustus. The sequence goes on along the minus strand of NC_090831.1, from coordinate 129,720,317 downwards.
GCACGTGTCGATGCGCAGGGCCCCGCGCCCGCTGCTCTGGCTCCACGCTGCCAGCACTGCGACTCAGAGGCCCCCAGGAAAGCTCTTAGCTTAAACCCAACGGCTCCCTAGCGTTTCTCACAAAACGGCCGCCAGTAGCCGTGTACTGACTGCCAGCGTGAGGAACGATAAAGCGTCCTACCAGCACAGCACAAATGCATCGTGGTGCTAGGGGCACACGATGTCCCGGCAGCTGACGTCAGGATTAGAGAACACACTTGTCACAACTTGCATGTTTCCTTCTTGGCCTCCCGGGTTCCTGCTGACCCGAGTCTCCTTAGAAATATGCAAAGGCCACTTTTTGTTGCTGAAAATTGCACCGATCTGGGGGCTTTCTCTGAGGTGTTATTTCGGAGTCTCCTGCCTGCGCCTCACGAGCCGGGGGCACGCTGCGCTGCTGACCGCGGCACCGGGGCTTGAGGGGGACCAGGAGTTGCACCGTCCCTCGGGGCCTCCCGGTCAGCCCCCTGTGCCGAGCTGCCGTGCTGACCTCACCCTTCCCGTCTCTTTTCTGAGTTGCGCCCTGCCGCTTAAAACCAGGCTGACTAGGGGTGGCCTCAAGCGGGGATGTGCCTGGAGCCCGTGTCTTCCAGTGTTCGAGTCACCCCCGCCGTGCGCCGTCGGAAGCAGACGCGGTCGCAGGACCAGGTGGGTACATGCCGCTCTCCTCCAGGGACCTGAGACTGGCTGCTGATGCCCTCCCGGCTTTTGCCTTTAGAGAAGTTGATGTGGTTTAGAAATCACTGGCAGGGCCTCCCCGTCCACTGGTTAGATCTAGAAGTAGCCCTGCACAGGGAAGGTGTGAGCCTGTCTCATGTTCTGTGATAGGTTTCCAGCTGCAAGGAATTTTAAGTATCACAAACATGAAATAGCTTTGGCTGTAGTACTTAGAACTGCTTTTCTCCACCAAAGTACTTAACGATCTGGCATAAATTCAAGATATTTATTGCCAAAGAAAGGTTGCCTAATCGGTAGTGAGCAGTATGCCAGGATAGAAAATTCCAGGCTCTTCTGAGTTACTTGGAGCTCACACCAGAGCAGCGTTTGTATGTGTGCTGTTCCAGTGCACAAGAGTGGCCTCGGAGAATCGATATTTCTGGAATATAGTGTGGAGGGGTGTTCCTCTCACAGAAAAAAGAGATTTATTTACACTGACCCAGCGGCACTCCGCTTCATCCCTGGGCAGAATGTGAAATCGAACAAAGAAGCAGTGCTTTGTCAAGTTCAAGGAGAATGCCAGAAACTCCCCAATTTTTGTATTTTAAATCTATTATTTTGCTGTATTATTCTTATTTATTTTAAAAGACAATTTAGTAGAAATAGACATAATCACTGTAAAGCACATGGGATATATAAACCCATCGCCTGACTTGGTTCCAGAGATTCACAAGGAACTGGTCTGGGTCCCCCCAGGGGCTCAGAGCGTGACAACCCCTCGACTGGCGCACAGGTGCCGTGGGCCCCCTGGGGGTGCCGAGAGCCCCCCACTCCCGTCCCCACCTCTCCTCACTTCTTCGTCTTGACACCACTGGCCTCCCCTTGCCCCCCACTATCTAAAGGTCCTTCAGGCAATTAAGAATGAAATAACAATTTAAGATTAAATGTGTAGCATTCACTTTTTAGCCCAGAAACTGAAACTGGTTCACTGTTGCTGGAACCTCCACTAATGCGACATTTAAAAAAAATACTAACCCTTTGAACTGCCTTTTAAGAGCGTCCTCTGGGTGGAGCTGCTCCTGTGAGCAGCCGTCTTCAAAGCGTAGCATCTGCGGCTCAGGGAAAGGGGAGAACATTCAAACCAGTGGTTTCTGCTTCACAATGCTGATTTTCCTGTATTCCTCCAGCGTTGCTTTGTGGCATCCCCTTCTCAGTGCTGTCACGGCCCCTTCATTCCTCTGTCTCTCCGTAAATCTCTTCCCTGGGCCAGTCCTACATCTGAGCCCTGCTTCCTGCCCGGCCCCTGGCCCTCAGCATGGTATGCAGGCTACACCGCCGTCCACAGCTGCCCTCAGACCTTCTGAGGACCAGGCTGTGGGAAGGAGCTGGACCACTTCTGCAGGCCTGGGACAGATCAGGCGGGCGGGGGGGAGAACCAGAGCTCAGCGGTGCAAGCAGGTGAGTCCTACCCCGAAAGACACGGCCGTGGCAGGTGGTGTCGCAGGGCAGCTGCAGCATCAGACCGACCAGACCATCCTTCCGCTCGCGTTTGCGCCCCGTGGAAGGGGAAGGACCAGGCTGGACGCTGGGGTCCCTCAGACGGGGCTCTGGGACGTCCTAAAGGGTTTATGGGGCAGCGGTGATGGCGGAGATCTGACGGGAACTCAGGTTGCAGCGTGGGTGCAGGTAGGGACCCTCAGATCAGGATCCGGTGGCACAAAGTTGGACGGATTCCTGAGCCCCCAGGCTGGGCTCTTCGGCTGGGTCAGCAGGTGCGCGTGCCCTGCGCTCTCGCCCGGCATCTCCGCGCAGCTCCCCGTGTGCTGGAGCAGGTGGCAGGCCCCCGGGGAGGGTCCCATCTGGTCGCGTCCTCCCCTGAGCTCTGGGCGTGGAGCCCTCCCCGGCTGCGGTCACAGCCAACACCGCATGCGCTCAGGACCGCGTTCACGCACCTGAGGGGCGGCCGCGAGTGTCACGTCAGATCTGACCTCACCATTAACACAGGACTCGCCAGAGACTCTGCTGGGACGAAAGCCCGGGTTCCAGAGCATCCGGGGATCTACTTTGAGTGTCACCCGTCGGTCCCCTGGGCTCCTGGGCCTGCGCTTCGGGTGTAGGAAGCTGTAGTTTCTCGTTCATATTTCGTTTCGGAGCTCATCCCCCGCCCCTCGCCCCGTCTGTCTTTGTCTCTCTCTATCTCTATCACTGTCTCACACACACACACACACACACACACACACACACCCTATGATCCCTCTGCCGCCCCCCTGCATCCAGGCCTCTCCCTCTCTGAGGTTTGCCTTCCATCTGCGATGCCCAAGGGGGCCGAGCGAGGCCCAGGCAGCGAGCGTCCCAGGGGAGCTCTGGCCGGAGGTGCCTTCTCTTCTGCCAGCTCTCCAGCTCAGCCTTGATTTTGTTCTGCGGTTTGACCCTCGAGGGTTGCGGGCAGCCGAGGCTGCCAGAGGAAGAGGGGCACAGGCGTGGGGCAGTCGTCCGTGAGCTCTGGAGACATATGGCAACAAACCACAAAACGAGACCCAGTCTGCAGGACGCAAAACAGGGCGTCTGGAGAAACAGAATCAGACCCGTCGACGCTCGGGATGAAAGCAGCAGCGGCGGATGAGCTGGAGACGCATGCAGCAGCCCGACACTCGTCAGCGTCAGCTGAGCGGGCGCGGGTCCGAAGCCAGGAGCAGCCGGACTCGGGCCCACCCAGGGTTGGACAGACACGCGGACCGGAGGGAACTGGGGGGTCACAGACAGGAAAGGGGGAGGCACAAAGGGAGGCAGACCCTGAGGCACCAGCGCCAGAGGTGACAGAACTCGGAAGGCATCTGAAGCCAGAAAACCTGCCAGACTTAAGACCAGGGAGCCAGGAGCTGGGATTAGTTCATTATTTCGATTAAATGAGAGTCAGTTAAGAGTAGAACATCTCTACTTTTCTCCCCGTTGAGAGGCTGTGACAGTGTGTCTGTGCCCCTTCCAGTGCTAGGAGTGGGTCAGAGTGACAGTAACTGGACCTCGGTGGAACCCCTGTTACTCGTGATGTGCCCAGGCCTCGCCTGTCCTTCTCAGGACACGAGCTGAACTTCTCCAGACCAAAGATGAGAAGTCAGAATAAAAAGCACACAGGTCCCTGGGCAGAGCCTGTTGGGGTTTGTTTGCTGGTTTTACAAATCCCCAGTAATATATTAATTGTTGTGCGTTTCCTCTTTTTTAGGAGAGGTTCTTTGTAAACCTAGTAAAAGTAGTAAAATCCTAATTTCCTGCAGGTTTTGATTAAAAGAGGTTTTATGTATCCGTTTCAGACAACGGGCCACCCTTGCCTGACCTTTACTAAACTGGGCACCAGTGTGTGTTTCATCCCTGACTTAGAGAATGTGATTTGGAATATGAGGTTGACCAGTCCAAGGGGCCAGAACACGGAGGGGGTCTTCTGTCCCAGGGACCTCCCGTGGCGCACACATGCTCTCCACGCGGGGTTGTGAGCTGCAAACCCCGGTAACAGCCACCCTGGATGAAGTTAAACTATAGCAAGTGGAGGCCAGCCTCCCAGGTTATGCCTCGTGAAGAGTTGACAGACTAACGACGCAGAGGGATTTCATCTCGTTGTATTGTTCATACGTGAGGGGCCCTCGCTCCATCGGCGGGAAAGGAACCGGCGACTCTCAGTGTCCCCACGGTCCTGGCAGCGTCATCACTGGAGCTCTGAAGTGTCCCCCCACCCAGATCTCCCAGCTACACGGTCATTCCGCCACCATGCCCGCCCCACTCCGGTTCTCGGCTCCAAAGTGGAAAACAAAGGGCCCGGCTCACAGCAGAGCCCACATGCCCTCTGTAAAGCAGCTCCAGGGCAGCACCGCCTCCATGATGCGGGGTGCTCGCCATGGCGGAAACAAAATCGAAATAACAACGAAATACAGGAATACTAGAGAAACAGGAGGTCACAGGCCAAACTGCGAGTAAACACCAACAAAGATAGCCAAACATGAGTCTGAACGTTGGAGCAGAGGCAGGCCAGTTACAAGGGTCCCAGCAGCAGCCTCTGTTCATTCAAGTGTTCATTCCTTCGGAAACACTCAGTCGGGAGGCCGTGCTTGCTGCCGGCATTGACCACGTTGGGGGCACAGGATGAGACCACAGGACCACAGAGCTTCACAGTCTGGAGGAAGGACGGCAAACAGACACTGATGATACAGTATACACACAGCGTGGCCTTAGAATCTAATCTGTCCTGACATAAACTTTAAACATTTATTATGATATTTTTACCAAGATATAAAATGTTGGTGACCCACAAGCTAAATAAGAAATATATCAATCCACAGTCTCAGGATTCTAGTGCAACCTTTTAGAACCTTTCCGCCAATTTGAACTCAGTTTGTCGAGAGGTTGAAAGTCAGCTGGCGGGGCCTGGAGTCTGGATTCTAACAGAGCCAGGAGGAGCTCCAGACGGCGCTGGGAACCTGGCCGGGCTCAGGGCTGGGGAGGCTCTGGACATAGCCCGCCCCCCTCCTGGGTCCCTCTCCTCAGGCATCCGTCATGGGCTTCAGATAAGCCTAGTGTCCGGGGGCCGAGGAGTGGGGACCCTGCCCAGTGGGGGACAGATGTGTAAACAGTCCGTTTGTTTTTAAGGTTTGGATGGAATGTGGGCTCAGAGGAGACAGTGGTCCAGGTCACCGGCTGGAGGGCAGAGGGGTGACCCCTGCACCCCAGAGGCCGGACACGCGGGTACCCGCCCGCTGTCCTGGCAGCGCAGGCGGGGGTTGTGAACAAAGCTGTGGCCGTGCCCCCGACCCCCAGGGTTCTGATTCAGTGGGCCAGGGAGAGCCCTGGGATTAGGACATCCTGACAGCCCGTAGCAGACACCGGCAGTCAGAGCTGAGGGGCCACAAGGCAGCCCCAGGGAGGTGATGGGTTTCAGGATGAGAGAGACCAGTTTGGCATTTCCAAGTGGGCGGGGATGAAGGCAGCTCAGGCCCGACAGCGGCGGTGAGGATGGGAGGTGGGGGGCAGACTGAGGGGACGAGGACCTGGACATGCCAAGGGAGGGGCCGGGGGGCGGGACCGGGGGACGGTCTCTCCTCAAATGGGACGTCCAGTCCGGCTGGAAGGGGACCCCGTCAGCGCCGCCCGAGCCCCGCAGGGCCCTCCAAGGCCTCCGTGACTTGTAGAGACCGGAAGGCCCCCAAACCACCTGCAGACACCGTCTCCCCTCGTTCCTGAACCTTCCGGAATCCCTTTCAGTGGAGAACAAACCCTTCTGCTTCTCAGTAAAAGAGGAAAGGCTGACTGACGTTGTCATCCCCAGGCGTAACCCCTGGGTCCGCAGAGGCCCGCAGGGAGGGCTCCGGCTGGGGTCTCTGCCCCGGGGTGGGGAGGAGCCCGGGGGGTCGCTCCCCGCGGCTTTCACACGGAACACGTCTCTCCACACTTCATGCTGGTGTCTGCACGTGTGTCTTTGTCACGTAAAGTAGCCTGAGAGCAGCCGGCCTCTCTGGCCCTCGCCAGAGGGACCCCGTCCACCTCCACGGAGCCCGCCAGCCAGGCAGCGGCCACTTGCTCGGCTTTGGGGGTGGACGGAAACGGACGAGGTGTGGGCTCTTGGCACTTTGCCTGGTGCCTTTCGTTTTACACGTGGGCAAGCAGAACCCTGCTCAGGTGGGCCTGTGCTGAGCCCCCTGCCCCCGTGACCCCCGTTTCTCCCCACCCCGTCCATCTCGTTGTTCCCCCTGACCTGCACCCTCGCCTTCTGTCTCAGTGCCGGTGCCCGATTCCCGCTCAGTGTGAGGAAAGGCGAGCCGTGCACTTTATCCGAGGCTGAGCTGCGAGGGCAGTGCCCGGCGGGCTCCGGGGCCCAGCTCTGGGCGATCCCTGTGCGTCCCGCGTGGGGGGGACCGGCCGCTGAGGGTACTTCAGGAGGTCACTCAGAACCGTGTTCCTTGCAGAGCCGACTGTCCTAGAAAGGGCTGTCCGCGGCCTCTCGTGCAGCCGGGGAGGAAGAAATCCAGAGTGACTGTGGGCTCCCAGCGTTTTATTTAAACTGGACGCTCAGCCCTGTAGCAGATTCAAGAGCAAATGCCCGACATGCACATATGGAAAACACTTAACACCCCTCCCCCTGCAAATCCCAGCGGCTGGGAGCCTCCTGGGCGGCAGAGCGATGGCACTCGAGGCTGGACAGAGCGGCGAGCGGGGGGCAGAGCCCCGTGGGAGCCCCTCTCGGCACGAGGACTTCACCCCGCATTTCAAGCTTCCACCGTCTGGCAGGCTGATGAGTTTGCAGAGGTGCTGCCGGGTCCCCGGCCCGTGGACGGAGGGACCTGTCAGGAGAGATGTTGTTAACGTGCTCCTGCCTGGCTGAGAGGTCAGCGGGGGCTGGACACGAGGGGGGTCTGACCGGGCTGCTTGCGCCGGTGACCGGGCTTCGTCCTCTGTGCGGTTAACCCCCGAGGTCACTCCTGAGGGCAGAGGGGACCCTGCCACTGTGTCCGACTTCACTTCCGTGCAGACCCTCCGTGCAGTCCTGCCGGGGTCCCTCACGGGCCCCACCAGGTCCACAACGTCCCCGCCGCACCTCTGCTCGTGTTCGTCCTCGCCGGGAGGTGCTCGTCACAGCACGAAGCCCCAGGCCGCTGAGCGAGCGGGAGCTCTCCCTGCCCTGAGCCCTCTCAGCGTTTGTCTTCCGCTGCTCTGTGTTGTCACTCGTCTGTTTAAGCATCACTGGTTTTGTCTCCTCTACAAAACCGTGAGCTCCGTCAGGACAAGGCCCACGTCTTAGTCTCTGCAGCGCACGCACCCCGACACAGCAGCTGTCATGGAGCTGCAGCAGGCAGCCCAGCACGTGGCCCCGCCATCACCCACGGCTCCCAAGCTCACAGCCTCCAAGCCAGGTTCCTTCAACGACTGCTGACGCCCAGTGATTTGTGTCCCCGCATCTCAGGCCCCCTGCAGCCTCCCCAGCTGCTCTGGAAACAGCAAGCCCAGCTGTCCCCCTTACACCCGCCTGCTGGCCCTCCCCTGGGTGACAGTGTGGCCTGTGGGCTCCCCCCAGGTGTCCACATGGCCCATTGGCTCCCCCGGGTGGCCATGCAGCCTGTGGGCTTCACCCCTGAGGTGTCCACGTGGCCTGTGGGCTCCCCTGGGTGACCATGTAGCCTGTGGGCTTCCCCCCCGAGGTGTCCACGTGGCCTGTGGGCTCCCCTGGGTGACCACGTGGCCTGTGCCTCACTGTCTCAGCCAGGCCTCCCTGACCCCTGACCCAGGGTGGCGCTTCCTACCCCGTTCCCTCCCCTGACCTCCTCCTTTACGTCCATCACCAGTTTGTTTTTAATTTTATTGTCTGCGGCCCCTGCTAGGACGTCATCTCCGTGAGATCTAAGATTTTGTCTGTCTTGTTCCCTGTGGGAGCTGGGAGCCCAGGGTGGTGCCCAGGGCATGGACCACAGGCAGTGGACCTGGTGGACGTGGACCCCCCGTTGTGTCCGGAAAACCTGTCAAATGTGCCAAATGCCCCACGTTGCTATAGGAACCAGGCCAGTCACCTTCGTATATTTAAATGTAAGACTTCAAACGCTGTGAATGTGTCTTAGATATTTGTAAGGAAATAGTTGTAGAAGAAAAACTGAGAATTTTGAATATAATTGCTCTCCCCCCTCTCTGTAGCTTCCAAGTATATTGACTCCGAGTGAAGGGAATCTTGTCAAATGAACATAATTTGTAGGAAAAGTATAGGATTTGGCTTCCAGGTTTCCTGCGCCCTCCCTAGCGTGAGTGTATCAGGGAACATTTCCGAGAAGGGCCTGCCTGCCTGCCTTCTTGGTGGCTTCAGAGCAGCTGATCTCCTCAATCTTGTTTTTACAACCAATGTCAGTCACAAAGGCAGAGGAGTCCAGAGTGACCTGGTCCTCGGGGAGACGAGCATGGACAGGGCCGCCCAGCACCTCTGTCCCTCAGTCCTTCAGCAGCCGTTCACCGAGGGCTCCAGGGCCTGGCCTGTCCTGGGGCTGTGAGGCTGACAAAGCTTGTCAGCAGTGGTCGAAGGTGGCCCTTCCAGAACCTGCTCACAACAGGGGAGCAGCAACCTGCAAAGGAACTGGTGCAAGGAGACAGGACGGGGGTCCGCTGCTCTCTGAGCTTGAAGTGCTGGCGCGGGGGGTGGGGGCCGCAACCCCTCCTGCGGCTGGAGGTGCCGGCAGGCTGACCCTCACGGCCGTTGTGTGGCCATCAGTGTGGGTCACTCGGCGATGTCACCGTGCTCACTGGTGCCACCGACAGATTTTCTCAGGCCAGGCACCAAGGTGGCGACACCACAGATGAGGAATACGGCCCCATCCATGCTCTTAAAACACCCGTAATCCACAGCAGCAAATATATGGGAAGCAGATAAGTGCAGCACAGCTAAACTGATGAAGCCTTTATAAAAGCTGAGCTTAAATCCACATAGCATAAGCTTGAGCATTTTAAAGTGAGCGACTCAGTGGCATTTAGTGCATTCACAGTAACATGCAGCCACCCCTCCGCCTGCTCACTAAACGGGGGTCTCTCATAGACAGCATACGGTTGGATCAGACTTTTTAAAAAAATCTATTCTGCTAGTCTGTCTTTTAATTTTCGAATTTAATTCCTTTACATTTAAAGTACTTTCTGACAAGGAAGGGCTCACTTCTTCCAGTTTGCTATGTTCTCCTCTATATTGTACATGGTTTCTGTTCCTCAGTTCCTCCTTTTTTTGTTTTTGATTGATTTATTTTAGTCTCCCATTTTGATCCCCTTCTCATTCCTTCTCTGTAAAATTTTTACTTTGTTTTTATATTTTGAGTGGTTATCATGGGGATTACAATGAACATCCCATATTTATGGCAATCTATTTTGAAATAATACCAAATTAATTTCAGAAGCTCCTGTACAGCTGCCCACCCAGCTTTACATTGTTATTGTCACAAGTTACCTCTTCATCGTCCCGTGCCCGTTAACCTGGATTTATAATTATTGTGTTATCCATGCATCTGCTTTTAGATTGATTAGGAAACAAAAGAGGAGGTACAAACCCAAAATACAATGGCACTGGTTTTCATATTTATCTATGCAGTTATTTGATTTCTTTGTACGACCTCGGGTCACTGTGTACTTTTCTTCCATGCCAGCCTCAGTGACTCCCTTCAGCATTTATTGTAGAGCAGGTCTACTAGCAACAGATTCCTTCAGTTTTTGCTTATCTGGAAATGTCTTAATTTCATCTTCATTTTCAGAGGATAGTTTTGCCAGGTACAGAATTCTTGGTTGACAGGTTTTTTTTTCTTTTAGCACTTTAAGTATGTCAACCCATTGCCTTCAGGCCTCCACGATTTCTGATGAGAAGTCAAGTGTCGATCTCATTGAGGCTCCCTTGTACCTGACAAGTTGCTTCTCTCTTGCTGCTTTCATGATTCTCTGTCACAGTTTGACTAGGATGTGTCAACGTGGGTCTCTTTGAATTTATTGTGTGAAGTTAATGGAGCTTTTTGGATATGTACATTTGCATTTGTCACCAAATGTGGGACATTATTGGCCATTATCTCTTCTAAGACTCCCTCTGCCCCTTTCTCTCTGTTCCTCTGGGGACTCCTGTAATGCATATGTTGGTGTGCTTGGTGGTGGGCACAGGTCCCAAAAATGTGGGCTTCCTCAGGAACAGTTTCTCCAATTGCTTTTTCACTCGTGAATCAGCCATACTTTCCTGTTTCTTTGTATGCCTCATAGGTTTTTTTTTTAAGAACTGGACTTATTGAATATTATAATGTGGTAACTCTGGAAATCAGATTCTTTCTTTTCCCCAGGGTTTGCTGTTGTTGATCGTTGAGGGCTGTGGTCGTCCGTTTGTTTAGTGACTTTTCCAAACTCTTTTTGCAAAGACTGTATTCCTTGCCATGCATGGTCACTGCAGTCTCTGTTTCCTTCTCTTCACAGTCAGCCAGTAACCTGACAGAGATTACCTTGAATGCTTGAAGCTAAGAGAGGGATTGCAGTTGGGCTCTGAGCTGGCCACTCCGTCACTCAGCCAGGCCACCCATAGCTCCTCACTTCTTGCTTGTGCAGAGTACAAAGATCAGCTGGAGGTGTGAGCCCAGTATCCCCTCAGCTCTTCTCTGGGATGAGTCTGGCCCTCGGCACGTGTGTTACATTCCGAATTCCCTGGGACATGCTTCAGCCCTTCAAAGCCCTCATTCCCCTAGAACATCCTCTCAGCCTCCCCCTGCCCCAGCTTTCTGGTCTCTCTGCTGCTTGGCCAGCTCTTGCTCCAAGTGGTCACAGCCAGGATATCTCTTTAAATGCTTTCAGCAGATGCTTTCCAGAAGGCCAATCCAGCTAAACAAAGGTTACGCTCTGTACTGGTCCCTCAGGGAATCAGTACAGGTCAATACACATGACCACAGTTTTTTGAGAATGAGGTCAGTATAGCCTCCTGGTACCAGCAAGTCACACCGGGAAAGGAGGCCACCATCCCCATGGCCTCTGTCAAGTTTGGGAGCCGAGGGTAATAGATGGGTAAGCAAAAATGCCACAATGCCTTCTTACCAAATTTAGTTATCACTTTCTCCTTTGAACACTCCCTTGGTCCTCTGGTTGCTCTAAGTTTGTTTATACTGTGCCAGAGTTCTGAAAAGTTGATTCTGTCTGTTTTTGTGACCTTAGTGGTTATTTCAGTGGAGGGACAGTCCTTGGAGACACCCACTCCACCCCCACCATGGTGCCATCAGTCTGATAGAAGCCCATCTTGGAAGAAAAACTCTGTAACAGACCCCTTAGCCCTACCCACCTCCCCACCCACCCACCTGGGCCCACCTGCAGCTCTGCTGGGCAGTTCCTGGTTATGCCAACGGCTTCGGGCCCTAAGCCCCTGCATCCCTCTGGCTGAATAAGCCCATTTGGTCCATGTCCAAGGTGGGCCAGGGTTGCTCAGCGGTTAACTCCTCGAAGACCCTCAGAGGATGAGGCATGAGAGTTGACGGGTAAACACCCTGCTTCTCTGCCCCTCAGACAGTTCTGGGGCACACTCCAGAGTCCCCCAAAGGACCCTCCAGTGCCCCCCAGAGGACCCTCCAGCGCAATCATCACCTTTGTCTGCTTCCTCCCTCCCCAGTCTCACCTCCTCACCCCTCAAGCTGTCTCCTGGGATCACCTCCCAGACAAACCAGAGGCACCCGCATCCTTATTCCAGGATCTGTTTCTGTGGAAGGTGTTTAAGCCACGGAAGTGCCACGGTGCGTGGAGTCAGCCTTGGCCGCCCGCTCAGCAGAGGCTCCGGCGGCTGGGGTGGCAGGCGGGGGCCTGTGCCTGTCCCTCAAGGTTAGGACCCTCCACTGCTGGCTTTGGGCCTCAACATCTGGGTTAGAGTTAGTAATTAAAAGCTTCTCATTTGTGTACAGATATGTCACAGTGGTGAAGTGCAGAATCCTTGCCTTGGGACAAAAATAGGCATGTGTGAAATGGTGTAGAAAAAAGTGGTTTATGGTGTTCTTGGTGTCCATGACCTCACTCAGTGCGTGAGCAAGTCTTCCAGCTGAACTTCCCGGATGAAGAAAACTTGCTCTCTAAGGACTAGCTGGATCTTACCCTTTTTTTTTTTTTTTTTGGAGTGTCTTCTTGGAAAAAAGATCTATAAAAGCTCTCATGAGGACTTCCCTGGTGGTGTAGTGGTTAAGAATCCACCTACCAATGCAGGGGACACGGGTTCGAGCCCTGGTCTGGGAAGATCCCACATGCCGCAGAGCAACTAAGCCCATGCGCCACAACTACTGAACCTGCACTCTAGAGCCCACGGGCCACAAATACTGAGCCTGCATGCCACAACTACTGAGGCCCGTGCGCCTAGAGCCCATGCTCTGCAACAAGAGAAGCCACCGCAAAGAAAAGCCCGTGCACCGCAATGAAAAGTAGCCCCCGCTCGCCGCAAATAGAGAAAGCCCGCACGCAGCAACTAGAGAAAGCCCGCACGCAGCAACGAAGACCCAACACAGCCAAATAAATAAATAAATAAATTTATTTTTTTAAAAAAAGCTCTCATGAGGTGTAAGCCACTGAACAGACTTCAGAAAGCTGGTTTGGTTATTTTATAAGAGCAGAAAGTTGGGTTTTTTCCCCACTTCCCTGGAAGTGAGTTTGGGAGCAGCTAACTGTTCACTCTGTGGTTCTGAGAAGTGATTCAAGGGCTTCTCTCTCCTTTTCTCCTGCTCCTGTCCCCATACTCAGAAGCGAGCCCAGGGTTGTGGAGGTTCCAGCTGGGAGCTGTGTCCTGGTTCTCCTGTTGTGCTGGGAGCTGCACCCCTGGCCTGAGCCCTGGGTTAGCCTGGGACCTGGCAGCGGGGAGCCTTGGGCTTCTTGCGGGGAGGGCGGAGGCCCAGGAGTGGAGACAGCCCATCTGCAGTCACACACTTCTCTGGTGGCTTTTCTCAGCTGTGGACCTGATATGGTGACCACAACACGGGGACAAAACCAAATGGGAGCTGGTGACGTGCCTGGTAGACCCGGGGCAGAAAGGGGCACCTGAGCCCATTCGGGGGAGCCCCGTAGTCTCAGCTCCCCCTCCCCACTCTCTTCTCCTACTGACGGGCGCCCCGTTCCACACCCACCCTGGGCCACGGCCACAGCCCTGGGCTGCAGGGAGCCGTCGGTGGGGCTCATTCAGAGCCCGGTTCCGGCTGGTTCTCCCCTGGTGGCTCAGGGCAGCGGGCAGCTCTACCATCATCTGACAGGGGTTGGTGTCTTAGGGACGTGTCCTCTTGACAGGAGCCTCCAAGGGCACAGACATCGCTGTGGAGCTTGTGAGAGTGCCGTCTGCGCAGGGGTCCAGGCAGGAGGCAAGAGGGGGTGGGGGCAACGCGGCCCCTCCAGCTGAGTCTCCTCCCGTCAGCACGTTCTGCCCGTAGAGAGGCTTCTAATCCTCAGTGAGTTCCGTGCAGACATACAGCACTTAGAGGAACCAGTGGCCGGTCCCCAGGGCAGTGCTGGCCCAGAGCTTCCCGGGATCGTGCGGATGTCCTAGATTTTGCTGTCAGTGTGGCGGCCACTGGTTGGGCTGCTGAGCAGTTGGAGTGTTGCTAATGTGACTGAGGGCCTTAATTTTGATTCCAGCTGATGTAATGGGAACCCGTGGGGCTGCCGTGGGAGTGGTGAAGCCCTGGGGGCTCCTGGGTGCTGTGGGTGCTCTCGCAGTCTTGAGGACCCGGCTCATTTGCCTTTAGTGCCCGTGTGACCGTCTTGACCAGGCAGTTGTTTCTTGTCGGCTAAATCCGTAGATTTAAAAACTCTCCGTTTCACTATTAGAGGTTAGGTCATCCTGCATAACGAGTTGGAGCCCCCCAAAAGGTGGTTGTTTTCATTAACAAGTGACCATGTTCAGTGGATCAGAAAGATGATGTGTCTGATATTAAACAGAACTTTTGGGAGGAGAGTTTCTCATAGTTCCAGCACTTCGACACAACCCAAACGTTTAATATTTAACGTATTGCTGTGGTAGGTCTAATACTGAACATGGTAGTGTTTGGTGCAAGACAGACCTGGGTCCACGTCCTGCCTTTGCATCTTGTGTGTGGCGGCCTCCTGGGTCCCTCCTCCCCATCCGACAGGGGAAGGGGCAGCGTCCGGTCCCCATGCCCGGCACGTGGTGGGGCGGGGAGGGTGGCTGTGCCTGGCAGCCTGTTTCTCGTACCTGACCCTCCCCTCCCCCGAGCAGACGTGGCCGAGCCATCGCATCAGGCCTGTGGCCGGCAGTCACCCCAGGAAACCAAGCGTCCCCGAGACCCGCCCAGATGACACATCACCCATCCACTCAGCACTGCCCCCGCATCCTTCTCCTCCACGGCTCCCTGTTCCCCTGCATTTTCACTTTAGTGCATGTGGGATTTTCCACACAGTGGGTGCTCCAATTTTTCTGAAACTGCCAACTGTTCAGAACAGAGGGCGCCTTTCATCAGATGCAGTCGTGTGCGTTTGGCAGCCTGAGTGCCCAGCAGCTTGGAGCCGCCCGCTCTCCAGAGCCCTCTGTTCCACGCGGAGAGTGGCTGTTGGCTTTGAACGGCTGGGGTCAAGTTGTACGTAAAAACGTGGCACAGCCCTGCCGTGCATTTGGCCTCAGATCTGAAGGCTCCATATGTCACGCTGTTTCCAGATTTTAGATTGACGTCGTCAGAGGAAAGCGAAGCAAGGAAGAGAGAACAGGGAACGTGTCCAATAGTAACTCATTCCCCCGGTCACCGCGGTTGTAGTCGGGGCTGAGGAGCCCAGGTTACGGCCAGGCTCCCGCCGTTGGATGGGAGAGGACGGATGGGGAGAGCGCAAAGCGCAGGGCTGCTCAGGCCGCCTCTGCAGCCCTTTGTGAGCGTGGGTCCGTCCACCTTCTCGCAGCTCCGTGGGCTCAGGACTCGCTCACACCAGAACCAGAGGCCAGCCTCGCTGCCAGCGGTGAACAGAGCTGGTGGCGGTCGGGAGCGGAAGCTTTGGACTCGTGAGCCCATCCAGCCCCTCTCTGGCTTTTTGAACGTTGTCCCCCGAGTGTACAAGGTGAAAGCCCTCCGTTCGGTGCCTCGTGCCCGGGTCACCCTAGAGCATTGCATTTGGAAAGTGAGGCCATCAGAGCCGCACCGCAGACGGCTGTCTCCTCTCGTCAGACCCTTGGGTCGGGCTCCACCATGTAGACGATGGGGAGTTCAGTGTGGCCACACGAGCTGCTCCAAAGCTCAAAGATAAGCATATTCTCATACCTTTTCACCTCCTCGTGAAATCCTCAGATCCCCTCACACTCAGGTAGCAAGAGGTCCTGCATCCCCCTCCTCACTCACCTGTGTGTGATGAGTTCTACATTCGTGTTGTCACTCATGTTTAGGACCTGCAACAGTGGCACTCACTGCAGTCTTCTGCTCGCTTGTAACCTTCAGCCAGTCACCTGTGTTCCTGGGTCTCGGTTTTCCTGTCTCGAGGCAGCTGTGTTGGGTCACTTCTTCCTGCTCCACGTTATGGGACACTCTGGGGAAGCTGAACTGTGAACACTGACTAAGCCTTGCCCTCCTCTGCAGGCAGAGCATGTGGATGGTGGATGCATGGATGGATGGATGGAGGGAGGGATGGAGGGAGGGATGGATGGATGGATGGATGGATGGTGGGCGGATGGATGGATGGACGGATGGAGGGAGGGATGGATGGATGGATAGATGGATGGAGGGATGGATGGACGGATGGAGGGAGGGATGGATGGATGGATGGATAGATGGAGGGATGGATGATGGGTAAATAGACATGGAGATAATAGATGGTAGACATACAGATGCAAAGATAGATGTAATAACTAAATGTAAATCAAATCCATTCATTTGTGTCACAAATGTACTCAATAGCTTAATAAAGTCTGTCCCAATATGCCATAATTGTAGTGCATATATTGAAAATTATGACAAAAGTACAAAATACGTTCTGTGAGGAAATAATCCTCTCACCCCTGGGAGAAGAGGTTTTA
Organism: Eschrichtius robustus; assembly: GCF_028021215.1. Taxonomy (NCBI): domain Eukaryota; kingdom Metazoa; phylum Chordata; class Mammalia; order Artiodactyla; family Eschrichtiidae; genus Eschrichtius; species Eschrichtius robustus. The sequence continues at coordinate 129,704,131 of NC_090831.1, read as the reverse complement.
TAATTACTCAGAGTAAGAGAAGTCTGATAAAGAATGCTTTGTATAGCTGCCCTTTTTTCCTCTACAGTTTTCTTTTTTTAATATCAATTCATTTTTTCCTGATTCTTTTTTTTTTAGCATCTTTATTGGAATATAATTGCTTTACAATGTTGTGTTAGTTTCTGCTGTATAACAAAGTGAATCAGCTATACATATACGTATATCCCCATTTCTCCTCCCTCTTGCGTCTCCCTCCCACCCTCCCTATCCCACCGCTCTAGGTTGTCACAGAGCACCGAGCTGCTCTCCCTGTGCGCTGATTCTTTTAATTTAGGGTGGGACGATTAGGTGCTAGCTTTCTGCGGCCTCCACGCAGGAGCTTGCTAGAAATGCAGGATCTCCTGAGTCAGAATCTGCATTTTAACAAGACCCCAGGTGGCCCCTATGCACATACAGCTTGAGAAGCACCGCCCAGGGTGTCTCATGGTTCCCACTTGCCTCCCAGGGGGCAGTCACACCCCAGCCCCCAGCCACAGAGACGGGGCCCATCCGGCAGCTCCAGAACAGAGCCCAGGCTGGCCTGAGTGGTGCAGGGGCCATCGGGAGCAGAACCCATCGCTGGCTGCTCTGACAGCAGCGTCAGGCACAGCAGACACAGGCATTTAGACTTTCAGGATCCAGGAAATTCTGGGAGAGATTTAGCCCAGTAAAGTGAGATCTGACACACAGGGCCCTACATCCTGACGGCACGTCAACGTTTGCATTTGCCCTTTTGAAATTTGGCTGCAATGTTTTCATCACCTAAGACAGTGAGAATTACACAACTTCATTAAGTGAAGCTGGGTGAGCTGGAGAGTTGAGTCAGGTGCTGGTGGCTTCCTGCTCCACCCTCAGTGTCCTGATGCAGAGGGCTTCTTAGCCCTGCCATCACCCGAATACACCAGAGGCACCCTCTCCAAGCCTGGGGAGTCTACACTCTGTCTTCTTTTGGGCTCAGGAATGGAAATGGCCATCGTGGGGTCAGGGACACCTCTGTTGGCTCTGACTCGGGACCACACTTGGGGCCTTCGTAAGCAGGTCCCTGTGAACGGGGCCTCGGAGGGCCTCCTGGGACAGGGGTCCCGGGTCAGACCATGTTCAGAAGGAGCGGGTGCCTCTGCCCGATGCCGCTCGCCTTGTCAGCTGCAGTGGAAGAGGACGCCTCCGCTCTGAACCCAGGATTCTTCCTTTCGATGCTTCAGCCGGGGGTGCCTCCTGTCGGGGAAAAGGAGGGGGGAAGGGAGGGTGTTTCCCATGAGCAGCCCCTTCGGAAGCCCCGTGGACTCCCCGACCCCCTTCGTGCTCTTGTCCTGTCCCTGTGGGGCGGGTCCCCGCTGAGACTGGGAAACACTCAGGACTGCTGGCTGCTCGGAGCCCCCCGCCCCTCCCCGTTTCCAACACAACCTTTATGATGAGGTTTCCAGACCCCTCCGTCCCCGGTGGTCCTTCCCTCTACAGGCCGCGGGGGCCTTAAGAGGTGCCATCGAAATTGAAAACCAAATTCAGATGGTTTGTCTTAACCTAGAGGCAGGTGATCTCACTTTATCCTTTGCCGTCCCCTCTCATTGGCCTGACGATCAGCAGTTCTACCTGTCGGGGCCCTTTGCAGAAGGATTGGCCTCTCTGAGTTTCTGGCTTTTTGTCCATCGGTTCAGGGGATGGGATTCAGGTCCTCTGAGGTCTGCCTTTGCCCCAAACAATGTGCACAGACTTCAGAGCTTGGTTCTGGCCTCAGTTTGGACCATCTGGCACATGGGGAAGATGTGGATGATATTCTTTGCGTTTCCAGCTAAGAGTGGGTGCGTGTCCCACGCTCCGCCTCCTCTGAAGAACCAGCTGGCCTCCCCCGGGGACCTCCCGAGCGGGGGCGGGTCCAGCCCCTGTCTCGCCCTGCCCGCCCCCCCCCCGGACACGCCCAGCTGGTCTTTGCTCCATCGCAGGCATCATGGTAATGAATCGCCAGCTGCGCCGCGCCCACCACACCCACGCTGGCTCATAGGAAAGCTCCTGGTGGCTTATCTGATTTTTATAGCTTGGGGTTAGAAGAATTTCCCAGTGGAACTGCTCTGATATTGCGTCTGCCGAGTGTTGGAATAAAGATGAAAAACCCAGAGTGATGTTTTATTTATAGACCTGCTTTGAAACACACACCATTTAGGCTAAATTTTATGTGATGCCCCGGTGACAAATAAATGTGTCCATCTGAGTCAACAGTCTCTGGGGTCTTTATTAACATTGCTTTAAGGAGAGAGGAATTTTTTAACTGCCAGTGAGCGGAAACCACGGAGGTGGCTGGGCCCAGGGCCGGTCGATACTGCTGGCATCACTCGTAATGGATATTTTCATTTTGCTCTGAAGCAGAGCAGACAGACGCTTGTAAGCGAGGGGCCTTGTGGGTGAGCTGTGTTATCTGTGACGTGGGGAAGCCGTCAGCTGAAATATTCACAGTGTTTTCCCCGCTCAGCTGAGTCCAGTGCTGCGCCCACGGGACGCTGGCCTCACACGGTTTCGAAGGGAAGGACTTAACCTGACACTAACGCTGCCTCCTGGCCCCAGCGAGAGGGGCTCCCAGAGCGAGAGGGACGGGGCGAGGCCGTCTCCAGCTGAGACAAGGTCACCACACCTGAATCAGCACCTGACTGTGGGCACGGGTCTCCCCGCCCATAACTCTCTCTGCAACCCCAATTTTGCAGAGTTGGTTGGACGCTCCGCCACTGGCCTCTCGGGATGCAGGACTGTGGCTCGGACGTCTGTTTTCTTCTTTGCTGCGGGCCAGCACGCGCAAGGGCCCCAGGGCGCAGGGCGAGGCGCCAGCCAGAGCTCAGCCTTCTGTGCGGCGCCTCTCCCCTCTGCCCAGTCGCCCGGTTTTAAAGAATTAAAAATCCCAGATTTGAGATGTTAGACACAGAACACCAGTCAGTTGAGTTGGAAAATAATAATCACTCTTCAAAATTCTCCTGAACTTTTCCTCTGCAGTGATCATCTTTGGAGGAGAGGATGCCCTTTTCCTAAAGTTCTTAAGACACTGAACATCTGCCCAGGGCCGTCTACGCTTCAGACAAGAGCAGCTGACTCCTCGCTTTGCTTTTAGAGCAGTTGTCCGTTTACAGAAAGACGGTCGAAAGTGGAGAGAGTTCCCTGTACGAACGTGTTCGCCCTCCCTCCCCACAGCGTCCCTGTTGCCGACACCTGGCTCCGGCTGTACATAGGTTGCCTTGAGGAGCCACTATTTACACGTGATTATCGACTGAAGCCCCCAGTTTACGTCAGGGTCACTCCTGGTGCTGCACGTTCTGTGGGTTTTGACAAGTGTGTGATGTCATGTCTCCACCATTATGGGATTGTGTAGAGTAGTTTCACTGCCCTACAAATCCTCTGTGCCCCACCTATTCATCCCTTCCCTTTTCCCCTAACCTCTGGCCGCCACTGATCTTTTCACTGTCTCCATGGTTTTGTCCTTTCCAGAACGTCATATAGTTGGAATCATACAGTGTGCAGCCTTTTCAAATTGGCTTCTCTCACTTAGCAATGTGCATTTAAGGTTCCTCCATGCCTTTTCATGGCTTGATAGCTCATTAATTTTTAGCGCTGAATACTATTCCATTGTTTGGGTGGGCCGCAGTTTATTTGTCCCTTCCCCTTCTGATGGGCATCTTGGTTGCTTCCAAGGTTTAGCAATTAGGAATAAAGCTGCCATAAACATACACATGCAGGTTTTGAGTGTGGACATAGTTTTCAGCTCCTTTTTGTAAATATCAAGGAGCGTGATTGCTGCATCGTATGGTAAGATTATGTTTAGTTTTGTAATTAACTGCCAAACTGTATTCCAAAGTGGCTGCACCGTTTGCGTTCCCACCAGCAATGATGAGAGTTCCTGTTGCTCCACATCCTCGCCAGCATTTGGTGTTGTCAGTGTTTAAATTTTGGCCATCCAATAGGTATGTAGTGGTATCTCATTGTTTTAATTTGCATTTCCCTGATGACATGTGATGTGTAGCATCTTTTCATACGTGCTTATTTACCATCTGTCTATCTTCTTTGCTGAGGTGTCTGTTCAGTTCTTTTGCCCACTTTTTTTAAAAAAAGTATTTATTTATTTGGCTGTGCCTGGTCTTAGTTGCGGCACCTGGGATCTTTGTTGTGGCATGCGGGATCTTTAGTCGCGGCATGTGGGATCAAGTTCCCTGACAAGGGATCGAACCAGGGCCCCCTGCATTGGGAGTGCGGAGTCTTAGCCACTGGACCACCAGGGAAGTCCCTGCCCACTTTTAATTGGGTTGTTTGTTTTCTTACTGTTGAGTTTTAAAAGTCCTCTGTATACATTTTTAATGTATTTGTATATATTTAGTATATATACACATCCTTGGTCAGATACATCTTTTGAAATATTTTCTAGCTTGTCTTACCATTGTCTTTTGCAGAGCAGAAGTCTCTAATTGCAACAAGGTCCATTTATAGATTGTGTTTTTCATGCTGTGTCTGAAAAGTCATCACCAAGCCCCAGATCACCTAGATTTTCTCCTCTGTTATCTTCTGGAAGTTATTTAGTTTTGCAATTTACATTTTCGTCTAACTTTGGATTAACTTCTGCGTGAGGTGTGGGGTCTGTGTCCAGATCCACCCTCTGCTTGTGGACGGCGGCTGCCCCGGCACCACCTGTTAGGCGCTGGCCTCCCACTGCGAGCTGCCGTGGCTGCTTTGTCAGAGGTCAGTCAGCCCCGCCTGTGCAGCTCTGACTTGCAAACGTCGGGATGAGATGGACCTTTCACTCATGAGCTTCTAGAGTGTCAGCACCTGCACCCTGTGTCCACAACGTCACACTGAAAGGGAAGAAGAAACAGGCAGGGCCATCAGCTCACAGGCCACGGGCCACAGTGTTGGAGGCGAGCTCCCCGGCTGCCCTCGGCTGTCAGCGCTTCCGTGTCGTGGAGGTTCTGGCCCTGACTGCTCACTCCACGGGCCTCCACGCTGGCTGCAGCCCTGTGAGCGGCTGACCAGGGGTCATTCACTCCTTGGAGTCTCAAACGTGTTACCGAACCAAACTTGGGTCCGTTCACCTGTGCGCAGTAAAGCCAATCTACTGACCCCAGGTTGTGGTGGAGGAAAGCGCAGCGTCTATTGCAGGCGCCAAGCAAGGAGTCCAGGCAGCTAGTGCTTAAGAGACCTGAACTCCCCGAAGGTTTTCAGGGAAAGGTTTTTAAACACAGCGTGAGGGAGAGGGTTGCAAGGTGTGTGATCAGCTCATGGACATTCTTCTGATTGACTGGTGGTGAGGTAATCGGGGGTCAACATCCCTAACTTTCTGGTTCCAGCTGGTCTGGGGTCTACGTGCTTGTGGGCAGCATGCAGTCAACTTCTTCTACCTGGTGGGTGTTTCAGTATCTGCAAAACAGCTCAAAGGATGTGGCTCAGAACAGTGTCTTGAGGAGGAACCCTCAAGATAATATTCTACCTTTGAGGAGGAACCAAAGGTCCTTGACTTTGTTCAATGGCTAAACTATTATTATTTTGTCTTGCTTGATTGTTTTTCTTTCTTTCTGCATTTTCTCACTTCTCTGATTAAATTTATTCTTTGACTAAAGTTTTTCTACAGACAAAAGGCAGGCGGAGGACATGGGGTACAGGGTCTGTTCTGGGAAGTCCCCATAGGGTCCTGCTCGGTTACAAAGCCACTTTGCTTCCTCACAGTCTGGGCCTCATGCTTTTCCTGAAGGAAATTTCTTTGACAGTCTTTTCTATTTCTTCGACAGTCTTTTCTATTTCTTCATAGTTTCCCTCTTCACACTTGCCAGTTTAGTAATTTATATTTTCTTTATTCATAATTCGATTCCTTATGAGTTCCAAATTTTTATACACTAAGCAATATCATTAGCTTGTATAACTCTTAAATTTCCACTGTATCTGTGGTTATGTTTCCTTTTTCATTATTAATTTTTGGTAATTTTTGGATCAGAGGTATCTTATTTTTCCCCATATTAGACTTCTAGTAAGAGTTTTTGTGGGTTTTTTCCCCCTGAAATCAAGCTCTTGGATTTATTCATCAATCCTGTTTCCCTTGTATGGTTTATTAATTTATATTTTTATTACTTATTTCTATTTCTTCCCTCAAGTTTTAACTATTTTACTTTTGACTCCTTAATTCAAATGCCTGGTTTGCTGTGTTCATTATTTCTTATGTGACAGTGAAAGCATGGGTGGTCCACACCCACCATGATGGGGGCGCTCTGGCACCTCCACAGTTTAGATTTATAGCGTTCTCACATCATTATTTTCCAAGTATTCTGTAATCACAGTTTAGATTTATTCTCTAGCCTAAGAATTATTGAAGAGTGTACTTTTCAATGCCCAACTGATTGGAGAGTTTTATTTTCTGTTGTTCTTAATTTCTAATTTTATTAGGTTATGATTAGAGATGCAATTTGTATAATTTTTACACTTTGGAAATCGTGAAGGCCTTCTCTGAGGCCCAATATCTGATCAGTTATGACGTTGTTTCTAGACCATGGAGTCTGACCAATTGCTACTGAATTATCTTTATTAATTAGGTTGTTAAGACTCTCTGTATGTCCCCCATGTGGGTTAGGGAGACTAGTTTCAAATCTGGCCTGTCATTTACCAGCTGTGTGACGTGACTTGCCCTGTAAACCTCAGGCTTCCTCATCAGTGCCCTGGGGCAGCGGAAGGCACCTGCCCCAGAGGCCACTGTGAGGGTGTGTTGTGCATGCAAAGTGCTGGGCTCGGCTCCCAGGATGACGTAAATTGTCAGCAAGGGCTTCTGTCTGCCGAGCCTGAGAGGCATGTCTGCTCTTCTTTATTAATTCAATGTTTTGTTTTATTTCTTGGCACATGCTGGTTCATGAATACTATACATTCATTTTGGATTTCTTTTTTGTTTGTTTTTTGGGTGTGGGGGGTTTGCCTTTTTTTATTTTATTATTCTTTTAACATCTTTATTGGAGTATAATTGCTTTACAATGTTGTGTTAGTTTCTGCTGTATAACAAAGTGAATCAGCTATATGTATGCATATATCCCCATATCCCCTCCCTCTTGCGTATCCCTCCCACCCTCCCTATCCCACCCCTGTAGGTGGTCACACAGCACCGAGCTGATCTCCCTGTGCAATGCAGCTGCTTCCCACTAGCTGTTTTACATTTAGTAGTGTATATATGTCCATGCTACTGTCTCACTTCGTCTCAGCTTACCCTTCCCCCTCCCCATGTCCTCAAGTCCATTCTCTTCATCTGTGTCTTTATTGCTGTTCTGCCCCTAGGTTCCTCAGAACCTTTTTTTTTAGAGTCTATATATATGTGTTAGCATACGGTATTTGTTTTTCTCTTTCTGACTTACTTCACTCTGTATGACAGACTCTGGGTCCATCCACCTCACTACAAATAGCTCAATTTCATTTCTTTTTATGGCTGAGTAATATTCCATTGTATATATGTGCCACATCTTTTTTATCCATTCATCTGTCGATGGACAGTTAGGTTGCTTCCATGTCCTGGCTGTTGTAAATAGTGCTGCAATGAACATTGTGGTACATGTTTCTTTTTGAACTATGGTTTTCTCAGGGTATATGCCCAGTAGTGTGATTGCGAGGTCATATGGTAGTACTATTTTTAATATTTTAAGGAACCTCCATACTGTTCTCCATAGTGGCTGTATCAATTTACATTCCCACCAACAGTGCAAGAGGCTTCCCTTTTCTCCACACCCTCTCTGGCATTTATTGTTTGTAGATTTTTTGATGATGGCCATTCTGACTGGTGTGAAGTGATACCTCATTGTAGTTTTGATTTGCAGTTCTCTAATGATTAGTGATGTTGAACATCCTTTCATGTGATTGTTGGCAATCTGTGTATCTTCTTTGGAGAAATGTCTATTTAGGTCTTCTGCCCATTTTTGGATTGGGTTATTTGTTTTTTTGATATTGCGCTGCATGAGCTGCTTGTATATTTTGGAGGTTAATCCTTTGTCAGTTACTTCATTTGCAAATATTTTCTCCCATTCTGAGGGTTATATTTTCATCTTGTTTATGGTTTCCTTTGCTGTGCAAAAGCTTTTAAGTTTCATTAGGTCCCATTTATTTTTGTTTTTATTTCCATTTCTCTAAGAGGGAGGTCAAAAACGATCTTGCTGTGTTTTATGTCATAGAGTGTTCTGCCTATGTTTTCCTCAAAGATTTTTATAGTGTCCGGCCTTACATTTCGGTCTTTAATCCATTTTGAGTATATTTTTGTATATGGTGCTAGGGAGTGTTCTAATTTCATTCTTTTACATGTAGCTGTCCAGTTTTCCCAGCACCACTTATTGAAGAGGCTGTCTTTACTCCATTGTATATTCTTGCCTCCTTTATCAAAGATAAGGTGACCATATGTGCATCTGTTTATCTCTGGGCTTTCTATCCTGCTCCATTGATCTGTATTTCTATTTTTGTGCCAGTACCATACTGTCTTGATGACTGTAGCTTTGTAGTATAGTCTGGAGTCAGGGAGCCTGATTCCTCCAGCTCCGTTTTTCTTTCTCAAGATTGCATTGGCATTTGGGGTCTTTTGTGTTGCCATACAAATTGTGAAATTTTTAGTTCTTGTTCTGTGAAAAATGCCATTGGTAGTTTAATAAGGATTGCATTGAATCTGTAGATTGCTTTGGGTAGTATAGTCATTTTCACAATGTTGATTCTTCCAGTCCAAGAGCATGGTATATCTCTCCATCTGTTTGTGTTGTCTTTAATTTCTTTCATCAGTGTCTTATAGTTTTCTGCATACAGGTCTTTTGTTTCCTTAGGTAGGTTTATTCCTAGGTATTTTATTCTTTTTGTTGCAATGGCTAATGGGAGTGTTTCTTTAATTTCTCTTTCAGATTTTTCATCATTAGTGTGTAGGAATGCAAGAGATTTCTGTGCATTAATTTTGTATCCTGCTACTTTACCAAATTCATTGATTAGCTCTAGTAGTTTTCTGGTAGCATCTTTAGGATTCTCTCTATATACTGTCATTCCCTCTGCAAACAGTGGCAGTTTTACTTCTTCTTTTCCGATTTGGATTCCTTTTATTTCTTTTTCTTCTCTGATTGCTGAGGCTAAAACTTCCAAAACTATGTTGAATAATAGCAGTGAGAGTGGGCAACCTTGTCTTGTTCCTGATCTTAGAGGAAATGGTTTCAGTTTTTCCCCATTGAGAACAATGTTTGCTGTGGGTTTGTCATATATGGCCTTTATTATGTTGAGGTAGGTGCCCTCTATGCCCACTTTCTGGGGAGTTTTTATCATAAATGGGTGTTGAATTTTGTCAAAAGCTTTTTCTGCATCTATTTAGATTATCATATGGTTTTTATCCTTCAGTTTGTTAATATGATGTATCACATTGATTGATTTGCGTATATTGAAGAATCCTTGCATTCCTCGGATTAACCCCACTTGATCATGGTGTATGAGCCTTTTAATGTGCTGTTGGATTTTTTTTGCTACTATTTTGTTGAGGATTTTTGCATCTATGTTCATCAGTGATATTGGCCTGCAGTTTTCTTTTTTGTGACATCTTTGTCTGGTTTTGGTATCAGGGTGACAATGGCCTCATAGAATGAGTTTGGGAGTGTTCCTCCCTCTACTATATTTTGGAAGAGTTTGAGAAGGATAGATGTTAGCTCTTCTCTAAATGTTTGAGAGAATTCACCTGTGAAGCCATCTGGTCCTGGGCTTTTGTTTGTTGGAAGATTTTTTAATCACAGTTTCAATTCAGTGCTTGTGATTGGTCTGTTTATATTTTCTATTTCTTCCTGGTTCAGTCTCGGAAGGTGGTGTTTTTCTAAGAATTTCTCCATTTCTTCCAGGTTGTCCATTTTACTGGCATATAGTTGCTTGTAGTAATCTCTCATGATCCTCTGTATTTCTGCAGTGTCAGTTGTTACTTCTCCTTTTTCATTTCTAATTCTGTTGATTTGAGTCTTTTCCCTTTTTTTCTTGATGAGTCTGGCTAATGTTTTATCAATTTTGTTTATCTTCTCAAAGAACCAACTTTTAGATTTATTGATCTTTGCTACTGTTTCCTTCATTTCCCTTTCATTTATTTCTGATCTGGTCTTTATGATTTCTTTCCTTCTGCTAAGTTTGGGGTTTTTTTGTTCTTCTTTCTCTGATTGCTTTAGGTGTAAGATTAGGTTGTTTATTGGAGATTTTTCTTGTTTTTTGAGGTAGGATTGTATTGCTATTAACTTCTCTCTTAGAACTGCTTTTGCTACATCCCATAGGTTTGGGGTCATCATGTTTTCATTGTCATTTGTTTCTAGGTATTTTTTGATTTTCTCTTTGATTTCTTCAGTGATCTCTTGGTTATTTAGTAGCATATTGTTTAGCCTCCATGTGTTTGTATTTTTTACAGTTTTTTTCCTGTATTTGATATCTAGTCTGATAGCATTGTGGTCGGAAAAGATACTTGATACGATTTCAGTTTTCTTAAATTTACCAAGGCTTGATTTGTGACCCAAGATATGATGTATCCTGGAGGATGTTCCATGAGAACTGGAGAAGAAATTGTATTCTGTTGTTTTTAGATGGAATGTCCTATAAATATCAATTAAGTCCATCTTGTTTAATGTGTCATTTAAAGCTTGTGTTTCCTTATTTATTTTCATTTTGGATGATCTGTCCATTGGTGAAAGTGGGGTGTTAAAGTCCCCTACTATGATTGTGTTACTGTCGATTTCCCCTTTTATGGCTGTTAGCATTTGCCTTATGTATTGAGGTGTTCCTGTGTTGGGTGCATAAATATTTACAATTGTTATATCTTCTTCTTGGATTGATCCCTTGATCATTATGTAGTGTCCTTCTTTGTCTCTTGTGATAGTCTTTATTTTAAAGTGTATTTTGTCTGATATGAGAATTGCTACTCCAGCTTTCTTTTGATTTCCATTTGCATGGAATATCTTTTTCCATCCCCTTACTTTCAGTCTGTATGTGTCCCTAGGTCTGAAGTGGGTCTCTTGTAGACAGCATATATATGGGTTTTGTTTTTGTATCCATTCAGCCAGTCTGTGTCTTTTGGTTGGAACATTTAATCCATTTACATTTAAGGTAATTATCGCTATGTATGTTCCTATTACCATTTTCTTAATTGTTTTGGGTTTGTTATTGTAGGTCTTTTCCTTTTCTTGAGTTTCCTGCCTAGAGAAGTTCCTTTAGCATTTGGTGTAAAGCTGGTTTGGTGGTGCTGAATTCTCTTAACTTTTTCATGTCTGTAAAGGTTTTAATTTCTCCGTCGAATCTGAATGAGATCTTTGCTGGGTAGAGTAATCTTGGTTGTTGGTTTTTCCATTTCATCACTTTAAATATGTCCTGCCACTCCCTTCTTGCCTGCAGAGTTTCTGCTGAAAGATCAGCCGTTAACCTTATGGGGATTCCCTTGTATGTTATTTGTTGCTTTTCCCTTGCTGCTTTTAGTATTTTTTCTTTGTATTTAATTTTTGATAGTTTGATTACTATGTGTCTTGGCATGTTTCTCCTTGGATTTATCCTGTATGGGACTCTCTGTGCTTCCTGGACTTGATTGGCTATTTCCTTTCCCGTGTTAGGGAAGTTTTCAACTATAATCTCTTCAAATATTTTCTCAGACCCTTTCTTTTCCTCTTCTTCTTCTGGGACCCCTATAATTTGAACGTTGGTGCGTTTAATGTTGTCCCAGAGGTCTCTGAGACTGTCCTCAATTCTTTTCATTCTTTTTTCTTTATTCTGCTCTGCAGCAGTTATTTCCACTATTTTATATTCCAGGTCACTTATCCATTCTTCTGCCTCAGTTATTCTGCTATTGATTCCTTCTAGAGAATTTTGAATTTCATTTATTGTGTTGTTCATCATTGTTTGCTCCTTAGTTCTGATAGGTCTTTGTTAAACCTTTGTTGTAATTTCTCCATTCTATTTCCAATATTTTGGATCATCTTTACTATCATTACTCTGAATTCTTTTTCAGGTAGACTGCCTATTTCCTCTTCATTTGTTTTGTCTGGTGGGTTTTTCCTTGCTCCTTCATCTGCTGCATATTTCTCTGTCTTCTCATTTTGCTTAACTTACTGTGTTTGGGGTCTCCTTTTCACGGGCTGCAGGTTTTGTAGTTTTCCATGTCTGTCCCCAGTTGGTAAGGTTGGTTCAATGGCTTGTGTAGGCTTCCTGGTGGAGGGGACTCGTGCCTGTGTCCTGGTGGGCGGGGCTGGATCTTGTCTTTCTGGTGAGCAGGGCTGCATCCGGTGGTGTGTTTTGGGGTGTCTGTGAACTTAGTATGATTTTAGGCAGCCTCTCTGCTAATGGGTGGTGTTGTGTTCCTGTCTTGCTAGTTGTTTGGCATGGGGTGTCCAGCACTGTAACTTGCTGGCCGTTGGGTGGAGCTGGGTCTTAGCGTTTAGACAGAGGTCTCTGGGAGAGCTCTCGCCAATTGATATTACGTGGGGCCGGGAGGTCTCTGGTGGTCCAGTGTCCTGAACTCGGCTCTCCTACCTCAGAGGCTGAGGCCTGACACCAGGCCAGAGCACCAAGACCCTATTAGCCACACTGCTCACAAGAAAAGGGAGAAAAAAAGAAAGAAAAAATAACAACTAATATAAAGTTATTAAAATAAAAAAATTTTAAATTACTAAAATAAGAAAATAAAAAAGTAATTTAAAAAAAAAGAAAGCAACCAAACCAAATCTACCAATGATAGTAAACTCTAAATACTAAACTAAGATAAACATAAAACCAGAAACAAATTAGATGCAGAAAGCAAACCCCAAGTCTACAGTTGCTCCCAGAGTCCACCGCCTCAATTTTGGGATGATTCGTTGTCTGTTCAGGTATTCCACAGATGCAGGCACATCAAGTTGATTGTGGAGCTTTAATCTGCTGCTCCTGAGGCTGCTGGGAGAGATTTCCCTTTCTCTTCTTTGTTCGCACAGCTCCCGGGGTTCAGCTTTGGATTTGGCTCCGCCTCTGCGTGTAGGTCGCCTGAGGGCGTCTGTTCTTTGCTGAGACAGGACGGGGTTAAAGGAGCAGCTGCTTTGGGGGCTCTGGCTCACTCAGGCCACGGGGAGGGAAGGGTACGGATGCAGGGCGAGCCTGCGGTGGCAGAGGCCAGCGTGACGTTGCACCAGCCCGGGGCACGCCGTGTGTCCTCCTGGGGAAGTTGTCCCCGGATCACAGGACCCTGGTGGTGGCGGGCTGCACAGGCTCCCGGGAGGGGCGGTGTGGAGAGTGACCTGGGCTCGCACACAGGCTTCTTGGTGGCGGCAGCAGCAGCCTTGGCGTCTCATGCCCGTCTCTGGGGTCCGCGCTGATCGCCGCGGCTCACGCCCGTCTCTGGAGCTCATTTAGGCGGCGCTCTGAATCTCCTCTCCTCGCGCACCCCGAAACAATGGTCTCTTGCCTCTTAGGCAGGTCCAGGCTTTTTCCCAGACTCCCTCCCGGCTAGCTGTGGCGCACTAGCCCCCTTCAGGCTGTGTTCACGCCGCCAACCCCAGTCCTCTCCCTGGGATCTGACCTCCAAAGCCCGAGCCTCAGCTCCCAGCCCCGACCCGTCCCGGCGGGGGAGCAGACAAGCCTCTCGGGCTGGTGAGTGCTGGTCGGCGCCGAGCCTCCGTGCGGGACTCTCTCCGCTTTGCCCTCCGCACCCCTGTGGCTGCGCTCTCCTTGTGGCTCCGAAGCTTCCCCCCTGCCACCCCCCATCTCTGCCAGTGAAGGCAGCTCCTGGTGTGTGGAAACCTTTCCTCCTTCACAGCTCCCTCCCAGAGGGGCAGGTCCCATCCCTATTCTTTTGTCTCTGTTTTTTCTTTTGCCCTACCCAGGTACATGGGGAATGTCTTGCCTTTTGGGAAGTCTGAGGTCCTCTGCCAGCATTCAGTAGGTGTTCTGTAGGCGTTGTTCCACGTGTAGGTGTATTTTTGATGTATTTGTGGGGAGGAAGGCGATCTCCACGTCTTACAACTCCGCCATTTTGAAGGTCTCCCCGGATTTGTTTTAACATTAATATACAGTTACCTTATTTATTTCACTAAAAAAAAAAAAAAATTGTACATTATCTTGATGTTAATGCCATGACCACTCCTTCATTTCTGTTTATATGTGCCTCCTGTTTTCCTACCCTTTCAATTTTTCATCTTTCTGAACTGCTGTGTTATAGATGTGTTTTCTGTAGATAACATATAGTTTGGCCTGAGTGAGAGAATTTGTCCTACTAGTATAATTTAACCTATTTACATGTATTGTCATAATGATATATATTTTTATTTATCATCTTGTTTGTTTTATGCTTTCCACTTTCTATGCTTCCTTCCTGTTTCTTTTATTGTTTGTCTTCTGCTGTGTAGATTGTGTTAGTTTTATATTGTTCTCAAGTGAGTTGGAGATGATATTCACTATTTTATGTTCTTCAGACTTTTCAGAAACAATTGGGATCTGCGTATTTCTAATTACCAACTTCAGGAATTAAACTAATTATCTCCCCTTAAGAGGGCATTGAGGACATCTGACACCCATATTTTATAACATGGAGGCCTGATTAACTAACTTCATGCTCACCTTATCAAAAGCATGCCTTTACCAGTGTCTGTGCTAATAGCTCAAAAAAAAAAAAAAGTATAAGAAAACTCAGAACCTAAAACTGCAACGGTGTATCTGGAAGAAGGTTTTTGTAGGGGCAGGTTGAAGGCCTTATGGCTGAGAATCATCAGAAAATGTGTTGATGAGGAATGTGGCTGTTTAAGCTACCTTTTAATAAAAACAGCTTTGTCAGATTTCACTGAAATTTGCTTCAGGAAAGCCAATTACACAGTGAAATTGGTGGAAAATCTTATTATTATGAGCTCCTAGCCCTTGCTCTACCTGCTTACTTTAATGTCTAGAGATAAACGATAAGAAGACAAATTTCCATCTCTCCTAAGCACCAGGGTCCCTCCCTCCCCTGTCACTTTTATCGAAGTAGCAGTTTGCCAGGATCCACGCATGGAAAATTGCTGAAGATAGACACTGTATTTTAAATTCCTCCAGGCAACCAGGCAGACTGGAAAAAATCATTTGAACAAATTGAAAACTGAAATGTTGATATCAGATATTAAATTAATATAAGTGAGATTGAAACAATATCTAATTAAAATAATTTGAAAAATGAGTTGGAAATTGAAGCTGACAGAGCTTTTACCAGCTTGTCATTGTTGTCACGTTGCGGTGAAGCTCTGTCCTCACCGAAGCCCAGCCCACTCTCGGGAGACTTCACAGGACACCGGGCAGATAAAAGCCTCCTATCTTTACTCAGGGCTGGAAGACAAGGCCTGAAGGACCTTTCTGGGGACCGCGCACGGGGGTCTGACACATCGGCCTCTGTTTCCAAGGGAGGATGGATCTCAGACGTGCATTTCTGCATTTGAGGCTGGACGAGTTCAGTGCTTCGCTTCACACGGGCAATAAAGAGAGAAGGGGCAGGTTTGGAAGGCAGAGTGGTGAGGCCACTCCCCGCTGCAGGCACCCCACGAGTGGGCAGGATGTGCGGCCCAGGGGTGCGCGGGGCGTCGCGCTCTGGTGCCGAGCGAGGGCTCCAAGGACGGGGTACCACGCCGCTCTCCGGATGCAGATGGGGCAGCACCTGGTGTGTCCTTCCTGCTCCTCTCACAGCCGCTTTGGGACCATCCACGCATCTCTGCTTATGAACCAAAGATGACGGGAGGGGAGCCGTTTGTGGCGTTGGAACGCGCACTTCTTCCTGATCCCAGGCGTCCTGAAGCGGAAGATGGCCTGGAGTCCGGACGCCTGCCTGTAGCGCCTACAGCTACACCGAGGGCCTCGGGGAGGAAGCGCGCGTCCACCTGTCTGTGAGCCGGGGCGCTCTGGGGTGTGTCTCAGCCCCAGGCTGCTCCCCGGGGCCGAGGCGTCGGACGCAGAGTCTGCAGGACCCTGCCAGTTGTGGGTGGAGGGACCTCGACCAGACTCTGGCCACACCAAGAGGAGGGGTTACTGACGCTCTGTCTCCCACTCCAAGCAGGAGTTCCTAAAGCAGATTACACACGAACGTTGAATAATCTGACGATTTTATACCCACGTTTACATACAGGTACCGAAAATTGCTGATCATCTGATGTCTTATGCACCTCATATGTATCACTCCCCGAGGTTTTGCTCAAACTCACTTAAGCCTGGAGCAGTCGAGGATGGGGTGGGGACTTCCCAGAGGATGGCTGGGGCTTCCCTGCTTCACCAGTGCACTGAGAGAACTAGATACTGGGGCGGATCCTCATTCAGAAAACAAGCAAAAGTGCCGGAATATGAAGATAAAAAGAGACAATTTAAAACATATTAGGTATCTGGCAACATTGAAATCCTTAGAGATCCCAATTAAGTGAAAGCAGGAGCCTGGGACGTAAGGGAGAGTAATGTGGACCTTTATCTTGAGGGTAGTTTCCAAACCAGGTGAACTTGAACTTTAGCATTCATGACCCCATAGACTGTGGAGGACAGGAGGAAGACCCAGGGTGGGAGTAACACAGCGAGGCCGGTGAGGACCCGCCACGAGCAGCCAGGACTGCCTCCAAACCACGGGGGGTGACAGCAACCCCTGACTGCCCCGTTGGACCCTGAGGATGGGAACTGCCTGTTTCCCGAGCTGTCACCGGGTATGGGGCTGGCACTGGGCACTCGCAGCCCCACAGGAGTGTGCCGTCCACCTGCACAGCTCCTGGTGGCCCCAAACCCCAAGCACACAATGCAGTTTAAACTGGTCCCAAGTCGGCAGGGATTCCGGAAGCCTGGAAGAAGGGAATGCAGATCCTCTGAAGGAATCCTCCGTTTTCTCTGTCCTCAAAGGATTCCCACAGTTAAAATCCCGAGAAATAGGAATTTCAGAACATGCTGGAGAACAAGGCACCATGAGAAAGGTCACCTGAAAGCACGGACAGAATGAGACCTCAGACACTGACTAGTAGACACGGAACGTGAATTCAAGAATCATGGTCTGTTTAGTGGAATACAAGAGAGAGGAAAAATATGACCTAAAAATGTCATATTAAAAATGACCATTTTTGTCTTAAAAATGACCAAAAATACTTTTTAAAAGAATAGAATTTTTTAAATGAAAGATACAATTATAGACATTTTAAACTCAGGAGGTGAGTTTAATGACAGATTAAATCTAGTTGAAGAGGGAATTAGTGAACTAAAAGATAGAACTGAATAAATTATCCAGGATGCAGCCTAGAGAGAGAGAAAGAAATGGAAAATATGAAACGAAAAAAGGTAAGTATTCCTAGAACACAAAGGAAGAAAATCTTTTATACACTTATTAGGAGTTCCAGAAGAAAGCAGAAAGTGGTCAAGCTGCAATGTTTGAAGATACAATGACTGAAAAAGCCTGTCACTGATGGAAGACACCAGTCCTCAGATTCAGGAAGTCTATTAGAGTGAAAACAATTCCACACGTAGGTTCATAACAGTGACACTGCAGGACACCCAAGACAAAAGAGAGGATCTGAACAGCAGCGGAGGAGAAAGACAAGTGATGCGGGAAGGAACGAGAATTTGATTCATGGCTGATTTCTCAGCAGCCAAAACGAAACATGACAGGAGAGTAGTGTCTTCCTCTTACTAAAGGGAAATTGTTGTCCACCTGGAATTGTACCAAGAGATAGCATCTTTCAAAAATGAGGGCTTAACAGAAAAAAAGGTTGAACAATGATACTTTATTAAAAAAAAAAAAAGTTTGTCACCAAGAGGTTCTCATTTAAGTTAATTCTAAAAGATTTACTATAAGCAAAAGAAAATAACCCCATAAGGAAGACCTTGAGTGCAGAAGGACTAATGAGCAAAGGAAACAGTAAATGTGGGAATGCAGCTAAACAAAGTATACTGTTTGAAATAATAATGTTTTGTGAGGCCAAAACAAGGGAGGATTGAAATAGTGATTGTGAAAGCAATAGTATTTAAACTGAGATCACTTAGGGTGTTTGTAATGTTTAGGAAGAGAGCATAGATCTTTACTAACATGAGCGTTTGCTACCTGTGGGTAATATAGTTTCTGGGAAACCACTGAAAAATAGAAATAGAGAATATAACTTTCAAACATAACGACAACAGAGGATGCTAGAAATAAATTCAAATATGTCAGAAATCACAATAAATGTAAGTGAACAAAAGTTCTAGTAAAAAACAGAGATTTACAGACTGGAAAATAATATATAGGTATATGTTCTTTTTGAGACATAGGTAAAAGAACACAAAAAGATACATATATATATATATATATATATATATATATATATATATATACAGAGGGAGAGAATATATATCAAAATGGAAATTTAAAAAATATAATCAATAATAATGGATAATAGAAATACTGAAGTATATTTTAATACCCTGAAGTATATTTTAATACTTGGGAGTTTGCTTTAAAAGCAGAAACTTGAGATAAATTTATTGCTTCAACTGTTCATATTAGAAAAGAAACAAGACTTAAATTAAGTTTTTAATTTAAGAGTTTGAAAAAGAACAATGGCATAAACCCAAGTAAAGTGGAAGGAAGGAAATAAAAAAGATAAAAGGAGAACTGACTGAAATAGAGAACAAACATAAAACAGAGAGGATAAGCAAAGCAAAATATTTCTTCTTGGAAAAAACTGATAAAATTGAAAAGTCTCTATCATAAATGGTCAAGATAAAAGAGAGAGAAAGCAAAAACTATATTGGGAGTTAAAAGTGGAATGTAAATAAAGATGCTTTAGTGTATAAAAGGATAGCAAGAGGGTGAACAGTGTTGTGATAGTTTATTTGAAAATTTAGATAACATGACCAAAATGAAGAAATAGAAAACTTTAATAGTCCTATAACCAAAGAAGAAATTGAATTTATAGGTAAATGTCTTCCCGTGAAGAAAACGCCAGGCCCACATATTTTATAAGTACACGTTCCTTCTACACATTCAGATAAACCCAGTCTTACACAAAACACCCCAGGCTCCTCAACTCATGAGTTAGGATAACCCTGATACCAAACTCGACAATGACAGTGCAAGGAAGAGAAATTAGAGATGAATTTCCTTCAAAAACACAGATACACAAACTAAACCAAATACAAGGAATTAAATCTAACAATTTATTTTAAAAATACATCATGAACAATGTAAGGTCCAATATTAGAAAGATAATGAATGTAATCTACCACATGCATAGATTAAAGAAGAAAAATCATGTGGTTATCTGAGTAGATGTCGATAAAAACATTTGCTAAAAGTTAGCATTCATTCATAAAAAAATGCTTAGTAAAGTAGGATGAGTTTGTTAACTTGATTTTAAAATCCTACAGAAATATCATACTTGATAGTGAAACATTGAAAATATCCCCTTTAGCACCGGAAATCAGACAAAGATGTGTGCATCCACTACGTTTATGAAGTGTTCTACGGGAGGGTCCCGTCAACTTGCGGTAAAGCAGGAAAAAGAAAGAGAAGGTGGGGTTAGAAAGGAGGAAACAAACCCATTACTTTTTACAGGCAATCTCGTTATTTACTCAGAAACACAAAGGAAAATCTAGATAAATTAGTCAGGTAGTTGAGGGTTGCTATATATGAAATCGTGTGCAAAAATCAATTGGATTTCTATACTTTAAAAAGTTAGAAAATATAGTTTTTAAAATGATAATTGTTTAGCATAGAATGAAAAAAAGGTACCAGGAATAAATATTTTTATATGCAAGACCTTTACAGAGAAAATTATGAAACTTTATCGAAAGATGTGAAAGAAGGCCGTAACACCTGGGAAGATTTACCTGCTCACAGGTTGAGAATAATGATGTTAATTCTCCCAAACCTCCAGATTCAATACAATTTTAACAAAAATCTCAGAAGATTTATTTTTTTATTGTGTTTTATTTTTTATATTTATCTGGAAACTTGACAGGCTGATTCTGAAGTGTATTAGAAAGTGCAAAGAGCCAGAACTGGCAGGGCACCCCTGCAGGAAAGCAGAGTGAGAGGCTGCCGTGCTGTGATGCAGCAGGTACCAGGTACTGGGGCGTGTGAGATGGGGCAGGTCTGGGCACACAGAGACTGGGGGACCCCGAGCCCAGGAGGCCCGGAAGTGGGCCCTCCTGTGGAATTGATTGCAGATGGAGTCGGCATTGCAGACTGGAGGGAAGAAGGGCCTTCTCTGTAAATTGTGTGGCAAAAACTAGGTGTCTGCTTAGAAAATAACCACTCCTCATCCACAAAATCAGCTCCCAGAGGTAGGACTCACCTGTGAAGGGCAAATCTTAAATCTTTTAGAAGAAAATATACAATGATATCTTTATGATCTTGGGGTAGAGGAGAAGTTTTTAAACAAGATACCCGAAGTGCAAACCTTAAAGAAAATGATAAATTAGACTGTATTAAAATTAGGAAATGTGAAATATGCCAAATCACAAACTGAGATAAGGTAGTAACACATGTTAACTGACCAAGTATTCGTGTGCAGAATGTCTCAAGACCCCCTACAAAGCAATAAGAAAAAGACAAACAGCCCAACAGAAAAATGGGCAAAAAACACCACAGATATTTCATATAAGAGGAAGCATGAATGGTGAACAAACACACAAGGTGATCAACCTGATCAGGAATGGAAGACACACACAGTGAAAGCGCCAGGAGATACAATGTAACAGCTACCAAATGGGCAAAAATGTGTATCTACAAACTGGTGAGGACCTGGAGCAGGAGGAACGCTTGTGAGCTGATGGCAGGCGTGTAAATTGGTGAAATCACCTTGGGACTCTGTGTCCTAGCGATTCTACTAGAGAGCATTCTCTCCACCTGCCTGGAGATGGGCAGGGATGCTCACGGCCACACCATTTGAGCGGCAGGTGAAGAAGAAGCAGGCCCGTGGTCCCCTTGATTGGACAACTGACTGGAAAAGTCAGTTAGGATATGCGGAATGTATTGATGCAGCCAGAGAGCGGTGAAAACACACAAACCACAGCCAACGCAAGACCCAGTCGGGCCTCAGAAACGCCAGGGTCAGCACGAGATGCAAGTTGGAGGAGGACCTGTTTGACATGTTTCATCTCATCAAATTCAGACCCAGCAAAAGCAAACACTGTGCCCATGTGTGAGAGAAAGTCTGCGGAAAAGGAAACCGTCACCCCAGAATTCAGAGGACTTACTGCGTCTGATGGGGAGGACTAAGTAGGGCCATGATGAATGCTCCGAGTATCAGGTGCAATTGAAACGCTGCATTTCTTTGGCAGAGGGTGGGTGACGGGGCGTTTGCTGTCTTATTATTCTTTATAACCAATATATATTTTATAAAATGTCTAATCTTTAATTAAATACCGATATAAAATATTGATATTTTTGAATTACAAATTAACAAAACAATATTTCTCACAGTCAAGAGAACGTCCCCATGAGTCGGCAAGGGAGATGCGTTCCAGGAACCTGTGACACACATTTAAACATGGGGGGTATTTCATGCGGACATAAACCAATACGCATTTATTTTATCTCTTTATCAACAATGTTGCTCTTTTCTCTCTCAGCACGGGGGAGCCTTGGGTGATGTGGAAACGAGCCCTGTTGCATCCTGTGAATGTGTCAGGTGGCGTCTCCTCAAAACAGAAACCCTTTTAGGAAGCCAGAGGGCGCTGCGGCCCCTGATGGGGAGGTGCCTGGAGGCCCGTCTCCGGTGCCAGGCCTCACCGCGGGCACAGGGACACAGTGATGCAGGCTCTTTGGGGACGGCCAGCTCCACCCCCTTTGGAGACCAGACAGAAGGTGCAGAGGAAGCTGCTGGAACTTCCCCCCCACCCTCCTCCTTCCCTCCCTGGGAACGAAGCCTTAATCGCTGTCTCTGGTTCTGGTATATTAGCGTCAGGGAAGCAGTTATGCTCCGGGATTATTTTAATTCTTTCTGACACTTAGCAAAATCAAATCCCCAAATATCGTGGCAGCACGCTACTGTAGGTGACTCAACGTAAAGTGATGGACAGAGGACACCTCCCGGGGCCGCGCTGTCACGGGCGGGGCTGCGATCACAAGAGCCACCAAGCGCCCTCCTGCGGCCGCTCCGCCGGGTCTGGACGGCCAGTCCCGCGTGGTCTGCGTCACACTCGGGCAGTGGGTGCCGCGTGGGAAGCGGGAAGCCTGAGCCGAGGAGCCTGAGGTCGTCTGCGCCGCGTGCAAGCTTGAGCCAGAGCTCAGGGCTCAGGGCGGGGCGGGGGGAGCCCCTCCGTCGTGAGGGTGCTCTGTCCATAGGCACCCTCGGACTTTTCTGGGTCGACGCTTTATTCAAAAACTGGAACTGTGGGTGTGGGAAAGCTCCCCGCAACACACACACACATGTGTGATAACCTGGTGATTCACGGTCATGGTAAGAGTAACGGGGCAGAAAACACCAGTAGGGCCTGAGTTGGCTTGTTCGTTCTACGCATCACGTCCCGGTTCCCTCGGTAAATAGACCCCGAGCGCCTCCTGTGTGCTGACGCTGTCCTAAGCCTGCGCCCACCCTGCCTCACGGGAATGTCCTGTCTGTTGAGCTACGTTCTAGGCAGGAAAGCAGATAAGTAAGCGCACATGCTATTGGCTGGGGATAATGGCTCTGGGGAAAAGTAAAGCTGGGCGGGGAGGGGAGGACCACACGGGTGAGGGGCGATTTGATACTGGGTGGAAATAAGGTGACTTTAAACCAAGACGTGGAGGAGGCGAGTCATGTGGACCCAGGCACCCAGGGAGCAAACGGCAAGTGCAAAGGCCCTGAGGCAGGAGCGCACCTCCCTGCCCCTGGGAATGCTCAGGCCGGAAGGAGCAGCATGGGGGTGGTCGGAGGTGCCAGCAGGGCAGCGCCACCTGAGCGTGAAGACCTTGCACCTGTGGCAAGAACCTGAGACTTGACCGTGAGTGAGGGGTGCCCCCAGGAGAGGATGATGTGACCAACTCGCACTGTCACGGGGCCACTGGGCTGCCTGCTGGGAATCAGCTGCCCCAGTGCCGGGGACCCAGGCCGAGCACAAACCAAGGCCCCGCACTGGGTTTCTAATAGTGAAAAGTCTGCATCAGACTAACGAGCTGTTGACATTCTACCTTTATATTTGGAAAATATATATTCATAGTGAAGAAATGTTTAAATATGCATAAAGCTATGGGTTTTCTTTCTGAAAATCAGCCAAATATAAAAGACAGCTGGATTGAATTATTATCTTCCATGTTTGGGTGTTGTCTTAATGAGTTAGCAGAGCTTGGGTGGGTAATGAGTTAAAGCATACACAATCCCTAAATTATAGCGCATTTATTTATAAATGTATTTTCTTCCCTTTGTTTCACAAAATCACTGATAATATTGTTTAAAGAACATTTTCATAAAATCTATGCATTTAGACACAAATGATCCAGCTGTAAATTGTACACAATGTATGAAATGTGGAAGTGTTTTCATCAGAAATATAAAATACATATGAAATTTCAAATTAAATTTATATGCCTTCAAAAAGGCATTTTTTTAAAAAATTCAAAATGAACTATTATCATTATAAAACAAAATATAATTAATAAACAGCAAAGCTTTAAATCTAAAGTATTTAAATAAAGCTGAATTTTTTATTCTATTTTTTTGAAAATGTAATCAAATTGTAGTTATTTTTATAAAAATAAAGTGCGTGCAGTTTAGCTTCAGTATGCATCTAGTTGCCAACGTGATGAACCAGGAGCATAATTTGTGGCGTTCCATCCAGACTGACATACAGGAAAACTGGTAACTAACAGGTGTCATTCCAGTTGCAAAATGCTTTTCCGCCGCTGCAGGTACTGCGACGGTCCGTGAAAACTTGCAGAACAGCAAACCGAGATGCAGGGAAACTCGAGAGTTGGGCATGCAGCCCCGCTGGGAAACGGGGCCTCTTCAGGCACAAACCCTTTGCTTTCTGGCTGAGAGGCAGGTTTGACAAGTTAATTCATTTGTGTCTCCTCTCCCCCCCGTCCCCCGCCCTGCACTCCTTCCTGCCCTGCCGTTCAGACCCTCCCCGGCCCCTCCTCAGCTCAAAACCCTCGCGGCGTTAGGTGGCAGCAGCGTGTTGCCCAGAGGGCACAAGGGTGTGCAGCTCAGCCAGGGTGGCCCTGTCGATGACGGGGTCAGCACCTCCGCTCGGGTCCTGCTGGGGCCCCGTCCCCTCACCCTGCGGGTCTGCAGGGGACAAGCTGCCAGGGCCCCTGGGGTGTGTGCCTCAGTGCAGCCAAGCCCTAAGCGGGGGCTCGGCCCGGTACCTTCCACCTGTCCTCGGGCAGGTGTCGGGCAGCTCACCTCTGGTCCTGGGAGGACCGCTGCTCACGTGGCCCCCTGCTCTGAAACACCCCCTTGGCCCCGAGAGAAAAAAGGGGAGGTGCGAGCGAGATTGCCCAGAGCGCCGACGAGTGGGCCAGGCACCTGGAGCGTCGGGGTCAACCTTCTCTCAAGCCTGCTCCCCTTCCCAGGACTGAGTTCAGCCCGACAGGTTCCGAGCAGTGGGAGTCTCTACGGGAGGGTCGAGTCACTTCCCGGGCTGGTGACCGGAGGCTGTGCGATTTCAATAAGGCTGATCCCAGGGCGTGGGGGACAGTGGGTCCGGTCAGTGGCCCCCGAACGGTCTAGACTGTCCACGTCCGCAGACGCCTCTGGGTGGGACCAGGTGCAGAACGGATGCATGTCTCTTAGGGTGGAAATACGCAGGGGATGCAGATGGGTACCCCCAGGAGCAGTGCTCTTGGCTCTGCCAGAAGCCGGCTCCACCCTCTCCCTAAGGACCCCAGCCCCCTGGTGTCCGCCCACCTCCTGCACCCTGCTCCCCGCCCTCTTGCTTTCTAATGGGCCACGGCCATTAAGTTGTCCCTGCAGCAATTTAGATCACAGAAGAGACTTCTGCACACCCTTTCAGGTTAAAATCACGAGGATAAAGAAAGAGGCAAAATTATTCCACCGTAGCTACGTGTTTAAATTATATGGAATGCTGCATAAATTGTCAAGTGCAAAGAATTATTCTGATAAATTAAAATACTAATTAAATAGGCTATTGCAGAATTTTGAGAACATTGTAGGGTTCTGCTTCTCCAGGTAATTTGCATATCCTTCATCTAGTGAATTTAATTTTAAAGGACTTCTTTTTGTGTTTGGAAACCCTTTTTGTCTCCCGTGAAGATAAGAATGGGCTTTGTGCATTGTTCTCGCCTTTATTCAAGCAGCTCCTCCAGGGGTCTGTTAGTCCTGGCCTGCTGGTGGCTCACACCCACCAGCTCGGAGTCTGCATTTGGTCATGAAAATAGCTCGGAGCCGACATCCGACAGAACATGTAGCCCCAGCAAAGCTTTTCTTCTCCCCTCAAAGGCCTCAGCAAAGCCTGAAAAAGTGGCAGTGAGTTCCCCGCCTCGGTGGAGAGGGAGATGCTGCAGTTAAACGTGTTTCCAGAGAGAAGGAGTGGTTGCCGGCCGGGAGGGGAGCACGGGGGCTGGTGCCCGCGAACCAAGTCTGACTGCCTGACGGAGCTCACGGCGTACATCTGGGTGAGGGATACCACATACGAACGTCTGAGATCCGGTCCCACTGAGCAGAAGGGATGGGTGAGAGGAAGTCCATGCAGCTGTGCAGGGAAGTCTCAGAGGAAATATACACAATGATGAACGTGTACCAATGCTGCTGGGGAAGATTCCGGAATGGCCCGAGAGTTACAAAATGTGCTCAAGACTACTGGGCTTGTTGCTCTTTTAGGTCAGTTTGAGCTAAAATAAATAAATATAGATAAACAAACCAAAAAAACCCAAAAGGGCTGTGCTTAAGATAAATTGTGTACCTTTCACACATGCTGGAAAAAAGGCACCATTACAGTGTCTCTGTTTGGCTACCATCCCCACCAATGAGAAATTTCAAAGAACGAAAAAATTAAAAAGAGCGAGACAGGCTTTGTTGACAAGGACTTGATGCCCAAGACTGAGAAGTTCGCAAGAGAGCACGAAACCACGAGAAGTGGGTTGAAGTCCCACGGACGCGCATGTTCCAGACGCCAAGGGGACTTGCAGGTGTGATTGGAAACCGCATCAGCCATCTCTGCGGGGGTTTCTCGGCTGAGAGCAGGAAGATGGGGGCCCTGGGTGGGTTCTCGGAGGACCCCAGCTCCAGGCAGCTCCTCGGGGCCCTGTCGCTCTCTGGATGAGGATGGAGGTGGGCTGGGGGTGGACTCAGAGTTGGACACAAAGGTGGCACGAGTCACGATTCTGGCTCGAGTTGTTAGGAGGTGCCGCGGCCTCAGGAGGCTCCCATGAGCATCACGGCAGAGGGTCCTCGTGTCCTCCGTGAGAGGCCCCTGGTGGGGACAGCCTCAGCGAGATGCCGAAGGCTCATGCAGTCCTCGGAAAATACAAGGAAACGTGGACAAAGTGGGGTTTTGGGGGCAGATTCACCACTTGCTGAACAACAGCTGCTACAGAACAGAACCTGTGGGTTAATGTAAAGCTGAACAATGGTGACTGGTCCTCCCCGCAGGGTACCGCTCCTGGGTCTGCCCTGGTTGTGTGTGTGTGCCCCTGTGTGTGTGCCCGTGAGTGCCCACGCGTGCGGTTATTTGGAGGAGGTTCACTTTGGGGAGGGGTGGTTAACACCCTGCGTCATGTGAGGAACATAATAGGATCGAAGGATGGAGCAGACATTGCAAATCGAAAGAGAACAGGGACAGACGTGGCGTCCTGACTCAGGTGACAGTGATGGGCCCCCTGCCCCGCCTGATCCATCACACCTGCGGAACAGGTGACGCTCCTGGGACTTCCGTAACGGTTAATGGAACGACCGGGAAGACAGTGATCCCTCGTGCTGATGCTGGAGGGACGAGGTCACGTCCGGGCCGCTTTCCAGTGGATCCCGGACGCTCCGACTGCCCGCAGGACGCACCTCCAGCATGTCCGTCCCATCCATCCCAGGGTTTTCGTTTCTCAGGGACAATTCCCTGGAGTGTCGTGTCATTTCTCAGTGACAAACCCTTAATGGACGCGACCCCTTGTCAGCACGAGTCTGGGTCCCTGGGCTCCCTGGCTGGACCCTCAGGCAGGACGTGGACCCTGAGAGGCGGTCAGCCCGGAGGGTCCGCAGTGGCTGCACTTGGGGACGGGTCACCATGAGAGTGAAATGACATCACTTTCCAAGGCGACGCCCATGGTTTTCCGAGGATGATGCCGCCATCAGGACCGTTGCTCAGGTAGGCTCCGGGGTGACCTTCCAAGCAGCTGATGCCCCTTCTAGAAGTTTCTGCTTTGTCGGAGGTGCCTGTGGGAAATTTTCTGGTAGAAACGAGGACGCGTGTCTTTCCTCTGCAGCCTCTGAGGCCATGAGCTGAGGTCGGTCAATAGTGGGCCCCATTCCCACGATGGTGGCTGGAACAGCCCGACCGCAGACGTGTTCAGATGCGGGGAAACACGCATTTTAGAATCGAGGAAACGTGACATGTTAAGACCTAGACTTTGGGTAGAAACAAAGTACTGTACGTATGGGGCTGGAGCCAGCTGGACCGGTTACTGGAGCTCGTTTTTACTTTTTCAGGAATTTTTTGAGCCGGTTATTAAACACAGCCATCATGAAAAATAAAGTTTTACACACTTGCAGTTACTTACGTTAAAGACAAAAGGCCTCGATACCCAGCCAGTCGCCTGTACATTTCACCACTGCCGCGCGCTGCGGCTCCCCTCCCCCTCCGCACCCCACTCGGGGGCCCGGAGCTGTGTTCACAGAGGGCAGAGGTCGGGGGCGTGTCTGGCAGGGAAGCAGCTGCCAGGGCCTGGGGCGAGGAGCCAGCCCGGACCCTGGACTGGCCGGTGGCAGTGGGGCTTGGGGGACACAGGGCAGCTGTGCTGAGACTGACTCCGCACCACGTGTGCCACGGGGGCAGGGCCCAGGCACAGAACCTTCTGCACAGCGTCGGGGGGCGTGGGGGCGGGTCTTCGGGCAGCGAGCAAGGCCCACAGTCGCCTCGGGGCTCCACGGGCTTGTGCAGGACACAGCCAGGACCTATCCCTCATCCCTCAGGCCCGTCCCCGCAGCCGTCACACTGCCCGCCCACTGGGGACCCATGGCGGCCGAGCCTCAGGTGTCTCCACCTGGCCTTCCCAGCAGGTTTGCTGACCCCTGGACTGGGTCATCTGCATCTTACTGCCCGGCTGGTTTGTTCATTCCTGAGCCTGGAATGCCTGTCACTTCTCAGCAGCAATAGTGGAGTACTTTTAATTTCCATCTTTACTTTGTGCTTTGTGTTCCTCAGCCTATTGAAGACTCACTATTATCCCCAAGGAGCCTGTCATTCAGCAAAATGCCTCCTTTGTTCACAGGGGAACGTGAAAATCAATTGCTTTATACTCTATCTCTTAAGAATATTCTCCTCCATTCAAGGTTTACGTTTGGGCCACTGCCCCCTTCCTGCCCCTCTGCACCCCCCAGCTTAGAGGCTCTTAAAGTGCTGGTGCTCTAACCCCAGGTTTGTGTCTGCCCCCCCGCCCCCACCCGGTGCATGCATAATTACCTAAATGTAAGAAATAACGTTGGTTTGTTCAAAGGAAAACTTTCTACCAGATGATGAGAGAGCCCCAGAGGCGGGGGAGGCAGGCCATAGCAGGATCTGGTTTGTATCCCTCTGAAAGATATAATTTCATTACCCAAGACTAACGTAGGTGTTTTACAATAAGAGGTGAAAGTAATTGCTATTTTCTTGCTATCTCGTTCTGCATTAATCACAGTTGCAATGCACTCTTCCTTCTTAGGGTTTGCAATAAAATCTATTTTTTCTGGTTTTAATTTCCAAAATGACAGGGGCTTTATCCGAAAGAATACTTCTACAGAATCGTAAGCCAAGGTCAATTGCTTTGTGACACACTTCCTCTCCAAGAGGTGGGGACCGCGGCTTTGCCGCGCTGGCATCGGGATTAACTGGGCTTCCTCTCCGGCTGCTAATTGTTTCCAGGGCTCAATCCGCTTGGTCTGACACGGAGGGTAATTCATTCTCAGGGAGTCTTCCTCACTCTAAGTCAGGAGCAAACTAGGATGAGGGTTGATTGTGGTGGAGGCAAGTTATTATAGGATGTTCTCCTGGGGCAGGAGTAAGAGGGGTACAGCAGCTCCCAGGACTCACGGAACGGAGGCGCAGTTCAGTCTTGCCTGCTAGCGAGTCTGTCTTGTGAACGCGGAATGCTTGTGAATGGAACCCAGTTCCCAGTGATTATATACTTGTAACCATCATATCGTTCGAAAGTAAGGCTCTACAGTTTGCAAAGCAAGTCTGCCCACCATTTCTCAAGCAGTCTTCACAAGGATGCTGTGAATTTCCTATGGACGTTCTGTGGGCAAAGCTGGAGGGACTCACGTCCTGGCCCTACCTCTGCTGGCCCCTCGGTGGGGAGCCCCCTGCCCCGGTTTCCGCCCCAGGCTTGTCCACAGCACCCGTTCAAATGGCGCTCTGGCCGTGACTATGGAGGTGTCTGCAGAGGGAGACGCTCAGGGTGTCTGGAGAACGCTTGCCTCTCAAAGCTGACCGCTTACTTCTTAATTTCCCCTAACAGCTGACAACAAGGACCAACTGGAAAGAATGTCTGGACTGAGAGTTCTTCAGACCGGAGTCGGCTCGGTGAGTAGCTGCGGGCCGTGTGGTCCGGGCGGCCTGGCGCGCTCGGGCCGGGGGCAGAGGTCGGTCGGCGCCAGGCGGGGGGCTGTGGTAGGGGGGCCCCGGCGTCTGGGCCGGGTGAGTCCTCCCGTTCCGTCGGCGGAAGTGCTGATGTGCTGTGCCAGGCTCGTCTGACGCTGTTTGGTTGCCTTTGAAATCGTGATTCGGTGTCTCCCCAAGAAAAAGTGGTCCTGGCTAAGAAAACATTGGATCCTTTGGAAATGTGTACTTCCTCCTTCAGACGATTCTCAGTTGCTGAGTCTATGTAGCAAGAGAAGTTGCTCTTTCCTCTGGGTCTGGTGGGCACACTTTTGTCTTCCTTGTTAAAGACGAGTATGGGGTGGGGTATGAGAGGAGGATGACTGCTGATAAATTTAATGACACTCAGAGGCGTCGTGTCCCAACGTCGCTGCGCTGGCCTCAGCAGCAGGTACTTGACCAAACTCTCCATCAGCAATTAGAGCCGATGGCACTCAGCCCCAGGCCCTGGCGGACGCCTGAGCGCCGATCGCGGGCAGTTAATGAATTGTACGCACGACGGCGGACGCGACTCCTCTCGGGGGTGGTTGTCTGCGCTCGCGCGCGTCTGAAATCCCAGATTTCACGGCACCCGCCGTGACAGTAATTAACTATTAAGGGCGCTTATTTACGATGCTCCTCGCCAGGGCGGAGATGTCCCCACGGAGCCACTCGAAGGCCAGCCGCCGTCTTTGGGGGAGGCTCCGCTCGGCCGTCACGAGTCCCGACTGTTGAAATAAGAACTTGCTTAGTGGCTGGTCCTCCGCAGACGGAGCCCCCAGCTCTGCAGGCAGCGGGCGGGCGCCTTGCCGGGGGCGCCTCGCAGGGGGCGCAGGCCTTGAAGTCACCGTGTTCCCGGCACGCGGCGGGCACGGCGCGGACAGGAATCTGGGTGACCGCAGACTCATCAGAGCGCGGGGCTGGGTTGATGAGGCTTTCACAGCTGAGGAAATCCTGGTCTTTTCTCCGGAAACTCGCAGTAACTTTGGCGGCCGGGGAGGGGGAGGGGGACGCCGAGAGTCTGTGGGTCCCTAAGACCATCTGTACCCTATGGAGTGCAGTGACTCCTGGCGGGAAGGGCCAGAGGGCTCGGAGGATCCAGGCCCGCGACGGAAGGCTCTGACCCGCGGCCCCTGCCCCCCCCCCTCGTCCCTCGGCCTCAGCAGGTGTCCCTCCTGCAGGAGCAGCCCCGGTGCCCAGCGGCTGGGGGCAAATCCAGACTGACTCGGGTTAGGGCCTTTGGTGCTCCGGGGTCAGAGGAAGCTCAGGCGCTGGGCCTAACCCCTCCCTGTGCGTGTTCCGTGGAAGCGGGCTGGGCCGCCCCGCAGCAGGGGGCAGGCAGGGCCAGGGGTGGGAGATGCAGAGCCGGGGGCTGGGAGGTGCCGGAGCCGCCCGGTCCTCCGCCCGCCCCGTGGTTGCGGTTCCTGGGCAGCGGGGAGGGTGGAGGCGGTGTGTTAGGACTTGGCAGACTCATGTGAGGTCACAGGCACAGATCCCAGAGGGGGATGCTCGCCGCCCAGCCCCCTCCTCGCGCCCAGCAGGCAGCACCCAGCGCACTCACACACGGCCGCCCCATCTGTGACCTGCCGCCTGCATCCCTGCGCCGAGCCCCGCGCCTCCCTCGGGGAGCCCACACCCCCTCCCTCCGCGGACGGTGCCCCCCACGGCCTCCTTCCTGTCCTCTCTCCTGCGTCGCCACTGCTCTGTCTCTCTGGCCCCATCCGGTCAGCACACAGATATGCTCCAGTGTTTTCCGATTCACTAAAGTGAGAGCTCCTGGGACTGGTCTCACCATGTCAGCGCTCTCGCCTCCCACTGGCTCCCTGTCTCCTTCATCACAAAACTACCGCCACGTGTGTCTGTATCCCTCGTGCGGGCATGTCGGCACCTGTTTGCTCCTGACACCCGGCCAGGCCTGGTCCCCACTGCCCGCTGGACGGTCCACCGTCTGCGGCCCCAGGACCTCAGTTGTCGGCCCGTCTGCACTGTCCTGAGCGTTGCCGACTGACCTCCTTCCGAAGCCCGGCCGCTCTGAGCGCCTCTCCCTGTGGGATCTGCGTCTCCCCGAGGCCATGGCCTTTACATTGTTTGTATGATGGTGACCCCAGAGTCTACCTGCAGCCGGGCCCATTCGCTGTGTTCCAGGCACGCACAGCCGCCGGCCCCTGCCTTTCTGTCCTTGGAGAGCTGTGACGCGTTCCCCGAGCCTGGGCAAAGCAGGGCTCTTAATGTCCTGCCACCACCTGGCTCTGCCCCCGGCTCCTGGGCTCAGAAGTGGAAGCTGGTGACATGCTGTCCAGGAACTGGGAGACTGAGTTGCTCTCGGCTTGTCTGTGAAGATGACAACCTAACCTCAGAGGGACATCCTCTGCCTGTTCCAGGTGCCTGTCTCACATGGGGGCAGGAGGTCCCGCCTAGAGTGGGGGCAGGAGGTGGGTGGGGGGGCCACAGGGCAGAGCAGAACCCCCGCTGCACCACTCCTGCATTTTCATCGAGTCTGATCTGCTTCCTCTCTGGTCCCCAAGTGGCCAGGAGCCTGACCTTACCCTCCCTGGGGGCAGAAAATGGCCACATCCCAGACCATTTATTGATACTTCATTCACCGATTGAAATGTGGCAGTGAGAGGCTTGCCCACCCTAGTTCTCCCTGAGCCGCCTTTGTCTTCTTAGGGCCCCAGGGGTTTCCTTGGTCCACGCAGACCAGCTCTCCAGTCTCCTGTCCTCTTCCACGTGGCAGTTTTCCATTTCAAAAGGCAGTTTTGCTGTCACCTTTGAAGTTGTCTGAGGTCATTCTGATGGGTTCTCAAGCCCAGAACCCACATTCCATGCAGCTTTGCCTGACCAGTCTCCAGTTCGGATGGAGGGAAGGAGCGTTTGTATATTTGGAGTGAGTTTTGGATCGTGAAAACGGGAGCAGAGATATTTTAAAAATGCTAACAATATTTCTTTTTCTAATTTTTATTGCCCCGTGCAGTATTGAGCCTGATTTTGATGCTTCTGATTTTCTTTGAAACGTATTTGATATGAATGTCTCTGCTAATTCCTGACTCTGGAAAGTAAAGCAGAGTTTGATTCCTCGAAAGCTAACAGCACTTACTGAATGTCTCCCTGGTGCTTGTGATTCAACATGTGATGACAGATAGCGGAATTAAAACCTTTTAAGCCAAATGGAAATATCTCAAAACAAAATTTAAAGGAAATGAACACACTACAGTAGACACACACGTTCCTGATAGATTGGTGGTATTTTGACGTATTTCAAAATCTAATTTCTGATATCTGGAAAGTATTCACATTTTTCCAGATGAAAAAAGTCATGTTTCTTCCAAAGGGAAATTATGATATTACCAAGAAAAACTCAAGTATTTGGAAGAAAAATAGATGATTGTCCCCAGGCGAGCATTTCCATGAGTATGGCTTCCAAGGTGCATCTGAAATAAGTCATGACTTCCTAAGTTCCTGATAGTGTGATAAACGCAGTATGATTAACGATTAACCTGCCCACGTTTCAGCAGGAGTCTCTGTGCAGCCGTGGGAGGCTCGAGGCTTCAACAGGGAAGCCCAGAGCAGCGCGTTCCCGGTGCAGACACCCCGCTCAGCCCCAGACGGGCTGCCTCCCAGGCAAAGTCAGGCGGGAGGGGACAGGCCTCCACGCGGGTTCTGGAAGAGAGAGGAGGAGGTTTTCCTGGACCCGTTGAGGGTCCTCGGCTGCAAAAGGTAAACGGATGAAGACAGACAACAGGAGCTAAGCAGCACCTTTATTTAATCTGAGTTTCACGGGACACGTAAGGGAGTGAAGCCCGCGGACGTGGGTAGACCGGGCGCCTTCTGCTGGGTTGGTGGGGAGGGCCAGGGGGCGTGGGGACCCGAGGTGGGTCTGCAGCAAACCGGGCACAGGGCGGGCACAGCTCCCATGAGGGTCTCGGGCCTGCTTCGGGGAGAAGGGGGTGGACAAGGTTGGAGACACCTTCGGCCAAGGTGTCGTGTTTGGGGCAGTGTGTCCTGCACCCACCACTCATGCCGTGGGATGTCAGACCTGGCTTCAGGTACTTCAAAGAGCCCTGGGGTTCCAGAGCTCTGCTCTACGGGGGCAGGAGGCCGTGGAGCCCCAGCAAACCGCTGTCCATACGCTGGTTTAACCCACTGAGCTTCTCTTGCCTCAGTCACTGTTTGGGGTCCTGGGTAGGATTTTGTCCAAAGAAAGGATTTTTGTGGCCAAGACTATGTCGATCCCCAGAGTCCCTTGAGAGTCTACGAATCCGTGGTCGTGCTCCTCCCCCCACAAATCAGTGTGACTTTGTTGTGCGATGTGTGTGTTGGTGGGTGTGTGTGCCTGACAGCCGTCCCATGAGACCGAGCAGGTGGGACGGGGGTCCGTGATGGACGTCTGAGAAAATGGCTCGTTTCTTCTGCAAACCCCACTTGGTCATCGCCTGTCTGCTGGAAGGGCTGCTGCTGCTTTAATGCGCGTTATCAAAACCTGAGCCCGGTGGTCTAGGGATTTCTGAGAGCAACTGGGTATCACACGTCAGCGGGCAGAGAAATGCAGGCGGGGGTGGCCCGAGTCACGGGGACCCTCGGGGGAGCGAGCGTCCGGCCGAGTCCCCGGAGACCCGACCACAGGTCTGGTTGGACTCGGGGGATGACTTGACGTCGAGGGCCCTTTGCCAAGGTGTGAAGAAGGCACAGAGTAACCCCACCCCCAGCGAAGACGGTGGGACGGAGCTCCCCGTGGTCATCAGGTTGAGGGGAAGCTGTCACCCCCCACGTGTCGCTTTTCACGCGTGGATGGAGCCGGCACCTGCCTTTCGCACGCTTGGCAAACACCAGCAGGTGTGCAGTCGGGACTCACGGGCGATGGGGCCCTCGGCTTGCGGGAGTGCGTTGTGGCCGTGTCAGCGGGTGACTGGCTCTCGGGCCGGGGGGCGGATAAGTCTGCGGTGAGGCAGGAATCCCCGTGGCAGCTGGGGGCCGGGGGGCGGACGCGTCAGAGGACCCTCCATTGAGGAGCCTGCGGGTACCCTGTAACGTCCCAGCATCCAGTCCGAAGCCTCATCCTTGGAAGTGGTTACAGAGGTGGCTTACGGGTAATAGTCTTGGTGCTTTAATAAAGATCAAAAGTGCTAACACTTAAACTCGACTCTTAGAAAGCAGCGTGACGGTGGGAATCTATTGCTTTAAAAAAACTTCCCCTTCAGATCAGTAATCGTACTCCCAGAATTTTATCTTAAGAGTATCATTCACCAGCTAAGAAAAGGAAAAAACAAAGCTTTGGAAAAACCAAAACTGACCTAAGTATAAAACACAGGAAGGTAACTAATTATAGTAATCAAATAAACGGATTCAGTGATTTCACTAAAAATCGTTGTGACACCTCTGAACTTAAGGGCAGCTGTGGAAACTGTCTGTGCCCACAGATCCGGGCTGGAGGACCACGTGCAAATGTGAGGTCAGCTCTAGAACGGGGTTGGTGGGATTATAAGCGAGTTCTCTCCTTTTCCAAAATTTTTGTTAGTACCATTTTTTAACTTTTTATTTTGAAATCATTATAGATTCACTGGAAGTTGCAAAGACGGTATAGAGGTGTCCGTGTACACTTCACCAAGTCTCCCCTGTGGTTACATCCACATAATTCTAGGACGGGAGTCAAACTGGGAGATGGATATCGGTTCAATGTGTGTGTATATAGTTCTTTGTCGTTTTATCTTCAATACCATTTTTTAGTTTTAATAAAGAAAAAACATGCAACCAAAGTAACTGAGCACATACTCGCTTTTAAATAAGTGAGGACGCAAGAAGAAACACCACCATGTGTGAGCTTGGTGTGGTTCCCAGGTGGCTGTAGAGAATGTTTCAATCAACTTGAGTCATCACATATTTATGAATACGGTGCTGTGTGTATATGCACAAGCAGGATGCAATACGTAATTAAAAATATCCTGGGTTCAGATCAAGGCCCATATTTGGAAATTCAGGAGAAAGAGCCCTGGTGTGTGTGGACAGCAGAGGGGCAGGAGAGGCCTGGAGGGATCCCACCTCACACCCCGGGCAGGTGCAGAGCTGTGACAGGTGGAGGATGGGTCTTGTCAGATAGAGACAGAGCCACGGACTCAAGAGTGCGTGAAGGAGAAGTTGGTAGCGTTTGCAGTTAAGTATAACGAATAAGACGGAGACGGTGTCGGAGCTGACAGGGTCTCTTGGGTAAAGACTCCGAGTTGAGTTTGAGATGATGCCGGGTTTACCCAAGTGCGCGCTGGAACCTTAAAGACTCCGGGACTCCCGGGCAGGGCTGCCATCCACCCCCCGCCCTGGCGGCTCCCGCACCCCTGCCAGCCTCAGGCCGGCTGCGCCCAGAGGGCAGAAGGTGGACACCAGCGGTCACCCGGGGCGAGGGGTGTCCTCAGCCGCCAAGGGCCCTGCCCTGTGCCCGTCCACATGGGCTCTGGCTCCTCAGCGTTGTAATTGTGTGCCCATCCCCTTATTTTATTCGAATCTGTGTTTCTAGACAGGGAATGCTGATATTTTTTCTTCTCAATGCAAAATGTGCATCAGTCCTAAGAGAAGCTTGTTTACTTGTCAGTATTCCTAATTTATGTTTGAAAAGGGAAATCTGCATGAAATTGCATTAAAATATTTGCAGCGGCCTGTCCGAAGCTGCCCCGAGGATACCCCACACGGGGCTGAGATGTCGTGATAGAGGTCAAAGTTCAGGGGCAGCCGTACGGCCCCTTCCGTGGTGACACATCCCCACCTCTGCTGGCGGGGCCCCCCCCGGAGCTCAGCACCCTCCGCCCAACGCAGCCCTAGCCACCGTTCTTCATACCCTTCTCCTATTTCTCAAAAGTGAAGAAAATCGCACGAAAATATGTTCGATATAATTAACTGCACTTGACATATTGACAAATATGAGGTTATTATGAAACGGCGTCCTTTTCTTCTGAAATGCTATATAAAGCAGCCTGTCACGTGGGCCCACGGGTGTCTTTTCCGTACTTTTCGTGATTTAAAGCGGGTGAGGTGCCGTGTGATGAGGCAGTTGCTATGGTGACAGATTCGATTTTTATTCACTATCAAGGTAAATAGTCACGGAAAATGAAATAAGCATCGTCTGCCTGTGGCAGCGGCAGCTCAGGTGTCCCCCCACCCCCCTTTCTGACATTTCAGCCACGTTTTTCTAGAAAGTGCGTGATGTGTGTCTCCTTGCCAGGCGTGGCCGTGGTCCGGCTGGGACTGGACGGTGGTCCCCCGAGACACGGAGGGGCCGTCTGTCTCAGTAACGTGTGAGCGGCTTCTGCCACGCAGCCGGGTAGCGTGGAGTCAGAAGTTAATTTCCATGTAAAAAGCTGAACTCTGGAGACGCTCGTAAGAGCCCTCGGAATGTAATATTCCAGAAACCCCTTTTCAATCCTCAACCCGGAAGACTTGGAATTGCTCGAAAGAGGGTGAAGAAAATTAGAGGCAGGCACACAGGGCAAAGCCCTCCCCACTGCCCAGCTTCCTACGGAGCAGCGGAGGTGCCAGCGCGCCGGGCTCGGTCGAGCCGTCCTGGGCGCCCCACGCGCATCCCCTCCAGGGTCCCGCCAGG
This sequence comes from Eschrichtius robustus, assembly GCF_028021215.1. NCBI lineage: Eukaryota > Metazoa > Chordata > Mammalia > Artiodactyla > Eschrichtiidae > Eschrichtius > Eschrichtius robustus. The sequence goes on along the minus strand of NC_090831.1, from coordinate 129,666,879 downwards.
CGGGCACACTTCACGGATGGGGAACCAGGCACAGAGGAGTTAAGGTCGGACACGCCCCTCCAGGTGGTCACCTCCAGAGCCGGTCCCTGAATGGAGCCCGAGGCTCGCCGGCCTTGAAATCGGAGAGTCTTGAGTTCCGCCTTTTAGTGAAAGGATCCCAGAGGCTCCTGTCACTTGGACATGCGTCCACTGGACGGTCAGCCTCGGAGTTGGCTTCCGGTCTCCTGCCCACAGATGCCTGTCCTCCTGGAAGCCCCACACCAGCCGCCAACGCGTCCTCGAACTCTGGCCCGAGACTCCCGTAGGGGAGGGTGAATCGGGGGTGCGTCACTTTACAGGAGCTGCAGGATCCCGGGGCTCAGGCCCACCCTAATGACCTCACTGTAACTTGGGCCCCTCTGTAAAGGTCGCATCCAGAAGTCCTGGTAGTCAGGACTCCACTTTATCCATCCTGAGGGGGGACGCGGCTCAGCCCGTAGCAGGCCGGCGGTGCCAGCCCTCCCGCCCCGCTGAGGACGGTGCTTTCAGGACCTTCTTCCCCGCCCCCCCCCGCCCCCTGGGGATCCCGGAGTCGGGGGATGGGGGAGCCGCTCCGGCGGACTGCTGAGAAGGTGCGTGTCACCCAGGGCTCCCCCGTTCCCTCCCTCCTGCCCGGCTCCTCCGTGGCGTTCCCCAGAGCGTGCTGAGTCCTGTGAGTTCAGGTCTGTCTCTCAGCCTGTGAGCTCCGGAGTGAACCCCATGTGTGTCTCTGTCGCCCGGTGCCTCCCGACACGTGGCAGGAACTCAGTAACCCCTGGCTGGGACAGTGAATCGTGAGCCCTGGGCTGCAGGTGGACACCCCACCCTGGCACACGCCGATTCATCGTGCTGGCTTCTTCCTGGGTCACTCGACTGCTCTCCTGGTGCTTCGAAACCTCCGTGAAAGCTGCGTTGCTCTGGAAGAGGTTTCCTCCTGACCCGGGCCCGCTTTCTCTGTCATCCCCGAGACAACAGAGGCCCCTCTTCTATGTTGGCGCCGAGGCAGCCGTGGCCCTTCTTTCTGTGACAGTGAGCATGCCAGGCCACATCGCCATGACAACTGATATGAATCCCTAATTGCTGATTTGAATACTTCCCCTCTGCTTTATCCATGGGTTAAAGAAACAAGGCTGTTTTCACCCATGTGAAATAATTAGTAATCAATGTAACACAAAATATAATCAAGTGCCAAATTTAAAATAATCTCACTTCGAAACAGATAAGCAGCCAGTGCCATGGTGGCGAGCACGGCAGAGGGGAGTGTGGTGTATCACGATGGTCCACACCTCTCCTGCAGTGAGAACGGGGCCCCCACACAGGCGTCTCCTTGAAACTGGGCCTCACTCCTCAGTGTGCCTGGCACCGGCAAGGCCACTGGTGTTTCACCAGCCGTCAAATGCCTCAACCCGCATCCAAGCAGAGTGGTTGCAGGTGGGAAGGGCGGCTGGGGCTGGAACGGCGGCCCCAGGCCGGGGCTCGGTCCTGGGCAGCATGCGGGGAGGTCAGAGGTTCCATGGGCCCAGCGGAACCACCCCTCCCTTTACCTGGACTCTGGGGCGCAGTGCCCTCTCTGTGGCTCCACTCCAGGCCCTGAAATCGGTCCACGAAACCCCACCCTCACTGGGGCCACGAGGTCCTGTGATGTCTCTGCATCCCTCCCAAATGGGACCCTATTAATAAGCCTCGGTGCCCGTGTTACCCCATGTCACCGCAGGGGTAGCATCTGCAGGACCGGCCTCGTGACCTGCCCTTGTCCTGCGGGGCCGCCCACAACCGGCGGGTGGCCCTCAGCCCCGGGGTCCTGCTGCCCAGCAGTCTCTCGCCCAGACCGGGCCACCGCTGACCTGGGTGTCAGGGTCCCAGAGCTTCTGTAACAAAGCGCCACAAACTGGGGGCTTAAAACAACAGAAATGCGTTCTCTCGCAGTTCTGAGGCCAGATGTCCAGAATCCAGGTGTCGCAGGGCCACGCGCCTTCGGGGGCTCCAGGGGAGGGTCCTTCCTGCCTCTTCCTGCTCCTGGGGCTGCCGCGTCTTCAGCTGCATCCCTCCAGCCTCTGCCCCATCCTCTCACGGCCTCCTGTGCATCTCCTCTTTTGAGGACACGGGTCATGTTGGATTAGGGCCACCCTGCCCCCACTGTGACCTCATCTTAACTAGATCGCATCTACAAAGACCCTATTGCCAAGTAAGGCTCCTTCCCAGGACTGCGGGTTAGGAGGTGCACACCCCTTTCTGGGAGACACCGTGTGACCCTCAACACCCGAAAATCACAGGGGTCATCCAAGCACCAGGAGCGATTATCAGCTGACCTACAGCTGAATCTCTCCTTTCGGGGTGACGGTGCCTTGCTCACCTGACTCGTACACAGAGTTCGCCTTTCTAGCCACGTGGGTTTCCCGGTTAACAGTCAAGTTTGATGGGCTGGACCTCAGGCTACTCTGGGTCCCCTCCTCCCCAGGCCCCCCTGCACATACACGCACACATGCACACACACGCTCCCCAGACCCCCCCCCCCCAACGTGTCTGCCATGCGTGAACTATGATGGGCCGCTTGGGGCTGAGGAAGGAGACAGCTAATGTCCACGTCCAGGGCTGGGGCTGTGACTGATCTCGCCTGTCCTGTTAAACTGCATTGGGTGAGAAAGACATGGAAACGGTTCACTTACAGGCCTTTTTGATAATGGCATATTTTCAAGAAAACATGAAAAGTAAATAATTTGTTATTTTTATAAAATTAGCTAATTCTCACTGTATTATCATGTTGTTGTCTTTTTCTCAAGATTCTTGGAAGTTGAAATCCCTTAGTTACACCCCTGAGGCACATTGACACCTGCTGTACTCCACGAATAGGACGTATTTTTAAACTAGGTGGTAGGTTAACTGCACAGATAAAATTTTCACCTGCAAGTGCGAAACCCTAATTTCCCAACTTCCGTATACACTACGCCTGCTCGAGCCTGGCGGGGCCCACGGTCACCTCAGGAAGCACCCTCGGGGGCGGCGGGGGCCCTCGGTCTGGTCTCGGGGTCACAGGAGGTGCATCCTCGGTGCCTCCAGACGCTCCTCCTTCCTGACCCCCCGGCACCTCCACTCGGGCCCCCGCCGCCGGGCAGGTGTCAGCTCAGCACCTGGAGACAAGGCGGGCGGTCCTGCCCCACACAGGGCCCCTCCGGATGCCGAACCTGGACCAGAGCCCGGGGGCTGTCCTCCCGGCCCCTGGACGGCCCTTCCCGTCTGCTGGATGTGACTTTCAGTCACTCACAGGGGACCCTCAGGACAGCGGGCACAGGGAGAGCCCCTCCCTGGGGTGGTGGCCCCAAGCTGCTCGGGGAGGGGCAGGGGCACCAACTCTCCATCGGTCTGTCCGCACAGACTTCACCTTTGTTCCTGTGGAGCGAACGCTTAGAGGCAAGTTAGGCTTCTGTGTGTTCAAACCCTGAAGCACACTCTGTTTTCTGAGTGAGAGCATAAAGCAAAAAGCAGTGTTTTAAGAGGTAACGTTCTTCCCTTGACAAGCACTGGGACTTAATGCTGCACTAAAAACATCTAATTCTTTCCCGTTCCTGGGGGAACACCGCCTGCGATCACGGCGAGGCGTGGCCAGGGCTGGGTGTCCCCACGCCACCTGCGCTGGTTTCCTAGGATGGCCTCAGGGAGTCCCGCAGTCGGGTCGAAACGGACACCCACCATCCTGGAGGCTGGGATCTGACACCCAGCCGTCGGCCAGTCAGACCCTCCTGGGCCTCTCTCCTCGGGCGCACATGCCATCTTCTCCCCGTGTCCTCACGTGGTCGTGTCTCTGTTCGTGTCTGTGTCCTGACCTCCTCTTCGTATCAGGACACCAGTCACAGTGGATCAGGGCCCACCCATGACCTCACCTTACGTTGTCTCCTTCAAGGCTCATCTCCAAATGCGGTCAGATCCTGAGGTCCTGGGGTTAAGGCTTCAGCGTATGAACTGGGGGGACGTGGCTCAGTCCCTAACACTGACCCTAACCCTAGGGTTAGTTACAAAGGGTCACCCTTGGACAACTCAGCTTCTAAGAAATATATGTGTCCTGTGCTCTACGCCATGCCAGGCAATAACTGAAAAAGTGAAGAATTCTACATGCCAGTCAGGGACATAAACATAAATAAATAAAATGTAGTGTGTATGGTTAGAAGCGTAACGGGATAGTCTTGTCCAAAGCCCCATCAAATCCATGGTTTGACCTGGGACGCCAGTCACAGCACTGAAGTAGCAGCTACCACGGGTGTAGATAAACGACTGTCCCCATTGCCGGTGGGCGTTCAGGTGAGAGGGCTGGCCGTGCTCGCCGCTGGCCGGGCCCCCAGGGAGGTTTTGCAGGGCAGGTGTGTCTCGGGATGTGAGGACCAGGGCGTAATGCAGACGCTCCCCTCCGCGGGGGTGAGGGGGCAGTGAAAAATTCTTGACGTTGAGACCATATCAGTTGTGTTGCCATTTTATTTATTTGGCAAAGGGCGTCTGTTTCTTTGGCACGTTTTCGTTTGGGTGTACAGCAGGCAGACTAAAGAATTTGTTGTAGAATTTACCTGGGGGTGTCAGCGGTGCTTTGTGATATTGCCCTTTGGCAGCAGCATAGAAGGGCCTGCTTGTTAAACTGCTAATTTACAGATCTTCTCTAAGTGAATGCAAACAAACTCTGGGCCTCAAAGCCCTGCTAATATACAATGTTCAATTTTTAATTTCCAGTCCATCGTAGATTATGGGAATGAAAAACAATATTTAATCCCTCGTTAACACACGAATAAGCGGAAGCTGTCATTTTCGACCAGACAATAACGGGATTATCTCAAGAACTGTCAGTTTATGTGAAAACATTATGTTGCCCAAATTTTCATAAAAATTAGCAGTGGATAATATTCAAGATCAGAGCAATGGAAAGAGGGAAGTCTGCATTCATGGTAATAAATATTCATATTTGTCTGCTCAGGAGATGAAAATCTAATCAAGGGGCTATTGATGCGCTGGCTTTTTTTTTTTTTTTTTTTTTTAACCAAGACGTTTCATCTAACTTGGGTTTGATATGGAAATTCGTCTCACTGGAGGCCTCCAGGCCATGAGCACGCGGGGCTCACGGGGCAGGGTGTCTGCTGGGTCAGGTATGGCCCTGGCACAAGCCGCCGGAGTCCACCTCCACCTGAGCGATGGCCGTCACCAACAGCTTCCGCCACCCAGCGTCCTCCGCATTTAACGTGTGGAGTGTTTGGGACTCTCCCTCCCGTTTTTAAGGAAAAAACAACATAATTTCATGCCGGTTAACTCCTAGCTACTGCAGGGTTAAAAACCGTCTGTGTCTTTGCTTTTGTTGACAATTACCATAAATCAGAAGACGCTCTGCATGAAGCTTAATGAAATACGTATGATTTTAAAAAGAAAAGATGGTGACTGCAGGACGCTGCTTTGTGTGTGTGTTCCTGCGATTTCCTCGAAGGCTGTGCTTTTCCCGACCCATCAGCAGGCGTCTGCCTGCGAGGACCTGCCTGCCCATCCAGTGCCACCTGGCCTTCCGTGCACGTGGCAGGCGAGCGGTGAGCGGTGTCCTCCAGCGCTGCGCCAGCGGTCGGAACCCTGTGTCAGTCAGGGCTCCCGAGAGAAGCAGCTGGCCATCGATTCTGAGGCTGAAGTCCTCTGTCTCCAGGGTGGAGGCCCAGGGCAGCTGGTGGTGTCGGTTCCGGTCCAGACCCAAAGGCCGGGGCCCGGGGGAGCCAAGGTGCACGTCCCAACCCACCTCTGAAGCCAAGACCCTGAGCACCGTGTCCAAGGACGGGAGAAAGTGCATCTCCCCCCAGGCAGATAGCAAAGCCACTTTCCTCCGCCTTCCTGCTCTGTTCAGACCCTCGGCAGACGGGGTGATGCCCCCGCGGTGGTGGGTGACCTACTGATTCACGTGCTAGTCTCTTCCAGAAACACGGGCACGGACACACCCAGCTGCCTGGGAGTCCCTCAGCCCGACCATGGTGACGCGTGGAATTAACCGGCACACCTCCTAAAATTTCTCGTCTTCCCTGCGGCTGCCCTGAGACACTGAGACAGCTTGCTGCTTCCCCAGGAAGGGCAGGGGCAGTTCCAGGGCTTGGGGTTGGGCAGGAGTTTGTGTCTCACACTGTGCTTCTTCCAGGTTGGGTTTCCGCTGCTGCGTGACCTTGGGGGGCCGTCCCCGTTGAGTTAGGAGTGACAGAGTCCTGCGACTTCCAGGCTTACCTTTCCCTGGAGGTGAAGACTTAGCATCACCTGTTCCTGGTGGGCCGAGCAGAGCTGCACAGCCCAGACGCCCGGCCCAGGAGAGGAGCAGGACGGGCGTGGGGTGAAATCTCCGTTGACTGTGGTCCTCGAAGGGGAACTTGGTGTAACTGGGAGTATTTGTGTTGGTGCTAATATGAATTCTGTTCTTTCAAGGAAAGGGATAATTTGCCACAGGAAAAAAAGAAAATAGTATTGGATTTAGACGCACTTCTGGTGGTGCTGCCACCCCAGCACCACTGCCGCTAATTCCGTCTCCTTGGGGCCGGGGGAGAGTTTGCGGGATGGTGGCCCAGACGAAGCGCTGCTTCTCAGAGTCGCCCCGGAAACGCAGCGGGAGAGGACGCAGCATAGTTAGCAGGTGGTCCCCGCAGCAGGAGGGACCAAAGGGGAATTTCTGATGAAGTCCCTGGGCACTCGTTCGCTGGGTGTGGTTCGTCCAGACGTTACCATGGAGGAAGGAGACCCGGGATGGCAGGGTGAGTGTAGGAGGGAAGCGGGCGAGCGAGCGGAAATCAGGATCCCAACCCTGAGCTTGTGGGGAGGAGCCATAGCGGGTGTCTCCCCAGACGAGGACCAGCTTCCGTTCTCCGCAGACGTGGCTGAGGCCCCTCCTCCGGGGGGAGCAGGCCTGGCCTCTCCTGACCTCCCCTCCCCGCGGGGCGGCCGTGGCTGCACCACTAGGGTCACACAGCCCTGTATCCAGAGTCAAAGGGGCCCTAGGGTGAGGGGGGGCTCCATCTCCCGCGAGCTGGCGGGACTCTACCAGGATCTGAGGAGGGGGCCAGAGGGGCAGGCGGGACGTGTCCAAGCTGTGTCTTCGGGGAAGCCCGGCTTTCCAGAGCTAAGGCTCCCGGGACTGTGCTCAAGTCTGTGGGCGGAAGGAGTTACGGGGACTTACCCTCTCGCGCTGGCACCACCGCCGCAGAAAGGTGACGTGCGACCTTCAGCAAGGTCGTCAGAAATCGCTAGCTTGTATTTTCCCCTCTTCTGCTGTAGATACTTGAAGCCAAGGGGAGGAGGGGCTCCCCCAGTGCCTGTGGAAGACCTGCCTGCTGTCTGGTGTCCTCGGGCTTGAGGAACTAAAGGCTCCGGGAGAGCATGTGGGACCCACCAGCAGCCTGCACAGGAAACCCACAGCGGGTCAGCCGGGGGCCGCAGGGCACAGGCGCTGCCCTTCTATGAGGGGCTGCTGCACGTGACCCCTGGTCTTCCGTTTATCTGTGTGCGTGTGTGCGCATGTGTGAGCGCGCTGCCTGCACGCAGACCCGGGCCGCTCTGGAAGCCTGCGGGGCCGCCCTCCCCACTTTCTCCTGGTCCCCCTGCCCCCAGCCCGTCTGCTGGGGGCTCAGAAGTTTGCTGATCGAGGGGCAGTCAGGTGGGCCTGCAGCTTCTCTAAAATGAAAGTCTCAGGGAAAAATGGGAATTGCTTGAGGGAAAAGTGGTTGTGAACATATCAGAAGCAAGAAGGACACTGTACACTGGGGTGGGGACACGTGAGCCGCGTCAGAGCTGGAGGCCGTGGGGTGGGAGCTATGGGCTGGGGGGATGGAGGAAGCAGGTGGGTCTGAGGAGAGAAGGAAGTGCATGTGCCTCATGGACACGGTGGCTGTCAGAACGGGGCTGGAAAGCAGTGGGACCTTAGATTCCAGGCGAGGGGCTGGTGGGTCGTTCGCAACGGGGGTGGTGAGTGCTGGGTGGGCAGCGGCCTGTCCAGTTGGGCCTTGGGGGTGGAGGGAGGAAAAGGAAGCCCGGGGATGCCGGGGGGTCGGGGAGGGCTGGAGCCGCGGGGCTGGGGGGGAGAGAGTGCAGTGTGGCCCGCCCCCCGACCCGACGGCTGCTCAGACGCGCACGTGGTGGGTTGGCGGGTGGGTGGCCCCTTAGTTCCCCCCGTCACCCGTCTCCTCAGGCCCCAGAGCTGGACACAGGCTGCTGAGGACCCTGGGATTTTGTGGAAGTCTGGATTTCGGGGCAGGTGGGCGGCTGGGTCAGGAGGAGGGGAGAGACCGTGGTGTGAATCAGGGAAGAAGTTAACCTTTGGAGCCGAGGGCAGAGGTCGAGGGGAGGGACGCGTCTTACCCTGTGTCCCACCCAGGACGCAGCCCAGAGGCTCCAGACAGTCGGTACTCGACAGCCCGGTCCCCGTGTGTGTGCGCACACGTGCGTGCGTGTGCTCCAGCGTGTGTTTAAGGGAACTTTAACCCTCTGACATTCCAGCTTACGTGGAAAATATTCCCCAGTGAAGTCACGGAGGAGCTCGAGGACTTAGTGACGGGAGAGGAGGTGGGTGAGTCGTGCGGTGAAGCGGGGCTGCTCCCTGAGGCCCGGGTGTGGACGGGGCAGCGGCCCCTGCAGACGCACCATGCACCTCCCCCGCAGATCAGCCCAGAGCCGCCCACGGGCAGTTCTCACCCGTCACCGAGGCAGGAGCACCAATGCTCGGCGCAGGCTCCGAGCCCGCCCAGGGCCCGGGGTTCAGGGGCCGGGGGCCAGGCCCGGGAGTTGGGAAGCAGCGCTCCGAGGGCCCGGGTCTTAGCAGGTGAGAGGAGAGGGGAACTGTCCCCACGTCACAGTCAACCTCGAGGGTTCCGGGAAGCCTGGCTTCCTCTTGGGGGCGCTGTGTGACCAGTGGTGTCTTGTGCAGCCAAGGGCACCGTGTGGCACATACCAGCCCCCAGAGCTGCCCCCCTCAGATCACAGTGGGAGGGCCCAGCTGGGGGACATTCTTTTTTTTTTTTTTTAAAGATTTATTTATTGATTGATTGATTGCTATGTTGGGTCTTCGTTTCTGTGCGAGGGCTTTCTCTAGTTGCGGCAAGCGGGGGTCAGTCTTCATCGCGGTGCGCGGGCCTCTCACTATCGCGGCCTCTCTTGTTGCGGAGCACAGGCTTCAGACGCCCAGGCTCAGTAATTGTGGCTCACGGGCCCAGTTGCTCCGCGGCATGTGGGATCTTTCCAGACCAGGGCTCGAACCCGTGTCCCCTGCATTAGCAGGCAGACTTTCAACCACTGCGCCACCAGGGAAGCCCTGGGGGACATTCTTGGCATCTTGGAGCCCAGGTGAGCTGTCCCCCCCCATCTGGCATCAACAAGTGCAATGGCATGTCCGCCCGCCGGCCTCACGGAGAAACCGGCTGTGAAATACTCCACGAGGCCAGGGGCGCGGCACAGGGCCAGTGACCGAGAGCAAGTGGCTCTGCCCCGAGGGGCCGCCAGGCTGGCAGGAGGGGAACACCAGGAGAGCATCGCAGCACGTCCACGGCCCCCGGGGCGGGCCTGGCGTGTTCGTCCCAATTCTGTCCGTGCTCTGAGTTCATCCAACACTTAGAGCTGTCATCTCTGACCGTGACGTATTTGTCTACTAACTAAGTGAGGGAAAATGTAAACTGCTTGGTCTTTATTTGGCACTGAGTGGGGAGCCCTGCGCCTCTCTTGTCAGTTGAAACAGTTCACAGGATTCTACACGAAAAAGGGACAACTGAGGCGGCGAGTCCCTGGCCCAGACCCCCACTCCCGGCAGGGGCTCCAGGCCCTTCACAGGCCTCCTGGGCGCCCACGGGCCGGGCTGGGTGCTCGGCAGGTGCGCAAAGCACTCATTCGGGCCCCAGCAAAGTGGAGGCGCCGGGAAACGTTCGTAGAAACGATCTTTTGTTTCAGTGAAAAACCTCGTACTCTTTCTGAAACCTAATATGTCTAATTTTTAATTGCATGTGGTGTGTGCTGCAGCGGTGCTGGGAGTCCGTGACCTTGACTTCGAAGTCTTTATGAGTCTTGGCTTGGCCCTGCGCGGAGCCTGGTGTGAAAGCAGCTGGGGTTGCGGTGGGCATGGTGGCCAGGGCTCCCCACGGCTCCCTGGGGACGCTGGACCAGCGGTAGAGTCCTGCCGGCCCTGCTCCTCGCCACCGAGACGGGAAATGGGGCGGACGACCCTGGAGGAGGCGTCGGGTGGACCGGCGCTTGCTCTCGGCCCCCGCAGGACCTGTTTGTCTCCCAGCCTGTGCGTTGAGCCCTCAGTTACCTCCGCGAGGGCTCCTGGGTGCCGTCCCTAAGTGGTCCCAGGAGGTGGTGGCATGTGTGTCCTCGTCCTGCTGTTGCAGACTCTGCAGGCTGTGTCCCCAGGGCCCGGCCTCCAGCACGGCTCTGTCCTGCACGGCTCTGTCCCGCACGCCCCTGGACTCCGGGCCGCTGAGCTTCAAACTGAGCCGCGCACCAGCAGGACCCGGCCCCCCGGGGGTCTGGGCGGGGCCAGCGCCCCGCTCCCCGCCTCCCCGCCAGCCCGCTTCGCCTCGCACAGGCCTGTTCAGTCTCTGTAGCTGTTGGTCCCTGAGATCCATTCACTATGATTGACGGGGATCTGGTCCGTCCTTCCGGCCCTGGCGTCAGGTTCCGGGTTAAATCCAAGTCTCAGCTAATCCGTCCACCCTGAGGACGGTCCAGTTGTCCCACGGTGTCACAAGCGGGGCTGTAATGGCGTCTCTCTGGGCACGGGAGCTGTGGCTTCTCAGGATGCGCAGACCGGGAGGGGTGGGTCCCAGGGGAGGCCGCGACGCTGAGCTGGTGGCCCCGTTGCAAACCCTGACGCTGCCACTGACGGGCGGTGTGACTGCAGGGAGGTGGGAGCCTCTGCGAGTGACGGTCCTCCTTGTCATTGCGAGGACGGAGGGGTGCACGCGGCGGGGACGAGAGCAGAGGCGGTGGGCACCGTGTGTGCATGCGTGTGTTTTATCTGTGTGTGCACGTGTATATATGTGTACATGTATAGTATTGTGTATCATGTATATGTGTATATGTATAGTATGTGTGTACATGTGAATATATGTACAGTGTGTGTATATGTGTGTAGTCTGCCTCTGTGTGGTATGTATGTATGTGTGTATATTGTGTTATACGTGCATGTTTGTGTGTTTTATGTGGGTATAATGTATATATGCGCATGCATGTGTACGTGTATTTTATGTGTGTATTTATGTATATGAATTGTGTGCACATGTGTTATAAATACGTGTATGTGTATGTATAGTATGCACATGTGTGTATATAGTGTACATACATACAGTATGCGTGTGCACATGTATAGTGCACGTGTGTGTGTGTATACATGTGCAGTGTGTGTGTGACTGTGTACAACGTAATTTCCTTTTCGACAATTTACTGACATAGAGGTACATCAGACTGGGGGGACCAGAGCCTCAGCTTGTCCTAAGTATTTAACTCAAGCCCACAAGCGGCTGCCTCGGTCCCTGTGGTTGGAGCGTGTCCGTCACTAAAGCAGTGTTTGTGTAAAAGGAAAAGAAACAAAGCGCAGCAAAAGCGGCGCATCCGGCCCCCAGCTTCTAGCCTCTGCTCTCAGTGTGTTAACGCAGCAGCAGAGGCCGTGTCCTGAGGAGGGACGTGCGGGTGCTCCTCCTGTGATGCTGGCTGGGAGGGTGGCCTGTGGGGAGGGCCCATTGAGGCGTTTCACACGTGTGTTCTCCAGAACCCTGGTCTATACGAGACCTTCAGGAAAGGGGGTCGTGGCTCTGCAGGTATGCGGGGTGATGTCCCACCTGGGGGTCCTCGACTGCCACTTTTTCGGCTGAAAATCCTCGGCGAAGTTTAAACAGACAATCACCTGACCTCCGGTGCCCACTGCAACCAGAGCACTGAGGGTTTCTGGAGCCAGGAGTGACCCCAGAGACCGGACGCCCCGCCTTCTTGTGAGGACAGCCCGTCTGCCTGGAGCCCCGTCGCTTGCCGTCCAGCTTCCTCACTGCAGCGTCTGTTTTCTGGGCATTTACGCTTGGCCACCGGCCCGTACGCACTGCCAGGCTGGGAGCGGGGGGCGTGACTTTCACGGCTGCGGTTGCAAAGCTCTGCCCATCGCCACCCTTGTGCTCCCAGGCCCGCGTCTGAACAATGCACATCCCAGATGCCAGCTCTGTAGATCCTTCTTACAAAGCATTTTATGTTGGGTAAGAGGCCCTGGCGCTTTTTTTTTTTGCCAATTTGTGAGTATTAAATATTCATTCTTTCATCCCATAAGCATTTTGTAAACCTCAGGAACCATGGAACCACACACACCGGAGGCTTCATTCTCAAGGCTTTTCAAGGCAAGGCAACATCTGGGTACCAATTTCTGTTCTGAAAATCGAGATGAATTTAAAGATGAAAAGTCACAGATCCTGCCCTCAGTTACCTTATAATCTAGTGGGAGAAATATGATGAATGCATAAAAATTAGACAAGTCAACAGTGTTGTGATGAATTAGCATATGTGAAACAAACAAGAAATTCTTTGTGTTCAGAAAAGACTCCGGGGGCATGGGCTCTAGTCCTTCGATGGAACTTCGGAACAGATAAGGTGCTTAAGCTACTGTGGACAGTCAGATCCTGTCCCATGAAAAGACATGTGAAGTCCCTGCCCCCAGGACTCAGAATGACCCCTTTTTTGGGGCTAGGGTGGCTCCAATGTCACTATTTCAGTTGAGATGAGGCCATGCTGGGGCAGGTGGGCCCTTAATCCAGTGCGGCCGTGTCCTTAGAAAGGGGACAGCACCTGGACCAGGCAGAGGCCGCAGGAGGCCCCTCCCCAGGGACCTCGTGGGGTGGGAGGTGGCAGCCCTGCCACATCCTGACCTTAGGCTTTGGGCTCCAGACTCTGAGAGAATAAGTTTCCATTGTTTTGGGCACTCGGTGTGCGGTGATGAGCGACGGCCGCCCCAGAGGACTAACGCAGCTGGATGTCAGTACGACGCGAGGTGTCTGGGCAGAGACGGGGGACGGACAGCAGCCAGGGGTCCCCGGGAGCTGGTGGGGAAGCCGGTCTGGAGCCTAGCGCTGGCCCAGGGAGATGGTAGGAGGTGGGGCCGCTCCGGTGGGGCCGTGCCGAGCCCGAGACCGACCACCAGACCGACCACTGGACTGACCACTGGACGGACGCGGGAAGAGAGGCCTGGTCCCCCCAGGCGCCCATCAGAGCACCTGCACCTGCTCCCAGCAGGACGCTGGCCTCCCACGCGTGGACCGCCACCGCCCCCCGACCAAGTCCCACCCGACGGCTTCCAGGCAGTTGTCTGGTTTTATCAGCCTCACTCACCCGAAGAGTACGAGACTTGAGCGCTTGGGCCTCACAGGGTGTCCTCTCCGCTGGGAGGAGGGGCTCTGCCTCCCGTGTGGCGGCTCCTCCGGGGCCCCTTTAAGAGAGAAGAGGCGCGCTCCCCCTCGTCCCCTACGGCTGCCTCGAAGGAGCACCGTTTCATTTACCCTCCTCTTGATTTTTAATTAACTTTAGGCTGGTCCAGCTGTGCCTGTTCTGGACTCCAATTTTGACAACTATTGACTGAATTGCCTGGTCAGTTCCATGAAAAAATAAAAATGAGCCCAACCAGCCAGTTGCTGTGATTGAATCGACCAGCCCGTGCAATCGAATGGTTTCTCAAGCCGCCTGGTTTAGACGCCACGAGTGCGTTCAGTTGCTGTATTTAAAGCTTGTGTATTTATATAAAGGTAAAGGATGGTCTGCTCTCTGCCCACAGAGTAATTGTCTAGCTCTATCACCTAATTATCTCAACACGGTTAGCGATTGAGATATTAAAGCAGAAGATTAGGTATTAAAGGCGTCGTTAAAACACAGAAATGAGATTTGCAGAGATGATGTCTAATTCCAAACCGGAAATGCGTTCACAGAGGATGCGGTTAGATATCGAGCCCCAGCTTGGAAAATCCGTACAGGAGAACAGGTGAAAATTCGTGACTACGTCCAAAACGTAGGGACTCTGCCATTTTTTAAAAAGTTGCAATGCTGTGGATGTCCCAGAAGTGCTGGATGATGAGACAGCTGAGGGATTCTGTTTGCAGAACGTGGTCCAGCCCTGGAGAGGGAGCGGGAGGGTGGTGGGGCAGGGCAGCTGCTCCGTGGTCATGTCCACACCGTCTGGAGAGGCGACCTGTCACGGCCCTGGGCCTCGTGAGTCCTGGGGCGGCCCGACCCTGCGCTGCCCCCTCCCGCAGGTGCCAGGCACGCACTGACCCGGCCAGGGGGCCCTCCTTACAGGGCACGCGAGGAGGCAGCTTCCTCACACCGGGGTGCCAGGGAAGAGCCGCTGCCCAGCCTGCGACCGTCACCGAACGCCGGGACCTGGACGTGACCCCGGCCTGTGCTGCTGCTCGGGTGGACGCCCCCGACCCTGCCAGCGAGGACTGCTTCCCCGCGAGGGCTGGCCACTCACCAGCTTTGTCGTCGGGCGAAATGCCAGATGGACTTACCGAGGGTTCGAGGGTCTGTGCTCGGAGCAGTGTTGACCACATCTCGATGTGCACACGTTGTGACCCTCCAGAGGGAAGAGGTAAAGAAGATCAGTTCAACAGAGCAGACGCAATCCCTCATAACAGCAATGCTCTATGGGCAAAAAAAAGCCCTAAAATTGGGATAACTGTGGGTGAAGTAACTGCCGTGGCTGAAAAAATACTTCAAAAAGATTCTGGGGTGAAGTTACACAATTTACACCACACGTGAAATCCATTCCCTAACTTATTCAACTTAATACGGCAATAACTTAATTTTATATATTTAATGTATTTTTAAGGTTTTATAAACTTTATAAATACAAGACCTCTAAACTATTGTACAACCTTTGTAATAAATTTTGTAATAAAACAGGGAGAAACCAGAAAACATGTGCCACACAAGTTTGCTCGTTATGCGGCAAAATATTTTAAGAGAGTTGAAGGGCCGTTTGAACCCGTGTCCACAGCATGTGTCCACAGGTGCTGACTTGGGTGGATGGGATGCTTCCCAGAAAACGTCCGCAGATAAGGTAAACCTTCAGGGCAAAAGAGGCATTCGGAAATATTTCCCTTTCTCTGTGATACCTTACAGCTTCAAGAGCTATTAAAACAAGTATCAAAATAATACTGGATTTAGACCTTCAGATATCTTTAGGACAAAATATAAACCCAATCTTAGCAAAAATAATGAATCACATGCAACCACATGACTGTCACTGAAGTGTATTTTAGAGAGAGCAAAATGATCTTCACACCATCACGTAATACAGGGAGTTACTTTTAAATGTTTATTTCATCTTTTTCTCGTCCTTTAAAAGTTATTTAATAAATTCTCTACAATGTACACCACGTATTAGGACAATAGTAGATGGATACGTTGCCAATAAATCAATAAATATTGGCAGATGTTCAAAAGTTATAGAAAGAGAACATTTTAAAGCAGAGCCAGGTGATTGATGGTGATTGGCGGGCTGGAATTTTTTTTTCTCGTTCATCTATATCTCTGCTGTTTCTCAAAAAAATACTGACCTTTGTGATTCCGAGACCTCCGACCTACATCACCCTGGGGGCAAAGGTAAGCTTCCCGTCCGCGTCCCGCCAGCCCCGTCTCTGGCCGAGCTCCCCAGGCCCGGCGCCCTCTCTTCTCAGCGCGTCCCCAGTGGCCGTTGTCACAGCATCCGGCATCATCCCCAGCAGGGGCCTCTCCTGTCTTCCCTCCCGGGGAAGCCACACTTGGACCCCCGGACTGACTGTATCTGGGTCAGTCCACGTGGAGAGTCTGCATATCAAGTCCACGTGTAAACCACGGTACTGGCCTCCCAGGTCCACAGTCCAGACCCAGAAGCAGCCCCGCGGGCCCAGGACACCAGAGACTGGCCCCGGGGCTCCTGCCCTTGTTTGGCTAGCACGCTCGCGGTGGGGACCCTGGGAGACCTCCTTCCCCGGCATCAGGTCTGTAGCTCAGGAAATGGAGCAGGCAAGGCGGCTTTGGTCGATGGTCTGGCTGAGGCGGTCACGGTCAGCGGGTTCCAGGTTCTGTCTGGCTCAGGCCAGGCAGCGTGAGGCTAGGCGTCCCCAGCACCGCCCTGCCGCCCAGCAGACGGCCCGTGGCTCTGACCTCATGGGACCACGGCTCTCAGCCCACCTGCCTGCGTGGACGCCTGCAACGTCAGTGCTGGGCAGGCCACCCAGGCTTCGCTGTCCAGAACCTTCCGCAGGGCTCAGAGCTCTCCTCTGATCTTTCCTCTGCCTCTGTGTCTCCTGCTGCCCCGCGGGGCGCCCGCTCTGCTCTCAGCCCCGTCCACAGAGCCGCTCCGGGGGACTCACGGGCAGACCCCCAGCACAAAGGAGGGTGGGGTCACGTGGTCCCCACCCAGGTGGCCTCAGTGCCACGTCCTGGTCTCACCGTGAGGACCAGAGGGCTCCGTGGTCTGACACCGGCCCAGCCTGCACCCTGCAGCTTTCCCGGGGATGTGGGCAGGTCCCGCCCCTACCTCCCAGCCTCCCCTGCAGCCCAGAGATGAGCCCGGGTTTCCGCATGCGGGACGTCACCTCTTCCTTCAAAGGCGTCAGGGGATTCGAAGGTACTCTCTTACTTTTGCACAACCAAGAAGTGGGCCGGTCCCTCTGGCCTCTGCAGGACGCTGCCGTCTCCTGGGCTGAATAGCGAGCAGGAGACGTGGACAGGGCCGGGTAGGAGGGGCTTATCCCAGAGGCTGCATGCAGGCCTCCCTCCCGAGCCAGCCGGCACCCTGCTGGGCCCTGACCCGGAGCAGCGAAGGGGGAGGAGGGTGGTGTCCCCACATTTCCCAAGGCTGCTGGGACGGCCGCAGACCCTGGGGGTTAAGCACAGACGTGTCTCTCTCACACCCGGAGCCCGGGATCTGGGGTCCAGGTGAGGGCAGGGCCGGGTCCTCCGGAGGTTCTCTCCTTGCCGTGTAGATGCCGTCTTCTCCCGTGTCCTCACGTGGCCGTCGCTCTGTGCGTGTCTGTGTCCTGATCTCTTCTTACAAGGACACAGTCCTCTGGGCTCAGGGCCCACCCGTGACCCCGTAACCTGATTACCTCTGCAAAGAAAGACCCTCCTCCAAGTGCGTTCTGAGGTCCTGGGGGTTAGGACTCAACACGTGATTTGGGGACACAATTCAGCCCTAACATGTGGGAAGCGATGTCTCCTTTTCAAGACCAATTTCCCTACAAACACCAGAGGATGGAACTCTCTCCACATATTTCTGTTATTGTTGATGGAAACGCCCGTTTTGTTGTGAAAGAACTTCCGGGGAGAGCTCCGGCCCCTCCTTTTCTCTGTCTGATCTTCCAGGCCCGTTTCTGATAAAGCATCACCAAGGAGACGCAGCCGTGACAAAGGGCTGCCTGCCCGTCGGGAAGGGCTTAGGGTGTTGACTGGAGGATTTTCCACTTCATATTTACACAGAGTCAGACACAAAGGCGCTGAGTGAAGTGCGTGGGGAAGAGGGGCAGACAAAGCACAGGCCCTTTTCCTGGACTGCAGCCCCGTCCCCTGGGTTAGAGGGTCCCGTCTCCCCTTCCTTCCTGGGCGGATCTTAAAGGAAACGTGCCTCCGTCCCAGCCCCGTGCTTGGCACGCGGGGGGGTAGCCCTGCTGCCCTGGGTCTGCGGCCTCCCTGCCACATGGAATAAATTCCTCCCAGAAGAGCCAGGCAGGGCTGTCCCCCGGGCCCCCTGGTCATTCCTCATCTCGCTCTCCTGCACAAGCCCCTCTCTGCCCTTTGCGCCTGGCGGGTGGGGGACGGACTGTGGGTGGGATCCTGGGCAGGAAGGCTGCTGCCCCCGTGGTCCCCCCAAGGATGGGGTCACCTTCCTTCCAAAATAAACGCCTTTCATGTGGGCCTGGGGAGGAATGACCCTCCAAAACTGGTGGGTTAGCATGAACCCCTCTGAACCTCACATTCTGAATGGTTCGTTCGGTCATCAATAACACCCACGTCACTGCCCGCAGCTTTTAAGGAAGCAGGAGGAAATCTGAAAAATCTGACCTGCCCTTCGTGAGCACCGACAGCCCCACAAGAGAAACTGATTTCAACATGTAACTTAAATTTATTTATTTATTTATTTTTGACTGTGTTGGGTCTCCGTTTCTGTGCGAGGGCTTTCTCTAGTTGCGGCGAGCGGGGGCCACTCTTCATCGCGGTGCGCGGGCCTCTCACTATTGCGGCCTCTCTTGTTGCGGAGCACAGGCTGCAGACGCACAGGCTCAGTAGTTGTGGCTCACGAGCCCAGTTGCTCCGTGGCATGTGGGATCTTCCCAGACCAGGGCTCGAACCCGCGTCCCCTGCATTGGCAGGCAGATTCTCAACCACTGCGCCACCAGGGAAGCCCTCAACATGTAACTTAAAAGTAATCACTTGGGGGGAAAAGACGGCTCGGTGTAGAAACCATAAGATTAACATTTCTTGATCCATTTATGGCCTCGTCGCCTGAATGTCGTTAATAAACTTATCTCAACGTAAGTGGAGCTCCCTGTACGTTTTAAAGTAATGGGTTGCTTGATACTTGTTTTCTTAATTGTTTTCAACAGAGATACACAAATTAACTTTTTTTTTTTAATATGGTGGTGCCTTTGACTGAAAGCTTATGTAATTGGGCAAAGAGGTTGCTAACATTTAGACTTTTTTAACAAAATAATCTCCGTAGAAATACAACTTTCCTTAGTTCTGTCACTGTGATGCTGGATATTTTTAGCATATTTTAAAAATCTAGACACAAAGGTGGGCACCATTTTAAGCAAACTCAACCGTAAAGCCTGATAACTCTGTACTGTAGTTTTCAGCACCAAATAAACTCCACACAGAGGTTATTGTTTTTGTTTTGTCTTTACCAGGCAGGTATGCATCACATTTAGAATGTAATTCCGATAACACGTCCCCTCCCAGTCTTTTGGGGAAATTGTGTGTTGTCTAGAGTGAGCCCGGTAGGCAGGTGTGTGCACCAGCAACGCAAGGGGAGAAGATTTTGTTCAATTACAAATACAGGGCATTGAGGTTTTGTGCCAAAGAAAAGAAAATTTGCAACATGGGCATCTTGCTTCTCGTGTAAAAGAGAATCCAGTGCGTCAGAGGATCTGAGGACACATCGGTCTTGCCTGAGGGGTTCCCACGGCCTGATTGCTTCCCGGGTCTGGTCTGGTTCCTTGTTGGAAGTCGCTCGTGATGACCGACACCTCCTGCCTGCAGAACAGCTGCTCCTTCTCCCCTGGGGCAGGAAGGAGGGCGCAGCGGGTGGTGTGGACCCGCGGGCTGGGGCAGCGCCTCCTCAGGATGGGCTCGTCTGCCGTGACCCAACCTGGCTCGAGCAGATTCTGGACTGGGAACCCCCTGGACAGAAGAATTGCTCCCAGCACCCGGAATCAGGGCCAGGGACGCCCAGAGGTGGGCGTCAGGGAACTTCAGTCCGTGTAGGTTTGTGGTTAAAAAACAAAGGCGCACTTTTATTCATGATCCATATTTGTGTGAATTTTCAAATGCGTGTTGTGATTATCTTGAGAAGCTAAGGGATCGTTTAGATTCTTAGCCGATACTCTTTTTATTACTTAAATAGCACATGCGCTTGTTAAGCATCAACTGCCACCCCGTAGGGGGTGGGACCCAAAATGGCCTCATTAAAGGGGTGATTAAAAGGCCCTGGTTAAAGACCCCTCCTCAGGGGTGGTAATGACCAGCGACCACCGGTGTTTACGACCAGCGACCACCGGTGTTTACTGGGCCGAAGGGCAGGAGCAGCGAGGATACCTCGCCCCTCGGCTGGTCCTCCGTCCTTGGCTCTGCGTCTCTTCAGCCCCCTCGCCCTGCCCCTGCGTGAACTCACCTTGCTTTGGGCAAATCAAGAAGAGTAAAGCTCTGAAAACCCTAATTTATAGAACATTTCAGAGGTGATGATTCACTTTCCTGAAAGAAAAGCATCCTACACAGCTACGCGGCGTGCATTTGCGCCCAGGTGTCTACCTGCGGCTACAGGGAGGCTCCACCGCCCCCGGCCTGGGATCTAGACCTCGTCGTCTCTGGAGAAACTGGGGGTCTGGGGCCTCCACAGCCCCACAATGGACCCCTATTGAAGGAACTTGAAGCCAGATCCGGTGGGTTGAGCAGGAAAGACTCTGGATACCGTGCAGGACTGTCTTTCTTCCTTCCTTCTTCCTCCCTCTGTCCGTGCTTCTTTCTCTCTTGTTCCCTTCTTCCAACTTCCCTGCACTAGCCCAGCTGGGAAAACCTTGCGTGTGGCTCACAAATTGAGCTGCTGTGAAACACCAAGACCCCTGGGGCTGCATGCGGGGTCCCCACGTGGGAAATGACCAGCAGTGGTTCCATCACCATCAGAGAGTAGCATTATCTCTATTTATTAGGAATATTCCCTTTCCCTCCATAAAATATTTCCAAGCACATTTGATCTATAATTTATTTAAACCAAGGGCATTTGAGTAGAAGGTGGTATAAACTAAAACAAGGAGAGTTTAAACATGTCGGTTCCTGGAGGACAGTCCGAGGTGCAGGGGAGCCCCCCATAGTCTGCGTCTTCCCTCCCTCCCAAGACAGACCCTGGTCTCATCGTGGTCCCGCCCTGCGGCCAGGAGAGGGCGTCCCCGCCTCCCTGGAGTCGGCCACCTGAGATCTGACCTCGAGGCCACGTGGATGTCCCGTCAGCGTGGACAGACCGGGCACGGGGATGAACGCTTCCCCCATGGCCGCCAGGACAGGACAGACAGCAGGACTCCAGCCGGCGTCTAAGACGGCCAGAGAGCTTGGGGCGGAAACCAGGAGTGAGGCCAAGTGGATGGAGGGGGCCGCCGGCCGCCCCGCCCGGCCCTGGCTTGTTCTGTGCAGGAGAGAATTGACCACGTGGGATCCGGCCCGCTTGATAGAGGTTTCCCGCTACGTGCAGCCGAAACAGCCCTGAGCGATGCCTGGATCTAAATGACAGCCAGCCCAGGCTGCCCATTCTCGAGCGTGGGGACCACCAGCGGGGATTCCGACAGAGGGGGGGCCTGACCTTCCTCAGGATTCAGGTGTGTGACCTGGAGCAGATACGTAGCCTCTCTGGACCTCCGGCCTCCTGCACTCCTCCTCCCGGCCCGCCCCACCTCCCCCAGACCCAGTGGGGACCCTCACCTCCTAAGGTTTTACCTTGGGAAGGGAGCCAGAGAATCACCCCATCACCTCAGAGACAACCATGTGTCCAGGGTACGGACTTGGGCGTAGAAGCCCTGGAGTTCTGGAAACCAGCCGAGTGGGCCTGCCCATGGGCCTCATCCCTGGACCTGCAGTTGGGCCAGAATGTGGGGCTGGGGTCAGAGTCCTCGTCGGGGGCTGGGCGTGTCCAGCCTCCTTCCCTCATCTCAGCGCGGCTGTGGCCTAGCCAGTTACGGGCAGGTCTGGGCTCCACGGTCACCCTGGCCAGTGTGTGCGCCGTGGATACCCAGGAGGCCCAGGGCCCGGGGATGACCGTCGGAGGGCGGGCCTCAGTGTGACCCTGAGACGTGCCTCGTTGTCCCGCAGTTTGGAGGCCGGGGATGCTGCTGACGGCCTCCTGGAGGCTCAGGACTGTTTTCTCACCTGTAAGTGGGCAGCTGTGACTCACAGGACGGGGCCCAAGTCTGTGAAACAGCGGGAGCTCCCGCAAAGGTCCCGTCAGTCCCCGTAGGCTGACCCGTCCTCACGGTGGTCATCCCGGCCGTGCTGGGCCCGGGCTGCGCCCCACGGACCGGAGGTGGGGGCTCCGCAGCTGTGCTGGCCTCACCATCGTGGTGGGCCCCCGCCTGCTCACGCTGTCGCCCAGGGGAGGCCCAGGGCCTGTGTCTTGGGAGCCCCGCCTGCTCGCGGCCCCCAGCTTCCCCCTCACTCCCCCCAGCCGCCCTGAAGGAGACCTGGGCTGTTTAGAGTCCACTAAGAACCCGACTCTTCTCGCAGTAAATTAAGAGGCTCTCCGTTTTCAAGATCAGTTTTTTACCCTTTACTAATTTCCTAGGATGCAGACTTGAGTCATAACTGGAAGCTTCTGAAGAGCCCTTTCCATGATTCCCGCTTTGTCTTGTAAAAATACCGGCAGCTCCTCATCTAAGTGTCCTCGCTGCCCGGGGACGGGGGACAGGACCCCTAGTTCTGCCTCGGGGACCTCGAGTTTCTCCTCCTGCCTTGAGATGCCCGCCCACCCCCCCACTTTCCAATAGTGTCTTGTGAGGCCCAGAGGATTCTCCTTGAGTCTAATCACATTTTATTACCCTTTTCCTTTGTGGTTTGTGCTCCCCTACATTCAGAGCGGTATTTGGATGTTTTCCAGTATTTCCTCTGAAGCATTTACAGTTCCGTGTTCACATTTAGGCTGTCATTTGCCCGGCGTTGGTTTTTACGTGTCGAGGAAAGCAGGTCCAGCAAAGCCTTCTTCTTCCCTGTGTGGCCCTCCCATTGCGTGTCCCTCCCTGCCCTCTGGCCCGTGGTGCCACCGCCATGTCCTCGCGCGTCTGGGGTCCCTCCTCTGCCCCTCCCCCAGTGCCCACATGGGGTCCTGCGGCTGGACACTGAGGCCCCGGGTGTCCAGGTTGGGGGGGGGGGCCCCCTGCCTTGGCCGTCAGATGGTCTCTGTTCGTGGGCTGTGCGGCCGTGAGCACGTGTGACGCAGAGCTGTGTGTGTCACAGGGAGAAGCCTCAGAAACGTGAAGCAAATGGAAAAAAGGCAAATTTCAGCAGCATCCATACGAGAGTGACCATTTTGTGTGTTACCTCCATGAGGCATGGGACACGGGAGCCGCACAGGCCGGGCCTCGTGAGTCTGTTTCCTGCTCTTCCCGTGGCTGTCTGTGCACCTTCTCTAGGTGGAAAACTGTCCACTTGAAAAAGAAGAAAGAGAATCTCTTGGTCCTTCTTTGTCTTTCCTGATCAACATGCCCTCGTGTCCAGGTCCCCGCCTCTCACCTGTCTGATTTCTCGTGTCCAGGTCCCCGCCTCTCACCTGTCTGAGTTGACGGAGTCCAGACCGTTCAAGGGCACCCAGGTGTCCACTCTCCTGTGGGGTGGGTGGGAAAGCTGGGCTCCTGTGGGACCACCCACCGGACCACCGTCAGAACCCACAAGAACATGATAATAACAGTAAAACAGGAGAACCGGAGCCCGTGGGGTGCATGGCCACGTGCAGGAGTTGGGGGTGACCCGTCCTGGCCCAGCGTCTGCTCCCTGGCCTGTGGACCTGAGCTTGAGCTCGGCGTCTGCGCTCGGCGGTCACGGTTCCCCCCTCTGGCCCCCGCCCCTCCACCGGCGAGTCCTCTGCCCTTCGGCAGGCAGCTCTTCCCCGGCATCAAAGGGGCCTGACGCGGAGACGTTGTGACCTGGGAGCCTGGAGAGGATGCCGTCACCGCCCCGCTTCTCCTCGCCCCTCCGCTCTGTATCAACAAATCTCTGTCCGTCCGTCCGTCCGTGCGCAGACCTCGGCCGAGGGTCATCAGCGCCGAGGCAGGGATTTCTTTTGAAACTATGTGTACGAAGCGGGGAGCTGTGTGTCAGCCTGTCGTGGAGCCTTTAGGGAAGAGCCCGAGGGCATCCACGTGTGTCAACACCCCCTCAGCGACCAGCCCCCAGAACGTGGCTGTTCTCGCCTGGCCTCACCCACCCCACGGGGGGCGTGGCCTTCAGTGCCCAGGGAAGGTGGTGCTGCAGGGAGGTGACCCTGACTCACAGGAGCACTGCAGGTGGAGGCAGGTGGGCGCAAACCCAGGAAGCAGCGCGCCACCCGGCGCCGGCACACCGACCCCTGGGGACGATTAATTCGTTAGCGCCCGAGCCAGCCTGTGCTGTTTCCTTGTAATCACACCCACCTCACACACTTGCTTTTGAAGACATTAATTGCATGATTAGTTTTATGATTTCTTCTGATTACCAATTAAGTTACCTTTTTTTGTATTTCATACATGCCATTATGGTTTATAGTGCAGCTTTTTAAATTTCTCACCCAGCGGGGGATCTCACACATTTGAAGGCTACATTATCCACTCAATAAACAGAGAGAGTTTAATTTTCTGTGCAAAGTATTGGTGTGGACCTGGGAAGACGATGTTTCAGATATTATGCTATCAGGAGTGACGTTTAATTCTACAGGGGAGAAATCTTGTCTTTCGCTGTCACGACGATGCCCACGGAGCGTGACCTTAGCGCCGCGTGGGGACCCAGCGTGAGGCTCCGGGGTCGGCCGCGGACGGTGCTGAACGGTGCTGCGGCCCCTGTCCTCCCTTCTGCGGGGCTGCTCCCACCCCGCCGACCGCGTGCCTGTTGGCGGTGGGTGCCCTGCCCCGGAGACCCGGCGGCCGCCCCGGGCAGGGACCCGCCGGCACCCACCCAAGGGCACCCACCGAGCACGCGCTCGTGAGGTCGGGGGGCGGCGGGGGGGAAGAGGCAGACCAGCCAGGCTCCCGCAGCTGCTCGAAAAACGGCCTTCGGGCCCTTGTTGTCCTATCCGCTCCACAACCTCCCCCTTCCCGCAGGAGAAGAAGCGCAAATAGATGTGTAATCAACGTCCAGGCAGGGGACCTGATGCCTCACTGGGTGCACTGAAGACTCCACGAGGGGGGACGTGGACCTGATGCCTCACTGGGTGCACTGAAGACTCCACGAGCCGGGACGTGCAGGGGGGAGTTTAACCGTGCGATTTAGCAGCGTCGGTTCACAGCTCCGCGCACAAAGGGGCCGCTGAATGATGCCGTTTACAATATCGTGTGTGGGTTGGAGAACTTCACGTTGATTTAAAATGTACGTGTGGGTCCAGTGCTCTGACAGCCCGGCCGCCCGGCAGGGGAAGCTGCTGAGGTCTAAGGAACTTCTAATTGGATGTGGCTACAGAAGGAGAGAGTTCCAAATCTGATGTGGAGTCTTACAGTATCAGCTTGACAGAGCTCTGCATTCTGGTGGAGGGAAAGGGAGGGGACCGAGAAAGGGGAGGAAGGCCCCTGGGAGCCCCTGCATCCCGCGGGCACCCTGGGGCCTGGAAGCCCGCCAAGAAAGTGCCAAATTGAAGGTGCCCATGATAACAGGGAGGGCGGCTGCACCCTCAAGCTGCAGTCTTTCCTGAAGTGTAGGGAAAATTGTAGGGTTTCTTGGGTAACATTTGTTTACTCCTGGCTTCCCTCCGTAACCGAACTCTCTCTCTCTTTTGAACGTCCGCTGGCTTCACGTAAGCCCTGAGTAATGTATGAGCCGGCGGCTCTGTCACAAAGGTGACAGGGACACAAAGGTCCCCTGGGGGCAGGGTTCTCGGGCTCAGCAACCCCTCCCTCCACGGCCTGGGAGTCAGTACCGCTCCCTGCCCCATATATTTGCGTCTCCCTCTGAGGCTAATTTAGGGTTTCTAATTTAGGGGTGCTGGGAGGCGCCACCGTGTGGAGTGGACGCGGGAGGGGAGGGAGCCTTCCCCCAAGTTTCACTTACAACCCAAGTACAATACTGTAAGTTAAAAAATCCATCAGGAAAAGAGGACAGTCCCGTCGGCCGGCCTTGAGCTGTCCCGAGGCCCCAGGTGGTGCCTGTGTGGGGCTTTGTCCTGAGTGGGCAACTGTCTGACAAGCTCCCCCAGAGTCATGAAAGCACAAGAAAGATGAACGTGGTCCAGACGCTTCGGGACCCTGCAGCCCGTCCAGAAAACACCCAGATGAAGCCAAAAGTTCCTGTCCTGCAGGCCGACAGCTTTCCTGGTGACGGCAGAGCTGGTTTCCGCCCAGCCCACATCCCTGGGCTTTACGTAGGCCGCTGGCAGGGACCTGGTCTGACCGCTGCGCAGAGGCGAGCGGGACACGGTGCCTGCATCAGGAAGAGGAGCAGGGCCTGGCGACCCTCGGGGGTGGGCGCAGCTGCTCCCCAGGAACCTGGACCAAGCCCGCCCCTCCTTCCCCGGGCTCCCCTGACCCCTCAAGCAGAGGAGAGTGTGACCGGGAGGGCTCTGGCGTCGGGCCAGCGCTGGCCGGCCAGGCCAGCAGCAGGGGTGGACACACAGCAGAGTCACCTTTGGTCAGCGTGTGTGTCTGGAGCAGAGTCTAAACCGAGCCTCGTCCCACTCAGCACTGCCCTCTGACCCTGGGAGACCCAGGCCCTCACGCCCCGCTGTCCCCCAAGGGCCGGTCCCCTCCTGGCCGCCCTGCCTGGAGCCGGGAAGTATCAGTACTCAGAAACGCCTGCTGTTACGTGACGGAAAATGAGTCTGGGACAAAGAGGCAGCCCCGCTGGGCGATGACACCCTCACACCCCACGCAGACACACTCACAGTCACACAAGAGTGTGTGAAAGCCACTGGCTTCTAGAGACTCGCACAGTCTGAGCGGGTTAGCGCCACCAGAGGTGACTTCAGGAAGGCGGTGGGCGCTCGTGGCTCCTGGGAGGGAGGGAGGGATTTGCACAGACATTGGGGGGGCAGGTACGTGCCGGGAAACACTTTCATGCGTGGGCTTGGCACGTGGGGGATAAGATGCGTGGGACCCGGCCCCGTGCCTGCAGCTCCCGGTCTAACGGGTGGACAGACGCATACCCTTGGCCTTGCAATTTGGGGCAGCACGTGCCTAGAGCTGCGGCCTGTGGGCAGAGTGTGGATGGAAGGAGCGGGTCCCCACGTCACAGAGGAGCGCTGTGCTCTGGGCCTGGGGCGTGGTAGGATTTGCTGAGCAGGCCTGGCCCAGGAGGACGTATACACAGGGCAAGAGAGGCATGAACCATGATGCAGCCGGGGCTGTGGGCATCACTGGCCTATGTCCAAGGGAGAGCCAACCGCCTGCCCTAGCGACGGTCCCCTCCCCTGCACCTCTGAAACCCTGTGCTTGGCTGGTTCCCGCGGCTCCACATCCAGCCACCTCCTCCCTTACCCTCTGCATCCCTCAGGGGCACAAATTACGTCCTAGCCGTCCTTAAACCCCAGGAGTGCGCCTTAAACCTGGCCCACAGTACGCTGCAAGTGGAAGTTCATCTGATCCGATGGACGAGTGGATGGACGGGTGGATGGAGGGATGGAGGAAACGGACATGGGGGATGGATGGGGGATGGATGGATGGAGGATGTGGACATGGGGGATGGATGGGGGATGGGGGATGGAGGATGTGGACATGGGGGATGGATGGGGGATGGGGGATGGAGGATGCGGACATGGGGGATGGATGGGGGATGGATGGATGGATGGATGGATGGAGGATGCGGACATGGGGATGGATGGGGGATGGATGGGGGATGGATGGATGGAGGATGCGGACATGGGGGATGGATGGGAGATGGACGGATGATGGGTGGATGGTCAGACGGATAGACGGGTGGGTGGGTGGGTGATCAGGTTGTCAGATGAAGGAATAACCACACGAGCAAATGCAGCTTTGGTGACAGTATTGGAAAGACTCTGGGGAGATAAAAATGGTCCAGGCCAGTACATTGTGTCATGACATGGGCCATAGGAAGCTTTCTACATCTTCAAAGTCAGGAAATGCATGTTTTTGTTAAAATACTTGTTTTATTTTATTGAATACTTGTGTGGAAAACTTAGAAAATGCAATAAAACAATAAAATTACAATAAAATAAAGTCACTAATATTCTAATAAGCCACCCAGATTTGCTCATGAGTTGGTATTTCTTTTAGAATATGTGTATGATACAGACTTCATAGATAGAGTTTTATCTGGCTTTTTACTCAGCGTGTTTGGCATTATCAAACGGTCTTTAGAACATTAGTCTTAGGAACCGTAATTTATCTATTAACCAATCTGCTCTTGCTGAACGTTTAGGTTGTTTCCAGAACTTCACTTTTATAAATCTTGCTGCAGTTAAAGTCCTTATACATAAGTTTGATCTATGTGACTTCTTTCTTTAGGACACATTCCTAGAAATTTAACTACTGTGCCAAGAGGTGCACAGTCTCTCGGTTCTTATTATCCAGTGGAGCCACTGTCTCCCCAGATCCCAGGACGTCCAGGAAGGTGGTGCATCTGATGGGTTCTTAGCAGCACTGAGATGGTCATTCAGCTTGCGTTTCTGGCATTCTTTAAGGCAAATTATGGCGTATTTTCATTGCTTTAATTTGTGGGTTTGAACTCTTGTAAAGGCAAACACATGTTCTGATGCTTGATCATGAATTGTTCTACTTCTGGGAATGATCTGCTCAAAATCCTTTGTCGTCTCTCTTCCTTGCGGCAAACATCCTGGGGTCTCTGCATCTCAGTTTCTTTGCTGTAAGTGTTTGAAGTGCAGAATGTGAAACTTTGGTGCATTCAAATATATTTGTCATTTCCTTTCAGATTTTCACCAATTGGCTGTCACGTTCAGGGAGTTCTTGATCATTCTGTGGTCAGTTCAATAGTAATTTTTTCCTGTAGTTTTTCAATGGTTCATATTGTTCCAGTTAATCTTTTAATTCATCTGGATCGTCTTGGGTTGCTGTCGTCATGTACTGTGAAGTGAGGGATAAACATGGATTTTTTTCCCCCAAATAGACCCTCGTTTGTTGAGTAACCCATCATTGGCCCGGTGATTTGCAACGTTTCCTGCAGCTGTGTCATTAATTTCGCCTAAAACAAGGCTGCCCGGTGGAGAGATCTGCTGAATCCTTCTGTAGAGCCTTGTGATTTTCACACCAGCGCCTTCTCAGACCTGGAGACTCTTCTTCGAGTCTCCTCTTGCTCCTACTGGCGATCCTGGCCTCCCTCCCAGTTTCGCCCAGGCCTCCTGGGCCCTGCAGCTGCGCCCTCCCCATGCTGGGGCAGTGCTTCCCACCCGCATGAATCCCAGCTCACCGTCTCCATTTCCTTGCCTTGTGTCCATCCCCCAGGCCCGCTCTTTGCCTTCCTGACTGTGTACCTGCTTTGCTTGCCTTTCACCCCGCGTTTAGTCACCGCCTGGGCCTCTGCCCCGTGCCGTGGAGACCGTGGCTCCACCAGAGGCCGGCACGGTTGTCCCTGGTCTAGAACGTTCCTCCAGACACCCCGGCGCTAGTTCTTGCCTCTGCTCCTGGCTGTTCCCAGGTGGAGACCCGTCCTTCTGGTCACGCCCCAGCTCCAACCCTTGTCCTGTGCTCTGCTAGAGTCCCCTCCCCAGACGCATTGCTCGCTTGGGGGTGGGGAGGACACTCGTTTGCAGCAGAAAGGCCCCCGTTTCCAAGGCAGGTTTGGTCAGCTTTCCTGATGATAAAATCCACCAATCTGATGAGTTTTGACAACCATGTACAGCTTTGCGCCCTGATCCAGATCTAGAACTTTCCCAAGCCCCTCGGGACCCTCTCCCTACCGCCCCCCCCCCCCGGGGCTCTGGCCACCACCGATTTGCTTTCTTTACTCTAGTCCTGCCTGTTGTGGAATTTCATAAAAGTGGGAGCGTGTGGGATCCAGTCTTTCGTTTCTGGCATTTTCCGTGGGGCAGGTGCCGGGTGTTCCCCTCCTCTGAGCAGAGGCTGAGGACCAGCAGGCGGCCTGTGCCTCTCCTCCCTGTGCCTTCAGGCCGATGAGGAGCAGCGGGGGAGGGGGCAGGACACCCCCTGCCTTCCACATGACATCCAGAGGCCGTGCAGCCCTCCGGCCCGGCTCCCCAGGCCCAGGGAGACGCGATCCTGAGCCCCGAGGCCGGCTATCTGCAGGTTGGCGCTGGTCGGGTGCTGCCAGAGAGCAAAAGCGAGGCCACGAGGCCGTATTTACACACGACTCACACTTAGTGGGTTTTCTGGGGGGTTTTCTTTAAGTTTTATTGGAGCATAGTTGCTTTACAATGTTGTGTTAGTTTCTGCTGCATAGCAAAGTACATCAGCTATACATATACACATATTCCCTCTTTTTTGGATTTCCTTCCCATTTAGGTCACCACAGAGCACTGAGTAGAGTTCCCTGAGCAATACAGCAGCAGGTTCTCATTAGTTACCTATTTTATACATAGTATATATGTACGTAGTGTATATATGTCAATCCCAGTCTCCCAATTCATCCCACCCCCGCTTTCCCCCTTGGTAGCCATACGTTTGTTCTCTACATCTGTGTCTCTATCTCTGCTTTGTAAATAAGACTGTCAATACCAATTTTTTCAGATTCCACATATATGTGTTGATATACGGTATTTGTTTTTCTCTTTCTGACTTACTTCACTCTGTATGACAGTCTCTAGGAGGAATCAGGCTCCCTGACTTCAGACTATACTACAAAGCTACAGTCATCAAGACAGTATGGTACTTGCACAAAAACAGACATATAGATCAATGGAACAGAATAGAAAGCCCAGAGATAAACCCACAGACCTATAGTCACCTTATCTTTGATAAAGGAGGCCAGAATATACAATGGAGCAAAGACAGCCTCTTCAATAAGTGGTGCTGGGAAAACTGGACAGCTACATATAAAAGAATGAAAGTAGAACACTCCCTAACACCATACACAAAAATAAACTCAAAATGGATTAAAGACCTAAATATAAGACCGGATACTATAAAACTCTTAGAGGAAAAGGTAGGCAGAACACTCTATGACATAAAGCACAGCAAGATCCTTTTTGACCCACCTCCTAGAGTAAGGGAAATAAAAACACAAATAAACAAATGGGACCTAATGAAACTTAAAAGCTTTTGCCCAGCAAAGGAAATCATAAACAAGATGAAAAGACAACCCTCACGCTTAATGCCTCTTCTGGGCCGTTACACCGAGGGTAGTGACGCGTTTACAGGATGCCCTGGATCATGAGAACAAGCCAGGCTCGTCTCAGCAGCTCTTTCCTCCCGGGATGGGGCTTCTCAGCCAACGAGGGTCTCCCATCCTCTGAGCTGCATCACCCAGGCCGTCCCTGTGCCTCCGACACACCTGGCTCCTTGTGGGGAGTGGCCAAGCTGAGCCCCCGGCCCAGTCCCATGACCAACAGAGCTGGGGATAGAGGGCAGGAGGGTCCAGGACCTCGGTGGGAGCCCACCCTCTGCCCCTCTGGGCTCCAGGCAGAGGGAGGGTGTGAGGCTGCAGGACCGGCCCCAAGTCCCGTCCGCTTTCCTGAGCACAGGCGTTCTTCAGGCACAGTGGAAAATGGAATTTTCAGGTCTGCCCACTTTCTGCCCTGATTTGGCTCACAAATACCTGCTGCTTTATGGAGCTGAGCGACTTGTTAGTCCTAAAGTTTCCATAAGAAAGAGTTTGACCAGAAGAAATGCGGACTACTGATTTCTATCTGGAAAGAGATCCAGGCGTATCGGTTAAAAGCACCCACGGCCAATCATCATCTCCAACTCTGCACCCGGATCCCGGGTCCGCCGTCATGTCCACCCGCCCACTACCTCCGCTTGAGGTCCCTCCTTCTGGACGTCGGGACCGACGCCTCCATCCGCCTTCCTGCTGAGGAATCTGGTGACGAACGTTGTCCTGATGACTTATCCGCTTTCCCTTTGGTAGTTTTCTCGCCGCCACATTTGAATTTACCCCAGAGCCCCTGTTCTCTGCGGCTGCTTTACTACTCGGAGGAGAGCGGGTCCAGGTTCTGAAACATCAGGCTGGGCCTCCAGCAACAAAAGAGCCTCCAAATCAACCCCAGAGTCCTGCTCGAAACACATGTTTTTGAGAACTGCCACAGACTGTGCATTTTCCCTCGCACCCTGCCACTCCCCACACCACTGGTCTCCTTCGTGTTCTTTGGTTTCCTTCTTCCTTTTTTTTAATGGCGATTTTTGTGCTATCTGCAAACAAGTGCAGTAAATCTCTGGGTTTCAGGAGAGCTTGAGAGCATTCACCAGTCGGGCAAAATATGGATCAAACTTGGACATGGTGGGGACATCTATCAGCTCAGCTGAGCCCCTGAACTTCCTTGTCTTCCACCTGCTGTTCAAATTCATATTTAAAATAAAAACAAAAGTCTTCCGTCTCCAGTTTACAAAGATGCAGCCATCCTTAACAGCCCAAAATGGATTAGAGCCGCTGCATCAGCAGAGCCCACTTAGCAAAGTGTGAAACCGTCACAGCACAAGGTAATTTGCAAAATGCAGTCGCCTCTGATCAATCTGAAATAATCCGCCTGTTTATAAAACAGAACATAAGAGGCGGCACCGAGCCTGACGCCAGTTACGCTGGTAACATGGTTTTAAAGTGGCTCCCAAACCCCAACTCCTGGGGGCTGGCCAAGCATCGGAGTCGCCTGGCAGGCTCGGATGTTCCCTTTCTGGGGCGACCAGAGGAGGATTAATCACATGACCGTGGGAGCCATTTCCATCCTAGGGAATTAACGGAGGCGCCAGACACCGAGCACCACCGCCACCCTGCCCGGCCACAGTGCCCACACAGATGCCAGCAGGAGCCCGAAGCTTTTCTCCCACTTTGTCAGCAAGCACAGCCCGCCGCAGGGGTGAGTGTCCGTGCCCCTTTCAGGACTCCGCTGGATCAAACCTTGACCCTCACTGTGTTTCAGCTTCAGTTTCGGCTCTGCAAAGGGCTCCCTCCAAGGAGCGGCAACAGCTGCCTCGTGGGACGAACTGTGTGTTCCAACGTGTGACACCTGTAAGGGGACGTGAGCCTGGGGGCTGCACCCGTACCTTCCTGGGCCTCTGTTCCAGCCCCGAAGCCGAGAGGAACTCAGTAGAGGACATTCGTTTCTCAGGGTGGTTTCCTGAGGGCTGAGTGTCTTCCCGAGTCTGACCCGGTGAAGGCGGCTCTGGCCCCTCCAGGTTCCCCTACACTCTCTCCCCATCCCCCCACCCCATCCCCTCCCCATCCCCTCGGTGCCGTGGGGTGAGGACTGATTCCCACCCCATCCCCAGGAGACCTCCCAACGTCCAAGCCCTTTAGAGCTCTTCCCTCAAAGCATCAATCTGCACCGTTAGACGCTTTGAAGAAACAACAGGAAAGCCAGGGAGGGGGCTGACCCCGCAGGGGAGATGAGGAGCAGGAGACAGAGGGTCCCGAAGCGGGTATCCCAGCCGTCCTCGGTGGTGGCTTCTGTCCCGCGCTGTCATAGGACGTGAAGCTGCGCCCAGCACCTCCCCCCACCCCGAGCCGGGCTCATGGCAAAAAGGAGGAGTCTTTCTGCATGTTTCTCCTTTGACCTTCGATTTTATTTTGCAAATTTCAAACTTGCAGACAAGCTGAAAGAAGAGTAAAGTCAACACCCGTTACTGTTCATCTAGGTTCACCAATCGTTAGCATCTACCCTGTCACTCATCTGCTACCTGGATGAAATTGTTGAAAGTATGTTCCAGACGTGAAACTCCACCGTGAAGTACGTTTTTAAACATGTGTCTTCTTCTGCATCCTCCCCCAAAGTACAGCATTGATGCAGTCATGTTATTTAACACAGTTTGTGGTCAGAGTCCCCCGCCTCGTCCCAATTACGCTATTCATAGCTACCCTTTCACTTTTGATCCAGATTCCAATCAAGGAGCAATGCTGCTTCCTGTTGTCACACCTCCTTAATTTTCTTTATTCTGGAACACTCTTCCTACCTTCTAATTCTGTTTTATTTTTAGTCTTTCCTAACATAGCGGTTTTTAAAGACATGGGGCCAGCTGTCCTGTGAAATACGTCTTGATCTAGGTTTGTCTGATTGTCCCCCAGGGCTCAGGTTCAGAGGAAAGATTTGGGCAAGAGCGCTGCACACGTGGGTCCGCATGTGCCCCCGGGGCGCCACGTCAGGAGGTGGATGGCGTGGGTTCCCCCAGGTTTGGGTGGTGCCGAGTGGACCTCCTGGGGAGGGTGGGGTCCAGCACGTTGCTCCACTAGGAAGGGACCTTCTGTCCTTGGTAACTAACCATTAATCTCGGAGATACTTTGGGACAGTGGGACCCCCCTGGTGCCCGGCTGCCTTTCCCCGGGCGCCTCTTGTTTCTGGCCGAGTGGGGAACCTTTACGCGGAGGAGGCTGGGCACTGCCTGTGCGGCCCTGAGGTTCTCAGTGGCGTCTCCGGCGGCCGTGCAGGCACAGAGATGCCAGCACCTCGTCTCACGGAGGCTGGAGCTATCGTGGGGCCCAGAAGGCAGGACACCGAGGGGACCGGCCGGTGAAAGTGGGGGGAGGGTCCGCAGACCGGCGCGCTTTGGAGCCGGAGGACAGAGAGTGTCCCCGAGGGGAGGCTGTCCTCCCAGGGGGAGAGCCCGCCCGGCGCGTCTCGGGAGAGGAGGGGCTCCGAGGGGCGGAGGACACCGTCATACTACAGAAGGCAGATGTCTGGATGGCATGGCCTTTGCCCAGGGCCGGGTGTGCGCCTCCCAGATCAATGTCCTTTGTCAGGTGCTCGAAGGGGACCAGACAGGCCCTTCTGCGGGAGCCCTGGGACACGGCCGTCCTCCCCGCCGTCCTGTCGGGGCCTGGGCGCTTCAGCGATGCCTCCCTCAAGCAAGGGCCTGCGGTAAAGCCTCTTCCAGACCCCGCTGTAGACACGGCATAGCTCAGAGGCGTGTTCCTTTTCAAGTGTTTGAATGAGGCCTCCGTAAACGTTAACTTTCCGCCAGAGTTCCCTGTTAGTCTTGCTAGAGCCACTGAACAGCGGAGCTTTCCTGCCATTTAACAGCCCTCCTTTGGGGACACCCTGTGGGGCACAGACTCACCAGCAGGTGGTTCTCACGCCCTGGGCATGTGAGGTCTTGCCCACGCACACGTGGTCACGTGTGTGCCTTAGGGCAGTGTGACCGCGGAAGGGCCCCCAGATCACGGCCTGATTGATGTGGAAAAGCTCTGTTTGTCATTTTTAAAGACATCTACTTACCAACCAACTTTGTGAATCACCGTAAAATGTGGTCTTTCTTTTATGCGCCAACAAATTCAGGTTGTAGGTAGCACCTATCCGAACAATTGCTTTGGGAATGGAGTCCTTACATGTTTGCTTTTGACTTCAAATGGCTTCTCTCTGTAGAAGGCAGTTTATTATGGATCACTTCTAAGGCAACAAATTTAGCCGTCCTTATCAAAAATGTATTACATATTTCAAAATAAGTGGCTCACGAGGATGCCGGGCTTGGTCACACCTCACGCATCAGGAGAGCAACATGCGGTGAGGCGCTCCGAGCACATTTGAAATTAAAATAGTGTTTAGTCTTGAGATGAGGATGTAATCAGTTTCCCTTAGAAAATTATGAAAACTGAGATGCAGGGAGAAATGTGCTTTGAAGGAACAGTGATGCCGTCTTGTATGAATTCATGGCTCGAAACACCTGCCCCTGGAGGTGACGTCCACAGTGCTGCACGAGCCCCTCTCCGGGGCGTGGCTGCGTCTTCCGCTGCTGTCCCCCCTTCACCTGACTCGGGCATAATCAGGAGTCCCTGACCCGGGAGCTTCCCCTGTAACCTGTCAGCTGTTTGGCAGGAAGCTGGTACCTGCCATCGAGTGAAGTTTGCATGGTTTTGTTTAACTTCTCGTAAGCACACGTTTGACTCAAGTTTTCACATCTGCAGTAACCAGAACCTCCGCCCGGCGTCTGCCTGAGCTCTGGACCACCTCTGCTCACTTCCCTTCGCCCCAGCCTCTGGGGCTGGCAGGGCTGCCGGTCTGAGAGGTGGCGGACGGGCCAGGAGCGGTTGGACACGGGCTGATCTCCTGCTTGATGGCTCGCTTGCTTCACACACCGGCTCCTTAATCTACTTGAACTCTGACGTGAGTCACTAAAACGCAGATCGTGTCCAAATGCAGATGCAGTCCTAGGCAAAGAGAAGACCCCTCAGTATCCAGACGGGTCGGAAAGGGAGGCTGGGGCTCTGGAGGGGTTTGTTAAGAGGCCTCAGCCCGGCCGGGATGGTACCGCAGGTCCAGGGAGGTCTCGGTGGTGCCCGTGGTCTGTCCCGGGGCTCAAGACGTCTCCCACAGATGGCAGCTGCTCTGATCAGGACCCGTCTGCCTTGTCTGCCAGGGAACCCGAGCGGCTACACCGGGGACCCACGCGATGGGAGCTTGATGACGTATTACTGAGGGAGGGGAGGGAGGGGGACGGACGTGCTGGCTCTTTATTCACGGTTTTTCATGGGTGGAGAAAGTCATAAACAGGTTATCAGCGTGTCCAAATGTGCGCTGCCAGCCCTGTTGCCGGGAGGGGTGGCAGGCCTCCTGGGCCTGCATCCCATCCCCCCCACTGCTGGGATTCTCGGCGACTCTCCCCTGGAGAATCTGCCGCTCACAGCACTCAGGATCTGGAAGTCCGGTTTATGGTTCCGGAAACTCGCTAAAATGCTCCAAATAAGGCGGCTAGCCTCCAATTCTTCACCTCGAACTCTCTGAAACCAAGGGCTCTGGTTCCGACCAGCCGTGATCGCTTCTCTGTGCTGCTCGTACCGTACGTGTCCTGCTGCCCACGGGGAGCCCTTAGCCAGCGCTGGAGTAAGTGCTCGAAGTCTGTGAGGCAGTGCCCGTCTTTCAGATGTGGGGTCCGAGGCCTAGAGAAGCTGGCCGTCGCCGCTCAGGGTCCCTCAGAAAGGGGCCCACTTCCACGGCTTTCACCCTGGGCGGTTCCTGCCGGCAGGAGCAGACTGGATCTGAATTTCCTTGGCTGGATTACATCCCTGCAAGCCTGGGTCTGTCTCTTCCGTCAGCTCTGAGTGAGGCTGAAGGACCACTTCCAGGGTGGGAGGCCCCTTGTCTCCCCGCCCCCTCATCTTGCAGGAGCCGGAGCTGGACTTCACCTCAGTTTGTGTGAGATGTTGTGATGATTAGAGGCTCGGTTTTCTTCTAACCCAGAGAATCAGGCTGGTCCCAACTCTTGTCTGAATCTGGGGAAAATTAATCTAAGGAAGGAGGGAAATCACGCCCTAACGTGCTTTGTGGTGGGCGCCTTGCTAAGAATAAGCACCTGTTCTGATTTTACTCTCTTGGTGGTTTCTTTTCATGCTTCCTCTCTGACTAACATGAATAGGGGCCTAATATGGTCTTAAGTCTTATCCTGAAATGGGAGCAGTAGGAGAAGAAACGAGATGGGCGGGAAAACGCCCGAGAGGCGTGGAACCAGCTTCTAGATGCTTCCTGGCCTGCAGAGTGACTGTCTACCCGGATGATCTCCACCGGGTTCCTCCCAGAATTTCTTACCGCGCTTCCTACCCCTGGGGCTGCTGGCATCACGAGCCGTCTGAACGTGGGGTGTCTCCCCCAGAGCCGTCTGAACGTGGGGTGTCTTCTGAAATAATCCTGAGAAAGCAGTAACCCAAACCGCAGTGGCAGGGTGGGTGGCCCGGGGCCTGGGTTCCTGCATGTCAGGGGGCGTCCTTGGGAAAGTCGCCCTGGTCGTCCTCATCCTGTGGTGCCCAGCGCCTGGACACCGGCTTGGGGATCAGGGCACATTCCCGAAGATGCCAACAAGCCCCCTGGACGCAACATCGTTCCTGGCCCTGTAAGTTCCAAGGACAACCTGACCTCTACGGGGAAGGACGTGACTTGATGCCTGTCGGAGCCCCGGGCCCGCCCTCTGCTCGGCCCCGACCTGAACCCCTTCTGTGGAAAGTGAGCCTGGGCTCCCTTCCTTCATGCAAAGATGGGGACCCCTCTCGAGACGCTGGAAGATAAAATCAGGTTTATGGGGACACACAGAGGGTGTTACAGACAATCTCCAGGGACAGGTAATTCCAGAAAACCACGGAACCCTTGAATACTACTAAGGTAAGGGGATTTTTATATCTTAGAAATGTTTGTACAGGTATCAGGGTTGGGCTTGGTATGATGTTTACAGATGAAAACTCACAGCCAGCCTGCCTGCTCAGACAGCACCCTCAGAAGTCAGGGCAGCGCTGCGTTCAGACCAAGGCCTCCGTCTTGGGGGATACCCGTTGGCAGCATTGCTGGAGACACGGGCGCACGTCTTTCAAACACTCGTGGGGTCCCGTGCTCGGAGCTGCCTGTGGGCTAACGCGTGTTCTAGAACAGGTGCAGTGACCCCTCTGCAGGCGTCCGGGCTGCCTGGCTCCCTAAACCAGCCTTTGCTCTGAGTCCCTCCGTGTCCAGTGGGTGCCCCTCACTGTGCGGGACACCCGGGTCCCTACCGGCTGCGATCAGGACGCTGCCTCCTACTTCCGCCAGCTCCTGTCTCCCCGCAGGGTGGGGTCCTCACCTGGAAAAGGGGAAGAGCGAGGCCTCCCGCGCGGGAGGTGCCTGGTGCAGGACACGTCTACACAGCGTGCGCTGTGATTGCTCTACTCACCTGCAGGGTGTCCTCGTCCCTACGTGTGCCCAAAGGCAGGACCGTGTCAACCCTCATACACGCAGGCGAGCAGGTGGAAAATGGAAACAAGGGACGCTGAGCTCCTCCAGAGGAAAATGTGGGCCGAGCCCACGGAAGAGCTCCCGGTGCCGGTGTCCACACCTACGCGGCACACAGCCAGCAGCTCTGCCCAGGGAAGCCTTCTCTGGTGCTCAGAGCCTGCAGATCCCAAAACGGCTCCAGGGAGCAGGATAGACGGCAGGAGGCATGGCGGGGTTGGGGCCTGGGGCCCAGCTGCACACAGAGACACAGGTGCACGTGGGGACCCTTCTTCCTGATGGCGCACTGGCCCTGCAAGCCTGCCTCGTTCAAAGGTGTGATTCAGAAGCTGACTTGGCGTTCTGACGTGTTTGAGAGGATAACCCGTTTACTGGCAAACTCATGTGCATTAGTCGGGATTAGTGTGACTGACTTGTGACAGAAAACCCAAAATAATAGCAGCTTAAACAACTAGAAATTTATTTTCATTTCCTGGGGAGGAAAAAGTCCAGAGGCAGGGAATCCAAGAACCGTGTGGCATCTAAGGTAACAGAGGCCCTTCCCCTCGTGTCACTCCCACACCCTTAGCACGTGACTCCCTCCTCATGGCCCAAGCTGGCTGCCCGACTCCCACCATCAATCCACATCCCAGCAGCAGTGACAGTGGAGTAGTGAAGAAGCACACATGCACCATGAGACACTACCTGGAGGAAGTATTGGCAGAAGCTCCCCGAGGGAGTGGCTGGGAGGTAGAAGCATTAGTCTGGGCAGTCGTGTGTCCAGCTAAAGCCCAGGGGTTCCAGGAAATCAAGAAGTGGCAGGTGTGACGTGAAAATCTCACTTCAAGGTGGCACTATGGCGACCCCCCCCAGGCTCCTTCATGGTTCCAGGGCCGTGTCACCTAAGGCAGGTCACCTGCTTTTTCTGGGGCCTTGAATCCTCTTTCTCAGACCACTTTTCAGCCATTCCACCCACTGACCTCTGGGGAGACGGGAAAGGAAGACAGCACTGATTTGTCTCCTGGCCCCGCCCAGGCCCGGGCAGGAGGTGCGGAGCGCAGCCTGAACCCCGTCCCAGCAGGAGCCAGGCCCACTAGAGCTTTTGAGTTATTCGAGCACCTTCATCCTCAAGGAAGAGCTTGATGTGATCCAAACCAAGTCCCAGGACATCAGCCCCAGCCTGTCAAGGGGGACCGGACAGCAGGGCTTTGAACAGTTCACAGGAAGCCGGCCAGTGGGTGAAGGAAACTCCAGAGACTTACCTGTCCTTACCTGTCCTGGGGACCTGATGACCCACCCAATAACCGTAGGTGGTGGGGCCTCAGAGACACAGCTTCCAAACTAACGTGTCCCCAGAGGATGAAGACACCAGGGTGCGGGGGGTCCAGCTCCAGATGGGGTCTCCCATCAGGAGCAAAAGGTGGGTGGAGCCCGGGGCACAAGTGCAGCCAGGGCAGCTGCTGGGGGTCCCAGCGCAGGTACCAGGGGCTTCTTGACAAGAGCCTGGGCTCTGAGCCTGAGGCAGGTAGTCTCTTGATGCCAAAGATAACCTCGTAAACATTAATCAGGACTTCTCAACTTTATTCAGCTAATAATTTATTTTTCCAGGCTTTTATATTTTAGGTATTCATACATTGTTTAGGTTTTATTAAGTATTTTAGATAAATATTAGCTCTCTTTTGTACAACGTGAGTTCTCAATAGAAGTTTGGATGGTCGCGTGCATGGGAAGATGGATGGATGGATGGATGGATGGACGATGGATGGAGGGACAGACAGATGGGTGGATGATGGATGGATGGATGACTGTATGGACAGACGAACAGGCAGATGGGCAGCTAGGTTGGTGGGTGTGTGAATAGTGGATGAGGATTCCTGGTGGAATTTCCCTGAGTAAAGAGAGAAAACGGAGGGACAAGGGGACGAGTGTGAGCCCTGTGTTGCTGGGCAAGGAGACTGAGGAGTGAGCAGAGCAGAGTGCCCAGCATGGCCTTGCTTCACCCCCGAGGTGCCGCCCTCGGAGCTGCCCACACACCCTCTAGGAGAGCTCAGGCCCCACGGGGAAGGCAGCTCCGTGCAGACGGTCAGCACGGGGTGAGCAGGGTGCGCCCCTGGACCCACCCGAAGTCTCAGCCCCATACGTGCAGACCCTCTGCTCGTGTGAAACCCAGGCTGCCCGGGCTATGCCGTCCTCTGTCCCCCGGAGCTGGGTCGGGGCGAGGGACGTGGACGAGAAGGGCGTGGGGGTGGGAGGCGGGCCTGGCTGGGGCGTGAGTCCACATGGGCAGCTGCGGCCCTGGAAGGAGGTGGCCGCCATGTGGGCGGCTGGTCCCCCCTAGGGCGCCCGGCGGGAGGGGCAGCTGCGCGGCGAGCAGGGTCGTGAAGGAACACGTGTGCATCAGCATGTGCGTGTGAGTGTGTGCTTATACACACGTGAGTGAGAGAGGCCGCCTCAGCGCCGGTGTCGTCGCCCTGTGTCTCCACACTGTGTCCCCTCTGCGTGTCCGAATGTCCCTTTTTATAGGCACTGGTGACGTGGGATCAGGGCCCACCTGGGGGAGCTCATTGCAACTTGATCATCTGCAGAGACCCTGTTTCCCACCTGAGGTCTCAGTCAGTGGCCTGGGGGTTAGAAATGCCACATCTTCCGAGGGGACACAATTTAACCCATGACACCCACGGACACTGGCTTTTGCGCCTTGGTGACAATTTTTCTCCAAGCTGATCCATAAATACTAAAACGTCAGTGGAACTGTCGGGCTGTACCTTCAGTTTCCATGGACAGAGCCCACGTCTAGGCCCAGGTCACAGCGGGTGATGGGCCAGGAGAACTGCAGCCTCGGCACAGGAAGGGCCTGGGACCGGGCCAGCCCTCCATCCGGGCCCCTCGGGCAGTTTGAGGTTCCCCACCCCAGTCAGCCCACCCTCTCGGCCTCTTTCGGGACCCCACAGCCAGCCACGTCCCTTAAACATGCCTGTGGATGGCCTCAGAGCAGAGCGGGTGGAGCTGGTGAATCCCAGGTGAAAGGAAAACCACAGAGCCGAGCCTGTGGTCACGTCTCCACCTTCCAAAATCAGGAAGAGGGGGTCCACACCAGCGCGATTCACCCCCCAGTTCTCAAGGGCAGAGTCACCTGAGGTCACACCCAGTGTCAGGTGCTAGTAGTGATGACTTGCATGTGACCATTCAGCCCTAGTGAAAGGAGTACTGAAAGCTGGGGAGAGAGCTTTCTATCTGCTGGCTCTGCTGGGAGTTAAGTGCCTGAGTCTCGCACTGTTTTATGACCCAAAACCAATTTGAAGTTTGAAAGAAGTCTGCACTTTTTTCACTTCTCATTTTTTGAATAATGGAATTCCCGTGGGTGTGGGGCTGGGGGTCTGAGGGTGACGATGGGGGGGCGGGGGGGAGGGACCCCTGTGCAGGGCCCTAACCCGCCCGAGACCCCGCCCTCCTCTCTGCCAGCCCTGTGGCCCCCGTCAGGTCCCTGTCTGCGCTGTCACCTCCTCCCCGCCTCCCATCAAACCCCCAGGGCGTCCAGCAGCGTCCAGAGCACGTCATGTGAATTGGGCACTACTTGGGGCCGCTGACTGGCCGTACTTCCTCCGCAGGGATGAACACACTCTGTGCTGCATAGATCTGCTCTGGGAGCGAGCAGAGGCGCGGGGCCGGCGCGGGGTCCAAGGGTGCGCCCTCCTCTGCCCGCTGGACGGAGGGGAAGCCGGGGGTCCTGAGGAGATCGCAGGCTGCGGCTCTCCAGCTATGGCTGCGGAAGCAGAGCAGACCCCTAGGGCCGCCGGCCGTGTGCGGGGCCTTCCCTGGGGACAAAGCCCGGGCCAGCTGGGCCCAGAAATGCGGTGTTGCTGGTGGCCCCGGCTGGCCCGTCTTGTTAGGAAGGACAGAGCTGCACCAACGCACAGGCGGGGCGGCCTCTGGACACCTGTGTCGTGTGGCAGTGGTTCTCACAGTGGGTCCCCAGAGCAGCAGGAACTTGAGGGAAATGCAGAGTCTCGGGCCCCACTGCAGACCCAGTGAATCAGCACCTCTGGGGTGGGCCCAGCATCGGTGCTTCAACCAGCCTCCGGTGATCCTGACCCACGATCAGGTTTGAGAACCACCAGCCGAAGGTGTGCTCACCGTGTAGACAGTGACGGGGGAACAACTTCAGTGCAGGCGTGGTCAGCTCGGAGCGGTGACCATGGGATGCTGAGGCCCGTGTGTCAGCTGGTGACAGGCTGCCTGCCAGCCCGGTTTCCCGCATGGCGACCCCAGGCACCTCCCCCTTCCTGCCTGAACCTCTCAGTCCTCCTGCCTTCCAGGCGCCAACTCTGCTGATTTTCCTGGTTTATCTCGCAGCCTCCCGTGACCATTTCACTGTCATTACTGGATGCATTAGGAATGCCTTTGGCTGCAGGTAATGGGCCATGAGGACAGTCAGGTATCTCACTGGAAAGAGGAGCCCGCAACCATGGGAAGCCTCCATGGCACTTCCTGTCTCCTCTGCCCCGTGTGCAGGAGCAGCAAGACCTTGGCCCAGAGCCTGGGCAGCAGGGTCCCCTGGGAACCTCGAGCCTAAGCTGACGGCGCCTCACCGTGCCGTCCCTTCTTCACAAGGAGGGACTTAGGGACTTTGTTTTTGTAGCTGCGACCCCGGTGCTGGACCAGCCACAGGGGCTCCTCTCCGACGCCTCCTGTCGCTCTGGTGCCCCTCGCTCACGGTGGTGCCCTTGGCCCAGCTCCCATCCCCCCACCTGCCCGCACCTCGAAAGCCACATGCCGTCTCTCCCACCCCGGGCACCACAGAGCTCGTCGTAAACAAGCAGTGGAAACCCAAGACCATTGGGCCCGAGTAACGGGGGCTGCAGGGTGAACTTAGAACGGCGTGTTCAGTAAATATTAAACAATCTCGTGAAAATTCCAGCCAAGCGACTCTGAATTTCAGGGGCCCCTCCCATCACGGGGGAGGGGCAGGGCCTTGCGGTAGCGGCTTTGGAGCAGTTACTGTGAAAACACGCGCATTAGCTGTCCACAGATCAGACCTAAGTTTACAACAGAGCTGATCCTTGCTCCGTGGAACAAGTTACGTCCGTTATATTTGTTTGCAAAGAAGATTTTCGTTAAATATTTTTTAAAAAGAATCCCCCTGGAGTCGGAAGCCTTTGTGCGGGCAAGCTGTTGAGGTGCTGGTCAGCCCGGGACGCACCGCCCTCCCGGCGTGGTGGACCATCCCCACCCCGGCCGGGGCCCTCTCCCCACTGGGCGCCTCTGACACCAAACCGGTCGACTGTTTGCTGAGTCACAGCCCGCAGGATGACCTTACACGTCCGGCCGTGCGAGGCGGCCTGAGAAGCTGGAAGGTGGACTACGGAAGTCTGCAGACCGTGCCAGGCCTTCAGGCGACAGCGGGACGTGAGGTCTTCACAGCCACGAAGGCGCGAGCGCAGCCGTGGGAGACGGGGCAGAGCCGAGCCCTGAGCTCAGAGACGCTCCCCACCCTCCCCCGGCCCTAAAGCAGCCCCTGCGGGACTCCTGCTCAGATACGTCATGAAAGGCCTTTTGGCGGGGGCAGTGGGGACGCTCTCATGGGAGGGGGTGGCGGGCCACCGGGCTGCAGACGTCACCACCTCCTCCTGGGGCCCCTGCCCAGGTGTGCATCCCTCCCCGGCCCCGCGCCTCCACAGGGGGAGCCATGAGGCCCCGGGGGGGCCTGGACGTCTCCAGCCACCACTCTGGACCCGTGGACGCAGCTCCTGCGTCACCTCGTCATGAGGCCGTGGTCCTCCTGTCCTGGCACTTCTGCAGGCATCTTTCCACCTCTGTGTGACCTCTCTCCGTACTGTCTCACGTTGCCGTGGGCAACTAGACAGAATGGAAGAAAACCCGAGTCCTGCACTGGTCTGGGTCTCACCAGTGGTTGCCGGCAGACGAGGCCAGCCCAGGGTGCGTCCAGGCGCGGGACCTTCTCTGATGAGCGGGGGCCAATCGTCGCCCGGTACGAGCCCGCCCGCGGCACCTTTCAGACCCAGCGCCTGCCATCTCGGCAGGGGCACCTCGCCCTCCAGCTCAGCCCCCGGCCGGGTCTGCGCCCCCCGTCCTGCCTGGCACTCGGCCCCATGTGGTCAGCACAGGGCCCTGGGGCTAACCCAGCAGGGCCGTGTCCACGTGCCCTCCCCATGGCTCAGGGAAAGGCGGTGCCCGTCCCAGATGAGGACCAGA
The DNA here is from genome assembly GCF_028021215.1 of Eschrichtius robustus. NCBI lineage: Eukaryota > Metazoa > Chordata > Mammalia > Artiodactyla > Eschrichtiidae > Eschrichtius > Eschrichtius robustus. The sequence continues at coordinate 129,622,490 of NC_090831.1, read as the reverse complement.
GTCCTCCGAGCCCAGAGCTGACCTGTGGCGGGTTTGGACCCAGTCTGCTGAGTCCCAGGCCCGTTTTCAGAGCCCCCTACACGGCCTCGCATGTTGGACGCCACCCGTCTCCCAGCTCCTACAGAAAATGTCCTGCAGAGGCTGCTTGCACGGGCTGAGATTTTCCTGGAAAGAAAATGAAATAAAACAGACGGCCGTGCTGCAGAAGTCCCGGGCGGGCTGAGCTGAGCTGGGCACTCCCGGGAGGCCCTGCAGTTGGTGCCGAGACAGGGGGACAGTGGCCCCATGGGGAAGGTGGGCAACCCCACCACCCAGAGCACACGGACCCCTCCTCCACGCTCCTGGGCGCCCCCCCGCCCCCGCACCCTGTGGCCGTGATCCTTAACCCTGTCTAACCACCGAGTAACGCAGGATCCTCATGGGACGTTCGGAGCGTCCCGCAGGCCACGAGGACAAGGAAAGTCACCTGTCCCCCTGCCCCACAGGAAGCGGCATCACCTTCCTCCTGGGGCGTCTCCCTGGGCTTTTTGTGTAAAAGTGGGATCATCAGGTTATGCGTGTTGAGCTGTGGAATTGAACAAACAGCTCACGTTTCCCGTGCCTTGTGTGCACCTGCTCTCGGACCCTCGGATTTCTCCTCTCTGTTGCGTCCGGGCTGTCCCCCTGCCCCGGCCGCCCCGGCAGGAACCCCGCTCCTACCAGCCAGAGGAGACGAGGGCCCGTCCCACCTTCTCTGAGACGACTCGCGGCCCTAAAGTGCGTGTTTACGGGTTTGCTGTCTTGTTGGAGGGATAATATCACGTACGTGAGCAAGGAACTCAGCGCGTGCCCGGCCGACGGCGGTGCCGGAAACGCTGCTGTAATCCCTCACCGTCTCCCTCCAGGCACCTGTTCTCTCTTTTTAAACTCACAGATGCTCGTTCAGAGGTGAGGGGCCAGATTCAAACGATTAGCCAGGAGCAGGGTGGAAGGTGAACAGGAATTTGTGACTTCGGAGCAAAAGATGAAGGGATGCTGGATTGGGGGCGGGGACAAGTTTTCCACATTTTGATGCCAGTTTGCACAGTATTGGTTCCAAATGGAAATCTCAACGCCAAGGGAAGATGACAGTAAACGCCTTGGGTTCCTTTTCCTTGAGCTCAATTTCTATTTCCGTGAACCTCTGTCTCTCCCCTGTTGTAGGTCAGACGGATGAAATTACAGGCCTCTTTTACTAGGAATTAAATGGAACTTGGCGGAATACCTGGTCGTCGTGGGGTGACCATGGAGGACTGCGGGCGTCTCTCTTCTCTTCCCGTGCAAGTTTCTCAGCCAAAACACAGTCCCCCAGTTTCCTCTGGCAGTTTCTGTATTTTTACAATTAGGAAAAACTCCGGATCATTCCGATCGGCTGTGCGTTAATGCCGTGTGCACAGGTGCGTTGAAAGAGCTCTGTCCCCTTGCGCTCACGAGACCCCTTGGGGGGGTGTTACTGTCCCTCCAGGACCCCGGGGAAGGTGCCTCTGGTCCCCCCCCCCCTCCCAGAGGAGCACAGCTGGGGGCCGAGGGGCCACCTGGCGTCTGCGGGAGGTGGGCGGGAGTGTCGGCCCACACCCATCGCCACAGCCCCCCACGTGTCTGCCTCCTGGGCCTGGGCCCCGGGCGGGCCCACGCGAAGGCTCCTGCCCCCCAGCCTGGGAGGCCCTCGGCTGGCCCACCTGGGCTCTTGAGTGAGGGAGTGAGGCGTGGGCTCGGCTCTGACCAGTGCGCTCCACCCAGGGCGCCCAGTCTTGCCAGCCCAGGGGTCTCGCGCGACCCCTCTGGATTCCCGAGGGCACAGCGGCCACCGGACGCTCCTGTGTGACTTGGTGTCGAAAATACCTGCCGCTTTGGGCCGGAGAACAGCAGCCCTGGATGCGCAGCCTCTGCTGGGCGTGAGCGGTTCTGAGGACGGGGGCCGAGCTCAGCAAGACTTGCATGTCTGCCGGCAAAGGGTATCTTTCCCTTAAAAAGGACCCTTGCGCCCCACACGCTGAGCGTGAGGACAGACCATGCATCAGGGTCCTGGGAGCCAGTTGGGGGAGGGAGGGGCGCTGGTCTCCATGGTGACCTGGAAGGGCCTCTGCTTCCCCGGCTCTGCGTTTGGGCCTGGACAGTGGAAGGAGGGTCTGGGGGACGGAGACAGGGCAGGGGGGTGGGGGGAGCAGGAGCACAGATTCGGGCAGGTTGAAGGTGGGAGGTGGGTCAGCATCCAAGGGGGCCGTGGGGTCCGGGGAGAGACGAGGCTGGGAGGCCCAGGGACAGGCCAACAAGAGGACAGAGCCCCAGGGCAAAAAGCAGGGACTTGAGAACTAAGACCCAGGGTCCCGAGGTCTGATGATGAGGGCTCGGGGGGCGAGGTTTGGGTGTGCTGGGGTGATTTGATGCCGGGGGGGAAACGCTGACCTGATAAGAGCGGTTCTCTGGATTCCCCACAGTGCGCTTTAATGAGAGATGGAAAGCCCCAGCCTCACATCCATTCGACTTCCATTATCCCGCCGTACTGGCGGGGTCAGTGCAGGGAGCTCTCAGGGCAGATCTGAGGAAGCCGCCCCACTGCTGGGCTGGGCTGGGCTGGCTCTGCGTGGAGCCGGCGGGGCCCGGGCTCAGAGCATCCTGAAGCAGTTCACAAGCCTCTGCTCCGGCCTTCAGGGCTGGGGACGCCCGCACTCCCTGGCCTTCGGAGGTGCTGTCTGACCTCCACAGGCGTTTGTTTCTCACCCCATGGAAGCCCTGGACCTGAGAGGTGCCCGGAAGATTTAAACCCCTCTGCAGATGAGGGCGGGAGACAGAGTGAGGCTGCAGGCTTGTCCTCCTGGGGGGGGGCGGGGCATGGGGGCGATGGAGTGACGGGGTCGCGGGTGTTTGAAGCATCTCTCAACTTCTGAGAACACAGGAGGGCCTGCCTGTCTGCAGAGGACATCGGCCTCGTAAGGAGGTGGCTCTTCCTGGGCCTCTCTCCTCGGTGTGTAGACGCCGCCTTCTCCCCGTGTCCTCACGTGGTCGTCCCCCTGTGCATGTCTGTGTCCTGATCTCCTCTTCTTACAAAGGCACTGGCTACACTGGATCAGGGCCCCACCCATGCCCTCATTTTACCTTCATCACCTCTTTAAAGACCCCTCTCCAATTGCAGTCACATCCTGAGGTCCTGGGGGGTCAGGGCTCCAGCATGTGAATTTCAGGGACACAGTTCAGCCCATGGCACCCTCAAAACCCCTCACCCATTCTCGGGGCAGGTGGTTTCAGCACGTCTGCAAAGCGCTGGTGATGGCCATGTGGTCCCCTCACTGGACCAGGGGCACCTGGACATTCGGAGACCAGGGGGACTGGCTCTCGGGCCAAAGTCCGTGGTACCTGACTTTGGGCAAATGTTTTGACCCGTCTGAATGTCAGGGGTATTTTATCTGTAAAAACTGAGACTCGAGACACTTAGCAGAATTGACAGGAAGAGAAATTTGAAATTGTGAGCGACCTGGGGTGTAGCACGGGACCCCACACAGGGTCGCTGTTCCATGGGCATCAGTCTGTCTATTGTCCCCAGGCCCTGCCTCACCCCCGCCTGCAGGCAGCACACGTGTCCTCTGTCTCGGGTGGGAGAAGAGGGGGCGGCCTCGTTCCCGCAGGTCCTGGAGCTTGGGCGGGACGATGGCAGGAGAGAAGGTGGGACCCAGGCTTCCCGCCAGGCCTGCCTCTCAGCGCACAGATGGGCGTTGGCTCACTAAGTCGGGACCAACACAGAAACAGCACTCACCTCCTGCAGGTGGAGAAGGTGGGTTTGGAAAGTGAACCTAAGCCACTTGGCTGTCCGCTCGGGAAACTGTCCCTGGAGAAGACCCAGGCCGCACAGCCTGAATCTCAGGGCCTCGGAGCACGTGAAACGCTCGTCTGCACACACAGCTGCTCCAGCTTGAGGCCTGTTGGCGTTTACCACGGAGCAGGTGTTTCTGGTGCGTCCCCTACGCGGTGGCCGGCACCACGGACACTGGGCCCTCTGATAGGGCTGGGCTGGGGGGGCAGCCACGGGCCGTGTCTCGCCCTTAAGCTCGGAATCCTCAAGACGAGCTCGAGGCAAGGCACCTGCCCCGGTAGGCGGTGCCGCGCCAACGGTAACAGGAAGGAACAAACATTTGCTTTTTACTGAGGTATAATTGACACGGAACATCATGTCAGTTTCAGGTGTAAATGTGATGATTCGATATTTGTATACATGAAGATTTGGGGTAAAATTAATTTGATACTAAAACATACATAGTTGTATTATAGGGCAGATTGCAAAAAGCCAGTCCAACTTTTCAGATGAAGGATGGGACTCCAAAGCCGCGTCCCCCGCAGTCCCGAGCCCCGGACAGGCCGCTCTGTGTGGGAGTGAAGGGGGGCCGGCAGGCGGGGGTCCATGGAGCAGCGGACCAGCTCTGGGCCCCGTGGGCGTCCGGCTTCCGGGGGTCTGCCCGCGGGTCCCGTACTGCGGACGGCCGCCCTGGGGCATCCGGGGCGTCTGTGCCAGAACCGTCCCCGTGCCTGTCGGCAGCCTACCAGGGAACTGTTCAGCGCATCCCTCTTGGGTTTAACTGGTAACAGTGAGGCTGCTAGGCTGTGTCTCAGCAAAACTCACAAGACGTGACGCTGCGCCCCTCCGCCCCTCCGTCGGCAGTGTTCCTCTGCGTCACCCCCGGGCAGCCCTCCCCTCACGGGACTGCAGGAGCGGGAAGGCAGGGTCACGACGTGGCCGGAGTCCCCCTCTGGCCCTGCTGCCCCCTCGGGCCCCTCCAGCCCCCCTTGTCCTGCGGCCCCAGGAGCTGCTTTCCCAGCGGCCTCCCCAGCCCCACCCTGGGCTCCGCCTCCCGCGTGGGGACCGCGAGTTCGCGGTCTGGGGCGCGCAAGTCTGAGGTCACGGGGTCGGGGGCCATGCTGCCGAGAGAGTCCAGGGAGCCTCCTTCCTGCCTCGCCCGGCCTCGGGGTGGCCGGCCGGGGGGCTGGTGGCCGCCTCCCTCCAGTCTCTGCTTCGGCCTCACGTGGCCTTCTCCCCGTGTGTCCCTCCTCGTAAGGACACCAGTCCTCTTGGATCAGGGCCTGCTGTGATGGCCCCATCCTAACAAACTTCCCCGGCAAAGACCCCCTCTCCACACAAGGTCCATTCACAGGGACCCGGGTTAGGATGCCGACCTAGGTTTTGGGGGACACGGTGCCATCCGCACGGTCCTCTGAAGTCAAACCCCCTCGTCCCATGGGGAGCCGCCCCTCTGGACCCAAGTCCGGCCCACCTGGTTCCCACACTGCTCGCTTAGACATGGCGTCCCACCTGCCCTGAATCATAAAACACCTGGTCCTCTGCTGCGTCTTCTCTTTAAACTGGCTCAGGTCTGAAAATCTTCGTACTCATCTTAAGCAGGAGTGTCCGTGAAATCATGTTTCTGATACACTGATATGTTTTCCTGATACACGTTAAAAGAAGCACATATTTGAAAAATATTGTCCACATTCTACCTAAAACCGACATTCCATACTTCAGGAAATAGGAGTGGTGGTAGATGCTGAATGTCTAAAACGTGAGCCCTCCTAGGCAACAATTGCGCTTCGTCAGAAGCTCCTTCCACAAAGGTGTTTCCAGGGGTGGCCGTTCCAGGCCCAGAGTTTGTCCAGTGGGAAGAGACTCGGGGGCCCGTGGACTATTCCAAAGGTCGTGAGCTCTGGGACCAAACAGACCTGGCTCAGACCGTAGCTCTGCCCTCCCTAACTTGAGGGGCTTGGCTTAGGGTACGGAACCTCTCTCGGCCTCAGTTTGCTCATCTGAGCAGTGGGTGTGTGCATGTGTGTGTGCGTGTATAGAGATGATATACATGCACATCTATACATATACACTTCTACACATACACACATATATACATATATGCAAGTATACACATAGACACACACCTATACATTTGTACACCTGTGCACATATACATCTTTATACACGCATATACATACATGCATATTCATATACATGTGTACACATGTGCAGACGTACATTTATACACATCTGCATATGTACACATATATACATGTGTGTACACACACATTTATCCACATGTGCATGTACACACACACACACATACATATAAACATACACCCATGTGTACACATTTTTCATGGCTTCTGCTCTCCAACGTGTGCTCCTCTCCACGTGGGGAACTAGGTGGTCCTCCGTGGGCCCTGGGACAGCCACAGTGACCGACAGAAACCATGTGGGCTCTGCCATCGCCTGGATTGTGCGCCGAGGCCTTGGCTCCCAACTGGACGTGATTTCACCATATGGGAGCCCTGGGGTCCCCAGGGTTCTGGAGCCTATGGTGTCCTCACAGGTGGCAGAACAGGTCAGAACTCACCAGGCGCATCTGGGCCCTCCTGGTCCTTTTGAACAAAGCCCCGCTCTCCAGGGCCCTCTGTGTGTGGCACCCACGGTGGGATCACCCTAGGCCTCTAACCGTTGCTGTTTCCTTCCTGGTTTAATTACTTCTGTTCCACCTTTGCAAAATATGGTTCATCGAGCTAATTAATTAAGATTTCTCTCTTAAATATTAGCCACGTTGCACCCTACCCCCCTCCCCTGGTGAACGAGGCCAGGAGACCTTTCAGCTGACAATTCTGCTGCACCTTAAATGCCAAGCTTTGCACGTCTGTTGCATGTTCCGTGCGTCTAATTTTCCTCCCTGCTGCCCATTGAAATTCTCGGCGTGTTCTCAAATCTTATTTCTTCTTTTCCCATCTCCCTGAATTTTACACTCGCCTAATTTATAAGAAAAATGTGCTTTGAACTTTTAAGTGGGATGTTGGAGAATAAGCCATCTTTCATTCTTGATAAGCTGACGTCCTTTTTCTTTTCTTTAAACCTTGAATTGCTGATATTTTATATATTTTTTCCTTCACTTCTTAACAAAACAAGAAGGTCTTTAAAAGACTTTCTGCATGTGGGAGGGAAATTAATAATTATTATTAAAGAGGGAGAGCTGATCCTTAATTCTTAATGGAAGTTGCATTTTTCTGGAATTCGTGGAAAACGTATCTGAGCGTGTGGGCACGGCTGTCGGCTGCGTCCTGTGGTTTTGTTGTTGTTTTCAAGAGCTGAAGGGAAGGGGTCTTGGTAGTTAGTGCTCCACATGCCCCCACCACCCTGCGATAATTCGGCCAACAGGACCCTCTGGTCACTCTGACAGCCAGGACAGCGGAAGCCAGTATGAGGACAGAGAGCATGAATCGCGATAACAACAGTGGGGAGAAAACAAACCCTCACCTGGATGAGACCCCGACCTTGGGCTGCAGGTGGGACTGGGGAGGGGGTGACATCGGAGCTCTCAGCAAAAAAACACCACTGCAAGGAGTCAGGTCTTCAAGTTCTGACTGAATGATGGCTGTCAGTCTCTTCCATCACCTACTGGCCACCTGGTAGGGTCAGAAGGGCAGGAGGGAGAAGGGGGTGTGTACACACCTACACGTATCATGATCTCATCATGAGCTATTTAGTTGGGAACATAAAATTCCCTCTGGGAGCAATTCCCAGCAAGTATCAACTTGTTTCATGACCTGGGAAATTCATCTTTTCTGACCTTTGTAGCTGGGCACTACCAAGCTCTGACACTGCAGCCTCTTCTAGTGGGACCAGTGTGTACTTGACGAGGATCTCTAGACTATTTGGAGACCAAGAGCTTGAGCCTGCTTCTTAGGGAATCCCAGACTGCAATTTCTAAATTTCCCATAATGAGGTCTTTTATTTCAACTTTTGGTAGGTTAAGGATACATCAATATTACCCACTCTTGCACCTGTTTATACCAAGTGATTTCAATAGCTCCTTTCGAGGGGCTTTTAGAAAATGCTTATTTCACTGTTGAAGGAAAACGTGAGTTGGCAATGAAGAAATTACACCAAAAAAAACAGTTGGCATGTTTTGCTCTCATGAAAAACCTGCCCAGAATGTGACTAAAGATCCTGCAACAGCTTCTGATCTCAGAATACATTACAAAGCTCTGGTAATTTAAACAGTGTGGCACTGGCATAAGAACAGACCCACAGGTCAATGGAACAGAACAGAGAGCCTGGAAATAAACCCCCGTGTATATGGTTGACTCACATTGTACAAGGGCACCAATGGGGAAAAGACAGTCTCTTCGATAAATGTTGTTAGGAAAACTGGATATCCACATGGAAAAGAATGAAACTGGACCCCTATCTTTTACCATACATAAAAATCAACTCAGAATGGGTTGAAGATTTAAACATAAGACATAAAACTGTACAACTCCTAGAAGAAAACAGAGAAGAGCTTCATGACATTTGGCTTGACAGTGATGTCCTGGATATGACACCAAAAGCTCAAATAACAAAAGCAAAAATAAACAAGTGGGATTACATCAAACTAAGATGCTTCTGCACAGCAAAGGAAACAATCAACAGAGTGAAAAGGCAACCTGCTGAATGGAAGAAAATATTATCATATATCTGATAAGGGGTTAATATCCAAAACATATAAGGAACTCCTACAACTCAATAGCAAAATAAGCATCATAATAATCTGATTTTAAAATGAGCAAAGCACTTGAGTAGATACTTCTCCAAAGAAAACATAGAAATGGCCAACAGGTATATGAAAAGATGCCCAACATTACTAATTATCAGGGAAATGCAAATTAAAACCACAATGAGATACCACCTCATACCTGTTAGGATGGCTATTATCAAAATGAAAAGAGATAACAAATGTTGGCAAGAATATGGAGAAATTGGAACTCTTGTGCACTCTCGGTGGGAATGCAGAATGGTACAAAATATTGCAAAATGTGTATGTTCCTAAAAAAACTAAAAATAGAACTGCCATAAAATCCGGCGCTTCCACTTCTGCATATTTATCCAAAGGAATTGAAATCAGGATCTTGAAGAGATATCTGCACCCCCGTGCCCATTGCAGCATTATTCTCAAAAGCCAAAATACGGAAGCATCAACAGGTGAACAAATAAAGAGAACGTGGTGTTCACATGCAGTGGGCTATGATTCAGCCTTCAAAGAAGGCAGTCCTGCAATAGGTGACAACGTGGCTGGACCTGGAGGGCGTGATGCTGAGTGAAATAAACCAGTCACAGGACAGATACGCCTGATTCCATTTCTGTGAAGTATCCAAAACAGTCAAACTCACAGAAGCAGAGGGTGGAATGGTGGAGGCCGGGGGCGAGGGGAGGACACGGGAGTTAGTAGTCAGCGGCATAAAGTCTCAATTGTGAAGACGGACGAGTTCCAGAGACCTGCTGTGCGACCCTGAACCTGTGGTTATGGCACTTAAAATGTGCTAAGCAGACAGATCCCGGGTTATGTGTCCTCACGGCACACGGGAGAGGCCGCCGGAAGGAAGCGGAATCGGAGGGAAGCCAGGCGCTGGCTTTGAGGGGGGCGAGGGAACCCGGAAGGCAGTCCCGGAAGCTGAGAGAGGGAAACCAGCCCCGCAGTTTCTGCCCAGCAAAGCCATCTGAGACTTCCAGCCTCCAAAACTAGGTGAGAATAACTATACAACAGTGATAAAAGCGTGCAAGTTTCCAATAAGGCCGGTTTGCTTTGGAGGGAATCCATGCCCCTTCCGTGCCCTTTACCTGAGCCACTGGGGCCCTTTCTGTCCCAGGCGACACAGTGACACCCACCTTGCATGGCGGCATCAACCACCACTCCTCCTCCTGTGAATCCTCCTCAAATAGCATTTGGCAATGATAATACCATGTCCATCAAGTCTCCCCAGAATCAATAATCGTTTGTGCGCCTTTAAAACATGCACTCCTTTCTTCTTCCAAGAGAATGTTGGCTTTCGAGCAGGCTGAAAATATGTGTTTTTTACTACACTCTGTCACCCACAGATTTCTCAGCCCAGTGGGGCAGAAATGGGGATTTGTGCTGTTTGCATGTGGAGTTTGACATTAAAAAAAAATCTATGCGGCTCCTCCCCCAGGGCAGCCTGGCATCTCTCTCCAGTGGATTAATGAGTCACTCTCACGATGCGTTCACGACGGAAGGAGCCCAATGAATGAATCACCACGGTCCTCTCTGGAAAGGAGAAAACAGTGCTCACTAAGTGGTGGTGTTTATTCTGATTCACTGTTGTTGTTGAGAAGCTGGGAGACTGACGTGGGAGGGGCACCCGGCGGAATCAGTGACACTTCAGTATCTGAGGTTGGGATCTTGGTCTGACACCACTCAGCAGTGGGCTGATTTCTCCTCGGCCCTGAAAATCAACCAGTCCCTGAAATGCCTGGATCTCACAGCCAGTGAGTTTCCGGATGAGGGTGTCAAGTTGCTGTGTGCGACTCTGAGACACCCAGTGTTTCCTGCAGAAATTGTCATTGGAAAACTGTCACCTTACAGAAGCCTGTTGTAAGGAGCTGTCTTCTGCTTTGATTGTCAACCAGAGGCTGACCCACCTGTGCTTGGCCAAAAACAACCTTGGCATTGGCGTGGTGAAAATTCTGTGTGAGGGCTTGAGTTACCCCGAATGTCAACTACAGACCTTGGTGTTGTGTCACTGCAACGTAAACAGACATGGCTGCAAATACATCTCAAAGCTTCTCCAAGGAGACTCCAGCCTAACAAGCTTGGACCTGGGTTTCAACCCCATAGCCACTGGATTGTGTTTTCTCTCTGAAGCTTTGAAGAAACCAAATTGTAGCCTGAAATTTGTAGGGCTCTGGGGCTGTTCCATCACCCCTTTCAGTTGCCAGGATCTCGCCTCTGCTCTTATTAGCAACCAGAGCCTGGAAACTCTGGACCTGGGCCAGAACATCTTGGGGCAGAGTGGAATAATGGTGCTCCTGGAGGCTTTAAAACAGAAGAATGGCCCCTTAAAGACACTCAGGTTGAAGACAGACAAATCTACCAAGGAAATCCAGAAGCTGTTGAAGGACGTGAAAGAAAGCAATCCACAAGTGACGACTGAATGCAATAATGCCAGAACAACGAGGTCCTCGTGTTGTGACTTCTTTTCCTGAACACCCCGAGATAACTCTCTCGCATGTCCCCATAGGGGGCCATCTGATATCTCTAAGACATCTCATTAATGAAGACCAGAACATCAAATGTTAAATACTGGTTCAAAACGTAGACTTGAGCACTGGTTTTTCACTCTCTGGTTTCTGGTAAATTCCGTACAAGTCACATACCCACTTGATGTTAAAATGTTCTCTCTCACAAGGATAAAAAAAACAGCAAAGTGCTTTGAAAAAAAAAACAAACTGAACTTTGTTCAGTTTCTGGTTTGGAGTCTCTTCTACCTGCACCACATAATCACAGGAGACACACAGATCGCACTGTAACACCACCGTGAGGGTAAAATGTGAATTGGATGTTCATATTTTAAAGGTTTTTTTTTTCAGTCCTCTCTTTAACAAGGTATTGATTAAATTTAAAATGAACCAGGGAAAGCAGGGAAACCAGTCTGTTTCACAGAGCGTCTACACCGGACAACCCCGTAGGGACAGTGCTGCCGGATGCCAGAGGCCTTCAAAGGAGGGGGGGGTGGTGGGTGGGGACACACCAGGTGAGCCTACCTGGCCGTGTAACTCAGGTTCTAAAGGAGCAGACGGGTGAGGTCATTTCAGATAACGAGCGATTCAAAGAAAATGGAACAGTGATGAGACAGAGGCTGCCTGCAGCGGGAGCCCCCTGACCAGGGTGATGAGGAGAAGCAGCCCCCGCCCCCAGGGAAGAGCAAGGAAGGGAAGCACCGAGACCACGTCGGGTCTGACCGGGCACAGCTGGGACCGGAAGGCAGGTGGCCCGCGGGAGGCGGCTGCAGGTCACCAGGCTTGCCCAGCACCGAGGGGCTTTGGGTTCTGTCCCAACAGGTTGAGAGCCAGGAGGTGGTCAGTTAGCAGAGGGACATGTTTAAATTACGACTTCGGAAGATCAGTGGGATTCCACCGCAGGGACGGAGTGTAGGACACGGCAGGTTCGTGGGGCGGTGACGCTGTGGGCCAGCCTGGGCCGAGGACGGGGAGGGCACGGCGGGTGCACGTTGGGTGGGGCCGAGCGACTGCCCAGCAGAGAACGGAGGACCCCGAGGCCGGGCTGCCCTCCCCTCGGCTCTGATGAGGCTGCGACCAGCCGTCCACCTCCCGCCGCGGGCTCCACGCTCCTGACCACCGAGGGGCAGACCCAAGTGCGCCCCGAGCACGTCCCGTCGGGCAGCCGGGAGCCCTCGCGACTCTGAGTCAGGCCTCAGAGCGGGACCCCAGGCCTTTCCCCTCCTCCTCCCACATCCAACCCAGTGGACCTCCTGGGAGTCTCACACGCGTGTGTCGGCCCAGGCGCATCCGTGCCAGGCGGCCTGGGTGCCAGAAGCTCGGTCAAGGGCTGGATCCCAGCCCCCAGATGGTGGGTCTCGTCCTGCAGCGGGCGCAGCAGGCGGGGCTGCGAGTCCGCTCTCCTCTGGGCGGATCTGGATGCGGCCCCGCTCTGGGTGCCGCCAGGCAGGGATGGTCGGCGGGGCTGCGGCCACTGCCAGCCTCTCGGCCCGTGAAGGGAGGGCGTCCTTGCGTGGCGACACAGCGCAGGCGGGAGAGCTTCTCCCGGAGCCCGTCCAGCCTCTCCCTGGAGCAGCCGTCACATCTTCACCTGCTCGTCCTCCGACCTCGGTCTCCCCGGCAATAAACGGGAACGACCGCGACCATCTCAGAGGCTGGCGGTAAAATTTAAAGGCGTTCACGTGTGGTCGTGTGGAGCCTGAGCCCTGGCAGCCCCTGCAGCCCCCTGACTGGGCCGGTCACCTGCGAGAACGCCAAGTAGAGAAGGGTCTGTCGTACTTTGCAGCCTCAGGGTTTTTCACATCCACAGGCCCAGAGCTGCCGGTTCACGAACCTTTGGGTTTCCCTTGTAGAAGCAGCAGCCTTGTCTGCGGCTGAGGGTAAAAATGCCTTAGTGGACGTTCTACTCGGGTCCAAACGCCCCAAAGCAAGGCTGCCATCCTCGTAAATCGGGTGAGCCCTCAGCAGATAGGAAAATGACGTGCTTGGCGTGTCTGTCGCCGTCAGGAAGGTTCGGTGGGAAAGAAAAAAGCCATGAATGCTTCATCAGTACCTGTGGAGAGAAGATAACCTAGAGACTGATGTTAGGTCCCGGGTCTGAGGAGGAGATTTATGTAATTCAGATGGAGAACCCATGGGACTTGGCCTTCCCTGTGACTTGGGTGACGCCTTCTTTCCCAGCTGGAATGTGTGCTCACTGGTTCCCAGGCTGTGCTGGCCACTTGTCTGCAGCAGGCACGTGGGCTGGGGGGCTGGGGGCTGCATGCACTTCCGCCCCCGGCTGACCCGCCCTCGGTCACCCTGCGGACTGCACGTGGCACCAGCCCTTCCGGTGCCCGTGCTGTGTCACCCTCTGTCACTATGCTTCCTTAGACAAAGCAGGATTTCTCAGGAGGTCACAGAGGCTGTCCTTCTCTCCGCTTGGTTCCCTAAGTGCTGTGTTCCCGTCTCCCTGTGTCAGGGGTGTGAGGGCAGCAGCCACGACCCTGCTGGGAGCCTCTTGCCCTTTGTCATTTGCCCTGGGCGGTGCCTCGGTGCCTCGGCCCGGAAGCCTCGCCCAGCAGGTCTCACTTACACCAGTGGGCTTCCCGAGGCCTCTGGGGGCTTACCCTTGTTAGTGGGCGACGGCTGGCAGTCCTAGCCCTGAACCGGTCACCACCAGGATGGTGTGGCCTGTGCGGGACCGAGCATCCCCCGAGGGGTCCCCAGATCCTCACCTTCTGGGACTCAGCCCCAACTCTTAAGGCTCAGGGGCCGGTGGAGCTGGGCAGTGTCAGCGAGGCCAGCGGGAGCTTGGCACCCGGGCCGCCAGGCGGTGTGTGTGCTGGCCGGCCTTGGCAGGAGGTCCTGGAGGAGAGCACGGCACCAGCAGGACAGGGCAGCTCCTTCTCATCCTAAGGAAGAACGTTGATCATTCTCAAATGACTCGTTCCTGAGGAAGAACAGTGTCACCGCCGGCTGCAAAGCCTGGGCTGTGGGGAGTGAGTGCTGAGTTACTGGTTGATTGAGTGGCTGTGAGTCTGTACGTGTCCCTAGGTCTGCAGTGGGCCTCTCGTAGACAGCATACGTACGGGTCTTGTTCTTGTGTCCATTCAGCCAGTCTGTGTCCTTTGGCTGGAGCATTTAATCCATTTACATTTAAGGTAATTATCGATACGTATGTTCCTATTGCCACTTTCTTAATTGTTTTGGGTTTGTTTTTGTAGGTCTTTTTTCTTCCTTTCCTCTTTTGTTCGCTTCTCTTGTGTTTCTTGCCTGGAGAAGTTACTTTAGCGTTTGTCGCAAAGCTGGTTTGCTGGTGCTGAATTCTTTTAGCTTTTGCTTGTCTGTAAAGCTTTTGATTTCTCCATCAAATCTGAATGAGAGCTGGATAGAGTATTGTTCGTGGTAGGGAGTGGCTCTGAGTCTTAATCTGGGGGGAAGAGGAGCCGTAGGTCCCTTTGATGAAAGCTATGGTCTCTTGTAGGAAAATGTACAAACAAAACTCTGCATACAGTCTTGGGAGTTACAGGAATCCCTGAAGTTCACCCCTGAGTCCCCTGGGGAGTCGTGACGCCCTCCTGTCCCCTAGATGAAGCCCCTCGGGCCCAGAGTGGGATGGGGATTTAGTTTCCGGCGGTTCTGAGCTCACCGCACAGAGCGAGAGGGCTGCACTGACCCCGGCCCCTCTGCTCCCAGTGGTGGGGGACTCAGAACGCGGCGCAGGGAACACAGGCCTGCCCGGCGCTCGGCGCTCTCCGGGGGCTGAGGCCACTGGGCTCTGCCTGGCACTCTGGCGCTTGTGCACCGGCCGCCTCAGGGAGGGTCTGGGGGGAGGGGGAGCACCTGGGGGCCGGGGACACCTGGGTGGGCGGCTGGGCGCCTGCTATGAACCCAGGGAAGCCGGCTGTGCGGTGGAGAAACACCCATCAGCGCAGACCCGGGAACCCGTCCTCCTGTCCGGTCACCCGTGGCACCCGAGAGGCACGCAGTCACCCTGCAAAGCGCTCTCCCAGGGCCCTGCGGACGCCCTCCAAAGCCTCTGCTTCCCAGGGCAGCTGTGCGTCCGCCCCCGCTTCCTGCGCTCCGAGTTGGGAGCCGGGCGGGTGGGCCCCTCGCACCGCCCAGCGGGGGTCTGCACGTGGGCCGGCCCCTCCCACGAGGCCGAGGGGGTGGGGCAGCAGGTGGGACACGGCTTCACGGAGGAGCCAGGCAGCTGTCCTCACGTGAGCCTGGGGACACTGCACCTGCCGGAACACCCCTCCCCCAAGGGACGCCTGCACACTTCTTCTGGAAACTCCTCCCAGGTGGGCAGGAGGATCTGTGCTGGGGAGGGGGAAGGAGTGGCCTGTGCTCCACGGAGAGCAGCTGGGGGAGAAGTGAGAGGGGAGCGCTGCTTCCAGCTCGGCTCCGGCCGCGGCCACCTGGGAAGTCCAGACAGAACCCAGCCCCTCCCTGGCTCTGGGGCCCAGGCGGCCAGGTGTGGCCAGGTGCGTCTCACCACCTCAGTCAGGGACACACTGGTGTCTCCGGCCTGGAAACCTTTCCCGGGAGACGGTGGGGCTGAGCTTTTGCAGGACAATGACAGGCAGGGCTGTCAAGTGCTTTGTGATTCTGCTTGTGTTACTTCAAAGAGGTTTCAGCTGGGGAAGGTGCCTGAGGAGAAGGGTAACGCCACTCTGCTGGTGAGGGCGTCCCACAACCCACAGCAGATTTCTTTTTTTTTCAGGCTGGGCGTTTTTCATGCTCCTTGGGCTACTTTGGAATAAATAACATGATAAAAAAATATACAAAGTGCATCAGGCACCGATTTTTCCTTTTCTGGTTTTCGTGTGTGTCATATCAGCAATGAAGAAGTGAAATCCCAACACATGAGCGGAGCAGACACAGAGCTGAGTAACAGTCCTGTGGTTAACTGCCCCCCGTCACTCACGGGGCCGGGAGGGGTCCTATCATCATACTCACCCCAAAGCAGCGCAGCTTCAAAGAATACGGACGACACAACGGCTTCTCGGGGGAGGCAGCTCACCGCCACCGCTGGCTCGTAATCTGTCCCCCTCGTGCCCCAGCACCTACGGGCAGCTTGAGCAGCTGGCTGGGGTGGGGTGGCAGGGACCCCGGGGTGGAGCTGGGGCGGGAGGGGAGGGGGCTCTGAGAGCAGGGAGGTGCAAGCTCCCTTGGTCATGAGACCCGGGGCCAGGAAGCCCAGGATAGCCCCGAGACGCTGCCCGACAGCGCCCTCCCCGCAGACTGTGCCGCAGACACATGCCGGCCCCGAAGATGGGGGAGCTGCGTTCGGGGCCCCCTCCTCTGCCTGGCTCTGTCCTGCTAGTCGTGGGCGCCACAGGCCTGGAGGATGTCGGGGCACCCGGGGTGGCTCAGAAGCTCCCAGAGCCTTGACCTTGGGCCTGGTTGCCAGGCAGCAAGGCTGTGGCCGTGGAGCCAGCAGAGGCAGATGCGCTTCCCCACCTCCAGTGGGAGGGGCCCGGCTTCCGCCCCCGCAGGAAGGAGGGGGACGAGGGGGACGAGGGGGTGGACCCCCCCCCGCCCGGACCGCAGCCCGGGCTGCACAGGGGTGCCCTTTCTCCTCCAAGCCGTGCTGCCAGATAGGTTCCGTCAACCCCAGGCACAGGTGCGGACGCCGAGGCCCCGAGAGACTGGGTACATTTCTGAAGATTAAGCGGCTGGAAGCGCTGACACCAGGGCTGGAGCCAAGGCCTGTCCGCCTCCGACGTCGACCCGCGGCCTCCAAGGGGCCTTCGGGGGGACCAAGCCGTTCCCCAGGCACTGCCCTCCACAACCAGCCCCGGGTATATGCGGGAAGGTGCCACATTTATCTCTCTGCCCCCCTCGAGATGCTCCTGGCCCACGGTGGGCGGTCTTAAAGGCTCTAGAATAAACAACAAGAAAATTCACAAAGAGCAAGAAGGAGAAACAAACAAGCCAACAGAGGCCAAGCAGCCCGGCGCAGGGTGGGGGATAAGGGCAGCGTCTGTGGTCATGTGCGTTCTCAGACACCCTGGTGGGTTCAGGCTAGGCATCCGCGCAAAGGCCACCTTGCAGGGGAGGCGAGTGCGTGGCCTCCGTGGGACGGCGGGAGGCCTGCCGGCCGAGATGGGGCCGTGGACGTGCACCTGGGCTCAGACGCCAGGGCCCAGCGACCCCGCAGTGACGGTGTGTCCTCGAGGCTGGGGCTGCTGACGGCACGTGAGACCCCACGGAAGCCACGGCTTGGTCTCCGAGCAGGACAGCGGTCTCTTGCTCCTTCTAGCTCAGGGGGGCTTATGGGAATCTCAAGCGGATCCAACTACACGTGCCCCTCCCATCACCTCCCCAAGAGAAACCGAAATGGAGGTGTCAGATGTAGGACCCTCAGAGCCCTGCCTGCCCCAGATTTCTGTGATGCTGTGATTTTCATACGCTTGAACGATTCAAGAGTGAAATTCTACCCCCAGAAACACAAGTATCTGCAGCGCTAGCACAAAAGGGGAGTCCGGGGAGCCCCCAAATGGAAACATCACCGCCGTCATCTCTGAGCTGGAGACTGAGGTCTGCAGTCTCACATAAAGTACCAGTTAAACTTCTCCAGAAAACCTTGCCGTTTTTATTAATATATGACATTCACTTTCAGTAAACACAGTGCTTGGCTGTGCAAATGTGACTGCAGGCGTGCAGCTGGGCGCTGTCCCCAAAGCCCAAGAGAGCAGGTCACAGGCACACCCCACCTCCACCCGGCACGGCACAAAGGGCTTCCACTAGTCTGAGCCAAAAAAAACCCCTACAAGATATATAGAAAATTCATCTCATTTATTTAAGCTCATCACTGTTGATTAATCCCAAACCGAAGTCCCTCGGCTCTGCTTTAGAAAGAAGTGATGGGTTTTAAAACTGCATCAGTGGCCGCGTGAGCATGACAGAGAAATTGATCCGCCCCGTCGAGCTCTGAGGTTAAAACGGACGGAGTGTTCATTGATTTCTTATGTTAAATCACCAGCAATGCTTTAAAATGTAAAGCTGATGGGTAAGAAGTGCCCAAGCTCCTGCAGTCATTGAAAAGCACAGGCTCCCTGACCCGCCGCTCTCCCGGTGGGAAGTCACACCTCCCAGGGCCCCGCACACCTGAGGCCGCACATCCTGATGCGGGAGCAGAGAGGGCTCCGGCGGGCTTGGCAGGCAGAGGGGCGAGCTTCATTCATTCACTTAAATGCTGCTTGCTCTGTGAGCACCTGGCATTCCCCAGGTCCTCCTGGTGGTCTTGGAGGTTGGGAGGAGCACAGAGATCTCACAGCTGCCCTGCATGCTCCAGGGAGCCGTGCCCTGGCCGGACCCCTTCTCCAGCCCCCAGAATCCCCCGCTGTGCTGAAGTCCAGACCTGGCCTGGCACTGGTACGTGGTCTTCTCCTAGTCCGCACGCAGCCCCCTCTCCCTCTCCCCCCACAGACAGCCCGGGAGAGGGAGCACCTCTGTAGGGGGAGGTTAAGGCACTGGCCGGGGGCTGGCCTGGGATGGCGACTCAGTCCCCCCCTACCCCGCGGTACCTCTGGGCCTCTCCCTCGGTGCGTGGGCTCCGCTGTGAGCCTCAGGAAAGCAGAGAATGTGGGCCGTGCTCGGCGTTCCGGGGGGCGGGTGGGAGGTGAGGCCACGGTGCAGAAGCCCCAGACGGGGAGGGGGCCCGGGGGGGTGCCCTTGCCCACTTTGACTGTGGGACGTGGAACAAGGCAAGTGTGGGCAGGCGGGCAGCGGGTGAGGGCACTCTTGGGTGTAAGGCCTGTTTCAAAGGTCAGGTCTCTGAGAAAGATGATCTGGCAACAGAAAGCTCCTAGAAGAATAATCTGGGTTTCCAGCAAAACCAAGAATTGTTGAAGCTCTGAGCAAGGTTACAGCTAATACTCTTTTTGTTGCCAAATTAACTTAAAAGCCAAGAAGGTCTTGGTTGAAAGGCTGTTTATCTGAAAATAGAGAAAGCCCGAGGGGTGGCTCTGGCCCTTCTTATCCCCGTGAGCTGGGGTCAGTGTGAAACTCAGGTTTGCAGGGAGGAGGAGAAAGCGTTCATGGAAACTTGGCCCCTGAGCCCAGCAGGCAGACGCCTAGGACCCGAGGGAGGGGCCACCTGCACCCGACCCGACCCGACGCGCCCTGGGGGCCAGCGCCCCCCAGGCTGCTGTGTCCACGCGCGTCCTGGCCTTGAAGCCACGCTCGGTGCCACCTCGGCTGTTCCGCGAAGGCCGGCAATGTCCCTCCACACACGGCCACCCCCTCCATCCCCCCCGAGCGGGACCTGCCATCCACACCACTCAAACACCACTCATTTACCTGAGCCAGGCGAGCCCTTGTCCTTTTCAGCTTCTCTGTGGCTCAAAAACTATCAAAAAGCACAAACAGAAGGAGAAAATGAGCACACCTTTCACCCTCCCTCATGGTCAGACTCCCCGGAGTGTGTGACGCTCTGAGGGTCTCACCCCGTAACCCCTGCCCACTGCAGCCCCCAAAGCAAACCCTGGGATGTGTGTCTGGGTTCCCTCCATGCACACAGTGCTCAAATACATGGGTTTGGGTCATTGTTTCTTGTTAGATTTTGTTGTTTTGTTTTCAAAAGTGAGATTGGGCGTTGGCTGTTGTTCCATGATACGCTTAAAAGACTTACCAACAAGCAATCACGTGTGGATCTTTCCCAGTCAGAACCTAGAGACACATCTCCTTTTTTAAGAACGAAACATCGAAATACCCTCAGTGATGGCTTGTTTCCTATTTGTTCATTTGCTGTTGCAGGCAATGCTGGAGTTACTATTCTTGTACAAATATATGCATTTGTGCTATAAGTTTTGTAAATTAGATTACAAGAAATGGGGTTTTTTTGCTCATAGAGTATGTGCATTTTTATTGCCAAATTACCCTCCAAAAGGGCTTTACCAATTTATACACATAATAGAAGTATATGGGGAAAAAAGATATTATCAAGCTTTTTAACTTTTGCCAGTGCGGTAGGCAAAATATTGTTTAGTGTTTACTTTGTAATTATTACAAAGTTGAGTGTCTTTTCACGCACTAATTTCCCCTTCATGTCTTCTACGATTTACTCGATCATAATCGATGCTCATTTTTCTTTTATTGTTTTCTTTACTGATTTGTAGAAGCCATTTGCACATTGGAAATAGTACTCTTTTAAGACTTACTTAAATTTGTAAGAATAGCTTAGGTTTTGTGACAGTCTAGCCCCAAGATAAGTATTTTACACTTCCTTCTAATTGCTTTGTAGTTCATTGTTTTTTACATTTAGATTTTGAGCCATCTAATTTTTCATGTGGAATGTGGTAGGAATCTCACTTTATTTTCTTACAAAAGGATACTTCATTTTTCCAATTGTATTTATTGGATAATTCCTTCATTACCCATTGGTGTGTAATGCCACCTTTATCACTGAATTCCCTGGTGTGATCAGCTCTGTTTCTGGACAATCTGTTTTATTCCACGGATTCAGATGCTGGTTCTTATGTCGGCATGATGCCACCTCAGTACTTGATTTTGTACTTTAATATCTTCAGAGCAAGTTGTTCATTCTTGCCCTCAATTTCTTGGCTGTTCCTAAACATTTATTCTTCTAGGACCTGAACCCAAATGATCTTTCAGAACCAGCTTATCAAGTCACACACGAGTCACCTGATCAAGATTCTCATCACGAATGTATTAAAATTATATGTTCTCTGTAATGACTGGCTTTTCACCACTGAGAGTCTTTCAGTCCAGCAGTGTAATTAATTTTTCCATTTTTGAAGGACTTGCTTCAAGTGTTTCAGCAAAGCTTCGTGTTTTCTTCATAGACAACCCACCTTGCCTGGGTTTCTCTTGTTGCTGTTGTTGTGGGTGAGATTTTTCCCCAGTTTGGTTTCTTCCTGAGCAGAGTGGCAAAGAGGCGCCCTTGACTGGATGTCACCTCTTCCACTGGTCACGCTGATTCCCGTCAGCACCAGCATGTCTGGTGGGGTCTTTGGGGCTCTCCGGATGCCCAGTTGTATCTCCCCAAATAGTCACTTCGTAGTTTTCAATGTTCATGTGAGTGTCATCACACGGCAATGGCTTGAACCTGTGAGTGGCACATGGCAGTGCCCACTTGTGACGCCCACTCGTGGCCCCCGAGGTCCCACAGCCCCGCGCCGGCTTCCCAGTTACACCCCAAGTTACGGGAGGAAGGAACTGCTTCCCCGCCCCTCCACCCCAGCTCTGTGTGGTGCCATCTGGTTCTAAGCACCTGAGAGCGGTGAAAGCCGTGTGATTTCTGAACGTCACGGGTAAGATTACTGCAGCCAGAAAGCCTGGAAAATGCGTGAACCCCTGGACCCCCGAGGCTGCCCGTGGAGCGCGGTGGTGTTGGCTGATCCCTAACTCTGCGGGCACCCGTGTCATGAGCTCAGCCTGTTCCGGCAGCCGTGGGAAGACAGACTGGAGGTGGCCGTGGGGTCAGCGTGGCGGACGTCCAGGGTGGACTGAGGGCGAGGCAGCGGGAGAGGAGGAGGGGCCGGACTTGAGGGTCCTCAGGGGACCCAGCAGGACTCAGAGGGGGATCAGAGTGTGAGGTGAAGTCAAGGCAGGACGGGAGGACAGGGGACCCTGAGGGAGGGGCTGGCGGGGGGCTGACGGGGCCGATGTGCCCGCTGTGGACCAGGTCCAACTGGTCATCCACATGGGGCTCAGGTCACCTGGGTCTGAGCATGGGGGGTGGCAAAGTCACCTGCCCGGAGAGCCGGGGGAGGTTGGTGGAAGGTGGGTGACAGGCCTGGGAGCATCAGAACGGAAGGAGGTAGGGAAGGACCTCCAGGAGGTGGCGGGAGGTGAGGTCAGGCTCTGCTCAGAGCAGCCCAGGCTGGTGACCCGGACACGCAGCCTGCCTGCAGGGACATGGGACCAGGGACACGGGAACACGGGCCGCCAGCACTGAGCTTTGTTCTGTTAAACCGAGCCGCAGCACTTGGGCCGTTGATTCCTTTGAAACTTGGTCCCCACTGACCCGATCCTGCTGTGACTCACCACGGTTTCGGTTTCAATCTGATCCCAGAGGGTTCGGGTCCTGAATTCTGCCACCAGTGTGCCAGCTGTCCTGAGGGTAGAAGGCAACCCACATGCTAAAATCCCCTAGTCCAGCCTCCTCGGGCCAAGGAGGGGACTGGGAAACAGACCCTCCATCTCAGCGCCGTCCGGGGACCGGTCAGTCCCCCCCCATCCTGTTGGTGGCCGTGCACTTGCTCCTCAGAAGAACTTTCACGGCTCACCTCCCAGGAGAGGGGCCACATCCGAAGACTGTGGAGAACTAGGCCTGGCGGTCGTTTCTGTTATTGTAAAGGGGTCATTCAGAGGTAATAAAATTAGTCCCAGGACCATCTGACTTTGCGATGTCACCAAAGAGGGTCAGTTAGCCAGAAAATGGTGATTTTCCCCCCACCAAATGTAAGCATTACTTAGAAGATGCTGACCTAGAATTTCTATCACACTTTCCAGGTTCAACAATTTTCCTAAATCCCACAATTTTCGCACGTGTGTTAGCTCCTGCTGTGACTCCTTTGGGTAAGAAAGCTGGGGAAACAGAGGCAGGAACGAAGCAGGCCTCGTGTGGGATGGGATGAGGTTGTCTGTGCGTCTGTGGAAGAAGGAAGAGGGTTCTTCTCTCTTGAGTGAGGGCAGGTGCCACAGCAGCCCCTGTGTGACTGTGTGCTGACAGGTGACAGGGCCAGTGAGGCTGTGTCCCCGCCCTCCACCTGGAGGGGCCTGTGTCCCACCGGCCAGGCTTCCCGTGGTTGAAACTGCACTAGGGCGTCTTCCCTGCGTGTGGCTACTTAGGGTTCCGCAGGCGGGAACTTCAGAGCTTTGGCAACTGCAGTGCCAGGCAGGCACTGGCAGAACCAGCTCTGGAAGACAGAGTGGATGGTACCTTCATCCAGTCTGGGTGCTGGGAGGTTAGCCCTCTTCCTCCTGCTGCTCCTGCCTTTCTCCTCCTGCTGGAACTGGGTTCGAGTTTGGAGACTGAGGTGGGGCAGAGAGGAAGGGGGTCCAGGGCACCCAAGACGGGATCCGTCGCTGGGACCACCAGAGGGACCTGGGCGCCCTCCTGAGCCTGGTGCCAGGACGGGGGTGGGGGCTGCCCCCCCAGGACCTCTGGACCCCGGTGCAGCTCCCTCAGGCCACTGCTGGCCCTGTGACACTGGAGAAATAAGGTCACCACGGGGTGTGTTGTCCCTCTGCTGTGCGTCCAGCACCTCCTGTGGGTCAAGCATGATGGAACCAGTCAGGCCAGGGTTCCAGGTGCAAGGAGTCCGCAGATGATTTAAAAATGGATGGATTAGGAAAGAGCTCCTTGGCAAGTCAGTCAGATTTCTGAGTGATCAGATACCTGAATCCAGAGGAAACGGCTGAAATGTGGAAAGCAGGACTGAGACGTGGAGCAGGAGGGGCGCCAGTTGCAGCTGCTGTCACAGCCTTTCTGACTTTGGACTCTGTGCGTCAAGTCACTTTAACAGCAATGCGGCCAAGTACGCCCGCGCTCCGGGCTGTGCCCCTGGGGCCCCCGTACCAGCCCCCAAGGGCAGGTGCGCACCGGGCCGCGCGCTTGTGCGCCAGTGCCTCGCCTGGTCTTGGCCGTCAGGCCCTGGGGTCCCTTAGTGAAGGAGCCAGTTTATTCCACCACCCGACACCTCTTCTCTTTAAGGAAAGGAAACAAAGCTTTTATCGCCCGCTTTCCTGATGCCTCTCTCTGCACGTGACATTTGTGTGCTAGAAGGAAGTGCTGGACATTGATGAGCATTTGTGTGATCGTCATCTTCCGAATCGCTTCTTTGAGGGCAGACGCTGGTTTCCCTCTCTGAGGGACAGCTGGGACCAGTGGGGACCTTGCACACGTATGAGTGTGTAGCTGGTCTCTGCTGTCTCTGTTGAGGTTGCACCCGGACGTTTGACTTCGCAGGGCGGCCCCGGCAGCTCCCGTGGCCGGATGCCCGTGCTCCTGCCGGCTGGGCGCCATGCCTCTTTCCTCTTCGTGCTGACTCCCTCTCTCTTTTCAAATGCCGGCTCCAAACACGGCTGAGGGCTGCCTCCCGCTCTTAGCAGGTCGCCGATGACTCTGCAAATCCCGCGCCCCGGGGACATCGTGAGCCTGCTGACCCCCTGTGGACACGGCAGCTGGAGAACAACTTTGTTCCTTGAAAGCTATCCTTTTTAGACATAATATTGATCATTTTAATTAATCGTAATTTCAACAAAGCTGCCCCTCACTTATAACCCAACCTCCCTCTGTTCTCGACGGGCAAGAGAACCAGTGACCATCAATACATTTGTCTGAGGAGAACCTCTGGGGATACGGAACCCAGACCCACCCGTTGCCCTCCGCCGCACGCCTCTCCCTCGCTGCAGAGCCCAGGAAGCCTCCTGTCCGACGCCGACACAGACGCGGAGCCCAGCCCCCGACTCAGCGCCTGTGGCGGCAACGCCAGGTGGGGAAGATCAGAAAGTCACGCGAGCCAGGCCGTCCGCCGCCGGGCGCACGCACTTCTGCTCGCGGTGCCCATAGACGCCTGTTGGGCGTGGATCAGGGTGACGATTTCACGCTATTTACTCTTAACGTTCGAGCGTCTTGCTTAAGCGACGCACGTAGCTCATTTTTAACAACCGCGGGGAATTAAATCAGCAGGTTAATGACCCACAAGCTGGTCGATCTCAGGTGTGACTTCGGGGGGTGGGGGTGGGGGGGGGCCCAGCTGGTCGGTCAATTAGGCCGAAGTCTTCATCCGCTGTGACCCAGGAAATACTGTGCGTCAGGCCACTCCAGGTGGCCTGCGGCTCGGAACGTACACCTGGCCGGCTTCCTAACGCCACACATCTTCCTGTTCAGAGTCGAGGGCTTGTCCTTGGGTTTCTGAGGCCCCAGGAGCAGCGCTGGCAGCAGGTCCTCGCCCCTCAGCCGCGAGGGTTGCTGAAGGAGCCGGCTCACGGGGTGCTCTCGTGCTCCCCAGCCCAGGCCTGGCGGCGGTGAAGGCGGGTCCTCCCCGGGGGTGCTCCCCTGCCCTAGCAGGATGGGAACGTGCCACGTCACGTGGAGGGCCCGCGAGGAGGGTTATTCTAGCCGCCTGCAGGCCCCTGAAGAAACCCGGCCCTCCCTGACTGGTCAGCTGAGGAGTGGTGCTTTGTGCGGACACCAGCCCGCACTCTTCTGCCCTGGGCCGCCCCCGAGGGGCACGGGACCCACTGAATGCCGGGCAGACCCTCGTCAGCAGGAGCCAGGCACCCAGGGCTCGACTTCCCATATCAAGGAGTCACCGACTCTCCAGGAATATCAGCCACTATCTGGCATTTTCGACGTAGCATTGCTACCTGAACTCAAGAGGTGTCCTGATCAAGTTGGAGCCACGGTTATATTTAAGGCTTGCATCCTGGTGACCAAAAACAGAAAGTTTTGCGTTCAAGTGGCATTTGTTTGAGGGGCCCAAGACGCCGGGGAGGGGCCGTCCGAGGCCCCGACGAGGCAGATGGACGTTTTCCTCAAACACAGCATAGCTTCAGGCTGGTGCCTTGCATGAGCGATTCGGTCCGTTTCCGGGCGAGGTGGGAGTCGAGTGCAGCAGGCTGGCCGGAAGCGGGCCCAGTGAACCGGCTTTTGCTTGCAGGATGATGGGTCACAGAAGGAGCAGCCGCATAAACGCCCTGAGCTGTTGGTTCCCGGAGGGGCTCCGAGACCCACGCTCCAGTGTAGGTTCTAACCCGCCATCCGGAGCCAAGCGGGGAGGTTTGGTTTTGACATTTTGGTTGTTTTCCTCGTCCGTCCTTCACGAGGTCGGTCATCAGAACATGGGTCACCCCCAGATGCTGTGGTTTTCACCAGAGTTTGCTTCGTTCCCTTTAAGCTTTTGTTCCGTGACTTTTAATTCCTTAGGTGGTCCTTGTCGGAGTTGATTTTTACTCTAATTTGGTTTGAATTTGGGTGTTCTGTACCATGCTGTGATTGTTTGTCTAGAGGTACTTTAACACTGTAAAAGTCAATTGTGTATCAATATTATTGATCAAAACATTTTCCTTGGTGGCGGTTGAAAAGAACTAACTTTTAGTTAGACACTGCATTCTGCTTTTCCTTTACATCCAAAGCTAAAGGGAAAAGTAAAGAACAGTAAGCAAATTTCCACTTACGTTTCAAGATCTAATTTTGGGTATTGCATATGAATTGATTATCAGAGATTACTGTCCCTTGTAAGCGAAGCTGCATTTCACACTGGGATGCAAGCGCAGGCAGTCGTGTCCCAGGAAGAGAAGGGCTGGCCGGGCCCGAAACGCGGGTCGAGATGCTGTTTTCGGTCTGAGCCTGTGGGCCGTGGGCCTGGTCACTAAGGCAGTCTCTTGCCAGTGCT
Organism: Eschrichtius robustus; assembly: GCF_028021215.1. Lineage (NCBI taxonomy): Eukaryota > Metazoa > Chordata > Mammalia > Artiodactyla > Eschrichtiidae > Eschrichtius > Eschrichtius robustus. The sequence continues at coordinate 129,596,084 of NC_090831.1, read as the reverse complement.
TCCCAAGAGGCTGGACCAGCTGGGCAGGCCCTGCTTTGCTGCCCCATTCGTCAGTTTGGGGCATGACTTACCTGGGACATGGGGAGCCTGCAGAGGGGCAGCGGCCCCTGCCCGGAAGCCCCACGATGCCCCCCATCGTGTTTGTGACGCTGCTGTTTCCAGCAAGGGTTCATGGATCTGTTTGCTCTTGAAGGAAGGCAGCCGTCCTCGCTGTGTGCTGTGTGTGGAGAGAGACTGAGGGGAAAATATTGGGAAGAGAAGGGGAGGGAGGGGCATCATCCAGGCCTCGAGTGTCAGACCTTCCTCCGGCAGGACTGTCCTCCGGGTGCTCCAGGGGGGAGGTGGCCCTCGCGGCCTCCCTCTCGTTTCCAAAGAGCAGGCCGTCGGGTTCTCCTCTAGGAAGCCCCACGCCCTCCCATTGCTTCCGGCCCTGGGCCTGGGCTTCTTCTCAAAGATGGGGTCAGACTACACAGCCTCTCTTTGCTTTATCTTGAACGTTTTTATTTCTTCAGGCTCTTCCCTTCCATCTTTAAAGAATCCTTTCAGATGAGGGATGGGGGGGCTTCCAACGAGTGCGTTAACCGCAGCGGGTGAGGAGGGTCAGCCGGGAGCTGCCCCCGCTGGGAAGTTTCTGGGGAAGGGGGTCGCAGCCTCTCAGGACCACCAGCAGGCGCTTATTCGTCACAGATGGAGGAGGGACCCTTGACAGCGGGGTCCGATGGACAACACCCAGCCCCCTAAGCTGGTGCAGTGGGGGGCACAGGACACCCTGTGTATAATAGTCTTGCTGAAGATGTTTAACCTGAACCCAGTAATGAGGAAACAGGCAGACAAACCCAAATGACTGTTTTCACACGAGACATTCCTAAGTGCCCCCAGGGTCGGGGTCGGGGGTGTCCCTGGGTCCTTTCCTTCCCTTTCCCAGGGCAGGAATATCCCAGGCACCAGCAGAGAAGGGCCAGCTCATGAGCGCTCATAGAAGGTTCGAGACGCAGCAGAGTGAGGACTCCAAATGACCTTTAAAATCTTCACATAACACCCTTGAAGTGGCCCCTCTCCATTCGTGTTTACAGATGAGGAGGGGTGTGTATATGTGTAAATCGGGAAAAAACCTAGAAAAAAATGTACGAAAATATCCATAGTGTTAAGTAGTTTATTTTCATTATACCTTTCTGTATTTTTCAGCTTTTCTTTTTCAATCAAAAAGGAATAGCTGATTTTGAAAGCCATGTTCAGTACCCTTACTTGGCAGCTGCGCTGCACTTGTGTGCAGATCCCAGCGGCCGGGGTGAGACCACCCTTCCCCCAGGAGGGCGGGTGGCTTGGGGCTGCCGTCTGGCTGGAGCCCAGAGCTCCGCCCGGTGAGTCGGCACACACATCCAAAGAGAAGCGCCTGCCTTTTACAAAACGTGAGCGGGAAGCTCCTGGACAGCGCGTCATGGTGACCCCAGGTTGTGGAACTGGAGAGCTCAAGGTGCCCCCAGGACGCGCCTGTGGTTGGTGCCTGGAGGGGACGGCTGAGCTCAGGTCCACCTGCGTCCCCCCTCCTCCCCTCGTGGTTGCATCTTGCTCCGAAAGTTCTGCCTTTATTCAGGTTCTTCCAGCAAAACCTTCCCCAGACCCTCCATCTCTCTCAAGTGCCAGCAAGTAATCTCAGCAGGTGCCTCACGGAGGAGCAGTTGTATTTAGGTATCAGACCCTTAAGCTGAGCAAACGTGACACGTTCTAAGCATTTATCAAGCTGGGGACCCCCTTCGTGAAGAAGGCAGAGGAGGGGCAGGAGATGTCCAATGCTATTAAAATGCACCGTGGTGGTTTTTAAATGGTAGCTCAGCTAACCTTGAGGGAAAAGGGTTTGCTTTGTGGTGGGAGGTGAAGGAAACGGGGCTTTTGCTGAAATAAAGCTCAAGCCAAAGTGCATGGACGCCTGCTAACCTTTGACCCTGACTTGACTGGGTCTCCACACTGTCTCCTGCTCTCAGTTCCGAGAGCCTCCACCCGGCACCCCTGCACACGGGTCTGTCCCCGTGCCGGGAGCTGGGCTCTCAGCGGGAGGACGCCCAGGAAGACAGGACACTGTGTGTCCACCGAGCCCAGGCTACGCCCCCGGGAGCTGCTTGAAGGCTCCTTGCTACCGGTGCATCCAGGGTCTGGAGAAACGCTAGTAAAACCAAAGCACTATTCCCCCACCGATCGTACTCGCTCTCCCCAACCCCGGTTTGCAGAGGGCAGGGTTGACGCTGCGCTACAGAAGCACTGAGACTAGGGCGGTGCTGCGGGCAGGCCGGTGGCGGCCGGCCTCCTGCCCGCCATGCCTGTGACCTAGACCCCGGGGGGAAGGCAGCCCCCGTCTCGTTTCCGTAAAGGGTGTCGGAAGCTAATGCGCAGAGACTCACGAGTCTGGGCCTCGAGGCCGTCCTGCTGCCGGACCCGCGTGTGGAGAAGCATCTGCTCAGGGGCCGGGTTCCGGGGGGCTCAGAGGTGCTGCATTTCATCCCCGCCCCATGCCCAACCTTCATGGCTTGTGTGCCAGGGATGGTGGCCCTTCCCCGGGGACACAGATAACGGAGGCGGCCTGGCCCCTGGGCGTTCCCTCCCAGACTGTGAGGCAGAGAGCAGGCAGGTCACTCAGTGCGGTGTGGCCATTTCCCAAAGTCCTTTAGAGCCTGAGGAGCGAACTGCGATTGTGGACAGACTGTGCAAAAGCAGGGCTTGGTGTTCTCCGAACTCTGAATCTCCCCACCCACTCTCCCCACTTTCATCTGCCTTTTTCTGTAGGGAGTTTTTGTGAGCATGCGGTTTAAATGAATGTCAAAAGGTCGTCCATGTTATAGCCTAAAAACTCAATGGCGTAATGTGTTAAACTTCTCAGGAATGTTATAAGAGAGGAACACCCCAATGAATGCATCTCTAATGGTGGACGTGCAGTAGAGAAAATACTTATTATCCAGCCAGCAAAGTACAGCAGGCTCAAGTGAAGGGTGTTAGAGAGACCAAGAAAGCAGGCCGTGGGCCTGGCAGAAACTCCTACTCCTTTGGGTCTCTTCTGCACAGTCCCCTTTTCAATTCAGAATTCCTGAAGTGTGACTCTCACGCAAAGCGTAGCAGCTCGAAGTGGTGATGAGTCCTAACCGAGAGGGAGGAGAAGCAGATGGTGAGGAGACGCGGTGGGGTGCAGGCCCGCAGGAGGCGGGTGCACAGAGTTGGAGAAACCTGGTCAAGGCCCCTCCAACCCCACTCACAGCTCCCAGCACTGCCACGCTCCCTGGGATCAGCCCTGGGACCCTCCACTGCACCTGGTGCTCGGCTCCTGGCTTCCCAGACGCCAGAGACGCTGCAACCCTCTCCTCCTCCGGGTCCAGACTCTGCGTCTCACCCGCTCCCTCTGGGCAGGAGGCGGAGGTCTGGGTGGGGCGGCCGGAGGCCAGCTCTGGGCACTGTCTCTCACGGTTAGCGGTTAGCGTCACGCGCCTCACACCGGCCTGACCCCCGTGGGGCAGGAGCACGGAAGGTGGCAGCTCGATTATAGGTGATAAGTTGAAACTCCTTGCACAATCCAAGAAATACAGCTTCAATAACCTCAGATCTTGTCAGTGAGCAGAATGCCGTTGGGAATCACAGACTGGAAGGGCAGGTGCTCCGGCCTGGGGGCCCCACCAGGTGAGACAGCGGGCCTGGCCTGGCCTCGGTCCTGAAACCCACTCAGGAGATGGCCCAGCCGAGGACCCATGGCCTCTGTTCTCCAGTTGCAGCCTCGCCTTCTATGTGACACCAGGCACTGTGGGGACACCTCCTGGAGGCCACACGGCCCCTCCCCCTCCTCCCCCTCCTCCATCCCCCTCCTCCATCCCCTCCATCCCCCCTCCCCCTCCTCCATCCCCTCCATCCCCCCTCCCCCTCCTTCTCCCCCTCTATCCCCCTCCCCCTCCTCCCTCCCCCTTCTCCCCTCCTCCATCCCCCCTCCCCCTCCTCCATCCCCCAACTCGAAGCTGAGGGTCATGCTGCCACCGGGAGGGGGAGAAGATGCGATGAGGCCCCTGCCCACCCCTCGAGGAGCCCACGTCCCATGGTGGCGCCTCCATTAGAGAGCTGGCTCTGGGTGAACATCCAGAGGGGAGAGTCTAACTGCTGTAAGTGCATCCCTGGGACCCGATGGCTCCTGACCCTAGAGGAAGTGCTCCCCATCCCTGGGACCCCTGGAGTCATGGGTTTGGGAGCTCGGGCCCTCCCAGAACTCAGGGTCATGATTGGCCGTCTTGCTACAGCTGCAAACAAGTTCTCCCGAAGCCCGGGCCTGCATGATCCCTTGAGTTGCTCACACATCTGTAGTTTTGGCAGAGATGGTGGGGGTGGGCGTCAGGTGGGCCCCCCAACCAGGGCTGGAGGGGTCGCTCCCAAGATGGCGGGTTCACACAGCTGGGAGGTGGGGGCTGGCGGTCAGCTGGGAGCGATGCCCGGCTGCTGACCAGGAGCCTCAGCTCTTACCCAAGGGGCTGCCTCCCCAGGGTGGCCTGGGCTTCCTCACAGAATGGAGGGCAGAGTCCCGGGGGACAGACCTCGAGCCCCTTGAGCCTGGGCCCCGACGCCAGGCACTGCGGGTGTCACTCCTGCTGCGTCTACTGGAGACACAGAGGCCTCACATCTGGGTCAGGGGTGTCAGGGGATGAGTCACCCTTCGGTCCCCCCGACGGTGGAATAACTCCCGAGTGCCCTTCAGCTGTGCGCAGGCTGTGCCAGCCAAGCACCTCTGCCCTGACAAGGCTGCTCGGGGTGACGTGTCACAGGAAGAACGTAGGGGACTCTCTCTCAGATCTGTCCGGCCCCCACGGTGCTGCGGAGTGTCTCTGCCCAGTGTCTCCCCGGAGCAAGTGTCTGCAAAAACCCACAGACCACTGGAGGGACTGAGAAGCCACCAGCCTGGCAGCCGCCGTGACCCTCATGGTGGAACCTGAAGACAGGGAAGTTGCTCAGCTTTTCCACCCAGAAGTGCGTAACTGAAGATGCGGTTCCTCTGTGTGTCGCTGTCAAGGATACTTAATTAGCATTATCATTATGCAATAATCGTTTGTCACAATGACATCATGTGTCTGTGACTGATGCGTTTAAACCAGTTCTATCTCTGTAAACCCTGCTCTGGAGCTAAGCTTCGTTCTAATACACTTCTGAAATTAAATTACTGGATTAAACAGATAGAATGAGGGCACAGGATTGCACATCTAAATTACACGCTGTGTGGGGAAGGGAGTGAAAAGCCTTTTTTCCTGAGTCTCTATACTCTTCCCCCTCAAAAGAAGCCGTGACCTACAGTCGCACAGTTTCTGGCTGCAGAGTCTTTGCGAAAGCTCTGAAGTGGATTAGGCCTCTGTGTCATCCCTCTAGACTTGGGGTCCCTGGGTCAGAGAGCACGTGTGCCTCTCCCCAAACCATCGTGGCATCTTATTTCCTTGACTTTTTTTGAGGGACCTTCAAAATCAACCTGTAGAACCTACCTGGGCCACCACTGACAACATTCTCCGTGGAATCACATCGTTGATGTACATTGTCCATACAGATGTTGTGAATCACGTGGCTGATTATTTCTGGTTTTCACTCTGGCCTCCGGGAAGCTCGGGGTCAAGTCCACAGGTCAGTTTGAGCAGCCAGAGGGGACGCACAGCCTGCAGGTCTGCAATCTAATCTCCCGCCAGGATTTTTTCCTTTCTTATTTTTATCAATATTTTCCCTGGACCTGTTTTTTTTTATTTACATATTTTTCCATTTCATCATCTGTATTCTTTTTTTTTTTTTTTTTTGTAGACTAGGAAAAGATACAAATAAATTTTAGTGCACAAATAAATGGATAAATAAGTAAACATATAAAATGTTGGCTTTCGTTGTATGAGGAGTTTGGAAGATCAGATACACATTATACCTTTAATATTGTGTGACATGGGTGTGAAATTAATGCTGTGTGAAGAGCGTACTTTGTGTTTATTCATTCAACAAATAATTACTGTGTGTCGACTCCACGCCTGGCCCGGGTGACGATGGCCAGGTCCCAGCGTAGCATCTAGTGGAAGGGACAGTCTTCACTATGGAACGAGATGCCCTTGCCCAGATGCATGGAGGCCAGGAAGGTAGCAAGGGGGTGGAGGAGGGGTGCGGGACGGGGCTCTAGAAGAAGAAACAGCCACCACGGAGGCTGTGGCAGCGGGAAACGCAGCCCTTCCCAAAAGAGTGGCCGGGGAGGCAAAGCCCAGAAACCGTGGAGAGTCCTCGCAGGTCGGAGCATGGACGTCTCAGGCCGTGCTGGGGATTCAGGGTCTTCTCCCTAAAAGCAGCGGTAAACCATGGAAAGTTTAACGGAGGTCGGGCAACACAATCTGATACGAGTTTTCAGACTGTCCCCCGTCTTGGGAAGGACAAACTGGGGCGGGAGGAGGGAGGAGCGGAGGGGGGGCCGGGTGGGTTGGTGCGGAGGCCCCACGTTGAAGACGCAGTCGGCAGGCCCGGGGGAGGAGCGGGGGAGACGGGAGTCAGGGAGACCCTGGAGGGGACCCCACGTGCAGGAGGTGCTCACGGCTCTGTTTTGCCGGCTGGAATCCGAGGGAAGGTGTCGAGCGTGGAGCCGAGTACCCAGACCCCAGGAACCCCTGACGTGGCTGAACCCACGTGGGCTTCTGTGCCCACGTCCGCGAAGGCCTGGGGCCTGTCAGGGACCCAGTGGGGCCTGTGGGAGCCAAGCCCCCAGACGTTTGCAGCTTGACTGATGTTCACCCCTTGGTGTGGTTGGGACACGTGTTCGAAGTCGCAGGTTTGCAGGCTTCATGGTTGCGCGTCTGCTTAGTCTCCTGTCCCACCTGGAGGCCGACAGCTCCGGGGGGCGCAGCGGGGCTGGCGGGCGGGCGTGCAGGGAGGCTGCGGAGGCCTTTGTTGCGGGGCTGCTGGCGGCTCATTAGCACGGCAACCCCCCCCCTCCGGCCGGATTAGCAGTAATTAAACTGTGAAATCAGACCAGGGCCGTAAGCCCAGGCACCACACCAGGCTGTCGAGAGCAACCGCGGGGGATAAATCACCGGCCCGTGCCCTGCAAACCCCCTTGGCACGGGCAGGGCAGGCGGGAGCCGGGATAATGAGGGCATTCAGCATCTCCTCCGGAGTGGACGCGGGCAGCGAGCTCGCCAAGCGTTGTCATGACGATGACGGGGCACCGGCAAGCGCTTCCTCCCGCTCTCGGTGCCTAATGAAGACGACCGTGAGAAGTCGTGCCAACACCAGGCCACGCCGTGTGCCGAGAGGCACACGCAGCCTCACGCCCAGCGGCACCGCACAGTGTGACAGTAATTGTGCCTTGACACACGGGGCCGCGGTGCCGGGGAACGTCTGACTCAGGCAGGAGTGAGTCCGCTGAGTAATCTCTGCCGATGAGACCCTGCTTTGTTCTCCGAACCCTCGGTAGGTGGTCTTGGCCTGTGGGTGCCAGAAACATCTCTAATCACTTTTCACTGTTTACTAAAGAAAAGACACTGTAATTCAAGTGAAAACTGCTCCCCTCAGCAGAACCGATGAGATCAAGATAAATGAAAATGTTTTTAAATTTTTTAAGGAAATCAGTATCATTTTCAAATTATCTTTCCTGTGGGGTGATGGTTTTAGTTGTTTTTTTTTTTTTTAACTGCTTTTGTCTCTGGACTGAAACATTCGGGCTGGGCTGCGCTGGGGTGGGGTTGTCACCGTCCCTGGCACGTCGTCGCCAGTCCCCCACCCTTAGCGCCTCCCAAGTGCCTCCTGCTTGTCGCCACCACCGCACCTCGTGACGATGAGCCTTGCGAGGCTGAGGGCACACGTGTGCGTGGCCGGGCTCGGTGGGCCTCCAGGCCACGGCCACGCTCTGCCGCTGCACTGTCGTCACTTCTAGGCGTGTGGACGTAGCGGGTGCTCTGCACGTGGGCACCGAGCTGCAGTGGACGCTCAGGTGGCACATACACGTGCAGATGGGCCACCCGGAGGAGCGGACGGCCGTTCACTTACTGTAAAATGAACTTGCTGGACCATCCTCTGAGCATCTCCTGTGGCCTGGACTTGAAGTGCTGGCATCTGGGGAGTTCACAGAGATGCACAAAGAGAGGCTGTACCTTGTTCACAAGATCCTTTGCTCGCAGTTAGTATAACAGTTGGGCTCTCGGGTGGCGTCTGCCCTCCCAGCGTCTGGTTGGGTTGTGCCTGGGAGGACGGTGCCGGGGCCACGCTGGCGTCTGTGACTCAGGAGAGCATCTCTCTGCCCATTGCTCATCTTCAGCCGCAGAAGTGGCACGAGGACACATTCCCGTCACCGTGCCCGAGGGTCCCTGGTGCCCCAGCTGGGCCCCCGTCAGGTCCTACCTGCCTTTCCTTGGTGCTGCAAGTTGCTGCTTCCTGTGCGGTCCCTTCCCGTCCGTATTTCTAAATATGCAAGAACCAACGACGCCAGCGCTGCACCTCAGGTCAGGAACTGACGGCTGATGATTGAAAGCAAAGCTGAGCCTGACTCTGAAGGCCTGGCTGAGCCCGGCTCCGTCATTAAGTGGGTGCCCCTGACAGTCACCACCGCCTGGAACTGGGTTTCCTTTTTTTATCCATTTTTATTGGAGTATATTTGTTTTACAATGTTGTGTTAGTTTCTGCTGTACAGGAAAGTACATCAGTTATACATATACATACATCCCCTCTTCTTTAGATTTCCTTCCCATTTAGGTCACCACAGAGCATTGAGTAGAGTTCCCTGTGCTCTACAGTAGGTTCTCATTAGTTGTCTGTTTTATACACGGAATCAATAGTGTATATATGTCAGTCCCAATCTCCCGGTTCATCCCACCCTCCTTTCCCCACCTTGGTGTCCATACGTTTGTTCTCTACATCTATGACTCTATTTCTGCTTTGCCAATAAGTTCATCTGTACCATTTTTCTAGATTCCACATATATGCGATATTATACGATATTTTTCTCTGTCTGACTTACTTCACTCTGTATGACAGTCTCTAGGTCCATCCACGTCTCTGCAAATGGCACTATTTCGTGGAACTGGGTTTCCTAACGTGTGAGTGGGAGCATGAATGATCCCCAGCTCGGGCGTCCCGTCAGGCGGCTGGTGTGAGGGCTTCCCAATCGTTTCTATGCAAGCACTCTAAAACGCATAGATTTAGGGCAGGTTAAGGTGGGAGGGGGAAGGTGGTCACTCCGAGGAAGCAAGTGCCGTGGACGGTCAGTCTAACGATTAAAAGTCAAATGCTAGGACGAGAACGGAGCCCCTCCCTCGTTGCTCAGGCCTCAGTGTTCCCGCTGTGGTTGTGAGGTCGGAGGGTGGATGTGTGTGACAGCGATCTGTAAGCTGACCCTGGCAGGGATGCCACCTCAGGCTCGCGACCTTTGAACAGCTGAGCAGGCGGTGCCCGTCATGCCCCCGCTGTAAACACGGGAGGGGCATCCCTGACCCAAAGCGCCTTGTCTCCGACGGGATGTGGGGGGGTGGGACTCACATCCCACGTCGACCCGGCTCCTTGCTGCGTCCCCCGGGGCCACAGGTCTGCACCCGCGTCCAGGCTCCAGCTCAGGGGGAGCCGGGTGTGGACCAGGGAGGGGCATTCTGGTGCCATGAACCCCATGAGCAGATTCCAGGGCGAGTCGGAGCCACAGGGCTGACTCCTGTGTCACCGTGGCGGCAGCAGGGGAGGGTCATTGGTGAAGAGGCTGGAAGGCTGGGACTGCGGGGCGGTGGTCGGGGGACCTTGCAGGGTCAGCAGCAAATCCCTCTGAGTCACTGAGCTCCAAGCACCCTCGACTCAGCTACGCCTCCCCTGTGAACTGGGGTGAGAACAGGGCCCACAGCACAGGGTCTTGGTGAGGGACCCCAGGTCCCACGTGAGCCCTCGGGACAGAGCCTGGGACACACGCTCTAAGTGAAAGTGACAGCAAGTCCCCTGGAGGAGAAGCTCCCGCAGAGCCCGGGTTCTGTTGCACTGTTGTCTCTGCAGTGAGATGTTTGTTGACTGGCTGGCTGGCTGGTTAGACGGAGGCTAAATAACCATTCTGTGCCAGATGGGATGGTGCTGCCTCTCTGGGACGTTGCCGGTCTGCCTGGACCAGACCCATCAGCCTGGTGTGGGCTTTCGAGGCTGGGAGCATGTGGACGGCCTCCCCATCCCCGGCCCTGGTTCAGAACAACCCAGCTTCTCCCACCAGTGGCTGAGGGAGCCCTGGGGACTTGTGGCCACCCCTAGGGGAGAAGGGGCAGTCAGACCGTGTCCTGAGTGCAGGCAGGCCCATGGGCAGCCTGAGTCCTGAGGCAGCTGCGTGCCCGGCGGGGCAGGGAGCCAGGGCCCCGAGACCAGCCCCGCCGCGTTCAGCAGCAGGGCCAGATGCAGCTTCCTGGGGCGGGGACAGAAACTGCCCACGCCCGGGATTGGAGCGCATCGGCCCTCGGCCGACGGTTTCAGGCACAGGAAGACACCCAGGGCTGGGCCGGGCCAGGTGCCCTGGGGCCCGAAGAAGGGGGTTTTGGGCCCCGAGAAGATGCCCACAGCCGTGATTCCGGGGGAGGGGTCTGGCTGGGGTGGCGGGGACAGGCGGGGAGGGAAGGGAAGGGCCCAGGGACCCCAGAGGCTGGCCCTCTGACGCTCCCCGAAGCCCTCACGCATGGGCGTGGGAACAGTCCTCACCCCGTGTTGGATAACAGCGGGCGGGGAGCAGCCACGGCCGGGTGAATAATGCTGCTAAGACCATGGGGGTACACAGATCTCGGAGTCCCTGCCTTTGGTCCTTCTGGGTAAATACCTGGACGTGTGTTTGCTGAGTCACACGGAGGCTCTGTGTTTAGTTGCTTGAGGCAGCTGCACACTGTTCTCCGTTGTGTCTGCACCAGTTTACAGCCCCACCAGCACTGCACAAGGGCTCCGGTTTCTCCACACCCGCGCCAGCACTTGGTATTTCCTGTTGGTTTTTTTAAATTACGACCTTGCTGGTGGGTGAGCACGCAGCCTCTCTTGACCACCGCCGCTTCAGCTTGCGTGGTTGTGACTAAGGCCACCCCACACTCGGGGCAACGCGGGGTTCAGCCGAGCATGGAGGAGCTCGGGGGCAGGTCACAGGTCAGACTAGACGGTAGGTGCTGTGGTTTCTCTGAGAGGCGGGCAGGCGGGTGTGAGCCGGGGCTGCGCCAGGTGGAATCAGCTCCCCGCGAGCCCAGCTGAGGAGGGAGAGCCCCAGGCGGAGCAGGGAGATGGGGTGCAGCCCACCACAGATCCTCACCGCAGCCCCCCACCGACCGGGGCCCCCTTCCCGCCCCGAGGAGACGTGCGCACCCACACGGGCCCACTGCCCCCGGCCAGCTTCTCCCCTGGGGCGAGAAGTGGGGACAGCGGGGACCCGGCCTCCCTCCCCGGCACACATCTGTCCCCCGCGGGGCTCCCCGCCCTCCTGCCCTTGGCGACTCCACGTGGCAGGACTGAGGACTTGCCACCAGCCATGGCCAGCCGAGTGAAAAATTAATTCCTAATGAAGAGAAATCAGCCGACCAAGCGCTAAGCCCTTAAGCAGACTTTCATCTGCAGCAAAGAGCCGTCTCGGCGGGTTGGGTGCTGACCTGAGGGCTGGGCCGCGGAGGCCGCTGCTCGCGCTCAGGGCGGCTCAGCGGGTCTGGGGGGGGTGCCTGGGGGCCGTGGGGAGGGCGGCCACCCCGGCCACCAGACCCGCCCCAGCCCGGCCGGCGAGCTGTGCTCCGGGCGACAGTCGGGTCACAGTTACGACGACTGGCCGCCGGCCACCTCCTCTCCAGCCGCGAGAGCCAAGCCTCTGGGTGTCACGGCGCCTTTGTGCATGTAGGAGGTGCTCCTTTGTTGGGAAACAGGAGGGAAAGAGGGACGAGGAGGGCCGGGGCCCCACCGGCTCCGACCCCCCGGCACCCCGTCCGGTGTGCCCTGTGCCCGTGGGCCGGGGGAGGTACGGGCTCCAGGGCAGCAGGACAGTGAAGGGACCCCCCTAGAGTGGGGCTCTGCCACATCCCCTCTGCCTGCTTCCTGGGGCTCACCCCTCACTTTGGCTGGTAAGTTTTTGCCAGATTCCAGGTGCCCTGGTAACAGGCAGGTATCCCAGGACGTCCGGGGGGGGGCTGGGAGCCCGACTGCCGGACGCAAGTGGCAGTGGGGTGAGGCCGGGCCGGGGGCCCGGATAGGACAGGGCAGGGGCGCCGCCATTGGTTTCCTCCTTCACGGTTTTCTTGTGAGTCGGCCCCGAGTCTGGATAACGGTCAGTTCAAGAGCCAGACTTGCTGTGGTTTTATTTGCATTCTGAGCATTTAGGAAGTTGGGGTCACGCATGTTTAGTAGGATTTAAGGCCCAGGAAACGTAGCTGGCAATGCTACACCCCGACCACGCAGAGTTCGTTTCTCTATGGGAGCCCGGGTCACAGGCTCACCGGGGCCGTGCTCCGCGTCAGACGGGCCTGTGTGACCCCACTCCACCCCGCGTCAGTAGGGGATGGGGGCGAGTTCCTGAGCCCCCGGGAGACGGGAAATGACCACGACATGTAGGGAGGCTGTGGGAATTCAGTGCACACGTAGGGGAACCTGGGTCAGAAAGTGGTGGCTCTTGGCACAGCCGTGTGTCCACTCCCCACGCCCAGGGTTCTGGCGGGCCGGGTCTTACGTCCCCAAGGCGGCTCCACAGCGGAATGACTGACGCGTGTCCAACGATGAAGGGACGATGAGGACCACCCGGGGGGGCGGGGGGCTGAGAGCGACCCACTTTGCCAGCCTGGCCTCAAGAAATGATGGTTCCCACCGGCGCGGCCAATGCAGACACATAGGAGGCCTGCACAGCCATCCGACCGAGGTCCGCCCAGACCCCAAGGGGCGTGGGGAGGCTGGGCCAGGACGGGTGCTCCCTGCGGGGTGAACCTGCCCACGCGAAGCGGCCCCGTTCCAGAGCACACGAGCACCCTCGGCTAGGATGGCTGCCCAGGTGCCCATCACTTGAAGCAGCATTTTTTAAAACCTCCAAGTCACAAGCCTAGAGCTGGCGGATCTGAGTGTGAAAGTCATCGACCAGTAAAGCACAGTGTTGAAAATGAAGGGCGTCCAGGCGGAGCCGGGCCCACCCCTATGGAGAGCCTTCGCTGTCCTGGCTTCCACCGGAAGGAGGCGTCTGAAGGGGGAGCAGCGCCTTCTTTAGGGTCCGGCTTTCAGCTCTGCGCGATGAGTGAGGCCGTCATGTTCCGACGAGGCGCTGACGGAAGCTGGGTGAAGACCGGGGCCGTCCTGGGGGTGCGGAGCTGCCGCATCTGGGGCGAAGCCACAGACCTCCCGCGTTTCCCCAGGTGTGCGCTTCTGCCAGGAACGCTGGCAGCACCGGGGAGTGTCTGGCGGCCAACGCCGCTCGGCCGTTCTTCAGGAGCCTAGTCGAGCAGAGAAGATGCAGCAGCCCAAGCCCGACCCGAGACCCCGCGTCCAGCCCCAGAGCGGGAGGAGGGAGAGGGGGCCGGAGGGGTGGAGCCCCGTCAGTCTCAAAGGCTTCTGGTTACCGGTCTTTTAGACCCAAGGAGGACATCAAAATTACTCCACGTGACTTGCGTAACTTTGAACGTGCGACATAAATTCCAAGTGCAAAAATTCCGGAATGATTCCTTCCTTCAGTCGTTCCACAGGGACCTCACAACATGAGTGAAGGGGAGCCTGGCCGGAAGCAGGGGCCCAGCTCGGGCTGCCCAGCTGCAGCAGAACCACTGGACGGGACAGGAAACGGGGATCTGCCATCGGGGACCAGGGTCGGGGAGGCGGGAGCGTGGCCGCTGCGGCTCTGTGTCTGGTGGGTCCTGAGCCCCTGCAGGGCGGGCGGCCATCAGGAAGCGCTAGAGGCTGGAGCGGCCCCGGCCTCCTCTCCCTGCGTCTGAGCCGATGACAGTGACCATGACGTGGGCGTGCAGGAGAGACAGGACTCAGCGGGCTGAAGGAGGGCGTCTGCGCTGTGCCCATGCGTGGGGCTGCCCATCTCCGCCGGCCCTCCCAGCACAAAGGGGCCACTTGGCCTCACTGGTTCCCTTCGGACCTGTGCAGGGTCCCCACAGGGAGGATATCTGGGGCCTCATCCCGGCCGAGCAGGGGCGCCGCCCTCCATGGGGCCTCGGGCCGTCCGTTTAGCCCCCTGTGGCCGCATCCTTTGTGGAGGTGGGTTACCCTGGCCCTCCCGGCAGCTGGGATCCAGGGAGACCCAGAGGGAGGGCACCCAGGGCTCCCGAGGACGGGTGGCCTGAGCTGCTGTGAAGACTCGCGAGTGTCCATGTTCAGATCCAGTTTTCACTGGTCTGTATTCAGCAGCCAGTGGAGGAGACCTCTCCCCGCTTCTCCCTCCGACCCGCCGTGGTTCCGCACCTGTGTCTCTTCACCTCAGGGTATCGGCCCTACAGGCCATGCCCGCTTGACTCCAGGGGCTGAGTTCAGGCAACGTCCAGCAGGTGGTCGCCTGAAAGACTGGACCAGAGAGGCCCCTTAGGGCCGCCCGGGAACCCCGCTGCCTGGGCTCCAGGGTCTTGGATACGGGGGCGGAGCCAGGTCCCTTGTGACCCTATTTCAAGCCCAGTCATGCGGCCTCTATTTGAAGGTCTCTGCAACAATCTGCTCATAGAGCAAAGGGGTCTTCGGGTAATTATTTCTCTTATTCCTTGAAATATGTTTTGCAAGTTTAGATCTTCTTTTAATAATATAGTGATGAGGGGGATTCTTAAAAAAAAAAAAACAAAAAAACCCACATTATTTAGAAAACAATCTAATCCATGAGTGAAATGTCCAGTGTCTATACTCTCCTCCATGGGCGACGTGATAACCACCTTAATAAGAAGTGAACTACACCTGCTCTGAAGTAGGTCATGTCCCAGAACCAGTCAATGTTCCAAGTGTCGCGACTTCACACCTGTCCGTCCTTCTCCCATTTCCCAGATGGCCAGGGGCTCGTGCAGAGTTCAGCCCGGCCCCCACACCTGCCTGCCCCTCCTTGCTGCCATCAGCAGCTCAGGCCACCCGCCCTCGGGAGCCCTGGGTGCCCTCCCTCTGGGAAGCAGTCTTGAAAATAGAAAATTCTCCCATTTTTCTGATGGTCGAATGGAGATGATTCAACTTTACGAAACTCACCCACAAACCCAAAGCTGTAAATATGAAGGTCTGAAGTTTGATGAGCTTCTCAAAGGAAGGTCCTTTGTAATACCCTCATCAGCACCCTAGTACTAAATGATAATTTAAAAATAGCAAAATCCATCAGAAGTCATTTGAATTACATTTTTTCTAGTTTCCTCAACGTTTGGAAGGTATCAGCTTCCCGGGTAAGTGTCTTTCCAGCTTGCATAATCTAAAATTTCCATGTTTGTGTTTTCCATAAAGAATTTTTTAAAGTAACACTTCATAATATTAGACCTTATTTCCATTGAAGCAAACCCCACCGCAGACTTTCCATCACAGACCTTAATTTCAGTGCAACTTAAATGTTTGTTCCGATTTTTATCTGAAATGGTCACCTTTGTATAGCCCGAATTGCCTGTTTCCAGGCCTGGACAGGCACCAGGGTCCTCGCCCAGCGGACCTTGTCCAGAGCGAGCAGCGTTTCCCAGACCAGCCTGAGCTCGGGGGACCCTGGAGAACAGGCTGCCCACCAGGCACCGTTCTTCCTAAACCTGGAGGGTGTAGGCCGAGGGGGCCCGTATTGCCCTCACCGTCTGCCCTGACCCCCCGGGTTTGTCAGCTCCTGACCTCGTGGCCCCATCAGCCTGCCCTCTCCCAGCGCTCACTCACAGACCCAGTGGGCGTCAGGAGGCCGGAGGGCGAGGCTTTCCAAGGGTGGGGGTCAACCGGTGTAGAGCCCTAGGGTCGGGGGGAGGCAGCCGGCTGGAGTGCGCGCTCGGCCACAGCGGACATGTGTGCACAGGAGGCTGAGTCAAGGCCTGACCGCCGGCTGGAGCTGCTCCTGGCCTCCAAGGAGCCTGCGGTGTGAGCTGGAGGTGAGGAAGGTGGTGACAGGGCGGAGGTGAATGTCCACACCAGCAGTCGCAAAGCAGGAGACGGGCCAGCCGAAGAATTGCCTGGCGCAGGCCGGAGAGGTGGACACTCCCGAAACAGGACGGCCAGGAGCTGGGACGTCCACCTGGATTCTGATGGAACAGGATCGGCTGGTCACATTATATGGGCTTTTTCTAGGGCCTTCTTCTGATGGCACGAGGGGGGAACAGGCTGGCAGAAAAATGAACTGATGTTCAGCAAACAGTACTTTGTGTTTGTATGTTGTAATAGTCCAGAGCGAAGGGTCCTTTAAGACACAGTCGGCAGCGATTTTATCACTGAGGGTCCACGTTGCACATCAGCTCACTTGAAGGTGATCCTGCAGTCCCCTTGGTGGCACCACAGGGAGGCCGCGTGCTCTGGGGGCTCCGCACGTCCCCACAGGCCTGGCAGGGCCGCCCACGGGGGGTCGGTCCGCCTCGCCCTGACCCGGAAACGGAGAACCACCCTGCGTGCCAACACCGTTGGCCTCGGCAGAAGCCGTCTGGGACCGTGTCCCTAGCAGGACTTCCGCGATGACCAGGGTGTGAGCCGAGGCCCAGGGCCTTCTGAGTGACGGCTGGGCCTCGTCCCCGGCCCTGAGGAGGAGCCATCTCATCTCCGGTCACCGTGTTTCCAGTGCCGATGAGTCGCTGCCTTTGACTGTTGCTCTTTTGTCCTGAAATACTGTAGAAACCTATCAGAGCCGGCAGTCCAGGCAGGAGACGAAAGGTCTGGACGCCAGCAACAAGAGCAGTGTGACTGCGCCTGAACTGGGGTTTAGACCAAGCGGGGGTCTGCAGTCGGTCAAAGGTAGCATTCGATGAGGCAGGAGCCAAAGTCTGGGTGAGAAGCGCCCGGAAAACAGACAGCGAAGCTAAAGAGGCAGAGCGTGGAGGGCGGGGCCTGTGCAGGCCGGGGGCGGGACGGCTGCGCCAGGAGAGGCCTGGCGGGCAGGCTGAGGCTGCAGGCAAGCTGGGCCTGGCCTCTGGAACTCGGAGGGGCTGGAAGCGGCTGGGCGGCAGGATTAGATTCACAGGAGCCCCCGTGTTGCCAGAGCGGCACCTGGGCGTCCCCCCAGCACCGCCCCCGCCTCGCTGGGGACGCCCCACCTCTCCCCATCCCGCTGGCCTGGCCGCTTTGGTGTCTCTGCCCCGGAAACAAGGCGGCTCCACGGAGCAGAAGCTGCAGAGGGAGCGGCCACGGGACTCGGAAGGTCCTTACGGAAGCTGGGCGGGGACCCAGGGGGGAGACGCGGGCCCAGCGCACCCGTGTCGGAAGCCCAGAGCCTGGAGGCTGGACTTGGCTCCAGCTCATCTGGCCCACGTGAGTCAGGATACCTCCCAAGGCCTCGTTCTCCAGGGTGACTTCAGGTCCCCGTGGGTGCACAGCGCTAGTCCGTCCACGTCAAGGAGCAGAGCTGTATGCAGGTTGGGGGCCCCTTCACCTACCCCCATCTCACCCCCCAATCCCTCCTCCTTCTCTCTTCTGTTCTTTCTCCCTCCTTCCTCCTCAGGCCTCTTTCTAGGGCAGGAATGCATTCAAGCCGCTTTTTCCCCACAGGAAAGGGTCCCCTCTCCTTGGGGGGGATGGAAAACAAAGGGCGGTTACCGCGTGGCTCTTCTCCACCCGCATTTACTGGCGCCCACGTCGGCGGTGGAGCAGAAACAGGGAAGAATCTTCTGCACTGAGATCTCATCTATTCCAGCAGCCGTGTCTGGTCTGCACCTTGGCAGAGACCCTCCCCTGAAAGTAGATGGAAAGCCCGCCCCACCCCGTCCCCCGTCCGAGGTCTCAGAAAGGGCGCGAGAGGAGGTGCAGCAATTAACCACTCAGAAGAGCTGTCGGCCTCGCGCGCACACCCTCAGCCGCGTGATGCCTCCATGCGAAATTATATCTGACATTTAATTTAAATGCACGGAGCTTTCATTCAAAAGTGAAGCCGGCCGCGAGGCCGGGGTGCTGCCGGTGTGGATTTCTTTCTCTCCACCAGCTCTCCTCGCTGACCCGGCCTCACCTTCCCCGGCGCGTGCAGCTGTCTCTTTACTCTGGGCGCCCAGGGCTTCCCTGCGCCTGGCAGAGTGTCTCCGTTTGCAGTTTGTAGCCGAGAAAGAAGTCAGTTCTCCAGAGTGCTGCTGCGCGCGGTCCCCGCGCCATCAGTGGGCGTTTGGAAGGCTGTCTGCTCTGGCGCCTTCAGAATCAGGAGAGCTCCGGCTCGGGGGGGATTTACCCGGGGGATGGGGTACCTATCGGCGAGTTGTTTATTTGGGGAGTCTCCTTCCAGGATCCCTTTCCATGCAGACGTGAGACGTGGTCCGGAGCACTCCCGTCCAGCAGGACCAGCCGATGCCTGCACCCCCGATGCCTGCACCCCCCGAACCTCCCATGTCACGGGCAGACAGCATCTCTGCAGGTTGGCTCCTGCTTGGTCTGGTCGTCTCAGAACACTCGCGTTCTGGCTGCTTCTAAACCAGGCGACTGAGGACTCCGGCCCCCGGCAGATCCAAGCAGGTCCC
The DNA here is from genome assembly GCF_028021215.1 of Eschrichtius robustus. Classification (NCBI taxonomy): domain Eukaryota; kingdom Metazoa; phylum Chordata; class Mammalia; order Artiodactyla; family Eschrichtiidae; genus Eschrichtius; species Eschrichtius robustus. Next base: position 129,577,536 of record NC_090831.1, on the reverse strand, counting down.
TCTTAGGAGGCAGTGAGGCTCTTGGCCGGGAGCCAGGGGAGAGGCTGTGCTGGGAGCCAGAGGCGTTTGTTCAGCTGCCAGAACCTGTTTTCAGAAGAAATGGAGACGTACCCCAATCAATTCCAGATGAACTGGGGTGCGTTCCAGGGAAGGGGAGGGCCCCCCGGGGAGGCCCCCCCCGGCTCTCCTCCTCCCCTTGCCGTGCCGGAGCCCCCAGGGCGGGAGGAAAGAACAATCCGCAGCTGCGAGGTGCCCGCACCCTGAAGCTGGTCTCCTGAGGCAGGTCACCTGTTGGCGGCTGAGTGACGTCCCTCTTCGCGACCCCAGTGACGGCCTCGGGGGAGGAGGGGGGAGGGGGAGGACACTCTCTGAGGAGGCAGAAGCCCTTCTCAGTCATCCCCCAGCTCAGGGCTCAGCAGGCCCCCGGGGCGCTCTTAGCGTTGGATTGACAACCACTGGGGCCCCCAGCCCTGGAACGCGCGGGTCGCGGGCACCGTGGAGAAACCGAGACCACAGACGAATCAGCAACAGAGGCATTTGGCGGGGGGAGTGGGAGGCGCCTGGGCCTCCCGCACCTCTCTGGGCAGGTCCCATGGGCCACGTGGGGGAGGCCATCGTCTTACAACGGTGTTGGCACCTCCCCGGGAAGCAGGTGGTCTGCTTAGGTGGCCACAGCGAAACACCACGGCCTGGTGGCTTCCACGTCTGATGGGGGCCCCGGGCTTACAGGTGGCCTTTGCTGGGTGCAGCTCCCGGTGTCTCTCCTTGAAGGACACTCATCCCATCGGGCCAGGCCGCCCTCAAGGCCTCACTCGGCTGTAATTAGAGGCCTCGTCTCTGGGTCCAGCACGCTGGGGTCTGGGCTTCCACACGTGAACTTGGGGAGACATAAACCTTGGCCCGTAGCAGGTGCATCATGGACCCCCCAGCTGCTGGGAGGAGCCATCGTGCCTGCAGTTCAGGGTCTCTGCTCCTCTCGAGGCCCACGCCGGGTCCCTCTCCTCACAACACAGCAGCAGGGCCCTGACGCCCTGGTTACTCCCTCGTCGTCCCGTTCATGTCCCTCTGCCACCAGGGACGCGAAGCCCTTGTGCCGGCGCCCACACCCAGCTGGGGCGTCTGCTGTCGGTGAGCCCAGAGCAAGAGCGTCTCTTTAAGCAGTTAATAGATTTGCTGCATTCTGTAACCTTTTAGTGACACTGGAGTTCTACCTGCGACCCCTTGGGCCTTGCAGCCCGCAGACCCTCTCCGTGCGGGGAGCCTCCGTGCTGCACTTCCTCCCCCGAGTCCTGGGCAGAGTCTGGGGAGTCTGGGGTCCTCAGGGACCCATGGGCCTAGCGGTTTTCAGCGAGTTACCTGGTCGGGCACCACCTGAGCCACCGTGGAAGCCCAGCCCCACGCACCTTCGTTCACTGATACTCCGGCCCCCCAGGCTCACCCGTCGCTGGAGGGGCCCCTCCCTCACATCACAGCCAACCCCCCGCCCCAAGACAGGGACGGGCCCTGGCTGGAAACACGTGATTCCTCCGAGCCCCGGATCCTGGTCCCAGAGTCGTTGCAGACTTGGTGGGGGGGAGGGGGGAGGGTTTGAATGGTTCCTGGGGGCTCGTTTCCATCAGGTTAAAAGGGGGCCTTTCCTCTCGCCAGGGCAGGGCTTCTCACTGCCTCTCCGTCTCCGCCCCCCCAGCCAGGGGAGCAGCCGTTGGCGGCTTCGTGCGTAAAGATTGCTGATTTACGACCCCGCGGACCGGGGGTCAGGGTGGGCCGCCGGGCCCTGCTTGCCGCCCTGCGGGAGCAGGAACAGCAGGGCCCTCGCTGCCTGGGGAGCCCCCGAGGGCGCCCACAGAGACCCACGCCACCTCGCCTCCTCTGCCGGGCCATCCGTGCGGGGGAAACAAGGGGCGGGGGGACGCGAGCTCTGCCCGGCCACAGTCTGTCCCCTTCCCCAACCGTCCCTCCGCTCCGCGGGGAGAGAGCAGGTGTCTGGGGTCTGGAGGGCCAGCTTCATGGGAGAGATTCCTCTCCAAGCATATGAGCTACTGTGCCGACCTGGGGGTCCAGGGGCAGAAGCAGGCGGGGGTAGGCGGCCACCCTCGGGCCCGTCTCTTCCCTGCGCGACGCTAGACCACATGGCCCATGGTGCGTCCTCGGGGACGCGGGACAGCGCTCGATCCGGCCCCCTCACACATAGTGTCGGGGGGCCAGAAGCACGGGGGGTGCACGAGGGCCGTGTGGCCGGAGTAGGGGGGCGCTCAGCCCGGCCCCCCAGAAACCCTGGGAGGGAAAGGGGCCGTGCGACACAGTGAGGGGCTGGGAGCGAGCCCCAGACCATTCAGTCAGAGGCGTTTAGTCCGCTGGTCCTGCCTGCTTGTCCGAGTGAGGACAAAGGACTAACTTCCCAGCCCCGCCTGAGTCCGTGTAAACCGGCCTGGGGAGCTGCCTGCCGTGTTTCCTCTTTCCTGGGTGTTCTGAGGTGCTTCACACGTTCAAACGTGCAAAGAGCAGACTTTCATTGTTTTCTAAAGTTCGAAAGCAGACCCATCTCGTAGCTTAAATTGAGGCTGTAGACGGCTGCAGTATCATAGCTCTACTTATGTGTTAAATAAGAATTCGTTGTAATATTTCAATATTAAATGGGATCTGGGCATGTTTACAGAAGAACCATTTATTATCCCCAGAGTGGATCCCATTGTTGCCACGGCATCCACATAATGGCCCGGATGGTAAGAATGGGGGTCAGGTTCGCTAAAACACTAGACTGGGGACCCCAGTCACCTGCATTTAGGTGGATATTCCAATATCTTCCATTTCTTTGAATTCCAAACTCTTTAAATCCAAATCGGCATCTAGGAACGCTTTTCTGAGCACCCCCCCCCTCCGCCCCCGACCCTGGGATGTCCCACTCCATCCTCCGTCTCAATGCCCTCTGTCTGTCCCATCAGCCTGAACTGCCTCTCAGTCAGTCGTGTGTGCTCGTCCCTCCACCAGACTTCACTAACACGTGCAGTAAATATTTGTTGAATTAAGGACTCGGCACAAAAACAGAAAACAGAAAGTATCCAAACAGCATGAAATGTTAGCTCTCCCCCGCGGTCAGAGTTGCAGCCCAGAAAACAGCCAAACGGAGCTGGTGCCTGACTCGCCATCGAGTGGTCCTCTGGCTGCACGTGGACACACGGCGTGGCAGGAGCTCACGGTCCCCACTGGGGCCAGTGGGGGAGGCAGGCCAGCATCTCCTTAGCATCCGTGCCGGGGCCTTGCCGGGGCCTTGCCGGCACCTAACTCGGTCAGCCAGGAAATAGTCATCTCACCTAAGCGTGAGGAGGGTGGGTGATGCAAGCAGGGCAGTGTGAACCATCCCTCCCGGAGCCACTGGGCAGGTAGGAGGTACTGTTCTCAATCAGGCTCTGGGCTGGAGCCCCTCCGGAGGCAACACCTTCCCAGCAAAACAGAACGAGGAGGATATTTTAGTGGGCTGGCGTTTTTCATTTGCCCCCCACCAGGTGGCCGTGGGACCGCTCTGCTGGGCCGGGAACCCCACCATGTCGTGGGAAGAGTGAGGGGTTTCTAGAGCCACGGCTGAAGAATATGCTTTAATGGTTGTCTAGTGGCCTGTCTGGGGCTGAGTCCCTAACGGTGACCTGGTAGGTTTGTGTCTCACGCACCATGAGAACCTACCATCTCGGAGAAAATGTTAGACGAAGAAGTTTATAAGTTATAGTATACCTACTTCCAGGAAAAGGAGTTAAGGTAGCTCACCATTAAAAGAAAAGCGTGTCTATGTGTACAATATGGTTAAACTAAAGGGGTAGAAAGTCTGTGGAGGAAGGGGGCCTGTGGGCCAGCAGAAAAGCACCCTTAAAATACGTGTTTGAACAAACAGAGAGATAAGAAGTCAGTAAAGGAAACTGCGGCTGTACAAAGTGTAAGTGCGCGGGTGGGCCCAGTGGTCCAGCTCCACCTGGAACCTGCTGAGCCCTCACTTCTAGGCGGGAAAGGTGTTGGTGGGAATGATGTTGTCTGTGGCCGGAGGCCACCGGCGGGCGTCCCGCTCACCGGCAGGCATGCCCCTCACCGGCGGGCGTCCCCCTCACCGGCGGGCGTGCCCCTCACCGGCGGGCGTGCCCCTCACCGGCGGGCATCCCCCCGGAGCCACGTGTAGAGCCTGGGCGTGTATGTGAATGAGCTCAGACCTCGTGTCACCACTTCTGAGCCATCCAGCAACACCAGAGCACGTCCCACAAAAACCAACGCGGCGACTCTAGGGAAGAGTTGTTTGCACAGTGACTGAAATTGTCATCTTCCTTATCCAGTATCTGATTCAATGACAGCCTTGAGGGTTGGCACGTGGAGGAGAGCTCGGGGCTCTGAGTCGGCCCTGGGCTGCGAGGCCAGGGCCACTTCAGTGACCGCAGGCCGCAGAAGGGCTGTCACGACATCCAAATGCCCCCCGCAGCTTCTAGCCCCTCCTTGAGGCTTTTCACGGGAGCCCATCTTTCCTCCCCTGAGGAAAAAATAGGATGGGATGCAGGTGCTCTGGGGGTCATGTGAGGACCGCCCTCCTCGGGGTGAAGGACTCAGCGTGGATCCCTCCCCAGAGATGTCCGGGGCTCGGGAGGCGGATGTAGGAAGTCAGGGATGACCGGGGACAGGAGGCCAGGCCGCCGACGAACGTGCACACGTTTTGTAAATTTCCCTGGGGCAGGGCCAGGCAGCGTTACAGCCGCTGCTGCTTCTGTTTGCTTTGAGCTGCTGTGATTTCGGGAAAGGAAGCTTCAGACCCGGCTGAGAACCCAGGACTGGGCTCTAACCCTGGGCGCATCTCAGTCACGTGTGACCTCGGGCAAGTCGAGTCTCCCACTGGGCTTTGCTGCTGCTTCTCCACCGTATTTTACAAAGTGAGATGTGTCCCCATGTCACGGGGACTTGGGGACAAGAAGTGAACCCTTGTGCACAAAGTGCTCAGAGCTCCCTGGAATGAGGACACGGTCTAAGTTGGAGGCGCCGATAAAAAAAATAACCTAATGCAAAATTAACCTTAAATTCAGACATTGGGGGCCGTCCCTTTCCTCTGCTTCCCTCTCTCTGCTCTTAACTCCTTGCACCCTTCCTCCAAGCCGAAGTTGACCAGGGCCAGGGCAGACGTGTGGCTGAACGGTCCTCTTTTTGACTTGGGAACGTCTTAAAAATCTGGTTGCCTTCCCGCTTCGTGTAATTAAAATGACAGCACGAAACCATGAAACAAGCCTTGAAACGGCGCAGAGTTCTCATTGCTCCTGTGATGACGATGGCTTAGATGCTCACCGCATCAGATACCAGCTGATTGGGTCCTAAGCGTAAGCTGGGGCTGCCTCGTGGGAGGCGGCGCTGGTCACCCTGGAAACACCCCTGGCGGCTGCAGACAGAGCCCCGTCCACCACGCGCCGCTCTGCTTGTCCTCTTGTGTCGGACTCAGAGCAGGGGAGACGCTCCCCGGGGGCCCGAGGACTTCCACAGACCACGGAACCTCCGGGTGCCCCGGACCTGCTTCTGTGATGCGCAGGCTGGCAAACCTCGTGCCAGCAGCAGCCCTCAGCCCTGCCCCTGGTACCTCTCTTCTCTCCAGGTGGTTCGTCCGCCACGTTAGGGTCCACATGTGCTGACTGTGATGTCCGCCTTCCCAAGGCCCTGCGGGTGCCATCTGTGGTTGACGTGTGGGTCACTGGCTCGTGGTTAGCTGGCTATGACAGCCTTGTTCTAATCAGTGCAATAAACGATTAATAATAAATAGATTTTTAAAAGAAATACAGTACCAAGAGGGCTTAATATTGTTTAAAAGTGAAAGCACTCCTGACAAAATAAAATTTTTAAAGGACAGTCCAGACCAGTGAGGCCCTTTGGGGCCTCGTATATGAATGAGTCAGAGACATGGCCCTTGACAGCTGCCTCCCAGAAGGCACGTGTGAGCAGGGCCCCAGCCGAGGGCCGGGGGGTGCCCTGGGTGAAGAAGGGCTGGTGGCAGGGCCTTCTCCTTTCTGGCCTGTGGCCCTGAGCCATCTGGGCCGCCGAGAGCCTCCTGGAGCCCCCGTCACTGGCCTCAGACGCGGCCGCTCCCTGCCAGTGGGGGCACGTGTAGTTTAACACACGATGTCCTGGTTCACAGGCAGGTCTGCTCCAGACGTTCCAGCCGGCGATGCAAGACTCAGTGTATTTTGCCCTGGAAATCACGGGCAGCTCTTCAGCCAGGACACTGAGTGCGCCTAAAGACGAATGCCCAGGTCCCGTGCTTACCACACCGCCACGCAGGGAAACACAGGGTCCTTTCCGTCAGCTCTCACTTGGGACCGCGGAACCAGAATGGGAACGCCGACCCCGAGTGGGAGTCGAGGGGCCCTGGAACCTGCCCGCGGGGCTTCTGCTTCACAGGAGCCAGCGGCCCGGGGGGGCGCCCCCTAGAGCTGGAGCATCAGAGGGGCAGGGCGGCAGCTGCAGGCCCCCCACGCCCCCTCCGTGGGCAGGTGCCAGGGCGCACTCGCTCTGAGTGCAGGACACTGCCAGCCTCCAGGCTGTGGGGTAATCCTGCGGGGACCCCGGCCCGGCTGTAATCGGGAGAAGCCTTGCCAGGCTATCCAGCAAAGGGAAAATGTACCAAGATAAAAACTACGAGCCACTTAAGTGTGTGCTGAGGCTTCATGAAATACGTGTCAAATTAACTTTGTGATGAACATGTGGTGTGCGCACAGCTGGACCCAGGGCCTCAGCCCACTTGCGTTTGTCCACACACCTGTGTGACTGTCTGCTAGGCTTTCCCCTCACTGAGGGGATGTGTCACCCTGGGGGCTCCTGCAGCCTCCGGAAAGGGCAACCAAAGCCGAAGCAAATTTATTCTACCCTTTAAAAATGTCACCTCCCTGTTTCACCAGGACAGAGAGCAGCCTTTGTTTGTGGAGAGAAAGAGCTGCCCCTCGGCTCCGAGACCAGTTTGTGTCCAGCCTGGCATGGGTAGAATTATGTCCTTTTTGATTTTTTTCTCTCAAAGTGGAGGGAACTGCACATAAAGTAGGTGAGCAGCACACTGTACATGAAGCAGAGAACGGAAGATGTTGCAAAACGTGGTTCTGATGGTCCCAAGGAGATGCCAGACACTCTTTCACCCAAAGGTGGACGCTGCGTTCCTAGAGCTGCCCAATGCCCAGTGCACCCTTTGTCTGAGTCAGCTCGGGCTGCCGTGTAACAAATATCACAGACGTGTATTATCTCACGGTCCTGAGGCTGGAGGTCCCAGATCCAGGTGTGGGCTGGGTTGGTTTCTCCTGGGGCCTCTCTCCTTGACTTGCAGATGGCCACCTTCTCGCTTGTTCTCACGTGCTTGTCCCTCTGGGCACATGCAGAGAGAGGGGGAGATCTCTGGTGTATCTCTTCCTCTTCTTACAATGACCCCAGTCCTATCAGATCAGGACCCACCCTGGTCACCTCATTTAACCGTAATTACCTTCTTAAAGGCCTTATCTGTAAACACAACCACATTGGTGATCAACACGTGGATTTGGGGGACACAGTTCAGTCTGTAGCACCTTCTGAAACAGCAAGGCCAGAGCTACACCCTCAGTCCTGGGCGGGTTTAAGCCTGGAGCATGCGGGCCATCTAGCTGGTATCCCATCCCCTTGCAAGGGAAAGCGAAGGGAAGCCTGGAGTCAGTGAGATTTACCACCTAAGAGACCCTCCTGGCAGTGCAAGGGGCTCCCGACCCTGCAGACCCAGGCCATAGCCTGGTCTCCACCCATTTCTCCCACCTCTCAGGATCCAAGAGCAGGGGAGCGAGGCCATCTCGGACTCTCCCGGGAGACCCCTCCGGTGAGCTGTCTGAAGAATGGCCTCCTCGCCTCCCACTCTGAGCTGCCTGGGTGAACGCAGGACGTCCTCCTCCTGAGACAGCTTGATGAGTAGCTGGTCGTTGTCAATACCGTCCTGGACCCAAACATCTCCCAGAGCATGACGATCCACCTGTTCATTGGAAATTAACTCAGCAGATGCTCCTTGGACACAGAGGAACAAAGGGATCCTTCGTTCCCAGCACTTGCTGTGCGTCTTCCACGTAAAAGACATCAAGATGGGGCATCAGAACACACACTTCTGCCCTGAGAAGTTAAATCGTGTTCTGTAAATTCAAGTGTTATGAGGTCACTCGACCCCTTCATATTTCTTCAAAATATTTTTTTAACTAGACTCTCATGTATTTCATTTAGCAGCCCCAGCTGCTCCTTTGTTTTGAACTCCCCCATCACTTCCGAGGGGCAGACTCAAAGCCTCATTCTCGAAACCGGTCCACACGCGCTCTGTGCCTTGGGCTCCTGCTCAGGTGAGCGGGGGCCCAGGTAGGAGGCAGGTTGCCGGGAAAGGTGAATCCCCTCCGACCTCTCTGTTGCCCGGGGCGCTGGACAGATGGCACGGAGAGCCTGCCTGGGCCCCCACGGCCAAGGGGATGCTCTCACCCACCGACTCGGCCACCCGGTAGCCACAGCTCTGGGGGATTCTGGGCCAAACCCAGTCAAGGGCTTGTCCAGCTCGTCTGTCTGCCCATCCAGGTGCGGGGGTGAACGGCACTCAGCAAGAGGTTTCCTGTAATACGTGAAACTCGTGACTGTTCCACCGAGGCCACTTGAGAATGCCGCAAACAAGGCGCCCATCACAGGGTCAGAGGCTGCCAGCATCCCCCCACCCCGGGGGCCTCCCTGTGCACATGGCTCCGACCAAGGCCCACCGAGGTGGACGCACCTGAGACGCAGCGGTTCCCCCCTGCACCGTGTGTCAGAACCACGGCTGGTGGGCGGATACGACTCCCCACCGGGGCAGTAAGTGGCTGATCGCAGGGTCTCACACACTCACCTCCTAAGAGCAGCTGGAACGGCCGGGGTGGGGACGCCGGTGGGTCCCAGCTTGGCTCTGCCTCCGGCTGGCCAGCCCCACACCCTGCACCTCCAGCCGTGATGTGGGTGGGGCTGAGTGACTGGCAGGGGAGGCCCTGGTAGTTCCAGATTATCATGCCGGTTTCGCGGTATCATTTCAAAGCCAGATGAAACGGCCGTATCCCAGATGTAAGTATAGCCCTGGGACACTCAGTGAGACGGGAGCAGAGTTAAGAATAGAAAGCTGTTTACTCAGGGAGTGTTGGCTGAGTCACTGTTTAGTCATCGGGATGTTGTTAAAATACTTGTACGTCTCTGGGCCTGGAAGATGCTGAAAGGTCGTCTCTGCTGCAAACCTGAGGCGCCGAGATTCGCTATGAAGGGCACCCCTCTCCTTAAAGTACGCGTGTTACTGAAGCTGGTTATAAATCTCCTTTAAGGACTGTGTAGTGTTTTCCTGGAATAAACATTTACGGCGCGCTCCCTGTACATCCGCTGCCATGCCGAGTGCCGGGGACAAAAAGGAGGGTGACAGAGTCTCTGTGCCCGAGGACATCCCGCTAACTTACTCCTTCCTTCAGTGAGTTTTCACTGAGCATCTGTTACGCGCCAGACGCCGCCCCAGCAGCTGCGCAGCTCACAGTGTGGGTGAGTGGGCGCAGCCCGGTGCGGTCAGGCTGCCGTAGGCGGGGACCAGTGAGGTCAGGGCTGCACCCTTGAGGCACCACGCTGGGCGTGGTGGACCGGGCATCACCACGTCACCTGGACGGCTTCCAGGCCGAGGCGGTGCATGCACACAGGGACTTAGAGAAGCCCGGGACCCTCCGTAAAGGCGATGACCGCCTCTAGACCACATCTCAACCCCGCACGGGCACACCCTTCACCCTGGAGTGACCTCGGCACCTCAGGGAAGGTAAACAGGGTTGAAACCTCGGCAAGGGGATCACTGGAGAAGGCGGGGCCTTGGCTTCAGCGCTCTCGGCAGGGAACGGCCCCCAGGACACGGCTGGGGGCTCTGCCGGGCTCAGCGTGGCCCCGTCGCGTTTACCACGGGGTAAGTTCAGCTCCCCATCCCCGCTCCCCAGAAAAGGAGGCCTTCCAGACGGTCATCACACGTCACAGGAGTTGTTCTGAGCTTGGTTTGTAAGATGAGTGCAAACTGCTGTGGTGAGAGCACGGGTGACCCTGGGCCCGGGGTGAGGCGTCCACTGTGGCCGCAGCCCCTGGACCTCAGTGGTGGGTGTGGGAGAGAGGGCTGGGCTCAGGCCCTGAGGCTGCAGACTAGAACCCGGACCTGTGGGGCTCTGTTCGCTGCCTGCTTAGAATGCTGTGTGCACTGGGCATTCACTACACGGACAGGGCCTTTATTGGTTGTAATGTAAAAATAACTTCCCCAAATCTTCCAATAAAACTGACCTTCGAGGAAGAAGGACACGTTTACCTTGAAGCTCCGAACACCTTTGGGAGACAGGCAGGCTCTTTAACACGAGTCTTTTGTTTTCTCCTGAAAGAAAGACAGAGGGGGAGAGGCAGAGACAGAGAGGGAGAGCCCTGGGAACCTGCGCCCCTGCTCTCCCGGGGCACCCCCAGGGCACCTGGACCCGCCGTGGGGCTGGTCGGGCGCAGGGGCCCCGCACCCCGCTGTTCCAGCCCACAGGCTGAAGGCACCACGTCTGTTCTCAACCGTCAGAGTCCCAGGGCCAGCTCAGCGCCTGGCTTACAAGGTCACTGGGTGTAAAGGTCCCGTCTACTCTCGAACTTTCTGAGTCTGCCCTTTAAACCAACGGCAGTGTTTACACAAGTTTTAGCCGCGGAAACCTCTCTGCAAAAAGCAGCTGTCTAGGAATTCCAGTACACAACAGAGTTCATGGCGCAGCTGGGGCCCAGGCAGGCCTCCAGCCCCCGAGCCCTGGGCTAGTGTGCAAACTCCAGTCGCGGTTCTGGAAAACAGTGCGCTGGGCTCCCACGTGCACCTAAACGAATCTGCACCAAAAGATCAACATCTTCAATTTCTTCTTCCTTCAAATACGTGGAAATTTAAAAGTGGGCGGAGGGAAAAATACAATATGCTATATTATATTTAATGAAGCTTCTACCCCGTCAAAGTCATTAGTGACCTTCCACCTTTTATAGTCTCCTCCCTGTTTATTTTCATTTCCCAATGTTATCGCCTGGATTCCAGAGGCCAGGGAGCCGCCCAGAATCTGCCATCCGCACTCTGGGGCAGCCTCTGTGTGTAGCGCTCGAGCGTGAGGCTCAGACCTCATCACGCCCACCCCTGACAGACGGGACCTCTGCCAGGCTGGGCCCCCCTGGTCTCCTGGGAAAGTTCATGGGGGCAGAGCAGCGACCAAGGTGTCACCACTCCAGCCTTACTGGGAGGGAGGTCTGCAGGCTGGGATTGGGGGCTGTGGGGGTCCGGGCCAGGCTGGGGAACTCATCCCTTTTTGTTCCAATTTCATTAACCTCCTATAAGAAGCAGGTGAAAGCAATTTATACAAATCCTTTTTTCAATTGTGTAAGACTTTCCACCTTTTGATAACAGGCAGCCTGCCTGAGGGGGGAGCCGCAGACAGGCAAATTGTGAGACCAGTTTAAAATTTGAGCTCCCTTTTTTTCCCCCCCACTTCTTCAAAAGCTTCTCTGAGGATAAGATAAGAGTGTAATCCCTTAGTTTGGTACAAATGTTTTAAGACTTTGTGTTTCTAAAAATCCAATTTGAATTAGCCTTGAACTTTAAAGCTGTTTTGTCGGCTGAACCAAAAGACATCACGTGACACGTATAACGGACAGCATTGTACGCCTCCTTCCCCCCTCCTGACCCCCACCAGGACACGCCAGGAAAACCGTCCAGAGGCAAATGTCACAACTTCAGAAAGCTACAGTGCTTGTCTCTTTTCAACAAAGACTTTGCTGAGCTTCCCTCCCCGTGGCCTTGAGGAGTCTGACAGCGTAATAGCTGCCCCGCTCTCAGACACACCTGGGCCAACCTTGGCACCATCAGAAGGTCACCGGGCGCTGACAGGCTGGCACAGACCCTGTGCCCACTGCTCCTCACGTAGTCGGCTCTGCCCGTCCTTGGCTGGGCCCCTGGCAGGGCAGAGAGAGGGCGCCTCCACTCGGGGGCAGTAGCCGCCCATCACAGGACTTCACCCCAGGACACTCCCGGGGTGTCCACGGGGTCCCAGGCGCCACGCGGGAGCCTGTGTGAGCCTCAGACATGGACAGAGTGAGGCCCACGGGGCAGGACAAGGCCAGAGCTGGGCTGAGCGGAGGCCCCGGCACTGGCCGGAGGGTGGCCCACCGGGCGCAGGAGACACCCAGATACCCAGGAAGCAGCCCCGCAGCACAGGGGTCTGACCCAGGGGGTTCGCTGCACTGGAGGTGGGCAGAGGCCGGGCAGCGGGTCTGCCACAAGGGCCTCCCAGCTCACCACCCCCAGCTTCACTCATGTTCATGGGCCTCTCAAGACTTTGCCAGGAGTGTATCATCCCTAGAAGCTCTGTAGGTTAGATTTTTTTCCCACTATTACATCCTTTTTTTTTAAGTTGCGATAAAATATACATAACCTAAAATTTACCATTTTCAGCTACAGCTCAGTGGCATCAAGTACATTCATGTTGTTGGGCAGCCATTGCCACCATCACATCCAGAATTCTTCATTTTACAAAACTGAAACTCTGTCCCCATTAAACACTGACTCCCTGCCCCCGGTCCCCTTTCTCCTTTCTGTCTCTGAGGACCTCATATGAGTAGAAAGAATCATGCAATATTTGTCCTCTTGGGACTGGCTCATTTCACTGAGCATAATGTCCTCAAGGTTCATCCACAGTGTAGCAGGTGACAGAATTTCCTTCCTTTTTAAGGCTGAATCGTATTCCATTGTCTGTATGTACCACATTTTGTTTATCCATCATCTGTAGATGGACCCTTGAGCTGCTTCCGTCTTTCGGTTATCGTGGATAATGCTGCTGTGAACATGGGTGTACTAGGGTCTGTTTGGGTCCCTGTTTTCAGTTATTTTCAGTATATAGTGAGAGGTGGAATCGCTAGATGGTATGGTAATCCTACGTTTAACTTTTTGAAGAATCACCAAGCTGTTTTCCATAGTGGCTGCACCAGTTTACATTCCCATCAGCAGTGTATGAAGATTCTAATTTCTCCACATTCTCCCCAAACTTTATTATTTTCTGTTTTATTTTATAGTAGCCATTCTGATGGGTGTGAGGTGGAGTCCCCGTGTGACTTTGACTTGCATTTTCCTGATGACTGCCAACAGCAGAGCATCTTTGTATGTGCTTATTGGCCATTTGTGTACCTTTCAACTCTGTCTATTTTTGAACTGGGTTGTTTAGTTTTTTGGTAGTCGAGTTGTAGGAGTTCTTTATTCTGGATATTAATCCCCTATTAGATGTGTGATTTGCAATTATTTTTACTTATTCTGTGGGGTGTCTTTTCACTCTCTCAATGGCATCCTTTGATGCACAAAAGTTTTTAAGTTTGATGAAGTCATATTTATCTATTTTTTCCTTTGGTTGCCTGTGCTTTTGGTGTCATATGCAAGAAATCATGACCAAATCCAATGTTATGAAGATTTTCCCCCGTGTTTTCTTCTAACGGTCTTGTAGTTTTTCCTCTTACCTTTAGGTATTTGATCCATTTTGAGTTAATTGTTGTATCGGGTGTGAGGTGAGGGTCCAGCTTGGCTCTTTTGCATGTGGGTGTCCAGTTTTCCCGACACAGTTTCTTGAGAAGACTATCCTTCCCCTCAAAGGTGTTTTAAAAGTCAGTTTGTTTCTGTATACTATATGGAAAAAAACAGGTAATTTTTAAGTAAAAGAGTTTTATTTCTGGTTGGTATATTTTTTAAAAACGATATTATAAAATTAATTTAATATTATCTTACAAATATTGATAATATATAAAGCTGAATTTTGACTGCCCTGCCTAACACATGTCGCATGCTATTCAATTGGCTTTAAATTAATTATGTAAGAAAAAGTATAATTCATGAAAAGTCAACTTGACAATAATATATCATGTTTAGTTTTGGAACCGAATACATATTAAAATGTAAATTGAAATTTAACTAGGTGTTATGACTCCAATAATAGACAAAAAATGTTTTAATGACCTGATGTTTGAAAATTCTTTCTTTTTCAATTAAAAAATAGTATATTTTTAAGCAAATAAACACATTTCAGTTGTGGGTGTCCAGGTTGGACATAGTCGCCTGGAGTTTCAGCTCTGAGCGTGTCCCAGGAGTGCAGGGGCCATGACGGGGGGAGGGGCCTTGGGAGCCGGCGCCACCAGCGGGCGACTCGCAGATGCGCTTGGAGCCCATCTTTCCAGGTCCTGCCTGCCGCCAGTTCTGCATCCTGGGAGCCGACTTCACTGCCTGCCCCTCAGTAGAAAAGCGGAAAGTTTAGAGCTTGTAAGTGTGTGAACCTTCCACGCTGGCCGGCAGCGTAAAGGCCGAGATGGGCCGTCTGAGGGAAGAAGCTCTGGGGGAGGACGGTGTCTGAAGGGGACGGAGCCGGTGGGCCAGGCAGGAACACGGGAGGGACAAAGGGGTCTGGGAATGAAAGCAGCAGGACGGGACGACGGGCTGGATGTGGGTTAGGAAAGCAGAGGTCAAGGTGCTGGTTTGGGACTCATGCCACTGACCGTGTGGGGCTGAGCAGGGGGCACCTGAGCCGTGTGAGGACGGGCCTGGGACGCCGGGGGAGATGACCGGCCAGCCCGGCCGGAGGCTGGAACCGGAGAGTGAACTTGGGGCGCTCAGGTGCTGGAAGCCAGGGACAGAGACCAGGGGGGCTGTCCGCTAACAGGGGCTCCCAGTCGAGGCACAGCGCCGTGGTCCCCTCCCCAGCGCCTAACTTTCAGCTTGATCCAGTGACTCGTCCTTGAGAGAGGGTCTCTGAGCCCCGCCTCACAGACCAGCAGGGTCTCTGCAGAGCTCGAGGAAGCACTCCCTGCAGCGTAGACAGAGTGTGACCCGCGTCTGGCGACGTGTTTGACAGGTGGGGACAAGGGCGGCGTGTGTGTTTGCGGCCAGTGCCTTGATCCCGCGGCTGTTCCCCAAGCATCTTCCAGGGGCCTTTCAAGTTGGTGAAGCTGGTCCAGCCCACGTCACACCCGCTAGACCAAAGCAGAGGAGCCCCTGCTGCGTTTCCGCTCATGCCGCCAGACCCGTCCCTCCACAAGGCCGCGTCCTGAGCCCCCAGACACCCGTGGCCACGGGCACTTGCACACAGCCTCTCCCTGACGCCCCAGGAGGTGAGGGACGCCTTCCTGCTGAGGACCCGGCTGACGAGTGGCTCCTGAGCTCACAGGGCACAGCCCGTGCCTCGTCACAGCCTTGCTCGAGGACCCCGGGCTGCCAGACCCGGACGGGGTCACCCTTGGGGGGTGCCTGCTGTCCCTGGCACCTCACATCTCTCGACCTCACTAACCTTGCTCGCCCCCCGAACTTCTGCAATAAAGGGGGTTTGTGTGCCACAGGGGGGATGGCGGGGGTGGCCGCAGGCCGGGTCCTCCAGAGCCCTCGGGCCCCAGAGCAGGACAGCGCCACCCCCTCGGCTGGAGGAGAGTGGGGGACAAGGCTCACCCCGCGGGCGGCCGGCCCCCTGCCCGGGGGTCTCCCCGCAGTTCTGGGCCGCGGGGCCGAGCTTTTCCGCGCGTGTGTGGACCTGACGGGAGCGAGGGCGACCTCCCTGCAGACATGGGGTTCGGGGTGCCAGTGGAGACCAGCCCACGGAGGGGCCCTGATACAGTGGGGGCCTGTGATGAGAGCCCCTGACGCGGGCCGGCCTCTCGGAAGACGCCAGAGGGGCCTCGGGAGGGCGGGGTCGCCACCTGCCCCACGGCTGCCCCCGGAGATGCGCGTTTTGGGCGGTCCAGCGACCTTTGACCTGCATATTTGGGGAGGCCAGAAAACGTGCATGTTACTTGGACAGGAAAACGCGTCTGTCTCCATCTAACCTGAGGGTAGTGACCGCTGCAGTCACAGACACCGGGGCAGGTGAGGAGGGCTTTCTGCCCGGGCTGCGTGCCCGTCTCGGGTCCCCACTCGGGGGTCAGCGCGGCCTCGGCCTGGAGCTGGGCAGCTTACAGACGAAGGGACAGGGGAAGAGGGGACTAGCCCAAGAAGCACGGGTCACCTGTGCTCGCATTTCGGGGCGGGGAGGACAGCCCACCAAGTCCCTCTAGGAGACCCCGAGGGTGAGACAGGCCGCACGTCCACTGACGAATAGGAGGAAACCAGCACGTGAGGCCGAGAGGGACAGGCCCAGACTCATGGGACAGTGCGGGATGGCCCCGGTCCCTGGGCCTCTGCTCCGTGAACCTTGCCCTCGCCTGTGACGCGGCCCCGGGGAGGGTGGCATTGACGGGGGGACCAGGACCCCACGTGGACAGCTGAGTCCCTGGGGCCTCAGGGCAGAATCCCTGGCACATCGTCCCGAGAAGCTGAGGCTCAGGCACCTTCAACCCACGTTCTCTCAACCTGGGGGTCACACTGGGTCTCTTGTTCTTGAGGGTCACATTGGGTCCCACCTGTAAAAATCATACACCATGATTCATGAGTCAACGTTCTGAAAAAATGTCCAAATGAATATTTCCTGGTTTTGGTCATTCTTTCTTACTTTAGTTTTCTTCTGTGGGCTTTTCAAACCAAGGAAACTTCTGGGGGTCGGGGGGAGGTTACATATTAAAAGGTTTAAATTTTATTTATTTATTTATTTATTTTTATTTATTTATTTATTTTTGGCTGCATTGGGTCTTCATTGCTGCGCACAGGCTTTCTCTAGTTGCGGCGAGCAGGGGCTACTCTTCATTGCGGTGCACGGGCTTCTCATTGCTGTGGCTTCTCTTGTTGCGGAGCACGGGCTCTAGGTGCGCAGGCTTCAGTAGTTGTGGCGCACGGGCTTAGTTGCTCCGCGGCATGTGGGGTCTTCCCGGACCAGGGCTCAAACCCGTGTCTCCTGCATTGGCAGGTGGTTCTCAACCACTGTGCCACCAGGGAAGCCCCGGTTTAAATTTTAAATAACTAAATAAACCATTTTCATTTAGGAATTCCAGCACTAAACCACTTTAAGAATTTCAGTTGACTATTACTGTGGATTTTCAGCTGGCTGTACGCATCACAAAATTACTCAATAAATAGGCACGTGCTAGAGAGATTTTTTTTTCTCTGCCTGTATCTTTATCCCGGAGCTGCTGTAACAAAGTGCCACAAACTGGGTGACTTAAAAAAACAGAGATCGATTCTCTTCCAGTACTGGAGGCTAAGTTTGCAATCAAGGTGTCAGCAGGGCCAGGCTCTCTGAAAGCTCTAGAAGGTGATCATATGGGGTTTGTTGTTTGTTTTGTGGTGAGAAGGCTTCAGATCTACTCTCTTGGCAAATTTCAAGTATTTAATACAGTATTATTAACTATACCATGCTGTACATTAGATCCTCAGACCTTAATCACTTATAACTAAACTTTGTACCTATTGACAGGCAGCTCCCATTTCCCCACCCATACCCTCAACAACCATTCTACTCTCTGTTTCTGTGAGTTTGATTTTTTTTTGATTCCACATATAAAAGCAATCATACGGTATTTGTCTTTGTCTGATTTATTTCACTTAACCATAATGCCCTCAAAGTCTATCTGTGTTGTTGCAAATGGCATTATCTCATTCTTTTTTATGGCTGAGTAGTATTCCATTGTATATACGTACCACATCTTCTTTTTCCATTCATCTGTTGATGGACACGTAGGTTGTTTCCATGTCTTGGCTATTGTAAATAGTGCTGCTGTGAACATTGGGGTGCATGTGTCTTTTCGAATTAGTGTTTTTGTTTTCTTCAGATATATGCCCAGGAGTGGGATTGCTGGATCCTATGGTGGCTCTATTTTTACTTTCTTGAGGAACCTCCACGCTGTTCTCCATAGAGGCTGCACCAATTTACATTCCCTCCAACAGTACAGGAGGGTTCCCTTTTCTCCACATCTTCACCAACACTTGGTATTTGTTGTCTTTTTGATGGCAGTCGTTCTGACAAACGTGAGGTGATATCTCATTGTGATTTTGATTTGCATTTCCCTGATGATTAGTGATGTTGAGCAACTTTTCATGTGCCTGTTGGCCATCTGTATGTCTCCTTTGGAGAAATGTCTGTTCAGAAGGCTCCTTCCTTGTCTCTCTAGTTTTAGGTGCTTCTGGCCACCCGTGGTGCTCCCTGGCCTGACAATGCATCACTCCCATCTCACCTCCATCAACACTTGGTGCTCTCCCTGTGTGTCTGACCTTCTTCTTATAAGGACACCAGTCATATTGAACTAGGGGCCACCCTTTGACTTGATCCTAAGTACATGTGCAACAATCTTGTTTCCAAAAAGTTTACAGTCTAAAGTGCTGGCATGTCTTGGTCCATCCAGGCTGCTGTAACAAGAAAAATAGACTAAGTGGTTGAAACATCAAACATTTATTTCCTACAATTCTGAAGGCCAGAAGTCTGAGACAAAGTTGCCAGCAGATTCGGTGTCTGGTGAGGGCCAGCTTCCTGGTTCATAGACGGCCGTCTTCTCGCTGTGTCCTCACGTGGAGGAAGAAATGAGACAACTCTCTGGGGTCTCTTCCAAGGGCACTGACCCCGTCACAAGGGCTCCACCCTCCTGACCTAAACACCTCCCAAAGGCACCACCTCCGAATACAATCACACTGGGGGTTAGGATTTCAACAGATGAATTTTGGGGGTGATACAAACTCAGTCCATAACTTGGGAGTTGGGACTTCAGCATTTCTTTCTGGAGATGACGCAGTTGAACCCATAACACTACCTGAGGGTGCTGTTTACTTTTGCATGAGAGAGAGACCTTCACTCATGTATTCTGATAGTTCTGTATTGTTCTCAGATGGGCGGGAAAGGCAGGTCCCAGCCGCTCACCAGTGCTGTCCTCCCACAACCCGAACCTCACTCTGGACCCAAGGAGACCCCTCTGGGTAAGAGCCAAGGATGCAGGCAGGGTGGGCTGCCTGGCCTGCTAGACAGTGACCACGTCTGGAACCGGCCACTTTGGGAATGGCCCCTGCGGTACCGGGTGGCTGATGAGAAATCAGTCCTATAAATGAATATCTGACCCCCAGCCAAACGCATTGTTCTCTCCTCTAAGATCCAAAAGAGTCTGTCAGTAGTTTACCTGTTATAGCATTTATCACGTGTTCCACGTGTCGGGGTCATTTATGTTGACGGCAGTCTACCTACCTCCCTGGGTGAAAAGACCCTCAGAAAGAGAACTACGTCTCTCTTGTGTTTATGGCCCTCGCGGCACGATGGAGCGCCTTGCACTTACAAGGACTCAAAAATTCTTGATGAACAGACACTAATGGATTAGTTAGCTAATGTGCGACCTTCTCGGTAATAGGTCTAACGTATCTCTTGGTCCAGTTAGACTGCAGATTAACGAAGCCTCTGAGAAATGGGGGAATAAATGGGGGATTCCAGAAGACAAGATATTGCAGAAGGTTTTCTTGGGCGAGACGGTTCTGTAGCAGCCTCCCAGCCTCCCTGCCTCCCTGCCCACACCGCCAACACGCGAAGCCCGTCAGCGGGGGAATTTGGAGGAAGTTGACTCACATGTCATCATGCACTAACACCACAGTGTGTTTGCCTCTCAAAATAGAGGAGGGGTTCATGCCTGAGGTCCTGCCGCTGTCCAGTATGACAGAAGAGGGACAAAAATAGAGAATAAGCCTCAATACTTGATGAGTATCCTGAATTCTCATTCTGAAAAAATTCTCGTTAACCCTCCAAAAATTTTTCTTCCGTCGACCTGCTCAGACCGTCAACCTCCTCTTTGCGTGGCCCGTCCCGTGGTCTCGCCCCCGCTACCTTAGGGGAAGCTTGTTCCTGCGGCTTCCAGGCCAGTCAGTGTGGTCTGGGTTCTGCCTCTGTTTCTCTGAAGCTCCTAAACGCTGAGAAGCAGACAGGAAGGGGGAAGTGGTCCCACATCCCAAGAGAAGGGGCCTGTAGGCCCCAGCGTAGTTGCCGGGGGTCGGTCAGGACTGAAGAATATGGGGAAGCACCTCTTTGGGGCCCAGGAAGAGAGTGGCCAACGCTTTCCTTCCACTCCACAGGGGCTCTGGGGTCCCCTGGAGAGCCTGACCCCCTAGCTGGAGTGGAGACTGGGGGGACACAGGCTTACAGAGAACTGGACTGAAAACCCGGAACCCTGACTGCCGGTGGGCAAGGAGGCAGGGGGCTCCCATGACCTCAGGGGGCCCAGGACCCAGGTCAGGATGGTTTCTGCTCGGGGGAGCAACTCCGTCAGAAAGAACTGGGGACTCTGGTTTGGGCTGCAGAGCCGTGTGGGCGGGGCAGTCGTGGGCAGCCAGGCCGGGGGAGAGGCACCATGTACGCATGTTGGGGATACCTCCTTGGGACCCCTGAGGGTCGGGACATCCTGCAGGAGGGCGAGGCCCAGAGAGCACCCCCCAGCGGGTCGGAGGCCAGGACAAGAAGGAGAGGTGCCTGCCTGCAGGAGGAAGGAAGCCGGAAGCTCAGGTGGGTGTGGAGGCCTGAGTGCACAGAGATCACACGTCGGGGGCCGCCGGCCAGACTACGAAAGGACAGACCGCTTTGCACCGTCCCCGAGCACCGCAACGGTTGTGTACCACCCAGGAGTCACCCGGAGCAGAGAAACAGAACCTGCGGGGAGGCCCCGGCGCCGCAGATGAAAGCTCTCGCCCTGTGCAGTGCCTCGAGTGACCGTGTGCTTCTAGCCGGGTCTGTACCCATCTCTCAGGGAAGGTCAGCGCGGGAAGACGCCCTCAGAATCCCCGTTGTATGTAGCACACGTAAAGGCAGGGACGATGAGTTGTTTTTAAAAATAGCCTCCCTTTCTACAAGTGATTATTTGTAGAATTAGCTGATAGTTCAAAAACGCTGCATTCATTGGACACGTTCATTCAGATTATTCTGATTTTATCATTCTTCCCAAATCCCATATTTATTGCAGATTCGTTTATTCTTCTGCCGCCTCCCTCTGTGTGGTGGGGAGAGATTACAAAAGGTCATTTATAAGAGGTTAGAAAAGAGCAGTCACTCCACAAGAGTCAGGCAGAGCAGCCTCTCGCCCGAGGTGAGGCGTGGATTTGGGGGAGGCATGTGGGGTCCTGGTGGCCGCCAGTGGGAGACAGAAGTGGGTGGCATGTGTGTCATGGCCGCTGACGAATGGCTTCGCGTCAGCACCTTAAAGCCACGTGCGGTGCTTTGGCACCTGGCGGCTCCGAGCGGGCCACGCAGGCGTCACAGCGAGACATACGGGTGAGGCTGAGTGGACGGGCCACACCCACTGGGAGGCCGGGCTGCGCTGTCCACGGGAAGTGACCGGGGTCCTCCAGGGGCTGAGCGGAGAGGTCCAGGTGATCGTCCCCGCGGACACGCACGGGCCGAGGACCCGGAACAGGCAGCCTCCTGCGCGGCGTCCCCCAAGACGGTGATGTCAGGCCGCGGGTGCAGGTCCAGCGCGGCCGTGAGGCCAGGACGGGGTGCGGGCTGTGCCAGCGCTGGTGACTGGGCCTTCCCGCGTCCACGCAGAGCAGCTGAGCACTGCGGGCAGGTGACACTGACCGGCCAGCCGGCTGTGCTCGCAGACACACACGGGCATCACTTCTGCCGACACCGAGAAGGCCCTGATCTCCAGTCCACTGGAAGCGTGGCACTTACACGTGGGCGGTGTGGCCAATGTGTCCCTCCATCGACTGCTTTCTTGTATGGGACCTCGGGGTCCCCCGACGGGGTCTCTGCCGGTCACCCCAGCCCGTGGGCTCTGCCTTTGCCAGGGCTGTTGAGTCCCCACAGGCTCCTGGGGCTGTGGTCTTCATCCCTTGTTCTGGGGGCAGTTGGTGTCTCAGATAGGTTTGGTTGAACAAAGAAGCTTAGCTCGTCTGAGATTTCACCCCGGAGTTCTCCAAGCCAGGTCCTCCCGTGTCGCTACATGTCACTCGCTGCTTCGCCTGCGGGGTCCTTACCCTCTTGGGGTGTGAGCACGGCCACCTCGGTCCTGGAGGCTGGCCTCTTCCTGCCTCGGCAGGAGCCGCCGGGAAGGTGGGAGCCCCCCAGACGGCAGGGCCACGTGCTCCAAGCCCGCGCGCCCCTCGGCGTTGCGGCTCCTGGCGGATTTGCCGGGAGTCGCTGTCGTCAGCACCCGGGGCCGATGGTTCCCGGAGCGGCTGAGAGTCAGCGTAGTCGAGAGGAAGGACCTGATACCAAGGCAGGGCCTGTACCGTAACTGCTGGTCCCTGTTCAGGTCACAGCTGGGGTCAGCAGAACTCGGAACCAACTAGAAGAAGGCCGTGCGCCGTGCAGAACCCGTGGGACCCGGCCCACTCCTCGGACCTACGCCAGCAGCCTTAGGTCTGTGCTCCCCGCACACCCTGCCCCTTCTCCTGTCCTGCTTCCTTCGGGCCCTTTGCAGGAGGAGAACACGTGTCCGAAGGACCTGGTGGCTGGGACCCACGCACAGACCCCAGGCTGCCCCATCCTCGCCAGGCTCCAGGCCCTGACCCACCCCGGCGCCCACATGGGCGTCCACTGTCCCCGAGGCAGTCCCGTCACGGACCCACCACCCGGCCTCTGGCTTCACAGTGTGCGTCTCCCAACCTGCGGGGAGACAGCTCTTGGCAAAGACCATCGTGAGCAGGTTCACTCATCAGGACAAAGGTGGCACAAAAGGCCCCAGATGCAGATATGGAAGCAGGAGGCGTAGTGTTTCCAGGAGAAGCTCGCCAGGCTGGGTGACGTGTTTCCCTGGGAAGCGGGTTCCGTGCTGTCGCCCATCTGAGTGCTCCCGTGAGAGCCCACGCTGGCTTTCCTAGGGCTTCAGGATGTTGATTTTCTGAGGAAGAAAATAGTTTGAACGTTGTACTCAATAGCAATTATGTACCACAGTTTCTAAATTCATGATTTTTTTCCACTTATTTTAAGCCTTGTTGGGTGTCCTTCTCACGTCCCCAAGCCTGCATCATGCCTACAGCTGGTTCTCCCTGCGGAAGGGGTCACCTCTCTCTCGGGACCCCCAGCGAGGTTTCCCGGGGTGGTCACAGCCCGCCCTGCGGGAAAGAGGAGGGACCACTCTGATCATCCCGGCCTGAGTCGTGAGGCCAGCCTGAGCCAACAATCAATGAAAATACACCCACGTCTAACCGACCTACTACACTGGTAGCGACAGTAACTAACCTGGCATCTGTAGGGTCTCCGTCAGACTCAGTCACGAACGTAAGTTTTAAAAGTAATCTGACTTAAGTTTCCATAGCGTTAAATGTCACTCGGGAAATCACACAAGCAGTCGAGCTCACCTACGACCAACCACCACCTTCTGGTCAAGGATGAAACCAGAAGGAAGGGATGCCTTCGTGCCGACTGGTACTTGCACACTTCAGACTGTGGCGCTTTATCACTTCCTTTGTTTAAGACTAATCACCAAATCTGTAGCTGGGGGCGAGAATGCGTCTTAACAGTGATCAGAGCTTGGCCGCTTCCACGTCGTTGCGGCTCCTTCACTAGGTGGACGGAGCCCACGCGGCCTGGGTGATTCGCTCCGTCCTGGGTCTAAGTCTCGCCAAGTGAATCCTGTCTCAGGAGCTGGGTTGGGGCCCGTGTCACCCATGACAGAGCAGCAGAGAGCAGGGGGGCGGCAGATGGCAGAGTCAGGCGGGCGTTCGCCCAGGGTTAAGGGCAGGTACGGGGCACACCCGCCAATGCGCTCACTGTGATCCTGTAAAACTCTAGACCCGTCACTGAACAGGTGGCTCCCAGCACTCCAGGGTGGGTGTCGGGGTTGCTGGCCTCTTCCTTGAGGCTGTGACTCCCTGCGGGGGTCAAGGAACTGCTGCTGACCAAGAATATGGATTCTGGGGATTTCTTTTTTCTTTTTTCTTTACAGAATCTCCAAAAGCAAAGACAGAGCAGTAGAACGATAGCGCCAAACCAGCCTATTCTGACAGGTGATTAATTAAATAACAACCAATGAAGAAAGCTAGACTCTCTAGAGGGGGCCCCCGATATCAGGCCATGGGGTGTATCACCTGAGTTCTGTTCTGTTCAATATCTTTGTCAGGGACTTAGTTAAGGACGTCTAATTGGATTTAGTAAAGGTTCGAATGGTTCGGGCTAGGAGGGCAGTAGGAACAGAGAAGGTGGGATGAAAGTCCGTCTCACGCTGGAATTCTAAGGTGAGGACCCGCCCACCCCGAGTGCACAGGTCAGCAAGAAGGACCGTGGGATTCCGCAGCTCCCCGAGGCCACCGCACCGGTTACCCACACCAGAGGACGCACACTGGCCCCGCGGCTGATGCTATACCCACACGTGTGTTTTGCGTGCCCGGCTGTCAGTCTCCAGGGCTGCAGCAACGGCACCACAAACCACAGCCCCAAACAAGAGAAGGGTACTGTCTCGTGGTCTCGGGCCAGAGCCTAAACCAAGAGCGCACAGGCAGTGCACTCGGGGAGCCTCCCTGCCTCTGCCGGCCCTGGGGGCTCCCGGCTTGCAGCTGCCTCCGACCCCCTGTGCTTCCCCATTGCCTGCTCTCTGCGTGCGTCTGCGTCCAAACTCCGCTTCTTATAAGGACACCACCCACCTGGAGCAGGGCCACCCTAATGACCTCACTTGATCGCCTCCACGAACACCCTGTCTCCAAACAAAGTCACATTCTGAGGTCCCGAGGGTGAGGACTTCAGCACGTGAATTTGGGGGACACAGTTTGGCCCATAACAGCCCACTTAGTGTTTTCAAAATTGAGAAATTTTACTTAGATAGTTCAGAAGTCTGACTTTTACCACCAGGCCCACCTTCCCTCCCGGCACGTCTGCTGAGCAGGGTCGGGGGTTGGGGGATTCGCAGGGGCTCTGCCTCGAGGCTCTGCCTCGTCTTGCTGCTACACTGGCCTCTCCACCTGCAGGGCCGGCTCGGCCCCCAAGAACGTGGCGGTCACAGCCCCCGATTTCCACCGCGCCATGCCCCAGGAGGCCTTTAGGTATCTCTTCAAAGGAATATGTGCGCTGAAATAATGATGAAATTAAAAAAGAAGTAGAGAGAGAAACATGCTAGCACACCCTGAACATCCTGGGGCAGAACTGCAGTGTCCTGCGGAGGGGTCCACGGCCCCGGGACTCGCTAGCCTGGCCGCCCCCGAGGGGCCCTCAGTTCTCGGCTCTGCCTTCAAGCGGCCGCGTGAGAGTCAGGAGAACCAGAGGGAACGGACTGGAAGGGATTGCACGGCCGGGGGCAGAGGGAAGGGCGGGAGGAAGGGGATGGGTTAGCGCCTTCTGGTCATGGCCTGGCAGCATGACAGCTGCTCCGGACGACAGGAGCGTCACAGCGTGTGGACTAAGAGCCTTATTTCAGCCGCAGGTACAGGCTTCCTGGCATCAGGGCCACTCCACCGAGCCGGCTGCCTCGGGACAACCCTCCCCGGATGTGGTGAGGCGAGGGGCCCGGCCACAAGGGGAGGGCCACGCCGATGGGGCTCTTTCCTAGGTGACAGGGCTCAGAGGGGCCGTGAGGTCATGGGGAGGGGGGCCTGGGAGACCTGGGGTGACGGGCACGGGATGGCACAGCGCCGACCAAGCCCCGAGTCCGCTGTTCCATGACACGGGGCTCTCGACTGTGACACCAGGACACTCAGGTGCCTCCCGCACGGTGGGGCGTCCTGCTGTGTCCTTGCCTCCGCCCAGCAGGTGCCAGGAGCACCTCCCCTCCCGCTGTGCAGCCAAAGCTGTCCCCACAGGTGGTGGAAGCCCCCCGGATGGTGGGGGGGGGGGTAAATCACACACACGAGCACACACGTGCACACACGCGCACACACGCACACGAGACCCGCTGCTCTGCCTGTGCGGGGCCGCAAGGACCCGGCCCTCCCACATGAGTCCAGCACTGGGTCCCGGGCCAGTGGACTCGGGGATGTCAGGGTCAGGCTGGGCCGTGTTCAGACCCCAAGCCCCGCCGGCGACGTGGCCTCACACAGGGTCTCCGTCCTGATGCACCTGCCTCTCATCGGGTTGGAGACAGAAACGGAAAGTGCAGAGCACTGTCGCTGCTCGGTTGTGTCCAAGACAACTGGGTATTTTTCTCACCCAAGAGAAATGCTGAAGAAATCGTCAGTGCACAGCATTGACAGGAGGAGAAGCCTAGTAGGATAAAAACACGCCCAGTCTCATCTTCCAGGGGACGTGGGTGACCAGGATTTACTCCTTATGGGCTGGTAAAAAGAGATCCATCTCACCAGCTCTGTCATTTGGCTATAAATGGGAGTCTCATTCCCTGCCGCCCCCCCGCCCCGTTTAGAAGTTTAGCAACAGAGCGCCAGCTTTGTCCCCCTGAGTGGGGTTGGCGGCCGTCTCCTCTTTTCTGGGAACTTGGCTTCCCAGGGGGCCTGGGTGTCTGCCGGAGGCTCAGGCTCTGGGCTTCTCGTGGGACCAGGCCTCCATGCTCACCGCCAGCCCTCCTCGCCTCGAGGGACAGCCGAGCCCCTCATGACAGGACTGGAAACTCTTGGCGACAGTGCTGGAAAAATAAGTATGTGTGTGTGTCTCTTAAGCAGAGTCTATTGTCTCCTCCTCTTGGACGCCCAGAGATCCTATATCTCCCAGGCTCCCTTGCAGCTATGTGTGCCCACGTGCATCCACTCAGACCAGCGGAACGTGGCAGAAGTGACCTACACGATTCCCATGATGGACTCTAATGGTCTCCCCACAGTCATCCGCATTCTCTCTCTTTCTGGGTCAGCCATTTGGAGGGGGAACCAAGGAGGGTGCTGAGGCCCCGTGGGGCTGTGCAGCCAAGAAACAGAAGGAGTTTGGTTCCTTGGGGGAATGAGCGGGGACAGTCCGCACCACGACTGACGTGCACTGGACAGCACAGGGAGGAAAGAAGTCTTTAGTGGGTCAAGTGCACTGAGATTTTGAAGTTGCTGTAGCAGTTAGTCTACTTTGACTACTCTCTCCCTCAAGTTGAAAACTGGAAATTAGTCTCAATTTTCTACTCTCTCACCTCTTACGTATCATTTTAATAACATGTCTATTTTAGTACCTAAATATACTTCTTCTCTTTCTCACCGTCCCTATTGCCACTGCTTTAATTCAGGTCCTAATAATCCTGCATCAGAATTATTGGGAGAAATAAGTTTTGAGGAGCACCTAATCATACCTTCACGTGTCTGAAAGGCCAGACAAGGAGAGATGGGGATTACGTTTGTTCTGAACGTTCCAGAAAGCACAGCTAGAACTGGCTGGGGGAAGTGGAGGGAGCTCATATTTGAGCCCAGGGGCCCAGGGCCCAAAAGCTGCCTGGCTCCCCCAGCGTGTGGGTGCCCAGGGGCCCCCAGTGCACAGAGTCCAGCACCCTCTGGCCGGTGCCTGCTGCTGCCAACCTGGGACCGCAGCTCCTTCCCCTTCTCGGTTTCCTTTGGGAGCCTGGAGCTTGCTTCCCATGTAGCCCCCCTCCTCTGCCCCCAGCGCCCCCCTCCTGTGCCCCAGCGGCCCCCTCCTCTGCCCCCCTCCTCTGCCCCAGCGCCCCCCTCCTCTGCCCTCCTCCTCTGCCCCCATCGCCCCCTCCTCTGCCCCCAGCACCCCCCTCCTCTGCCCCCGCAGCCAGCCCCAATCCTGACTCTCCTGACTCGGCCAGCCCTGACTCTGCAGCTGGAGAGGTTGCCTGGAGCCCTGGCCCCATGGCCTCGCCTCCCAGGTGAGAAGACCCTGCCGGATGTCTTCTTTGTTCACTTCTGGTGATTTTCCCCTGTGGGTTTTCATTGTCCCTCCTTGAATTCTAACGTCCCAGGATGCCCCAGCCCAATTAGGGACAGGGCTGTGTTCTGCCCCCTGGGACTTCTAAAGCCTGCACAGTCAGGGGGGATCTGAACAGAAGGAGGTGACATTTAGCTCCGGGAGCAGGTGTGTGAAATCCTAAGCTCTATATCCCCGTGGCTGCACTGCCATGGAAGAGACCCCTGAGGAAGCAGAGGCTAGACGCTACCAGAGAGATGCCGTCTGTGGAGGGGAGAGAGGGTCGCTGGCCTTCCCACCACTGCGTCTCCTAGATCTCTGAGAAATCCAGCTGTCGTGTCTGTTAGAGAGAATTTTCTGACCCAGCACACTGCCTTCCATGCCTCACGCGTGCTTTTATTTCCTTGCAGGAGGAGAGGGGCTAAAAGAATACTCAGAGGTCAAAATCGTCTTTGTAATTTTCTGGGAAATAAAATTAAGCAGCTCCTTCCAGACCTATCAGGTTAGGAGCGTTTGTACAGAATGTCCGTGACTTCTGTGATCACTTCTGCCACGCGGAGCCCGGGCAGCGTCTCGTGCAGCCCCAGCAAACAGGCCTGGCTCCGTCCGGAGCGGGACTTGGCTCAGGGCAGCATCTCCCTCTGGCACGTGGCCTCCCTCCGTCAGAGGGGGTGGGATCGCAGGTGACCCTCCCAGGCTCACTGAGCATCCAGCCGTGGGTGGCCTCTCATCACCCTGAAAGGGGTGCCAGTTCTCAGGTGACAATTAATCTCTATCCAGGACCCTGTGTGAGAGAGCCAGACTCTGGCAGAGAAAATTAACGGAAGAACACTTCCAGCTCTTAATGATAATTTTTATTGAGCCCCACTTGGTTTGTTGTTAAATTGTTACTATGACCCATAATATGTCTGAAAGAAAGGATAAAGATATTATATACCTACGGGTGATTACATTGCATTCTTTGGTTTATGAACCTCTAAGTCCCACAGAGAGAATTATCCATCACAAGGCACCTTCACGGCTGACGTTAAGTGTCGAATCCTAAATTGCTTGAGAACATGTAATGGCAGAGCGCTCACTTACGACTGTGCTTCTGTGGTCACACACGGAAGGCACGCCCGGGGACGGGCATTTCAGATGGAAGCAGGGACGGTGACCATCCCAGGCCCCTCTCAGAGCCCCTCCCACGGGCTCTACACACCGTCTCCCGGGGGCCCGCAGGCCGACCCTGATGAGCCCCCGCAGTGATCCCGGCAGACACGCAGGAGGGACATGGGCGAGGGTGGGTCACAGACGGCACTCTCAAGGGGAAGGGGAGGAAGTCTCACTTGTTGGGGAAACGAGGCGTGGAGGGAAGGGAAGCCGTGCAATCAGGCGGCACGACCACAGTGGGGAAGGCCTGGCTTTCAGGGGAAGCCGGCCGCAGAGCCCGAGGCGGTCATCTGCCACTCCCCTTGGCTTCTACAGAGTAAATGTCAGCGTCCTAGGGACTGTGGTTTCCCCACCTTTTCAGCGACATTTGCTGAAATCGGATAACCATGAGGATTTTATCTTTGAGAATAAAAACCAAAGGTCTTAGATCTCTCACTGGTACTTTGTTTCTGAAGTTGCATGAGGAGCTCTGGGTCTGATGCTGTTGGAAGGAAGAGTTATCTGCTGCCATAACTAATGCACAGGGACCGGGAGCCTCAGGGATTCTGCGTCCAAACGCAGCTGTTTACTGTCGCCGCCACCGCATGGCGTCCAGGGGGTGTGATTCGGACATGCTCCCCACAATGACCTGCACCGGGCGGTGGAGCCTTGCTCTGTGCCTCTGGCCTGTCCCCGGATCTGGGGAGACACGAGTTACTGCTCAGGGTCCCATCGCCCACCAGATGCACATGCACAGGTGGCGAGAAGCACTAGCGCCCGCACCGTCGAGTGGATCCTGCCCGCGGTGCTTCCGTGGGCGAGACACATGGCCACACTGCACTTCCGTGTCCTTGTCTGGAGAACAGAGGTGATAACAGATCTGACCACAAAGGATCATTGTCAGTTTTAAGGAAGACGCCTCGTGCAGCGCCCGTGGGCTGGGACGTTGGCACAGCGTTCATGGCTCACAAGCGTGGTCAGGGCAGGTTCCGGTCGGGAAAGGGCTGTTCTTAGACGGCAGGTATTTAACTTTGAAAGTGACAAGAGCGATGGAATGGACACGGTAAACCCCAATAAATGCAGCCATCACCAGGGCCCTGGACTCCAAGATCTGCCCGTCCATGTGCTTTCCCAAGAGGAACTAGTGCACTGACCTGAGATTTCCTCTCCTCCTCCCTCCGAATGGCCCCAGGAGAAGCTTCCAGACCAGGAGGTGCAGGGGAGCAGGGGGGTCACCAAAGCTGGGGGTGACACCTCCTTCCCAGTTCAGACATTCGGTGTCTGCATACAGTTGGGCTGGTGCACCCCCCCCCCCTTTATTGCAGATGATTTTTCCTCTTTGTATTTTTATTACTGAATTGTATCTCCTTAAGCTACAGCTTCAGCATTTGTCTGAACACAGAATTTCCATTTGCCTCCATGGAAATGAAGGTGGAGCCCACACAGTGGAGAAAATGATAATAACAAGTAGCGAGACCCGCCCGGCGCTGACCTCCACCCTCCTCCATGGCTGGACCTCTCTTCTGACCCTTCCCACAAGCCCACGAGGCGAGTCCCACCTCATCCCCGTTTCCGAGGCAGCGAGAAACTGAGCCCCTCACTCAGGTCAGAGTCAGGAAGTGTCAGAAATGGGGTTGGAATCCTTTCTCTAAAGCACCACACTGGGTTGCCCCCGGGCCCCATAATGTGTGCAGGAGTTTCTCAGCAGGCAGCCCTGAAATGTAAGAGAAATGACCGTCCTGGTCACCTTAACCCCATGCAGGACAGCAACAGATTCCAGTTTGAAAATAAGAGCAGCCATTTAGCAGGACACCAGGTGAGCTCTTCGGAGGAACCTGGACCCCGTCGTGACGAGGAGTTGGGAACGGCTGCTGCACGCGGCTGCACCAATATTACGGCGAGAGGAGAGGTGATGTGTGAGAGATGGTGCCGGCCAGCGGCTCTCCGGGCACCTGACGTCGAGGGGGGAGGATGTGGAGGGTCTGGCCCCCTCCACGTCGGCCCCTGGCGTCCAGCGTGAGGGGCGGGCAGGGGGCAGCTGCTGGGAGTTGGGCAGTGACAGGGCTTGACCTGCAGGGACAGCCAGCCCGCGTGGACCAGGACTTGCGGAGAGGCAGCTTTCTCAGCCGGGACCCGCAAATGGGCCTGGGAGGAAGGTCCGTCTGGGCACACGCCCAGTTGGCCTCTTCCAGACTCCGGGAGCGGCTGGGCTTTGCCTCCAGAGCCTCCTGACGCCGTCGCTGTCCTTTGCGGCACAGCAGTGCCCGAACTCGGCATCTGAAGACCGCGGCTGTGGGCCCGGCCCGACTCACGGCCCTGGGGATCCAGAGCGCTGGCCCCCCGCCTGAGAAGGCCATTCCTGTCACAGGGCGGCCGGCTTCCCGGGGGCCGGGAAGATGTGTCCCCTCCTCCTTGGAGCAGCTCCCGTCACTGGGCCGGATCTCATCCGCTGGAGTCGAGTCCCCGGGTCCAGCCCCCTCGGGCTGCCCGCGGCGCTGGCGGCTCAGGATGAACAGGTCCAGCGGGATGCCAGTTACTTTCCACCGGTAGACTCACGAGGAGTTTCAGCTTCCCCATCTCCCAAACTTTCTGGAATGCAGTTATATTCTTTGCTTTTTAAATTTTAGTCCATGGCCAGTCCTCTCCTAGGACCTGTCCTGTTTCACAGCAGCAGCGGCTGGTAGTCAGCGATTCTGGCCGCGCGGGGTGTCGAGGCCCCTGACTTCCCGTGGGCACCCCGTCCCCGTCAGCAGGCGAAGAGTGGAGGGCAGACATTCCTGAAATGGCACAACTGTTCTTTTCCGGTTGTGTGGAGTGTTGTAGCAGTCATTTGACAAAAATCAGTGTTTTAAAGCCACAGCTATGTAGACGTGATAAAGAGAGGACACCGTGAGCTGAGCGAGTGTGCCCTTCACACTGTCAGAACTGGCCATCCAGCGTTTGCTGGAAGTCACAGGGGGAGCCAGCGGCCTGGGGCCCTCACCGCAGCCGGGCCGCGCCTGGCGTCTGCGGGGGTGGGCGATGGCCCCAACTGGAGGCAGGAGGCTTTGCACGCAGGGCGGTCGTGTAGGAGGGCAGGGCGGTCGTGTAGGAGGGCACGGCGCCTCTGCCCACCGTGGACCTTCCTGTGTGGTGAGCGCAGGGCCCGTGCCGCCTGGCGCCAGAGCCCATCCTGCCTAAAACCCCTGCCCTCCCGGGAGAGGGGCGGCGCGGGACCGTCTGCGCCGCTGGGGCCCCAGATGCGGTGGCGGAGGCCGGGGGGCCGCGTCAGAGGGAGCGAGGATGGGCACGTGAAGTGGCATCTGTGGCGCCGATTCTTTGGTGGTGGGTGCCAGAGTGACAGCAACGGTAAAGCTCGTAAGATGCCCGCAATCTCATTTCATAGAAGACTGAGACTGAGTGCCAGCTGTCTTTTCCAAAGACAATTATTATTATTGAATGAATAATAATTACTATTACGGGGAGGCTGGGAAGAGCCGATGGCGCCCTCACTGCTCACCCGGGGCTCGCAGGGTCCGTGGTGACAAACCGAGTTCTCCCTGTAAAATGGCATGTGTGCACGTCTGTGTGTGCACGTGCACACATATGTGTGTGTGTGTGTGTGCGTGTGCGTTTACTGATGTTCTAGTCTTGACCAGCTTGGGGTACTTAGTTTACCTCTCAAAATTTTGGTTTTCTCATCTGTGAAAATAGAAATAGCAACGCACCAATCTGGGGCTTCTGGGGGGCCTCCGGGGGCTCCATGAGCCCCACGTGGAAAGGCAGCAAACAGGGCTCAGGTCGCTCAGCCCTGCTCATCCTGGTGTCCTCTTCTCCATGTGCACAAGTACACACGTGTATGTGAGATGGCGTGTGTCAGATGCTGTATGCACTTGTTTACAAGATATATGTGTACGTGTGTGTGAGATGATGTGTGAGAGGATGTGTGTTCACATGGGAGGTGATGTGTGTACATGTATGTGAGAGGACTGCATGCATGTGACATGGCTGACACGTGTTGTAGATGGTGTGTGACTGTGTGAGGTGGTGTGTGCCTGTAGGTGAGATGGTGTGTGTGCCTGTAGGTGAGACGGTGTGTGTGCCTGTAGGTGAGATTGTGTGTGTGCCTGTAGGTGAGACTGTGTGTGTGCCTGTAGGTGAGATGGTGCGTGTGCCTGTAGGTGAGATGGTGCGTGTGCCTGTAGGCGAGATGGTGTGTGTGCCTGTAGGTGAGATGGTGTGTGTGCCTATAGGTGAGATTGTGTGTGTGCCTGTAGGCGAGATGGTGCGTGTGCCTGTAGGTGAGATTGTGTGTGTGCCTGTAGGTGAGATGGTGAGTGTGTAGGCGAGACGGTGTGTCTGCCTGTAGGCGAGATGGTGTGTGTGCCTGTAGATGAGATTGTGTATATTCCTGTAGGCGAGACGGTGTGTCTGCCTGTAGGTGAGATGGTGTGTGTGCCTGTAGGTGAGATGGTGTGTGTGCCTGTAGGTGAGATTGTGTGTATTCCTGTAGGTGAGATTGTGTGTGTGCCTGTAGGCGAGATGGTGCATGTGCCTGTAGGTGAGATGGCATGTCTGTGTGTAGGTGAGATGGTGAGTGTGTGTGTGTGTGGGTGAGAGGGTGTGTGTGCCTGTAGGTGAGATGATGTGTGTGCCTGTAGGTGAGAGTGTGTGTGTGCCTGTATGTAAGACAGCATGTGTACCTGTAGGTGAGAGTGTGTGTATGCCTGTAGGTGAGAGTGTGTGTGTGCCTGTACGTGAGATGGTGTGTGTGCCTGTAGGTGAGAGTGTGTGTGTGCCTGTAGGTGAGATGGTGTGTGTGCCTGTAGGTGAGACTGCGTGTGTGTGTGTAGGTGAGGTGATGTGTGCACGTTTGTGAGAGGTTAACAAATCTGGAGCACCCAGTTATTCTGAAGGCAAGGGATTCAACATAGGGTTTCAAATAAGAAACTTTGAGCTGAAAGCACGGGGGCTGGGGGGAGCAGTGTCAGGGGCGGGAGTCTTAGATGAGGAGCCAGTACTGGCAGCCGACACAGGGGCCTGGTGTGGGCAGCCAGGAAGCAGGGTGCTCTGAAAACACCAGCTTGGTTGGTTGGAGGAAAGGGAGCCAACCTTCGATGGATCTGGGGAAGAGTTGGTGCAGGTCATAGTGAGAAAAGAAGGGGGTCAAATGGATTGAGGGGAGGATCCTGAGGACACAGGGCACAGGACGAGCCTGCATTGGTGCATGTGGGACCAGGAGTGAGGTCAGAGCACATTGTGGCCTGAAAGAAGGGACAGACCTGATCACAGGAGGACAAAGCATAAGAAAGCCTCTAGCCTCATCCCAAAGAAGGACATTCAGGACAGAGAGGCCGTTGTCATGGAAACTGGGACACCCAACGGAAGAGAAGGAACTGAGTCTATTCTGAACATGCTGAGCCCACAGGGCCTCTTCTTCTCCCGACTGTCACCTGGAGAAGCCACCCTTCTCCCCACCATGCCAGTGTGGCTGTCACATTTAGGCACTGCTTTTGTAAATGGCCTTTTAAAAAATATTCTTAATGGTCAGAAGTGATCTTTCTTTAAAGGTTTATTTTATTCTTAAAAATACTCAAGAGCCATTTGGAAATAAGAACAGTGAAATAGGGGGTGATCAGATTAAATAATAGGGTCTTGGAGGAATCAGAAGTACAAAATGGTTAGAAAATGTAAAACTAGATTTCTAGTTTTGTTTGAGCATATCTCCAGATAATTCTGAATGAGAACTTCAAATATGACAGAGAAAGGTCGAAGTAAATATGTAACTTCCTAAGGTGTTTGAACTGAAAGATCTCAGGAGACTATATATATATATATATATATAGTAGTTTTGCAAGAATTTTTAAAGCTGTCTCAGTACATGGTAGCACCCTATGTAAGATTTTCTGCTGATTTGTATCCTACTTGTTAAAACGTAGTTTTTTATTCAGTTTTTTATTCAGTTGGCTCTTCGGCAGCTATGGGTGAATTCATACGGAATTCTGAAGGGCCATTACTGGATTTCTCGGAGTGACAGCTAACCCTGAACATTCTGGGACTGATCCATGTTGTGTCAGAATGACAAGCCGCTGGCTGTTTCCAGAAACTTTGTCCCCATTAGATCTCAATACTTGTACACATGTTTGCAATGTAAAATCAGAAAATATCACTTTATAGTGATTCCTCTTCTGTAGGCTTCAGGTACTAAGCCAAACTTGTCAGGCTGTGACAATTTTACATTTAATGGGAGCCTATTTTCATACATTAAAGCATACGTCAGTGTTTTCCTTAAAAGTATATGTGAACAGGAGAAAGCTGAAATGCATAATTGTGAAATAAACATTTGCTTGAATTGTTGTTCTACTTTTAATTCCAAAGCAATTTCAGGAAAAAAAAATGTTTCCAAACAATTATAGTGGACATGTACTATGTAATTGACAAAGTATGTGAAAGCACTTTTAATCCAAAAAGAGAGAGAACCCACACATTCTTCATAGCACTATTGTGTTTCATCTGTAGATAACGGCATGATTTAGCCATTTTCAAAAAAGTTAGATTCTTGTTCAAGTGGTAATGAGTCTTTCTTGCAAACATTCGCTCTAAGGAATTTTAGCTCAGTTTTGTGAAGAAGAATAAAATCTAGTCATGAACATACAATATATTTACTATACTGGACATCAATTATTAAATATGTATTTTATAGCATTATTTTGTAAATAATAAAAGGTTAGATCTTTACAAAGAGGGAAATTGAAAGTAATACACCTTCTAGACTCTAGAATCTAGAGAATAAAAAACAAATTAAACTGTAGGGAGACTGCTCTGTTTGTAAACATCTGTCCGTATGAAGAGTTTTTCAGAATGCTACTCTTAATGGACAAACCATTAATAGTAATAATCAGGCTTTGAAGCTTTTCTTGTCCTTACAGGAATTGTAATTTCAAAGTTTGAAAAAGAAAATCTAAAAAAAATTCCTACGTATTTGTTAACGAGTCCTTCAAGCATAAATTCTTTCTGAAATACATTTTTTGGTTTTAGTACAGTGGTTTCATGTGATCCTCTTAAGCCATTGGAGGGAGTAGCAACTCTATTTCATAATAGAGTTCCTATTTTTGTATTTTGAAAATTCTAGATCAATCTGAAGATGAGCCAAGATGAGAATAATAAAAGCTGAATTACGTTGGTGATTTTCTTTCTGTTTTGAGGAAAGAATTCACATTTTTCTTGAAATAAAGTGAAATATTTGAACCAATAATTTTATTATTTCTCCATTCCTCTCAGTTTTAAAGATTTTATAGCAATATGTTAAAGTTGCTAAACACCCCAGTTGGTGAATTTGATTGTCCTGCTTCCAATATGCAAGGGAGACTGGTGAGGAATCTACTCAAGTGCATCCCCTCCTGTTGCAATGGACTTGGCTTCTGTCTCCATGAATCAGGACTTGTCATTAGTGTCTAAAACTCTTCCAAATATTGTCCTTGAAAATATTGCTCTTCACAACTAATGCAGTTCAATTGAGTCATCTCTACTGACCTGTGCAAGCATCCTTTTTAGAAAATTATCTCAGTGACAGTTACTGTTTCACTAGGAGGTTGACCAATAAAACATCTTGCTTTTCAAAACTCATTCATTGATATAAAATGTTATTTTCTTTAACATTATATCGGTATGAAAATACAGTATACACATAGCTACAATATTAAAAGGATCAAATTTCATTTTTATAATTTAAAATCATTTTTATAAATGGATTTACAAGTCAAAAGTATTTTAAATATAATTCATGTACCATTATATTTTTTTAACAAAATTGATTCAGATTTTCTGAAATCAAGCAAGTATCCCAGAAGGTCTTTTTGCCACTTTCTATCTTACCATAATATTGAAAATTCCTGACCTAGGTGTTGTTTTGCTTTATAATAATCATGTTTCCCATCACAGTCTTTCTCTATTTTGTTTTAAAATACATTTTCTCTGATAATTTAGTTCATTGGAAATTTATTCTAATCAGTTAAATGTGTGATCTATAACAGTTTGGTGCTTCCTAAGTTGAAAATGAGATTTTTAACACAGAACATTAGGTTTTACACATAACAAATGTGAACTGCACTTTAAAAGAAGTCTTAGCAAGATCAACATATCATTTTAAACCATTTAAATTGTTTAGATATTTTGTAGGTCTTGGTGAATTTTACATATACTTCTTATTCATCAGCTAAACAATCCCAATTTCTATATGAATAATATACGCATCATATATAAATGATTTCAATCAACATGCCTCTCAAAAACATTTTGCATCATGTTTAAAAGTTTCCTCTGAAAATGTCATTGAAATTGTAAACTGAAATTTATTGTTAAATGAAGTCTAAGCTCTCATGACAAAAAAAAACCCCTAACAGCACCATTCATTCTCCAAGATATTAGCTGAACCTAGCCTTACATTATTGTCAAAACACTTTCCTACTAAAGTATTTTTAAGAATTAAAAGATAGATACATTTTTCCTGCCCTGGATATAAGGAAGAATTTTTAAATAAAGGGAAATAGAATGAAAATCTGGTGGATTAATTTATCAGTTTTTGAAACAGACTAGAAGAATCCGAACCTAAAATATAAATACATTCTTTTAATGAATTTCCTGGGCAACCTGTTCATGTTTAAGCTCTGAGAGTGAGGGTTCCGGACTCTGGCGCTGCATCCTGGGAGGGCGGGGAGGAAGGGGTGGGAGGACTTGACAAGTCCCGACCCCATGAAGAATACACTGTGTGGTGTGCACCAAGGCGTGGGTGAGAAAACAGACTTTTCTGCTCATAAAAACCTGCATTAAGAGTTTAAGGCCCTTCTGTTTAAAAAGTGACCACAGGCAAACTTAAACTGTGCCACCATCGTGCCACCCACCCTTCCTTCCTGAACGCACAAGAAAGACAGGGCACTAAATTCAGATTAAATCGGGAATGTGCTGCTCTGAGGTTGGAAGTGAAACCCTTTGGGACAACTGAAAAACTAGCTAAATAAAATGAATGTATTTGCTTATTATTTACTTATTTAACATGTCATATCGTGTTTGTATGGAAAGAAGGACAGTATCTGACTTGGAGCTGCACGCCCTCTCTGGGGTCGCCGACCCTCTGACCGCCCCCAGGGGCCCTGGACGACGCGGCCAGGGTCCTCCTCGCGCTGTCTGTCGTAGAACCAGGGTGGCCGCGTGGGGTCCGCGCCACCTTGGTGACTGAGGGACCGGACCGGGCCTCCCCTCGGGCCGCTCCCCTGGCCATCCGAGCAGGGTTCTCACACCCGGTTGTGGCTCCTGGCGATCGAGGGCAAGGAAAGTGAGAGGGGCGTGCAGCGGGCGGCCGGCCGGCGAGGAGGGTGCCGCCGAGGCCGGGCCCCTCGCGGGCTCCCGGAGCCTCTCGGCGCGTCACCGCAGATGGGAGCTCGCGCAGGTTCCCCTCCAGCGCGGGTGAGCAGGCCGGGCGCTCCCCGAACCGGCGCGGTCCCCGGCCCCGCGAGCCCCGCTGCCCCCGCGCCAACCCCAGGTGCGCCTGGCGGACCCCTGGCCAGCCGGGGAGGGAGGCGCGGCCGCAGCGGCCGCCCGGCCCCGGCCCGGCGCGCCGCGCCCCGGGAGGCACCGCGCTGGGTCTCAGTGCAGATGCACCGACCGCGCTCACTCCCGCCAAGTCCCAGGGCCCTGTTAGCAAGGCAGGCGGGCCGACAGCGAGGGCCGGGCGCCCAGGTGCCCCCACGGCCGAGCGCGGGGCCTGGGCACGTCCCCCCTGCCCGCCCCCGTCCCCCCTGCTCGCCCCGTGCCTGGCGCGGCGTCCCCTGACCGCACGGAGTCCCCAGCACCTCAGAAAAGGCCGGCCCTCCGCCCTCCTGTCCCGGAGAGGATTCCCTGTCCCCGGCCCCCAGCGTCCTGAGATCCCCCCACGCGGGCCGAGGAGGCCCGGCAGCCCACTCCCCCGCACACAAGCGAGCGCGCGCGCGCGCACAGGCGGTTGCTATGGAGAGGCCGGTTCCCAGCCAGGCTGAGGGCGGCAGGTCCCCTCCCGCAGGCCTCCCCTCCCTGCCGGCCCCTCTGTCCGCAGTCCTACCCCCGCCCCCGGCCGGGGCTCTCCGGGGCCCCTCCCGCCTCCTCCCCTTCCCCCTCCTCTTTCCAGGAGGTACCGGGCCGACCCGGGCCCCCCGGAGGGCAGCAGGGAGGGACAGCCAGTCGGGTCTTGGTCCCCAGGTGGCGCGGGGCGTGGGCTCTGGGGATGGGAGCGATCGGGCAGCTCCCGGGAGGCCCGGCGGGTGGGCAGAGGACAGGGGCTCTGTAGGCCCTGACCCGGCGTGGGGACGCGAGAG
Organism: Eschrichtius robustus; assembly: GCF_028021215.1. Lineage (NCBI taxonomy): Eukaryota > Metazoa > Chordata > Mammalia > Artiodactyla > Eschrichtiidae > Eschrichtius > Eschrichtius robustus. Next base: position 129,538,421 of record NC_090831.1, on the reverse strand, counting down.
CAAGGGTGGCTCCCCCCGTCCTGGCCTGCCGGCTGCCCGGGGGCGGGGTGCGCCGTGGTGGGTCGCTGGAGTGGAGCCGCGGTGCCCCTGTGGCCGCCCCGAAACTGAGTTTCCCCTCGAGCTTCTCGAAGCCCGGCGAAGCGGCCAGCAGGCCTCCAGCCCCCGCGGGCTCGGGCCGCTCAGGCCTACCGAGCCCGGGTTCTCGGAAGCGCTCGACTTTTGGCCCCTAGAAATAGCAAATGCAAGTAGATCTCGGCTTAGGCCTTCGGTCAGAGGAAGCGAGTCCTTCGGACACTTTAGACAGAGGCAAGCACTTCGCAGGCACTCGTGCCCGGAGCCCTGGCCCGGGGAGGGTGGGCCGGGGGGCGGGCGGTTAGGCACTTCTGTTTCCGCGAGGGAAGCGCGACGGCGGGGACCCTCGGCGCGGGGCAGGTCTGGGGGCAGCGCCCGGGGGAAGGGAGGGGGGAAGCGGTGCGAGCCCGCCCGCGGGGCCGACCGGGCTGGGGGCGGGGGCCGCGGCTCTCCCTGCAGGGGCCGGAGCGGGCCCCGGGGGCCGCCGGGTGTGGGCAGAAGGGGCGTCGGGCGAGGAGGGGCCCCCCTGCTCCCGCGGGCCGCCGTCTCCAGCTGTCCCGAGCGCGGGAACAATGGGGAGGCGGTGGGAGAGGGGGACTGGGAGGAGGGCGCCCGGGTTTCCAGAAAAGGAGAAACTAAAGAGCCCTCCACAGACTGTCATCTGCATGTGACAAGATCTCCCCCCCACCACTCCTTTCTTTCTTCCCCTTGTGCCTGCAGCTGTGGGCCTCGAGAGCGCATTGTACGCACAGATGTTGGGTTTCAGCTCTCGCTCTAGGCTGCTCGGCGGGGGTCGCCGCGCACCGGGGGTGCCCCGACCTGTGGCTGCGACCAGGGGTCCAGAGCTGGGAGTGGGGAGAGTGGGGGAGAAAGGGCGGGGGAGAGGACGCGGCTGCCGCGAGTCCGCGGGAGGCCGCTCACCAGGCCCAGCCGGTCTGGTCGCCCCCCAGGTCCCCGCTTGGCCTCGGGCGCCGCCGGCCCGACTCTGAGTCGCGCCCTGGGCCCGCGCCTGGGGTCGGGGAGCTTCGGGAGGAGCGAGCGACTAGCTGAGAGCGCGGCCTGCGACCCCGCTCCGCTCCTCCTGCGGGGCAGTGGGCCAGGCCGGGCCTTTGACCTGGGGAAGCGAGGACGCAGCTCGATTCCTTCGTTTCCCCGCCATCTCGGTCCGATGTTTTGGGCTGGCGGCCCGCATTTCGCCTGGACCAAATCGTGGCAAAGTTCTCAGCAGTTCCTGCGTCCGGCAAGGCGCTTTGTAGGCGCCTTCGAGACCTAAACACTCGAGCGGGATTCCTATAAGGGGCGGGGGGCGGGGGCATTTACTTGCTGATTTGCCCGGCGTCATTGGCCAGCTTCAATTTGGAAAGGGAGCAAAAGGCCCCCAGGGCAAAAGTGTCTAAACTAACTCGGAAGAAGGATGTGTCCTGAGTTTTTCTCTTGCAAAGAGTTTCGACGCCACCCCTCCCACAGCAGAGGTTCACAGCAGGGCCGTGCAGGTTGACATTTCTTGCCGTGTCCCCTCTCCCCCGGGCGCTACCCTGAACTTGCCCAGTCTGAAGTGCGACTCGAACGATGAAAGGGAGAAAGGCTGAAAAGAAAGAAAAGGCGAAGGCCCGGGCTGCCGCGCTGTACAAATGACTGACAAAGCCGATGTCCATTCATACTCTCGGGCGGGAGAGGGTGTTTGGAGAGCCGCGGCCCCTTAGCCAATTGCTGTCAGCAACCTGTGTGTGGGGGGGGGGGACATCGCTATAGCAACCGGTGGCTGGGCCGCGAGCCGCGCCGCCGCCGGCCGGGTGCGCGCCGGGCCGGATATAAGGCGGGGCGCGGCGGCCGCGCTGGATGGAGCTGCGCGCGCGGCCGGTGGCCCTGCGGGGACCGTCCCGCGCCCGGCCCCGCGCCCACCCTCTCCGCGCCCTGAACCGAGCGCCTTGCCCTGGGGCCGGGCCCCGGCGGAGCGCACAGAGCCCGGCCGAGCGGCGGAGCAGAGCTGCGGGCTCCGAGCTGGTGCGGCCGCCGCCACGGCCCGTGGAGCTGCGGCGCGCAGCACCTTTGTCTCCGCCGGCTGCCGGAGAAGTTTGTGGTCAGAAGCAGGATGGCCCCGCTCGTCTGTGGCTCCGGCCCAGGGAAAAAGGCTGACGGTGGTGATGGCGCCGCCGCTGCCCGCGGCCGCCGCGCCCCGAGGCCGTTCGGCCGGGCACACGTCCTCCTCTCCTCCGGCTTGGGCGCCCGGCGCCCGCCCCGCTGCAGGTAACCAGGGGCGCGGGGCCGGGGCGTGCCTGGGCGTGGGCACTGGTGGGGCCGTAGGAGAAGGGACAGGGGCCGGGTTGGGGGCCGAAGGGAGTGGGAGAGACCCACCGAGGGCATCGCCAAGGCATGTAGGTGGCGCGGCGAGGAACCGGAGCCTGGTAAGGGTGGAGGGTGCGCGCGGGGCGGGGGGCGGGGGCGGGGGTGGGGTGAGGGGCTCGGATGGGCGACCTGGGCGTCGGAGAGCCCAGTCCGGGGGCTAACTGACTCGCAGCAGGCCGCCTGTCAAGTGCTCTGTTTGGCTGGGGAGGTCTGCGTCTGAGGTCATCCCCCAAGTGGGTCAGGGGTGGACATCCCTTGGTGACCCGGTCGGTGGCAGTCCCACCCCATAGCTCCCCGCGGAGACCGCCGGGGCTGGGCTGGGGCCACTGCCTCTCGGACTCCGCATCGCCAGCCACTCTGGGCGGTTCGGACCAGCAAGAGGGCGAGGGCGAGGGCGAGGGCGAGGGCGGGGGCGGGGGTGGGGGTCGCAGATGGGGAGGGTTGTGGGAAAAGATGAAGGACAGGATGAGCAGCCGGCGTGGAAAGGAACCAGCGTGGGAGCATTTTCCCCGCAGCCCGTTTTGGGGCGCTCTTCGCCCTCCTTATCGGGGCCGGAGCGCGCCTCTGTGCTGTCGAGGCGTCCCAGTTAGAGGACGCTGGATGGGCACCCAGGGGCAGGTGCGGCCGTGTGTGAGAGTGCAGGGTTCTCTGAACTCCCCGGTCCGGTGGAGAACGCCTCCGAGCGGCCACCTCCCCTCCCGCAAAAGGAAGCTGCGCTGTCTCGGCGCCCTCCCCGGTGGGGCGGCCGCGCGCTTGCCAGAGAAACTTCTGACGCGGAGCTGTTTGAAGGAGGGACTTTATTGACTACCTGTGTGGTTCTGAACTGGGACTTGCTTCGGGGTTTTAGAGAAGCCTCGGTCGGGGCAGTCGGGCAGACCCCCGAACGAGGGGTTGAAACCTCAGCAGAAGAGACCTTGTAGAGCCGGAGACGGACTCCCGCCCTTTTGTGTCATCAGTGCTCAGAGGTCGCTCCACGCTGGACGGCTGCGGGTGTCTGTCACAGTCACCAGTGCCTACTGCACCCCCAAACGCACAGCCGGAGGGTGGCCAGGAGCCAACGGCCGCAGCGGGCACGGTGCCCCCGCCAACCACCCAGCTCCCCGGCCCCTGCCCCCGCGTCCTCCTGCTCTGGGGTCCAGTGGCCCCGCTAAGTCCGCAGACAGCGGCCCCTGGTCAGCACCGGGGAGCCTCCCCGCCTGGGGTCAAGGGCGCTGCGGGGCCCAGTGGTCTTCGGCAAACCGGCCTTCTGTGGATGAATGCGAACGAAAGTGCGAGGCGGTGAAGGTTTGCGTGCAGGAGGGAGGCGGAAGCTCCCGTCTCTTTATCAGCCCCGGAGGGGCCGCCCGCACGCAGCTAAGCACACCCCGCTTGGCTCCCGAGACGGGCGGCGAGGTGAGGCAGGGGGTCTGTGCGGCTTCGCGGGGCCCGGGGTGGGCGGGCGTCGCTGGGCACACCGATCCTTGCCCCGCGGCCGGCGCGCTTTGTGGCGGGAGGGGCTGGGCCCCCCGCATTGTCCCCGCGGGAAGCGGGCTGGGGCCGCCTGGGGACCCCTCCGCGCTGTGAATACCGCGGCTCCCAGGAACCCTCGACCCTTTGTGTCCGGCGCTGCGGTCCGACCTTTCCCACCTCGGTGCGGATCGCGTACAGGAGAAAGGCGGGAGGGACTGGGAACGAGAAGCGAGAAAGCCGGGGCCTGTCGAGGGGGAGCGGCCGAAAACGGCCGTGCGCCCCCGGGGCCCGCGCTCGGAGCGGCGCCGCGGCCGGGTCCTGACCCGCGACGCCAGGCGAGCCTCCCGGAGGCGGCTTCTAAGCCTCCGCGAAGGCGAGAAGCAGAAACCCCAGTGCTGAGAAGGGCTTGCTTCTTGCGGAGGGAAAAAAAAACTTCCAGAGCACGGGTGACCCAGGGGACGCCTGACCCCGGGGGCGCGCGCCCGGGCCTGGGCAGGCCGCGGGCCGACCGTACGCTTCTGCAGCGCGGGCCCCCGGCCGCGCTTCAAGCTTATTGGTCGGGTTTGAGTTTGGATGCGATAAACATGCCGACGGAGCCTGAGAGGTGGCCGGGCCGGCTTTCTCCCTGGCCCGGCCACGTCGGTCCCTTCTCGGAGGGTCGCCCTCTGTTTCCCCCGAGACAATTTGCTGCTTATCAAGCTCTGCTAAAAATTAGTTCACGCGGGGGTGTTTTTCCCACTTTAAACATAAATATCGTAAATCTTCCCTGACACCTGAAAACAAGAGTAGTTCCCCAAAACTGATCTTCTAGGAGTGCTTAAAGATGCAAACAGACAATTTATAATGTTTTGTGTATTTACTTTTATGCCTATGCCTGAACAAAACCTCACAAATAGACGATTTTAAGACAGTGTATCCCCACTTTATTTTCATTGAGGTTTATATTTAAGAATAATTGTTTCTTGGAGATTGTTTTCTTTTGCCCATATAAGCTTTTTTTTTTTTTTTTTTGGCTACTTGAATGGCAGATTTGCAAGTACAATTTCATCTGCACAAACGAACAATAGCCTCCAGCTGCACAAAGGATTCCTCCCACCCTGAATTCAGACCGCAATGCCTCTTGCTCTGATAATAGCTTCTGAAAAGATTTTGTAATGCAGAGAATTAATACATGATTATTTCCGCCTGACTTCTCTCATTTATTAGAATTCTGTGGCCAGTTCCAAATTAAAAATAGTTCAGTTAACAGCTTTAAAAAAATACTTTTAAAATATTTTAAGACACCCCCCCAATATTTTTAAGTTTGGTCATTCCTGTGGCCTGAAAGCTGTTAAAAATTTTGATCAGCTTTAAAGTGACAGTTACTATATCTTAGTAAATATATCTTAGTAAACTTAGCATGAAATTTCCAAATAATTCTAAGATGATTCATCTGGGAAACCAAAGACAGACTTGTTTTTAACCATTCATTAGTAGTCTCTAAAATTAATTTCTACATTTTACAGAGAAAAAGATCTTTACAATTATAGTAACATAAAAGTGCAGAGGAACACGGGATAAGGCTGGGTTTGCAAATCAAATTCTTTAGAAATGATGCAAATGAAAACATCAACAATATTAGAAGTTTAGTATCAATGAAATTGCTGCATGCCTGTGCCCATAAGTTTTTGGGTACAAGTGTGTCTTAAAATTGAAGTCAGTGATTTAGATAATGAATTACTCTTGCTAACTGGTTGCATAGCACAGCCTTGGAAAAATGCTAAATTTTTCTACCCGTCAACAAATATTTTTACCATAAAGTTTTATATTTGTGTAGCTGCCTCAGTTCTCACAGTCAAGTTTGGGTATACAATGTTCTTTTTTCTTCTTTCTTCTTTTATTTTAGGCTTACCACGTGGACAGCTTTAAAAAAAAGTTTTGAAGGTATTTTGCCATAAATGGCAAAGAAGATAAAGGAAGCCCCATGCACCTTCACTTATAAGCACAGATCAAAATAGTTTAAATAGGTCAGGACAATGTCTGCAGATTCTAAGAGCAATTCCACTGATTGCCTCTGTGGTCACATATGCATTTCAAATCACAGCTTTTGCAATATTTTATATTCTAAGTTCAAGGAGCTGCAGGTGGAGATGGTTGAGTGGAAGAAATATGCAATGTGCTTCAGTTTACTCTCGATGCATCTAACCTGATATAAAGTTGACTTACTCTTCCTGATTATTACAAAAATCATACTTTTCCTGCTTCTGCAACTTAGTATTAAGTGCTTGTATATGTGTTGCCTGCACCCTGGGGTACACAGACACCCCGTGCTCCCTGTGTGACCGGGCTGCTTGGGACGGCTGCTTCCTCCACCTTCCCCCTCACCCCTCCTCTGCTCCAAACTTTCCAAGGGGGGGGGGGAGCTGCCACTGTACAGAAGGAGGCGGCCTGACTGTAAATGTCAAAGTCATAAATATTTAAACATTATTTTCTTTCAATTTCAAGTCAAGACTGGCAAGATGGCTCTAATTAGTGGAGGGCTCTCGGCAGGGCTCAGCCCCAGGACAAGGCTGCAGGAGAGCACCTGTAGTTACAGCCTCTCGGCCTGGGGGAGCAGGGACGCAGGTCACTCCTGGGCAGGACAGAGGGTCAGACTCACTTTTAAGCAAAGGCACCCATTGCTTTCTCTTAAATCTCCTGGTTAGCAGGGGTCTTCTTAAGATTTTTTTTAACTCTACAATAAAGAAAGGATATACAATGATCATAGTTATTTAAACTCAATCACTGTGCCGAGGACGGAGTTCACGCTCTTTAATTAAAAAAAAAAAAGTATAAATTTTTGTTTCTTCCGGGATTCCTCAGCCCTGACTTGCAGCCAAGAGTTTTTCCTCCCCGCTTGACCCTCCCGACAGCACCAGGTAGGACGTTGGAGTCATTGAGGGCGCCCCAAGGAAGAGCGACTTTTCGGGTTCCAACCGAGGTGCCCTGGGGCCGGCGAGAGGCAGGATTCCCAGCCGGGCCCTAAGATCCTGCGGCCTCAGCGTCACAGTGGTCCAAACCGGCGCGTCCCTCTCTGTCCCCAACAGGCTTCCTTCCTCTCCCGGTCAGATCCCTCCTCCCCGACCGCCCCCGCTGTCCAGGCCCCTCCTTGACCCCGTGCTTGCCCTCCCCAGCCTCACCAGACCCCTCTCCTGGCTGCGGGAGGACCACTGCCACCCCTTCCCTGCGGGGCAGCTCCGGCCCAGGCGGCGGGGAGCTGGACGGGACCGTAGAAAGTGGGACTCAGTGGGCGTGGAGTCCCCTCCTCTTCCCCGGGAGCACCTGGGACCCAGCGGGGGCTGCGCAGCTGGCCGGAGACAGAGCGGGGGCCCAGGGAGGAGGGACCCGGGCAGTCACTCTCCTTGACATTTTTCTTTGACCTCTGAGTAAACTCCAAGCGCTGCGTGAGGGGAGGCCGGGCAGGCCCCTTTCCGCTTCCCCGGCCGAGCAAAGCGTACGGGTTACGGTGACCGTCGGTTTCCGGCAAAAAGGACCGAGCCGGCCGGGCGGCGACGCTTAGGCTGCCCGGCCTCCCTCCCGGGGGAGCGCCCCGCCGGGGTCTCTCCTGCCGCCCCAGACCCGGGCCAGGGTACAGTGCAGGCGCCGCCTCCGGCCTCCTTAGGGGGCCCGTGCGCGTTCACGGCCTCCCACCTGGAACCGAGCGACAACCGGGCTACGCTTGTGCCCCTTTACCCGGCGAGACCCCGCGCCTGGGCCGGACCCTGCTCAGGTCCTCAGTCCTCAGCGCGCTGGCAACCGCCCGTCGGCTGCGCACTGAGGTGGTGGCCACCCACCGAGGCGCTGCGCGTCCCCTCGGAGCCAGGCTGGTCACCGCGCGCGTGTGCGCTTCACGTCGCGGGGCAGGAGGGCTCGGGAAGGCCCCGTACCCGGGCGCGGTCAGCCACGTGGGCGCGCGGGGACCCCGGACGCCTGGACGGGCCCCCCTGGGGGGGGCGCGGGGGCCGCCGGTCGCCTGCGCCGGGGCGGAGTGGGGGATGCAGTGACGGCTGGGGGCGCCGAGCGGGGGACTAGCGGGACGCCCCCTCCGCCGGCCGCGCGCCCTCCTTTGTTGTCGACCCCGCTCGTCTGCGGAGGCTCGGGGCCGGCCTCTCCCGGGAGCGGAGGAGCGCTAGTGGGGAGAGGGGCGCCTCGGCGGGGCGGGAACCCGGGCGGCCGGAGCCTCGCCGGCCTCTCAGGGGAGCGTCCCGGGCCGGAGGGCTTGGAGAGGGGCGCGCTCCCCTTGAACCGGCCGCGGGCGGACGGGCGTGAACCACCGGCACCGCGCGGGGGCCGAGGAGCCGGGCACGGGGGTGTCGGGCACCCTCCCGGTCCGCCCGGGTCTCCGGCACCGCGGCCGGGCCCCTCCGGTTTGTTTATTTCTGCGGTTCGGCCTGTCGCCGTGCGGGGCGGGGACACGGTGCCGGTGGGTAGCGGGGTCGGCGGGGCTGGCGGCCGGCAGCCCTCCGGGTGACTTCTTTCTGGGCCGGGGAGGGAGGGGCGAGGGGAGGGGTGAGAGGATGGGGAGGGGTCTCCCGCCCGCCGCTCCCTCCAGGCCGAGGGCCGCGCGCACCGGCCGCACGGGCCGGGGGCTCCGCGCCCCGCTCGCCCCACCGCCCGGGCGTCCGGGCTCCCTCCCCCGACCCCTCCCTCCGCGCCTCCCCCTAGCGTCCCCGCGCCTCCGTCCCTCCCGCCGCCGGCGGACCTGCTGTCCTCCTCGGAGCCGCGCATCCAGGCAAGAAAATCCGGCGTCTTTTCTCATTTCACCCGCGTTTCCATTAACCCAGTGCCGGCAGCAGCTAATCCGCGGCACCGAAGGCAAAAGGAGGCTAATTAATGACCAGCTTTTCCAGTCAGGACCGGCGATAATTGCTTTGGTGGCCTTTATGATTACAAGATAAAAATGGCCCGGCCTGACATAAGAGGCCCTGTGTACACTCGGAGACAGGAGGAAATGAAGAGTTGGGAGGCTGAATACGGAGCAGAAAATTACTAATAGAAGAGAGATAATGAATAGGCCGGCCAGGCATTCATGGGGAAAAATCCATTTTGTTACCACGCGAAATTAGGTGGTGGAAAGGAGTTTGCTAATTGTTCGCATCTTGTAGCAACCAGGACTGGGGCGGGGGCGTGCATTTCTATTCATTCCCCGAGTAATTGCGGAAGGGTGTGCTGGCCGGAGTCTCCATCGTCCCCTGGCGTTTTTAATTGTTGCTGATATTCCTTATAATGAAGCTAATGAGGGCGAGCACTGTGCAACTTTGTGCGCACGGAGGCTCGTGCAACGCACCGAAAGGATGTTCTTACCCACCCCCACCCCGCCCCCGTGAAGCAGGAGAATCTGCCGGACCTGGGCTCCCTTACCTTTCACCCGCCGAGGAAGTGAGCTCTTGAACCATAGTGCCTGCGCCCCTGTCTCGAAGCTCCTTTCAAGGAAAAGTGCCGAGGTGCGAAGTGCGGGGTCTGTGCGGGGTGCAGACGCGGCCCAGGTCCGAGGTCTGGACGAGGGGACGAGGGGACGTGCCTTGCAAGGCGAGCGGAGGGGCTTCCGGGATGGCAACTCCCTGCAATATATCCAAGAATATTAGCCTGACGCTTCACAGAACCAGGCTCACTTGTTGGACTTCTGCTGCTACTCTTACCCACAGCAGGAGCTAGGCACCCCCATCCGATCCCTCCACCCCACCTCCACCGTTTCTGAAGCGTCCTCTCCCCTCATACCTCTTTAGAAGGGGCGAAGGCATTCTTTTACTTAAGGCAGTGAATTAGCTGCCAAATACTTTATATCGTTAAGTTTGAAAAACGGCGGCCGGTAAGAAAAAAAAAAAAGTGACGCCTCTAATGGCTTTCCTTGTGAGAACATTGCCGTCTGTGGTGCGCTGTGTTGAAATGACTCTAGCTTCTGGTCCGAGGGCTGCTTTTCTGGATGCCCTCCTGTTGTTTCAGTGCCAGCCCAGAGCTTTACGTTTTAGGTTGCGTTTGGAAGGGATGGTTTTCAGGACTCATGATTCGCTGGGTCGTAACCTGCCCCCTCTCCTGTTCTGCAGAAAAGCAAACTCAAGCTTCTGCCTCACCAGGCAGAACGAGAGGACTCGACCAAGTTCATCGTGCTCACTCTGGTCTCCATCGTGGCCATCGTGGCGGTCCTGCTGGCGTCCGGCGTCATCTACTGCCTACGACACAGCTCTCAGTACAGGCTGAAGGAGAAGCTCTCGGGACCTGGGGGCGACCCGGACCCCGATGCCACCAACGCCTACCAGGTAAAAAGAGACTTTTCTAAGTGCTGTTTCAGTTCCATTCACCACTGGAATGGACGGATTGTTTAAGTCGTCTCTGGCCCCTCCCCCATTCCCAGCAGTTGTTCATTTATTCATAGTTTGGGTTCTTGTGTGATGACGATTTGAAACTTCTCATTAGCATTCATGTAAATACCTTGAAACCCTAGTTTTCCTGCTCTAAATTAATCTTATGCTGTTCTGGGATGGTCTCATGTTAGCTTTGAAAGCGGGCTGCTAATTAGAAATGTGAAAAAAGGACAATACATGAATTATGTATTATCTGTTATCTTTCTTAGTTTGGCCACTATTCATAAAAAATGCCAGAGTTGCAAGATAAATTGGTTGTGCAGATGTATGAAGATGTCTCTTAAATCATCGACTTCCTCAGGGTCTTATGTGAAAAGATCCTCTGACCTGATCTGTTGCCACCTTCGCTGTTATTTGGATAAAGTGGCAGCTAAGGCTGATAGACGGAAAGTAAACCAAGGATGTCTTCAGGAGAGCAGTGGTGGAGCCATGCACTGGTGATGCAGAAACAGTCCAGACACACCTGGAAAAAAATTGGAACCAATGAGACTGAGGGGAGGAGATTCAGACCAAATTGGACATAAAAAAAAATTCACAGGATGTTTGGGAGTTCCGTAGCACACACTCCAGATTTAATAATGTTCTGTAATGAAAACACATCTTCATGCAAGCCATGCAAGCCCAGAACATATACCAGTCAGGGCATTTGATTTCTTCTAACATAAAATATAATGCAACTCCAAGTATATTTTCCCATTTGGGAAGGTAATTTACTTAATCATCATTTTTTGAAGTTCAATCGATATATTTTGTAAAAGGTTTTCTCCCATTGGAGTAGAGTCTTGGTTTTCTGAAGTCACATGATTGTGATATGGAGTATGTCGTGTAAATAATGCATCCTGTTTTACAGTCACGTCTATAAATATTATCATTCTGTCATCACAGTTGTGCTGCTGGGGGGCTGCTCAAGCTCTTTCTAGAACACCCCCCCCACCAGGAGCTTGTCTGAGAGCCCCCCGACCCTGTCTCACATAAGGTGCTGGGATGAACTGATAAAATCGCTCTGCTTAAGAGAGACCAGAAAGTACTATTTTCCCTACTTCAAAACTCTTGGTGGTGGTGTTGAATGAAGAAAACCTCTGGTTTTCCGGAGGGGGTCAGAAGCCTGGTCAGTACGATCTTTTCTTATAAAGAAACAGCAACTTCAAATGTGTGGGAGATGGCATTTCAGGGGCTAGCTTTGCTTCAAAGCAAAAGAAAAAGCACATTTGAAGAAGAAGCTTGGGAAAAAATGTCACACGAACTAGTAAGAATTTATCCAGAAATTCTATTGAGCAAGACCGGTGTAGGCGTTTGGGTCTTCTAGGCCAAGCCTGTGCCGGGACATAAATAAATTATCACACTAGTTCTGTTAGGTGTGTGAGAGATGGCAGATCGTACGGGCGGAGGTTTGTAGAAAGCACGGCATCCTTTGATATGCTTTGAAATTCGAATATAAAATATTGATAGAATGGAAAGGTTGGACTTGCATGCAGAAGTGACTAATTCTGACAAAAGTGCAGGTTGCAAATGCACACTTAGGACTGAGTTTGTGATAATTAACAGAAAAAAAAACTTCCCAGTGACAGCTCTAATTAATAGTATCTGTAATTAAAATCATGCCCTTCCAGCAGGAAAATTGTTTGAATTTCTTGGAGTGACCTTTATGTGGTTCCTCCTGGGGGCATGGTGGTTAAGTTGATATTGATTTTATAATGAGCTCTGGCTTGTTTAATAAGAATCTGTAATCCAGACAATAAATGAAATGTGTGCTTTTCTTCAATCCAGATTAATAATAAAACAAAAAAGGGTTGGGGGAGAACACAGAAAAACACATTTCCTTTAAAAATAGGATCTAGGAAAATTTGGAAATGAAATTATTGGAAAGATTTTCTGGTGGGCTTAGTTTTGAAATTACTATAGGACACCCTTGTGGGAACTACTTTGATTAAATGTGGAGGTTTGCGCCCTCAGAGTGGACTGTTTACCAGTAAGGACATGCTGGCACGAGGCTGTCGTGTTGTTTTGATTTGTTTTTAGCAGAATACACTCAACAAATGGGGATAAGGATGTCCTGATTTTTAGCTCTCCATTTAGCTGAGTCATGGATTAAGGACTTGTAAGAGTGTAGTTACGCAGAGAAGATTGTACATTTGTAAACGAAGCAGGTATTCATTCATTCATGTATCCGTACTTTGTTAGGTTTTTCTGTAACTGCCATGGAGACCCCCTTCAAGTTTAAAAATCTGTCTGAAAAGTTTTTTAAAGTATTTCAAGCACAAAACAATAATTTTAGGACAGTATCCTGTTGCTTCCACGCTTCGTTTTCAAATCATTGAACTTCTGCACTTTGCTAATTCTACAATACAGGTGAGGTTATGGATAACCTCAGCATAATTCTCATCACGGGGTTACAAGGAAAATTGAACAATTTAATATTATGCTTTATTTCATGGGGACATGATGGTAATATTCAATTCATTTTATAAAGTTTCTGAAGGAGAAAAAGAGTATTGTGTAAGTATAGAAGTAAGTGGCCTAGGAAAGGTGGAATGGTAGGTGGCAGTGTCATAGGTTTTACTGATATCAGCACATGACGTCACCTTGTAAACGAAAGACCTGAGTGTCCTCATGCAGGAAGGATGCAGGGCGCAGGCCTTGGGAGAGAGGGGAGGGGAGGCTCGGGGCTGGTGGTCTGGAGGAGGGTCTGGGTGTGTGATTCCCTCTTCCCAGAGCGCCAGAGAGGCCACGTGTCCTAATTAAACTGCACAGCAGTGGTGTTGTTGCCAGATTCTTCTAGTGGGAAGGCCCTCGTGTGGTTGGCCCTTCATAAAGCTCTGGTCTATGTCTTCCAATATCCATCCCCTGCGGTCCCTGGTGGTCCGGACGTACCATGCCCCTGCACGCTCGTAATCCGTGGTTTGGGGTTTGAGGTTCCAGCGGACTCATGGAGGGTTCCTGAAAAATCAGTGGGCTTTTCATAAGTTGTTTCCAAACAGTGAGTAGTTTGCATTATTAGCTTCGAATGCAAACATGTTTAAACATTTTTTTTTTTCTCTTCTCCCTTAAAATAGAACTATCTCATAGACAGAGTCAGCATTTTAAAGATTCTTAGTTAGTTTACACGTGTAGGTGTGTGATATTTTCGTTTGCTTTACCTATTGGAAAATCACATCTTTCTTAAGAGACTCATATTTTAACACTTAACAAGATATCAATAATCTATCAAAGTTTAATTTGCTCAAACTTGAAAGATTTGGGTATGTTAACTTGTAGAAGAACTGAAATCCATCTTTAAAGGTCATGTTTTAATGGAATTCTGCCGCCAAACTTTCCCCCATTGTTTTAGTAAATGTTATTTTTGTCCTCTACATAGAGCTGCATAATGTATTTGGATTAAGTCTGTATTTCCTGATCTAAAAAGCCAACTTCTTTACTTTTATTCCTGTTTTCCCCCAATTGGCATGTCACGTGACACGTATGTCGTACGCACACGTGAGTGTGTATTTACACACACGCGCTCCCCAAGGGCACCCGGCAGGCTTGTGAGGCGAGGCTACCAGCACATTCTGCGTTGTCACGTCGCTGTCCTACTTCTGTGCACGGGGATTGGGTAAAACTGCGCAGAAACAAGCTGTTAGATGATTAGAAGGCGTCCCCGCCTTGCTCTCCCCGAGTCTCTTTGAATGTTGAGTCCGTGTCTCTGCGGCTTTGATCATCCCAGGGCAGCAGCCACTCCCCTTCCCCACGTGAGGGCACCGGCTTCTGCGGAATTGCCAGCGAGGCCTCTTTTGATGGTTTGTCTCCCAGTGCCCACAGGCTCCCTGGGTATCTGGGGGCCTTTGGAACCCGACCCAGAGGAGAGGAAGCGGTCGGGAGGGCGCCCTGTGGAGAGCCGCCCGGGGCCCAGCCCGCTAGCTCCAGACTCTTCGGGAAACGACGGCCCGACTCGGGCTGGCGCACCCGGGAGCCCAGAGGCCCCCTGTCCTCGCCCCTGGGAGCAAGGAGAGCCGGGCTGTCAAAGAGAGGGCAGGTCCCAAGTCGGCTGTTCTCCTGGCCTTTGATTCGGAGGCCCTTCTAGGTGAATCTCCTCTTCTCGGTGTAGCACTCGGCACAGAAACCTTTCCCAGTTGAAGTGGAAAACAGTGAATTCCTGGGGTTTACTTGATCCACCACCAGTTTCTACCATAGCCCTTTCCATTTCAGTCAGCCGTGCATCTTACAGTGGCTTGGCTTGGCTTTATGTTTAAATTCTCAGGTCAAAATACTTTTGGGTGCAAATTTCCAATAAGCAAAATCTGTCCTGCTTCAAAAATGGAAGGGTGCCCTGAAATGCTATTAAAGAACATTTCTTTCTGTGATAACTTAGTCAAGCCTGAGAACTGGAATCTTTCAGGTTTTGCCTTTGCAGAAGTAGCTGGCAGTACCCACGTCCACAGGCAGAATTCACTCGAAACTTTCCCAATTCTGATTGGTTTTGCAAGGGGGTGTATCGTCAGGTAGAAGCCCGGCTGCTGAAGGCGAGGCCCGGGGCCTTCCTGCCTCCACAACCCCCAGACAGGCCTGGGCTCCCCTGTACTTTAAGTCACGCCATGCTCGTCAAGGCAGCCTTGTGAGAACCCAAGGAAAACTTGCTCACCTTTTGGGTGATGAGAGCAAAGGGACCTGTCCGCCTCGAGCGTTTCCGGGACCTGCTTTTTGTCTGTGTGTTCAGTGTCAGGGGATCGGTATCAGGGCCAACAAGCTGTTCTGCAAGCTCAGTCAAACCTTCCAGATACCTTTCCACTCTGGGTCTGAACATGCTTCTGGAAGACCTGAATGTGTAGCATGTTTTTCTCATAAATCTTAAATTTTCAAACATGTGGTTTCCAAAAGCAGCGACTCCATGCTCGTTCTCTGGTTTCTGTGCCACACGTTCCTCAAAAATAGCTCCTGAGATTTGGAAACAGATCTTCTAGGGGAGGCTGAAGTCTGGAAAGATTGCCAAAGAAATATCTAAACATGTAAAGAAAACATGTTGCCGTCCTAATACAGCAGCCACTTCCCTGATCAGACAATGATAATTAGATCAGACTTAATTAAAAATAACAGACCGCTCAGTGAGATATTTTGAAAATAAAAGACTGGAGCATCTAATACGAAGATTTCTGAGGCCTGGATTCTGCGGCTTCTTCTGGATCCCGCATTACTTATTCTGGTCTGTTTTCATTTTCCTGGCGTGTCAGCAGATCTGGATTTTACTCAAATAAGTGTTTCTCAAGGTCGGCCAGGAAGTTACGTCTGGGAAGCGGGGGCAGCAGGGGGGCTTATCTTCCCTCCTCTGTGTCCGGCGACTTTTCCCAGGTCCTCCCATTTTGTTCTGGCACAGCCAAGGGAAGAAAGTGTATCGGAGAGGGAGGTCTGGTCCTCACCGGCTGCTAGGTGGGGGACAGTTTGGGGGGTGACGAGGGGAGGTGCATCCTTTTAATCGACTTCAATACGGGGAATGTTCTAGTCTGCCTTGCCCACTTGCTGTCAGAATCAGAGCACCCTTCCACCTTGCAGACACCAGAGGAGCGGCCCAGAGGGTGCCCTGGGTCCGGGAAGACCCCCTGAGAGTCCCTGCCCTCCGCCCCCAGCTACAGGCTCCCGCCGAGCGATGCCCACGGAGGTGCTTCGAAAGCCGCCTCTGGCCACTGGTCCACACCGCGTGGCCACTCCGGGCAAGCAGGGCTCATTGTACACGTGGAGGAGTGGCATGGGGTGGGCCGTGACCCCTCCCCGGTCCCCGGATCTGATGGCCCTGCCGCCACCTTCCTCCTCGTGGTGGGAGACTTAGGAAGAGTCGGCCTCGTTTCTCTGCTCCGCTGATGATTTCATTTGCTGTAAACCCACGTGAAGCCCTGGAAAGCAGCACGTCCCAGAGTGACCAAGAGGCGGTTGGCACGGCGTGGACATCAAACGCTGCAGGGTCACGGGGAGGAGCGCAGAGCCCGCCGGGGGGGGTGGAGAAGGCATGGTGGACCCACAAAGATGGCCCCCCGGGTGGATGGGGGCCGTGCCAGGCAGGAGGATGGGCTCAGACCCGATATCCTCGTGGCTGTGGCTATGGACCCAGTAAGGGTGGACCTGTGGAGCAGAGCCTGGAGGCAGGAAAGCTGGGCGGGGCTGCAGGGACCGCGCCGGGGGTGGGGGTGGGGGGGGTGGACCCTGCCGAGGTCCCAGGAGGCCCCTCCCACCCTGAGTGTTCTTCTAAGGACCACACTGTCCTCTGAGGCTGGGCCAGCTTCTCCATCACTGAGAGCGGCTCCGTGGACCACGTCTCTTCGTCGCGTCCATGCTGGTCTTCCTAGTCTCTTTCCCTTTTGCTACACTTTCCATTTTTTAAATTTCTTTCTCTCCCAATATTTAAGTTCGTTCAGACCCGTGCTTCCCACCCTCGTGACATCGGCTGGAACTTGGGCCGAGCCCTCCTCTGAGGCCAGCTCTCCTCGCCACAAGGTGGGAAGGAAGGAGCTTTGTACCCTCCACTGGGCTCTTGAAGGTCAGAGAAGGTCGCGGAGGGGCCAGTGCGTCTCACATCTGAGTTCTGTTTAAGGGGCCGCTGTTTGTGGTGACTGGTGCTCAGAAGTGCCTGTCGGTGGGTGTGGGATTCGTCTCAGCTGCTCGGCTCTGGGCCCGGCCCTCCCAGCCCAAGTGTGCATTTATGACCTCCTCGCCTTTGCACGGGCTGCTTTCTCTCCATCAGGCCCTGGTCCAGAGATGCAGGCGCATTTTCTAAACGAAAACTTGGCACATACAGTCTGCAAAGAAAGCAGTGTACCTCTAGGGAAAACCGGAGAGAAACCTGGAGATCTGGACTGTTCTAGGAAATCCAGGCTTCGTGGGGAAGGCCAGGTGTGGAGACAACGTTCCGGGGACTTCTGCGGAGCACTTCTCCCCCGTCTGTCCAGGACCAGAGATCGGTCAAGTCATCAGTCCACTGTCTGGAGAGGAAGGTGGACTCGGGGTGCGAATTTGGGTCTAGGCCACCCTCAGTCAGAAGGAGCCCTCGCTCTCCGCCCCCCAGGCCTGCCCTAGTACGAGTGTCGCCCCTGCCCGGCTGAGGGGCGCGGCTTGGGCATCCCTTGGCGGGGGAGGCAGCCTGTGTGCAGCCAGGTGTCCCTGGAGACCTGCTGCCGTCGGACTCTCGGAGAGGACGCTGAGCTATCCTGAAAGGTGGGCGTTGGGAGGAGAAGCCTGAAACAGCAAAGGGAGGTGTGAAAAATGGGTTCAACAGGGATTTAGACCAAAATGGTAGGAGGGTGGGGAAGGAATTCTAGAAGGCAGGTAATCAGAGACCGAGGGTCACTGTAAGTGAGCGAGACGGTTCTCCGCGAAGTTTAACAGGCCCAGAAGACCCGTCTCCCCTTCTGAGGGCTTGTCTCCCAACTTTTTTAGCTTCCGCTCACCCGTTTCCTCTGGGAAGGCGTTTGTCCCCAGGAAGAGGTGAGGGCAGCTCCCCAGACGCCTCTTCAACCAGAGCCCAGCTCTCTGCAGGTGGCATCTGCAGACCACGGCCTGGGGCAGGCCACTGAGAGCAGAAGCCCACAGACCAGCCCAGCCCCTGCTCCCGGAGGCTGGCCCAAGGGCACTCCACTCTCACGCGCCCCCGATGGGCGCCATCCACTCTCAGGCGGACTTGATGGGCACCAGAGGACGTCTCTGTGCCGCGTGGCGTCACCTGCAGTGAAATGCACTAGCCTGTCAAAAATGGCCAAGCCCAGCTCCTAGCACAGCACGGACCTTGCATAAAAGAGGCTAAGAGATTACAGAAGGTGGTCAGAGGAGGAATGACGGCTCGGACCTTCAGAGGCAACAGGAGTCGCGGATTTAGAGGAGGGAGAGCTTCAGAGTCACCTCTCCAGAGTGGCCCGAGGCGCCTCTTTAGAGACAGACATCCTGAAAACCGAAGCACCACGGCCCCCAAATAAGTGATTTTCCTTCTGCTGTCGGAAAACGACTTTCTTTTCATTCACACACGCATTGGTTTTTTCTTTCCTGCTAAAGTGCAAGTGCACAGCCCAGCCCAGGAGCATCAGGAGGTGACAGCAGTTTCCAGGCGTCAGCGGAGGAACATTTAGGGACATGGGGGAGGAGGACAACTCCAGCGTGAGCCCCGGATGCAGGCCGTCTCTCCCACCCAGGGGTAGACTGGACGTCAGCACCACTTTCTCCCGAGGCCCCTTTGGTTTGGAGTCTCTGTGCCTCGGCCCCGTGACTGCCCCTCCCTTCTCCCCACCCCTGGCCGGCAGCTGCCCCGGCCTGGGTGTGGTCCCCAGAGCCTGCATCTGTGTCTGCATCCCTGTTGGCGTGCGGGTCACCCTTGAAGAATGAACACCTCAAGAGAGCCTTGGGGAGGCTGCGTGGCTGAACTTAGAACTCTTCCAGACAGTGTTTTATTTCCAGAATTTATTCCTTCCAATGATAGAGTCACAGTTTCTGAAACGGTAGGGGCAGAAGAGAACTTTATTTCCCATTGGAGTTTACAGGCAGGACCGGTTCACACTGGGTTAGGCGTGTGCTTGAGACAAGCAGCTCTGTGATGGGCCCCAGCGAGCCTGGGGTGGTCAGGGAGGGCTTCCCAGAGAAGGTGAGCGAGGGGCTCAGGCGGAGAGAAATGGAGGCAGGGGTGCCTGGGAGAGGATGGAGCAGACAAAGCCAGAAGGCTGGGCAGCAAACAGACGTCTTCTTGGAGCTGAAACCTGTGTTGAGGAGAGAGAGGCGATGGGGAAGCTTGAGCCCAGATCTGAGAGGGTCACGGACAAATGGAATAGAGGGAATTTCAGGAACCAGGCAGGGTTTGTCTGTGCTGCATGTGGGTCTATGCAGCGTCAGTCGCTTTTTCAGGAACATCACAGTAACGGCGTCTGTGACATTAGAGAAGCTATGTAACAGTGCTTCTCTTCTCCATCTGATTAACTGTTCTTAAACTTTGTTGCTCAAAATATTTAAAGTCTCCATTGGGGTTTTCTGCTTTGGAAGACTTGCTGATAATTAAAAGTGGAATCTTGGTAGGTTATTTCTCTATTAGCAAGGGCAAGATTTTCATAAAGGTGATTTCCAGTTAGGAAGGTGACAGTTGTGAAAAAGTATTCTCTTAAGATTTTTGAATGTAAAAGATAATGCAACCAGCAAAATTAGGTGTCTGGGTATGTTTGTATGTGTCTGTGCTTGTGATTATTTGGAGAGTAGGAAAAGGAAGATTCACAAATGATTATATCAGGAAGTAAGTCCAAATGCTTTAAAACGCACAGTTCTTTAGGGTGTTTTTTTTTTTTTTAAATTATTATTATTTATTTATTTATTTATTTTTTTGGCTGTGTTTGGTCTTCGTTTCTGTGTGAGGGCTTCCTCTAGTTGCGGCAAGTGGAGGCCACTCTTCATCGCGGTGCGCGGGCCTCTCACTATCGCGGCCTCTCCCGTTGCGGAGCACAGGCTCCAGACACGCAGGCTCAGTAGTTGTGGCTCATGGGCCCAGTTGCTCCGCGTCATGTGGGATCCTCCCAGACCAGGGCTCGAACCCGTGTCCCCTGCATTAGCAGGCAGATTCTCAACTACTGCGCCACCAGGGAAGCCCCCTCTAGGGTGTTTGAGGGTTAGGGACACGAAGCACAGGTTTCAACTTGGATTGACTTTGTGATGTTTAATCGCAAATCAGCTAGAAGAGTTTGTGTGACAGATGCGGGATTATTAGCGTGCACACGGTGTTAGTGTCAATATGTAACTAGATGTAAATCATCCAATTAAAGTTTAAAATTTGGGATTTGCTCTATAGGTAAGCATTCTATCATTTTCTTTTTTTTTCTAAAGACAGTGAAGCAGAAGAATAACCAACAAAGGAATATTTTTTAAATTACATCTTTCATAAGCCAGCACAACGTACACTTTAACTAGAACCCAAGAGGGTCTTGAGTGGGAGGAAATCAAATGCAGATTTGTTTGTAAAACAGTCATCAGTTGGCAGGGAGGTTACAGCTAGTTCACCTGTTTCAGGATTATCTTCCCCACCCTGGCCTCCCTTTCCTCCCCCACCTTCAAGAAGAAAAAATACGGAGTTCAGTGACCACAGATTTGAAATTGAAACGTGAGGGAGAAAACTAGGGGAAAAAAAATCTCCGATTCTTTTGTCGATTGCTTTTGAACTGCCTCTTTTCTGACCTTGGACCCTGTGTTTCCCGGCCGATGGCTGTGAAATGGTGCGTTTTAATTCTGCCTGCTCCCCACCACCCGCTCCTGGTAGCCCCCCTGCTCCTAGAGGTGGATTTCCCGGGCATATCTGGGGTCCACAGATTTCACATCAACTCCAAGAGAGGCAGCAAAGCACAGCTGGTGCCCTGCGTGCGACGAACGGCTCTTGTCCCCCGGCCAGCAGTGTCCTGCGTGCCCACTTGCTCTTGGATCCTCCCCCAGCCCCTCCTCCTGAGCAGCAGGACGCCCCCCTCGCGGGTTTTACTCGAGGGCCGTTGCCAACTCGGACTTGCTATGGAAGTTCGGCACCTGTCCCCTTTGGTGGCAGGTGACAGATCTTGCAGGCCTTAGAGGTCGGAGCCCTCATTTCACAGCTGGGAAAACTGAGATAAAACAGACTGAGAGTGACTTGCCCACAGTCACCCAGCTCATCGGCGGTGAAGCCCCCAGACCCGGGTCTTCAGAGCTCTGTGCGTCGTGCAGCCGGATCGCCATTCACAGCAGCTTCAGATGGAGTAATTGGGTCCCAGAATGATGTGCGTTTGTTTCTGAGAAGCAGAGGCAGCTGCTTCCTACTCCTCCACCCCGCCTCGGCCCTGCCCTTTGCCTTAATGAGGCAGCGGCCGCAGAATGGGGAGCTGTGAATACCTTTTGTGCTCCTGGCTGGTCCGCATCGCCCCTGGACTCTCCCTCGTGTGCTTCTGTCTCGGAACCTTTGTGCAGACCGCGGCCCGCGCTCTGAAAGCCCTCCGCCTGCTTTATTCTCCAGAGTACCCCATCTGCCTGCCAGCCCGGACCCTACGCCCTCCGCCCGCCCAGCGCGGGCCCCTCCCGAGAACCCTTCCCGGTGCCCTGGAATTACCCTGCACACCTGGAGGGACTTTCGCATCAGGGGCTGAGACAGACCTGGGTTCAGAACTCAGCTTGTTCCTTGCCCGGCGTGTCCTCCTGGAAGGCGAGGAAATTTCCCGAAACGCCGGGTCGGTAGAATGAACGCACCGCACCAGCAAGGGACCTGTCAGTGCTCAATAAAAGCGAATTGACACGTGAATCTAAGGTATCGATATGAGAGGAGCTGGTTGGGGGAAGCGTTTAGAACTCTCGCGAAAACCATCACCCTTGATTTCCGGCGTCCAGAAGAGCGCCGCACACGGGGAGCGTTGAGCTCTGTAGATGTGGACAAAAGTGACGATGGTGGTGATGACAGGTGATGAGGATTCAGTATCTTTTGGGCCAGAAGAAAACTAGGAAGGTGACAAAAGTCTCTCACAGGAAACAGCTGCTAATATGCTCTTAGGCCACGTCAGGCCCAGGCTGCTCTGAAGAGGCGGGCGGTTTATTTCCACCTGACTTGGCTATTTTTAATCATCTGAATATGAAACACGAAACTGAAAAGCCGGTGCACACAGGTGGGGCCGCTGCAGGCCACCTTCGCTCACAGAGGCCGAGCTGGACCGTGAGCTGTGAGGCACCTCTGACTTTGGGGACCCTTGAAGCACAGTTGTCTGGTGAGTCGTCCGCCGCAGGAGTGCAGGTGTTTACTGTTTTATTTGTCTTACGGATGGCGGCCCTGCCAGGGGGCTTGGGGCTGGACCGGAGCCCTCCTCTGAGAGCTGGGGTCTTGCAGGGGTTGTGTGTCAGACACGCTCTGCCCTGGGTCTCAAATTCCAACTTTCAGCCGAAGCGTTACAGATCATTACGGAATCCACGGTAACTACGGGTTAGGGGAGGGGAAGACGCTCACTGGAGCCTGTTTTTTTTTTGTTGTCACAGTTCTTTCCCGATTTCACCCTGATGTCTGTCAGGAGCGGAGCGGGTGGAGCGTGTCTCAGGTCTGAAAGGACAGACAGGCCTTAGGTGGGGTACGGGGGGCACCTGGTCCACGGTGGGCGCGTCCGATTCGTTCTGGAGGAAGTCCGCGCACTTAGTAACGTACCTTCCAAGCCCCCCTTTAGGCAACACGCCAGCTGCAAATTTCGTGACGGTGCACCCTGCGCTGTAAAGCTCTGGAGAGCGAGAACACTCTGGAGCCGCCAGCTTGGGCTCACACATGACCTCCCAGCCCTGCCTGGTCTGAGCAGGAGGCCTCAGCCTCCAGCCGCGGGGCCTGATTCCAGCTCCGGCAGCATCTCGGCCGCCGCCCAGGGGTGGGGACCTGGTCCCCTAGGGGCTGCTGGCTGCAGGCGATGCCCACCAATGAGCGGGCATCTAGCGAAGCCTCCCCGATTTGTGCTGGACGCCGAGGGAGACAGAGAACGGGAGAGTGACTGCTGTCCTCAGTTTGGGGGGTGAGAGGCCGTCCACGTGGCAGTAACTGGAGAGCAGGACAGGGCTGGGAGCGAGCACGGGGTGGCTGGGAGGGGGCAGACGGGGTCAGTGTCCTGGGCCTGGCTTTCTGACGGTAGATTGTTCCAGATTTAGATGCCAGCTGAACATAATGTTCACCTCTCTTAGCTGAAATGTTTCTATAACTTTTATTTTGAGAAGACATTTACAAGACGGGAACAGTTACTCGTTGTTGCTTGGTAAACACGGCTGGCCGTGGAGCTGTCCTGGGCAGTTGACTGATGCCGTGGGACCTGGCACGTAACGCAGCTGCAGTCGGGCCAGAGGAGCCTGGGTTTGCGGCCGAAGCTGTTATCAGGGGGTCGGGGTGCGGGTGAGGGTGCCACATCCCTAGTTAAAGGTCAGAAGGAGTACCACCCCACGGAGGCTCTGGAACCCGGCGCAGGGTCCACCGTGGAGGGGTGCTTCGCCCCTGCGTGTGCACACGCGTGTGTGAGCACGTGTGAGCGTGCTGTCCCGCCGTGGAAAGGTAAACGCTATCCGGGCACCACTGAGCAGCCTGGTGGAGGTGGTGAAGAGCGTCCCAGGACGGGTGGTGGCGACCTCGTGACACACGCCAGTGATGGTGAGACGGGCTGAGCGCCGAGCGCCCCGTCCTGGGAGCAGGAGCTGGGCCGGGCCGGCCTGAGGACGGCCCCCCAGTGCACCTGCTGCGGCTCTGACCTCCGGGGACGTGTCCTCTGCTTCTTACCCAGAAATGGCCGTGTTCCCGTGGCCCCCAATCCCTTAGGAGGCGGCACCGGGACCCCAGGACCCCGGGGAGAGCCGTCCCAGGGCACAGAATATGCGCCTGTGTTTACCTCCCAGACCAACACTGAGCAGGTGAGCTACTCGCAGTGAGAACATTCATGTAAAATCCCTCCCATAAACCGCTTCACGTGTCCCCGGTTCCGTGCTCACAGCACCCTGCCGGCCTCGAAGGCCAGGCCATTCCTTCCAGGTCACACTTGGTGTGCAGCTATTGGAGAAGAGCCGGCCGATCAGACAAGGCTTTGCTTTTCTTCCTATGCTTTTTCTTGATGAGACATTCCTGGCCCCTGACCATCCGGGGTGTTTTGTCCCCTGCTTTCCCACAGACATTTCACTCAAGTTTAATCATATTCAGTGTAGAATTTGCTATATTTTAAACATACCTTGTATGGGTTTTTTACAAAAATAATGCCTCCTCAATTTAGAGACTACAAATGAGCAAAATAAAAAATAAGATCAACACCACCTGTCCCCCACCCTGAGGGGACTTCCCAGGGCTCCCCTCCTGCCTTTCGGGGCATTTACCGCAGCGCTTGTATTTACTGTCACCTCCGAGTGTCTGTGTGGCTCCTCCCTGTCACCGTGGCTCTGTGGCCACTATCGGTGCCCTGCGAGCTGGGCTCAGGCCCCTCCCAGGGAGGCCTCTCCATGTGAGCGTTTTCTCCGTCTGGAGAGTAATTGCCCCCCCCCGCGCACCCCCTAATGAACCCATTTCGCTTTCTCCCCGGCTTTGTGCATCCTGCCTTGGTTTTGCCCTGTTACCACTAATTACGCTCCCCAAATAACCCTAAAAACCCGGCCGCCTTTGTGTGCGCACTCAGGCCGTCCACTGCTTTGTTCCCGTTGTTCCTTGAAAGGTACAAAGAAAGAGGTTTTTCTCAAGCCTGTGGAGTCCTGTCTATCCTTTGGCAGAATCTGGGGATGGCGAGGCTTTTCTCTCAGAGTGAGTCCCACTCTCCGCAATTTCCCCCATCAGATGAAGATTCGAGAGATGAGACATTTGATGAGACATTTGCGTTATTATGTGTATGGATGGATTTCTTCTGCCGGAGTCCTAGTCAACCTACTTTGCAAATTGTGTTACAAAGAGCCGTAAGACACTTGAGACTCTGCAGACGCATCCCAGGGCCTGGTCTCCGTAGGTAACAGAGAAGCAGGCGGCTTTACAGAAAATGATGACGGCGGATCAGAACGTGCTGTGTGATCCTGTTTTCTTAGCCTGCATCCTTGTGCCCTAAGGACTGCCTCTGAAAATGCGAAGCTCTCGGGCTTAAACGGATCCTGCGCTGACTCTGCTCTGCGGACCTGCCCCCGCTCAGGGGTGGCCGGCAGGGCTGGCGTGTCTGCTGGGCTGGCTGGACCTGCGGGAAGCACCCGCAGCGGCACCAAGATGGGTGATTCACATTTTCTTGATGGAGAGTTCGTGCTCCTGTCTCACCTTTCTTGACCAACGAGGAGCTATTTGGATATTTTAAGATAGCGGGGCACAGGCTTCACGTGTTTATTTTGTGACTGAGCATTTGAGTTTAGGGGGACTGTGAAAATGCTGTTCTTTTCTCCTTAGAGACTTGTAAACTCTGCTTTCCCCCGGAAGGGAGGGGAGAGATTCTTCTTGCTAAAGACAGCGGTCGGTCGGCAAACTGGGTTCCACACGGCCCTTGGTGCCATGGACCAGCAGAGGGACGGCCCGAGTGGATCCGCGTCTTTTAGTTCTGGTGCCCTGGGAGCAGGACCTCACCTGGTGTCCCGACTCCCTTCCCGCACCCGTCTGCGGACGAGGAAGCTCGGCAGGGAGCCTGCGTCCAGCAGAAGGAAGGTGTGGATGGGGGTTGCATGCTGGCCTCACGCCCAGCACTGTGTTAACTGCTTCACATGTTCGCTCTTGGAACCCTCCCGGCAGCCCTGTGCAGCCATCTGCCATCATCCCCATTCCATAGATTAGGAAACTGAGGCACCCAGGCAACTTGTCCAAAGTCACGCAGCTCCTAGTTGGCTGAGCCGGGATTCAGACCCGGGTGATCTGGGCCCGAGTCCTTGCCTCGACCCATGATGCACGGTGTGGGCCAGGGTCTGTCTTGGGCGGCGTTCTCTCCCACTGATGGATTTCATCTTCTCCCTGGGACTTGTTCCTAAGACACAGATGGCCCTAGAACACCTGCTTCCCAGGAGTAGAGGCCCCTCCGTCACTGGTGGTACAAATGTGGGCTCGACAGCAAAATCACAGCGTCTCCCCATGACTGTGTGGGCGTCCTCATCGGGAGCTTGGGATGACTTGCATCTGTTTTCCTCAGTGATTCTCTCCACACCTGCGAGGGTCCAGAAGCTAAAAAGGCACAGCCACACTGAGAGGAGTCACCTCTCCAGAGTGGCCCGAGGCCCCTCTTTAGAGACAGACATCCTGAAAACCGAAGCACCACGGCCCCCAAATAAGTGATTTCCCTTCTGCTGTCGGAAAACGACTTTCTTTTCATTCACACACACGTTGGTTTTTCCTTTCCTGCTAAAGTGTAGGCACTGGATGAGAAAACAGACTTGGCCAAACTCCTGGTGGGAGTGGTTTGTGACCCAGGGCGCCGGCTCACAGCCCGAGTGAGCACTCGGGTGGGAGAGGCGCCCCACATCTGTGGGTGCAGCCCACAGGGTGTCCGGCTCTGTGCTCGGCGGCTGGTGGTCTGCAGCGGTGGACGGGGGACAGCCTGAGCAAAGAGCCATTTGAAGGGAACCCATGGATGCCTGGTTGACCTCACGTGTAGGTCTGCCTCTTGGTCGTTGGGTTATGTGAATCACTCGCTACACGGGGATTGTACTTGTGTTTATCAACTCAAGGTCATCAAGCTAAATGCTCAGGATCGTTTTTACGAAAGTAGTGCTGTCCTAGATCATAAGCAAAGTCATTTTTTAATTAAAGGCGAGTTAGTCTGGATCTTAAACACCTTAAAAGATGTTTCTCAATGGAGGGGCTGGAAGGTGCTGTACCTCTTTGTCCAGCCGAGTAAAGACTATTTGCCAGTCTCTCCTCTGTGCTCAGGACAAGGCCCCGCTGAGGATGTGCCGCATCTGTAAAGTTGAAGGGAATTACGATTTTAGTGAATTTGCACCTTAATTAGTACCTCGATGGGTCTGGTATCATTTTGGGGTTTCCATGACCTAACCCGGGGAGTTGGTGTTCCGGGTGTGGGTTCTGCCCTTCCTGCTTGCTGCCAGGATTATAAATTAGGAAAAGTTCAAAACATAAGTCTCCAGGTTTCTTTCAGAGCAGGCTGTGTAGTTCATTTAGCGTTGTCAGTTACCTTTTGCTCAAATAAGATGCCCTCCACGGATGATCACAGCTCTGAACTTTAAACTGCCTTCACAGGGCATTACTTACAGGAGGTTGATCTGGTTGACGGTGGTGTTCGTCACTTGATGACATGAGGGTCCTGTCGTATCCTGCGTGGCCCTTATCGGTAATAAATGCAGGCAGTAAGCTCAGGGAAGTGCTTTGACCTGATAGCAGTTCCCTGTGTGATGGGAACTTCAAATTACATTTAAAATAAATGTTTAAGCCCAGCCCGTGGCTCAAAGGGGTCAGTGGGATCGTGCCTTCATCCTTGCCGTGTGGACCGCGGATGCCTTTTTAGGGAGAGATGATACTTTTAAATGAAGAACGAGGCTCACAGGGTCACCATCTGGTCTGGGGAGGGGAGAGGCGTGGAAGCAAGAGCTCCCTGGTAAACCCATGGCTGGTGGCCCTCCTGAGAGGTTCAGATCTGCGGAGCGTGGGCTGAAACATCCCCGAAAAACCATAAACCTAAGGGATTTCAAAACTATCCAGTTAGTGTCTGGTCAGACCATTACTAAGTCAGGTAGTAATGTTCTAAAAAGAGGTTCATTTTTCCTTAGAAATTTTAAAGTAATAGTGCAGAGCATGGACAAAATATAGAATTTCTGATATTAATTTAGAAGCTATGATCAACCTAAAGGACTAGTTTAAAAGGCCATACGGTGATTCCCCCAGAGATTTCTGCATCTCTTTGCATCCTGGCTGCCTCTCTGGGGACACCTAGAGAGTCCTGTGACAGTGCAAGGGGGGTGACATAGCAGGAGGTAGGGGAGGAGGGGAGGATACGTGTCCAGACGTGAGAGCTCAGGGCTTGGGCTCAGGCGGCGGCCACAGGGACGTGGAGGGATTCTGCCTGGCACCGAGCAGAACAAGCCATGATGGAAGATTCACCCGAGCCCCTCCCTCAGGCAGCGGGACCGGCGTGTCTCCTCCTGAGGGGCACGATCGGCAGACTCGGGCGGCTCAGACTAAAGCACTTTTGAGTGATGGCTGCTTTTGTCACAGGCAGATAGGTCTGGCCTTCTTGTGTTAGGCTCAAGGGCAGCAGCGGGGGTGGACCTTGCCACCTTGCAGTCCAGGCACGTGTGTGGCGCGGCTCCCCCAGCCCTGTTGTTCTGAAGCCAGTGGCGGCTCTGGCACTGCTCCGGCTCCCCAACTGCCGCCCGTGCAACAGCCTAATCTGAGCCAGACATTGTTCAACCCGTGTCTCAGATCAGGACGCTGAGGCTCGGACTGCAGCCTCGCGGAGTGCGGCAGGCGGACCCCCGTGGGCGAGCTGAGCCGCAGGCTGAAGGGACCAGGAAACCTTCAGCCACAGCCGGGAGCCACGCTGCCTCAGCCACAGGCGCGGTGCAGAGAGAGGCCAGCCGCAGGTGAACGGTTCCCTCCGACGTGTCCAGAGCCCGTCAGCACAGGTGGGCCTTGGCCCACACACACACACACACACACACACACACAGCTTGCTCCCAACATCTTAACTCCAGAAACCCAAGCGCAGTAACGGGAGCAAAGTGAAGATGCGGGACGGGGGCACCAGCACTGCCGCCCCGGGGGTGACACGGGACGGTCCCGTCCCCCTGCTCCCCGACCTGCGGCCCCACTTACTGGGAAGCGCTTGCAGCCCCGTGGGCCCGAACCGCCCACATCCCAGCCTCCAGAGCTGTTTTTGTCCCGCCGGGTCTCCGCCCGCGGCTCCACCCTGACCGGGGCTCCCATCCTGACACCTCCCTACCTCTTGTCACCGCTCAGCTCCGCTGGCCTGTGAGCCTCCGGAAGTCGGGCCCTGGTTGCATCCGCCCGGCGTGCCCGGCATCCAGCGCAGTGCTGGACGCGTGGTTTGCTGAGGAGGTTAGCAGTGAGGGCTGACAGTCACCCAGACGCGTGCGCCCGGTTCCGGAGGCTTCTCCTGAGCACGATTTCTCATTCAGGCCTGCCGAGAGCTGCCAGGTTGGTGCCTCTCTGAGGCACAGAGAGGTTCGGTGGTTTGCCCAAGGTCACACAGCCAGTAACGGCTGCAGCCGGGACTCAGGATCAGGCATCGCCAAGACTCCAGGATGTGAGCGGATGGAAGTTTCCCAGAAGCTAAGAAAGAATCGACGTGAAATGTGTTACCCTTCTCATTGCAGCCTCTGGAGGGACAGGTGCGCCCTGGGCCAGGTTCTAGGAGGAGCTGCCTCCCCGCCTGGGTGGCCTGGTGGGCGTGTCCCGGGCAGTTTTGTGGAGGCAGGGGCTCCCCTAATGTCTCCTCACGGCCCTCGGAGCACACCTCCGCTGGTGGCTCGCGGGAGGTGGGGGCACGGGGGCTGCTGTGCCCCAGGTGTGTCACACCCCCTCCCACCCAGCCACCGGTGCTGGGCAGGACCCCCCCCAGGCCTCCCAGGAGCAGTGCTTCCACCGCGGGGGTCCCACCACCGCCTGAGCCTTCCAGAGACCCTGGCTTCACCCCCTCTCAGGTAGTCCAGAGGTAGAAACGGGACTACGGTCAATTCGAGGTCAAGCGTCCCACCTCAGCAGGTGCACCCGTTTTTATTTGCAGGCAGAAGCACGTGGTGAAGGCCTGACCCACCCCCCCGGGGTGCCTGCGCAGCCCAGGAACCTCCCCTCTGCACAGGCAAAGCGCCGTCACCCGGGCTGCCAGCCTCCGGGGCTTCCTCTCTGCAGTCAAGGCACCGATGTTCAGTCTTGTTTGCGGTTGGAAATGGGGGTGACCGATTTTTCTTGGATCTCTACTGCAGCTTTTATCTTTAAAAAACAAAGACCCACAAGGGGAATCCGCTCTCGGCAGCAACGGGAAGAGTGCTGGGCCTGAGTCACAGGTTCAGTCCCAGGGGACCACCAGACACCTGTGAGGCCTTCACCGAGCCTGTACATCAGTCCTAATCATCTACCAAATGAGGAGGTCTGAGTGGATACTCCGTGGGCACCTCCGCCTCTAAAATTCTTGCTTCCTTTAGAAATATCTTTGAACTCGCCAAGCCGTCGAGAATTTGTTCTGGTTTAAAGAATTGTTCTTATCTTCACTGCCCCAGTACCTCTACCGTTGCACTGATTAACTATGGGACCTCGTGGCAGGCACCGCACCGGGCATCTC
The DNA here is from genome assembly GCF_028021215.1 of Eschrichtius robustus. NCBI lineage: Eukaryota > Metazoa > Chordata > Mammalia > Artiodactyla > Eschrichtiidae > Eschrichtius > Eschrichtius robustus. Next base: position 129,508,477 of record NC_090831.1, on the reverse strand, counting down.
ACACACATGAACCCTTTTCATCTTCTGTACTGTCCTGTTACTTCCATTTTTAAGTGACAACACTCAGGCTTGGGGGCCTCGATTGCCTGACCCGAGTTCACATAAGGTCTGGTCGCGCGAGGGCCCCGCCCAGGGCACTCCACTCTCCACAGGGACCGAAGAGGGACAGGAATCCAGGCTTGGCCGTCACTCTTCATCCCTGGCACCTCCACGGGCAGACGCCCAGCTGCTCTGATGTTTTGCTTTTCAGAGGGTGAACCTCAAACATCTCACATCTTCTTTCCCAGAGGAGCCTATTCTTGGAGGGCGTTTTCTGAGCTCTCTTAGCCGAAGCTCATCGGACCTGGTCTTCTGGGCAAACTAAATGAAACCACAGAAATTACTGCAGAAACGTTGTTTGGTGGGCATTCCCAAAATCAAGTAGTGTTCCGCATGCGTGAGTGGGAAATCAGCGAGACACGGACTTGGTACCTAGTATCATCTGCCTTATTACAATCACCCGTTGTGTCTGGGTTTCTTTTTGTTTTTAAGATTCTGAGGAAACGTGGGTGGAATTTCAAACAGATTTGTTGTTTAGAAACCATGTGAAATTGCTGAGCCCTGGACGGGGAGGGCAGGCAGGGAGACCCCACCCTCTCCGCTGGCCCTTTTTTCTTCTAGTTCGTCTTTTCCGCCGTCTCCTCCAGGTGCCAACACTGACCCCCGTCACCAGGTGCTTTAGTGGGGCTGGGGGTTCGCATCCAGCCGGCCCCCAATCAAAGCGCCTGAGCCGTCCTCCCACCTGGGGAAGAGCTGGCACCGCGTCCCCGGGGAGAGCGAGCCCCCAGCGGCCTCACGACGACCCTTAGTGCCCAGTAAGCGGCAGCCGTGTGAGAGGACAGGAAGTGGGGACCAGCCCCGTGGCCGAGGCTGTGCCCGCGGGAGTGAGAGGCCTGCGGCACGCGGCGCTGGTTGGGCAAGCGTATCTATCTGTGTTTCTCTGTGTGGTGTGTGTGTACCTGTGTACATCTGTGTGTGTATCTGTGTATATATCTGGGTCTGTGTATCTGTATATCTGTGTCGGGGGTGTGTGTGTCTACAGCGTATGTACCCGTGTGTGTCTCTGTGTGGCGTGCGTACATCTGTGCGTGGTCACGGGTGGACCCCACGCAGGTAGGGAGGCTCTGACCGGCGCCCGCTGTCTTGCAGGAGCTGTGCCGGCAGCGCATGGCCGCGCGCCCGTCCGAGCGCCCGGAGACCGCGCGCCCGTCCCGCGTCAGCAGCGTGTCCTCCCAGTTCAGTGACGGGCCGATGCCCAGCCCCTCGGCGCGGGGCAGCACCTCGTCCTGGTCGGAGGAGCCCGTGCAGCCCAACATGGACATCTCCACCGGCCACATGGTCCTGGTAAGGCCTGCGCCCTCCGCGCGGGGTTGGGAGGGAGTGGCCGCGAGAGGCTTGGGGGCCAGCTCCCCAGCATGCGGCCCGAGGCGGCAGGAGGAGGGCGCCCCACGTCCAGCCCCTTTGCCCAGCGCCCCCCGAGGGCGCGTCGTCCCGGCTCTGCACAGAACCCTCGGCCCCCACCCTGGAAGTGCGCATGCGTGAGCGCCGACTGCGTGCGCCGCTTCTCCAGCCCGACTCCAGACGCGGTCCTCTCCTCCCTCCAGCCCCCAGCTCACCGAGCAGCCTTTGGGTGAACGCATGTCGCTCACAGGCTGCTTCCCGTTAAAAGTGGCGTGCGAGGGGTCAGCTGCTTCATACGCCCTTCAGAGGCCCTGTCCGGTGCAGAAGCCCCCCCTGGCGGGGAGCCCTCTCCCCAGCATGAACCCGCCCCCTGCCCGTCCTGGAGCACGTGGTGCTTGATGCGTGATTACTGTCCAAGTTTTATTAAGAGGGTTTGTTCACAACTCAGCGCTTCTTGCTGTGTGGATGAGTGCTGATGGCTGCGTGGACACCGCCCTCCCAGGTCTCCAGGTCTCCAGGCCACAGGCCTCTCCCTCCCTGTTCAGTGACCATCACACTGGCCATAGTCTCTCCTACTGGGGATGGGGCTTCGGGTGACGAAGGGCAGAGCCTGAGTCACTGCCCCCGGAGCATCGGGGCTCTCGTGGATCAGGGAAGAGTTTCCACTGCACAACTAACTTCCCAGGAAGGGGAAGGGACTGGGAAGGCCAGTGTCTTTGTCCCTTCTAGTGGTTTGAACAGACACTTAATTAACTCTGTCTGGAGGCTGGAAGGCTGAGATGGAGGCCCAGCGGATCTGGGGTCTGGTGGGAGCCCGAGTCCTGGCTCACAGACGGCAGCTTCTCGCCATGTCCTCACATGTGGGAGGGGCAGGGAGCTCTGTGGCATCTCCTTAGGGCACTGACCCCTGTCACGAGGGCCCTACCTCATGACACCATCACCTTGGGGGTTAGGATTCCACACGAGAATGTGGGAGGACACAGACAGTCACCCCAGAGCAGCCGGGAAACCACGTTTGCACCGAAGAGCCTCAGTGTGGAGCCTGGAGGTGGGTCTGGGGATGCCCCCAGGACGCTGGGGGTGGAGGCGCCCACTCCCGGGATGTCCGATCCGGGGGCAGGAGGCACAGGTGCCAGACGTGGGGACTGAGGGGCACAGCAGAGATACCAGATGAGGGAAGACGAAGTCGAGAGGTTCAGCTCGGCTGATCAGCGCGGCTGAGCTGACGCCTCCCTCTGCCTCCTCCCCCCGCGGACGTGGACGGAGGGCCCGGGCTGGGAGCACGCGGCACTCCCAAGGCTCCACTGTGGTCGCGTGCGGCCGGGGCCTGAGTCCCAGGGTTCGCAGTTTCCGGAGGAGACGGCGCATCGCTCAAGTTGCAGACGTGTGCTGCCGTCCTACTGTGCGCCCACAGCCAGGAACTCGGAAGGAACCTCTTCTCTGGACAAATAACAGTCATATTAGTTTAGAGCTGACTTTTTAGAGAACGTTTCAATGTGCGTCCCTTTTAGAAAAGGAAACTCGACTGATCTCATTCAGATTTCTAATGAGATTCGGTTTTGGGGCCAACACATCAGCCAGGTGCGTTTATCTGACAAGTTGGTTGGGGGGGGGGAGATGCATTTCGAGAGCCTTTATCATATTCTGGTATCTTCATATTTCAAGACAACTGAGCTACAGCTCGACAGTATCTCACCTCCAAATGGGACGTGAACACATTGCAGTTTTCGTAGAAAACTGTGTCTTGTGGTACCCGTGTGTGATGGCAGACGTGACAGGGAGCCTGGTGGTGGCCTCGCGCTACAGAGCCGACCCGCCGTCCGCAGGCCACCCCGCGGCCGAGCCTAATGCGAGGCGTCCCCCGGGCGGTGGCGGCGACAGCTTCCAAACCCACGTCCACCGCCAACCAACCCAGAAACCTGCGAGTGCTTGGCCGCCCCCTGGACTCAAGCCTTCTTCTTGCTAACCGACCGACGCTTCATTTGAATTGGGGTCACCGGCTACTCCTCCCGACTCTGACTGGGGAGCAGGCGCCGGGCACCGTGGAGAGGGTCCAGCTCAGCCAGGGGGGCCCCACTGTGCACGCCCGGGCGTCTGGCCCTCACGCCCCAGTCCTGTTTTCTGCCCTCTCGCCCGCTTACAGAGGGGTTTTCTCAGCCCTACTGTGGTCTTCGGCCCCCCATACGGGACCCCGAGGTGTGGAGACGTGGCAGAAGGGAGCCCCACTTGGCATTTTTACACCTTCCCATCCACGAAAGCAAGTGAAATGGCTCATCTTTTAGGCTCTGAAACTTGCAGCCCTTTCTCACGGGAAAGGCCATGGGACACATTCAACCAGAACAGAGCCACGTTCACAGGGCCTGTCTTGTTACTGGCACGTGGATGCTGGCTTCCCATCTGCAAGGGCTGCAGCGAAGCCGCCTGTGCCGGACCTCAGGACACACGGGAGCCCCGACCCCCTGACTCATTACGGCCACAGGGAGGCTGGCGGGTGGCGCTCAGCCATCCCGGCCCTCCGTCAGGACCGTTCCCGGTCATCAGACAGCCGCCACGGCCATCTCCCTGAACCACGCGCTGAGGTTTCAGAGGCCCCGAGGTACGTTATGCAAAGTCCAGGCAAGTCCCGGGAACCCACCGTTCCTGATGCCTAGCTGCTCCCGTGAACATCACACGGATGTGACATTTCAAGTTAAAGACGTGGTGGAACCAACAGCAAAGCTACTCACGTTTGGACAGCTGGGTGGAAGCGAGGAGTAGCTCAGGAGGCCAGTGCGCAGAACTGGAACGTTCTCCTTGGCAGAGGACGGAGGTGCCTTGGAAGGAATGAGTGGTACAGGAAGCTGGAAAGCCAAACATTGACCTGTCGCTGGAGGACTGTCGGAGGGCTGACCTGGGGGAGGCGCCCCGAGCGCCTTCTCCCTCTCCCTGTCACTCCACCCACTGCAGCGTGATGTTGGTTTACGTGCTGTGGCTTCACGCTGGGAGCCGTGGTACAGAACTCTAGGCATAGACGCTCCTCCTAGGGGTGAGCAGAATTCGCCCTCCCCTGGAAAGGAGGCAGGGCTTTCCGTGGAAGAAGGAAGGTCTCCGGCTGGCGGGAGGTCGCAGGCCGCTGTGCAGGTGACAAAGCCACTGCCGCCAGCCCAGCTGCTCTGGGCGGTCTTCGTGGCGGAGGAGGCCGAGCGTAGCTTAACTGCAGGGAGGGACCTAATTACCGCTGAGCCAGGGATCCCAGCCAGGTGGACGAGACACAGAGGAAGGGGCCAGGGAAGCAGGTGTTGACTGAGGCCTAGAGGCACTGAGGTCTCAGGGACATGAGTGTCGGCCGGTGCCAGGAAGTGGGGAGGGGGAAGGCCTGGCAGCTGCCCAGTGGACACGTGGGAAGGGGCGGGGCCGGCCATCGAGAGCCCCTCCTCCCAGGAGCCACGTCCTCCTGCCGAGACCAGCACGGCCTCCGAGCTGCCAGGGCCCAAGGGGTCGATCTGGAGATGGAGCATGCGGCTGACGGCACGGATACTGCGGCCCCAGAAACCGGCGCGAAGCTAGGAAGCTTAGCTGTTTCCTGGTCCCACGTCCCTGACAAATCCTTCAGCCTCCGTTTTCTCATCCCCAAGACGGGCTTAGTAATAGCGCCTCCTGCGAGGCCCCTGTGAGGGTTGAACGAGACCGAGTGTGAGATGCTGCATCTGTGGAACCTACAGTTGTAAAGATTCAGGCTGAAAGGATCACGGCAAAAAAAAATGGAACCAATTCTCCTTTGATGAAACTAAGGGGAAAAGGGCCTCCACAGGGAAAATGTCACATGCCCTGGAAACTGCAGCCCCGGGCACGTGGTGAGGGTGCTTTGGGGGGATTTGCAAGCCCAGGAAGGGGGTGCCCGGGAGGCTGTGCCTGACAGGCTCCCCGAGCCATGCGGTGCCCAGGCCTGGGGCGAGGTAGGAGACCCCGGATGTTTGTCGAAGGAACGACGTCACCGGGAGGAGGGAGACGGGAAGGGAAACACCCTCAGCTGTGAACCTGGTTGGCTTCTGAAGACACGTTTTCCAAGGCAACGTGGCCAGGTCTGACCAGGCTCAGAGCAGAGCTCTGGAAACAGGTGGCCTCATCCCAGTGACTCAAGGGAACTATTATCAACATTGTTGTGTTTTACATACGTTGTGGGACTCAGCTTCTTAAGAACTGCCGTCCATCCTTTCGAAAGGTAAAGGATCACGTTTGAACTTATCCTTCGGAAGGACCTGTTTCTAGAGCACGTTTGATTTCAGAGGCTGGCGTGTCAGCATGGCAGCTTTGTGGGTGGTGTCAGGAGCAGGTGGCCGTCCTGGTCCCTGGTTCCTCGGAAGCCAGCCGCTGGTCACAGAGACAGTGCACGGCATGCAGCTGTGTGGACGGAGGGGCCACGCCTTCATCCAAGTTGAAGGTGAGGGTATGGACTGGATCTTTGCATCCCCTTTATTCTTGCAGAATTCGATACAACAGGAATGAGTGTCACTGAGTGTTTATGTAACAGCACTGGCCTAGGAAACCATGAAGTAGGAACTGGTTTCAGCCCACTTCACAGATGAAGACAAGAAAACCAAGAGCAGTGATGTAAACACCTGAAAAATGGGAAGTTACCACCTTGCAAAATGTGACCAAGCCTCCCCATCGTCACGGAAGGGAGGAAACTTACGGAAGCAGAAGTGTTTGGCGACAGACAGTTGCTCTGGACCTGCGAGGGGTGAAGGATGCCGTGCCCACGAAGGAGACAGGCCACCTCGGACGTCACAGCCCAACCCGCAGGGCTCGGGACCTCTCCACGGCGTCCGCCTCCTGCACTCCTTGATCGTGGGACATTTGCACTGAGTGATCACTCTCATTTTATCTGGCACCAGCCTCCTTAGCTTGTACTTTTATACCCGTGGGTATAGTAAGTTAAATGCTTAACCAGGAAGCGACGTCTCTTCCCAGAGGCCGAGGGTCTGTTTCGTGGGGTGGGGGGGGCGACCCCGTTTTCTTCGTCTTTAAGTTCAGCACCTGTATTCCTAAAAGAGTGTCGCCCAGGGTCCTTGCCGCGCGCCCTGGTCCTGCTCTCTGTGACCCGAATGTGCGTCTGAGGCTCAGCTGGCCGCTGTCCTCGTGGTGAGGGTGATGGGGCCACCGAGAAGTTGACAACGGTGGCCGGGCTTCCTCCGGCCGTGTGCCTGCTCGAGGGTGTCAGGTCCAGCCGAGCCGGGGTCTGCCTGCCGCCGTAGGACCCACGTCCAGGCACCCGGAGCTCTGAGGCCGTGGCTCCCGCCCGCAGCACCGCTCTCCGTGGTCTGCGCTTGGAGGAGCACGAACTTGCGTGGAAGCTGTTTCCTGCCATGTGAACCCTGCCTGAGGCTGAGACAGAAGCCCTCCTGGGAGTGAAATGGCTCAAATGCATCAAACGCTGTGCCCCCGGCCGCCAGCCCTCCCAGAACTTGGGGGATGGCCACGGGAAGCCTTGCAGGCCAGCCACGCGGGGCATGTGGTCAGAGGTCCAGGGCTGCACTGACGGGGCAGGAGGTGATGGAGTCGAGGCCAGAGGAAGGTGCGCCCACTCGGGTGGGCTGCTGCTGGGGTCATGCGGTGAACCCGAGTCCCATTCCCGTAGAATTGATCTGACCCCCGATGGCGGCCAAGGCCTCGGGCAGGCCCTAACCCAGAGTTCCCACGTCGGAGCGGCTTGGGGCTTTGCTAGAGGCCCCCGTGTCTGTGCATTTTCTCACCCCGGGCACTACCTCTGCCACCCGGAAACACCTGCCCTCGAGGTGAGCTTGGGGGCCAGAACTGGTCGGCACCCACTTCAGACTGCTCACGGCCCCTCAGGTTCCAGGAGGACCCAGCTACTCAGACAAGACAGTTGTGTGTGTGTGTGTGTGTGTGTGTGTGTGTGTGTGTGTGTGTGTGTGGTGCCCAGCGTGTGTCTGGCACACAGTAGGCGTTTAATCAGTCCTTGGGACCCTTCCTCTGCCTCCTCGCAGTTCTTGGGTGGCCGCCCATCTTCATCCTCGCAGGAGGGTAATCATCCAGCAATTCCCAAATTGAGAGCAACATCTAGCTCTAAGTCCTGCATCTTCTTAAAGCAAGTTTGCAGTGACCTACATTTACCATTCTCTTAGCGTCTTCCTGTCGTTTGAGTCCCAGCCACCCAGGTTCAAGGACTGTGTTTTGTGTTTGTGTTCATGGAAACATTTTAGTAACGACTTGCACAGCTGGTGGGAAGGTAGGCCATGGAGAGCTTGTCCTCCATCCATGTGATGACTTCTGGGATCCCAGCCCTCCCCCACAGGCAACACTGTTACTGGGAACCACACACTGTCCCTCACGTGACGCTGTGTCTAGGAGACGGCTCCACCTGAGTGTATGTGACTCTGCTCACCTTAACGGTCTATATCATTCTGTTGTTCAACGTACAGTAACTTATTTATTGTACGCTAGTAAAGGTCATGTAGGCAATTTTCAGACTTGGCCACTGCAGCATCACAGCATGTGTAAAAATAATTGTAGGTTGAATTTCTGGAAGAACCTAGGTCTTGTTGTTTATTTGGAGAGGCATTGCCAAGTTTCCTGCCAGAACGTTTGACTAATTGATGCTCCCACCAACTACGCAGAAAATGGCACTGTATCCCCAGGCCCTCCTGAGGCTCGGGTACTGGCCAGCTTGGATCTTCCACTGGTGAGTGGAAATGCTATTTCAAAGCAGTTTAGTTTACATTTCTCTAGCCACGTGTGACTTTTCATAATTTGGGGAGCCATTTATTGGTCCTTCCAAGAATGGTTTTTGAAGTGTCCCGCGGGGATGCCCACCCCGGGGGTAGGAGTTCTCCGTGTTACATGGCACCAACCACGGATGCCAACGCAAGTTTACTAACGTGGTGTCGGAATGAAACTAGTTCACTCTTGTCTGTCTTCTGTGCCCATTTATTAGTCCACATGTGGGAGTCAGCCGTGGACTCAGAGAGCTGGCCTGCAGCCCCTCCCGAGGGCCCTGGCCGCTGGGGTGCAGCCTGTGCTGAGGGGCTGTGATCGTGTCTGCTGCCCACACTCGGCCGGCCCCTCGGCACCAGGGCTCCTCTGGCATCTGCAGCGTCAGTGACTCGTGACAGTTTGGTGTTGATACAAGGCAGCGAGTTCCGTTTCCACTGCCCAGTCTTGGGGGGGTGCAGAACTACTTATTATATTTTTGGTGAGGGATGTAACTTGCCATGTTATTTTTAAAAATCTGATTTATCGTTTAAAGTGCTAGAATGATGCTAGAATGGTTTCCTTGCATGTTAGACCTTCTGCTGGTGAGAAGATAGGGTAACATAGAGTAGGATCAAGCATCCAGTTGGTATTTGTTGAATTAAATGGAATAATCAAACACTAAATTTGGTAGTAAGTCTGTGAGTTAATGTTTCTGAGGGGAAAAAATTGAAACTGGTGTCCAAATGGCACTCGGAAAGTGTCCGTTCATACATATGAACAAGAAATGTTTCCTGAGTGCCCGGTGGCCTACTGGGACCCCCCTCAAATAAACCTGATGGGATGCCCAGAAAAGAGGCTGCGTTCTTCCAGCCCATCGGCTTCCTCTTGGGAACGGAGTGACAGCAGTATCAGGCCAGGCCCAGGGCAGAATGATCTGATTGTTCATGTACAGACTCGGGTGTAAAAATAATAGTATATAATATGTAGCTTTTGAAATTGCACTAAACCATAGGGTTTCACCAGTAATTCATCAGTGGACCACTTTTGCTCACCTTTCTATGCTTGGCATCTGGCACAGCTCTTGGACACAGGGGGTTTTCAGTAGAAGTTTCCTGAGTGCCTGAGTGAAGTCGATGGTCGGTGTGTTACCCCTGAGAAGTTTTCAATCTACTTGAAATGAGGAGGGGGGCATGGCCAGAATACACTAGACTCAGCCAAGCGCCGATCACGTTCCTTTGCTGGGAGACGTCTCCGTCCTGGGGGGCCTGGTCAGGGAGGAGCAGCTGTCCTGGGGCGGGCAGGAGACAGCAGGGAAGGTCACAGCCCCTCCAGGAACCCTGATTCCGCTCACAGGGAGAGTCCGTGGGAGGAACAGGACACGCACGCAGCCTCGAGTGGCCGTGACCCTGGGCCAGATGTGGGGCGGCTGGAGCACCAGCGTGAGGGGCTGTGTCCCATCCGTGTGTGACCACTGCGGCTTCTTGAACGAGAAAAGTGACACCTGGTTATTGGTTTGTTCACTTACTTGAGGGCATCTGCCAGAGGGTGAGGGCACTGGTGACAGACAAGCAGGAACTGAGTGGATCATGACCACTGTCCTCTGATGTTTTCTCTTCCGGAGTCAGAGGGGAGGGACCCAGAGACGCTCTGATGAAAGGTGGTCCCAGATCCAGAGGCTGCTCCCCAAGGTGACACCTGGGGCAGCTCAAAACCATCCCCTCAGGCTTCCCCACCCATAAAGCATGACGGCTTACAAAGCCCAAGTGATCGTACGGTTGTTGGGGAAAGAGAGTCGCTCAGGATCTGCAGTGCTGTCCAGACGTCCTCAGAACTGGGGATGCTGGAGGTGAGGTGCCAGTGTCACGGTGTGCCTGTGGCCTCGTTTCCTAACCACTGCTGGGGTGACGGCGTTGGCCTTATCCCCGCTTTCCCCTCTACTGGCCCAGCAGTTATAATTTAATAACTGTCCTCATCATTTTGACAAGCATAGCTCTGCCCTCCTCCCAAGTAAACCCAGAATCTCTGACTCTGAACCCGGCATCTCCCTCTGACACACATATTGTCATTGCCCAGTATTTTAGTTTCACCTTAACATTTATACCCCTAAATTAACCATTTTCATTACTGATTTTCATAGTCAGCACTTGTTCAGATTGACTGTTATTTTTTTTCATCACCATCACGCCTTCTCAGTTCTTTGTTTTGATTAAAATCTCCTCTTTTCCAAAACTATATCCTTCTTTCAGTCTTTTAATAGGAAAGTCTCCCTGTCTTTGTCTGAAAATGTCTTTAATTAATCCTCACACTTGCGTGATAGATTAGACAAGGATCAAATTCTAGTTAATTTTCTCTCATTACCTTAAAAATACTATTTTCTTGCCTTTGATGCCGTAGCTGTTGAAAAGGCTGTTTGTTGCTGGTCCAGGGGCTGTTCCTTCAGGGGTCATCTTACTTTCTTCCTGAATTCTACACCTCTGTTGTTCTGGAACTTCTTTGTGCCTTGTCTTGGTGTGGACCTATTTTATTATATATGGGTTTTTTGCGGGCGGGGAGGGGTTGTTTTTTAGTTTGTTTTGTTTTTGGCTCAGGACTTACTATGATTCCTGAATCAGAGAATTGCTATCTTCCATCAATTCTAGAAAATGACACACCATTTACAGTTTAAATTTGACTGTCTTCCATGCTCTCAGTTCTCTCTTCTAGTAGAAAATGTTGGGCATTCTTACTCTCCCTTCCATATTTTCTCTCTTTATCCCTCTGCCCTGCATTCCAGGGAATTTCCTCAGACAGACCTGCCATCTAGTATGCCCTGTTTCTCTTCAGCAGAGTCTAGTCTACTGTGCAATCCATCCATTGTGTCTGTCATCTCCAGGAGTACACTTTTCATTTGCAGTTGTTACGTTATTCTTTTTGAAATCCGTCTGCTGTGTTGTTCTTGTCTTATATTGTCAATCCTCCTTTAATATCTTCAGTTCTTATAAATGTAGCATTTGGTTGTTTCCATCTAATACTTCTATTGTCTAAGTTCCTATGAATCGAAACTGCACTTGGGTATGTTTGCCATCTGGTGGGTTCTGTAATTTCAGATTATAAGCTCCTCATAAGTGGGGCTCTATTTCTCAGAATTTTGTGTTAACCTCAAAAGAGAGGTTTTGAGATTGATATTCTAGCCACTCCAGGCTATCATTAAACCAGGACCATCTTTCCATCAATTCCCCACTCAGAGATTCCCAGATGATGTATATATTGTAAATTTGACCCTCAATCCCAGGTGAGGCCCGGGGTCCAAATGTCTTCCCATCTTGAATCCATGTGGAGACAGGTAAGCTTTCTTGTGGCCTGAACAAATGTTTTCATTGACGGCGTGGTCTTCTGAGGGTCCTGGTTCGTGTGTGGTCTCACATCCAGCCCCCTGACTCCTGCATGCCAGATTTCCCTAAGGCCCCACGTGGACAGTGGAAGCCCAGAGCCCCGGGCTGAGGTACAGGAAATCGTTTGGCCCTGCCCCTCCCTCAAAGGCTTGAGTGACTTCAGGTCACGTACCTCCCTCTTCATGTGGATTCCTGGGGATTTCCCTTAATTTTGTGAAAGGCAGACCATGCCGTTTACACAGCGTCTCTAGACATCTTATAGAGGAGGCCCTTCAGTTTACCCCGTTCTTCTTGTCTCCGGGAACGTGAGACTCATTGCAAGTTAAACACAGTGCAGATGCTGCTACCAGTTAATTTCATGTCCCCTTGACAGTCATATCTAAGACCCAACTTCATGTTCTGCATAATAAAGAAAGACACCTCAAGGTGGGTCCCTGTGATCAAAGAGAGTGATCAGCCATCTCGTTCAGGCCAGTTCCCACACTTCCCCTTTGTACATGAGCAAAGGGGTCACCTTGCTTCAGGAAGTGCCTGCACACCTGTGTGTGCAGCATAAGCTGTCTGTGGGTGTGCATGGACAGGCACCTTGGACAGCAGGCAGGTGGGCAGGTGAGTGGAGCCCAAATGCTAGGGGCTGGTAGCCATGGAGAAATTCCGGTGGTGCGTGTTTTGCAGTGATGATCAAGGCAGCTGTCAGGAGGGGTGGGTACCGGTTCTGTAGCTGGGTTGTGCTGGAATGGAAGAGCAAGATGGGTGACATCTGATAATCCGCCCGCTTCACCCATCAAACCTTGAGAACTCGTGGGCGTGTAAATTGGGCAGCACACAATATGATTGGCAGCTGAACTGGGGAGAGATGAAAAATACATTTGATAGTCTTATCTCTTAACTTTTCACCCTAAAAAGTGAAAATAATTTTTGATAGATCAACTCTCCTCTCTTCTACTTTGAACTCCCCATTTCAAAGCAATTGCACAAAGAACACTTGTCAACCAGCTCCTGGTTGCTGTGGCTGACTATTGAATCTTCATTTTTCCTTTTTCTTCACTGTATTTTAGCTATTTCACTGCTGGTTGGAAGGTCTGGGAAAAGAGAGGAGATGGACATTCTAGGCTTCATTCCCTTTTAACAATTTTGGTTGGTGAAGAGAAGATAAATTTTTGTGTCTTGTATGAGCTTTTCCTGTTTTGGTGCCATTTCTATTCCCCCATTCTCGTATTATTGCTCACGAGCACGTAGCCTGTTAGTTTTAGGAAATTAAAAATCCAACATTCTACTTCCAAAGGGCACTTTTAGAACGTCTGCAAATATTTTCTAATAATGTGCTGTAGAATCCAGAATTTCCCATATGGATATGGAAGAGAAAATTCGTGCCTGTGTTTCTGTCCTAGGTAACCTTTACTGCACTCGCTGGAATTCTTTATTCTTCCTAAAAACTTCATCAGAAAATCATAATGAGTACATCATTGGTACAGAACAGAAAAGGCTGCTGCTAAGAAAAGACCTACTGCTTTGTGGTGCGCGAGATGCTGTCTGTGTGTTGCTAGGCAACCATCCCTCCTCCTTCCTCTTCCTGAAAGGTTTCCCTGTTAAACCTCTGTCGTCATCTTTCGAGTGAAAATTGTCTCCTCTGGGCTTTTTCATGTCAGTTGGGTGATAGTGAAGATGTTGGGTCTTAGAGAGAATCTGCTCTTATAATTGTGACTTGGAATTGGCCGCTTGAGTTTTGTAGGTGAGCATCTGGTTGGGGAGGCATGGATGGATGGCCCCTTTAAACACATGGATCTGCTGGTACACACATATAGAAACATTATTCAAAACTGCTTTTCAAGAAGATCTTAAGGAAACACTGCCCAAGTCACTGAACGACAGTGAAAATGTAAATGATTTCTTCATCGCTCAACTTCTTGTCTGGCGGGGGTTACCCATCAGGTACCACCCCTCCCCCACATGCTAGAAGTAGCAGGGAGGTCGATTTGGAGATTCTTTTGTCTCCTAGAGTTTGTTTCTGTATTAGAAGATCTTTGAGGGTTGGTTATCTTAAAACTGCATTATCATGATTCTTTTTTCCTCTTATTTCCTATCAACTCTGGAATCTAAGGTTGGTTTCCAACTGCATTTTGAACATTAATGGAATTTCTGAATAACTCATGGCTGAAAGTATTTTTCATATGTCAAAAAGACATGATTGAGGTTGGAATCAAATTCTTATTTTCTCATTGAATAAAGACTTTTTATTAGTCTATATAATAAAAATTTGTTGTAAAACTAACACTTGCAAATGCATTTTTACATACTGTCTGAGTAATTTATAAAAAGTAAACAGAAACGTAGCTTTAGCCAGACAGTTTACTTTTCTAGTTAAACTATTCTGATTTCTCTTCCACATCAAAGTCTCAGAAACATTAACTTTTCTTTGTAAAGGTTAACATTGGCTTCTGCACTAAACCATCTATAGACAAACTTTGATTATCCAAAGAAGAGAGGATTTAATTATTGTTAAGCACAGAGGTTTACAATGGATGAGAAATGATTTCGGAGAGTTTAATCTATTCAGAATGATTGGGGTTTATCTCTTCATCTTTCTTGCAGTTTCTTCTCAGTTTTCCAGTGTTTTCCGTTTATCTATGAAGATGAGTATATCGTTGGTAGGAATAAGACAACTTAATAGTAATTTTTTTGTTTGATAAACAGCTATTTTAGGCGTTTGAAATGCCATGGATAGACATCTTAAACTGCTAAAAGGCAGAAATTAGTAGAAATATCACAAACTTGAACTAATTTTTCTTTAGACTTGTGTTAATGGAAGTAGCTGCAGCCTGGCAGACTGATATTTAAAATCACCACATTATCAATTGTGAGGGTGTTTTTTTTACTGTTTGTAGACCAAAAGTACAAAAAGAAGAGAAGCACACAAAAGATATTTGGTAAAGGCAGGTGGTCTGGATGAATAATGTTTCTTTCATTAACATATTTCCCATATTAACTGTATAATTAATTGTACATAGCCAAGGGAAGCTATGGAAATTGCATTTTGAGATGTATCAAAGCTGCCTTATACTTCAGACTTCCATGCAATTTACCGTTAATGAATCCAGAGATGGGAGCCTCAAATCTATAATTATTACTTACTATTTGAATGACAAGCAAAGAATTTTATCAGCAGAGTTTTAAATGAAATGGGATTAGCCGCTAATGTTGAAATTGTTCATCTTATGAAAATAATTTTGAAGAAAACTGTTTTAGTGGAAAGAGAGGTCTGAGGAAAGCATTTGCCATTAAAATAGGCATTTTCCAATACTCCACATGAATCTATCCACGTTTGACAGCAGGGTGCAAATATTTTTGAAAGCGAATGAATATTTTATAGGCTCCAGAGCTGCTCATGCATCCCAGGAATAGATTCTGCAATATCCCCAGACATCCTGGCGAAGGTGAGAGGGTTGGTAAGGTAGCCAGAGAAAAAAGCGAGGCAGAAAAAAATACAATATATGAGGGTATTCTGCAAGAAATTAAAATTTGTTTAATAGCATAGACGTCTGCCTTTCCCTCTGCTGAGTGCTCATTCGATTTAAGATTGTAAACGGTAAATATTGTTGAAGAAAACTGTAAAACGAAGCCCTGAGACCCATTTTTCCACATTGGCGGGGTCTCCGTGGTTCCACGTCTCTCAAGGTGACCCTGGCGGTCACTTATGCCCACGTGTCCGCCGTGCAGCCTTGGCCTTGGCTCCGGGGCTGAGTCAGAGGCTGAGGGAGCTGGGCCTCTTCTCCAGGCAGGGTTCAGTGGGTGACGCACCCTTCGTCCATCCAGGAAGCGTTTCTTGAGCACCTAGGCCGTGCAGGCTCTGCACCAGATGCTGGAGAGGCCATGAGGGGTCAAACAACGGGCGCATTGTCAGCGCCTGGAAACGCATCTTTCCTTTATTTCTTTGTCCTGGTTTTTCCCACTGAGTTGATGGCAGGGACTAAAATACCCAGTTTATAGCGTCACCCAGTTAGAGCCCGGTGTCCTGTGAACAGGAGAAAGGCAATGTTCAGATTTCCAGTAGCTCTGGAAGGTTGGTCTGGCAGGGACGTCGCCTTTAGGGCCTGGGGCGGCTCCCACGCGTGCTCTGGGCTCACGGTCCTGCTGGAGCCCCACGCAGGCTGGAGAAAGCAGCTGGGCGCGAGCTCCGGGTGGTTCTCTGGGAGAACCAGGCTGGAGAAAGCAGCTGGGCGCGAGCTCCGGGTGGTTCTCTGGGAGAACCAGGCTGGAGAAAGCAGCTGGGCTCCCTCCCACACAGCACCCAAGGAGAGCCAGCAGCCGATGACACCTGTACAGGTGTGCGCTCTTGTCGTGTCTTAAAAGTTCTCGTTTTCTCACACCTAGTATCATCTTGGTTTCATCTGAGTATGTCCGAATGCACTGGGCCTATGTTACTCCAGTGTGCGACTCTCTCAGAGGCTGTTTTTTGTGTCATCTGGGAACCAGTCCGTGATTGCTGTGGGAATTTAATACGTGGAACCCAGGTGATCTGAAAGAGCTGATCAGTATTTCCGACCCACCAGGGGAGAATTTGCTCCCCGGGACCGTGACTGCTTACTTCGTGCTTCTGACGTGGCTGCGTTTGTGTTTGGAGATGCACACGTGCTCACACACCTTTGTATTTCAATAGTTGCCTTATTTGTGTAAGTATATCTAAATATTCCACATTGGTTTAGTTGTTCGATTGATTTTACATGTTAAGTTTGGGTTAAGCTATTGGCTGGTAGTTTTCCGTGGTACTTTGGGCAAACTGATCTTCAGTGAGATTTTGTAGAACAGCTAAGATAAAAACTAGTCTCATCAAATATCTGAACATTTCATCCAGGTAACAAAGCATGAAGATTGTTAGAAATATCAGGGTTGTTGATGGAATTTTCAGATTTCTACCCAGATTTTTCACTTCTGGTGAACTTAGGCTGCGACCTTTTTTCTGAGATGAAATCTTTCCTCACTGTGGTTGTGTGAGGGGTAGGGGGTTCAGACAATTACTAAGTTTGCAGGCGTTTAGGAGAATAAGGAAGAGCAGGCTGGATAACGAAATGAGCGGAATCCGTATTAAACCAACTCAAATCCTCTAATTTGCTCTGTTAGTAAATCCTGGCAGTTCTGCCTGCACTGTTGTTCCCCGAATCCCAGCCCCTGAGCTCCCTTGCGGTAATGTCCAGCTGGTGTCCTCAGTCCCTGCCCGGAGCTGGCGTGACCTTTCCAAAGCGTCTTTATCGTCATGTGCCTCTTCTGCGTGAAGCTCCCCGCGGGCTTCACGTTGCTCTTGAAATAAGCCTCAGACCCCTCCCTGTATGAAAGCCGCCCCGGCTTTCAAGCTCCCGTGGCCCCGGCCACCCTGGCCTCCTCTCCGATTCAGAACTGCTGGGCCCATTCCGCCCCAGGACCTTCTCTCTCCTGGAACACACCCACCGTCCTCTGCGCCTCCGGCCCTTCCCATCTTTCAGGAGGGACCTCCCTTCCTGGACTCTTCACACCGCCCTCCACCCCAGTCGCCTTTACATCCTCTTACCACTTACTGTTGTCTGAAGTTACCTTTCTAAATTCTGTTTAGCTGCTTGTGTGTGGTCTGTTCTCCAGCTAAAGCATCAGCCCCGTGAGGACAGTGTTTCCGACCAGCTGCCTGCTGGATCCTCAGAACATACGATATTCCCAGCTCATACGATATGCTTTTGATGAAGGTAGTTGAATGAACAAATAAATGGCCAAACCCACCAACAGATGAGCGGGAGTCTGAAATAACACTGCAACTCCTAACTCTCTCTTCCACAGTTAGAGGCGGAATCCAGGTTTCTCTCAGAATGCCAGGCAAACCTCTTTTGTCTTCAATTTAAATATAAATAGCTGTACATTTATGGAAATAGGGTATAAGTCTCTTAATTATCTTCCATTGCTTATAAGTATTCACCTTTGTATTTTGCCTATGTTCACATAACCTTAATTTTTAAGATGTTAAATAAGATAATAAGGTTCATCAAATTGCTCATTTAAAATTCTTTGAGCTTCTTGAAAATGACAGCCCGAAAATACGAAGTGAAGTTATTGTTGTCGTTACTATTATCACGTGGCTTCTCTCTCAGCATTTCTGCAGAAGACCTTTGTCACCCTCTCCTACGCACACACCCGAAATTATTTCGCACTGAAGCACCCAGCATGAAGCAAACTCTCAGTCGTATAAAAGAACGAGCCTTTCCCTTATTTAGGAAGAGGAGGTGGTAAGGACAAAATTACTTATTTTTTAAAGTTTACTAATTAGAACATTTCTGGAACGGAATGTGTCCATTATTAACATTTTCCACCAGGGTTTCAGTTGTAAGTCTTCATAAAATTGTGATTTTCCTTTTCCATAAATCTATAAATTAAGTCGAGTGCCGGTCACAAAGAGATTTGATGAGCACGTGATTTAGTGCACGAGGGCCTTTGAGAGCATCTCTCACGGGCACAGCCCTCCATGGAGACGACCTGGAGGCTAGGCTCAGGGGTTCCTGACCCCAGGAAACACCCTGCAGGTCATTCAGAAAACTCTCTGTTACAATCGGTATGCTTTCTCGCAGTTCTGGACTCTTCTAGATTTAGAATACCAAAACTCAAAATTATTATAATAAAAATATAGTAATTGAAGATTCCAATTAGTTAAGCTCTACCAAATAGAGATTTAAGTAGTTTTCATGTCCTCTTAACTCACTGCTTGGCGAGGAGTTGCCTTTTCCTTCTCTTCACGCTTCCAAAAGCACATGGGGTGCATGCACCCCGTCTCAGTGCCACGTAGGAACAAGGAACTTGTTCTCAGGGAAACTGTCCCAGCAGTACTTTGTAAAAACACGTGGTGTTCTTTAAGGCAGGGGTCCCCAACCCGTGGGCCACAGACCAGTACCATTCCGTGGCTTGTTAGGGACCGGGGCCGCACAGCAGGAGGTGAGTGGCGGGCAAGCGAGTGAAGCTTCATCTGTATTTACAGCCGCTCCCCATTGCTCGCGTTACCGCCTGAGCTCCACCTGCTGTCAGATCAGCGGCAGCACTAGATTCTCATAGGAGCGTGGACCCTACTGTGAACTGCGTATGTGAGGGATCTGGGTTGTGTGATCCCTATGAGAATCTAATGCCTGATGATCTGAGGTGGAGCTGAGGCAGTGGTGCTAGCGCTGGGGAGCGGCTGCAAATACAGATTATCATCAGCAGAGAGGTTTGACTGCACAGAGACCATAATAAATCAACCGCTTGCAGACTCATATCAAAATCCTATCAGTGAGTGGCAAGTGAAAACAAGCTCAGGGCTCCCACTGATTCTGCATTATGGTGAGTGGTATAATTATTTCATTATATGTTACAATGTAATAATAATAGAAATAAAGCGCACAATAAATGTAGTGCCCCTCACCCCATCCGTGGAAAAATTGTCTTCCACGAAACTGGTCCCTGGTGCCAAAAAGGTTGGGGACCGCTGCTTTAAAGCTTTTGTTTGTTTTCTTAGCTCTTCCACGTATTTTATTTTTCAACTAGAAAAAGGATTTTAAACAAAACAAGATAATCCACTGTTCACAGCCTCCAAACCAACGCAGCGTATTCTGTTTCTCCTTCTGTGCTGCTTCTCTGTCCTGGGCTTTTCCTTGCTCACTGTCTCCGCCTAAAATGAGTGTTAAGTTGGGGACTTTCTCTTAAAGGCTTTGCATTTGGAAGCATATGAACTTTTCTCTACTATTTTAACAATTTAAAATCTCTATCACTGCACAGCCTGCTTGGTTACCACACAAAGAACGGGAGCACGTTTCTAAATCACACTGAGACAGTGTGAGAACAGTTTTCAGGGGTCGCTGGGCCTGCAAAGATTCTATGCGGTCTTCAAAACAGCTCAGCTTGAGAAACAGAGCTTTCGGAGGAAGGATTTGGAAGAAACGGCATTGATTCACATTTATCAGTGAAGCCAGTTCTGCTGCCCACGCCCGGTGCTTTTTGCTGGTCAGTTTCATCTGGTTTTAACCACGTCCCAATTCACTAGGATAAGGGAAGCGAATTGCCCACTGCAAGTTCACGTGGGAGTGCTTCCTCCTCAAAAACAAATTTCCACGGAGGTGATACCTAAAATGTAATAAAAAGAGAAAAGACCGCGTGAATGGTCTTTCATTTATTCTTTCTAATTCCTTTGCTCCCGTTCCTACTCCTTGAGGCTTAGTACACGTGACCCAGAGGCTGGATTCCAAACAGTGCTGACTTTTCCCAAGTCACCGCACGCTGCCAACGCAGGGCCGTGCGCTGAGCTGGCCCGGTCTCGGTCTGCGTGTTTTCCTTTTTTTTTTTTAATATGATGTGTGCATAGCTGGTCTGCATCTTAGTTTCCTCGTTTGAAGGCGATAAAGCGCTGCGTGTTTAACTAAATATCCGGTGAGACCAGGAGCCCCACGACAGGTGAGACGTTGGGCATGTTGGGCAGGTGTGAGAACAGAGGGCGAGTCGCCGGGTGCGGAGCTTCATTTGTTATTTTTATTGCAGTCAGATGGTATTTCAAATACAATTGTATGGTTTGTGATTCCATTTCAAGCAAATCTTTCCTAAGCTAAGAAACAGCAAAACTACCCTCTGATCATTTAACCGTATCTGTCCTTCCTTGAGCTTGAACGGGCTACTTTGAATTTCTAATTCCAAATATCTTAGCCTGCCTGATGCATAATATTAATAAATAACATTTAAAATATGCCAGATGCAGCAATCTATAGACAACCAAAATACCTTTTTCATCAAGCCGTTTGCTCTTCCCGCGTCTCTGTGTCCATATATGCTAAGCCCAGACAATTAACCCCATCTAATTTCTCCTTTCATCTTTTCATATTTTTTGCTTGGAATTTAAATGTCTTACTTTCGGAATTCAAACATGTAGCATAAACATTTCCCTTTAATGTATTAATGAAGACGGGTGACAATGTTTTTTTTTTTGTTTCGTTTTGTTTTGTTTTTTAATTAATTAATTTATTTATTTTTGGCTGTGTTGGGTCTTCATTTCTGTGCGAGGGCTTTCTCTAGTTGGGGCAAGCGGGGGCCACTCTTCATCGCGGTGTGCGGGCCTCTCACTATCGCGGCCTCTCTTGTTGCGGAGCACAGGCTCCAGATGCGCAGGCTCAGTAGTCGTGGCACATGGGCCTAGTTGCTCCGCAGCATGTGGGACCTTCCCAGACTAGGGCTCGAACCCGTGTCCCCTGGACTGGCAGGCAGACTCCCAACCACTGCGCCACCAGGGAAACCCCCCAACAATGTTTATTTTTAAAGGAAAAAAGGTCATCATCTCCCCAGATGCCAGCAGAAGCGGCTTACTGCTGCTTTTAAAAGCATTCATCTAACTCTACCTGATTTTAAAGCACCAACCTATGGTCCCCTCACAAGGAAAGGAAACGTAAATGGCTGTATTCTTATTCTAACAAAAGGTTTGATTGTTGTAATAGGCACCCAAACAGAGAAGGGAATAGAGACAACACATTCCTAATAATAATTGGATCTTCCAAAAACCCACCTTCCTTTACTACACCTGCTCCTCAGCGGAAGAAGCTTGTTTCTGGCAGCATCATTGTGAAATGAACTTTTGCTGGGACAGTTTCTACTTGTTTCATGTCTAAAGACTCACAAAGCAATAGAAGTCTCCAAAGATCTGTGCAGACACGGTTTGATGTTGACATTACTGGTTTCCGTCTGTATTGATCAATGCGACATGGTGCCAACTGGATCTTAGTTTGCTTGTTTTCAGCAATGGTCCACCATCCTTATGGGTTCTAGTATTTTGTGTTAAAAGCTTATTTTCATTATTCTCTTTAATAAGTCCTCTTGCCACTCCCAGTATGTCACCCTCTCATTGCTAGTGGTAAGAGATGCCAGAATACATCATTTCTGTGCCTTTTAACAGAGCTAAAACCGTGTTGTCCACCAGGGCTCTTGCGGCCACTCCACGTGGGTTTGGTTGAGCACTTTGGCAGCCGGGATCCCAGCTCCGCGGGCTGGATTCAAACGAACTTGCACAGCTCTCCAGACCCATCCTCCCAGCATTCAGAGGCGGACAGCAGCACGCCTGTCCTGCAGCACGGAGGCGGCCAGGGGGGCCGCGGAGCCAGGTGTCCTCAGCTGTTCTTAGAGCAATCATGGCCCGAAGCCCTTGTTGCATGTGGTGAAATAGAAGATTTTAGTAAGTGGGGTTCTTTCCTTGTGACCCTGAAAACTGATCCTTGATGTTGACGCTAGTAAAATGGTGCCCGTGAAACAGTCCAGATCCCGACATGATCTGAGGTGCCAGGGCACAGCCCCACACAGCATCACGAGCTCTTTCCACACCAGAAATCAGCAGTTCAACTTCACGTCCATCATCTCCTAAACTGGCATTTCCAGTGACTCCTCGAGACTGGTCAGGAAATGCCTCCCTCTTAAACCAGCGACGAGAAGCACGTAGAAGGGACGAGCTCCAGGACTGGCCCTGATCCACGCGGTGAGGAAACTGCGGGTTTGTTAGAAGGACCACTGTCCCTTGTAGATCAGAAGCAGTGTTGAAACCACGAACTATGTACTTAGTGGCATTGCTTCTCATCCCTTTAATAGTATCCGGGAAGGTTGGCCACACCGACAACAACGTCTGTCCATGGTGACGCCCCTCAAATTCTACACTCAAGCTGCGGTCGGCGGCTGCTGTTTGTGGAGACTCAACGTATCATATTTCATTAGACAATGGTGAATGTCCCCAGAACTGTGTAGTCCCAGAACATAGAAGAGACATTAAGAGATTTTCTAATGAGAATCACCATCCCTTCCATCTGTATATACTTTATAGTTACAGAGTACAGTTGATATATTAACTCAGTCAAGCGTCAGAACCACCTTAGAAATACGTACTATGATTCCCGTTTTTATGTAACAGTAAATTAAGGGTCAGTGAGATTAGATGGTTTGCCCAAAAAGTCGTTGTGTGGGGACCAAACCTTTTTGTTTATCACATCGTTAAGAAATCTTTCAAAATCAAGCCAAATGCCTTCTCCATTTTATTAGAGTTGCCTTCCTATTGGAAAAGCTCCCTTAGGCATTCACAAAGACTCTGTGAGTGATGGGTAAAATTAATCTCCCAAACACACAAAGTGCTCCTGTGATTAACAAAACTCTATTATGCTCCATAACCCAAATGCTCCGTATTCCTAGGAATTGCTTTCTTGACCTGAAGATGCTGACAATTTGATCAGAAAACAGTGCAGAATATATTTGAGTGATATTAACAAATTGTGGACACACGTCTCCTCCTTATAATGGCAGTAACGCTTTTCTTCCACAGGTTTGGGATTCTGTGTAAAATGATTCCATTAAACGTGGAAGCCAGTGGTTTGTTCAACACACGAGAGCATTTCCTGAAAAGTCATCAGGTGGCACATGGTCCTCCTGGCCCAGAAGCAGTTGGTCATTTTCCTACCCAAACGGTCTAATTGTGTGGGCTAGAAAAGGGGATGTGAGCTGGGGAGCTGGAAGGATAAAGTCAGAAATGAGAGGCAGATTAAAGAGGAAAACCTTAGACTGAGTCAGTAGCTCATAAAATAGGTCTTGTGAAAGCTGACGCCATCCTCAAGGAGCAAGAAACTCAGAAGAAATGCAGGTCCATCTTCAGCCTGTTGTAAATGATGTTGTTGCGTGGTCGGGGGTCACGAGGTCAGTGTCAGCCGGTTTGGCTACAAACTTGGAAAACCCATATTCTGAAACCTCGGGATATGGGGATTATCTTTATGCAAGTACATCAAACCTAGGCCCTTGAAAAGTATCACAATTCAAGAAGGTTTTAGAAACCTTTGCACTCAGGGCTTATCTGGAATTAGCTCGAGTGAAATTCCCCTGACAGACTCCAGGACTATGGAAACACAACGCTGTGTCCTTCCAGCCAAGAGCCCTTTGGAATCCCCACCCCCCACTCCAAATCTGTGAGACCGCCGTGACCTTGGGGCTGTCACTGGGACGTTAGGACATGGAACCACCCATTCGACATGAATTGTGAAGCTGTTCGTTGGCTAACTCAGAAAGGAAGAAGGCAGCAGGAAATATTTAATGAAACATTCCGAAGTCCTTTGGTAATTTTTGGGGCAGTTCTTCCAAGTTTCAGAAGATTCAATGGCAAACTTTTTGGCATGCCAGTCATCAATATACAATTTTTATCTGGAACACAAATTTCTTACAGAATTTTGCAGGCTATGATCAATCATTCAACACGTATTGACTGTGTGCTAAGTGCATGTGACACGGGCCCCACCCTGAACAAGTGATCTCGTGAGAGGAGGGAGGGCCTGGTGCCCACAAAGCAGACGGGGATCCACCTCACGGAAATGCAGTTTTTCAACTAGTGTCTGAGGCGGGGGGTGGGTTGTAGGAAAGCAAGATCAGAGAAGGCAGTGACGGGCGTGAAGGCGGAGGACGCATCTGTACTGACCTGGACTTCTGGGTAGATTCATGACAGAACAATCAGCGTGAAGAAAGAGTCCAGAATGATGGTGACGGGGGAGGGTTCAAACAGTGGGACGTGTTCTTATTGGGACGGAGTAGCAGGTTAGTAAAGTGAAGTCTGGACAAAGGATAGTGCTATCTGGGCACCATTGGTGGCTTTTGAAGCAGGTGGTATTGTGACCAGAAATGCCAGCCTGTGAAGGAACCAGAAAGGGGATGTGAGGGAGGTTGTAGTGAGGAGGCCACGGCAGTAGGAGGACACCAGCGGTTCTGTGTCTATAAGACCCTCATCTCAGCATCTTTTCAACTTAAATAAGAAAATTCTATAATATCGATGTCGTCCAAAGCTTAAGCAACAGTTGTCAGAACAGAAAAAAAAAAAAAAAAAAGCAGCTCACACATGTGCCAGGAATGGTGGAGTTTATCACAGGCCTTACGGTTTAGCTCCAGGTGAAGAAGTTATCAGCAGCTTCTGTTTTCATTCTGCTTTCCTTCATTTTCTACATGTGCTATTTATGGAATAAAAAGTTACGGTTTTTTTTTTAAAACTAAGCCCTCCTCCCATTCCTACCACACCACCCCCCTCTCTCTCTCACGCACGCACACACACACACACACACACACACACGTTAAATGAAAGTATTTTAAATGTCAGCTTTTAGAACACCTACAGTCTGGGGGAAGAACATGCATAGCGTTTAAATTTCATGTTAACTTACCTAATTATTCCAGGAGGTGATGGTTTCTGGGGAGGATCACTACACCTGTTCTCACATCCTTGAAGAGAAGGGGCCTCATAGTATTGAGTTATGGTGGCAGGTTTTGTATTTGTATAAAACACGTTATTTTACTACCAAGGCCTAGCTTCCTGACAGACAACATGAAACATACTCTCATGTCTCAGAAGAAAAACATCTAATCCGCAAACATAAAGAGCAAAAGCTCCTCAGACGTGGATGGGAATTATGTCCATTTAATACAGTGAACGATGTTTTGTAAAAATACTAATAGAAAAACAAAGAACAGGTCAAATTGAAATGACCAGAGCAGGGCAAACACAGACTATTGTAGTAATACGTGCTGAGAGGATGAAAAATTTATCTCAGTTTTAATATAATCAAGTGTATCTTTAGATGAGTTACTTCTCAATGAAAAAAAGTAACAATGTTCATAACTACTGTTTCCTCCCTGTGTCACTCAAGCTTGCATACTAGAGTCCCAGTTTATACTTCTTGCCATAAATTTAGAAATTCAAGTGAACTTGCAGCATGATTTCAGTTTCCAAGGTTAAGATAAATATGAAAATTTAAACAGCTGCAGTTTACAGGAATTAAGATAATATCCGATGCCCCTTTTGCAGACAACATTTGAGACCTGATTAAACCTGCCAAGGTTTATCATTTTAGAATCCATCACATTTTATTGAAAGAAGCTCATTCGTTCATGATGGATTTTGTGAACAGAGTATTTTCCAGAGAAAAGTGAGGATCCCAAATCATTTTGCCAGGAACCGTTTTACATCCATTTGTAAGACTGTACATTAACGAGTCTTGGGGAAAGTAACCACAGAAGCACTGAGACTGTACACTTTACCCAGAACTACCCCCTCCTTCCCGGGGACCCCCGCACACACCATTTTTTGTAAATTTTTCTATTTATTATTTTTTTATTATTTTTTTGTTTTTGGCTGTGTTGGGTCTTCGTTTCTGTACGAGGGCTTTCTCCAGTTGCGGCAAGCGGGGGCCACTCTTCATCGCGATGCGCGGGCCTCTCACTATCGCGGCCTCTCTTGTTGCGGAGCACAGACTCCAGACGCGCAGGCTCAGTAATTGTGGCTCACGGGCCCAGTTGCTCCGTGGCATGTGGGATCTTCCCAGACCAGGGCTCGAACCCGTGTCCCCTGCATTGGCAGGCAGATTCTCAACCACTGCGCCACCAGGGAAGCCCCACACACCATATTTTCAGCTAGATGATAAGCTAGTTGGTATTTCCCCAAACTTAAGTGTCATCCTTATTAGGGTAACTTTGGTACAAGAAATATGTATCTGATATTCCATAATGATTGTCCCAAAAGAAAGTAGTCTGTGTTTACATTTTCTAGATTGTGCCCTTAAGTTTGCTTCTTCCCCACCCAAAGAAACCTGTGAGCTGTGTGGGCACCAGGGGCTGGCGGTGGCCGGGGACTTAGAACTGCTGCGATGTTTCCGGTCCTGACGAGGGTGAGCTTCTGAGGCTCATGGTCTGTCCCTGAAAAGGGGTTCATGGTCACAGTCTCGGTCTTGTGCATAAAAGGCCATCTGCCGGTTCCCTAAGCGGCTGGAGCAGGGGGCTGAGGGATATGTGACCGTCACCCAGGGCCCCGTCGCTGGCCCTCCCGGAGCCACGCCTGCCAGGGGGGCCCTCAGCTGCTGGGCCAGGCGGCCCCGAGGGTGACTTCTCGCCTGGAACATGGCCCACCAGGCCCCCGGCTTCCGAGCTCTGGTTCAGCTCACGCACGCTGATACACCAGCCAGACCAACATGGACAGAGTCGGTGTCTGTTGAGTGAATAAAACAAAACAGTTCAGGTCGCTGTAGTCAGCGTTTCCCTGAGAAGTGTGGGACCCCAGCGCGACCGTCTGGTGGAGTTTCCTTCCTTTTCCCGTGCCTCTCTGTCCCCTGGCGTGGGTGCCGATGAGCTGGGGCGGCCAAGGGCAGTGGGGGGATGATCCGAGCCGGGAGGTCAGCTGGAGTGAGTGGACGAGGGGGCTGGCGGGGGGGTCGGGGTGATGTGGAACGGGTGCAAGCTTTGGCCAGACGTCGGGGTGCCTGACCGCTGGAGACCTGGCCTCGTGTGTGTTTCATTTTGAAGACCCACACGCAAGATATTAGAGAATGAGACCACTATTTCCCCACTATTTCCTTTGGGCACAACAAAGCCACCTGGGTTGGTCCTTTGAAATGCTTTCCTTAAAATCACGGTCATTTCTGGACTGAACAGATCAATAAGGTGAGTAGGCAGGACTGGCTCGGGCGTCTTTGTGGAGGGAACATTCTGGAGGCCTTTGTTTCCCCATCCAGTTCTCCTAGTATCGCTGCCAACAGACAAGTGCCTGACAAATTAAGATCAGAGCAGCTGTGGGTCAAATACTTGGTTTGTTGTTTTTGTTTTCTAACACCGCCAGCCACGTGACGCTGCGCACATCAGAGAAGCCCAGTGTCTTAAATGCATCACCCCCGGTGGGTTCAGAGAAGCCAGCCAATTTCAAGAAAAATGACTTCTGTGCCAACAGAAACGGGAGCGGGGGCAGCCCTAGCGAAGGCCCCGTCTGAGCTCCCTGCCCTCGAGTGTGTGGCGAGTGGCAGGATTTTCGTCACCGCTGGTGACACCTGTGCCCCCTCCCTGCACCGGGGCCTGTGCACATAGTCAGCCCTCACGTGGGGACTAAACGGCAGCCCCTCCTGGGGTCCCCCCAGGGTCCCCACCCCTCCTGGCTGCCCCCACCGGGACCCCTGGCGGAGCGCCTGGCCCAGGCTCTGGAGGATCTTGGGAGGGTGTGGTTTCCGTTTCTGTCCAAGAGAAACCACTGGGACACGATTTTGCTTGGATACATACAATAGTTTTCAAACAGTGTGTTCCCTCGTTTTCACTGAAAATATTTCAAGCAATTATTGCAACATAGTGTCTGTTGGTAACCAGCGGTTCCCTGAGATGGGGAAAAAGAAAGTGAGACTGAGTGCAGAACATGACTGACTGAGATGCTTTCTCAGACTGAAGTTACTAGCAAACACGTTTCTGTTGGCCCTGTCTTCTAACCCAGCTCCAGCTCGCTTCCTCCGTGCAGCACTGTGGTAGCTTCTTCGTGCATCTGAGCACGTTCCTTCTTTGCTTCAGGGAACAGGGTCCTCCTGTACCTGTTTCCAAGCAGAGAGGCAGGGCCTGCAGACCCGGCTCCCAAACCTCCCTCACTCCTTACTTCAGAGCCTGGATGCCCCAGCCAGACATTCAGGGCCCCTCGGCTCTCTCTGTCCCCGGCCGCACCGGACACACCTGTGCGCCTGCCTGCCCCTCCCCCACACCGTGTTAAACCTCTCCCCACAAAGTG
Source organism: Eschrichtius robustus (assembly GCF_028021215.1). NCBI lineage: Eukaryota > Metazoa > Chordata > Mammalia > Artiodactyla > Eschrichtiidae > Eschrichtius > Eschrichtius robustus. The sequence continues at coordinate 129,480,418 of NC_090831.1, read as the reverse complement.
CGGCGCCATAAGCCTCCCTGACTGCGCCCATCCCGTGACCTCGCTCCTGGCTGGACACACATCCCACCTCTGGGCTGGCGCATCAGACCTGGTCTGCAGCGTGTGCGTCTGTTTTCACGGTGGCTGGATGTTCTCACCGCCCCCCTCAGCACCGCGGTAAACGCATCACGACCACCTTTGGACCAACCACCAAACCATGGGGCAGCCTTTGCTGCACTCCCTGCATCTGGTTAGTCCTCGGCCCTGTACCAGCCCCCGAGCCAGCCCTACCCCCCCTCAGCAGGTGAACTGTGGGCTGCACCCCATGGGCCGCCCGGCGTCCCTGTCACCGCCAGGGGCCCGCGCCCTCCCGGATGGCGCCCCTGACTCTCGCTCTCCGTTCCAGGCCTACATGGAGGACCACCTGAAGAACAAGAACCGCCTGGAGAAGGAGTGGGAGGCTCTGTGTGCCTACCAGGCCGAGCCCAACAGCTCGCTCGTGGCCCAGAGGGAGGAGAACGTGCCCAAGAACCGCTGCCCCGCAGTGCTGACCTGTACGTACCGCCCGGGGCTCTGGCCGGGAGGGCGGCCGGCGGCGCTGGGGATGGGCTGCACCCGCCCCCGGGACCTCCCGCTGCGCTCGCGCGGCTGCAGCGCCCTCCCCTCCTGCCCGTCTGCCCTCTCTGCCAGCAAACGTCCTCTCACTTTATTTTTTTTATTTTATTGAGGTGTAGTTGATTTACAATGTCATGTTAGTTTCAGATGTACAGCAAAGTGATTCAGTTATACATGGATAGATAGATAAATAGACAGATAGATGATATATAGATAGATGATAGATAGATGATAGATGATAGATAGATGATAGATGATAGATAGATGATGGATAGATGATAGATGATGGATAGATGATGGATAGATGATAGGTAGATAGATAGATGATAGATAAATAAATAGATATTCTTTTTCAGATTCTTTTCCCTTGTAGGTTATTGCAAAATACTGGGTAGGGTTCCCTGTGCTATACAGCAGGTCCTTGTTGGTGATCTATTTTATATATGGCAGTGTGTACATGTCAATCCCATGCTCCTAATTTATCCCTCCGCCTTCCCCTCTGGTAACCTTAAGTGTGTTTTCTATGTCTGTGGGTCTGTTTCTGTTTTGTAAATACGTTCATTTGGGTCATATTTTAGATTCCACATGTAAGTGATATGATATGGCATTTGTCTTTCTCTCTTTGAGTTACTTCACTTAGTATGATGGTGTCTGGGTCCATCCATTCGTCTCACGTAAAGGGCAGGGAGACCACCACCCTTTGAGCCGGCCCCCGACAGCAGCCTCGGAACACAGAACCGTTTCTTCCTTTTGGCCTCGCGGCCGAGTCCTGGAGCCACGGGCGGGACGTACAGAGGCCGCGAGCCCCGGCTGTTGCTCTGGGATCTGAGGCTTGCTTCTGAGCCCTCGGGGTCTCATTCTCGCCCGTACTTGGGCTCACACCGTCGTCCTTGAGCACTTAGGGCCGTGAGGAGTTGACAGGCAGTCACGTGGGCCGGGCAGGCTGTGGGCACAGCATGAGCAGACACAGGTGCCCCAGCAGCCTTCAACCCGACAGTGTGTCACCGACATCTCCAGGAGTCACTGCCAGGAGATGGGGACACAGGAAGGTACCAGCCCTGCAGTCTCACACTGTGTGAGGTGACAAGTGACCTACAGGTGCGGAGGCCCACGGAGGACTAAAGGGAGGGGCGGGGCCAAGTCTGTGTCTTCCCACCCACCTGCAGCTCCTCTCCTCCTGTCACTTAACTAGAGACACCAGCCTCCTGTGTCCTAGCAGGTTCCAGGCCGGTCTGGGCTGTGGTTACTACACATCCCCCTGCAGGGGGAGGGGATCTGGGGAGTGTCTGTGACCAAAGTGTCTGACATAAATGCCGACTGCACGAGTGACTGTCTTGGTAACGGAAGACAGGAGAGATGCGTGCAGACCTCACACATGACGGGAGGAACTTTGTGGGCTGACGTTTTCGAGGGCTCAGCAAAGCCACACTGGGTCTCGCAGGCAAGACCAGCCCCCTCGCAGGGAAGCACGCCCGGGGTCACAAGCCCCTTCCCAGCCCTGTTGGAGCCAGTGGGGGACCAGCCTGGCACCACCCAAAGGGGCGGCCGGGCTCCCATCGCGCCGCCCGCCCGGCCTGGGAGACGCAGCAGCAGACGTCCTGTCTCGTGGTAAGTGGCAGCGACTCCACGCCGGCTCACAGGACAGCGAGAGCAAAGATACACTCCTGTGCCGCCTTAGACCCTAGCCTGGGAATTACACACCTTTGTAAAACCTTAACACGCTGCTTCTGGGTGTAAGTTTTTTCTAACTGTTTAGTCAGTGTTCAGACTAGTTCCGTGATGTCTGAGGGCCTTTTCCCTAAAGAGCTCTAAAAACAGGAGCTGTTGCGATTTATAAGTTTTATATTTAGAAGAAAAGCCAGTAACTGACACATATTTATTAAGCACCTACTTGTGCCAAGAGCTGCTGACAGACACTGGGTCATCCAGTCAACCAAGCTTGGCCACTGTCCTCAGAGAGGATCCAGATTAGGGGGTGCAGGGGTGTTCCAACTACGCCCTAAATAATGAGGTGTTGGGGGCAGACAGACCGTCAGCCTGGGTCCCGCGTGCTCCCAGGCCTGTAGGCTTCCTCGGGTGTCAGGCCCTGTAGGGTAAATACCCAAGTTCAAAGCATCCCTTCCACAGAGCCAACCACGGCACGGCACATTCCCGTCCACGTGCCCTGCAGCCCGGCCGGCCGCTGGGCTCCGTCGGTGCCGAGTCAGCGATGGGTCCACAGGCCAGGACCTCGGGCACGTAGGGCGTCCTGTCTTCAGCCTTGGGGGTGGTGCTTCAACCCCGCCGGGACCAGGGCCCTGGAGCCCTTGGACCAGAGCCTCGGGCCTGCCATACGTGGGCCGGAGCCAGGGCTCTGAAGAGGAAGCGCCTTCTTGGCTGGACTCTGGCGCTGGGCGTTAGAGAGGCCGCTGATCTTGACCGGCGCGGCTGTCCCAGAGCCTGACCTAGCTTCTCGCCTGTCCGGCGTCCTGCAGGAAGTAGGGGCCAGTACCCTGCGGAGACAAGTGGGCAGGTGGAGCCTCCCCAGAGGCACAAGTCCAGTCCCAGCAAGTGCGGCCCCGCCTTTGTCCTCCACACTCCTGCCTCCTTAACCGTTAGAGGAAATCCTGTCATCAGATCTCCACCGGCGTCCCTTCCCAGGCAGGACCCTCCGGCGATGGCATCACTGAAACTCTTGCTGGTCTCGCCAGACTCCACCAGGGAGAACCGCCGCCTGCTTCGTATTTTCTGGCTGTTCACTCCTTATGGCACAGAGACGGTCCGCGGTGGAGCGTAGGGGGTTGACAGGGTGGCCTCCGCACGCCCCGCTCCCTGAAGCCCATGTCGACGCCCCAGCCCGGGACAGTGTCATGCGTCCGACGTGCTCCCCGCAGCACCCACGTGTCACTCAGCCTCACTCAGGGCTCGGGATGGAAACGCCGGGGCCACCTCTCTCTGCATTTGCTCCTTTTGCCGTGTCCTCTCCCGTCACCTCCAGCGAGGCCCCTCATTTCTGGATCTGACGGTACCGGCCCGCTCTGCTCCCCCCTACCCCTGGCTGGACCCCACCTTCCCGCCTCTACTTCCCTCCTTGAACCAGCTCCGCTCCTGCCCCGCTTCTCCTCATGTCCATCCCCCACCCGGGAGAGGGGAGTGATTGCCTGGCTCCCTGGGCGGCGTCCCCCCGGGCCACCCACCTGGACCCCGCCCAGCCCGGCAGCATGCAGGCTCCCCTCCTCCCACCCCCTCCACGTCTTTGCTCGTCTGCTGCCCCCGAAGCGTCTCTCCCCCCACCTCCCCCAACACGAGGGCCGTTCCAGCTGAGGCTGGAAGACGTCCCAGTTGGCAGTTTGGTGGGAAATTCAAAAGCGGCCGGGCTAGCGACTTTCCCATCCCTGACAGCCCGGAGATTCTAGCTACACGTGAATTGTCTTTCAAAGGAGAAGGCAACTAGCATTCATGAGATGTTGGCTGGCCCTGTGCTAGGTCTAATTATATAGCTCAGAAGTTTAAGGAATTTAATTTTTAAATTCTATTTTTTTTTGCATTTTTAAAAAGAATTATGCAATATTCCGCTCATCTGTTTCTTAAATTAAAAACAGGAATATGATGCTATTTTGGTGTGCCATCTTAAACAAAAAAACGTTTGTGATTCTGAGTTATAATAACAAGAGAGAGACATAGAGACACGGGGATACTTAGAGATGAAACCAGAGAGAATGTAAAGCCGAAGACACAGGTACGTGAAGATGGACAGAAGGATCTGTGACGCCGTTTCTCGCAGTTCAGCCTTTTAGGGCGTTGCTGCTGACCAGCTCACAGCTCGGCCCCCAGCCTTGCCGGGCAGACGGGCCGGGTGAGGGTCAGAGCGACTCTGGCCCGGCTCTTCTTGGGAGCCACATCACCTGGTGGCACCAGGCTTCGGCCACGTGTGACAGAAAGGTCAGCGGCCAGCCTGCGCACATTGAGTGCGGCCCCCGAGCGCCCCGGGCTGCCCCCCAACCCTCCTGCCTCTCCCCCCCGCTGTCGGACAGATGAGGGTGCTGGAGTTCGAGCCCGGGTGCCCTGTGCTGACGGGATGCCACCCCCCCTTCTGCTTTTGTGGACTCACCTGAGACTTTTTTGAGTCGGGAACATGAACACGGATTTTGAACTTCCACAGAAGGAACGTCTAAAATACATCCAAGGCCCACGGTACTTGACAAAGCATCACTTCCCTTGAAACACACAGAAAACAATCTATTTCCAAACAAACCTTTGGTTTCCATTTTTTTCCCAACTCCCAGCAGAATCCCCGCAGTGAGTAGTCTGGTTTGGCCACATCTGAGTGACCCGCTTAGCCTCTAGCCATCAGTCGTGGGAAATTCTCCTAGATCCGACAAGCAAGCAGGATTTTCTTCCCCTCACATAAAACGGCCACCAAGAAAGTTAAGTGTCCAGATAAGTTGCTGGCTTGGCTGTCTTTTTGTCACTCCCTTTTTTCGGCCTCAGAGCCAGCTGAGTAACTGCCTCTGGATTTGGGAAGGCTGTAGGTGTGTTGGTGGCGACAAGAAACTACCCCAGCAAATTCTGTGAAGGCTTTTCCTTTGCTACATCACAGCAGAAGCTGGGCCGCCTGAGACTGAAGAGCTTTTAAGGGACACGGGGAGGAGGCAGGGGCCGCGTTTCAGAAGCGCCCGGGCCTTCCCGTGGGGCTGTGCACGTGCGGAGCCTCTGGAGATGGGGCCCTGGGCTGTGGGCGCCCCGCCGGAGCCTCCCAGGGCAGAGGGGCTGCTTGCGGGCTGGGGGCCGCGCCACTGTCTGCATAGTTCACCACTCGCGTTCAGCTCCTGCCCTCTCTTCACTCCTCTCCTTGAAGCTGGGCCGCTGGATGTGTAAGACATCCAACCTCCGGTCCCCTGGTGTCTGTGCTTCTCACCGTCCCATCCCGATCCTGCTCGCAGAGGCGGGAGCCGGGGCTGGGCCCCTCTTCTGGACCCGCTCTGGTTTCTGCGCCCAGAGGCCGATCACAGCCTTCAGAAGGGCCGCGACGGGCTGTGTTTCCTCCTTGACCTGGACGTTTCCAGTTTCTGTTCATCCTGCAATGGGCACATCACAGGGCACGGCCCCGAGCCGTCCATCCTTATACGGAATTGAACTCTGCATTCACCGCCAATAAACGAATCCTTGTTCAAAGTCAAGGGGAGTTTGACTCCTGGTCACCACGGTCACCCTCAGCCTTTTGCCCTCCGCACATTTTATAAACATGTTTTACCTGCCTTCGAGTCATAGGCAGAGCCACATTCAACAGTATGAATACAGGGAGCTGCCTACCAAGGCCCCCCTCAGGCTGACTCGGATCCAGGAAGGAACGTTCCAGTGGCTGCTCCGTGAGCCCCTCTTTGCCTGCCGCCCTCCCATGCAGCCCAGGAGATCCCTGCACAGTAGACCGTGCAAAAGGCCAGGTGTGCAATGTCCCGTTTACACCGTCACCCGAGAGCCTGGAGCCAGAGGTGAGCCGGGGCGTCGGGGGTGTCGTGGCTTGCCCCCCGCCCTCCTGACCCCAGGGGATTCCTTGCTGGCCAGTCCAGGGGCACTTGGCAAAGAAGCAGTGTCGCCGGCTTGGCGTAATTCCCCCACACACACTTTTTATTGCAAAAGTTTTAAAATCCTCGGGTTGAAATGACAATTTGATGATCGCCTATATTCCCACCAGCCAGACTCCGCACAGCTGCCACTCCGTATTTTGCCTTCTTTGTGTGATCAGTGTGTGTGCTTTACTTCTTTACTGGCTGAACTATTTCAAAGTGGGGTTTAGGCATCGTGACATCTAAATACGTTAGCCTGTGTCTCCTAAAAGTAAAGACCTTCTCCTGCGTAACTACGACCCCATTGTTGTAACTGAGAAAATCAGTCATCCCCTGTTAGCAGCTAATTCCAATCCATCTTCCAATGCGCCCAAATATTCCAGTTCTGTCACCTACAGCAGTTTGTCAACTAGGATGCAATCAAGGTGCATAACTGCCTTTTGGACTTCGCATCTCTCTAGCCTTTGTAACTTTAGAACAACCCCCTTGGTTTTCCGACGTGACTTGACCCTAACAAGCTCCTCTTCTCCTGGCGGCCACCCTCCCTGGAAACTTTCACAAGCTCTCCAGTCAGGAGGCTGGCTGGTCCTTGGGACGCTGACGGCCTGGTTCCCAGACCCGCTCTTTCCCCCATTCTGGTCACGCACCCGAGACCCAGAGGCCCAGGGACGCAATGAGGTCGAAACCAGCCATGGCCAGACTGTGCGTCCCCAGGACACGCCGTGGACGTGGCCAGCACCCGCTGCGGCTGCACCCAGAGGACTCGCAGAACCTGTTCTGGTCACAGGACCGGAGACCAGAACCTGCCCGTGAACATCGTCCCCCAGCATCCGTCGACCCCCTAACTATCTCCTCTCTGTCCTTGCTGGTTTGAAAAAGTATCCTCTGATAGAGATGGCCACGACGGAACTGTAATTGAATAGATTTTCTGTTTGTTATCTACCAAAATGATGTCATCTACACCAGACAGAGGCTTCATTCGGTTTAAACAAAGGTGTACAGACTCTCCTGTTATCCCCTGTGTATTTTGCACCATCCCACTCGGGACGTCAGCCTTTCTGATGATCCTGGTTTACGTGCGCGCTTCCGTCTTTCGTATGTGATCTTTTACATTGCGGGCCACCCTGGTTTCTTTGGATGTCTGTTTCTCGTTTTCTTACTCAGGATATTTACCACTGTGTCATCAGAACTCTGACGTTTAGGGTTTCCCATCTCTTTGGCTCAGCGCCCTTTTGGAGTCTCTGGAACCACATTCCCTCATCTGGTTATGTGTTAAATGCCTAGCATTCTCTTTCTTGGCCACTCAAAACTTTAAGATGGTTTGGCCACTGTTCTCTCAAGGTTACCATCAGCTGAGCAATTCTGTCCTTATTAGAGTTCAGTTTAGATGTGTAGCAGTACTGGCCTGGGTCCCTGTCAGGTGCTGTGGCTGTCAGCTGAAGGTGGCACCTGTGTCCCCGCCCGTCCGCCCTTGGTCAGCACAGATGGGGACGGGGTTGCTTTCTGGTGACAACATTGTGCTCAGTAGAACACAGACTTCTGTCACTTTGTTTCAACATGCGTGAGCTGCCCCCGACAGGGGCCCTCCGAGGCCGCGCCCTTCGCCGTCTGTGTCCGGCCCGCCTCAGCTCAGCGGGGGGCGGGGGTGGGAGTGGGGATGCAGGTCCTCTCGCTCAGAGGAGATGCGTGGCTGAGGTCCGTTGATTGATGGTCTCTGGGTAGAACGGTGCAGATGGCGCGGTTTTGCTTGGTTGGTGTCTGTGCTCTTATTATGCAGAGTTGTTCTTGTGTGTGTGCAACACGAGTGCTGCCAGCAAACATTTGGACACTGTGCTGCACGCCATCCTGCCCTCCAGGCACGAGGACGGTGCCCTGGTGTCACCGCCGTGCCCACCGTGGCCCAGGGCTGGGTCCCGGAGACTCTTCCCACACAGTCACCGGGGCTGCTGGGACCTCTCTGCAGAGCTACCCTCCCCCTCCTCTCCCTTCCCCCTCCCCCTCCTCTCCCTTCCCCCTCCCCCTCCTCTCCCTTCCTCCTCCCCCTCCTTCCCCTCCCCCTCCCCCTCCCCCTCCTTCCCCTCCCTCTCCCAGGTTCATGAGGGGCCACCTCACGCCTACTGGCTAATTTTCTCATAGAAAGCTAACTTTTTTAGCTGGTAGGAACTTTCTGGTCATCTCGGTCAGCCTCCTCATTGAAGACATGGGGAACTGGAAGACGTTAGACACGTGAAAAGGGCAGACAGGGCATCGTGAGAAAGCCAGGCCCAGACGGAGCCTCAACTCCGGGGGCGGGAGCGTCCAGGCCACAGAGCTGTGTCCTCACCACCTGGAGGCCGGGGTCCAGGACAAGGGTGATATGACAAGGCTGGCCCCTCAGAGCTTCGAGGGGGTGTCTGTCCTGGGCCCTCTCCTCGGCCTTCGTGTCTACACGTCATCCTTCCTCTGCTTGTGTCTGATTCCAAACTCCCCCTTTTATAAGGACGCCAGGCACGGGCTGAGGCCCACCCATATGACCGTGTTGTCACTCCATCCCCTCTGTACAGACCCGTCTCCAAATAAGGCCACATCCCGAGGTCCTGGGGGCTAGTGCACCCACACATCTTTTTTTGGGGGGAACACAATTCAACCTTCAACACCAGGCCCCCCTGGACGGCTCAGTGGTTGGCAGGGCGGTGCCAGGCCACTACCTGAAATCTTTGGAACCTGTTCCTGCTTGGCACAGAGGCCGAGCCCAGAGGGACCTTTTCCTTGCAGACGCTGAGCAGCAAGGTTAGAACAGGGGCTCCTGCTGTGCTGCAGCCCCTGTCACCCACCTATATGGTCACGCACCCGCCGAGCTGGGTGGCCATCCTATTTGGGATTGCCTTTTGAGAGATCCGCAGAGAAGCTGGTGAAACTAAGAAATGAGACACGAGATGAGGTCTTCAGACCATGTTTCAGGCCACGCGTGTGCCTCCAGGACCTGCTTCGGGCGTGTTTGGAGCCAGGAAGCCAGCCGTGAGCCTCTGGCTGTGGGCCGTCACCGCGGGGCAGCTTCCGGGGTGGGGACGGAACCAGCCTGCCTTCTTGCGGCCGTGGGTGCCGGCAGGTGTGCTGACCCTGGGCCCCAGACGCCCCGCTCTGCCCGCCACTGAGCCAAGGAGACGCAGAGTGGGAGTGTCTGCTTTCCTCCTTAAACGTTTGATGGTCCTGTGGTTTGAGGTGTGGGCTTCTTCACGAGAGCAGAGCCCTTGCTCACGGGCTTGCTGAGGAAGGGGCGCTGGTGGGAAGAAGTGTGAGCCGACCTCCAAGGAGGACTCACCGCCTCAGAGCAAGAGTGCTTCGCACTCACGCCGTCATCCTCCGGTTCCCGGGGCTGGGGAGAAACGTGTCGTACACTGAGCTTCTCAGAGTCCCGAAACAGACATAATACAAACATTTATGGCTCTGCCTCAGGTGTGACAAGGCCAAGTCAATGAAGACGTTTCCAGGCGTGACTGGCTGGGAACGGGAGACTGGCGTTAACAGCTGGTGGAGAAGTTCAGGTGATGTTTGCGGTTTGCTAACCCGTCAGGGGACCCAGGAAATTCAGGAAGGAAGTGGTGCCGCTGGTGCCATTTGTGAGCACAGCCCGGTGTGTGGGGTCTCCATGAAAGACTCAGAGCCCCCCAGGCAGAGTGCTGGCCCGTCACAGACGCACCGCATGTTTGCACCAGCCATACCCTCCAGGTAGAGAAGATGCCATCAGCCAGTGTAATGGTTTCATCTCAATCTTAACAGAAAATTGAGACAGCTGCAGGGCCCCAGGGGAATATTGACAGACCACTCGGATGAAGAAATCCCCATGGCAAGTGCCAGTGTCAACTCACGGCTTCTACAGATGCCTAACTCGTGTTACCGCCAGCAGTATCAATGACTTCGTCTATTAGGGAAGTGAAGACTGTTGACTTGTATACATATCAGTACACTCAGACAGTGTGAGGGACACGATCAGGGAGCCTAAGGGAATGCTCTCCTTAAAGATCCATGTTAGGAGATGATGTCACAGGCGGGGGAGGCCTCCACACACTCTCCTTGGGTGGGTTCTGGTGGAACGTGGGCACGGGCTACGCATGGCACGGGCTAGAAGGAAGCCTGAATGGTTAAGCCGCAGTGTCCTCCAAAATCTCCCTCTCTCCAAGGCTCCTTTGCCTTAGTCGTAATCAAGAAGCAATTCTAGACCTTACTCCTTCTGTTGGCATTTATGAAAATCATCCTGTATTTACTGACAACTCATCCTATACCTCACAATGAGTTTTGCCAGTTTAGCTGACTTTTTGTCAGGTGTGTGTCCATCTGTAATCTTGAACTTGTTCCTAAATCCCTTGCTCTCTGCCAGGCCTTACGTGAGTACTTTATAGAAGCCATTTATCACAACAAGCCTGTGAGTTAGATATCGTTATCCTACATTTTGGATGACAAATCTGACACTTTAAGATATTGAATCATTTACCCAAATATCACCAGGCTAGCAGGTGGCCAGGCTGGGTCAAGCCTGGACCCTTAGCTCTGTGGTCTTTGCCAAGTCGATTACTTGATGTTTTAGAGCCTTAGTTTCTTCAACCTAAATGGGAAAATGGACTCTATTCTGTCTATAGCACAGTGTTCCAGGAAGAAGGAGGATAATACATGTGAAACATTAGGACAGGTAGAATGCTACCGAAATTCGAAGCACTGTTCTTAAACACGGGAACAGTACACAATAAATTCTTCAGGGGTTCAGAAAAGGAACAGGCACAGAGGGTTAATTCAGCAAGTTTCTTCTTAATAGGTGTTTTTCTCCTTCCCTCCTTGATAAAATTTACTACTGTGGATCTTATGAGAGGAAAATAACTCAGTTATAGAGCCAGGTGCAGCGGGAAGACACTACCTGAATTTCCTTGTTTCCTGGCTTCTGAGTGAAGTCTCAGAACAAGATCTTGAAGGACACACCCAGCTCTTAATTAAAATATAAGCGCTGCAGTTGTAAAAATTCTTGCTCTGTGGTGTGTGTTTATAACGGGGAAGACGAACAGTATTCAGCCGATCCACAGAGGAGAGAGAGGGGGTTATTTGCTCAGGAGCGCGGCCCTGGCTTCACCTCCACGCCGCTTGTTGACCTTGAGTGAATCAGTAATCCTGCCAGGAAGCCTTGTCTGCCCTGTACATCACAAAGAATCCAAGCAGCCACCCTCAGAACAGGAACAGTGAACCACGAAATAGTTGAGACTTGCCCAGCCGAGTGAAGTGTCCACTGGACCGTCCCTGCTACATCAGCCTACCCTCCGCCGGCCTCTGGCCCTTCTGGGATGGCCCCCGGTGTTTCAGAGGGAGGTTCAAGATGGTCCCACACTAAAAAAAAAGAAGAAAGAAAAAAAGAAATTCACTGTTAATTTTTAAATCAACACATTGCTGCAATATCAAATGTGTGATGGGAAGGTAGAACTCTGAGCTTTGGAAGCCCTTGTCCCAGGCGCAGTGGCATCTTGGAGAGAGTGCCCTGCGGGGATGAAGGTGGCTGGACCGGTACCCACAGGGATGCAGGATGCTGTGAGCTGTCTTCACAGCAAGCTTAGGCTCCGTCCCTGCTCAAAACAGTTTTTCCCATTAACCATCGTGGGTCAAGCTCACCGAGACTCCCAAACTGAGGACACGTTTTCTTGATTTTCCGACTAGAAAATCCAGCTGGCACTTGTTTACTGAACCTGGTTGCTTGCAGGGCCCCATGGAGATGAGAGGGACCCGGCAGCCCCCCAATCCTGGGCGTGTTCAGTGCGACCAGGGGGCCACTCTGCTCTGGGTGTGATCGGCGCCCTCTGAAGCTCCGGGCCCTGCTCCCTGGTCCCCTCCGTCGCGATGGCCAGCAGCCCTGCCCTGGGTAACGGGTTCTCAGACACTGGGAGCAGCCCAATTGCTGCTATTAGCAATGCCTGAAGTGGGCTTGTGGAGAATATTTGCAGTGAGGGGGGCTCCTGGGAGACCCTCGGGAACCCCTTGGAATCAGCTAGAAGCCCTGCTCTGTGTATCCAGGCTTGTGTGTGGGCAGAAGCCACGGTCCCCATTCAGAGAAGGGCCCGGCTTCCGCGCGGCTCACCCCGTCTCTGGCTTTGATGTGTCTGGACGCACCCCCCACACACACACGCTGAGAAACTGGGCCTCTTGAACTTCATTTTGCGGTTGATTGTTTGTAGCGCTTTGGAATGTCAGAGTTGACCGACTTTTCTCGTGGGTTTTATTTCAACTTCCTGCCACAGCCAATTTTCAGTCTCTCAAGAATAAATCTGTGCAGGACCCCGAAGCCATTGAGTCCAGGGGACTTTTGAACCGTTGGTCACACCTTAGCGGGGGGCTTTGGCAGCTGCCATTGTAAACACCTTCAGAACATTCCACAGCGTCTGGTCCGTGTCACCTGTGCTCAGGTAAACACGTCAGGCGTGAACCCCTTCCCCGTCTCTAGATGTTTCTTACCTGTCTTGTCTCTACCAGGAAAAAGCCAACGTTAATACCTCAATAAGACGGATAGGATGGCGTCCAGTCTCCAGTGGACGATACCTTCCAAGTTCAATCAGTTTAGGCCTCGCCAAGTTTCCCAAGCCCCAGAACTGTTTAAAACAAAAAATAAGTAAATAAGGAAAATCTCCCAGAGGAAGAAAAGAAACACAAACCACAGCAAAGCCCCCGTGCTCTCCTGAACCCACTGCCGAGCTGCTCCCAGGGTTTGGGAGCAGGAGGTGGGGAGACGCGGCTGAAATGCCAGGACTCTGGACTTGGGGTAACACACTTACCACCGTGGAAGCCCTGAGCTCCAGGGCTGCAGCTGGGCTGCCTGTCTTCTCAGCAGAAGCAGGCGGTATGGGGGCCGCCGGAAGGCCTTCACTGCCGCACAAGATGATGGAGCTCGGCGCTTCCCGTTTTCAAGTTTGAACCTTGCGGAGGAAGGGGAGGAAGGTGGGAGAAACGGGGACTCTCGGTGGTGCCCTGCTGGCCGTGAAGGTTCCTGAAAACAGGCAGAGAGCTGTCACTGACCGCAGAAGGGTGGTTACTCCAGAACCAGAGTTAGGGGTGATTCACATAGCAAACACATGAAGCTGTGACCGATCACACGTCCTTAATCCCCCCTGAAGCGTCTGGTCTCAACACTCGTCCAATTATTTTGCCCGTTTTAGGCACGTTTCTGTGTTGGTGAGTCCCCACGTGAACACTACTCCCTGCGCCCTCTTCCGCTGCATTTTCTTTTGCTCTTTTCTCCTTGTAAATCTACGTTCTCGTAATCTCGGGTATTTCACCTTCTCTAGACGACAAAATTGTATGTATTGAATGATGGTCTAATAGCTTAATATCCATGTTGATGTTTATTTTCTCTGTGTTACCAAATACGTGTTATTTAAAGGCAAACAACACTACATGAGCTACTGCTGAGGAGCACCCAGCCTTGGCATTGGAACTTGACATAAGAAAAACACGAGGTTCCCTGCACACCCTGACGCTCCACTTCGTGGGCTGAAGGACCCTCGGTGGGGGAGGGAGGGAGGGAGGGAGGAGGTGCGTTGACGGCCTTCAGCAGGACCTGGGGGCAGGGGGCAGCGGTGGCCCTGGATGACGCCCTGCACGGGTTAACGCTCTGCTTTGGGGCTTGCAGACGACCACTCCCGGATCCGGCTAAAATCAGAGAACAGCCACAGAAGCTCTGACTACATCAACGCCAGCCCCATCGTGAGTACTGCCCACCACCCACCAAGGCTCCCTGGGGCGGGGGGCGGGAGCGGGCCGGCTGGGCACTGGCTCGATAGCTGATGGCCAGTCGTCTCCACCGGGTAACCAGCCTCCTCCACCAGCTAACTAGCCTCTGCCAGGTAACTACCCTCCACCAGGGACCAGGGCTGGTGCTCTGCCCCCCTGCCCACTCCTGATGGCTTGGTCCCCAGGCGGGGCTGAGTCCCGGGCAAAGGGAACGTGGTGCCGGGGTGCTGAGCCTGGTCCCCCCAGGGGCCCAGCAACAGCGCCCTGACAAGTTACTGCTGGAACCCGTGACTTTGGGGAAATTCGTAGCTGGTTGTGTAAAGGGTTCCTAGGCCCACTTGTTCCCTGTTTGGGGGAAACAGGAAAAACCAGACCCAAACCTGGCACGTGTTGAAGTGATGGATGACGTGGAAGCAGGTCGGACACTGCTGGTTGGTCTCCTCCGGTCTTTCCAGCGGGCGGGGTCTTCCCTTCGAGGGAGGGGGTGCGGCGGCGCCTCTCTGGGCAGCAGGTGTGATGGAGGACGGGGGAGCGTCTCTGTCCTGAGACCCTCTGGCCGGCAGGTGTTCCCAGCCTCCGGAGAGCTCCCCACGGCCACAGCCTGCCGTTCCCTAGCGGCTTCCTGCCCTGCACCGGGGGAGGGGCCGCGGGGGAGAGTCGGGAGCTGCCCGAGGGGAAAGAAGAGGGGCTGGAAGGTGGGGTGAGTGTAGGTCAGTAGCTGCTGGGAGGAACCTGCCAGGGGTTCTCAGGGCGCGTGGTGGGCGCACCTGGGCCCGCAGCAGAGCGACAGGAGCAGGTGGGGCTGTGTCCCCCTTAAGCCGTGGTTCTTGACGCTGGTCTTCGGGGAGCGTCAGGACATCTCACTAAGTTCTCACATTGGCTTCAGTCAAATACGGGCGTGTAGGACGCAGCATGTCCTGGGGGCTCCGGCGCTGTGAGGTTATGGGGGAGGGGGGAGGTGGCCGGGTGGGCCTGGGTCATCTCTGGATCCGTGAGAGCGCCCTGGGCGAACGACAGCCCCTGCTGTCCTCAGTGGTGACCTTGGACGAGACAGTTCGCCGTCTGATCGCAAGCAGAACCGCTGAGAGTAAACCGCTGCCATCGTGGTGGTTCCATCTATTTCAGTGCATCTGCTGTATAAACCTTATTATTATGACTCCAGGGTGCCGTGGGTCAGCCCCATTTCCTGACACCTCACAACCACACAGCGAGGGCACAGTGTAACACGCTTGCGGTGCGAAAGGGATTCAGAGGGAAGCATCTTGTCTGCACCCGTCCGAGCTCAGGCCTTTGTTTCTGGGGTTATTTTTAAGGAGTCACTCCTTTCCCTCCAGCAGAGTAGACCTCAAACGTTGGCTCCGTCTGTGTTCAGAGGCCTAACTGGAGCCGTTCAATCAGTCTTTCTCAATAAACACACTTGTTGAGTTTGGTATTTTTCCATCAATTCTAAATTCAAAAAACCAAGCCAAAGCCCCACTGATTTACGCATCTCTCGTCCGGTGAGGGTGGGCTTTGTAGCTGCCTGGACTTGCTCCCTACACAAGGGTCATGGTGATGGTCTGTAGAAGGGAAAGAGCTGCCTTATTCCCGCTGGGCTCCTTCCCTGGGATGAACCACGTGACAGGACCAGAATGAGCAATAAAGCAATTCTTTTCACGTCTCAGAGACGGGAGTTCAGTGTTGGGGGGTGCCCGACTCTCCCCCATTTTATGGGTTCCGGCTTCCAGACGTCGGAGCTATTTCAGGCTAAAGTTAGGACTCAGTGAGGACAGGGTGCTGGTGAGAAGCTGCATCTCTCCCAGAGGCCGCCCACCAGCAGCCCCGTACTCCTGTGCCTTCCCCGTCTCTCTCTTGCTGGTGGAAATTCAGAACAGCCTCTCAGGCTTGACGGGGCAGGGACTTGGGTCAGAAGGTGAGGCCAGGAGAGGCAAGTGATTTTTCGGTGTCTTTTATGTTTTCCTTTTATTTCATGCCACAGTTCTTTTTTGTGCAAATTTGGGTTGGAAGCATGAACTAGAAGAAATCCTCAGTACCTCCTCCTGAAATGACTGAAGGTCTGATGATAATGAGCTTCCTAGCAGAACTGAGTGAGAAGCTTACAGTGAGAGCCCAAGAAGCCCGTGACCGTGCAGGATAAAACTACAATAACGACATCTGTCATGTTTGTACTTAGTCCTCATTAAATTTCAGGAAGCCATCCAGTAGTAAATAATGTGCAATCTCTGCTCTGAAATCAGAGGTCATGAAAGTAAATGGGAATTCTGCCTCCCCGCATGGGGTGTCTGCGGGAGAGCTCCATCGGCCGCGCTGGAGCTTGGTCACTGTCGGGCGTGGACCAAGCGGTGGCGGGCCTGAACACAGCAGCACATGGGTCCCCTTACCAGGGACGAGTCTGAACGTCCCAACAACACTTGAAAGTAAACTTACTCTTCATTTCTCTGTTTATTCAGGGGGGAAATGGTTTCATTTTTAAACTCAGAATGCGTTTAACAAATTTAAGTAGATACAGACTGACTCTTCAGAAAAGGATGACTGCTCAGATGCCCTGAACATCCTAAGAAATTGGCCAACTATGGGGGCCAATTCCTTGGTTTTCGGATTTACAAGCCAACATCTATATGTGTATAATTATGGTTTATAGCCAATACTTTTCTTAAATAAATCTCAACTCATAAGAATATGAAAAAAAAAAGCCAGACTCTCTCCCACTGATTTTACTAATGCTACAGTTTCCCAGCAAACTCTCACATTAAGACTTGGTGTCTGGAAAAGTGACTTGAAAACTCAGGCTTGATGTTCTCTTGTTCTTAAGAAAACATCTGTGAAATTTGCTTTACATGTTAGGAAAAGCAGGTGTAAGGTGGGCAGATAGGAATACAGGAAGGTGACCTGCGTGTTCACCTTGTGTGAGATTGCAGGGTAGGAGACGTGACCCCTGTGGCCCCCCTACCAGAGGCTGGCCCAGACCTTCCCTGAGACTTTGGGCCACCAGGTGGTCCGGGGGCAGTACCGGCCCTGCCCTCACCTGCGCACCAGCCGGCTGCCCCCCTGCCAGTCACCCTTCAAGACTTCAGAACACAGGTGCCCTGGTCTTAATATGCTGAAGGCTTAGTTTTTAGGATGACTTTTGTTCGGAACATTGGGGGAATATTGCTACATTTTTTAATGCAGTTTAGAACTAGTTACTCATGGTCATTTATAACTGTCATTCTACAGCTTGAACCAAATCGCTAGGTTTTTTTTTTAACTGTGCATTTAGAAATTCATAGGGATATACCTTGCGGGCACCCTAGTTCATGTGGTATCTTCATAAGACTCAGTCAGCCACATGAACAGTAGATTGAACACAAACTTTGGGGGTCTACTTTTTCTGAAAAAAAATCCCAGAATCCCAGAGCTAAAGGGCCTGTAGAGACCATGTCCCGCCTCCCCGCCCCCGCCTCACCCATTTTACAGACACTGAGAGTGAGGCCAGAGACCCTGACTTCATTCACAGTGCTGGAGCTTGTGTTTGTAATCACAGCAGTCCTACAGATAAAAAGTACACTACAAAGAAATGGGAAACAACAAGGAAGAACGGGGGAAGATTCAGCTCAGATGCCAGCAGAAGCCAGTGCTCATCCCCACCAGGAGCTGGAGGTGGAGGCGTCGTCCCCCACCAGGCTGGGTTGGCAGCCAGAGCTCCTGACGGAGAAGTCGTGTCCGTAGAAACTGACGCGATTTCCTCCAGTTATGCTTATCCCACCTTGGAGATCTTAAGTGTAGTAAGACTTCGGTGCATTTAGTGAAATTTTTGCTTTCATTCATTCAGAGATGCCCAGAACTGGGCTGAGACTCCCGTGGCCTTATCTTTGCTACACGCACAGAGTGCTTCTGCCCAGACTTATTTTCTGTCCAACAGGATGTTCACGGGATGAGGCGATGGTGGTGGTCGTCTCAGTTACTGTTCAACTGGTGGCACGTGTCACCGCTCTGTGATCACTTACTGCCTTCCAGGTGGCAGCCATGTGACGCAGCCAAGGGGGAGGGGAGTGATGGGCCATTGAGCGCCCCCCGCCCCCTTACCCCTAGCCACACATCCTCCGGTCCCGGTCTCGGGTTGAGCAGTGGATGGGGAAGATGGGAGCACCATGACATCAAGACCTCCCACGACTGGGGGCCTTACTTACCCTCCTGAAACCCTGTTCCGATTTTTACTTTCAATCGCATATTTCTCATTGTGAAAGACGCTAAATGTGCTAGGTTGAACGTACTAACGATTTTCAAATGTGTTGCTCTCTGAATTGCTTTGGGCAAAAAAGCACACTTGAAAAGGAGGTGGGGTTTTACTTTTCATGCAGAACTATTTGCAGGGAAGAGATAGGGGTCTCCGTAAATAGCTGTCACCCCCAACAAATGCATATTTTGAACATAAAACTCCTTATTTCTGGCAAGCATTTTTCTACTGAAACATTTTAATTGGGGCTTTCAGCTACAGAGTAACGTAATTTTACCTGTACTGTGTGTGTTGTGCATTTCCGGTTTCACTTACGAATCTCACTAAATTAGATGCACAAAAAGCGTTTTTTTCCTGCCCCTCCACCCCCCAGCTAGCGTCAGATGTTGTTCTGTTACAATAACATACACCTGTTCTTTTGTGCTCTTTCCCTCTTTCGTGGTGCACATAATTAGAAGGTGCGCTGGGGGCATCCTTTCACGCTGACAACCATCGGCCCCGAAAGTGTTGATGGGCGGGCGATGCGGGAGGATTCACTGGATTCGTGTTAAGGCGGACGCACCTCACGTGGGATCTTCTCACACCCAAACTCGGAGGGGGCTTTCAGGTGACGTCCTCACGTGTCGCCGTAGAATCACGTGTGGTTGCACCCTCTGTGTTTTTCACTGTATTGGGAGATGTATTCTTAACAGGTACCTTTAAGTGCGGAGCATTTTAAATCTTTCATCAAACGCTGGTATCAAAAGCATAGAAACTGGTGCTGGATGGGTAAGAATGAAGGATGTTGTACAGTCTGATAAGTGAGCAAACGCCTGACACCACGGGGAGACCGGCCCACTCTCTTCTGGGCGAGGCCTCTGCGGTCCTCAAGGGGGTGACAGCAAGGACGTCTTTGCTAACACCTCGCCTGGTCCCTCCCTGTCCTCTTAGGACGCCAGTGTGAGGGGAAAGAGCCCCGTCCGTCTGATTTAATCCTGTTTGCTTCTCCAGGCTTCGTTCTCATGTTCTTTTTTTTTCTGCTTAGTCAGTCTTTGAATTAGATGTTATAATGAAGGTCTTTTAGGCCAAACTTCCTCTCTCAAAGCCAGCAGGCTGCATTCGGACAGATCACCTAGCCAGGAAACCCACCACGGCATTCTCCTTTGTTTGCTTTCGGTCCTTGTCTGGCGAGGTAGAAAGAGAACAGGGGAGTCGGCTGCTGGAAGGCTAGGCAGCGTGTGCCGCGCTGGCTCTCAGACCCCAGGAGGACGCTGGGCCCGAGCCCCTTTCAGGGTAAAGGGAAACCAGCCGCCACGGGAGGGGCGTAACTCATCCTGGGGGGCATTGCTGCTGGATCCCTCCAGGCCCCGGCCGTGCCCCTGCCCTCTGCCCAGCACAGTGCCCTCAGTGCTAACCTCGGCCGCGTTACCTCCAACCCTGTGCGTGGCCAGCGGTGGCCATGGAGGCTGCGCACGCCGGCCGAACTCCTCTGCGATCACACGCGCCCGCGGACGGGTCCCCGTGTTGGTGGCCTGGGTGCTGCCCTGGGTGCTCCCGCTTCGTCCCCACCACCCTGCCTAGCGCGGCCTGTGCATGGGTTAACGCACTGGTATCTGGTCTCTGGGTCACGGTTCCTACCGACGCTGCTCAGTTATCTCCATCCCGGGGCAAGGAAAACAGTCAGCCCCAATCGCCAGGCTCCAGGCGCCGGGGGCCCCCAGGCCCCGCCTAAAACGCAGGCGGCTTGGAGTCAGGAGGGGCCGTGGGGCGGAGCAGCGGGTCTCCCACTCCGCAGACGTGTGGGTCGAGGGCCGGGACCGTGAGCACAGGACACGCCGCGTCCCTCCCCGCGGCCGGCCCTTCACCCGCTCTCCAGCTCGTCTCTCTTCTGTGGTCTTGTCTCCGCAGATGGACCACGACCCCAGGAAGCCCGCGTACATCGCCACCCAAGGACCGCTGCCCGCAACTGTGGCTGACTTCTGGCAGGTGAGTCTTTTTAAATTAAATTTTGTTCTGAAAATAAGATCTTAATACATTGATCATGAATAATGCCTTGGATTCAATTAAGCCAATTCAGATTTGTTTACAGGTGTTCCTCAGATGTTCCTTGATTTCAGAATTTATATGAGCCCTTTCATATTTTTTATTATCAATCTTTTTTTTCAAAACTTGAGTGTGACAAATTCCCTTTGAGAGATTTAATACTTTAAAGACTCTTACCTTTTTAGCCACTTTACTTTAGCCACTTTATTTTATGAACTATAAAGAAAGGAAATAATAAATGTTTAAATTATCGTATTTTTTTCTTAATTATCGTATTTTATTCAAATCTATCTCTTGTCTGTAGTTTTAATTTTATGACGGTAAAAGATGGTGCTCAGATTATAGTCTCTCTCTTTGTGGATACTCTGTAATGATGCATTTTGCAGGCCAGGTTGGTCTCTTTTCATTCAGCAAAGTCCTGAACACTCAGACCAGGCTCAGACGTTGAGAACTCGTGTCAACATTGGCCAATAGAAGGAAAATCAGGAGGCAGTGGGCTTCCCTCTCCCAGTCCCCTCGCTTTTTCCCCGTTGTCCACAGCGTGGCAAAGCTCCATGGGAGCAGCTCTTGGAAGGTGGCACCGTGGGGTGTGCGCATGAGGTCACGTCATTGCTCGGCGGCTGTAACAACCCCCTCCTGTGTGTCGGGCACATCGGGTGTCCCCAGAACTGGTACAAAGGGCCCCCTGAGGACAAGATGAGGAAGATGTGCCTTCTGGGCCCCGGGGCACAGATGATGGGGCTGGAGCAGCGTGTGGTCCACAGAGCTGGGCCGTTCGGGTCCTGTGGCCGTGCCGTCTCTAACCCAGTCGTTCATCCCGACAGAGGGACTCGCTGAGGTTGGCAAATTCCGTGTTCCCTGTTCCCTGTGGTCTGACACTCACTTTCCCAACTTTCCAGTCAACCCTCTCCTGACTCTCCACCCCAAGGAGGGACAGTGGTCCTCTCCACCCTTGAGAACGGTCTCTGCAGGCTTTTCCGGAGAGTCAGGAAGGGATCCAGGATTTGCTGAGTGTCCCGGTGCTCTTTGCCTTGTAAGCGTATCAACGCACAGGTATCAACATCCCCAGTTCCCAGGCAAGACAAGTGAGCATCGGGGAGATTATGTAACTCACCCAGCAAGTAGGAAACCAAGACTGGACACGTCTGCGTGGCCCTGCTCTTTCGTGGTGGCTTCACGCTGTCAGGAAAAAAAGACTGAGCTGGACCCTGTGATCATGGCCTAGAGCCATCAGGCTGTGGCATGAGGACAGTCTGAGGACAAGCTGGTCCCTCCACCCTTGAGGACTGAGTCTCCTCCGCGTTACATCTAACCTGCCGAGAGGTCATGCAGCCCAGGCGGAGCTGCTCCAGGAGGGGAGCTTGGGGCCCGGGCCCGAGGGTCTTCCTCACGCCATGCGGAGCTGTGTTCCTGAGCCGTGGGCCCACTGGTCCTGGTTCTGCCCGCAGAGCGTCGCTGGGATTCCGTGGAGGCCCAGGGTCTGCGCAGCCACCTCCCCGGCCAACCCCCGGCTCCTCGTGCTCAGACACACAGAATAAAGAAAATCCCGAGTCGTGTGGCGGAATGAGGGACCCACAGAATCCCACTATCACCGCAGCTTCTACTGTGCTTTGACCCACCATCCCGATGTGCACAGTTACAAGGGGCGTGTAGTGCCCCCAAAGAGGGGAAGTTTCATTCTTACCAACTTCAGGTCCCGGTTGTAACTTCACGCGCGAAAGCTTCTCTTGCCAACGGAATCACAAGTTCCTGAGGGCGTGTAGATGCTCGGCCTGGTCATTGCTCACATCCGTGGACCACTTAGCGTGCACCAGGCCCTGTGCCGAGGGTTTTATACGTTCTCTCCTGTAATCTTGGCAGCCCGTGAGACTAGAGGCTCATACCCTGCCCCAGCTCACGTGGCTAGTACACGGGAGCTCTGGTATGCTTTTCTCTCTGCTTATTCCGAGTAGTTGCCATTGTTGGGGACAATTCATTTTGTCAGTACTTATAATCAGTATTTGTCAGTATTTATACCGACAAATATTTGTCAGTATTTATAATAATAGGATGCTAGAGCATTTATGGAGGTCTGATATCAAGGAGCATACGTTCTCGAAATGGAAAGAAAATATCCCTAAATGACACAGCTGGAGAAAAGCATTAAGGTGAGATGAAGTGCAAGATGCTTTGAGACACAGTCAGCATTTATCAAACTGTCCGGGAAGCACTGGCATCCCTCAAGGTGGGAGCAGATACTCTGTGGCCAACAGGCTGGCCCTCCCGGGATGTCCTGGGCTCGTCAGCCCGTCACAGCCTGGGAGCCGTCCTGCAGCAGAAAGACCTGCCTGACTTTGTCTCCTCCACAGCCCTTGAGAGAGACACCATGGTCTCCACACCCCGGCCTCAGGGCGTCCGGATGCAGGCAGAACACAGTGAAGAGGTGTTGGCCTTGGGACAGAGGGCAGTTCATCGCTTGTGATTTGCTTCCTAGCACAGTCACATTGGTTGGGTTGGCCTCTAAATCATATTCTAGAAGTGGGCATCTAGCAAGCATGGCTCTTTATTAATAACTCACCAAGGTCACAGGCTCGACGTCCTCAAACATTCCAAGTCCAGCTCCCCCCTGCCACCTCGGGCTCAGCAGAAAGCGCGAGGAGGAAACAGCGCCGGCAGAACTTCTCAAAAGCCACAGTGAAGTGCAAGCTCTTTTAAGAACAGAGCCTGATTTGAAACATAAGAAGTTTCCTGTGTCAAAGACAATAGGCTGAACAGAAACCTCTGAGTAAGGGTTCATGTCTCATCGCGTTGTCTGCATTCATGGCCTTTGATAAGTTTTGACCCAGGAACTCAGCACCTGTTACAGAAAGTATCGAAGCATCTTCCTTTTATTTGAGCTCTTGGGTGCTGCTCTGAGGCCCCTCCCAGGGAGGAGCTCACGGGGGCTTATTCTGTGTCTGTGATGAGCAAATTCCCATAGGAAAGGCCCCTGTGAGGCGGGTTCGTGTGAACGGCGGGGTCCCCTTTCCCACGGCACAAAGGAGCCCAGGCTGGGAGCTGAAGACAGCAGGTTATTCCTTCTCCTGTTTCCAAATAAGGCCACGTTCACAGGTTCGTGGACGTGACTTTGGGGGACATTATTCCACCCAATACGATGGCAAAGAAGAAAACAGACACTAAGCCCCGAACGTGGCAGCGTCGCAACAGGACGAGTGGCCGCGGGTGGGCGGAGGAGGGCCAGGGATATGCAGCGACGCCCGAGGCCATCAGCAGGCTCGGGACGGAGGGGCGACATCCAGAGGAGGGATCGGGGAGACTCTGTCTTCACGCAAACACGGCACTTCTGGAGCATTCCATCGTAGGTGTGACTCAGCGGCGGCCCTTCCACCCTGACCGCGGTCACCACGAGGCAGGGGTCTCCTGCCCCAGCCAGGACCCTCACTCCTGACTCCCCTCCCCGCCCCAAGGGCTCTGCCGGGACACACAGCACTGTTCGCCGTCCCGCGATTAGAATTCTTTCTCTGAATTCACATGATGTATTCTAAGAATTTGATTCCAAACCAAATGCATGCCCGACCCACGACCTTCCTGTAGAAGCATGTTCTGACCTGTGAGGACAGCCCCACGTGTCCCCGGGGCCTGAGGTGGCAGCTCTGGGAGAAGGCAGACCGACGTCCAGGTCCAAGTTCACATGAGGAAAGGAGCAGGAGAGAGGAAGATAACAGCTATTGAGCGCTTACTGTATGCTGGGCCCGGGGCAGACGCTTGGCATACGTGACCTCACCCGACGCCCCTGACCACCTGGGATAAGGCTATCGCGAGTGTGTGATCCCCCCAGACGGGGTCCCACAGAGACAGGTGGCTGGTGGGGGGCCTGGGGCTGGGGAGGGGTCGGGGAGTTGGTGTTTGGTGGGGCAGAGGCTCAGTTTGGGGAGATGAGAGAGTTCTGGGGACAATGGTGGTGATGGTTGCACAAGGTGAATGTCCTGAATGCCCTTGAACTGTACACTTAAAACTAGTTAAGAAGGTATTTCTATGTTATGTATATTTCACTAGAATGAACGAAAAAATCAGGATCCCAATTCCAGCAGAAAGCCGTGGCCCAGGGATTCCAAACAACTCCCCCAGATCCACGCAGCAGCTGCAGGCGGGTTTCAAACGGGGTCTGTATGGTCCGAAATGCTTCTCACTGCCCCACTGGCCTTAAAGTGAGGAGGGGGCGGTGACTGGGCAGGTGTGTCTCCGTGAAGAGGAGAGAAAGGCCATCCTCTCGCGGGCCAGCCCCCTGCAGTGACGGAGGGGACGTGGTGCCTCCCCCCCCAGACACAGAGGCTGTGAGCTACATCCTCCAGGTGTGCGCGTGCGTGTGCGTGTGTGCGTCCAAGGCTGGAACGGGGGGAAGGCTTCTCCAGGAGCCGAGGTTTCCCTGCAAGGAGGGGAGGCCTGCACACCTGCCGGGAGCCAGGCCCGCTGGGCGCACACACGAGCTCCAGGTGCCTTGGGAGCTTGGGGACAGCCTTCCCGGAGGACAGCGGCCTCTGGGCTGTGAGCAGGGAGGGGGGACGAGCCCCGGGCGCAGGCTGCCCGGCCCTGAGCTGTCCAGGCGGGCATCACCCATTGGTCCTGGAGCTGCTCCGGCCCCCGGCCCTACCGTCCCACCCCTGCGTTCCAGGGAGCCCCATCCATGCGGGCCGTGGGCTGTCTGCCGTCTCTCCTTCTGTATTTTCGGACAAGGCAGAAATTCAGGCAGCGCGGTGGCTGATTCAGGTGCGTGAGGACTGTCTGCGGATGTGGACCCTACAGTGGGTGCGCGAGGTCCCCGGCCAGCCAGCGGTGCCTGAGCTCGGGGCCGGGGCCCCTCCAGGGCAGGGACTGGTGGCCATTCCCCGCTCACTGGGGGCTGGGTTGGGGGAGACACTCTAGAATTTCCAGCCTTGCCCACCTTGCTTGACAGAATTTTGGTAACTTTCAGACAGAATCAGAGGCTGAGGAGCTGGGCCACAGACTCCAAGGCGGAGGCCTGCTGAGGTCAGCAGCAATTCAGCTGGTGCCCAATTAGTGTCGACATTTATTATTATTATTATTAACATTTTACCAGGAAAATAGTCCACCTGTTGATTTCTGTTTCCCACTCTCTGAAAGTATATTCTGCTATGAAGTCTTAACTGGGGAAGTGCACTTTTCCAAACGGATGGGCTTGATTTAAATAAAGTGTTTTTATTCCGTAGCACCCATCAATCGTCGTTCTTAGGATGGTCAAGGAAAAACCCGAGCGAAGTACCGTGGAAGACCGAAGGAACATAAAGATTTTTCCTCCAGGGACTTACTGCGCAGGGGGGTGAAGCAGAAATGCAGTAGAAAGGTCATGACGAATTGCAGGAGTGAGCCGTGCGCCGGGGCCACGCTGGGTCCAGCAGACAGGGAGCCGGGAGGTGGCAGCCCCGTTTCCATAGCGCGCCTGGGCTCCCACCACTGGGCAGGTCAGCTGACAGGTGACTGCTTTACAGCCAGCGTCACCCAAGCCCCCAGGAGCCGAGCCTGGCACACGCAGAGGTGAGCCTCGCTGGGCGCACCCGTGCAGGCACCCCAGTGCCCCCCAGTCGGCAGGACGCCTGGTCACGTCAGGGCTCGTGATGTCTGGGTGTTCTAAGAGGCGGGACCCAGCGTAGGAGGACGTCCTCCTGTCCCTGGCCCTCAGCTTATGCTGAGTCACTGCTGGATGTTCATCCAGCACTAGCCCTGGGCAGCGAACGATGGGAAAGGGAGGGATTTGCAGATTTTACTGATTCTGGAGTGTTAAGAGATTGTGGTCGGGGAAAGGTACTCAGGAGCCCTGTGAACTTTGATGTTAAAGCACATTATTTGATTAAATTAAAGGAACGCAGGAATTGAGGACAGTGAGTTTCTTAGGAAAAACCTGATCTTTCATTTGCATGAGTTCACAAGTACTTTAACCACGTGCCCTAGATTTTCCAGGATATTTTACTTCAAATATTTAGTCTGGTTGAATTCTCCGTACACGAATTCACAAACCTTTAAAGATAAAAGGAAACTTTTGTCAGATCATCTTGTGTAAACGTGGGTTTGGAGACCGTGCTCTGCGCAGGGCTGTGCACGGTCGTGTATGGTGAGCCTGGCAGTGCGTCCTCGTGCCAGGCACGTGGCAGAGCCTTAGCTCAGGCTCGGGTAAAAATCACAGCCTGAGTTTCCTTTTTAACTGATTTTTATGGACCTCAGCTGAAAACACTTTGCTTTTCTGTGTAATACTGGTTCCTTAGTCTGTCTTTCCTTTCTTCTTTTTTCTTTCTTTCTTTGTTTTTCTCTTCTTTCTTCTTTTTTCTCCTCCTCCTTCTCTTGATTCACAAGTGGATCTGATGCATTTACATCAGGTCCTGATTTTGAAAAGAAAGATGGCAGCCTAAGTGGCACTTTTTTTACCTAAGAAGTCGACGTGCATGTTAAATTTGAAACACAAACACGGGCCAGGGAGCTGTAAGTGATTCTAAGGGACAAGAGTCCCGGGCCCAGGTGACTCCCCATACAGTCAAATACCTGACATAAACACCTCCGCAGCAACTGCACAAAGTTCGGATAAACAGGCAGCTTGGTCTGTGAGTGGCCTCGCTGTGGAAATGCTAAATGGCCACACCAGCTACATCGCCTCTGCTTGACGCACAAGCAGGCTGTTCTGTCTTTGCGAAGGAACTCTTGCTCGATTCCAGTGAAATGGCAAGTATCTCTTATGTAGACGGTTTCTCCTTCTTGCTGGTGGAAAACATCCAGAGGTAGCTGCTGCAGTTTATCCAGAATCGAGACTGGCTTGGGCTCAGTTCCGATCTTAATAGCTGGGAGAAGCCTTCCTCCCTGCTCAGCCCTTCCTGGGTGTCAGCATTTAATATCGGCTTTGCTACCATTACCTCAGGGTTTTATCTCCAAGGGAGGCCCACGCTGACAGCTTTGTTTACTGAGAAGCAAACCAGGTGGGTGTGAGTCACACACACGGAAGATGTAATCAAGATTTCATCACCTTCATCCTCATTTAGCCAGACCGCCACCCCCAGCGTTCACAGTTTGACTCAGGGCCTGTGATTGTGTAGCCAAAGCAGACCAGAGTCTGGAAAGGCTTAATGGCGCGTTTCTTACGACCGCCCTCTGGACAGGGCGAGAGCGAGCGGGGCTGGGGGTCTGCGCCGCAAAAGGTGCCGTAGACACTGCTGTTTTCCTTCCTCAGTCGATTTCAGAGCACGTGGTTACAGCTGATTGGCATGAAATGCAAGTGCTCTTAGACCTCTGAGGCCTTATCGTTTTCAAATTTGTCAGCATCCTCCTTGCCAGGCCTAAGCTGATCTCCGTTCAACCTTTGCAAAGAAGCCGGCGACGGAAATGAGTCGTGTGGCGGGGTGGCGAGGATGCTTGGCCTGGTCTGGAGAAAAGCTGCCCCGCTTCCTGCAGTGGCCGCTGCCCGTGGGCATGCAGACAGCGCGTGCGCTTCAAAAAGACACTCTTCTGTGCACCGAGCAAGTCCTAGGAGCCCTTCTGCCAGGCAAGCCTTTGATAGCGTTCTCTTTGAGTTCTCTTTTTACAGAACTTTTCAAACGATCTCTTTTTAAAACATGTATTGTTTTCAACTAAGCATCAACTGTGATAAGTCACTGTGCCAGATGCCTTGGAGGTAGAAATGGCAACCAGACGAGGCTCTAGTCTTCAAGGAGATGACAATCTGGTAGTGGAAAGTCGTGCCAACACAGACGAGACCAGTACAAGGTGGAAAGGGGCTCATCGCAAGAGATCCAGGTAAAGGGAGGAGAAGCTTCCTGCCCGGAGAGACCAGCGTGCTTTGTAGAAGAAACCCTGGCCTCTTACCCATTCAGGTGGGGAGAGACCAGCGTGCTTTGTAGAAGAAACCCTGGCCTCTTACCCATTCAGGTGGATTGTCTTGCCTTTAATCGGGTCTCAGTGGGGCTTTGAAAGAGTTTTGTTTGCTAAACACTTGGTGCTCAAGAAAGACTTCGAATGAAGAGACCCTGTAGTTTCGTTCCATCTGCTCTAATTAGCTTAATATAAGGAACTTGGAGCTGATGCTTTTCAACACCTGTGGATGATTTGGGGCTGGAGTAGAGGGCAGGTATCAGTGAGTGTATTCCTTTCCTGGGGCTGCCGTAACAAATTTCCACAAACTCGGTGGCTTAAAACAGTAGAAGTGTATTCTCTCAGTTCTAGAAGCCAAAAGTCCAAAATCCAGGTACCGGCAGGGCCGCTCTCCCTCGGAAGCTCTGAGAGGAGGACCTTCCAGCTTTTAGGGGCCCCGGGTGTTCCTGGCGGCGTCTCCCCAGTCCCAGCCCGTGTTCACATGGTGTTTCCCTCCTCTTGTGTTGGATTAGGACCCACCCTGATGGAGTATAACCTCGTCTTTTTAATTCTATGACATATGCAGAGACCCCCTTTCCAAATAAGGCCGCGTTCATAGGTGCCAGGGGTTAAGACGTCAACATGTCTTTTCAGGGGACAAAGTTCAACCCCTGCGGGGTTGCAAAGAGCGATATGGTGTTTGTTTTTTAACCAACAATCTGTAAATTACTCAATTGGATCAAATTGCCTCCAGCGTATGTATTTCATGTCACTTGGGCCAACGGTCTGAACTACTGCCGCGTGTTAGCTTTTCCACTCGCCTGGGTCTGCTGACCATGAAAGGTGCCCAGGCTCAGCTGCGTCACCTGCGTTGTCATCCTGTGTTCCTTCTCTGGGTGGCCTCTGAGTGCCACTCGGGGCTGGGAGCACAGGCATGGGTGGCGGGGTGTAGCTGGAGTGTTTTGTGACAGCCCGGGACCTCGGAGACGGCCACCCCGACCCCTGTGACACCACCACCGGTGAAGAAGTCGGTGGGCGTCGTCACCACTGGTGGCCCCGTCACTCCTGCCCCCCACCCCCGTGTGAGGGGTGATAACGTGCCTTCAGGGTGGGCTTCCCTGGCCTGTGCTGGTGCGTTCTAGGAGAAGCTCACGGAAAGGGGGGCATTCCCGGTTCTTCTCCAAACGCAGCGCCAGGGACTTATCCTCGGGATCCCACACGTAAGGTCATGTTTAATCCACGTTGACAGCTTTCTTCTGACCCAGGGCTGACAGCACCTGCTTCCTGTTCGGGAAAAGCAACCCACTTTATGCCAGTAAAGGACCGTTATGGCCAGGACCTCTCTCCCCACCCCTGCCGTGGCCTTTGATGTCCTGACCCGTGCTAGGTGCCCAATAAATGTGCCCAATGAACCGGGAGACGACCACGCATGCTGTGTTGTCTGACATTTAACCAAATGGAAAGTGCTAGGAAGTGCCATTTCTGGTATTCAACCATCGCTCTTTAATTCAGCAAAGCGCTGGCTTCAGTGGACCACAGCAAGATCAGGTAGGGAATCCGGGTCGTTATTTACTTCCTCGAAGAGAAAAATGTAGTGGGTTTCTCAAAGATTGGGCACAGAAATCGCGTCTTCCTCGTGCCAGGCACGACCCTGCAAAACCAAGCCAAGGAAGAGGGCGGGAGTGCGGTCTCCTGTTCAGAAACGGAACCTGCTCAGCTGGAGTTTCCACCAGATCCTGTATTCCCTCCGAAACCCGCCCCAGCTTTCCCGGTGTGCTCGGGGGTCCAGCTGGCCAGGCAGCAACGGTGGGAGACCGGAAAATGTGGCGAAGGTGGCCGTCACCCCGCGCACAGGCTCCAGGCCACGCGGGCAGGGCTGGCGGAGTGGGAACCGCCCTGTGATGCTGGTGCCCACGTGGGCTGAGATTGGTTTGATTTAGTCAGTTCCCCTGTCTGCTTTCACACAGTGACCTCAAAAGAAATATTATCCCCAGGAGTGCCTTTGCGGTTGTTCGCTTAAATTATTTCATTTGGATTCACTCTTAACCAAACCTTCAGAGAGCCAGGCGGGTCCCCAGACGGAAGGACCTCGGTGGGGGAGGGCCTTCCTAATGCCACTCCTGGGGGGCACAAGCAGAGCCTCTATGATTAGTTTATGGCCTGGATCATTGTATTTTTATTACACTCATAAAATCTGTGTTTCTCCTCATTTTCGTAATGGTTTCACTAGGCTTCTGCACCTTCTCAAGGCACATTAAACTGCTACGTGTTAGGAGGACAGATCAGTGGGTAGGTCTGGAGGCCTGAGAAGCTTAGAGCAGGGCGCTGGCTTTGAATTCTCATCTGTTGCTGGATTTGCACCAAAGAGAAGGAAAACATGTGGGTCTGAGCGTAATTCACGTTTATGTGGGCTTTTTTGTAAACACTGCAGCAAGTCCCCTTGAATTACACTATAAATGATACACAAAGAGGGGCCTTAAGAATATTGACTAGGGCTTCCCTGGTGGCACAGTGGTTAAGAATCCGCCTGCCAATGCAGGGGACACGGGTTTGAGCCCTGGCCCGGGCAGATCCCACATGCCGCAGAGCAACTAAGCCCGTGCGCCACAACTAAGGCCGTGCACCACAACTAAGCCTGTGCGCCACAACTACTGAAGCCCGCGCGCCGTGCTCCGCAATAAGAGAAGCCACTGCAATGAGAAGCCTGCGCACCGCAACAAAGACCCAACGCAGCCAAAAATAAAAAAATAAATAAAATAAATTAAAAAAAAAAAAAAAGAATATTGACTATTTCTATCCCTTACGTTTAACCCATAGAATCCGTGGTTTTAGCAAAGATGCTCCAAGCACGTAGGTTCCCGGCCACAAAGTTGTGAGTTTTGTCTGAAAAGAAGCCAAGTTCGAGAGCCTTTGTGTCTTTGCCATGTCTGGTGTTTAAATGTGGGTCTGTTTGTTTCTTGTGTCTCGGAGCTGGTTTTGGTGTGGCTGTTATGGATGATTAAGTCAGTTTGGGGTGCGCTTTCCTTTGGGCAGTATTGCTATATTTTGGTAAAAGGAAACGAAATGCCGGCGGGGACTCGTGGCTGTAACGCACTTGGGAAGGAATACTTTCAGGGTTGCTTCCGATAGGATGGCAGCTCCACAAAGCAAACTGTTTGTCTAGTCGCACAAATAATGACAAGTACTGGAAAACGAGCATGTCCACTAATTTCTGTTTGTGTCCCACGGAGAAGTGGTGTGTCCGAGTCGGGCCAGCCCGCCCGCTGTGGGACCAGTTGCCTGTTTGTCCTGCGTTACAGACCAAAACGGAGGGAGCCAGGCAGCTGAACGTACAACTGAGGAGGTTTTACAAGGTGTGGAACGAGTTGACTAGATTCTTTTTTTAATATTCCATGGAACATGCAAATTATGGGGCCAGCGTATTCAGAGATGCAAAAGCAGCTGCAGAGTCCACTGTCTAATGAAAATGAAATAAATTACCTGTGCACGGAATAGATTTGGACTATGTCTCTGGGGCACTAACTACGCGTGTCATGGGGCTCAGCCACTCACACCGGTCTCTGTCTGTCTGCAGATGGTGTGGGAGAGCGGCTGTGTGGTCATCGTCATGCTGACCCCCCTCTCGGAGAACGGCGTCAGGCAGTGTTACCACTACTGGCCGGACGAGGGCTCCAACCTCTACCACGTCTACGAGGTACTTCCCCGGGTGGCCACCGTGGGCCGTAGGCTTGGGGGCCGTGGGCTGTGGTGGGCACTGGCGGGCCTGCCCTGTGCAGTCGCCGGCCGCTGTCCCTTGAAGCCTTGCTGTGCAGTCGGTTCCCATAGGAGGTGTCCCCAGGCCCGTGGTCAACAGACACCAAGAGCCTCCAGACACCTATGCCATGCGGACTCTGGCAGAAATGGTTTTCATTTTTTTAATTTTATGAATACAAATTTGGACAGAAAGGACCAAAAAATGACCTCACTGGGTGGTCAGTTGAGCCTGGTTCTGGATAACAGGCCCCTGGTGGGTCCATTTTCAGAAAGAAGCCTCTGTTGACTCTGTCCCTAGTTCTTAGCATCCCGCCTGCACCCCGGCCCCTGCTGCTGTCCGGTGGTCTGTGTCCACAGTGCTTGGCCTTTTTATCTGAGGGCCCTGCAGGCAAGCTCATTTCTCCTGCTGGATTTTTGCCCACATCCAGAAGGAACTAAGGCAACTTGGGCAGTTAAACTAGTACTGGAGTGTGTCCTTTGACCCTGTTTTGCATTAAAATTATTCAGAATGCCAAAGTCCCACGGCAGGACCCACGTTAGAAGCACAGAGGTTCCCCCTAAGCGGGTCGTGGCTTTGGGGTCCCTGCCCTGGGCTTCCAAGCTCAGTGCCCGGCAGCATCTGTGGAGGCCTTTGGTCTCCTCTTTCTACAGCCAGGTGGTGCCTCCCTGATGACATGTCAGTGAGAGTGGAACCTCGTGTGGCGTTTTTGCTCAAAAGTATAATTTTTCTCTGGTGATGTTTGTTGAAGGTTTACATGGCTTAGAAAAGACAGAAACTAGAATCGTTTGGATTGTAACAGGTTTTTCCAGTAATTTGACTATTATGCCCCAGAGTGACATTAAAAACACACAAAAAAACCAAAAACCCACCAAGTGATCTTCTGTGTAAACCGTGTTGAAACTGGGAAGGTGGGCGGGGCTGCTCACCATCATCCCCCCCCCGCCACGTGCCCCCGTGGTCCCCACCCCTCTCTCCGCAACGTGGCTCCGCGCTCAGCCGAGCTGGGCCCCCAGCCAACGCCTGCTTCTGCACACACACACCCCCGTCCGCTCTCCCCCCGCCCAGGTGCACCTGGTCTCTGAGCACATCTGGTGCGAAGATTTCCTCGTGAGGAGCTTTTATCTGAAGAACCTTCAAACCAACGAGACTCGCACGGTGACGCAGTTCCACTTCCTGAGCTGGTATGACCAGGGAGTGCCTTCCTCCACGAGGTCCCTTCTGGATTTCCGCAGGTAAGACCCACGGCCCGCCGGCGGGGTAGCGTGCTGAGTGCGGGCACAGAGAGAAGGGGTTTCCTGGGTCCAAGGGGCCGTTTGCTGTAAGACGTGCCATCTGCTAATATTTGAATGTTATAAATCTATTTATGTTGTGTATAGGGGAGGGGAGGGGAGATCATGTTAACTCACACGTGAATTGTAAGACGCTTTCTAGCTTTAGAGGTGTTAAAGTGTGAGGGGGGAATGGGTATCTTAGAACTGTGGGAATGTGGTCATTGTTCTCGATAAGATTCTTCAAGTGGTGAAGAATCCTAGGGTGTGAATTTCACAGGATATTGGTGAAGAAAGCCCAGAGTTTTCGTTTGGGTGCTCAGCTGGTTAGCTATGGTGATAAGAGCTAGGCCCAGATTCTGAAATGGATGACCTTGGCTGAACACCTGGCTGGAGTTCCCACATTACCGCGTATTTGTGGTGCAGTTTGGAAGCTGACAGTTTAAAAATATCTAGAGAGAAAATGAAGGTGTCGAAGGCCACCCATAGCCACGTTCTGAGCTTTCTAGAACCTCCCTTACGTTTAGCTGATTGGAAACCTAGCAAGTATGGAAAACAGATAAATATTCAAAGCAAGGAATTAGAGAATAAAGGCAAAACGCTCTTCAAACCACTTTAATTGCACGTGTTCGTAAAGTGATTTGTATCTGAACAGTCACAGATACGTAACTCGAGGGAGGTTGAAACGGCGTGTTGTCATAAAGATGGGGTTTCAGGCATAACTCTGGATTTCTTGAATTTGTGTTACAGATTCTGAAGGTTATTTTGATACTATTTCTTTTGCCTTTTAGCCCACTTTGAAAAACAAAACAAATTTCTTTATTTGAATAGCCCTGTGTGTTAAATAGCACGTGAAACAGCTCCAGCAGAGACGCGAGTTTGGCGTCTCACCTGTCGCCCTGTCCCCCTCCCCAGGGAGGCAGAGGGCGCGAGCGGCAGGGGGTCCTGGACGCTCTTGGACAGACCCACTCCATCCCGATTGCCTGGCCATTACTTACATTTTCTTAATACGAATTTATTTCTAAAAATCTTACTTAGGGCACGTTTCCTGAGATAGACTCTTCAAAAAGCAGTCATTACTGGCAAAATGGATGCAGCTACACACACGGCCGTTGCCGTCTTGGTGCTCATCCAGTGTGTCTGTACATATATGCATATGGGCGTGTTTCTAGCTCCGTATCCATATATGGAGTTGGACAATACATAACCAACCCTCTGTGCTTACAGCTCGTCAGGAAGAAAAATCTGATTCCCCAAACTCCCTTTCTCCAGAGTCCCAGGAGATAGGGCCCGAGAAGGTTTCGGTAAATAAAAAGGAACGCGGACCCCCAGACCCGGTTCTGAGCATCTCGTTAGAGAGAAAAGCTGTCCTGCCCTCACTAGCGGACAAGGTTGCTCTCATGTACTACCTGGGCCGTTGGTATGATCACATTCTCAGAGCGCATCGCGCTCAGACACGGATCGCTGCTTTGTGGTTTTCTGTGTCAAGCAGCCCCCAGATGTCAGCCATCGGAAGGTGAGCCGGCTTCTGAAGACACTGGTCATTTCAATGCAGCGGGGCGGCTCGGCTCCCTTTGAACAATAGACCCGCGTTCATTCCCGCTCTGGCCGTGCGCGTTTCGTCAGACACCGAGATGTGTAATTAAATATTTCTGGCGCCCAGAGGGAGCACATTTACACTTTAAAGAGAAACTGCTAAGCTAAGAGATAATTAGCATCACATGTGAGGGCTTTGCTGTAGAAGAATTCTCTCTCTCTGCTACTCTCTCACTCCTGGCTGTGTGCAATGACATCCACTAACGCTGCTCACTGTAAAAATGGACAACCCTTACTTTGCCAGCTAATGAGCGGTGGCCAGTGTCATTTTTGTGATGTTGCAGCTAGTAATATGAGCCCAGTTGCATAGTCACAAAAGTGATCATTGGAAACTGTGACTGTACTGCAGGGACAGAGTGGGAAGCCCCCTTTCTGAGCCTCTAACGACCTCTGACCTTTGCTTGCTGTTGGTTGCATGGCGGTTCCTTCTCACTCAGTGACCCATGGGTTGGTTTGTATTACTAATTGTTCTTTCTCGGTGAATGCCTCCTGTTGCAGTATATACGATATCCATTTTACTCAATGTTTGCGGCCTGTTGCTTACTGATGATTTGTTCCAGTAAAGTAAAACCAGACAGCTGTGCATTGCTCATCTTCATGAATAATCCGCATCTCTCTCTCGGGTCGACCAGATGAACGCTTTGGTGGACTGTGTGATGCTTCTGCTTTTCTCCTTGTGATGCTTTATGTGGTAATAATACAAGTACCTGGTTCTGTGTAAATAAAATTCTAAACCATGGCAGCACACTGGATTTCCACTCGCGCCTCCTTGATTGCTTGCGGCTGTTTGTAAATAGGTTTAGCCCAGGGAGGGGCTGGCATGGATATTAAAATTACAGTGAAACCTTCTTGGGTCCTGCCAAGGCAGCCAGTCACAACACGCTGGGGAAAATAACATTTTAAACATGTCGTACAATGGAGACCGGAATTGCAGTCTGGAGAAGCAAGTCACAGCCAAAATAGCCAGTAATTTGCTCTTTAGCCACATTTCTTAGCCAGGGAGGTGGTTCCTACTGCGTTTGGCCCGAGGGGGCCTGACCAGCCAGCTGTACGTGGAGTACTGCTGGTCTGCTGTTTCCTTATGCTGTTCTTTCCTGAAACCAGCACGTTTCAAAGAAGGGTATCTTGTTGTCGTGTTTATTTCTTTTTCAATGTACCTTTTTTGTGCTTGGCCCCATCAGAAAAAATGAGCAAAACTGGGGGACTGACCAAAAGTTGAGTTTAGTCTTTAGAAACACAGACAGGCCTATCAGGTAGGAAATATAACAGGGTGTTGGAGGTGCCAAGCTGAGGTGATTCACACCTAAAAGATTCCATGACTGAGAAGCGTCCAGGAGAAAATTCTGTTTGAAAGTGCAAGGCCTGTAAAAGTAGAGCCACCCCGGCTCTGGTCTCACGGGCAAGCAAGCTCCGTTCTGCACACACACACACACACACACACACACACACGCATGCACACACGCACACACAGCGCGTGCATCATGCCTGGACACACGCATGTGCACACGCACACACACGGCCTTTATTGGGCCGGCGGGCTCCCCACTGCTCACACTGGAGACAAGTCCTTGGCGCCTGGCATCTATTTTGTCGGAGCTAAAGCTCACCGTTGCCTTGACAACCGGAGTGGAGAATGGGAGGTTTTAGAAGGAGGAGCTGGTAGATCTCTTTTCCGATCTCTTATTCTCAAAGGGCTGAGAACTTTGCAGGGATCCTGGCACAGACGTTCCCTCAACTTAATCGCTTCCCCTTTCCTCTCCCCTAAACCCTAACACTGGGGCGTAGGTCAGAAGCAAGGATAGGCTCCAGCAGAAGCAGTGCCGCGGCCACGAGAACACTGAGCAGCCTGCTGTTCCCGGGTTTCTGGGTCCTCACCTCCCAGGCTCCCTGCGGCCCGGGCTTGCAGGCTGGCTCTCAGCCGGGCAGCAGCCATAGAGCACGTGCCGCTGCCCCGATGGCCCCGGGCGCGGCCGTCTCCGGGCACATCTTACCTGGACTGCACGGCCACCTCCTGCCACTTCCCTCGTGCTGTTCTGGGGGTGGCGTCTCCCTTCAGAAGCGCCTATTCTGTTCACTCCATAGCGGAAGTAGGAAAGCAACACAGCTCTGACATTTGGGCAATAAATGTCATTTTACGTGACATTAAAATACCCACTCAGCTCACCCATCAGCTGCTGCACTCGACTCCCTCCCCATCCCACACCGTCTCAGGGGTTTGTAGCAAAAGAACCCGCTGATTGAATTTCCACTTTCAACTATTTCCATGCTGAGCAGACAAGCCTTTGCAGAGAAATGTGACATTTTCCCATTTCCGGCATGAAGAAAAAGATTTTTCTCTACTGTCATTCTTTTTAAAATTTTACTTCATGTCTTATATCATAGAAATTCACATTCACAGCACATTTTAGAGCACACCCCCCTCACACATATTTTCCCTCCAATTAACCAAAATTCTGTCTTTAATTTTCTTTATTTAGAAAGATTTTACTGAGAATTTGGATATAATTTGTAAACATGATTAGTTGTTTCACTGAATTACAAAAAATATCAAGCTTATACAGTGAATTTCCTAGCAGTGCTCTGTAGTGATTTAGGATTTGGTTACAAAATCTTAATCTACGCTTCTTGTTAATTTTCATGGATTCTGACCTAAAATCTGCACAACCGAGTTGTTTTAAACATAATCAACGCTTCTTGTTAATTTTCATAAATTCTGACCTAAAATCTGCACAAACAAGTTGTTTTAAACATAATCGGATTTATAAAAACGGAAATATGTGTCTTGGACATAATTGAGGCTTCTCTGTAATTTAGATATCCTTACAAAACTGACAGATCAAGAAGTGTCTTTAAGATGCTGTTTTGAGACATCACGGTAATGTTGCATTCCAATGTGATGTCTAGACTGTAAGAAATTCGGAGTGTAAATTGCAAAACTCAGAAATTTAAGTGAAGAATCTAGACATATCACAACGACAACGGAAGTCAAATTAACTAGAGCAACCAAGAGGAGGGGGAGAGGCGGGAGGAAGGCTCAAACTGATGGATCTGTTGACCTCAGGCCAGAGTTCATACTTGTAAAGGGAAAAAGAAAACTGTGAAAATGTAAGAATTGTTTTCAAAGCTCTGTTTAATAATTTAATATTGAAAAGAAAAATAAACCTTTGAAAATGTGTGCATAATTTTGATCTTCTTTGTCAAAACAAGCTATTGCAAAATGACGTCCAAGAGACGGTCTGTTTACTTTGGCGTAAGGGTTGTTTGGATGGCTGCTACAGAGTCTAGTACATAATCATAACTTCTGTGTCTCTCTTTATTTCAGAAAAGTAAACAAGTGCTACAGGGGCCGTTCTTGTCCAATAATTGTCCACTGCAGGCAAGTACAACTTTTAACCTGGATTAAGAAGTGTTCACTACCTCAAAAGTAACCACTATTAAATATAGGAACTGAACCTCCTGATTGCTTAATAAGTATATCTAACTGGTAACTTCTAAAGGAAACCGAGGATATAAACTTATTTTGTCTTAAACCCTCCTGGGACCGCTGCGCAAACGCTCGGAGACGGTGTGTGTGGTGTGTGGAGGGGTCTCGGCCCAGCACGCCTTGCAGACGTTTGGAACCCTGCGCAGAGGCTGGGGCCAGTTATGAACGGGACAGACCTGGAATCAAACGAGTGGCCTTCGGGTGAAAGTTCAGTGGCTCAAGTGTCCTCGGGTGGGTTCCACCCAACCAAGAAGAAAGATCCACTTGAAGAAAACTCCCTCCGAGGGTGAGCTCTCCCCCGAGCTCCCTACCCACCTGTTTTGGTGAAGAAGTGTGCTCCGTTGTCTAGAACTGTCTTGCAGAGTATTCCTTTCTGCCTGGGAAAAAAGGAGTCAGGTCTCCAAAGATCAAACACCAAGTCTGTCCATTCAGTCAAGAAGTCTGTGCGTGCATCTGTCTGAGTGTGTGGGTGTGGGATGTGTGTGCCTGTGTGTGTGTGCACCTGCATGCGTGTGTATCTGAGTGTGTGGGTGTGGGATGTGTGTGCATCTCTGTGTGTGTGTGTACCTGCATGCGTGTGTGTGTATCTGAGTGGGTGTGGGATGTGTGTGTCTGTGTGTGTGCACCTGCATGCGTGTGTATCTGAGTGTGTGGGTGTGGGATGTGTGTGCGTCTCTGTGTGTGTGCACCTGCATGCGTGTGTGTGTATCTGAGTGTGTGGGTGTGGGATGTGTGTGTCTGTGTGTGTGCACCTGCATGCGTGTGTATCTGAGTGTGTGGGTGTGGGATGTGTGTGCGTCTCTGTGTGTGTGTGCACCTGCATGCGTGTGTGTGTATCTGAGTGGGTGTGGGATGTGTGTGTCTGTGTGTGTGCACCTGCATGCATGTGTATCTGAGTGTGTGGGTGTGGGATATGTGTGCGTCTCTGTGTGTGTGTGCACCTGCATGCATGTGTGTGTATCTGAGTGTGTGGGTGTGGGATGTGTGTGTCTGTGTGTGTGCACCTGCATGCGTGTGTGTGTATCTGTTTGGGTGTGGGATGTGTGTGCCTCTGTGTCTGTGTGTGCACCTGCATGCGTGTGTGTGTGTATCTGAGTGTGTGGGTGTGGAATGTGTGTGCCTGTGTGTGTGTATGCACCTGCATGCGTGTGTGAGTGTGTGTGTTTCTGTGTCGGTCCATGAGAGAAGAGGAGGGGCACAGAGTATGGTCTGTATCCTCGAGAACTGGACCAGAACACCTTTGACCCACCCGTGGAGCACAGCCATCTCCAGTTCTGAGGCAGATCTGGGCAGAGCTGTGTGATGTGAGCTGAAGGGAACTGAGGAAACCCTCGGCCGCAGGCCGGTCACTCGGGCGTCGGCGACACTGGTGTGGCGGCCTCCACGCCTCTGGAGCGCAGGTGGGCACAGCGCGATGCAGAATCATTCTCTTTCCAACCGAGGCTTTTTCCACCGTTTGTTTGAGAAACACGTTGAGGCCAAACTCAGTGACTCTTTGCTGTGAAAGGATAACCGACAGGCGCCCGGGCCGCTGGCCGGCCCACAGGTCCGAGACTGAGAGCACAGTCACACAGCTCCCCAGGTCCTGAAACGGAGACGCTGGTCTTCTCCTTAAGTTGGCTGATTCTGCCAGGAGTATAAGTGTAAACACCATCCTCTTACTTACATGCTGCCCGTGGGCGTGAGAACAGCCTGCTTGACCTAAGGACCATCTCAGGGCACGTGATGCGGGAGGAGAGATGCAGGGCTACTTCCTCCTAGAAAAGGCACCTTCCTCTCCTCTCATTGGCTATTGTCGAGCCACAATTCAGAACGTTTTTACGGCTCTCGTCCAGGTGGTGATTATTCCCATTACAGCTGGGGGGCGATGGGGGATGAAAAGAGGCTCTGTTGAAGTGACGGGGGACATGTGCACCCCGCTCCTGAGAGGGACGGACAGACGGCCCCCCGAGGGTGTGGACACACGAGACCTGCACCCGCCCTTCTTCCCTCGCTCACAGCTGGCCTCTTGCAGACACTTTGAATACAAATGCCATCAACTCTGACACTGCCAGGCATTTCTTTATTTCATTTTTTTTCTGACAAAATTTGCTGAATCTTTGACCAAAGAGGGGAGAAAAAAGGAAGAAAGGAACAAATCAACGCAGGCACAATAGCTAATCCGCACCGCTATTAGCTCAGGGCTGAAAGCTCTCCAGTCTCCTCCTCCTCCCCCTCCTCTTCCCCCTCCCTCTCTTCCTCCTTCTCCTCCTTCCCCTTCCCTTCCCCTCCCCCTCCTCCTCCTCCTCCCCTCCCCTCCCCTCCCCTCCCCCCTCCCCCTCCCCTCCCTTCCCCCTCCCCTCCCTCTCCTCTCCTCTCCCTCCCCTCCCCCTCCCCCTCCATTCCCATCCTCCTCCCTCCCCTCTCCCACCCTGACCCCCCTCACCCCCTTTCTTTCTCTTCCTCTCCAGTTCTCTACCCTGCCCTCCTCTCCTCTCATGGGCCCCCCTTGAGCACAGAGGGAAGATTCATCGTTGGCGTGTGGGGAGTGGGGACAGCATGGTGCGTTGTGTCCTCATCTCTCTCCTTCTATTGACAGTGACGGCGCGGGCAGGAGCGGCACCTACATCCTGATCGACATGGTTCTCAATAAGATGGCCAAAGGTAAGACTCAGAGCGGGGCTGCTTTGTTGTGGCTCTGAGCCGGATGGGGTTGCCATGGCAACCTCGGTGCAGTAGTCACAGAAAGCCTTGGGGAAAATTAGCCTGTTGTCCCTTTCCTGAGTCGCAGGAAAACTGTTTGCAGCAAGCACATTCATTTCTAAGGTTCCTCCTTTGTCACCTCCTCCGCCCGGGGTCGCACACTGGTCTCAGCGCACAGTAGGTGATGGGTGAGTGCTGGCTGAGGACGTCCTGTGTTAACATCAGGAGTGAGGAGAAGGCAGCCCTGATCTTTCAGTGTTTCAGCAGCTCAGAATAGCCTTAAACAAATCCTCCCTGTTATTAAAACTCTTATTTGCAAAATTCAGAGCCACCTAAAATCTCTTGTAGTGATTGTCTCTAAAATAGGTCACCTTTGGATGCCCCTTTGTAACATCGTTTTAGCCCATGAATCGCTCTCCGTGGTCCTGGGCCTTTCTCTCCTAGAGACAGTGTCCGGGGACTTGGGCTTAGAGTGCTGGGATCTGGGCACAGACCTGGGATGAGTTCATGGCTTGGGTGGAGTTTAACCCATGAGAGTGCAGGGACCAGACGGGGCTGGCAACTCCCCAAGCGTGGTCCACAGAACAAACCCGCGAGGTGTCCCCTTAGAGGCCAGAGTGCGCTCCGTAGTCAAGTGGGAGAAGATTCTCTCGGACCCGCCTCTGGGAGAACCACGCGCACGTCAGCGGGGAGACCCTAACTTGACCTGAAAAGACACTTCCTTGTTCTTGAGATGCCTGTCAGCCTCCAGGGAACCTGGGAAGGAAACACTGGGACGAGTGACATCTCATGGTCTCCTTCCCACCTGTGAAAACGTCCTCCTCTCTACATTGACACACACTCACGCACACACGCACACGTGTGTTCTTAGCTAGGGCACCCACCTTCCAGGACACCCACCCTTCATCCTTTGCCTGGCAATAAGAGCAGACACTGATTGTAGAAATGGGTTGCTATACACTGTCACACAACTGCCAGCAACTCTGAAATAGGCATCTTTCTTACTCCATTTCTCCTGGTTAAAAGAAAAAAAGAAAAACAGAACACATCTTTAGCCCAAGGATATCGATGTGTGAAGATAAAATAATAGCCATTGTGTTACGCACAAGGACTAGAGAGCTTGAGCAAGTTACCACCCCTACAGCTAGTAAGCATATGACTAGCCGGGACCCAGGACTGACCCCCCTTGGTGCCGCAGGCTCCCTGCCGGCTCTGGGAGGGGGTGGGGGGAGGCAGGGGTGCAGGACAGTGGGCCGGGCTCGCACCACCAGCGACCGTATTTCACGCCCTGAAGTAGCTCCGCTCTGTGATGTGCAAACAAAGAAACAACGAAGCAAATGCAAATGCTCTGATGGTGCTTTTAATAACATGTTTTGGTCTTAGATCCAAAAAGCTAACTTTTTTGGCTGAAAGGTCATTTGTTCCCCGTCCAGTAATGCCGCTGTGTCCCATCGACTGTATCTGTCTCTTCATTTGCAAATGAGCGGTCACTGCAAGCCCGCAGCCCCCGGCGGAATCCCTGCTTCTTCCCCATCGTCGTGCTCCCGTCTGCTGTCACGTGTAGTGTTTCCCCGTCTATCAAACCAAATGCCTTCCGAGAACGCAGATCGCCTTGCGTGTTTGAGGTGCCGCCTTTGTGTGTAAGCAGGTGACACAGGAACCCACTGGGTATACACCGCGTGGCGTGGCTCCCGGCTCGTCCCGAGGACAGGGGCCCCAGGGGTACTGGGGCGGGGGAATACCCAGGTGTCCACCCTGGAGGTGTGGGGGCACCTGGAGCAGGAAAGTGCTGCAGCCCCGGGGGCGGGGCCGACTCCCATCCCGGCTGCCCCCCCCCCCACCCCTGCCAGCCACTGGGCCTGAGGTGCCTGCCCCGTCCTGTCAAATCCTGCTTGAAGCTCGGCTGCGGCAACAGTGCGAGCCCAGCCATGTGGAACTGGCCCGGGAGGGCGGTCTCCAGGCTCTTTCAGAGATTGGTCACCCCTCATTCTGCTCCTGACCTGCTCCCCTCTGCCCGGGGGCCCACGCTATGAAATCCCCTGACCCGGGGCCCAGGCTGTAGTCTCGGGACAGATCAAAGGGCGGGGAGGCCCCTCGGCCTGCGAGGTGGGCCTTTCCCAGGCCGCCCCGGCGAGCGGCCGCCGGGGTTTTGTTCTGGGCCAGGCTCGCGGGGCCGGGCGGCCAGGGCCACCTTTGTCTGGCCTGAGAAGCCGGAGACCCGTGCTGCCGTCCCGCGTTCATCAAATGATCAAAGGCTCTGGGCCTGGACACGAAATCTTTCTTCCCGTTTCCTTTTCTTAAAGGAATGAATTGCAGGAGGACCGAAGAATGCCTCTCCCAAGCTCTCCTGCAGCCCGGTGCCTGCGTCGGCCCTGGGCTCTGAGGCTGGCCGGGGACACTCAGCCAGCCCAGCCAGCCACAGCCTGGGGCCTCGGCCAGGCACACGGGCTTCGGGGGAGTAAAGCCTTTGGGGCCTTTGCGTGTACACCAGGAATCATACGGAGCTTTCTGCACCGTCTGGTCTGTCAGCGAGCAGACAGGATGCGGTTTGAAGTCTGAGCTGGGGGGCTGGTTCTCTGCCCGGCGTTTGTGGCGGGAAAGTCAGGGGTCAACCTGTAAAATTCTTCCACGCATTTTTCCTGTAGCTGCGAACACGTTTCTAACTCAGGGTTAATATTTTGGGTCAGAATCAGGGTTTGGTAGCGTTCCTCTCTCACCTAGGGACTGAGCTCAAACGTAGCAATGTTGATTTTGCAGCTGAGATATTTTCCAAGCTTGTGCCTTTTACATTTTTGTCCGTGACCTCTCTTTGCCCAGGGTTTTTCATATTTCACCACAATTTTTCAAACAAATGGAGAGCGCCAGGCGGATGGTGGGGCTTCCCAAGGATCGCATTTGCCGGGTCACCCGGAGGTGGCGGCCTCACTGGCTGTCCCTCACCGGGGGCCACGGAGGAAGCCCCACCTCTGGGAAGCTGGCCGTGCCGCCCTGAGCCTCCTGGCTCCTGGGGTGTCCGCAGGCCCGGACTGT
This sequence comes from Eschrichtius robustus, assembly GCF_028021215.1. Classification (NCBI taxonomy): domain Eukaryota; kingdom Metazoa; phylum Chordata; class Mammalia; order Artiodactyla; family Eschrichtiidae; genus Eschrichtius; species Eschrichtius robustus. The sequence goes on along the minus strand of NC_090831.1, from coordinate 129,436,662 downwards.
CCTGGGGGGCCTGTTCCTTTCGTTTGGCAGGAGCTGCAGGACTGAGATGTCATTGTATGACGTGGAGTGCCAGCCCGAGTCAGCAGGTGCGCCCGGAGATGCCTTTTAAGCTCGCGTTGGCCGCGAGTTCGCCCTAAGTGGTCTCAGCACGGAGTGTGAAGGGATGTCCAGCACCCACGTGGCCATCTGTCCAGCCCCCGGTCTCCATCCTCAGGAAGCTCATCTTCTTTACTATGTCCCTGTCACGTGGTGACATCAGTAAGCATCTCCTCTTATAAGGGGATGTATAATCTCCTTCGTACCTCCTGTCTCTGTGAATTTGACAGCTCTTGGGACCTCATATGAGTAGAATCAGACAGCTTGTGTCCTCCTGTGCCTGGCTTATGTCACTGAGCATCATGTCCTCAAGGTTCACCTGTGTTGGAGCCAGTGGCAGGATCTCCTTCCTGGTTGAGGCTGAATAACGTTCCATTGCAGGGGTGGACCACAGGTAGCTTATCCATCATCCATCCATAGACACTCGGGTTGCTTCCACCTTTCAGCTATTGAATTAATGCTATTATGATCATGGGTGTGCAAACATCTCTTTGAGCTTCTGCTTTCAATTCTTTTGGGTTATACACCCAGCGTGGAATTGCTGGATCGTATGGTAGTTTTATTTCTAATTTCTTGAGGACTCTCCGTACTGTTTTCCACGGCAGCTGCACCATTTTCCATTCCCACCAACAGTGCATAAGGAGGGGCTCCAGTTCTCCACACCCCCTTCAACACTTGTGTCATTTTCTGGGGTTTTGATAGTAGCCATCCTCGTGGCTGGGAAGCAGCATCTCGCTGTGGTTTCGCTTTGCATTTTCCTAAGGACTAGAGATGTTGAGCATCTTTTCATGTGTGTGTCGACCATTTGGATATTTTCTTTGGAGAAGTATCTATTCGAGTTCTTTGCCCATTTTTTAATTGGGCTGTTTGTTTTTTTGTTGTTGAGGTGTAGGAGTTCTTTATATATTGTGAATATTAACCCCTTATCAGATGTGTGATTTGCAAATATTTTCTCCCATTCTGGGAGAAGTAACGCTTCATGGCTCATTGGACTTTTAAAACCCAGCACTCCCCCAGAGCTGCACTGTTCAGGGCAGTAGCCACTAGCCACGTGTGGCAACTTACATGATAAGATTGAAACGCTGACCACATGCCAGGCGCCCTGATAACACAGGTGCCCGACGGCTGCCAAACGGGCGGTGCAGACGGAAAACACGCCCGTAGCAGGAAGTCCCGTCGGGTGGCTGTGCTCCAGGGAGCAGCGCTGAAGGTGGTCGTCCACGTGTGTCCGGTCCTCCGTCTCTTCTGTCTCTCGGCCCTGCTCCCACCGTCCCTCCCTCTGTGGCCTTGGACTGGCCTCCCCGCTCACTCCTGTGCCCGTCTCTCCTGCACACAGCGGTCAGCGGGATGTTAAAGAGAAAGATCTCGGGAGGCCCCACGTGTTCGCAGCCCCTCTCTCGGGGCCCCGCCGGCTCCTTCCTACAGAACCCAGGACCTGGCCCTGGTCTGCGGCGGACGTGCCCCCCAGCCCCTTTCCCCACTCATGGGCCCTGCTGTCCCCCTCGGCCACCATCGCGGTGTCGTTCCTCCTTTTGGCAAATACGGGCTGAACCACAGAAGTGCCGTTCCAACCTAGTACTTATTGAGCACTCAGAATACATGGTGAACAAGGGAAACGATCTGTCCTCCTGGGCTTTACACTCCATGGAGAGAAGCAGGTAGTGGCTGCAGCTTGTGACTTGGGGCAGCGAGCACCGTCGAGGCCCCGGGATGCAGGGGCAGTGGCGGAGAGCGCTTCGCCCCACGCCTGTCACAGAGCCCCGTACGCGTCTGTAGCCCGTTCCTCACAGCCCCAAGGGGCCCTGAGGGCTCACTCATTCCGACACTTGGTTGCAAACTAAGGAAGCAGATCCCTGGAGGTTTGGTGACCTGCCAGAAGGCATCCAGCTGGCCAGGCTGATGCGGAGCCCTGGTCTTTCTGCAAATGGCAGAGCCCAAGAGGTTAGGGGGCGGCACTGCAGAGACACGGCCAGGCTGCGCGGTCCGGGGACAGGGGCGGAGCGGGTAGCTGGGTCTGTTAGGGCCACAGCAGAAACTCCGCCAGGGAGGGGAGACGGAGGTCAGACCACGGGGACCTGGAACCACAGGCTCGCCGACTCGGATCCATCTGGAGCCGCTGGGGAAGGAGGGCGTACAGCGGGTCCCGGCAGGATTGACTTGGTGCCGCTGGATTTGAGGGCTGGAGCGGGCAGGACCCCAGGGGTCTGTGTGCACAGGGGTCTGCACAGAGGGCCGAGCCTGCCCCGGCCATGGCCGTGCATGTGGACGGCGCTTCTACAGACAAGACCGGGAGAAGCAGGCTGCAAAGAACAGGGCACGTCGAGGGGGAAACGTCTTGTTTCTATGTCTGGCTGAAGCATGAAAACCTGAAGACCCAGCAGAAAATGAGTTCTACGGACCAGTCTGCCTTTAGCGTGGCTTCCAGGTGGTGACGCCTTGTCTTCAGCTCATGCAGGTTTCAGGCTGAAAAAAGCGTCCAGAACAGGGTGGGGTGGGGAGGCCTTTCCTTTAGTTGGAGAAATTGTGTCCCATGAGGTGACAGGTGGATACTTCTTCCCTTGTCTGTTCATCTGGCCAGTTGGAGCTGAGACTCGTGGGGTGGGGACAGGGGTCCCGGGAGCAGTATTGCTGGGGGTGTGACCCAGGCCCGGGTGACACGATAGACAAGGGACTGATAGGAGAGAAGCGAGACAAAATGGGACCAGTTGTTCCTGGGAAACATCCTAAACCCATCTCATCCGGGTCCTCTTGTGAAGCACGTTGCAGCCCGGAATCCCACACTTTGCTTCCTAAATGGTGTCTATCCTGTGGGTCATCCCTGGGCAGGCAAAGCTGACGGTTCTGTGCTCTCTCTGACCTGCCGATGGGCGGACAGGGGCCCCGTGGACTTCGGCGCCACAGGGGGCGCTCCTGGCCGGTGTGGAACCCCCGTGCATCTCGTGGGTCAGACCTGCTCACATGGCTCCTGCTCCCTCCTGACTCACCCGTGGACACAGTCCCACGTGGCCGACGAGAAGCCGGGACACCTGGCTGGACCCCACCCGACGCCGGTCCAGGGCCGTCCCTCCCATGCGCACTTCCTTTGCCCGGATGAGCGACAGCCAGCTTGTCACCCAGGTTTTCCTCTCTCTCGTCCCCAAACCCAGACTGGCCCCCCACCCTGTCCCCGTGAGCATTGCCACCGTCTGCCCCGCTGGCCCCTGGCAGGCCTGGCTGGCCGTGTTTGGCAGGATCGCCGCGGCTGGAGGCCACAAGAGTCCTTCCGCATCACCGGCTGCCCGCTGCCCCAGAGTCTCCCTACCCCGGAGACCCCGGAGGCCCAGCAAAGCTGCCGTGGCCCCTCTCAGCAGCAGCTCACGGCTCCTCCCCAGACAGTGAGGGTCCGTCCCCTCTCCTGCCTAAGACCCCTCGTCCCTCCCTGGTGGCAGGAAGTCCCCGAGCACAGCAACCCTGGTCGCGGGGCAGTGACGGCTCAAACACTGTGTTAAGTAGGACCCTGAGGCCGCGCTCTGTGGGTGGGCAGTGGTGTTGGGGACCACGCCTCTGTCACCTTGCATTAGTGACCCTCCCGGAAAATCCTGCCACAGTTGCGTGAACTTGTGTTAGAACGTTCTGTGACAAGTGCTGACCGTTTGTGTTGTCCTTACGACCTCGCGGTGCCCGATGAGGCCTCCCCAGACCCTGCCTCTCCTTTCATGGGCGGAGACGGTGCGAGGAACCCAAGGAACGTGGTCTCTGTGCTGCCGTCAGCTGAGTAACTAAGTAGCCCCGTCCCCGGCCAGGCCGCGGGGCCGGCCGCACCCTCAGTTTCTGACCCAGACATAGACTCGGGGGCCGAGGTGGGAGGAGGGGCACGGAGAGCCTTCGATGGGGGTTTTGTGAGTGGCTGAGAGCCCAGCTCCCCTGGAGCACTTGACCCTCGGTTCAAGGGTAACACGGGCCCAGCCCCTCGGGGCGGCCATCGGTCCCACGAGGCCCGGCCGCCCGCCCTCCTGCCCCCTGTGCTCTGATCACATGGGGACTCAGGAGTGTGTCCGTGGCCCCAAGTGCAAGATCCTGGGTGACACGGGAGGGCCACCTCAGAGGCCCCTGCTCCCCTGAGCCTCCCGTGTCATTACGGACTCGGTGGGCTACCCAGCCTCTTCCCTGCAGCCACAGACATCACCCGGATGACCCACCCCTCGTCCCCTTCGTAACCCTGACCCGTCCACTGAGGACCTGAGTGTGTCCCGGGGCGTGTGCGTCCTGCGTGGTTCCTTGTCACGTGGGCGGAACCGGGAGGCAGTGAGGTCCCCGCCGTCAGCTTCCCGTGCCCGCGCTGTGTCCGCGGCGCCTGCCTTCCCGGGGCACGTGGTGACCCGAACGGCGCGCTCCTGCAGGCCTCAGGCTGCTCGTGGCCGTCACGTCCGCCTCTCCTTTACGAGTTTAACGGCCGCCCCCTCCTGACGCCCTCTTTTTTAACCACTGCGCCCTCGCGCGCACCTGGCTGCCGGGTTGTTCTCGGCGCTGAGGCTGCCGGTACGGGCGCAGCGTCATAGATGCTCCGGCGCCTCGCTGAACATCGCAGATGCGCCGCGCAGTTCCGTCCCCTCCTGGAGCGTAAGTGATGGCATCTTTCGCGCGACACGCCCAGTCCTGCTTCCGTTTACTTGTATTTGTTTATGAAGACGTGGAGGCATCCTAGCTTCTCCTGAAAAACGAGTTCGAATTTGTTTTCAAAAACATGAAAAATACCTGGTTTGTTTGGGTTCTGAGATACTTGATTTTCAAGTGAATATGATGCCAGTTTGTCTCCTTGGATCCCAGTGAAACCTCGTGAAAGGGAGATGATCGTTCATCTAGAAGGCCAGCAAAAAAGTCTTCCTCTTTAATTTTGATAAATCTTCAGTCGATTCAGAGCATCCGGAAACATGAAGTAGAAACTGCTCGGCACGGAAGACCCAGGACAGAGTGTGTGCGTGTGCATCTGTGCGTGCATGTGTGTGCATGTGCACCGTGGGGGAGTGTGTGGGAACGTGCCCACATGTGTGCACAGTGGGAGGCCAGGGTCTGGAGGCGGCACCTGCACCCGGAGACACCCAGAGGCGGGAGGAGGGCTGCCCTCCGGCTGTGATGCCCCCTGACTCGCGGCGTCTGGGGTCAAGGCTCGGTCATCCTGTTGACCCAGAGGGGCCCCAGCTGTGACATCCAGCCCTGCCAATTGCAGGGGTGAGGCCTCGCGCTGTCCCTGCCCATCACTGCTCAGCCCTTCCTTCCCAAACAGAGCTCAGCCGAAGACCACAGGCTCTCGGGACCCATCTCGGCGCTCAGACAGCTCTGCCTTCGTCCTGGAACATAGGCACTGCTCCCCACTGCTCCTTGCGGGCTCATGACCGTCACCGCTCTCCCTTCGTCCCTTTAGGTGTGTTTGGCGAGGAGCAGAGCTTTCCTCAGTTCTCCCAGAGGGTGGAATTGAGACAATTTCCTCCTGCAAAATAAAGGCCTTTCTCTCTTGTGCATTTGACGCATGACAGCTTTTTTTTACAAGAAAAAAAGGATACTTTGCATCCCTGCAGTCTGCAGAACCTTCTGGGTAAAAGCTCTGCAACAAAATGTACTTCTGTTTATTACGTGATGTTGCTGTGGACGCCCTGCAGAAGGACGGGGAGAGACAAGGGCGCTTCTCGACTGTGAGCCGCGGCCACACCGCCAAAATCCGAGAGCCCCGCGCCCCGCCCACTAGCCAGCAATCGCCAGGAGAAATCAGAACAAGCCTCGTGAGGAGGCACCGGTGGCCCGTTCGCTCGACTTTCTTTCACTTTGAATTGATTCTCACATCCTAAAAAACTGTTTTAATATTGCTAATACTAACGTTCTTTTAATGTTTCTTGTTTGATGGCGAATACTTTTTTATCTAAAGCTTAAAAACCTCTGTTATCTTAAAAATGTATTTAACCAATAATGTGAACTTCGGAGCCAATGGCCCCCCCCCCCAAGCACCCTGGGAAGCGGCAGCGGCAGCCCTTTGTGTGTGCTGGTCGGTGCTCGGGGTGGCGCCCGGCCAGTGTCTCTCAGGACCCCGCCGGCCACTCCGGCCTCGAGTCTGCAGCGCACCTGCTGGGTCACTGGTGCCGGGAAAGATGGGTCAGACTGACTCACAATTGCCCTGTGCGGTGCTGGGCCCAAATGCACAGGCTGCCTCTGCCTATGTTGTACATTCATGGAATCACCAGCTTAAACCGACCGCAGGGTGACTTAAATAAGCACGTACGTTCCTCTCGTATCCGAATAGCGGTGATGCTTCTCAAATAGAACATGCCAGAAACCTCTCCCTGAAATCACACCCCGTCTTCTGTCTGGGTTTTATTTGCATCTGTTATAATTAATTCCTCCACTATTCACACGCTTTTCGACCTGAGCACCGCACCTCATGTGTCTGTTCGCCTGGACCTTGACGTGTGATCAGCAAAATGGGATTTGTAGAGAGCATTCCATTTTAAAAGCAGTAGAGGGAGCTTCCTAGCTATTTGGGGGATTTAAATAAATCCTTTTACCTTCAGTAAAGCCTTGTGTAAGGTGATGAAGGACACACACCCCTCCCTCCAGCCCCGAGGCTCTGGGTTATAAACGCAGACTGTGTGTCTCATGCACCGCAGGGTCACCAGGACGCTCGGGGTCACTGAACAGGATGCAGGGCCGTGCCTCCCCGCCCCTCATAAAAGATCCTGCGTGTGCGTTCTATTAAAACTTCTCTCTCTACACACACTTCAGATAACTCGCCTCGATCCTAACACGCAGGGAGACACCAGCCATCCACGTCGGACCACTGAGTCTACCCGATAAATCCATTACTCCTCTATTTTCAGTGCTGTATGTTTTGTAAGCTTTAATTTGATTCCCTCCACTGTTGAGTCTTGGCTTCAGGCTAAGCGTGATCTGAGGCGTGGTCCCCGGGCGTTTTGTCTAGGGAAGACCTAAGTAGGCTTTCTCCTTCCTCTTTCTCACTGCCTCTGTCAGCAGTCGTCCGAAGGAGAGTGCAGTGAAGAGAGAGGTTTCGTCCGTAGCACCGGATCAGAGCATCACCCGGTGGCCATACGGTCTCCCCACGGAGCTGCCTTCAGAGGGGACCTGCACGTGGCCCCAGGCAGAGCCCTGCAGAGTCGCTCCAGGCTGACAGAGGAGGGACGGGGGGTTCGGGCCTTCATGCCGGTTCTCTTGCTCAGACTAGCCCTTCGGAAGAAAAGGGCCATTGAAAGAGTCTTTCAAACCAGTTTCAAGGACTAAAGACGCTGCCCTGAGCAACCGTAAAAAGTGGGGGGTTAAGTCTGGACCCCTCAGGACTTTGTTCTTAAAGGACTAGGATCGTCTCTGAGCTGATGAATCAGACTCTACCCCACACCTCGTTCTCCTGGCATCCACGGAGCAGGACAGAGCTGCCCAGAGATAGCACTTCTCCAGAAGGCTCTGTTCACAGAATCTGCGGGGTCACATGCACTGAGCATCTAATACGTTCTGTGCATCGCGCGGTCACCGCACACTGACCCGCGGGTCCCCACGAGGCCCCTCGGTGCTCTGCTCCCGCTGGAGCTTCACGCCCGCCCCGGACGCTCCCAGGCGGAGTTTTCTGTGTCCTGCCCACAGTCGGGCCTCTTCACGCTTGGAATTAAACTGCAGCAACAGCTCCGTGCTGCGTCCAGAGGCGCCATCCTGACCAGGCACGTGGGTGTTTCTGGGGGGACGAGAACTCGGGTCTCAGGGGTGGGACTCCCCGCTCCGTGCTGGCTCTCCACGTAGGACTTCACTTTCTTAAGGCAAACCTGTGGTTTGAAGAAGCCCATTTCTGTGTTCCTTTGGGGAGGTGAGGAAGCAGGTTCCTGGCACAGGGGGCCACTCGGGGGGCCGCTGCACACGTGGCCGGGAGACCCCCCCCCCGTAGCTCCTCTTACACCCACTGTTTCAGGCTATTCTGGACTCACAGGTTCCCCCCAAAACAAGACTGTACATCTTGTGACCTTGTCAGCTTTCGAAAACTTCTGACACCTTCAGAGGAGCCTTCAGGCAAACAGAAGGAGACCCTGTCTTCCGCCTGGATGAGTTTCTCGGCGGATCTCCCAGAAAGAAAGACTTCCTAGAAAGACTCTGATTTAAGAGTCGGGGGGGCTTGGGGTGTTCCCATACCCGACGGAGGGTGTTCATCGTCTGGAAGGACAGCCAGCTTAGATGAGATGAGCTCATGCCACACTGTCCCCGCACCTCGAGGCACTCGGACTGGCCACCGTGCTGGCCGAGGGGGTCAGCCCTGATCCTGGCCTCCCGGTCTCAGCGACTTACTGCCGGATTCCCAGTACTCGTGGCAGCTTCCCTGTTGCGAGCACAGCACCTGGTTGGAATGTGTTTCCTCCCAGCCGTCCCCACCTTCCCTCCAGCCGCCAGCTCCTCCCACTTCAGGCACCCTCTCCCTGAGACAGTGTGCGGTCCCCCCACCTTCCCTCCCACCCTCATCTGTGTCCCCAGCGGCATCTCCCTGCCACTCGGAAAAAGGCGCTGGCGGCTCAGCTGTCACCCACGTGGGCCTCAGGCCTCCAGGATGAACCAGGGCACTAAGGCTACCGCAGCCTTGGACGTTTTCAGGCGCGCCTCCCAGCTCCCGGCCAAGGGCAGGGCTGTGCACACGCAGGTGTGATGGAAGCGGGAGACCAGGGCCGTCCTGGTGGCCACCAGCCCAGTCTCACTTCCACATCTGGGTCCGAAGAGCATGGCTACCTGCTCTGTGTGACCGGGACGAGCCTCAATTTCCCCTGAACAGGGCGTGGTGACAGTTCTGGCACCGTGAGACGAAATGCTGCGCGTGACATGCACCTACTGGGGGTTGGTGAGGGGGTCCCGGCCGACTTGAGAGGTGCCGCCCGGCCCAAGCCCCCAGCATTTGACAGGACTGCGCGGCAGACGTGAGATGCTCCCCGCTGAAGTGTAGGAAGCTCGCGAGCCTGGGACCCGGCCTTGTTTGTTGTCCAGCTACCAAAGGACCTGGCAAGATGGGAAAACAAGAATATACGCGGAATTCATAAGGTTACATTTTCAAACTCAAGCAGTATTATTTCTGTGGCACCCAAGTCACCTGGTGTCAGGTGGGTGCGTCCGTAGGAGGGGCTCTAGGCCACACGACTAACCCGTGAGCACGTGGGGCGTCCTCGCCTTTTCTTAACGTTTGGAACACTCACTTCTCACAGGCAGGGAACTCTGCCTTTAGAAGCCAATATTTAGATGTGTAAGATTAGTTAGTCTAATGTTTCATTTCTCTGAATAAAAATCCTATGCAGTAGAAATTAAAGTTTATATGCTACTTCCTATGACTTAAAGCATTGTTGGGGGGATTTCCCTGGTGGTCCAGTAGTTAAGACTTCACCTTCCAACGCAGGAGGTGCGGGTTCGATCCCTGGTCAGGGAATTAAGATCCCACATGCCTCGCAGCCAAAAAACCAAAACATAAAATGGAAGCAATATTGTAACAAATTCAATAAAGACTTTAAAAATGGTGCACATCAAAGATATCTTTAAAAAAAAATTCTTGGGCATTCCCTGGTGGCCTGGTGGCCTAGTGGTTAGGATTCCGGGCTTTCACAGCCGTGGCCTGGGTTCAATCCCTGGTCGGGGAACTGAGATCCCGCAAGCCGTGCAGCACAGCCAAAAAAAATGAAAGTCTTAAAATGCCACCAAAAAAAAAAAAAAAAATCAAGAAAGCCTTAGTCCCTCCTGGCGACAGCTTGCTGTGGGTATCGATATAGGCATCTGATAACGTTTGTCAGCCCAGCCTTCTTGAATCAATGCTAATGAAAGCTGCCTTGCCCTGTTTTCTTGTGTGAACCCTGAAATTGCCTGCCAGCCGGGCAGCTGAGGGATGACTGTCATTGTCATTTGGCCGCTGAGCCCTGAGGGACCCCAGCAACAGGCAAGGGACGCAGAGCGCGGATTGTCTTGTGCCTGAACTCAGCCCAGTTCGTGTCTGTTGCAGGCGCTAAAGAGATCGACATTGCCGCGACGCTGGAGCACTTGCGGGACCAGAGGCCACGCATGGTTCAGACAAAGGTACTGCCGGCTGGTTCCCGGGGCTGCCAGGGCTTTGCGGGGCTGGGTCTTTGTGTGGAGGTTTTCTCGAGAGGAGCGAGGGTCAGGCCGGCTGGCCTCCTCCCGGGCCAGGGCTGCACGGGGCAGGACGCGGGCAGCCCCTCCCTGCAGGGTCGAGGGCAGCTCCGGCAGCAGCCAGACATTTCAGCCTAAGCAGATGCGGTCAGATCTCAGGCCCTGGGAACTCTCCATGTGCCAGATTTGGGGATGGAGGGAGAACACTGCAGTTTTATAGTCAGAGGTCAGTGATAAACGCCGGCACCCCTGCATGGAATATTCTGTGTTCATGCAACATTCTGCCCACCTCCCGTATTTCCATCTCCCACAGCTGCAGCTCTGCCGTGCGGTCATCAGGACAGTGGTCACCAGAATGTCCCCAGGTGCTGCTGGGTCCCTGAGCACCCTGAGTAGCTCAGGTGCATACTTATTAAAAAGGCCAAGTTTGCAGCAAAAGGAGCAAAGACAAAAGATTCCTGGTTGGCCTTGGGTTAACCAGAGCTAGAAACAGGTCACTGTGATGACGCATTCTCTCAGCATTCCAGAAGTATCTGTGTCCAACCACAAACACTCCCACACATCCTGCAGCCATAAATACAGACTATTCTCCTTCTCGGTGTAGTCTCGACTCTGCGATGCCATTAGCGCCTCCACCAAAGGCCAAAAATCATGAAAGATGCCCTTGCAAAATCACTGCTTTATACTTGAGGGGACTTTAAGTTATCATAAGCTCTCCTGGGAAATCAAGCTGGGTTGTGCTTTGGTGCCTGGTGGTGACGATTCTGGGACCACAGTCCTCCTGCCTCGGGGTCTTACCGCCCCCCACAAAGGGCAAGCAGTTCCTACGCCCTCCCTCCCTCTCTGTCCCTATGAGAAATCAAGCAGGACAGTGCAGTGTCTGAGCCTGAGGGGAGAGAGAACAGTCTAAATGCCACCCATTCCGCTGAGGAGGAAGAAGCCAAGGGCCTGGTAAAGTCCAGCAAGCACACTTTGACCTTGAAGATCATTTCAAGGGCCCCTTGGCTGGTTCTGCGCTGTCAAAGCCCCAAGCGCTGAGGCAAAACCAACTTAATTCTCTTGTAGAATCAGAACCCTCTTGTAAGTAGGACCAGAGGAAACACTCAGTGGTCAGGATCTCTGCCCAGCCCTGCCCTGTCCAGCTGGCGATCACAGCTGCCCTGCTCTCTTCCCGCATCTGGGGTGGGGCGGGGGGGAGCGGCTTGATGACACCAGCACCGACAGCCCCTCTGTCCCTCCGCTTTATTTCGGGCCCTAGAAAGTGTAGCATTGTCACCAGACCCTTATGTGGAATCTTATGTGAAAGTCACTGCACACTTTATGTTTCTTAGATTTTTTGAAATCTGAAATTATTTCAGACCTGCAAAAACTTGCAGAAAAAATACAAGTAATTCCCGTGTGCCCTTCGCCAGCTTCCCACTGTTACACTTCGTAACCACAGGGAACGAGCGAGGCCAGGAAGCTGGCACTGATTCGATGCCAGTAGCTCATGTGCGCACCACGTCAGATCTCCCAGGGACCTTTCTCTGGAGCGGGGTCCCGTCCAGGAGCCGCCACACGGTGTGCTCACTGGTCCTGCCCCCCTCACCTCCCCCGGTGGACAGCACTGTGGCCTTGAGGACCGGCCAGGTCTCGTTGTGCTTCTGTGGACTGTCTCTGGCTGGGGTGTGTCCGGTGCCCCCGTGATGGGGTCCGGGTGTGCGTCTTGAGAGGAGCGTACCGGAAGAAGGTGTGTGTCCTCGCTGGAGAGGTGAGCTCGGCCCCTGGGCTCAGGGCGCGGCCGCCAGCCTTCCCCGCTGGTCAGTCTTTCTCTGCTGGCAGTGGTGGCGTCCCGGGGAGAACTGGACCCTGCTCACACCTCTTTGTTTGTGGTTCAGCTTTATCACAACGCGATGCCGTCCCAGTGCCCCGTAGCCCACAGGTTTGGCGCCCGTGGGACTGACCGTGCTGTGGGTAGTGGCCTGGTCATCCAGAAATGCGGGGTCGGTTCACTGTCCTGGATGGTCTCGGTCCTACATGGCCACCGGCAGCCGTACAACTTCGCACGTCCCAGAACCGGGGCTGGGGCAGCAGGGGCGACTTACAACCAGGAATGAAGAGCGGATTCTACCTCTGGTCAAATCTGCCTTCCATGTCACCCCGTTGACTTCTGTGTGGATAATGCTCAGGACCCTAAATTCAAACCCGTCTCTTCCCTCCTTGCAGCTGGGCCCCTCCCATCTTCCCTCCTTGCAGCTGGGCCCCTCCCATCTTCCCTCCTTGCAGCTGGGCCCCTCCCATCTTCCCTCCTTGCAGCTGGGCCCCTCCCATCTTCCCTCCTTGCAGCTGGGCCCCTCCCATCTTCCCTCCTTGCAGCTGGGCCCCTCCCATCTTCCCTCCTTGCAGCTGGGCCCCTCCCATCTTCCCTCCTTGCAGCTGGGCCCCTCCCAGGCAGGCCCGTCCGCCCCCCAAGGGTACAAGGATCCTCAAAACACACGGACTCTGGGACGGATCTAGGCAGAATTATTGAGAAGACAGATCTTCCCTCCAAAACAGAAAAAAACATTTCCTAGTACATGACGAACCCCATTCAGCCCCCTGTGGCCTGCAGCGCGTGCCTCATAGTCACTCACATTCTGGTTTCCTTAAGCGACAAGGGGACACCGTTGGCCAGAGGACTCTGCCCCAGCATCCGGGTGCTCCCAGACGGCAGAGGCTGGAAAAGCTGTGGCCTCCTGTGTGGCTGGACTGGCCCGGACCCCCGCCCTTTTCCTGGGGTGCGGGTGAGCTGGCCGAGGCCGCCGTGCAGAGTGTACGGAGATTCAGCTCCCGGCGTCGCGGGGATAAAGCATAGCAAACACACACGCGCCCCCGTTCTTTCTTCACTGATGGCTGCTCTGCCCGACATCACTCCATGACACTGAGCTTTCCCTAAAGTTCAATTTAACAGAAAGGTAGGAAATTTCCTCGGACGAAGCAGTGCCGTAAATCTGAATGCTGTTTCCCACGAGCCACGAGAAGGTCGTCCACAGCCTGTTCATTTGAACCCGTTTAGTCAAATCGCATCATTTGAGCTGAATACGGTCAGAACAGTTCATAAGCTCTGAGCTCGCTGAGGCTGGGGCCTGGGGCAGCCACGGAGCCCTGACGCCTAGCCGGGCACAGAGCTCCACTAGGTTGTAAAAAGTCACAGAGAGCTGGGTTTGTTTCCACCCGGAAGCAAGCTCTCAGTCAAACCAACCGCCTATGCCTGTTGGACGGCTGTGCCCCATCAGGCACTCAGAGGACAGACCCAGCCCTGGCGGGTGGGGGCGGCACAAGGGCACGAGCCGAGAGGACATCCAGGGAGAGGTGTCACGTGGGCGCGTGACACTGTCCACACGACCCCGTCACTGTACGTCCGTAACAGGCCCAGCAAAACGCTCATTTTTAGGAAGAGAGGTGAAATCAGGGGCTGCAGTTAAAATAGCACACTTCAGAAGATGAGTAATGCTGTCCTCCGTGTGTGTCTTGTGAACAGACGGCTTCCTTCCCCTTCAGTGCGTCTCCTAAAAGAAAGGTGCCCTTTTAATCAAAGGCCTTGACACTTGCTTTTCCGTAATAAAATTTCCTCTTACAGTTGTCACTTAGAAATAAAAGCCATTCGACTCGTGTGTTCAGTCACCTCCAAGTAATGATGTCACGTTTGCCCCCTTGGGATACACGCAGGCGTGTCCACGTGGTCTCCGTGCACTGCCCTCCCCTACCTGTCCCGGTTCCGCACTTTGACTTCACCCCTCGGGTGTTCTGCTGCTCAGGTCCGTCCCTGACACCCCGACTCGCCTTCCTCCTGGAGGCGTGTTTACGCCTCCCGCTTTCTGTCTGTCTGTCTCTCCCTCTGTCTCTGTCTCTCCCTCTGTCTCTGTCTGTCTCTCTGTCTCTCCCTCTGTGTCTGTCTGTCTCTGTCTCTCTGTCTCTTTCTCTGTCTCTGTCTCTTCGTCCCTCTCTGTACTTCTGTCTCTCTGTCTCCCACCCTCCCCGTGCACACGCACGTACACACGTGCACACGACACACGGGCCCTGCGCCCCGTCTCCGTCTCTGGTGCCCGAGGTCAGGGGTGGAGCTGGGAGAGGGCATTCCGTCCTGACCCCTTTTAGGGCCACACTGCCCCGTCCTGTGTGGACGCGGGGCTCGGACGTGCTGCCTCGGCCGCTCCTCACGCGGAGGGGCAGGGACCCCGGGAGAGACGGCGGACCGTGCCCCGCGGGTCTCCTGTGCTGAGCACATCTCCCTGTTTAAAGCATCCCAGCCCTCTTTCTGATTTCCTATCCTTGCAAACCCGGTCAGCTCAGATGTTTCACAGCCACGGCGTTCCACGTCCTCCGTGCTCAGATGGCTCTTGTCCTACGCTTGAGTCTAGGCCAAAACGGTCATCTTGTCATTTATTGAATTTTATTCATTAAGTGCAGCTTCTGCCTGTTATGTTAATGGTTGTCTTAAAATAAATTTCTGTCTTAAAAGGACTTCAAACGCTGGGTTCTTCCCGATTTCTGGCATCCCCACCCAGGCATCTCAGCTAAGGCGACGCTGCTCAAAATGTGGGCCACACATGGTCCCCACCCGTGACAGGGAAGCAGCTGGTGCCGGAGCCTTCCAGGATGACGGGCCAGGCGCTGACAGCCCCTCTCACCGCGGTCCAGCGTTGGGCGCTGCTGTCAGAAGGAGCCTGGCGGGGCGCGTGGAGCCTCAGGCAGCCATTGTCCTGCTCACGTGTCTACTGGCAGCTTCTTGCAGCCATAAAAAATGAGACTTTCCCACACGAGAAGCGTGGCTCGTCCACATTGGGTAGTGCAAACCAGTGCCCTGCAAACCACTGGTCCTGCAAACCAGTGCCCTGTTCTCCTTTCCACGGAAATCTGCGACCTTTCCCTTTTTCTCCTAAACAGTTTCTTTCTGCAGAGTAACACACGGGAGCCCGAGGCTGGCGTAGAAGGGACCCCCGCTCACATCTCCTTCCTTCTGTCCCTCCAGGAGCAGTTCGAGTTTGCACTGACGGCCGTGGCCGAGGAGGTGAACGCCATCCTCAAAGCCTTTCCCCAGTGAGTGCGTGTGCCGAGGCCCCGGGGAGAGCCGTCTGCAGTCAGGGGACGACCTAACCACGCCTCCCAGCGCAGCTGCCTCGTGACCGGGTCCTGAAGACTCTGTGGGCCGTGCAGTTTAGCAGTTAAAATGTGTGTTTTTGTTCAAGCAAACAATAATAAAGAGAGATCTGTGGGAAGATGCAATTACGGGGGGCAATCAGTTCATCTATTTTCACCTTCTTGAAAAAAAATTTATTTTTCCTTAAAGCACCCATCCACATTCTTAACCGCAATCATGTCGTACTGATGGTGCCGTCAGCGTGGTCCCCGGAAGAGAGTTGGCTCGTGACCTGTCACTTCCTGAAGGGGTGTCAGCTGTGCAGGGCGGGGCCCAGAGAGGCCTATGAGGCACCGAATGGAGGCCACCGGCTGTAAGAAACTCAACCGGCGTTTGTCTTGACAACAGTTTATCACCGGAGGAGACACCGCGGCTTATTCGGGACTTAGGTGGACAGAACGGGGACGTTCTGCAGCTTTGGGGCAGGAAATAAGGAAGTCGCCCAGCTCTGCGTTTCATCCCGGCTGCTCAACACCCTTCCCGCCCTGCACTGTCGACAGCCCCTGCCGACCTTCCACCCCCGAGGATGGGCAGGGCCGCTGGGGGCAGACGCTTTCCCACCCAGAGTGCCTGCTTCCAGGCCAGCCACCGCAGGGGCGCCTCACCTGGGCAAGGTAGGGGGCGGGCCCCAAACTCCAGACACGGTCATGAACTACAAATAAGGATTTACACAGACGCAGCTAAACGCTTCCCTGCAGGGTGACCGAAATCAGAGGGGGTGCAGGGCAAAGCCGGGCACTCAGCAAGCTCCCGGCAGGCACCTGTGGTCCCCTCTCCGGGAAGGCTCGGGCCCTGCTGGCATCCAGAGAAGACCAGGGGTGCTTTCACCATGGGAGGAACGCAGGGAGACCCACATTTTTTTTTTTGCTTTTTACCTATGTGGGATCATAGCAGCTGGGGAAGGGGGATGGCCTGGGCTCCCCCCAGGGCTCAGACTCCTCATCTCTTTGCCTGCCCCCTTGTCTGATGTCACGGAGACACACACATCTAGCAACGATCTGGATTTGCCAAAATACCACTTGAGCGCCAAATGTACCACCCCCGCCCCGAAACAGAGAAGGCACTTCCTTAAACTGAAGACGTTTAAACATCTGGGAAGGTGTGCAGGCCGCTCTGGGTGTCGCTGGTCTCGTTTTAGGGAACAAGACGCTCCCCGGTAACCCTGGTACCTCTGTTTCCCGTGTTGCACACCATTCTTCCCATCTTAAATAGGTGTTACATCTCAGAAGACAGTAGAATAGGGAAAGTGGCCGGCTGAATGGGGAGAAAAATGCCAAAATATTGTTTGTGTCTTTAAATGGTGTTGTCATGTGTATCTGCTTTAATATCTATAATTTCTTCCCAACGTTGTTTCTCTCTATCTGGAATCTAAATAATTAATAGAAACTAGTTTATCTGAATATAGGAAGCATATACCTACTTGTAATTTCTAACTTCTTATGTTTCTTCAGTGTGAGATATATAAATATATTTAATTGTGTCCGATTAAACATCTGATTTCACATTTGAATGGTCATTATTTGGGATGAGAGAGCATTTTTTTCCCATCCATCCTGTTTCCTGTAGGTGCGGGCATTTGGATTCCTAAAACAACGTGTGTGTATTCTTTAGAACTCTATACTGAGTTGCTATTTTATTTGCAGAGCTGTGTACAGGGGGGTGTCGAGTGTCGCTGAGATTTTATTCATTAAAAAGTGATTTTTTTAAAAAAGTGATTAAGGGGCTTCCCTGGTGGCGCAGTGGTTGAGAATCTGCCTGCCAATGCAGGGGACGCGGGTTAGGGCCCTGGTCTGGGAAGATCCCCCATGCCGCGGAGCAACTAGGCCCGTGAGCCACAACTACTGAGCCTGCGCGTCTGGAGCCTGTGCTCCGCAACAAGAGAGGCCGTGATAGTGAGAGGCCCGCGCACCGTGATGAAGAGTGGCCCCCGCTCGCCGCAACTAGAGAAAGCCCTCGCACAGAAACGAAGACCCAACACAGCCAAAAATAAATAAATAAAAACTAAAAAAAAAAAAAAAAGAAAGCTTTCACTTTAAAAAAGAAAAAATAGTGATTAACCAGGGAACTTCCCTGGCCGTCCAGTGGTTAAGACTCCGCACTTCCACTGCAGGGGGTGCAGATTCGATCCCTGGTCGGGGAGCTAAGATCCCGCAGGCCGCACGGCGTGGCCAAAAAAATAAAAAATAAATAAAATGAAAATGAAAAGTGTTTTAAAAAAAGTGATTAAACAATCTCAGTCAAAAGGTGGGGAGTGGTCTGTTCTCTGTGTGTCCCTGTCCCCTCTTTAGTGTGTGTCTGCCCAGGGAGTGTCGGCGGGCGGTGGTGGCCCCTTCTTTGCTGCCTGCAGAGGAGAGGGGGCCCTCCACCACTTCACAGAGACATGTGCCGTCCCGGGAGCCTCAAAACCGGGGAACACGCTGGGAGCAGTCAAACCCCGGCCAGGGAGGGACGGCGCTGCTGGATGTGACCTGGCGGCTTCCCTCTTGTCCGGTGCTGGTCTATCTCGGCTGGCGGTAGCAAGACACGTGGCCTGTGGTGTCCGACTAAATGCTGGTGTTTGTTTGTATCTCAGCCGATGGGCGTCCACTTACACTCTGTTAGCTCTGCCTCGCCGGCGTCTCCCTGCCCCAGTTTGCTTCTTGCTAAGATCCTGCCCAGGCATCCAGGAAGCTTCTGCTTTCCGTGTGTTGGAAAGTTGCTGTCACTGTTTCATACAAGCGCACATAGCAATGGGTGACACTTCTCGTGATAAACACGTGTCAGAATCTGCATGTGCCATAAAGATGCCCCTCCGGCCAGGAATACTGAGGGATGCGGGACAAAACGGACCTTGCACACGTCGTGCGTAGGCAGCTCTAAAGACAGGTGGGATATGGAGGGGTCGGTGTGGACAGCGTGATCGCTGCTGAACCCGAGGGGGCGGAGGCCCGGGTCCACGCGGTCTGCTCGGGGTCGGCGCAGGGGGTGCTGGGAATGCATGCAACCGGCACCAGTAAAAACACACACAGCCTTCCCTGTCGTGGATGCCACAGAGCTAACGGATCCTCGCGGGAGGCCGGCTTCGGTTTTGCGGGATTCCTGCGTCCGCGGCCGACCTGTGCTTCCAGCTTGAACACAGGTTGTTTCCACCTTAACAGGTGGTGTGGTCAGAACCCCCCTGCTCACCAGTGGCGCCAGCGACTTCTTTGCAGAGCTGGGTCGTGGTCTCGGGGCCTGGGGGAATGTGTCCTCTGGTTTCGTGTGCTGTTCAGATGCGACCCTTGCAGACACGACACCACTCGCGTTTAAGTCTAATCCGCATCATCAGTGTCTTCTCCAGCCCTTACTTGCAAGTCTAGACAATCAACCAGACAAAAGTAAAGCGTTGACTTGTCATATTTGCTAATTTCTGTGATGTAAACACACCCACTATGAGTGATTTTAATGTGGACTCCCTAGATGAAAACGATTACACGAGAAGACAGCTACTGGAGTCGTGAGAGTGAAATGTAGTTCACACAATTAGGAAGCGATAAGTTTCGAGTATTCCTTACCTGTGTATTAATCTAATTTGTCAGTTCATATAATTGAATTCTAATGGGGGCTATATTTATCAACCAGCTCATAAAATTCCTAAAAGTTAACAGTCTGCTTCTGCAAGTCGACGCAAGCTGGCTGTGATACGCCCCTGCCTCGGAGCCACAGAGGGAGGGAGGAGTTTGAAGAAGGGCCGGCCCCGCCGTCCAGCCAGAAGAAGACAGGCGCCATCTGCGGGGCTGGGGCTGATTCCCCACGTCCACGGGGCACAGGGAGTCCTCGCTGAAAAGCGGGGTGAAAATCTGATCCGACCCCAACAAAACCCTGAGCTCCCAATCTCAGTGGAGGCAAAACCGCTTGGATGGACCATGTGCAACCCCCAGAGGAGATGCCCCCATGACAATCAGCTCTTAATAAAACGTCACAAAGCACAGGAGGAAATGGAGCATAGTTGGTGAGGGTCACTGCTGTGAAGAACCGCGGTAACACGGTAAGGGGAGATGGTAATAGGTTTAAGCATCTTAAATGGCAGCGAAGAAGAACAGCACGAAAGAGCAAGTAGCTTTGAAACAGAACCAACAAACACAGCAAAACAGAGTCACAGAAACAGAGAACAAACAAGTGGTTGCCAGAGGGGAAGAAAGAAATGGGTGCGGGAGATTAGGAGGGATAAACTTCCAGTTACAAAGTAAATGAGTCACAGGGATGAAACGTACAGCATGGGGAATGTAGTCAGTAACTAGGTAACGTCATCGTATGGTGACACATGATAACTAGACACCCCGCGGTGATCATTTTGAAGTGTACAGAAATGCTGAATCACTATGTTGTGTAACAGGAGCTTACATAGCGTTGAAGGTCAGTTATACTCCAAAAACCAACAGACTCGTAGAAAAAGAGATCAGATTTGTGGTTACCAGGGGCGGGAGGTGGGAGGGAGGGAAATTGGATGAAAGCCATCAAAAGGGACAAACTTCCAATTGTAAGGTAAATGGGTACTACGGACGTGATGTACAACATGAGAAGTAGAATTAACACTGCTGTGTGCTGTAGAGGAGAATTGTTCAGGGGGTAAATCCTGACAGTTCTCATCGCAAGGAAAAAAATATTTCTATTTCTTTTATTTTGTAGCTGTCTGAGATGAGCGATGGTCACTAAACTTACTGCGGTCCTCATTTCACGATGTATGTGAGTCAAATCATCGTGCCGCACACCTTACACTTACACCGTGCTGTCTGTAAATTATATATCTCAATAAAACTGGAAAGAAAAAGTAAAAGAACCCAGCCAAACTTCTAGAGGTGAAACCCAAGGGGAGCAGTTATCTGGAAACGAGGGAGAGCTCGCTCTCGAGATACAGGCTGTCCGGGTGAAACAGAGGGTCGGGAGCAGCTGAAGCCAGAATAGTGGACCGTAAGGCGGAGGCGGAAACGCGAGGTGAGAACGTGCAGGAGAGGTTTGGACACGGCGAGCAGGGTGAGGGACCTGAGCGTGGTGCCGAGGGTCTGAGGAGCGCCCGGTCTCCTCCACGGGCAGGGCGCCAATTCCACTTCCTGGCGCTTCTGTCCCAGGCCCGGCTCAGCCAGGACAGCTGGGACCTCGGCGCCCATCCCAGCGGGAGCTCCCGATCAGAGCCCGCAGCGGGCACCTGTTTGAAGTTTTATTATCGAGATGAGACTTCCTTCTCAAATGGCACCAGAGACCCGGGCTGTGCATCTCCCGGCCACAAGGAGGGCTTTCCTCCCTGACAATACTGGCACTAAGTGTGCACCAAGTGTACACCCTGCTCAGGGGGGCGCGGGTACAGCAGGAGCTACCGTCCCTGGTCTTCAAGACCAGCTAGAAACACGGGGACTCGGGAAGCTACAGAGCAGCCTGTGAGGCCTCCTGGACCCGAGTCCTCACCAGGTGCCAGTGAGGAGGGACGGGCAGGGGACTTAGTCACCCCGCTTCACAGGGGGCGGGGCCCAGCGGCTCTCAGAGCAAAGGTGGGACGGCATAGGCTCTGAATTCGTCCCGACCCTCGGCCACTCCCCCAGCGTGTCTCTCTGGGCACAGAGCGTGTCCTGGGGTGGGGAGGTCTGACCATTCACCTTTGCAACACCATGGGGCTTAACCATCAAGCGATTTAGGGATGCGTTCCTATGAAATTGTTGCTTGAGACCAAGGTAAATTTTACAAGCTGTTAGATGCGATCTTACAAAGAGAAAACAAAAGCTCTATGTGTTGCAGTTCTATCATCAACTAGGCAGTTCACGGTGTGCTCAGTGCTTCTCTCGACGGCGACACCGTGAGTCTGTGTCGGGGCAGGAGTGGGTTCCCTGGGATTCCTGGAAAATGCACACGTGGGCTCACATCCGCGCAGCAGCTGGCAGATCAAGCCTTGTTAAAAATGCCTTGCTCTCCTGGGAGTTCTGAGCCCTCGTGTGAGGACATGGTGGTCCCTGGGGCAGCCCACAACCGGACTCTAAGAGTCTGGGCCCATCCTTATCACACTCAACTCTGCTCTCAGCCTCCAGCCCCACCCACACCCACACTAACTGCACCGTTTCTGCACCGCAACCTGCCCTCGGGCAGGCACGGTAGGTGCTTATACGAATTCTCCATCCTCTCCTGAGACCACTCCCCCGCCCAGGTCACAGGGAGCCAGCACTGCCCTCTCCGCCCACACTGAGTCCATTTGCCACCTCGGCCTTGTGCCGGCTGAGGTCCCGCGGCCAGGGTTCAGGGCCCACCCCCGTGTCCACTCCCGTGTCCACACCCCCGTGTCCACTCCTGTGCCCACCCCCGTGCCCACCCCCTGTCCTCACCGCTCCGTCTCCATGGCTGGGAACAGTGTCTCCGCTGCAGGGTCCGAAGTGAACGCTGCGGGTGACAGTCTTCCCCCCACCCGACCTCGGCCACAGCCTGGCCCACCGTCGAGTGCAGCCTCCAGGCCGCCGGGCTGGGCCCTGCCATGTGAGTCGATGCTGTGGATCTGCTCTACCGGGTGGTGTAAACTGGTAGGATCCGTCTAAGAAGCTTTATTTTTCTTACAAAATTAACGTCCTACTTTTCAAAAGCCGTTTTGCTCCCTCTTCGTGCTCCCAGACGTCTCCCGCTCTCGCTCTCGCTTTCACATGCGATTGAGAAACCACCACATCCGTCCCCAGGGGGACATGACAGCAATAGTATATGTAATCTGTGTCGTGCGCTTTATTAATCAAGTAGAACGCTAATAAAAAACCTTCATAATTAGTGGAATAGGCATTAATTCAAAGATGTTTATTGGAATAGAAAATTAGAATTTGATTACACTTTTGTTCCTAAACGATGGCTGGTTTTCATTTTATTCGGGGTGTTTGTTTAGAGACTGTTCTTGGCTGTTCAGGTCGCTCTGTTTATTAGACAAACCATATGGTGTGTGTCGATCGTCCTCGTAGCTGAGTGCAGTGGATGGATATTGTGGCCGTTTCTGGATGGTGTTCTCGAGAGGCCAGGACCGCTCCCTCCCCTCCCAGGGGGCCGTGACCGCCTGTCCCCGGGGACGGGCCAGGCCGCGGCGGAGACTCGGTCCCGGGGCAGGAAGGGGACGCGGTGAGGACCACCCGCAGGCACAGTCCCCTCGCATCCGGAACCTGAGCGGCACCGAAACTTCCGGAATCTGCCCTGCACGGTCTCAGGGGACGCCGAGGGCTGGCGGGTTTGCTTCTGGCTCTGAGAGAAGCCTGGCCTCCAGAGAGGCCACCGGGCAGGACGAGGCCGGTTCTCAAGGGAGAGAGGATGGAGACGCCTGGTGGAGCAGCCGCCTGTCTCTGCCTGAACTTAACGCCCGTGGGGCTCACCCCCCCGTCTGCTCACCTCTGCTGGGGGACGTCTTTGTGCTCAGTCCTCTGTCTGTCTCTGTCTGTCTGTCTGTCTCTCTTCTCCCTCCTGGGGCGTCTACTTTGAAGGAGTAACTTACACACAAGTCTTGGGGTTTGGAATGGCACAGCTTCTAACTCAAAACCACCTTTGTTGAACCTTTCCTCCCATCTCTATTTTATTTCCTGACATAATTATAATTACAATATAGTGATAACTTGTTTAATTTATCAGGTCACTGGAAATAGCCTCTCCCATCCACAGATGCAGTTTTGTCAAACCCCGCGTCCATCAGACTGACTTTTTAATAAGCCTGGCGGCACGATACTTGGGGATACTTTCTTTTCACCAGGAGCTGAACCACCCACGTCTGCTAATGTGGGAGCAGCTGAAGGGCGACGCTGCAGCCGCTCGTGTCCTCATCCCCGGCCCCTTCCCGCAGCCTGAGCCCTTCGTTTGTCCCCACGTTTAGACAGAAGGGGGGAATCGTCACCTCCTGACCGGGAGGACAGGGGCTCGGCCACGTCTCCGGCCCGGCCCCAGGCAGGCAGGCCCACCTTCACCCCCCTCGGCCACGCGAGCTTGGGGTCAGCTTCCTCCTGGGCCACCTGGACCCCCTCCGCCACCGCCTGCCCACCTTGAGGAGCTCTCCCTTCTGCTTATCAGCTGCCCAGACTGTTTCCTCCGCGGGCCTTGGAGGGCCTTACACACCCTCTTTTTCTTTTCCTTTTCACGGAAATCAGAAAATCGATCCGTGAGCAGTGGACTGGCCTGTCCCTGCAGAGCAGAACCCGCAGCCATCCCTGAGCAGGGCGCTGGGGGCCTTGCCCTGCGGACCGCGGCCTCCCCGGGCCTCCCCAGCGTCCTGCAGGCAGGAAGTGCCCCTGCGGTGTCCGCCGTGTGCCGGGCCGCGAGCAGGGGCTGCCGGGGGGCCTGTGGCCAGGCAGGCGTATGGCGGGCGTGAGGTCACCCCGCTCCTCGCCCAAGACCACAGCCGACGCCTCGTTTAATAGCGTTTGATAACTGTGTTTTGTAAGTTCAGATGTGTATTGTTCATTATCAGAGAGCTTTATCACTGAGAAACAAGGAAATTTTTGAGAAGACTGAGAAACGAGGCTGTTTGGTCAACTCCAAAATCCTGAAATCAGGGTTTATGGACGATTCCCCACAGTCTCACAGCAAACGGGACCCAGTGGAAGGCTTTGGGGCCCTGACCCCTCCAGGTCCGGGGGCTCAGTGTCTGGGAGGCCCAGGCTGGCTCTGCAGGGCTGGGGAACACCCCGATGGGGGCTGCCCAAGGGGCTGCGAGACCCCCGTTCAGAAGCTGACCTCACAGGAGACCTCCCCGCCGGGGATGGGGGAACGCGGGGGAGGACGGTGTTGGCGGGCGGGACGGGGTGCACACGTGCGTGCACGTGTGTCAGTGTGAGGAGGTGGAGGAGCAGCAGGGGAGGCCGGGTGCAGAGGCCCAGAAAAGAGGCCCTGGGGGCAGCAGTGGGGAGGGTCGGGGAGGCGCCAGGGAAAGCCGGGGACCAGCAGAAAGTGCAAAATCCTCGCAGAGCTGAGCGGGTAAGCGATGGAGGAGGTGGGATTGGCCCCCGGGGCCACTGTGCTGGAGGCTGACAAGGCCTGCTGCGGCCAAGCTCCTTAGCAACCTGGACAACTCTCGGGCACCAGGGCAGCTGGTGTGCTGCGTGCAGCCCATGGGCCAGGGCTGGGTTTCAGCCCCAGTTCTTCCCCTCAGCCAAGGGGCCTTGTGCAGTGCACAACGTGCACAACTGCACTCGGGCGGCAGGAAGCAATGGTGCCTGGCCTGCCGCACACGAGGCTGAGCAGCAGCCGTACGTGCACAGGGAGGTGGCCAAGAGCTGATGGCACAGAGACCCCCCCCCCCACCGGCTGTCCAGGCTTGGGACACGGGGGCCCTGTCCAGCTGTGAGGGTCATGGGGAAGCCAAGGGGCAGTTTCCAGGGCCCAGCCTACTGAGTTGGGGCCTGAGGGCGGAGCTGGGCATCTGGGTTTGTTAACAAGTGCCGCAGGAGCGTCAGGGTCCGCGGTCTGGAGAAACATTCAGCCTCGGGCTTGGTGGGAACACGGGCGCAGAGAGAGCGCAAGCGACCAGGGGCGCACAGCCTGGGTTCCCCACCCCGTCATCCCTGCCCTGACCCCTCCATGTGTCAGTCTTTGCAAACTGCTCCAAGTTCTATTTTGGAACAAGATAAAAGACTGAAATAACACTTTGAGGCAACGCCCATCACAGAGAACTCGCGCTCCAGAGACCACCTGACACCCCCCGCCCCCAGTGTCTGCTGATCGTCCTCAAGTGACTTCTTTACCAAGAACCAACCCCACATCCCAGTCCTGTCCCCAAACCCAGAAGGGCTGAGAAGCAGATGGTAAATTCAGACAGACACGGATTTTGGTCCTTGTTCTGCGATCCTCAGGGACCAACCCCTCCCACACACTCTCATGTACCTGAAATGCCCCGTAAAGTCCCTGGAGCCCGGACCTGCGCCCTGACAGCCACTGTGCTGTCCAGCTGCCGTCCAGACCTTACGAGGCCACAGCCAGACTCCCGGGGGCCCCCTCGGTCCTCCCGTGTCCATGGTGGCAGCTGCAACGTGCAGATGCCCAAGCAAACTGATGGGGTCCGTGGTGACCCCTCTTCCTCTCATGCTCCACCCCGACAAATCTGTGGGCTCAAGAGTAGAGACCCGCCCAGAGCCCAGGTGCCATGCCCCCCTGCAGCAGCTGTACACATTCAAGCCACCACCACTTCCCCAATGACAGCTGCGTGGCCTTGAAGTTATTTGTCTGCTGCTGCCCCTGCCCATTGGGCTGCTCCACACGAGGTGGCTTGGTGGGGGGGGGCGGGCACAAAACCCAGGCACCTCTTGTCCCCTCCCCTTTCCTTCCTGAACAGTTAGGGGGGCCAGCAGGCAGGGAGTGCCCGGTGTGGCGGAGCTTGGGGCAGAGCGCTCCTCTGCCCCCAGTCTGCGGGACTTGGTGGCAGTGGCCCCGAGCTGAGACGGTGAGTTTGCTCTGGGGGAGCTTTTCTTGGTCAGTCTGGGGAATGGTGCGCACAAGCCTCCTTTCCCAGAAATGTCGTGCGTTAAGTTTGTGTGAGCAGTCAGTTAACGGGGTGGCCCGACCACCCCACTCCCCGCTGTCTGTGCTCTGCCGCTGAGCACACACCAAAGGCATCTTCCCACAAACCAGGAATCATCGCAGGGAAAGACCTCCTCCTGTTAACAGGCCGGCAGCGAAGCCCCAAGGCTGGGACGTTTATGCGTCGAAATCTTTGAAACAAAAGGTCAGGGAGGTGGTCCCCCCAAATTACCGAGTGCAGTTGGAGGGAGACCCCTGCCCCATGTGCCCAAGAGGGGAGCTTCTGGTTTCCAGGCTCCGGGCTCCCACGATCGTGGGAGAAGTGATTATCACGGCATCTGAAAGGTCAGAAACCAGACGAAGGGCAGTAAAGTTTGACGGTAAGAGAAGCTTTACCAGCACAGTGAGCGTTTGGCCAAAGCCAGAAATGACTGCATCCTTCCACACAACTTACTAAATTTTGATTTCAGTACCAGAACCCGAAGGGGCAAAGACATTTTGAGCAGGAGACAGAAGTAGCTTTAAAGGTCAACCTTCAAATTTAGTGTTAACAAAAATAGGAAATCAAAAGCGTTTTCTTTGATCTGAAGTAAAGGCGGAGTCCACAAGCCCTTGGCATGTTTGGGAGACGCCCGTCTTCTCCTGGCCGCCCTCAGCCTCCCAGGCCGCACACCCCTCCCGCCCCAGCGAGACGCAGGTCACAGCTTATCAACCAGCAGGGGTGGAGGGGACTGAGGCACAGGACCGCAGGGACTGTCCTGCAAGGAGGCCGTGGCGTCTGCCAGCCTGCGGGCTGGGGACCACTGACGCTTAGGTGAACAGGCAGAGAACCAGTGGGAAAACTTCGGGGGGATATTACATCCTTTGGGGGTCAAAAAATATGCATAAAAATATGAATGATAGCATGAGGCAGAATAACAGAGACCAAATTAGATCATATGTATAATCTCTATAAAAATGTTTGGTGTGCAAGTATAATAGTAAGCCAAATCACATTTAAGAATCTTCAACGATTTGCCTGTATTTAGAACGTCAAAAACAATTCTAACTTGAGAATACTTCTCAGCTTTTGAGAACGAACGGAAAGCTGAATGTTAACTCTGCAATTTCACAATTTCACAAATAGGAAAATGTCCAGATTGACATCCCGTTAAGTCCAGAAAAAGTCACCTTTGGTTCAGATGTGAAACATATAGCGATTATGAGGAAAAGAAAACTGTATGAGGGACCAAAAGTCTCCTGCTTCCCATGGACCTGGGTCAGAGGAAAGGTTCTCTCATGACAGACGTGTGACACGGGGGCAGCAGACACGGGCCAGCAGCTGGCAGTGCCGAGATGTAATCGCTTTGCTACGCAAACTTCTTACAACTTTAATATTGACTGCTTTGATTTCTAATAATAAAGTTATAACTACGGAATTATTGGTCCAAAGCGCTTTCTGGGATGGAGCTGTTTGGTTTCTGCTCAACATGGACTGGCTCTTATTATAATGTTTGGTCATAAGCTATTTGGCCAGAAGGTATTTTTCTGTCCATCTGGTCAAAGCCCTGGTGGACCCAGACAGTGACCTGCGCTGCCAGGTCCCTCATGCCTTTGTCCCTCCCCACCCCATGATGACCCCGGTTCCAGCAGATCCTGGGCAAGGCCAGCTATGAGCCGAGATGCACACAGAACACGTGTGTGGCTACAGCACAGCATGTGGCACCTGCAGCAGGGACCTGGGCCTGGAGGCAGCCAAGGAGGGTTTGGGAATGAGAGAGAGAAGAGGGAGGGAGGGAAGACACCCAGGTCTGTGGTCCGGAGCCCCTACCCTGAGGCTTGCCCAGTCCTGGCCAGGAGGGGAGAGGAGTCCTTGTTGGTGGTCCCAGAGTTTGGGGTCCAGACATGAGATACGAGCGGGCTTCCCACGCTGGGCCAGGAGGGCTGGGAAGCACCATGAGCCCAGAGGAAGGTGGAGGCCGGAATCCGGGCCAGGGTGCAAGCTCCATCTCCCAGACCACCCTGCGAGCTTCTTCCCACTGGCGCTTCTGCACCCATCAGCCATCGCCGTGTAACAAACATCCCAAGCTCCGCGACTTCAGACAACAACCACTTTATTATTTCTTATGATTCTGGTGGTCACTGGGCTCAACTATAGGTATCACTGGGGTCTCTCGTGGGGCTGCGGTCAGGTGACAGCTGTGCTGGGATGCCCACAACAGCCTCAGACACCCATCAGGGCTCTGCAGGGGGCTGGACCGAGGGACCTTCTGGGTGTCTCTCTCTGCCCCCACCCACCCCCGTGTCTCTCTCTCTCTCTCTCTCTCTCACACACACACACACACACACACACACACTCCTGGTTGTCTCCTCAGAATTCGCAGTGGCCCGTGTGCATCAGGATCCCATGGGCAGTGTCCCTGAGGCACCCGCTGGCCCTGATGGTGAAAGGCCCTCGCTGCCCTCCTGGGCCGCAGACCCCCTGCCTGGCCTGGGGACGAGTGTGGACGCCTCTGGTGACCCTCAGACTAGGAGGTGGTCTGCTCTGGAACAACCGATCCCTGAGCAATTTCCCTTTTTATCTAAAAGCGGAGGGTGTCCTTTTGGTTTGGGAACAAAAAGTCGCCTTTCGTAAGCGCTTGGTTTACGATCGTTTGCTAAAATTAAACACTGTTCAGCATTTTTAGACTCAGTAATTTTCAACTCAGGCCATGTGATAAGTAACCTGTTTTATTAGTTAAAAGAAAAAACTTGTCATATTTGTGCACGGGTTCCATTAGACTTTGCCCGTGTGTCACCAGCTCTCAGGGGACGCGGTGAGAACGGCCTCTGTGTGCATCAGGGCCGGGCCCTCGGGCGGCAGCAGGAGACCCGCTCTACCCCCCTGACCGGGGGGTGCCAGCGTGGCCGGCAGGTCGGCGGCTGGGAGAGGACCCTCGAGGACATAGACAGCGAGCGGCCGGGACCCCGGGAAGCGCCCCCAGTTCACGTCCACCTCTGCTGAGCCAGGGCGACAGCAGGCCCTGGAGACGCTGCGAGCCAGGAGGGGTGAGGCCCGACTTCCCGGTGTGGGAGCGGGTAGAGGCAGGAACAGGAGCAGCCGGCCGCTGTGCGGGGTGCCCCACACGACTGCCCCCCAGGGCAGGTGAGTTGTCACCCTCCCTTCACCGACGGGGACACCGGGGCACAGAGAGGGGCCTGCCGAGGGCACACGGCCAGTTGATGGGGCAGGTGTTCAGGCCGCCTGGCTCAGGACACGTGATCCCACTCCCAGGTGGTCGGATAATAAGAGGGGTGGGGCCGGCGGGGATGAGAGCAGCACATGGGGCCCCAACCTGGAAGTGAGGGTGGATGAGACCCGCCACTTGGCTGAAGCCTGGGGTTAGGCTCGGGGGGGAAGGAAGCAGGAGGGAGGTTCAGGAGGTCGAACAGCACGTGGGCCGGGCCACCCAGAGAGCAGTGCAGGTTGTGCACTGCACAATTCCCATCACGGCAACGTCAACGTGCCCCCTGAACTGGGCAGCTGGACCAGGCCAGTAGAGAGTGTGGCAGGGAGGAGAGGCTGTGAGGGGGAGGGGTCGTGAGTGGGGACGTGAGCTGGAGCACGGGCTTCACGTGCCCCGTCTTTGGAGGAAGGCGCTGGACTCTGCTTCCATTGGGGCCACGTAAGTCCCTACCACGTGCTGTTCTGCAGACCTAACTGCAAACCCTGGGGGGAAATAAAATCTACCCATGGCAGTAGATAGTGAAATCCAGCAGGCAGAATTCTGGAGGGGCTCGACCCCTGAACAAGAGAACAGCACAGAATGAGTTCCTCGTTTTATCCCAAGGGCAGCTTGTAGCTGTTGCCTCAGTTGTAGCTGTTCTGGCCTGAGCAGCCAGATCCCGGAATCCAGGGCAACCACAGCCTCTGAAAAGTGAGGGAGGAATCCAACAGGGGGGCCTTCAAACTCGGCCCCAATCCCCGCCAGCCCCTGCAGAGGCAAGCGCAGGGCTCAGAGCAGCCCCACCAAGGATGAGCTCCTGAACTGGGTTTGGAGCTGCCACCCCAGGGGCAGGGTTTGTAGTCTGAGGTCAACCCTTGAGCTGCTGCTGAAACAAATGAACGGGAACATAAAATCCAGAGTCTCCGGCTGGGCGGGCACCTGGCCGGCCTTCATAAGGTCCTCCAACACAAGGAAGCAGCAGGGGTGACACTGGAGGCCAGGTGACTTCTGCCCTCTCCTCTGTCTCACGTGGCACCCACAGACCCAGTCACTGTGTGTGCGGGAGCCCACGCATGGGTGACCTGCCAATCGCCCAGCCAGGCCCCGGCCCACAGCCATCACTGCTGGCCAGACGTGTGGAGAGGGCATCTCAGATCAGTCCAGCCTCCGTCTTCCAGCTGAAGCGCCAGACGCCATGGAGAGAGGCAAGTGGTCCCCGCAGTACCCTGTGTAAACTGCTCACCCACAGAAACCGTGCAGACGTAATAACTCACTATTATTACTGTGTTTTTTAAAATTGAAGTAGAGCTGATTTGCAATGTTGTGTTAGTTTCAGGTGTACAGCAAAGTGATTTGGTTATATATATAAATATATATATATATATATTCTTTTTCAGATTCTTCTCCATTATAGGTTATTACAGGTATTGAATATAGTTCCCTGTGCTGTACAGTAGCTCCTCGTAGTTCACCTATTTTATATATAGTAGTGTGTATATGTTAATCCCAAATTCCTAATGTATCCCTCCCCCATTGTTTTAATCTATCAATACCACATTTGGGGGTGATTTGTCATGAGGCAGAAGAAAATAACAAAGAACCTCAGGAACCTGCAAGACCATATCACAAGGTCAAACATTCATGCTATTGGAGTGCCAGACAAAGAGGAGAGAGAGAAGGGGGCAAAAAATATTTGAAGATTAATAGTAAAAAGATTCCAAAATTTGATGGAAGACATAATTTAACAGTTTCAAGAAACTCAAGGAGCCCCAAGCTGGACAAATGCAAAGAAAAAGTTGCCCGGGTGAATTACAGTCAACCTGCCAAAATATCTCGAACATGTCTAGTGAGAATGACCCGCTTTGGAGAGGGAAGCGGGTTCAGCCTGCCGCCTCCTTGCAGCCCCACTGCTGCTGTGGGTCCCAGGGACCCGGACGGTCACAGGCACTTTTAGGGCCAGGCCTGGAAGTGGCCTCCAGGACTTGGGCCCACCTTCTAGAGGCCAGAGGTCAGGGCCGGGCCCCACCCAAAGCCCTGGGGAGGCGGGGGAGGCGGGAGGTTGTGGGAAGACGTGGGCTTCCTGAGCGCCCAGAGCGGGACCCGGCGGTGAACTCAGCTGAGAAGAGGCGTCCTTTGCTGGCCGTCTCTCCAGCCATAACTTCCTAATCACACCTGCCCAGCTGATCTGACCTCTGCACTCGGCGAAATCTCCGTCCAAACAGAGTTGCTCCATCTCATTCTCCCCTTTCATCCCCTTTGAAAATTACAAACCTCTCTAATTTTTGCTGAAAAGCTAACGATCATTTACACAGAGCAGAGTTAAGCCATAACTCTGAAGGTGCGCCAGGCTTGTCCGTGGATCGGGGACTTGCCCCTCAAAAGCCCTTTGCTTCCAGACTGCCCTGCAGCGTTGCCCAGCCCTCGCCCCGCAGACCCCTAATCCAACATCCTTCCTTTGCCCACCAGGGATCAAAATAATTTTGAAAAATCTCATGCTACACCGTGGGTTTTGGTTTTGTCCAATTCCTGATATTTCAGCAGTGTTGTTTTCTGCCACTAAGGGTGTTTTTGAGCCAGCAACGCCATAGGTGACATTGTCTCTGAAGGAAATACATTCTGAATTTCAAACAACTGACTTATTAAGACATTTGCTGTTTGGAAATAAGGCACCAGCTGCATTTTAACTCTTTGGAGACTTGGGCTCCACGTATAGTAAATGCAGTAACTTCCAGGTCCCCAAGCTGTTCATTTCACCGAAACGACCCATTTCCTGACCATTTCACTCAATAGAAGCTACTGTTGCCAAGGCCTCCAGGCCTCAAAGGCGCAGGTGTGAAGCCATGAGGTAGCAACTTGCAGGTGTCCTCCATCGCCTGGCACCGTCTCAGGCCTCACGGCTCCCTCGGAAGTCACAGCCTGAGGTCAGAAGCACCCGAGTCAGTAAATGACCGAATTACGGGGAAGTCCCTGTAAACCACACAGCACTGAACCAATGCAAGGCCACTGATAGTAAACAACTTGCCATGATCATCACATGTTGGTCCCAAAGCAACAGCAGGACCAAGGCTGCGGCAGCTTCTAAAAATAGAATCCGAGGGCCTAGCAGTCGCCAGATGCCCTCCGATGGAATGAAGGAAGCACATTGGCCAAGGCCATCGGAGGGCATCTTGCAACTGGCATACACACGTGTGCACCCCGGCGCACAAATACATATGCGCTGTGCACACACATGTCTACATACGTGTATTCACATATAGGCACATACTTTCACGTGCGTGCACACCCCCACACATGCACCATGATGCACACACGTCACACGCGCACGAGGACACAGGGCCCAAAGGGACTGCGTGACTTCCTAGGTTAAAACATAGGCAACATCTGGGCAAAGAGGGAGAAAATTTCTAGAAATATGTTAGAATCCCGTAGACTTGGACTACATACGATTTCTCACTTGGCCTGCGGCCCCCTTTCCCAACATGGAAGCTCCCCAGGAGGAGGGCTGGCGGGTCAATGACATGTCTACACAGGAGAGAGCCAGCTGTCAGTCCTGCAGTGGACCAGCCAGTGGGAGCGACTCGGACCCTGCGAGGCCCCCAGACGGCCCGTGGGGCCGGTCACCGCTCAGGAGAGGTCAGGACGTCCACCGGACACAAAGGAAGCGGCTCTCATTCTGCACACGCAGGGCCCGCCGTGCAGTGTGCCCTGCATTTCTCCCATGGCCACGGCAGGTGGAGGCTCCGACAGGTGGGTGCGTGCCCTGCCCCGTCACAGAGGTGGCCAAGCACACACCACGGCTGGACCCAGGCGCGCCCGCTCCAGAGCCTGCTGCTGGTGACCTGACGCCGGGAGGAGCGGAGATCGGGGTGGCTCCCCGGATCACTTCCGGCTGCATCTCTGCACCGGCTGCTGAGTCACAGCTGGCCTGCCCCACGCGCATTGACTCGGTAAAAGCATTTTTATCCAGATCCGTCCGGCTCCCAGGCCTTGTAGACAGAGCCAGCGACGAAGGCTGTGTAGACTGACCTGGGCAGGCCGTGGTCTCCTGGCCCAGCACAACCGCACTGGGGGCCGGGTCTTTTCCTTTAGGGGAAGCTCACAGGTGCCTTGTTTGCTCACGTCCTCAGGGGGCTTGGTCTGATTTTGTGCAGAATCAAACCTCCGGGACTTCTGAGGGCCTAAGGCTTCTGCTGTCCCAGGACACGGAAAATCTGACCTGGAGCCTGGCCACACTTGCTCTTCTGTCAGAAAGAAGACTAGGAACGTCGGCTTCCATTTCCAGGAGCCCAAGGACACCGGCGCGTGGAGCCGCCTCTGCTCCCCCTCAGCCCGGCTCACACACGGACCAAGGCCAAGGCCACCATGTCCCCACGCTGTGCCGGCTAACACTGCACAGGGATTCCATTCTGCTGGGTGTCAGCTGCTGGAAGGCTCCCCCATTGGACTCCGAGGGTCACTCCCAGCGGAGGTCCAGGACCCCAGCCATTACTAATGTTCTATGCAGTTTTTTTGTTTTTCTGCTGCGGTTTTGCGTGGATCTGGTCAGGCCAGGACTGGGGGCTGAGCCAGGGTGGGCACGGCTGCAAGAGTTGCCTCGGCACTCCCCGAGTCTGGGTTCTATGGCAGGTGAGTCAGACGTGATGGTTTTCAACGGTCACTGATCTTTCCTAATTTTATAGACTCGCGTTCATACAGGCCGGTGATTGCTCACAGGGTCAATGATGTGAGTCGATACCATAAACTAACTGTGCCCGTGAGGGATTCTCCCCGCTTCCCCCCAGCCATCCCCGCAGACCCCGTGTGGACCTCCCTTCTGTTTTCCCAACAGCATAAAGAGGGTGCTGGCGGTGAGATCGACAGTGAGCAGGGAGACACTGCCGCCAGTATTTTCTGAGCTGCAAAGGTGCTTTCCAAGTGCAAGCCTGGGAGCTGCTGGGAGCCGGGCCTCTGGAGAGGCCGGGAAGAACCCCGGGGCTCACTCAGGCCGCCAAACCCTGGCTGGATGGAGGGGTGCAGATACGCCCGCAGGAGGGAGGAGTTCATCCTGTCGGGTGGAGAAGACATCCCTCTCCCAGCCCCTGCCCTGCCCGCGGAGCCCGCCAGCCGGCACTCATTAGTACACCCATCTCTCATCCAAGCTTCTGGGTGTGATAAAGAATTAGGGTTAGCAAAGTAGGTGAGGAGAGGGCATCTGGAAGTGACACCATGGTGATTGATGCTGCTAATAAGCCTTCAACCGGGCGAGTTCCAGCCCCGGCCCAACGCATCCCTCCCGCACCCGCCGGCGGCTGCGCGGCCCACCCACCTGCCTTCCTTCCCCAGCCCGGCCTGTGCCCCGAGGCGGCGCGGCCCTGTGTCTCTTGGGGCGGCTGCAGGCCTGCCTTCCGAGACCGGGTCTTCCTCCTCCCATCCTTCCCTCGTCCCTCCTTCTCCCCAAATACTCACACATCCCTAAATCAAAGGAAAAAGAGTGCAACTGCCCCTCGTGCGTACCTCTCGAACACGACCCCGTCTGCCTCCGTCTGCGTCTGCGGGGTTTCCTTTCCACTTTTTCTTCCCCCTGGGAACCGCAGAAGGCGCGTCCGTGGCGGTAGATGGCCGGGCGGTGGTGGCGCGGCCCCGCTGACGCTGTTCCGTGGTGCAGACCCAGCGGCCGCGCTGCTCGTGACTCGGTCCCCGTCTCTCCCGCGAGCGTCTGTAAAAGCAGCCCCACTTTAGAGAAGTTCCCGTTAAGACACGCCACATTTCATTCTAGGAGGGAAAAGTGTCCAAACGACTAAAGGGTTTTTTCTTTTTAATTCACTGTAGGTAAGCACCTTCTCAGAGCAAAACGTTGGCCTGGGTGGAGTGAGAATTCAAAGTGAAATAAACAGTTCCTGCCCTTCAGAAAGTGACAGCAGAGGTCACAGAGCAGGTCACCCAAAAGTGTCCTAAGAACTAAGGTAGGGGATTGGGCAGCAAAAGCGCAGGAGTCCAGCCAGGGGGCTGCTCACCTGGGGAGAGTTTTAAGCTGTTCCAACAGCAGGGACATGGGGGACGTGGGCAGACCTGTGGGTCAGAGCAGGGCACGGGTCCAACAGGGAACAGGCTTGGAAGGGAGCTTGAACCCGCATGCAGGTTTGGCATCAGGCTAAGGACTTAGAGTTCTCCTGGAGGCATCGGGAGCTGTTAAGGGGTCTAACCAGAGACGAATGACACAGTAAACAAAGTGGCCTTGTTGGGCTGAGCCATCTTGACAAAGAAGAAGCAACACGGGTGGCCAGGTGGCCCACAGCTGGAAGGCTGGCGTGTCCCTCCCGCGAGCCACCGGCCCCCCAACCTGGGCAGTCCTCTCCTGACTGACTTCCTCTGGGCCACCGAGACCCCCAAGGCCTTCACACATCTACCCTGCCTGGGATGCCCTTGATCTCTACTGATTTATCTTCCTCTGCTTCAATATCGTTCCGGATAGCACAAATTGAATTATTTCACTATACTGACAGGCTCTGCTCCCGGACTCACAGCAAGGCACCTACCCCTGGTTCCTGGAAGGGTGGTCGAGCCTTGGGAAGCTCCTGGGGGTCCAGGCAGGGAGACCTATCTTCACTCGTGTGAGGAGTCTTGTCAAGTGTGGTCCTTTCACGCAGAGGGGCTGGCGGGAGATTGATGGATCGTGCTGCGGGAAAGACGCAAACACATCTGTCGATCGAATTACAACGACAAATAAAACAATGTGTGCAGGACCCTGTGCAGATTGAACAGCGTTACCTGCGTCTACGGGGTGTTGTGATGTGGATAGATTCTGGGAACGGCTTCAGGCATCCACCACAGGCACCGTTTCCCTTTCCAAATTGGCTACATTTCACCCGGAAAGCCTCCACATCAGCTGCTACACACACGCTGGCCAAGTGTCCGTCCTCACCCGAACTTCCCCCCGACCTGTAGCTACACGTGACTTTTCCACCTAAAACCCACCACACCCCTGACTCTATGTGGCAAAACTGAACATCTTCCCCGTAATCCCCCCGTTTGCCTCCAAAGACACCCACAGAAAGTCTTCTTGGACTTTCCTCTCTGTCCCCCCGTCCTCCTCGTTGCCCCCATCCTAAATTCCTCCAGACGCCCTCCCTCCATCCGCACGCCGTCGCCTGGGGCCACCCTCTCGCTGCTTCTCCTGTGTTTACAGGACACCACCCCCCCCACCCCCCGGCCCGTCTCCCTCGGCCCCTAATCCACGTCCATGCCGCCATGGCTCCATCTTTGCAAGGGCAAATCTGATGGTGTCACTTCAGCCGTCAGCGGCTCCCTGTCCCCTGATAAATGCATCCAAGGCCCTTCACACCCTTCCCGCCGCCCTTCAGCCGGCCCTCACCCCTCCCCGGTGCAGGCTGTGCTCTGGTCGCTCTCCACTCCTGCAGCTCACGGACCCCACCTTCTTCCACGCTGTTTCCACGACGGCAGCGTCCCCCCTGCTCCCTCCAGGAACCCCTGGCTGATCCTTAAAGACGGGCTCAGTGTGGGGACTTCAGCCTCCCAGCCCCTGACACTCGCCAGCCGACCGCTCGCGCATCCCTCCCCACAGTGCTGTCCCGGGGTTTCTTTACACCTCTCCCCCCATGAGGCTGTAAACTGCCTTATGGCAGGATTTTCCCGTTCTTCTCGGCATCCTCAGAGCCTTGCACACGTGTCAGGCGGTCAGTGAATGTCTGTTGAATGGGGGAAACCACGAGCGCCTCCCTTTCCCCTGGCTCTGACATCCACCATCTTTACAATTCTTATTATTTCTATCCTGCCTTGTTCCAGAGGGATCTAAGGATACTTTGATCAAAACTTCACAAAGACCCATTTCCCGGGACTCCTGGATTAGCTAAGAGATCCAGAGGCTTAAAATGATAAATTCTTCCATTCAACCAACAAATACGTATTCAGCTCTGAGTGCCGGGGATGCATTCAGCCCCACGTCCAGCTTCACCCTAGACATCCTCAGGAAGCTCAGGTTTTCTCACTGATTACGGGAGGTTTGGGTACGAGCAAGTACTACCCATGGTCTATACATGATCCCAGGAGGAGGTGGCAAGAAGTCTTTTATCCATTCCTCGAAGGAGATCTGCTGAAGACCCCAGTCCTGTGTCTCCCCACCTCGAATCCTGAGAACGCCTTCCAAGGAGTTCGTCCATCCCAGACGGCAAACTTCCACAGGGACTTCAGCACCTCCAGCCAAGCGGGAGTGATGGGAGGGTCCTGGCGACCACCCGCCAGCTCCAGCATCCGGGACTCAGATTTATCCCCAGTAAAAAGAAGACCTGGACGGGATGCCGTCAAAGATCTTCCCATCTCTGGAATTCCGGGATTCTGAAACTCTGTTCCACAGGAGAGGGCAGGGGAGCCCATCTGGGTGGAGCTGCTTGTCTTAAAGAAAACCAGCTAAGAGGGATGGGCGTGGCCTCTCTGACGAGATCACCGTACAGGAGGGTCCAGGGAGGGGGTTGAGGGAGCAGAGGTCTCGAAGGACCCCGCTGACAGCTTCTGCTTTGTCCGCGCCCTCATCCAGCAGGCGTTTGTTGGGATGCTTAACCTGAAAGACGCTGTATAGACAGAGGGGCACAACAGCCGTGAGCAAGTGGGCAAAATCCTGCCGTGTCACACTCAGGTGCGGGGCGGGAGGGTCACTTACGAGGCTGCGACGAGGCTGTGGAGGGGACGAAGCAGGCGGGGAGGCTGGGGCGGCGGTGGACGAGGAGGAGGGATGCGGTCGAGCCCACCTGGGGGACAGGGACAGCTTCCCAGACGGAGGACGTGCCGGGTGTCAGGACCCAGAGGCGGGATGGGAGGTGGCCCCTGAAGGGGCCGGCGCGGGTGCCGGGAGGTGGTCACCCTGGCCGGGCAGCTGCCGGCCGGGCAGTGGACGCGGTGCGCAGGGGCGCGGCTCGCGGTGGGCAGGGGCGCGGCTCGACGTGGGCAGGGGCGCGGCTCGCGGTGGGAGAGCGAGGAGTGGGGGATTCCAGCACGAAAGTCAGTGTTCCGGCTTCAGCAGCTCGGCGGATGGGGTGGGGCTGCTGCCGGGATGCCGGGTCCTAGAACAGCCTAGGAGGCCACTTATCTCAGAGACAAAGAGCCTCCTCAGGCGCTTTATGTATTTCTTTTTAAAGACAACCCAGTGTTTTAAAAATATTTATTTGCCTGCGCCGGGTGTCAGTTGCGGCATGTGGGCTCTGGTCCCCTGAGCAGGGATCGAAAACCCGGGCCCCCTGCATTGGGAGCGCGGTGTCTCACCCACTGGACAGCCAGGGAAGTCCCCCCAGGCTCTTCTCCCACGAAAAGGCTGCCATATTCCCAGTTTTTTGCTCTCTGTGGGATCCGCCCTCGAGGAGAAAATCAGGCAAAGCTGGTGTTGGGTGGCCGCCTCTTCCTCCTGCGGCCAGATGTACAGACGGCACAGGGAAGGCAGGAAGCCGGGACAGGCTGGAACCAGTGGGCCTGTCCTGCTCGCCCCGTCTCATCCCCGGTTGCACCCTGCGTCCTGGGTTCTCCACCGTCAGGACCCCGGAGGCTCTGGCCCCAGCGCGTCCCTGCAGCTGCTTGGCCTTTTCCTAACAGGGATGTAGTAGCACCTGGAGGGGCGCCCACGTGGGACCAGCCCTGACGGGAGAGAAACGGGACCTGTGGGCTTGAGCACCGTGAGCAGACAGCACATCCCCCGTGGGCCCAGGGCCTCCCCCACAAGCAGAGGCGAGCCAGGACCACGGAGCCAGGGAGGGCCCGCAGTCCCACACCAGGCGCCCTCTCAGGGGGACCATTTCTGCCGTGAGACGTCAGCTGACCGTCGCCTTAACACACCTCAAGGACACCTCCCAGCTCATCTCCTGCCCCCGGTCCCAGGACTGGAGACTCAGCAACTGCAACACTAGCAAATTTCATGTGAATCCTTAGCAAAATTCTAAAGCACTTTATTAAATGACAGACTGGGAGTATTCATGTTATTAAAGAATGTGCAGCATTTTATGAGCCAGTGTTGCCTGATACCAGAACCAGGCAAAGACACCACAAGACGAGAAAACTGCACAGCACTGTCTCGTGTGAATATGGACGCACAAATTCTGAACAAAACACCAGCAGACTGAATCCAGCAACATATAAGAATTATGCACCATGACCAAGTGGGATTTATCCCAGGGATGCAAGAGTGGTTGAAATCTGAAAATCAATTAAGGTAATACATCAAATCAATAGAATAAAAAGTAAAAACAACACGATCATCTCAACACATACAGAAGGAGCACTTGACAGACCCAAGATCTTTTCATGATAAAAACACTCAGCAAACCAGGAATAGAAGGGAAATTCCTCAACCTGACAAAGGGCATCTAAAGGAAAACTCACAGCTAATGTCACACTTCATCGTGCAAGTCTGAATGCTTTCCCCATAAGATCATGAAGACAAATGTCGACTCTCACCTGGCCATTCATAAATGTGCTGGGAGCTCTACCCAGGGCAGTAAGGCAGGAAAAGGAAATAAAAGACGTCCACGTGGGAAAGGTGACATGATATGGTATGTACAAAACCCCAAGGAATCTGCTAAAAATCTATCACAATTAATAAGTTAGTTCAGCAAAAGAGTAGGATACAGGTCAATATATAAAAATCAATTATATTTCTATACACTTGCAATGAGCAATCTAAAACATGAAATTATGAAAACAGTTACATGCACAATAACACCAAGAAAAGTAAATTACTTATGAATAACTTTAACAGATGAAACGTAAAATGTAGACTCTGAAAACAACAAAATATTGTTGAGAGAAACGAAGCTCTCAACAATAAATAAATGGAAAGACATCCCATGTTCGTGAATTGGAAGACATGACGCCGGTAAGACGGAAGTATTCCCCAGGCTGATCGGCAGATTCACCTCAATCCCTACCGGAACCCCAGCTGACTTCCTTATGGAAACTGAGAGCCTGCTGTAGCAAGGGTTGTACCGGGGTGCACACGGAGTCCCGCACAGCTCTGAGGCCAGAAGTCTGCGGACGGGTGGGTGAGTCGCACTCCCTCTGAAGCTCTGAGGGGAGAGACTTCCTTGCCTCTGTGGTCATGGCGGGCTCACAGATGTGTCTCCCCAGTCCCTGCCCCCATCGCCAGGTGTCCCCAGCAGGTCTGCCTCTCTGCCTTCCTCTACGGATGCCTGTATCGGACTGGGCCCCTCCTGCAGGATGCCCCCCTCTTAACTCAGTGATACCTGCAGGGACCCTGCTTCCAAGTACAGGGTCAGGACTTTAACATACACTGGGGGGGGGGGGGCACAAAATTCAGCCCCCAACTGGCCACAGGAATTTGCCTTTACGACGCGTTTTACTGAATTCTCCTCCTTTGTCCTCGCAGGCACCAGTGGGAGGGAGGCTGCGTCACCACGAAGCACCCGCCCTTCCACTGGCTGTGGTCCTGCTGTGTCCTGCTTTGTTTGCTTCGCCTTCGTGGATCTCTATAGCTTAACTTTTCAAGTTTTTCTTTTTTTTCATCAACAGTGTTCATTGTACCAGCATCGAGCACCACACATGCATTTTGAAGGGTCTACTCCCTACTTTGTATTGGAACTTGGACCTGGAATGTGCCCTAGGACGGATGTTTCAAGAATTAAGTGCCGCCCTAAGGTGGAGGGAAGACGCCACTCCTCCCGCCGTGGCCAGAGCAGCGAGGGCGTCAGGAACACCCGGGCGTTTGGGTAAGAGCGGGGCCCACCCGGACTTGCCGGCTCAGAAGGAAGGGACCACACCCTCAGTTCCATCAGCCCTCTGGGAGGCCTTCAGTGGAGGCGGTGCCTCCGCACTCTGGTCACCTCGTTTTGCTGCCTTTATTGCTCTGAGTCTGCTGTCCTGGGGAGGGGGGACCCTGCCCGCATCACCTGCGCATTTCCTGCCCCCAGCACACACTGGGAGCATTTATAGGTACTCCATGAAAGTATCTGTGACTGACAGCTCACAGCGTGGAATGATGCTGATGGCAGTGTGCCTCGTCCGTGACCACAGAGATGCTCTGACTGACAGCTCCCAGTGCGCTCTCCTCCCCCAGGGCCTGGGCTTCTCCAGAAGCCGGTTCAGCCCCACGCCTCCTGGCGTTCACCTTGCCCCGGTAGGGGGTGGGGTGAGCTTTGGGTTCCTCTCAGGCTCCAGAGCAGCCGAGACTGACCTCCGTGAGCTCCTCTCCGGTTCGCAGGCAGCTGCGAGCTCTCCCCAGGGAGAATCTAGAATGGGCCTCCCCTCCCACCGTGTCCCAAGATGCTGGGACCACAGGTGACACCGGTTCGGGCCCTGAGAGCAGCCGGCCCCAGGGAACAGAAGGAGACAGCCATCCAGGACCGTCCACCCTGGAGCTCGGACAGGAGGCTGTGGTGGGGAAAATGGGGACAAGGGACCTATGACAAAGGCTAGGACGCTGGCCCCAAATGTGGAGGGGACGTGAGCCCCCAACTCGACTCGGGAGCTACGAAGAACGGGAGCTTTAACCGTTAAAAGGTTTAAAAGGTCATTCTGCATATATTAGTAAAAAAGCAATAGGAATTTCTAAGCAGCGACAGCTGGAAAGAGCAGAAGAAACCCTCCTTCAATCACCATGGAAATCTCTGCTCATCACACACAATCATATTTAGTTATTAATAGACGTCAGCTAGACTGACATTTTGCACATTCATCCCAAGATGCATCGGGGACACTTCTGGCATTTAGTTTATCATTTTCATCAGTGTCTTCCATGGATTGACCGGCCCGACCCCAAAATCTCACACTGTCACTCATCATAAGTGAATTTATCAACATGTACAGAATCAGAATACACATGAGAGTTTTGACTGTTTGCATATGAAATTACTTCATTCTCCACGCTTCAAAAAATTCAATTTTGCATAATAAATGATGATAAGGGCCAGTTGACAATTATATAGGTGGGAAGAGTAGGAGGGAGTGATTGGAATTTCAATAGGCCTGTGAATGTATCTGGGGGCTGGCTAAGTAATCAGCACCCAGGCGGACTCTCTCCATTGTCGGGGGTTAGTACAAAGCCTCCAGCTCCTATTAGAGGCACCCTTCACTTAAACTGCAAATTGGCACAAAGCCTGTTAGTGCTTTCCTCTTGAGACACATCTCCAACTGACTTAGATGCACAGTCAGCCGGATATGAAAATTAATCAGGCTAGTATCTGAATGCAGGGAAACAGCAGCCTGTCTCAGAAAAATCTCGCAGGGACACACACACACACACAGACACACACACACACTCCACGGCCAGCCTTGCACAAAACACAAAGTCTGCCGTCACCTGCCGGTAGACCCTGCCCATAACACCCTGAGTG
The DNA here is from genome assembly GCF_028021215.1 of Eschrichtius robustus. Classification (NCBI taxonomy): domain Eukaryota; kingdom Metazoa; phylum Chordata; class Mammalia; order Artiodactyla; family Eschrichtiidae; genus Eschrichtius; species Eschrichtius robustus. Next base: position 129,394,312 of record NC_090831.1, on the reverse strand, counting down.
ATTGGATGTGGAATCGTCACATCAAAGAAGGGAGAGCAGAGCTCGTTCTGGGTTTTTCCAAGGGCAGCCAGTCTCCCACCACAGGGCAGGGCTGTGCTCAGACGGAAATGGGCTTTTACATCTGATTACAATGGTTTCGGGACAGTGTTGCAATTTGGTTCATTAGGTAGATGTATCCCGCGTGTTCTAACCTAGTTATTGTATCCGTTGAAGGGCCCCCAAAAATTTCGCTGTCCCCCTGCTGCTCTGCACCCCCTCCGCCCATGTCAGGCTGAGGCACAAACACGGCAGATCTCCAGCAGCCACCAGAGGTTCCCATCCTGATGGCGGGCGTGTGCCTGCTGGTCCCGTGGACCACGGGGCACACGCAACATCCCCAGCTGTCGTACAGAGAGGGCTTTGGGGAAAAACTAACTTCATCTGCGATTAAAAAACAAATCCATACACCCTATGTAATCCTAAGCTGTCCTTCCCACTGAACGTGTGTTGTCTGCAGAATTGAGTTGTATGTTCTTGCCTAAAACAATTCCTGTTTTTCCCACCCATGTGTCTGCACATTGCAGCCCCTCAAAACGTGTGGCACTTTCTCAGCCGTGATGTTGCAGAGAGCGCTGGGCATCCGTGCGCCGTGCGTGACCTCAACCTCACCGTCGGAGGGGCTCTCCCCTTCGGGTCTGCACTCTGGCATCCGTGTTTGATGCCTGCCCTCCTGATTCCTCCCAGACCCTGTGTGGAGTGACCGCCACTGTCATTCTCTGCCGAGATAAGTGGGAAATGAAGATTCTGGGAGAGGAAGCTCCCCCGCCATCCTCTGATGGTCCGCGTGACCCTGCCACTCTCACCTCTCCCACCTCCAGGCATTCAAGAGATTCCATCCCGAAGGGCGCACCCACCCAGGACGCCTGCAACCTTGGTTTAAAAGAGGGCAAGTCTGGTTTAAACCACCTGCCTCTCCTTGGATGTGGGCAGATCGTCACCAAACTCGCCTGGTCCGAAAATCTCCCCGGAGAAGGGGGGGGACACACCCACCTTCAGGATTTGGCTCTAGATTCATGAAAAAGAAAATGCTACCATTTAAACCCTAAAGAACAAGATGGAATTTATTGGAAACACGAATGACTTCTTAACAACTGGGTGCTAATTCCAGGAATATGGGACAGAACGAGCTGAGGCAAACACAGAACATGATGGAACGTCTCAGAGGGCTTGGGTCTAATCCAGCCTGAGGAAGGGGTCACATCTCCAGGCACCTGTCAAACCCGAAGGGGCTGAGATGGTCCTGGTGGCCCTGCAGCAGCTCTCCCGCCTGCACACCAGCCTGGGAAAGGGGGGGCCCCGGCCCCACTGTTGGACAGCCGAGAATCTGGGTAAATCCAAGTTCCTGCTCGGGGGGAAGACCGGTCCCAAGACACTGGACTCCACTGTGACCCCCTTCCTGCCACCCCTGCCCTGTGACCCCCTCCCAGGTACCCCCTGCGACCCCCTCCCAGGGACTGCTCCTGGTGACCCCTTGGGCACAAGCCCGGTGTCTGGGGCTGTGTCTCCAGGGCGAACGCCACTATCCACCTCCCACCCGTGTCCGTCTACACAACACCAAACACCACAACAACCGGAGAGTCTCCCCTTCCATCCAGCGCTGCCCTCGGTTGTGGGTTGCAGTGCCCGGCACCCCTAGTTCCCAAACCTCATGACCCTCAAAGTTACCCGGGGTGAATTGTGGTGAATTCTGGAGAGACATGTGAATTGGGCCACTCAGAACAGCGCTGGAAGAGCTCTGGGGCTCCTGTAAGGGTTTCATCCATGAGGAGAGGAGAAGACAATTGGACGCAGAGGAGGAGGAACTGCTGGAAGCTGGAAAGCTCACCCGCTCGTCCGAATGCACTCATCAGAGCAATGACTGCAGAAAGCGACTCCCTCAGTGGGTGCAGTGGGTACAGAGGGGTGCGGTGGGTGTCAGGGTCTCTGGTGGGGTGCAGGGGTGCAGTGGGGGCAGCGCAGCTGTTTTCAAGTCACAGACACGGGAAGTCTCAGGACTGAAGGCTGGGGGAAGGGCTGGAATTGGGGGGCGGGGTGCCACCCGCTGGATTCCCCAGGGAGCCGAGCAGGCAGGACATGTACGGGGGTGACCGTGGGGCCAGTGACCCTGAAAGGCAAGGGAGAGGCCGGCTACGTGCAGTCTCACTGGAGCCCCCGCCGGCCCAGCAGAGAGCGATGGAGCCAGATGGCCCTGCAGAGCTGACGGGCTGGGCCGAGAGGGCGGGGCCGCACACACACGTGTGCACAGACACACGCACACAGCTGCGGCCCTGAGGAGCAGCGTTCTCAGCTGAGAACATTCCAGACGGGGCTGGGACGTGCCTGCCTTCCCCAGCGCTTCCTGTGCAGCAGCCCACCACTCGGGAGGGGGTCCCCGCAGGCCCCCGGTCCAGCTGCACAGCAAAGAGCCCACCCTCCCTGACCCAGCTCAAGACAGCCTCACCCCAGGGAGGGCAACCCAGAGGTCTCTGGCCTGAGACACCAGGACCAGCTGAGGGCAGGGGCCAGCCCTGATGAAGGGGGCCGTCCACAAAAGCCTGCACACCGAGATATGAAAGGCCTGGCCCTCAGCATCCAGACACAGAGCATCAAGACTCATACACCGAGCAAGACCGGGGCCCCTCTGCAAGGGCGCCAGCCTCCCGAGAAGGAGGCTGTAGGGATAGACTCGGAGGCCCCACCGTGAGATGGCCGGGACCTGCCCAAGCCAGCTGCGAAGAGCCTGACTCTCAAAACCAACGCACATCCAGAGATGCCCAAGCCTGGGGGATTTATTTATGGAACAAAAACTACAGGCAGAAGAAAACTTCACAGAAAATATAATTAGACTGTCCAGAGAGATAAGAGAAAATATCGCAGCCATGGGGGGAAAAAAAGCAAGATGCTATTTAAAACAAAAAAGAACAAAGAGTCGAAAAGAACTCCTGTGAAATAAAAATTTTAATAGAACGTTTGGAAGAAAAAGCTGAGGAATCGCCCTAAAAGTAAAACTAAGAGCTGAGAGCAGGCGGGAAGGGATAGGCAGAGCACAGCCTCAGACGGGGTCTCAGGCGTGAGGAGGGAGGGCAGCCGCGGAATGAGGCCCTGGGGCCCCAGGGCAGGTCCCCCCGCCACTCCACCACGGGGCTGCACCCCTGCCCGCACCAGGCGCCACCTGAGCAAGACCCACGACAAATTCACTGTCTGAGCCTCCCTCCGAGACGGCAGGTGTGCAATGGACTCGGAGGCTCTTCTCGGCAGGGCCAAGCAGCCTTCCTCTTGCTTCTCTCTGGGCTCCAACGCGCGGTTGTAGACGTCGTGACAAACGAACCCTGAGTTAGCGGTGGTTGCACGTGGCAGCCGAGGACTCTTGTGACATCGTGTCACTCTCAGCTTTGAATACGTGTGCAGTTCTAGACCTACCGTGTGTGAACTGCCAGGTCCCTCACGCTGGTAGCCAGACGGCTGTCGGGCAAGAATCGAGAAGAGCTGTATCTTTACAACAACGTTGAATGCCATTTAATTGATTGAAGTGTTTTAAAATTAAATAAAATTTGAGATTTTTAAAAATAATTTTGATTTAAAGTTTTTTATATTTATTAATTCTAGTTTGCATGGAGCCTTTCAGATTTAAGAGAGAATTTTAACACTCTGGAACGAAAAGCTTTTTAGAAAACATGTATAATCTTAATATTTTAATTTTTACATTTAATTTACACTTTTAATTCAAATTTTATACACTGAACTATAACTACCTTTTATGTGTCAGTTCTTTAAATCATAACTGTCAACAGACTATAAGCTCTGTGAAAAATATTATGAAATGATAATCAGTTATTCTGCTGAAATAAAGGGAAGAAGAATAACTCTGGAATAAATATGTAACGATTTATAAATGATACTTGCCTCCTAAGTCTCACCCAGAGAGCTCTGGCCCATCAGCAGACCATCAGACACACTAAGTAGTAACAATTCATCCCTGACGTTTGCAAACTTCAGTTACAAAAAGCTTAACTGTTGATGTACCCCTTTGGTTTCGGCGAAGATGAAGGTGCATCTGTCAGGCGGGAGGAGGGGGGATGCTTGGGTCTGTCGGTGTGCGTGGTCCCCCTCCCTGGCACCCACCCGAACCCCACACTCACGAGGGGCAGGTCTCAGCTCTGGGCCGGCAGAGGCACAGCCGGGCAGCAGCTGCCCTGTCTCCTTGGAGACCCTGGGGAGGCCTCGGGCCTCAGACACCAGCCACGTGTTCCTATTTCTCCCCTTCCCTCGCTCCTGCTTTTGTGACACCTGCAGACCCTCTGCAAAGCCCTCCAGGAAATGCTCCCTCAGGGGCTCTTGGGAGCCACAGAAGTGCCAGGAGCCTTGGCTACTCCTGTCGGACTTGGGGGCAGTCCCAGCGGGGCCGTGGACCCTGCCCTCCCCACCCCAAGCCTCAGGTGGAGATGGCCGGGAAGTCACCTCCGGGGGGTGGGGGGGGGGGGGCAGTGCGCTGACCGCAGCGTCCAGGGGGAGGGGCGGGGGAGGGGTTAGAGCAGCAGCAGGGACCGGGCGCTTCCCTGGACAAACGCGGGGCTGGGACTTGTGTTTCTCTATAGAAGCAGCGATCCGCCAGCTAGGGGGGCGGGCCGGAGACCCCCGGCAGACGCGGGGCCGCGGGGCGTCGCCGTCCGTGAGGAAGCGGCGGCGGCCTCCGCAGCCGGGCTGCCCGAGTCGGCTCCTCCCGCGTCCACAGGAGGGCACGGCCCCGCCAGGCAGGCTCCCTCGGGGGGAACGAGGGCGCTCCGCTCCGAAGCCGCCTTTGGGCCTCAGGAGGCCCGGCGCCCAGGGAAGCCCTGGGGGCGGGGGGCGGAGAGGCGAGAGCGTGCGGACCGCGTGCGCGCGACCTGGTGGAGTGGCCGCTGGAAACCCCGGGGGTCTGGAGGGGAGGAGCGGCTCGTGCCCGCTAGAGGCTGAGCTGCGTCCCCTGAGAGTCGTGTGCTGGGGTCCCGACCCCAGGACCTCAGGATGTGACCGCGTTCGGAGGTGGGGGTCTCTAAAGAGGTGATTAAGATAAAACCGCGGGTCATGGCTGGGCCCCGATCCCATACGACGGGCGTCCTTCTAAGGAGATCAAGACGCAGACGCGCACAGGGGAACCGGTGTGAGGACGCGGGGAGAAGACGGCGCCTACGCGGCAGGGGGAGAGGCTCAGGGTGGCACCCGGCGTCCCCTGCAGTCACAGGCCGGTGTGAGAGCAGCACAGGGCTGACCCGGGGCCTGGACGTCACTGCCTGGTCCCAGCGGAAAAGGACTTGGATGGGGACCCAGGCCAGGTACCCTGGTGCCGGCGAGAACAGGACTTACACCAGGGAGTCTCACAGAACCAATAGGGTTTAACTCCCATTTTGTGAAAACAGAAGCTCTGGAAAGCCTTTCTGCTAACAAATGCCTGGAAAGGTGTTTAAAATGATACAAGCATCACTCAGTGTTCTGCTGAGGCACGAATGAGGTGAGGGCACCCGTAGTGGAGGGAGAGGGATGCAGGAGGTGAGCCGCACTGAGCCGAATGCACCTGCCGGCCGGGCCCCTCCTGCGCCGGCCCCTCACGGCCAGAACACGGGCCCGGGCCCTGAAAGACGGAGGGGCCAGGGCGTGAGGGCCATCTGAGGGGACGCTCTACAAAACGTGCCTGAGCCTCTCCAAATGTCACTGTCGCCGACGGCAGGAAAACAAGCCTGAATGAACTGTTCCAGAAGGAAGGAACCAATGTGCTGATTAGGCATGAAAACTAAGCAAGGCTTCACTGAATCTTTGATTTTAAACAGAACCGCAAGGAAGTTATTGAGATAATTGCACAACTTGAGCTGTGGCTGGATGGCAAGTGTATTGTAAAATTCTAGATTTCCTGCACTCGATAATTTTATTGCGGTTACACAGCACCTTGTCTTAAGAGATACATATTCCAGTATTTAGAAGTGTCATAATGTCCACATCTCACGAATGGTTTAGCCAATTAAAAACTATGCACCTAAAAAAATGGTACAAATGAACATATTTACAAAACAGAAATAGAGTCACAGATGTAGAAAACAAACTTATGGTTACCAGGGGGGAAAGGGGTGGAGGGATAAATTGGGAGATTGGGATTGACATATACACACTACTACATATAAAGTAGATGACTAATAGGACCTGCTGTATAGCACAGGGAACTCTTCTCAATGCTCTGTAATGACTTATATGGGAAAAGAATTAAAAAAAAAAAAAAAGAGTGGATATAGGTATGTGTATTACTGACTCACTTTGCTGAACACTTGAAACTATTATAACACAACATTGTAAATCAACTATACTCCAACAAAAATTTAAAAAATAAAGACAAATGAGAGTTGAGCATAAAAAAATAACAAAATAAAGGGCATCTTTTATAATTTTTTAAAAACTATACACCTGTGAGTAAACACGCACATTAGGAAGCGAGAGGATGGAGAGAGAGGTGAAACCAATGGAATTAGCCCAGGCGAAGGTCATGAAGATGGTCTCTCTGCTATTGGGAAGCTTCCCTGTGGGTCTGCGATGTTTCCAAGTTAAAAAATGGAATAAGAGAATACAAACAAATAAATAAAATTTAAAATTTAAAAGGAAGAAAGCACGTCAGTAGGAGACGGTGAAAAGCCAAAGAGACACAGAAGCAGAAGCCATGGGAACCTTGGTAAAAACCAGGGAGGAACTCAGAGAGACTTGACTGTAAAAAGCAGTGATCATAATGACTAACTTTTAGGGTAGGCTTGTAAACAAAACGGAATTAAAATGTCAGATGAAAATAACATGGGAGAAGGGCAGGGGCCATCAAAGTGAAGCCATCCCGAGGCCTGTGCGTTCAGAGGAGGAGATGTCACAGCAGGCGTGTGGGTCAGGCATCCTATTACCGTGAAGGTAGCTCCAGAAGAACAGGAGTCCTGGAGGGGATAAAAAGAATAAAGGAACTTGCTGGATCCAACAGCAAATAGTGAGGGAGGGGGAAAAAGCAACGAAAGACACATGATAAATAACACAAAATAAGATTGTAGAGAGAAATCCCAGATCTCAAATTGGAGCTTAAAAAAAACAGATACAGTTTATAAGAACATGTCTAAAATGAAATGGTTTGAAAACCGAAAGTAAAGAAACGCAAAAAATAAACCAGGCATGTGCTGCACAGTGAAGACCGGGGATAAGAACCCCAAGTTTAGAACACGTGTTGCCAAGTCCCCCGAAAAGCACAGAGCCAGAGGGAGATCAGGGCCATTCCCAGAAGACGGTAAGTTACTAAATCCCCCGAGATCAGAGACGGGGGATCGGGTTGTAAAGAGGCGAGAGACGCTGACAGCACCCACTCCACGAGGGATGGAAGGGGGACGGAGGAAGGGACCCCATCTGCACAGACACCAGCTCTCGTCCCTCCGTCCAAACTGCACTCCTCTGCCGGCTTTGTCCACCCACCGCAGGGACTGCAGGCCGGATGCCGGGCCCTCCTCCTGGTCCAGCAGTGGGACGTCCCCCCCAGCTGGGTGTGTCCCAGGCCCTTCTCGACACACGCAGGACCGGCTCTTGTGTTGCCCCCCAAGGCCACGGCAGCCGCCGACCTGCTCAGAGCCTGGCCCACGTCTTGGTCCCCGCGGCCCCGGGCCCTGGGCTGGGCCCGTCTGCAGTCGGACAGGAGCCCAGGTCCTACGAAAACGTCCACGGCACCTCCGCACCTTCAACCACCGGGTCTGACGCCGGCTCCTGAAGCCCGCGTGGAGGGGGTGTCAGCCCCGGGGGTCTCCACTCCCCGTGGCGTCCACGCCTCACCTCCAGCCCGCAGTCTGTGCTGTGCATGGCCAGAGGCAGCAAGGCCAGAGGCATCACTTCTCCAGGCCACAGAGCAGAGAGGTTAACACGAGACCGGCCACACACTTCCCGCCCTCGTCTCCATGGTGGCCGACGACACCCATCGGCGGCTCAGGCACCGGGACGTCCCCCGACCCCCTTCACCCTCAGAGGCCGCTTGCCTGGCCCGGGGCCGGCAGCTCCCACGGCAGCCCCCCACTGCCCCCGGACACTAGCTCCACCACTAGGGCCCTGTAACCGCCCAGAGGCCGGAGGTGCAGGCAGCGTGAGAGCCGTCCAGCCTTCATGGACGGACACCTGCCTCCTAAACATCCTGGGGGCTCCGGGGGCCAGAACTTCTGTGCTGGGATTTGGACTGAGGTGGACAAGCCAGTGGGAAGCAGGAGACCGAGAACCCGAACCGCAGTGGACGGTCCCGGGGCAGCTGTCACCGGAGGGGTCATCACCCCGCACCCCGTGTTCTGAGAGCAGCTCCAGCCGCGATGGAGGGAAGGGGAGGCGAGAAGCCACCGCCGGCTCTTCCATCAGGGTTTTGCATGGCCATCTGTTTTCTGGTCTGGAGAATTTCTGAGGATGCCGTAGACATCCTTCTATTCCTAAATCTTCTGTGACACGCAGAGGTGACTCCGTGTTCAGGGGGGAAGCGGAAAGAGCGCTGTCTGTGTGTCAGGGCGGAAAACGCCAAGAAGGAGACGAAGGTGAGTGGTGTGAAGGACCCGCTCATGGCCCAGCGGCTCCGGAGGGGGCCGTGGCGGGGAGAGCACGCGCCCGCCAGCCCTGCTCCCGTGGGGTCTTCGGTCCAAGTGGAGGGCGAGACACACTCTGCTCAGAAAGACCACCCCCAGGGGAAGAGAAGTGACAGGGCACGCCCTGGGGGTCAGAGAAGGGACCACAGACCGAGAGGAATCATGCCGAGGACGGAGAGTCTGGCGGGTCCTAGAAGATGAGCAGGGTTGGGGTCAGCGAAGACAAGGCCAAGGCGCTAAACAGAGGGCGGCTGGGTGGGCGGGGACTTCAGGAAGACAGGAAGTGAGCCTGTGAGCCGGTGGGAGAGAGCGCCGGGCAAGTCCGGCCGGAAGTCCCAGGACTTCAGCACGGTTGCTCCCCACGAAGGCCGGGCCGGCCTCTGGGAGGGATGGCGCCGTGTCAGGGGCTCAGCTTTGCCGTCGGCAGTGGCCAGATGGCCTTGGCTATTTGGAGTCCACGCTGTGAGACCCGTGGGCACTTTATTCACATGCCCATCCCCGTGGCCACTTCCTTCCAGGGCCCACCGTGCGGGCACATCTCAGAGGCCACTGCTGGCAGGTCGTCTGGGCTGCTTGGTCCTCCTCCCATGGGGGATTATTGTCCAGCGGCCGTTACTCTGCGGCAGGGGGATCACACCTGGTGTCCACTCACACGTGTCCAGCCACCTTCCCAGCCCAGACTCCTTTCCCAGTTTCCTGACCTGCCGCCCGTGGTCTACGCACATTCAAACCTCAGGCTGCCTCCCCAGCAGGTGCTGACAGGTGCACGGGGGACGCTCTGCCGTCGGCAGGACTTCTCCTCCAGGTGGTCTCTGGAGGCCGCCTCTGAGTCGGGCTGTTTGCAGGTGACCCTTTGGGGCCGGCACCCACACGCCCCGCAGAAGCATCCAGAACACGCCCGGCTTTTTCTTCCTCCTACCAGACAAGAGCCTGCACTGGACCCTGGCCTGCGTGGCGGAGACCCACTGTGTGTGGGGTCGGAGTAGAGGGCAGCCTCTGAAGCCAGCAGCAGCCGAGAGCAGGGTCCGTGCAAGGGGGTAGGTCAGCGCCACCCTCGCGATCAAGGGGGCAAGTCGGTCCCCACCCTACCCGCCCCCCGGGTTCCCAGTCTGGCCCCTACGAGAAGCAGAGGGGCTCTGGACGGTGACGGTCAGCAGTGCGCGCGGGCGCTCAGGAAGCGCAGAGCAGGCTGGGGCTTCCGGACTTCGATTTCCTTTTCTCGTTTGTGTCTTTGCTCTCACGCGGGAGCCACGCCGTCCGTCTCCACTCTGCCGACTCCCCTTTAAGACGTGCTTGCGAGTCCTTGCTCCTCCCTGATGGAGGCAACGCAGCCGCGCAGGCGGGATGCAGGTCCTGGAGACCAGCTGTGTGACCTTGGGCAAGTTACTCCACCTCTCTGTGCTTCGGTTCCTCATGGGCAAAATGGGGATAAGGGTGCTGGGAAGATTAAATAAAATATGCAAGTAACGCGCCAGTCAGGGCTCGACTCCCGGTGTCTGTGTTGAACTCTCAGCTGTCCTGAGCCTGCCTGACGGAGGGCTGTCCTGGGAGATGACAAAGCACTATGTCACTAGTAGGGCCACGTCCTGTGGGAACAGGAGGGGTGGGCTCAGCAAGAGCTGGCTGAGGACACGCCCCGGGGCTGAGCCCCTCAGAGGGACGAGGTGAAACCCAGGTGACCCTTGAGGGCACCCCACTGCGGAGAGTGGAGCCAGAGAGCCGGAGCATGGACGGGGCCGAGGGGAGCAGGGACCGGCGTGGAAAATGAGACCAAGTAATTGTCCCGTCATGTCCTGAAAGCATGCTGGGCATCTTCGTGACTCCGGCCTCCAGGCAGAACCTTGGCGGCGGCAGGGGCTCTGGCCTCCCCTCCACTAACCCTGTTCCTCGACGACACTTCCTCAACGTGAAACGCCCACACAGGTAGCTACCTCGGGTCCCCAGGTGTCCAGAAGTCCCTGTGAACAGCATGTGGGTAGCTGGCAAATATCTCAGTCATCACTTGGATGTTTAGCTTCATCGATTCAACCAGAAGTGGCCCCGGATGCAGGCTCCCCTGCAGCCAGCCAGAGTCTCTGTCGGAAAGCCTCCCTTTCCTGCTAAGAAGACCCTTGGCTGTTCGGGCCACATGCATAAGCCCGCCACACCCAGCCTCTCCTCGTACTCCGGGCGTTTCCTGTGTGCTCCCCTCGTCTGGGTTGTGACGTGAGGTGCGATGCTCTTCCTGACCCCGCCCTCCCAGCAATTACCCCCTGCTCAGCGGACCCGACAAGCCAGAGTGTCCACGGAATTAATAAAGCATTAATAACCACTAGCGGGCTTCCCTGGTGGCGCAGTGGTTGAGTATCTGCCTGCCAGTGCAGGGGACACGGGTTTGAGCCCTGGTCTGGGAAGATCCCGCATGCCGCGGAGCAACTGGGCCCGTGAGCCACAACTACTGAGGCTGCGCATCTGGAGCCTGTGCTCCGCAACAAGAGAGGCCGCGATAGTGAGAGGCCCGCGCACCACGATGAAGAGTGGCCCCCGCTTGCTGCAACTAGAGAAAGCCCTCGCACAGAAACGAAGACCCAACACAGCCATAAATAAATAAATTTAAAAAAATAATAATAACCACTAGGAGCTGGTCAACCAAACAGAATCACTGGTTCCTGGAAGTAGCATTGATTTTACCTCATACAGAAATGGAGGCACTTCTGGCTTTGTTTCTGTTTCAGCTGAAGTGTCACCTCTCTGCTAGCAGACGGGTTGAGTCTCCGTCCTGGGTGAATTCTCCTTGGCATTTGTTTATTTGTCTTGTTTTTTGTTTGTTTGTTTTTGTTTTTCTTGTAAAGAAACTGGATGGCACAAAACGTATTCTTTAAAACGCCATTTTCCTACAAGCCGCATCTGCATTAGATGTTCCCAAACAGAACCCTTCACGTTCATCCAGCTCTGGGTGCTGTCAGCCCATCACACAAGTTCCATGAGCTGCAGGAACCCCTGGAGACCTCTGTCCTGTCTCCACCTTCCTGGGGGGAGGCCAGGCCGGCTGCACACGCACAGCGAAGGGAACTGGCTGGAGGACGCGGGGGGGCGGGGGAGGGAGGGGAAGCCACCTGCATGTTTGCCTCTGTCACCTGGGATTTTGCTGGCGTCTCTTGATTAACCGCCTCCGTTTTCCCACCACCTCTGTAGGTGGACGGGGGTGAGATCCAAGTCCCCCTGGCTTTTCTATTTTGCTGTCTTTAAAATTCTTAGACAATTGCTATTACCCATGATTGTCTCTAGGTGACCCTGAGCAGAGTAGGTGACCCATGGCCCTTCATTAAAACCGTCCCCGAAACTCTGAAAACCACACCCACCCACCATTCGCTCAACAAGAAGACAGAACAGATCAAACTTCAGACACACAACGCTCGGGAAGGAGTCTCCGTCAATCCTGCCACTCATCTTCGGGGCCCTGCATCTCTTTGAAATTCCTGGGCCAAGCCAGGCCTCGCTCAATAAACACTAATACGGGGGTGACGAATGTAATTTTCACCTAAACCGCTTTTCCATCGTTCTGGAATAAAGGCTTTGCCTCTTGGAAATAAAGTTCTTTCTCTCTCCTTTCTTCCTTGTAATAATTGTGGGTCTCTCTGCGGCAGTGAGAGATTACCTGCTGGCCGGGGCAGGTAATAATAGGCATTTTCGCTGAGTTCAGGGCCTCTCCAGAAAAGTGGCTTATTGTTTTGCGTGCTGAGCCCCGACGCCCGCATGCCTCGCCTCCTGTGTCTGTGAGTCTGTCTGTCCTCGAGACCCTCACCTCCTGCCTCCGAGGAAGAGCCGGGCAGGGGAGCCGTGGGAACGTGGCAGGAAGGTGAGTCTGGAGCGCAGGGCTCACGGTGGACCCTTCCCTCCCCGGGCAGGAGGGGTCTCTAACCCTGAGGCATTTACTCTGGAACATTCCCCTTCTTTATTATGGAGCACGCGGCCCTTAGATGCTACTCAGAGCACCAGTGCCTGAGCGAGGCGGCGGGGAAGGGGCAGGCGGGGGGCCCAGCCCTCTGTCCCCTGGTCCCCCTCGGTCCACTACAGGCCGGGCGGTGGGCAGCACAGAGACCCCCATGCAGACAGCATCTCAGCAACACAGGCCCCTGCGAACGCAGCAGCGCCCGAAAAGGGCGCGAGGACCCTCTCCAACCGAAACGGAAGGAGGCGGGCCATGACAGAGGCGTTCGCAGCCCACGCTCTGCGGAGGAGAGAAAGGCCTGGGTCTCCTTTGCCTCTGGGGCGGAGGTCCAGCGAGAGGGCGGAGGGAGAGATGAGTCCTAACTGCTCTGCCAACTCCCGGCACCGCAGGCCCAGAGGAAAAGTGTCTCACATTCAGAAAATGCCACTTCTGGTGTTTATATCCCATTTTTGTCTCTGATCACACACACACAAAAGGATGCCCCCAAAGGGTCACAGAGTTCAGTGAAAATCCTACAAGCTTTTCCAGAACAAATAACAGACACTGACCCCTGGCCCTCTCTTTGCATAAGAATTAACGTCGGCAGCCCAGCCTCTCTAGTGGCAACTGGGACTTCTTGAAAGCCAGCTTCTGATTTAAAACGCTGATTCTTTTTTTCCTTAAGAAGCCAGAAGAAAAGGGGTGACTTGGAGCTCATCTACATTACAGATCAGGCCTCTCGGAGAAAACCAACCATCCATAATTCATTACGTGTTCCCTGCAGGCCTGGAGGCTGCACCATCCTAGCAACGGAGTCCTGGCAACGCGGGCGCAGCCAATCCGGGCCGGGCTCCCCACCCGCGGGAGAAGGGGACGGTGACAGGACGTGGGCCTGCGACTGGCACACGTCTGCATCGGCTTTTTATGAACTATTACTCGGGAGGGAGCAGCATGGGCTCGGGCTCGAGCAGGAGAATTGGAGCTGCATAAAATATTAGCGAAAATCCGGGCAAGACCTGGGTTTTCTGAAGGGCCGCGGTAGCTGCCACGCTAGCTGGTGGACGCGAAAGCCCGCATTGCTAAATTTAAAACAACACCATCTCTCACTAGCAAGCAGTTTTCACAAAAATAATGTGACTTGCGACAAAGGCTCCCGACTGCCGATCTGAGAGAGAGCTCTGTTGGCACTCGGGGGACGACGGTGGGAAAATAGCTTAGTTTGACCCTCCGTCTTCATCTTCAAATCACAGTCTGGTTTCAGAACACTGCTGAGAAGTGCTCTTGGCCCCTTAACGGTGTGATACCCACCCCCAAGCCAGAACCGCTCAGTTCCGTCCGACCCCTCGTCTGGGCTGGGCCTGCACCAACGCACGGACGTGGTACTACCCGTCCCCGGGCCAGGAGAAACGCAGGTAAGGCGCCCCCGCTGAATCCAGAAGGTGGGAGTCTCGCCGCTGAGGTATGGGCTCATTCTGTCTTTCAGGACGACGCCCTCGCCGCAGCAGTGACTGTCGTGTCTAGCCGGCTCTCGGTGGAGTACCAGGTAAGCTCACGCCATGCAGTCCGCACTGGTTCTCTGGAAAGCAGGAAGGGTTCTGTTTCAGCCGCCCCACCGCCGACGGCCCCGGCGTCAGCGCTGGACCTGGCAGCAGAATCTGGCTGTCGAGTCTTGCAGCTCTGAGCTTCTGAGTCACACGCACAGACACCTTTTCTTCCGTCCCCTCGAAGGCATTACGAGGATGTGCTGTCTACCATGGCAGAGCACTCAGTGTGCCTGTCCCACGTGAAGACACCCAAAGAAGCTGACCCAGCAGCCTCACGCCACAAACACCACGTTTCCAAGGGGCCCGTCTGATGCCCTCCAGACGGGCATGCTGGCCGCAGAATAGGCTCAGGGGAAACCTTCTGCGTTTACCTTCTACCTGAATGAAGAGCTCATTGATCTGCACCGGATCTGGGGGCAGCCCAGAGCCCCTCACCGGCAGGCCTCTGTGTCCCGCAGGCCCGCGTGCGTAGCTCAGGTGCTGGGAGCGATGAAAAAATCTCTTACGGGTGCTCCAAGCCACATCTGGGGACCCCTTGCCCTACGTTGAACTCTAGTGAATTGAATAAATTAGCAAGAGCCTGGGCAAGCTGCCAGGAACAACGAGGAACCTGCAAGATGCTCAGAGTCCACGTCCCACTAGAAAGCCCCTCTGGGAGGTGGGAGGGTCTCTCCTTTGAAACTGTCCTGAGAGTAGATCTCACGAGAGGTGACCCCCTCCCTCAATTCATGCCGATGGGTCTTCGAATATTACTGCAAAAATGATTCATCTCTGAAAAATAAGTGGTATTTTTTTCTTTGTTGAAATGGGTGGTTTCCCATCAAGCCACATGAAAACGTCACCTTCGGTAATGATTTAGATTTAAAGCCACACTTACGTTTCTGCAGAGTTCGAGTGGGCTCCACAAAGCTCATCACGCTTTAAAGAAGAAAGCACACCAACACACTCAGAGACACTCGTTGCAGTGGAAACGCGAGAGGCTGCAGGGGACATCGGTATACGGGACATGTAACTATCTTTTCTGCCCTGCAATTAGCCACAAAGGAAGGAAGACTGTGTACAGCAGATCTGAGCTTTTATTAACGTAACCCCAGGACCCGCTGGTCCGCGTGGCTGGAGGAGACACCGGCTTGCAGGGATGCTCTCGCCGTACCTGCTTCCTGCAGCATCCTCTGGGGAGAAGCACCGGCTTTTAAAGAGCCACTAGGAGCACAAAATTCAAGTTAGTCCATTTGTTTTCCTCTCATATTGGTAAAAACTTATAGTAGGAATCCAAAGATACCTGTTATTTTAAATAACTTTACACACTTCTCCTTTATCACAATGTGTTCCCTGAAAAAGAAACAAAGACGCAGAAAACTGGGCAGCAACATAATCCTCACCAGCCACCCGTCATTATGAGATCACACAGCGAGCGGAGAGTTCGGACGTGCTTAGTCCGTGACAAAACGTGGGGAAGGCGACCGTTCAAGCCAGGCCACAGCTCCCCGGAAAGGGTGAGCCTCACGCTGGAAACTGCTCACAGCCAAAGTCACCACTGCCCCCTTCCACCCGGTGACGGCAAACGGGAAACAGCAGGGCTTCTGCTACCCAGTTCGTGCTTCTCATCCACAGTCTGCAGGCCTGGCAACCACGGCACGGCCCCCGGCCCTTCCCAGCTCAGCTGTGCCCGGTGACCTCCATCCCAAGGGGACTCTGTGGCCCGCGTGTATCACCTCCGTCGGCTTTTAGTGGCTGTGACATGTGTCCAGACAAGCCTGGACCCTCCTGCCCCCAGAGAGAAGCAGGCAAGGACTTCTGTGTCGCCAGCTCTGCGCCCGCGTCTGATCTCAGGCACGTGAGCGCGTGCACACACACACACACACACACACACCACATATAGGCACACACACGCACGCAGATACACACACACGCGTGCACACACATCTAGTGCCTCGAGATGATAACGTCCACAGCCTTGTGGGCCAGAGAGGGGGCCAGCAGGGCGTGTAGCTGCCGTCTTGGAAGTACGTTTCTGGGAGAACTGGCCATGTTCAGAGTTGCTTCCATGTTGAGCTTTAACAAGAGCCAAGCACAAATGAACTCATATACAAAACAGAAACAGAGTCACAGACAGAAAAGAAACTATGGTCACCAAGCGGACGGGGCGGGGGGGGGCGAGGGGTAAATTTGGCGTTTGGAATTAACAGATACACACTCCTGTATATAAAATAGATAATTAACAAGGACCTACTATATAACACAGGGAACTATACTCAATATTTAGTAATAACCTATAAGGGCAAAGAATCTGAAAAAGTATATATATGTATGTATATGTATATCTATAACTGAATCACTGTGCTGTACACCTGAAACTAACACACTGTAAATCAACTATACTTCAATATAAAAATTTAACAATAAAAAAACAAGAACCAAGCACACTGTAACACCTCCAAAGGATGGAAGGCTCTATAGCTATTTCAATGATGTCTTGAAAAGTGTTGATGACGTGAAAAATGACCAGGACACATACTATTAAGTGGGAAGGAAGGACTCAAAACTGTGTCTATGTGAGGATTTCACTTTTGTTTCTAATGAAAGCTGTACGCACTCAAAATCTGTGAACTAGTCAGAGAACAGGAAGGAAATACTCTGAAGCTTTTACGACACTGATCTCTCAGTGATGGGTGATTAATGATTCTTACAGCCTTCCTCCAACTTTCCTGTGCTTTCCAGCTTCTCCTGAATGAGCATTTGTGTGATGGGGGGGGTGTGCTGTTAACCAAGGGCTGGGCGTGAGGAAAGCTGCCTCGGTCAGAAAGTTCCAGAGATTATGGCCTGGTAGGGGGGTGGCGAGAGCAGCTTCTGGCGGACGCTGGGACTTTCAGAAGGGCTGGGAACCAATGGGGCGGGGGCTGTGGCAGAAGGAGGAAAGCGGGTCACCGGGGGCCTTGGATCTCGGCACGGGCCCATCAGGCGCCCCATGGCCTTACCACCCCTCAGATTCTGCTAAGGAAAAGCAGCCTTGGTGTAATATCCCAGTCGGAGAAAGAGGCTGGTGGTGACCCCCCGTCAGCGCCTCCCCCAGAAGGAGAGGAAAAGGGTGTCAGACAACACCGCCCCCCCTCCCAAGAGCAGAAGCGACCCTCGCTGACCCTGCTCACGGGCGGCAATGTGACCGGTGACGCAGACGCTGATTTCTTCCTTCAGAGGCACAAAGGGGGACGCACCGCCCAGGACAGTCCTGCGTCTTGTCCTCTCTCTCCTCCCGCTTCCCTCAGAGCGAACCCCGGGGGCGCAGGAGGAAGCCTTCCTGCATCAGGACCGGAGGCCCCAGGAGACTTTCCTCCCAAGACAGGCGGATGCTGGGATCCTAGACCCCACTTCCCACGGTCGCCCGGGACAGGGCCACGTAAAGGGCCTCCCAGCATCCTGGGTAAGCCTGGCTGGGCCAGGGAAGCTGAGAACATGACCCCCGGCCCTTGGCTTGGCAGGGGTTAGGGTTCAAGAGAGGTCAAGGAGGGACTTCCCTAGTGGCGCAGTGGTTAAGAATCTGCCTGCCAATGCAGGGGACACGGGTTCGAGCCCTGGTCCGGGAGGATCCCACATGCCGGGAAGCAACTAAGCCCGCGAGCCACAACTACTGAGCCCGCGTGCCTAGAGCCCGTGCTCTGCAATAAGAGAAGCCACCGCAATGAGAAGCCCGTGCACTGCAACGAAGAGCAGCCCCCGCTCGCCGCAACTAGAGAAAGCCCACACGCAGCAACAAAGACCCAATGCAGCCAAAAATAAAAATAAATAAATTTATTTTTAAAAAAGAGAGAGAGAGGTCAAGGAGGACAGTGCCCGGGCCCCTGGCCTGCACTGCGGGGGCCGCCCACTGCCCCTCCGGACACCCCCGTCCCTCGCCCTCGGGAACAAGCTCACGCCGGGCAGAATCGCCAAGCCCACTTGAAGCAAGAATGAGTCTCAAAGTCTCTGACCTAGAAATCAGAACGAAGAGTGGGAAAAAATTAAATAAAAAATCAAGGATGAGGCAGGGAATCAGGGGTGCCCGCGGGGGAGGCGTAATCAAGATGGAGCCGCAAATTGTGATGGTTTTGATTAAAGAACAAATTGCCAAGGAAGCCTCAGTAGCGTCCATGCTTCCTCCTCCTTAAGGGACACGGTCGTCCTCCGGCGGCCCAGAGCTCTGAGCAGAGCAGGCAGAGGGGTGGGTGACGAGGGCGGAGACGGGGGCAGCTGTGGGCCCGCCCCAGCTGAGTGCAGACGGTCCAGCATGTCCCCCCCCCAACCCGATGTCACAGGGGCGGTGGCAGGTCACCCGCCATCTCCAGTTTCCTCGTCCAGAAAACGGAGGCTGTGAAAGTGCGCCTGCAGAGGTTTTTGTGAAGATCAAACGAGGTCACGTGTGCAAGAGGTTTACAGACAGCAAGTGCTGAGTGACCATGAGGCATTAGTAGTAGCACTAAAAGCGTGAAAAACAGGCATCTAGCAGACAGGGAATTTCAGTTTGGGAGAAGTCTCAAAAAGTTGGGAGAGTGAACGGAGTTCTGACCACCCTGGAATTTGCAGAGGAGGGTAGGGAGCTCGTTCATTCATTAATTAAATATTTCACTGGACATGAGGTGAAAGGTAGCACCTCCAACGGTCAAAGTTCTAATATTTCAGTCTAAATTCACTCTGGAAGTCTTTGCAAGGTGACAAAGCTAATCTGCAAATGGAAACTCAAATCCAAAAAACTGGCTTGAAGATTCTAGGACCTGCACACTTCATGTCGACCCCCCAGCAAAATTCTAGACACTTCACAGATTGGGAGACTTATTTTACGAATATGCCTCATTTTATGAAGTCAGTATTACCCTGATACCAAAACCAGACAAAGATATCACGAGAAAACTACAAATCAATATCTCTTCTGAATATGGACAACAAAATCCTCAACAAAATACTAGTAAAGCACATCCAGCAACATAGAAAAAGAATCATACCCCATGACCACGTGGAGTTTGTCCCAGGAACACAGGATTGGTTTAACATCCGAAAATCAATTAATGTAACACATTAGATGAACAGAATTAAAAACAAAAATCACATGATCATCTTATTTACTGAAAAAGCATTTGACAAAAACCAACACCCTTTCATGATAAAAATACTCAAAAAAAAAAAAAAAAACAACAACTAGGAATGCAAGGGAACTTCCTCCACTTGATAAAGGGCATCTAGAAAAAACCCACAGCTGATATCACACGTGGTGAAAGGCTGCAGGCTCCCCTCCTAAGACCAGGATGAGACACGGGAGTCCGCTCTCACTGCCAATACTGAACGTCCTGCTGGAGGGTCAGGCCAGGGTAATATGACAAGAAAAGAAATAAGAGGCATCCAAACTGGAAAGGAAGAAATAAAACTCTATTTGCAAATGACATAATCTTGAACATAGACAACCCTAAGGAATCACTCAAAAAGTATTACAACTAATGAATGAGTTCAACAAGGTTGTAGGATACAAGATCAATATGCAAAAATCAATTGTATTTCTGTACAACTGCAATGAGCGATCTGAAAATGAAACTAAGAAAATGATTCCACTCATAATAGCATTAAAAGAATAAAATACTTAGGAGTACATTTAACAAAAAAATGCAAAACTTACACTCTGAAACTACAAAACATTGTCGCAGGAAACTAAAGGTCTAAATAAATGGAAAGCATCCCACGTTCATGGATCAGAAGACATAATATTGTTACAATGACAATTCTCTCCAAACTCATCTACAGATTTGATGCAATCCCTGTAAGAATCCCAGCTGATATCTTTGTAGAAAATGAGAAGCTGATTTAATATTCATATGAAATTTCAAGGGACCCAGAATAGCCAAAACAGTTTCATTTCTGCCACTAGAACACAAGCAGCAGGGGATGAGCTTTCCCTGTGTGCCAGCACGGGCAGGGGTGCCCGAACCAGCAGGAACCAGCAGGAACCAGCGCCCTTTTGTCACATGACCAGGAAGCCTCAGGCTTGGTCGGACTCACCTCTGCCTTCCTGGCAGGTGGAGCTAGATTGGATTTATGGGCAGGGACAACGTGCCCTGTAGCCAACGTCCTGCTCATCTAAACTGTCAGGGACTTTGAAGGAGGAACGAAGTGTGTGGACGTGGAGAGACCGAGGCCCCGAAAGGACAGAGGAGGCCTCAGCAGAAAGGCTAGGCGCCAGGACCAAGAGGCCGGCCTTTGGTCTGGACACACCGAGGTTGGATCAAGTGGCCATCCAGATTCCACCTGCTTTTGGGAATTCCCGGCAGTCCAGGGGTTGGGACCCCGCGCTTCCAAGGCAGCGGGCCTAGCTTTGATCCCTGGTCAGGGAGCTAAGATCCCGCAAGCCACACGGCGCTGCCAGAAAAAGAAAAAGATTCCATCTGTTTTACCTCTGGTGTGGACACAAGGGCAGGTCTCTGGTATCCAAACACTCATTAAAACCCCTGCTCTGGGCCAGCTCCGTGCCAGACGCTGAAATGAGTGGTCGGCCGTCAGCAGGGGGCTGCCAGCTACCGAGCTCCATGTGCCCAGGGGCTTTCTCTGCTTCCCTGAGGGGCCCCCGCCCGGCTAGAGCCCTGAAAGCTGAGGTCTGGGTGTGAAGGCGCAAGGTCCAGGCGGCGCGGCCTGGGCAGAGCGCGTCCAGGGCAGGTGTCCGCCCAGACTGGATGCCCCAGGGGACCAGGGCCTGGGACCCGATGGGGGAGCCTCGCTCGGGTAACCTGGAGGGGGCTCGCTGGATGGGTTTCATTGTTGCTGATTTTGCTTTCTTTTCAACACTTTTGTTGGCCTCTAATTTTCCATGTAGGAAACAGCAGGATCTAGAGAAAGTTAATTATTGAACAGCATCAGCTTTTAAAAAGAAAATTTTAAATAATTAGAAATACTCTAATCTCTCCTTCCATCCACCCCTGGGGCCTCAGCATAAGAAGCAGGAAGAACCCAGATGGAGTCAAAGTCTGAACTAGTTCCTCCCGACAGCACCTGCCCAGGCCTCAGCCGCGGCCCCCAGGCTCTCGTATCAGCCGGCGAGCGCTGCCCTAACGCACCCCACGGGCCAGGCGGCCGGAAGGACAGGACCGGCATCTCCCGTCTAGTGCCCGGCTGCCCCCCGAGGGCTCTCCCCTGGGCTCGCAGACGGCCACCCTCCCTGGTCCCCACGTGGTCATCCCTGCGTGCACACAGTGGCGTCTCTCTCCTCAGGAGGACACCAACTCTGGGGGATCAGGCCCCAGCCTACAACCCCACTTCACCTTCATTACCTCCCTACAGGCCCGACGGGGGTCAGGGCCTCGACACAGAAACTGGGGGACACGGTACAGCCAGGGCACTCTCCAGGCCCCTCTGCTCTGAACCCGCTCACGGGGATGGCTGTGCTGGCCCGTGTCCTCGGGTGGGCTCCGGGGGCCCGGTCTCCCCGCAGACATACCCTGCTGGCTTCACCAATGACCAGGTCACCCTCATCTGAAGTTCGGGACAGCCTCCTTCAAGCTCTGACCCTGCGTGCAAGCTCTTGCTCTCGGGGCACCCATGAGTCCGGGGGAGGCAGCACCCATGGAAAGGGGGCGGCCGG